>NW_026262668.1:125817634-128217634 GCF_021869535.1 Mytilus californianus
GAATATAATATGGCAAATATAAGATTATATGCATTTTAACATTCTATCGTTTTTTACGGAGCAGTTTATCAAATCTAATGGTTAATTTGAATGTACAGTACAACAAAATTAGTTACCTTTAATACAAGCCTCCACGGTGACAGTTTTTACAACCGGAGTTGCATTAGGTGTTTGGTCAGGTATTATCGTCAATGTTATCTTGTCAGCCAACTGAGGTTTGATAAATTCCAGTTCTACGATGCCATTTGGTTGTGCCTGTTGAAATACATAGCCTTCTGAATGTATGAATGTGCCTATTATGGAGTACTATATTGCATTGTATAGTGTCATTTAATGGGTATCTTTACCTTAAATGGTGTTACCAATATACACAGTGCTTAGTATTGACAGACGACTATAGTCTTAATGCAACGTTTCATTACTAAAATATAACTGTAATCAAAGACTAAATGTTCATGTCTTTACGAAAAGAATCATAATCCCCTAAACAACGAAACTTGAGTACAATGTAACGTAATTTGTAAACATTCTTTGGTTATACTATAATTTCAGAACTGCTTTTCGTGCGTTTCGTAGTTAATAAATTGAAGTTGTCTTCTTTTTCATTAATATTACAATCAGATGATAATAATAAAATATCATACCTTGACAGTCTCCTCATAAACTAAAACGTTGTCATTATAAAGTTTGACAACAATACTGTCAACAGATTCTGTTTTTAGAGCAACATTCATTATCGGATTACTGTCACTTGTTGATAACTCTAAAACTGGCTTTTCGTCTTCAGCTGACGGTTTCCATCCTGAAAGTGTTAAAGCGTTTTCAGCACCATCTGGATTCGATGAAGAAGTCACAGTTTCAAAATTTAATGGGCCCTTTGTCGCATCGTCCGGACATTTTTCCAAACCTAAAAATTCAAAAAGCAATAGTATAAATTAGAATACAAGGAAAGTGAAGTCAATGGATAATGCCAGTTTCCTTTCATTTTACCCAAAAAAACCTCCTGTATACAGTCAGCCTCATATGATTAAAGATACAAGTCGGCAAAAAGAGCCGCACAATTGGCTTCTATGGGAATGCCGATTGTTAGTTGAAATACACGTCTTCCAAACGTAACAATTATGTTGTCAATCGAGACATCAAACATCTCGATAATATCAGTTTCAGAGAATTGCTTGTTTGAATCAGAGTGATTCTTTTACAAAGTACGATTTATTCCTCCCTAAGTCAAGACACTTGTACCTATGTTGGCCTTTCTTTCTTATGAACAAAATAGGATCAACTCTTTTAATTTGCCTTTTAGTTTGGAATGGGAAATACTTGTGTAAAGTATAGAAAATTAAAATATCTTAATACTATTTGCAATACGAAATAGTCTTAGATTGTATGTTCTCTAACAGATCTTTAAACTTTTTTTAGCATCTGTATATGATTCACACCTACTCTAGAATAGGTAGTTTTACAATAAATTTGAAGCCTGGCTTTGGTTGCTGAATACATTGATGTTAATAATTTAGAAAGAGGTTTTGTGGAGTACTTGGAAGACCCAGTAATATAACGTTGTTTGTAAGGACACTTATTCAATTTAGGTATTTAATACAGTTAAGGAAGATCACGTTCCGCATCTTTGGTCGAAATTCAAAAGAAACATACAAAAGACCCTATAATTATACAATACGTCCTCCTTGGTTAGTGTCGTTGGGGTAAATGTTGAGTTTTCAAGTGAAATGTCAATCCCTAGTTCATTTATCAAGCAGTTTATGTAATGATATTTACACATAGAAACGATGTTCATTGGGGCTTTATCTGCAGGACAACAACGTATTTGTCATGTAAAACAACAACGATAATGAAATTCAGATTTTCTGACTTTAAAAAATACCTGCAGTTGTAGAAGCGGGTCCAGTGGTTACCGACGGTTGAGTTGTTTGAATCAAAGGTGGACTTGTTCCTGGTGCTCCAGCTTGAGTACCTGTAGTTGGGGTTGACGCTGTAGAAGGTGTTCCAGAGGTAATCACTGGAGACGATGTAGGTGTTGTGGCTGGTTGTCCTGTGGTCACAGCTACAGAAAACATCACTGTCATCACAGGCTTAGTACATTTATTTTAACACATATATAACTGAATAAATTGTCAATATCATCTATACATTAAGATGTCGATTTTGTCCTCCACTAATGAAGCAAAAATATAATACTCAAGTAAAAGGGAACATATGGGATTGTTTTGCAGTGTTCAAATTCAAGATGACATGAAAGTTGTTTTGTTGGTCATATATATGAAAATAACAGAAAATCAATTTTGTCCGACCGAGCGCTTTTTTCAGTAGCCTTTATCATGAACGGTCAAACCTCAACATATTCAATCCATGTCTACAAGCAATCACAAATTAAGACATAACATTGATAGTTATATTCAATAAAAAAAGGATTTAAAGATAAAATTGTTCATACTCTTTTGTCAATACATATGAATGAATATAATATGGCAAATATAAGATTATATGCATTTTAACATTCTATCGTTTTTTACGGAGCAGTTTATCAAATCTAATGGTTAATTTGAATGTACAGTACAACAAAATTAGTTACCTTTAATACAAGCCTCCACGGTGACACTTTTTACAACCGGAGTTGCATTAGGTGTTTGGTCAGGTATTATCGTCAATGTTATCTTGTCAGCCAACTGAGGTTTGATAAATTCCAGTTCTACGATGCCATTTGGTTGTGCCTGTTGAAATACATAGCCTTCTGAATGTATGAATGTGCCTATTATGGAGTACTATATTGCATTGTATAGTGTCATTTAATGGGTATCTTTACCTTAAATGGTGTTACCAATATACACAGTGCTTAGTATTGACAGACGACTATAGTCTTAATGCAACGTTTCATTACTAAAATATAATTGTAATCAAAGACTAAATGTTCATGTCTTTACGAAAAGAATCATAATCCCCTAAACAACGAAACTTGAGTACAATGTAACGTAATTTGTAAACATTCTTTGGTTATACTATAATTTCAGAACTGCTTTTCCTGCGTTTCGTAGTTAATAAATTGAAGTTGTCTTCTTTTTCATTAATATTACAATCAGATGATAATAATAAAATATCATACCTTGACAGTCTCCTCATAAACTAAAACGTTGTCATTATAAAGTTTGACAACAATACTGTCAACAGATTCTGTTTTTAGAGCAACATTCATTATCGGATTACTGTCACTTGTTGATAACTCTAAAACTGGCTTTTCGTCTTCAGCTGACGGTTTCCATCCTGAAGGTGTTAAAGCGTTTTCAGCACCATCTGGATTCGATGAAGAAGTCACAGTTTCAAAATTTAATGGGCCCTTTGTCGCATCGTCCGGACATTTTTCCAGACCTAAAAATTCAAAAAGCAATAGTATAAATTAGAATACAAGGAAAGTGAAGTCAATGGATAATGCCAGTTTCCTTTCATTTTACCAAAAAAAACCTCCTGTATACAGTCAGCCTCATATGATTAAAGATACAAGTCGGCAAAAAGAGCCGCACAGTTGGCTTCTATGGGAATGCCGATTGTTAGTTGAAATACACGTCTTCCAAACGTAACAATTATGTTGTCAATCAAGACATCAAACATCTCGATAATATCAGTTTCAGAGAATTGCTTGTTTGAATCAGAGTGATTCTTTTACAAAGTACGATTTATTCCTCCCTAAGTCAAGACACTTGTACCTATGTTGGCCTTTCTTTCTTATGAACAAAATAGGATCAACTCTTTTAATTTGCCTTTTAGTTTGGAATGGGAAATACTTGTGTAAAGTATAGAAAATTAAAATATCTTAATACTATTTGCAATACGAAATAGTCTTAGATTGTATGTTCTCTAACAGATCTTTAAACTTTTTTTAGCATCTGTATATGATTCACACCTACTCTAGAATAGGTAGTTTTACAATAAATTTGAAGCCTGGCTTTGGTTGCTGAATACATTGATGTTAATAATTTAGAAAGAGGTTTTGTGGAGTACTTGGAAGACCCAGTAATATAACGTTGTTTGTAAGGACACTTATTCAATTTAGGTATTTAATACAGTTAAGGAAGATCACGTTCCGCATCTTTGGTCGAAATTCAAAAGAAACATACAAAAGACCCTATAATTATACAATACGTCCTCCTTGGTTAGTGTCGTTGGGGTAAATGTTGAGTTTTCAAGTGAAATGTCAATCCCTAGTTCATTTATCAAGCAGTTTATGTAATGATATTTACACATAGAAACGATGTTCATTGGGGCTTTATCTGCAGGACAACAACGTATTTGTCATGTAAAACAACAACGATAATGAAATTCAGATTTTCTGACTTTAAAAAATACCTGCAGTTGTAGAAGCGGGTCCAGTGGTTACCGACGGTTGAGTTGTTTGAATCAAAGGTGGACTTGTTCCTGGTGCTCCAGCTTGAGTACCTGTAGTTGGGGTTGACGCTGTAGAAGGTGTTCCAGAGGTAATCACTGGAGACGATGTAGGTGTTGTGGCTGGTTGTCCTGTGGTCAGAGCTACAGAAAACATCACTGTCATCACAGGCTTAGTACATTTATTTTAACACATATATAACTGAATAAATTGTCAATATCATCTATACATTAAGATGTCGATTTTGTCCTCCACTAATGAAGCAAAAATATAATACTCAAGTAAAAGGGAACATATGGGATTGTTTTGCAGTGTTCAAATTCAAGATGACATGAAAGTTGTTTTGTTGGTCATATATATGAAAATAACAGAAAATCAATTGTGTCCGACCGAGCGCTTTTTTCAGTAGCCTTTATCATGAACGGTCAAACCTCAACATATTCAATCCATGTCTACAAGCAATCACAAATTAAGACATAACATTGATAGTTATATTCAATAAAAAAAGGATTTAAAGATAAAATTGTTCATACTCTTTTGTCAATACATATGAATGAATATAATATGGCAAATATAAGATTATATGCATTTTAACATTCTATCGTTTTTTACGGAGCAGTTTATCAAATCTAATGGTTAATTTGAATGTACAGTACAACAAAATTAGTTACCTTTAATACAAGCCTCCACGGTGACAGTTTTTACAACCGGAGTTGCATTAGGTGTTTGGTCAGGTATTATCGTCAATGTTATCTTGTCAGCCAACTGAGGTTTGATAAATTCCAGTTCTACGATGCCATTTGGTTGTGCCTGTTGAAATACATAGCCTTCTGAATGTATGAATGTGCCTATTATGGAGTACTATATTGCATTGTATAGTGTCATTTAATGGGTATCTTTACCTTAAATGGTGTTACCAATATACACAGTGCTTAGTATTGACAGACGACTATAGTCTTAATGCAACGTTTCATTACTAAAATATAACTGTAATCAAAGACTAAATGTTCATGTCTTTACGAAAAGAATCATAATCCCCTAAACAACGAAACTTGAGTACAATGTTACGTAATTTGTAAACATTCTTTGGTTATACTATAATTTCAGAACTGCTTTTCCTGCGTTTCGTAGTTAATAAATTGAAGTTGTCTTCTTTTTCATTAATATTACAATCAGATGATAATAATAAAATATCATACCTTGACAGTCTCCTCATAAACTAAAACGTTGTCATTATAAAGTTTGACAACAATACTGTCAACAGATTCTGTTTTTAGAGCAACATTCATTATCGGATTACTGTCACTTGTTGATAACTCTAAAACTGGCTTTTCGTCTTCAGCTGACGGTTTCCATCCTGAAGGTGTTAAAGCGTTTTCAGCACCATCTGGATTCGATGAAGAAGTCACAGTTTCAAAATTTAATGGGCCCTTTGTCGCATCGTCCGGACATTTTTCCAAACCTAAAAATTCAAAAAGCAATAGTATAAATTAGAATACAAGGAAAGTGAAGTCAATGGATAATGCCAGTTTCCTTTCATTTTACCAAAAAAAACCTCCTGTATACAGTCAGCCTCATATGATTAAAGATACAAGTCGGCAAAAAGAGCCGCACAGTTGGCTTCTATGGGAATGCCGATTGTTAGTTGAAATACACGTCTTCCAAACGTAACAATTATGTTGTCAATCAAGACATCAAACATCTCGATAATATCAGTTTCAGAGAATTGCTTGTTTGAATCAGAGTGATTCTTTTACAAAGTACGATTTATTCCTCCCTAAGTCAAGACACTTGTACCTATGTTGGCCTTTCTTTCTTATGAACAAAATAGGATCAACTCTTTTAATTTGCCTTTTAGTTTGGAATGGGAAATACTTGTGTAAAGTATAGAAAATTAAAATATCTTAATACTATTTGCAATACGAAATAGTCTTAGATTGTATGTTCTCTAACAGATCTTTAAACTTTTTTTAGCATCTGTATATGATTCACACCTACTCTAGAATAGGTAGTTTTACAATAAATTTGAAGCCTGGCTTTGGTTGCTGAATACATTGATGTTAATAATTTAGAAAGAGGTTTTGTGGAGTACTTGGAAGACCCAGTAATATAACGTTGTTTGTAAGGACACTTATTCAATTTAGGTATTTAATACAGTTAAGGAAGATCACGTTCCGCATCTTTGGTCGAAATTCAAAAGAAACATACAAAAGACCCTATAATTATACAATACGTCCTCCTTGGTTAGTGTCGTTGGGGTAAATGTTGAGTTTTCAAGTGAAATGTCAATCCCTAGTTCATTTATCAAGCAGTTTATGTAATGATATTTACACATAGAAACGATGTTCATTGGGGCTTTATCTGCAGGACAACAACGTATTTGTCATGTAAAACAACAACGATAATGAAATTCAGATTTTCTGACTTTAAAAAATACCTGCAGTTGTAGAAGCGGGTCCAGTGGTTACCGACGGTTGAGTTGTTTGAATCAAAGGTGGACTTGTTCCTGGTGCTCCAGCTTGAGTACCTGTAGTTGGGGTTGACGCTGTAGAAGGTGTTCCAGAGGTAATCACTGGAGACGATGTAGGTGTTGTGGCTGGTTGTCCTGTGGTCAGAGCTACAGAAAACATCACTGTCATCACAGGCTTAGTACATTTATTTTAACACATATATAACTGAATAAATTGTCAATATCATCTATACATTAGGATGTCGATTTTGTCCTCCACTAATGAAGCAAAAATATAATACTCAAGTAAAAGGGAACATATGGGATTGTTTTGCAGTGTTCAAATTCAAGATGACATGAAAGTTGTTTTGTTGGTCATATATATGAAAATAACAGAAAATCAATTGTGTCCGACCGAGCGCTTTTTTCAGTAGCCTTTATCATGAACGGTCAAACCTCAACATATTCAATCCATGTCTACAAGCAATCACAAATTAAGACATAACATTGATAGTTATATTCAATAAAAAAAGGATTTAAAGATAAAATTGTTCATACTCTTTTGTCAATACATATGAATGAATATAATATGGCAAATATAAGATTATATGCATTTTAACATTCTATCGTTTTTTACGGAGCAGTTTATCAAATCTAATGGTTAATTTGAATGTACAGTACAACAAAATTAGTTACCTTTAATACAAGCCTCCACGGTGACACTTTTTACAACCGGAGTTGCATTAGGTGTTTGGTCAGGTATTATCGTCAATGTTATCTTGTCAGCCAACTGAGGTTTGATAAATTCCAGTTCTACGATGCCATTTGGTTGTGCCTGTTGAAATACATAGCCTTCTGAATGTATGAATGTGCCTATTATGGAGTACTATATTGCATTGTATAGTGTCATTTAATGGGTATCTTTACCTTAAATGGTGTTACCAATATACACAGTGCTTAGTATTGACAGACGACTATAGTCTTAATGCAACGTTTCATTACTAAAATATAATTGTAATCAAAGACTAAATGTTCATGTCTTTACGAAAAGAATCATAATCCCCTAAACAACGAAACTTGAGTACAATGTAACGTAATTTGTAAACATTCTTTGGTTATACTATAATTTCAGAACTGCTTTTCGTGCGTTTCGTAGTTAATAAATTGAAGTTGTCTTCTTTTTCATTAATATTACAATCAGATGATAATAATAAAATATCATACCTTGACAGTCTCCTCATAAACTAAAACGTTGTCATTATAAAGTTTGACAACAATACTGTCAACAGATTCTGTTTTTAGAGCAACATTCATTATCGGATTACTGTCACTTGTTGATAACTCTAAAACTGGCTTTTCGTCTTCAGCTGACGGTTTCCATCCTGAAGGTGTTAAAGCGTTTTCAGCACCATCTGGATTCGATGAAGAAGTCACAGTTTCAAAATTTAATGGGCCCTTTGTCGCATCGTCCGGACATTTTTCCAAACCTAAAAATTCAAAAAGCAATAGTATAAATTAGAATACAAGGAAAGTGAAGTCAATGGATAATGCCAGTTTCCTTTCATTTTACCCAAAAAAAACCTCCTGTATACAGTCAGCCTCATATGATTAAAGATACAAGTCGGCAAAAAGAGCCGCACAGTTGGCTTCTATGGGAATGCCGATTGTTAGTTGAAATACACGTCTTCCAAACGTAACAATTATGTTGTCAATCAAGACATCAAACATCTCGATAATATCAGTTTCAGAGAATTGCTTGTTTGAATCAGAGTGATTCTTTTACAAAGTACGATTTATTCCTCCCTAAGTCAAGACACTTGTACCTATGTTGGCCTTTCTTTCTTATAAACAAAATAGGATCAACTCTTTTAATTTGCCTTTTAGTTTGGAATGGGAAATACTTGTGTAAAGTATAGAAAATTAAAATATCTTAATACTATTTGCAATACGAAATAGTCTTAGATTGTATGTTCTCTAACAGATCTTTAAACTTTTTTTAGCATCTGTATATGATTCACACCTACTCTAGAATAGGTAGTTTTACAATAAATTTGAAGCCTGGCTTTGGTTGCTGAATACATTGATGTTAATAATTTAGAAAGAGGTTTTGTGGAGTACTTGGAAGACCCAGTAATATAACGTTGTTTGTAAGGACACTTATTCAATTTAGGTATTTAATACAGTTAAGGAAGATCACGTTCCGCATCTTTGGTCGAAATTCAAAAGAAACATACAAAAGACCCTATAATTATACAATACGTCCTCCTTGGTTAGTGTCGTTGGGGGTAAATGTTGAGTTTTCAAGTGAAATGTCAATCCCTAGTTCATTTATCAAGCAGTTTATGTAATGATATTTACACATAGAAACGATGTTCATTGGGGCTTTATCTGCAGGACAACAACGTATTTGTCATGTAAAACAACAACGATAATGAAATTCAGATTTTCTGACTTTAAAAAATACCTGCAGTTGTAGAAGCGGGTCCAGTGGTTACCGACGGTTGAGTTGTTTGAATCAAAGGTGGACTTGTTCCTGGTGCTCCAGCTTGAGTACCTGTAGTTGGGGTTGACGCTGTAGAAGGTGTTCCAGAGGTAATCACTGGAGACGATGTAGGTGTTGTGGCTGGTTGTCCTGTGGTCAGAGCTACAGAAAACATCACTGTCATCACAGGCTTAGTACATTTATTTTAACACATATATAACTGAATAAATTGTCAATATCATCTATACATTAAGATGTCGATTTTGTCCTCCACTAATGAAGCAAAAATATAATACTCAAGTAAAAGGAAACATATGGGATTGTTTTGCAGTGTTCAAATTCAAGATGACATGAAAGTTGTTTTGTTGGTCATATATATGAAAATAACAGAAAATCAATTGTGTCCGACCGAGCGCTTTTTTCAGTAGCCTTTATCATGAACGGTCAAACCTCAACATATTCAATCCATGTCTACAAGCAATCACAAATTAAGACATAACATTGATAGTTATATTCAATAAAAAAAGGATTTAAAGATAAAATTGTTCATACTCTTTTGTCAATACATATGAATGAATATAATATGGCAAATATAAGATTATATGCATTTTAACATTCTATCGTTTTTTACGGAGCAGTTTATCAAATCTAATGGTTAATTTGAATGTACAGTACAACAAAATTAGTTACCTTTAATACAAGCCTCCACGGTGACACTTTTTACAACCGGAGTTGCATTAGGTGTTTGGTCAGGTATTATCGTCAATGTTATCTTGTCAGCCAACTGAGGTTTGATAAATTCCAGTTCTACGATGCCATTTGGTTGTGCCTGTTGAAATACATAGCCTTCTGAATGTATGAATGTGCCTATTATGGAGTACTATATTGCATTGTATAGTGTCATTTAATGGGTATCTTTACCTTAAATGGTGTTACCAATATACACAGTGCTTAGTCGACTATAGTCTTAATGCAACGTTTCATTACTAAAATATAATTGTAATCAAAGACTAAATGTTCATGTCTTTACGAAAAGAATCATAATCCCCTAAACAACGAAACTTGAGTACAATGTAACGTAATTTGTAAACATTCTTTGGTTATACTATAATTTCAGAACTGCTTTTCCTGCGTTTCGTAGTTAATAAATTGAAGTTGTCTTCTTTTTCATTAATATTACAATCAGATGATAATAATAAAATATCATACCTTGACAGTCTCCTCATAAACTAAAACGTTGTCATTATAAAGTTTGACAACAATACTGTCAACAGATTCTGTTTTTAGAGCAACATTCATTATCGGATTACTGTCACTTGTTGATAACTCTAAAACTGGC
Source organism: Mytilus californianus (assembly GCF_021869535.1). Taxonomy (NCBI): domain Eukaryota; kingdom Metazoa; phylum Mollusca; class Bivalvia; order Mytilida; family Mytilidae; genus Mytilus; species Mytilus californianus. The sequence continues at coordinate 125,828,298 of NW_026262668.1, forward strand.
TTTTCGTCTTCAGCTGACGGTTTCCATCCTGAAGGTGTTAAAGCGTTTTCAGCACCATCTGGATTCGATGAAGAAGTCACAGTTTCAAAATTTAATGGGCCCTTTGTCGCATCGTCCGGACATTTTTCCAAACCTAAAAATTCAAAAAGCAATAGTATAAATTAGAATACAAGGAAAGTGAAGTCAATGGATAATGCCAGTTTCCTTTCATTTTACCAAAAAAAACCTCCTGTATACAGTCAGCCTCATATGATTAAAGATACAAGTCGGCAAAAAGAGCCGCACAGTTGGCTTCTATGGGAATGCCGATTGTTAGTTGAAATACACGTCTTCCAAACGTAACAATTATGTTGTCAATCAAGACATCAAACATCTCGATAATATCAGTTTCAGAGAATTGCTTGTTTGAATCAGAGTGATTCTTTTACAAAGTACGATTTATTCCTCCCTAAGTCAAGACACTTGTACCTATGTTGGCCTTTCTTTCTTATGAACAAAATAGGATCAACTCTTTTAATTTGCCTTTTAGTTTGGAATGGGAAATACTTGTGTAAAGTATAGAAAATTAAAATATCTTAATACTATTTGCAATACGAAATAGTCTTAGATTGTATGTTCTCTAACAGATCTTTAAACTTTTTTTAGCATCTGTATATGATTCACACCTACTCTAGAATAGGTAGTTTTACAATAAATTTGAAGCCTGGCTTTGGTTGCTGAATACATTGATGTTAATAATTTAGAAAGAGGTTTTGTGGAGTACTTGGAAGACCCAGTAATATAACGTTGTTTGTAAGGACACTTATTCAATTTAGGTATTTAATACAGTTAAGGAAGATCACGTTCCGCATCTTTGGTCGAAATTCAAAAGAAACATACAAAAGACCCTATAATTATACAATACGTCCTCCTTGGTTAGTGTCGTTGGGGTAAATGTTGAGTTTTCAAGTGAAATGTCAATCCCTAGTTCATTTATCAAGCAGTTTATGTAATGATATTTACACATAGAAACGATGTTCATTGGGGCTTTATCTGCAGGACAACAACGTATTTGTCATGTAAAACAACAACGATAATGAAATTCAGATTTTCTGACTTTAAAAAATACCTGCAGTTGTAGAAGCGGGTCCAGTGGTTACCGACGGTTGAGTTGTTTGAATCAAAGGTGGACTTGTTCCTGGTGCTCCAGCTTGAGTACCTGTAGTTGGGGTTGACGCTGTAGAAGGTGTTCCAGAGGTAATCACTGGAGACGATGTAGGTGTTGTGGCTGGTTGTCCTGTGGTCAGAGCTACAGAAAACATCACTGTCATCACAGGCTTAGTACATTTATTTTAACACATATATAACTGAATAAATTGTCAATATCATCTATACATTAAGATGTCGATTTTGTCCTCCACTAATGAAGCAAAAATATAATACTCAAGTAAAAGGGAACATATGGGATTGTTTTGCAGTGTTCAAATTCAAGATGACATGAAAGTTGTTTTGTTGGTCATATATATGAAAATAACAGAAAATCAATTGTGTCCGACCGAGCGCTTTTTTCAGTAGCCTTTATCATGAACGGTCAAACCTCAACATATTCAATCCATGTCTTCAAGCAATCACAAATTAAGACATAACATTGATAGTTATATTCAATAAAAAAAGGATTTAAAGATAAAATTGTTCATACTCTTTTGTCAATACATATGAATGAATATAATATGGCAAATATAAGATTATATGCATTTTAACATTCTATCGTTTTTTACGGAGCAGTTTATCAAATCTAATGGTTAATTTGAATGTACAGTACAACAAAATTAGTTACCTTTAATACAAGCCTCCACGGTGACACTTTTTACAACCGGAGTTGCATTAGGTGTTTGGTCAGGTATTATCGTCAATGTTATCTTGTCAGCCAACTGAGGTTTGATAAATTCCAGTTCTACGATGCCATTTGGTTGTGCCTATTGAAATACATAGCCTTCTGAATGTATGAATGTGCCTATTATGGAGTACTATATTGCATTGTATAGTGTCATTTAATGGGTATCTTTACCTTAAATGGTGTTACCAATATACACAGTGCTTAGTATTGACAGACGACTATAGTCTTAATGCAACGTTTCATTACTAAAATATAATTGTAATCAAAGACTAAATGTTCATGTCTTTACGAAAAGAATCATAATCCCCTAAACAACGAAACTTGAGTACAATGTAACGTAATTTGTAAACATTCTTTGGTTATACTATAATTTCAGAACTGCTTTTCCTGCGTTTCGTAGTTAATAAATTGAAGTTGTCTTCTTTTTCATTAATATTACAATCAGATGATAATAATAAAATATCATACCTTGACAGTCTCCTCATAAACTAAAACGTTGTCATTATAAAGTTTGACAACAATACTGTCAACAGATTCTGTTTTTAGAGCAACATTCATTATCGGATTACTGTCACTTGTTGATAACTCTAAAACTGGCTTTTCGTCTTCAGCTGACGGTTTCCATCCTGAAGGTGTTAAAGCGTTTTCAGCACCATCTGGATTCGATGAAGAAGTCACAGTTTCAAAATTTAATGGGCCCTTTGTCGCATCGTCCGGACATTTTTCCAAACCTAAAAATTCAAAAAGCAATAGTATAAATTAGAATACAAGGAAAGTGAAGTCAATGGATAATGCCAGTTTCCTTTCATTTTACCCAAAAAAACCTCCTGTATACAGTCAGCCTCATATGATTAAAGATACAAGTCGGCAAAAAGAGCCGCACAGTTGGCTTCTTTGGGAATGCCGATTGTTAGTTGAAATACACGTCTTCCAAACGTAACAATTATGTTGTCAATCAAGACATCAAACATCTCGATAATATCAGTTTCAGAGAATTGCTTGTTTGAATCAGAGTGATTCTTTTACAAAGTACGATTTATTCCTCCCTAAGTCAAGACACTTGTACCTATGTTGGCCTTTCTTTCTTATGAACAAAATAGGATCAACTCTTTTAATTTGCCTTTTAGTTTGGAATGGGAAATACTTGTGTAAAGTATAGAAAATTAAAATATCTTAATACTATTTGCAATACGAAATAGTCTTAGATTGTATGTTCTCTAACAGATCTTTAAACTTTTTTTAGCATCTGTATATGATTCACACCTACTCTAGAATAGGTAGTTTTACAATAAATTTGAAGCCTGGCTTTGGTTGCTGAATACATTGATGTTAATAATTTAGAAAGAGGTTTTGTGGAGTACTTGGAAGACCCAGTAATATAACGTTGTTTGTAAGGACACTTATTCAATTTAGGTATTTAATACAGTTAAGGAAGATCACGTTCCGCATCTTTGGTCGAAATTCAAAAGAAACATACAAAAGACCCTATAATTATACAATACGTCCTCCTTGGTTAGTGTCGTTGGGGGTAAATGTTGAGTTTTCAAGTGAAATGTCAATCCCTAGTTCATTTATCAAGCAGTTTATGTAATGATATTTACACATAGAAACGATGTTCATTGGGGCTTTATCTGCAGGACAACAACGTATTTGTCATGTAAAACAACAACGATAATGAAATTCAGATGTTCTGACTTTAAAAAATACCTGCAGTTGTAGAAGCGGGTCCAGTGGTTACCGACGGTTGAGTTGTTTGAATCAAAGGTGGACTTGTTCCTGGTGCTCCAGCTTGAGTACCTGTAGTTGGGGTTGACGCTGTAGAAGGTGTTCCAGAGGTAATCACTGGAGACGATGTAGGTGTTGTGGCTGGTTGTCCTGTGGTCAGAGCTACAGAAAACATCACTGTCATCACAGGCTTAGTACATTTATTTTAACACATATATAACTGAATAAATTGTCAATATCATCTATACATTAAGATGTCGATTTTGTCCTCCACTAATGAAGCAAAAATATAATACTCAAGTAAAAGGGAACATATGGGATTGTTTTGCAGTGTTCAAATTCAAGATGACATGAAAGTTGTTTTGTTGGTCATATATATGAAAATAACAGAAAATCAATTGTGTCCGACCGAGCGCTTTTTTCAGTAGCCTTTATCATGAACGGTCAAACCTCAACATATTCAATCCATGTCTACAAGCAATCACAAATTAAGACATAACATTGATAGTTATATTCAATAAAAAAAGGATTTAAAGATAAAATTGTTCATACTCTTTTGTCAATACATATGAATGAATATAATATGGCAAATATAAGATTATATGCATTTTAACATTCTATCGTTTTTTACGGAGCAGTTTATCAAATCTAATGGTTAATTTGAATGTACAGTACAACAAAATTAGTTACCTTTAATACAAGCCTCCACGATGACACTTTTTACAACCGGAGTTGCATTAGGTGTTTGGTCAGGTATTATCGTCAATGTTATCTTGTCAGCCAACTGAGGTTTGATAAATTCCAGTTCTACGATGCCATTTGGTTGTGCCTGTTGAAATACATAGCCTTCTGAATGTATGAATGTGCCTATTATGGAGTACTATATTGCATTGTATAGTGTCATTTAATGGGTATCTTTACCTTAAATGGTGTTACCAATATACACAGTGCTTAGTCGACTATAGTCTTAATGCAACGTTTCATTACTAAAATATAATTGTAATCAAAGACTAAATGTTCATGTCTTTACGAAAAGAATCATAATCCCCTAAACAACGAAACTTGAGTACAATGTAACGTAATTTGTAAACATTCTTTGGTTATACTATAATTTCAGAACTGCTTTTCCTGCGTTTCGTAGTTAATAAATTGAAGTTGTCTTCTTTTTCATTAATATTACAATCAGATGATAATAATAAAATATCATACCTTGACAGTCTCCTCATAAACTAAAACGTTGTCATTATAAAGTTTGACAACAATACTGTCAACAGATTCTGTTTTTAGAGCAACATTCATTATCGGATTACTGTCACTTGTTGATAACTCTAAAACTGGCTTTTCGTCTTCAGCTGACGGTTTCCATCCTGAAGGTGTTAAAGCGTTTTCAGCACCATCTGGATTCGATGAAGAAGTCACAGTTTCAAAATTTAATGGGCCCTTTGTCGCATCGTCCGGACATTTTTCCAAACCTAAAAATTCAAAAAGCAATAGTATAAATTAGAATACAAGGAAAGTGAAGTCAATGGATAATTCCAGTTTCCTTTCATTTTACCAAAAAAAACCTCCTGTATACAGTCAGCCTCATATGATTAAAGATACAAGTCGGCAAAAAGAGCCGCACAGTTGGCTTCTATGGGAATGCCGATTGTTAGTTGAAATACACGTCTTCCAAACGTAACAATTATGTTGTCAATCAAGACATCAAACATCTCGATAATATCAGTTTCAGAGAATTGCTTGTTTGAATCAGAGTGATTCTTTTACAAAGTACGATTTATTCCTCCCTAAGTCAAGACACTTGTACCTATGTTGGCCTTTCTTTCTTATGAACAAAATAGGATCAACTTTTTTAATTTGCCTTTTAGTTTGGAATGGGAAATACTTGTGTAAAGTATAGAAAATTAAAATATCTTAATACTATTTGCAATACGAAATAGTCTTAGATTGTATGTTCTCTAACAGATCTTTAAACTTTTTTTAGCATCTGTATATGATTCACACCTACTCTAGAATAGGTAGTTTTACAATAAATTTGAAGCCTGGCTTTGGTTGCTGAATACATTGATGTTAATAATTTAGAAAGAGGTTTTGTGGAGTACTTGGAAGACCCAGTAATATAACGTTGTTTGTAAGGACACTTATTCAATTTAGGTATTTAATACAGTTAAGGAAGATCACGTTCCGCATCTTTGGTCGAAATTCAAAAGAAACATACAAAAGACCCTATAATTATACAATACGTCCTCCTTGGTTAGTGTCGTTGGGGTAAATGTTGAGTTTTCAAGTGAAATGTCAATCCCTAGTTCATTTATCAAGCAGTTTATGTAATGATATTTACACATAGAAACGATGTTCATTGGGGCTTTATCTGCAGGACAACAACGTATTTGTCATGTAAAACAACAACGATAATGAAATTCAGATTTTCTGACTTTAAAAAATACCTGCAGTTGTAGAAGCGGGTCCAGTGGTTACCGACGGTTGAGTTGTTTGAATCAAAGGTGGACTTGTTCCTGGTGCTCCAGCTTGAGTACCTGTAGTTGGGGTTGACGCTGTAGAAGGTGTTCCAGAGGTAATCACTGGAGACGATGTAGGTGTTGTGGCTGGTTGTCCTGTGGTCAGAGCTACAGAAAACATCACTGTCATCACAGGCTTAGTACATTTATTTTAACACATATATAACTGAATAAATTGTCAATATCATCTATACATTAAGATGTCGATTTTGTCCTCCACTAATGAAGCAAAAATATAATACTCAAGTAAAAGGGAACATATGGGATTGTTTTGCAGTGTTCAAATTCAAGATGACATGAAAGTTGTTTTGTTGGTCATATATATGAAAATAACAGAAAATCAATTGTGTCCGACCGAGCGCTTTTTTCAGTAGCCTTTATCATGAACGGTCAAACCTCAACATATTCAATCCATGTCTACAAGCAATCACAAATTAAGACATAACATTGATAGTTATATTCAATAAAAAAAGGATTTAAAGATAAAATTGTTCATACTCTTTTGTCAATACATATGAATGAATATAATATGGCAAATATAAGATTATATGCATTTTAACATTCTATCGTTTTTACGGAGCAGTTTATCAAATCTAATGGTTAATTTGAATGTACAGTACAACAAAATTAGTTACCTTTAATACAAGCCTCCACGGTGACACTTTTTACAACCGGAGTTGCATTAGGTGTTTGGTCAGGTATTATCGTCAATGTTATCTTGTCAGCCAACTGAGGTTTGATAAATTCCAGTTCTACGATGCCATTTGGTTGTGCCTGTTGAAATACATAGCCTTCTGAATGTATGAATGTGCTTATTATGGAGTACTATATTGCATTGTATAGTGTCATTTAATGGGTATCTTTACCTTAAATGGTGTTACCAATATACACAGTGCTTAGTATTGACAGACGACTATAGTCTTAATGCAACGTTTCATTACTAAAATATAATTGTAATCAAAGACTAAATGTTCATGTCTTGACGAAAAGAATCATAATCCCCTAAACAACGAAACTTGAGTACAATGTAACGTAATTTGTAAACATTCTTTGGTTAAACTATAATTTCAGAACTGCTTTTCCTGCGTTTCGTAGTTAATAAATTGAAGTTGTCTTCTTTTTCATTAATATTACAATCAGATGATAATAATAAAATATCATACCTTGACAGTCTCCTCATAAACTAAAACGTTGTCATTATAAAGTTTGACAACAATACTGTCAACAGATTCTGTTTTTAGAGCAACATTCATTATCGGATTACTGTCACTTGTTGATAACTCTAAAACTGGCTTTTCGTCTTCAGCTGACGGTTTCCATCCTGAAGGTGTTAAAGCGTTTTCAGCACCATCTGGATTCGATGAAGAAGTCACAGTTTCAAAATTTAATGGGCCCTTTGTCGCATCGTCCGGACATTTTTCCAAACCTAAAAATTCAAAAAGCAATAGTATAAATTAGAATACAAGGAAAGTGAAGTCAATGGATAATGCCAGTTTCCTTTCATTTTACCAAAAAAAACCTCCTGTATACAGTCAGCCTCATATGATTAAAGATACAAGTCGGCAAAAAGAGCCGCACAGTTGGCTTCTATGGGAATGCCGATTGTTAGTTGAAATACACGTCTTCCAAACGTAACAATTATGTTGTCAATCAAGACATCAAACATCTCGATAATATCAGTTTCAGAGAATTGCTTGTTTGAATCAGAGTGATTCTTTTACAAAGTACGATTTATTCCTCCCTAAGTCAAAACACTTGTACCTATGTTGGCCTTTCTTTCTTATGAACAAAATAGGATCAACTCTTTTAATTTGCCTTTTAGTTTGGAATGGGAAATACTTGTGTAAAGTATAGAAAATTAAAATATCTTAATACTATTTGCAATACGAAATAGTCTTAGATTGTATGTTCTCTAACAGATCTTTAAACTTTTTTTAGCATCTGTATATGATTCACACCTACTCTAGAATAGGTAGTTTTACAATAAATTTGAAGCCTGGCTTTGGTTGCTGAATACATTGATGTTAATAATTTAGAAAGAGGTTTTGTGGAGTACTTGGAAGACCCAGTAATATAACGTTGTTTGTAAGGACACTTATTCAATTTAGGTATTTAATACAGTTAAGGAAGATCACGTTCCGCATCTTTGGTCGAAATTCAAAAGAAACATACAAAAGACCCTATAATTATACAATACGTCCTCCTTGGTTAGTGTCGTTGGGGTAAATGTTGAGTTTTCAAGTGAAATGTCAATCCCTAGTTCATTTATCAAGCAGTTTATGTAATGATATTTACACATAGAAACGATGTTCATTGGGGCTTTATCTGCAGGACAACAACGTATTTGTCATGTAAAACAACAACGATAATGAAATTCAGATTTTCTGACTTTAAAAAATACCTGCAGTTGTAGAAGCGGGTCCAGTGGTTACCGACGGTTGCGTTGTTTGAATCAAAGGTGGACTTGTTCCTGGTGCTCCAGCTTGAGTACCTGTAGTTGGGGTTGACGCTGTAGAAGGTGTTCCAGAGGTAATCACTGGAGACGATGTAGGTGTTGTGGCTGGTTGTCCTGTGGTCAGAGCTACAGAAAACATCACTGTCATCACAGGCTTAGTACATTTATTTTAACACATATATAACTGAATAAATTGTCAATATCATCTATACATTAAGATGTCGATTTTGTCCTCCACTAATGAAGCAAAAATATAATACTCAAGTAAAAGGGAACATATGGGATTGTTTTGCAGTGTTCAAATTCAAGATGACATGAAAGTTGTTTTGTTGGTCATATATATGAAAATAACAGAAAATCAATTGTGTCCGACCGAGCGCTTTTTTCAGTAGCCTTTATCATGAACGGTCAAACCTCAACATATTCAATCCATGTCTACAAGCAATCACAAATTAAGACATAACATTGATAGTTATATTCAATAAAAAAAGGATTTAAAGATAAAATTGTTCATACTCTTTTGTCAATACATATGAATGAATATAATATGGCAAATATAAGATTATATGCATTTTAACATTCTATCGTTTTTTACGGAGCAGTTTATCAAATCTAATGGTTAATTTGAATGTACAGTACAACAAAATTAGTTACCTTTAATACAAGCCTCCACGGTGACACTTTTTACAACCGGAGTTGCATTAGGTGTTTGGTCAGGTATTATCGTCAATGTTATCTTGTCAGCCAACTGAGGTTTGATAAATTCCAGTTCTACGATGCCATTTGGTTGTGCCTGTTGAAATACATAGCCTTCTGAATGTATGAATGTGCCTATTATGGAGTACTATATTGCATTGTATAGTGTCATTTAATGGGTATCTTTACCTTAAATGGTGTTACCAATATACACAGTGCTTAGTATTGACAGACGACTATAGTCTTAATGCAACGTTTCATTACTAAAATATAATTGTAATCAAAGACTAAATGTTCATGTCTTTACGAAAAGAATCATAATCCCCTAAACAACGAAACTCGAGTACAATGTAACGTAATTTGTAAACATTCTTTGGTTATACTATAATTTCAGAACTGCTTTTCCTGCGTTTCGTAGTTAATAAATTGAAGTTGTCTTCTTTTTCATTAATATTACAATCAGATGATAATAATAAAATATCATACCTTGACAGTCTCCTCATAAACTAAAACGTTGTCATTATAAAGTTTGACAACAATACTGTCAACAGATTCTGTTTTTAGAGCAACATTCATTATCGGATTACTGTCACTTGTTGATAACTCTAAAACTGGCTTTTCGTCTTCAGCTGACGGTTTCCATCCTGAAGGTGTTAAAGCGTTTTCAGCACCATCTGGATTCGATGAAGAAGTCACAGTTTCAAAATTTAATGGGCCCTTTGTCGCATCGTCCGGACATTTTTCCAAACCTAAAAATTCAAAAAGCAATAGTATAAATTAGAATACAAGGAAAGTGAAGTCAATGGATAATGCCAGTTTCCTTTCATTTTACCCAAAAAAACCTCCTGTATACAGTCAGCCTCATATGATTAAAGATACAAGTCGGCAAAAAGAGCCGCACAGTTGGCTTCTATGGGAATGCCGATTGTTAGTTGAAATACACGTCTTCCAAACGTAACAATTATGTTGTCAATCAAGACATCAAACATCTCGATAATATCAGTTTCAGAGAATTGCTTGTTTGAATCAGAGTGATTCTTTTACAAAGTACGATTTATTCCTCCCTAAGTCAAGACACTTGTACCTATGTTGGCCTTTCTTTCTTATGAACAAAATAGGATCAACTCTTTTAATTTGCCTTTTAGTTTGGAATGGGAAATACTTGTGTAAAGTATAGAAAATTAAAATATCTTAATACTATTTGCAATACGAAATAATCTTAGATTGTATGTTCTCTAACAGATCTTTAAACTTTTTTTAGCATCTGTATATGATTCACACCTACTCTAGAATAGGTAGTTTTACAATAAATTTGAAGCCTGGCTTTGGTTGCTGAATACATTGATGTTAATAATTTAGAAAGAGGTTTTGTGGAGTACTTGGAAGACCCAGTAATATAACGTTGTTTGTAAGGACACTTATTCAATTTAGGTATTTAATACAGTTAAGGAAGATCACGTTCCGCATCTTTGGTCGAAATTCAAAAGAAACATACACAAGACCCTATAATTATACAATACGTCCTCCTTGGTTAGTGTCGTTGGGGTAAATGTTGAGTTTTCAAGTGAAATGTCAATCCCTAGTTCATTTATCAAGCAGTTTATGTAATGATATTTACACATAGAAACGATGTTCATTGGGGCTTTATCTGCAGGACAACAACGTATTTGTCATGTAAAACAACAACGATAATGAAATTCAGATTTTCTGACTTTAAAAAATACCTGCAGTTGTAGAAGCGGGTCCAGTGGTTACCGACGGTTGAGTTGTTTGAATCAAAGGTGGACTTGTTCCTGGTGCTCCAGCTTGAGTACCTGTAGTTGGGGTTGACGCTGTAGAAGGTGTTCCAGAGGTAATCACTGGAGACGATGTAGGTGTTGTGGCTGGTTGTCCTGTGGTCAGAGCTACAGAAAACATCACTGTCATCACAGGCTTAGTACATTTATTTTAACACATATATAACTGAATAAATTGTCAATATCATCTATACATTAAGATGTCGATTTTGTCCTCCACTAATGAAGCAAAAATATAATACTCAAGTAAAAGGGAACATATGGGATTGTTTTGCAGTGTTCAAATTCAAGATGACATGAAAGTTGTTTTGTTGGTCATATATATGAAAATAACAGAAAATCAATTGTGTCCGACCGAGCGCTTTTTTCAGTAGCCTTTATCATGAACGGTCAAACCTCAACATATTCAATCCATGTCTACAAGCAATCACAAATTAAGACATAACATTGATAGTTATATTCAATAAAAAAAGGATTTAAAGATAAAATTGTTCATACTCTTTTGTCAATACATATGAATGAATATAATATGGCAAATATAAGATTATATGCATTTTAACATTCTATCGTTTTTTACGGAGCAGTTTATCAAATCTAATGGTTAATTTGAATGTACAGTACAACAAAATTAGTTACCTTTAATACAAGCCTCCACGGTGACACTTTTTACAACCGGAGTTGCATTAGGTGTTTGGTCAGGTATTATCGTCAATGTTATCTTGTCAGCCAACTGAGGTTTGATAAATTCCAGTTCTACGATGCCATTTGGTTGTGCCTGTTGAAATACATAGCCTTCTGAATGTATGAATGTGCCTATTATGGAGTACTATATTGCATTGTATAGTGTCATTTAATGGGTATCTTTACCTTAAATGGTGTTACCAATATACACAGTGCTTAGTATTGACAGACGACTATAGTCTTAATGCAACGTTTCATTACTAAAATATAATTGTAATCAAAGACTAAATGTTCATGTCTTTACGAAAAGAATCATAATCCCCTAAACAACGAAACTTGAGTACAATGTAACGTAATTTGTAAACATTCTTTGGTTATACTATAATTTCAGAACTGCTTTTCCTGCGTTTCGTAGTTAATAAATTGAAGTTGTCTTCTTTTTCATTAATATTACAATCAGATGATAATAATAAAATATCATACCTTGACAGTCTCCTCATAAACTAAAACGTTGTCATTATAAAGTTTGACAACAATACTGTCAACAGATTCTGTTTTTAGAGCAACATTCATAATCGGATTACTGTCACTTGTTGATAACTCTAAAACTGGCTTTTCGTCTTCAGCTGACGGTTTCCATCCTGAAGGTGTTAAAGCGTTTTCAGCACCATCTGGATTCGATGAAGAAGTCACAGTTTCAAAATTTAATGGGCCCTTTGTCGCATCGTCCGGACATTTTTCCAAACCTAAAAATTCAAAAAGCAATAGTATAAATTAGAATACAAGGAAAGTGAAGTCAATGGATAATGCCAGTTTCCTTTCATTTTACCCAAAAAAACCTCCTGTATACAGTCAGCCTCATATGATTAAAGATACAAGTCGGCAAAAAGAGCCGCACAGTTGGCTTCTATGGGAATGCCGATTGTTAGTTGAAATACACGTCTTCCAAACGTAACAATTATGTTGTCAATCAAGACATCAAACATCTCGATAATATCAGTTTCAGAGAATTGCTTGTTTGAATCAGAGTGATTCTTTTACAAAGTACGATTTATTCCTCCCTAAGTCAAGACACTTGTACCTATGTTGGCCTTTCTTTCTTATGAACAAAATAGGATCAACTCTTTTAATTTGCCTTTTAGTTTGGAATGGGAAATACTTGTGTAAAGTATAGAAAATTAAAATATCTTAATACTATTTGCAATACGAAATAGTCTTAGATTGTATGTTCTCTAACAGATCTTTAAACTTTTTTTAGAATCTGTATATGATTCACACCTACTCTAGAATAGGTAGTTTTACAATAAATTTGAAGCCTGGCTTTGGTTGCTGAATACATTGATGTTAATAATTTAGAAAGAGGTTTTGTGGAGTACTTGGAAGACCCAGTAATATAACGTTGTTTGTAAGGACACTTATTCAATTTAGGTATTTAATACAGTTAAGGAAGATCACGTTCCGCATCTTTGGTCGAAATTCAAAAGAAACATACAAAAGACCCTATAATTATACAATACGTCCTCCTTGGTTAGTGTCGTTGGGGTAAATGTTGAGTTTTCAAGTGAAATGTCAATCCCTAGTTCATTTATCAAGCAGTTTATGTAATGATATTTACACATAGAAACGATGTTCATTGGGGCTTTATCTGCAGGACAACAACGTATTTGTCATGTAAAACAACAACGATAATGAAATTCAGATTTTCTGACTTTAAAAAATACCTGCAGTTGTAGAAGCGGGTCCAGTGGTTACCGACGGTTGAGTTGTTTGAATCAAAGGTGGACTTGTTCCTGGTGCTCCAGCTTGAGTACCTGTAGTTGGGGTTGACGCTGTAGAAGGTGTTCCAGAGGTAATCACTGGAGACGATGTAGGTGTTGTGGCTGGTTGTCCTGTGGTCAGAGCTACAGAAAACATCACTGTCATCACAGGCTTAGTACATTTATTTTAACACATATATAACTGAATAAATTGTCAATATCATCTATACATTAAGATGTCGATTTTGTCCTCCACTAATGAAGCAAAAATATAATACTCAAGTAAAAGGGAACATATGGGATTGTTTTGCAGTGTTCAAATTCAAGATGACATGAAAGTTGTTTTGTTGGTCATATATATGAAAATAACAGAAAATCAATTGTGTCCGACCGAGCGCTTTTTTCAGTAGCCTTTATCATGAACGGTCAAACCTCAACATATTCAATCCATGTCTACAAGCAATCACAAATTAAGACATAACATTGATAGTTATATTCAATAAAAAAAGGATTTAAAGATAAAATTGTTCATACTCTTTTGTCAATACATATGAATGAATATAATATGGCAAATATAAGATTATATGCATTTTAACATTCTATCGTTTTTTACGGAGCAGTTTATCAAATCTAATGGTTAATTTGAATGTACAGTACAACAAAATTAGTTACCTTTAATACAAGCCTCCACGGTGACACTTTTTACAACCGGAGTTGCATTAGGTGTTTGGTCAGGTATTATCGTCAATGTTATCTTGTCAGCCAACTGAGGTTTGATAAATTCCAGTTCTACGATGCCATTTGGTTGTGCCTGTTGAAATACATAGCCTTCTGAATGTATGAATGTGCCTATTATGGAGTACTATATTGCATTGTATAGTGTCATTTAATGGGTATCTTTACCTTAAATGGTGTTACAAATATACACAGTGCTTAGTATTGACAGACGACTATAGTCTTAATGCAACGTTTCATTACTAAAATATAATTGTAATCAAAGACTAAATGTTCATGTCTTTACGAAAAGAATCATAATCCCCTAAACAACGAAACTTGAGTACAATGTAACGTAATTTGTAAACATTCTTTGGTTATACTATAATTTCAGAACTGCTTTTCCTGCGTTTCGTAGTTAATAAATTGAAGTTGTCTTCTTTTTCATTAATATTACAATCAGATGATAATAATAAAATATCATACCTTGACAGTCTCCTCATAAACTAAAACGTTGTCATTATAAAGTTTGACAACAATACTGTCAACAGATTCTGTTTTTAGAGCAACATTCATTATCGGATTACTGTCACTTGTTGATAACTCTAAAACTGGCTTTTCGTCTTCAGCTGACGGTTTCCATCCTGAAGGTGTTAAAGCGTTTTCAGCACCATCTGGATTCGATGAAGAAGTCACAGTTTCAAAATTTAATGGGCCCTTTGTCGCATCGTCCGGACATTTTTCCAGAGCTAAAAATTCAAAAAGCAATAGTATAAATTAGAATACAAGGAAAGTGAAGTCAATGGATAATGCCAGTTTCCTTTCATTTTACCAAAAAAAACCTCCTGTATACAGTCAGCCTCATATGATTAAAGATACAAGTCGGCAAAAAGAGCCGCACAGTTGGCTTCTATGGGAATGCCGATTGTTAGTTGAAATACACGTCTTCCAAACGTAACAATTATGTTGTCAATCAAGACATCAAACATCTCGATAATATCAGTTTCAGAGAATTGCTTGTTTGAATCAGAGTGATTCTTTTACAAAGTACGATTTATTCCTCCCTAAGTCAAGACACTTGTACCTATGTTGGCCTTTCTTTCTTATGAACAAAATAGGATCAACTCTTTTAATTTGCCTTTTAGTTTGGAATGGGAAATACTTGTGTAAAGTATAGAAAATTAAAATATCTTAATACTATTTGCAATACGAAATAGTCTTAGATTGTATGTTCTCTAACAGATCTTTAAACTTTTTTTAGCATCTGTATATGATTCACACCTACTCTAGAATAGGTAGTTTTACAATAAATTTGAAGCCTGGCTTTGGTTGCTGAATACATTGATGTTAATAATTTAGAAAGAGGTTTTGTGGAGTACTTGGAAGACCCAGTAATATAACGTTGTTTGTAAGGACACTTATTCAATTTAGGTATTTAATACAGTTAAGGAAGATCACGTTCCGCATCTTTGGTCGAAATTCAAAAGAAACATACAAAAGACCCTATAATTATACAATACGTCCTCCTTGGTTAGTGTCGTTGGGGTAAATGTTGAGTTTTCAAGTGAAATGTCAATCCCTAGTTCATTTATCAAGCAGTTTATGTAATGATATTTACACATAGAAACGATGTTCATTGGGGCTTTATCTGCAGGACAACAACGTATTTGTCATGTAAAACAACAACGATAATGAAATTCAGATTTTCTGACTTTAAAAAATACCTGCAGTTGTAGAAGCGGGTCCAGTGGTTACCGACGGTTGAGTTGTTTGAATCAAAGGTGGACTTGTTCCTGGTGCTCCAGCTTGAGTACCTGTAGTTGGGGTTGACGCTGTAGAAGGTGTTCCAGAGGTAATCACTGGAGACGATGTAGGTGTTGTGGCTGGTTGTCCTGTGGTCAGAGCTACAGAAAACATCACTGTCATCACAGGCTTAGTACATTTATTTTAACACATATATAACTGAATAAATTGTCAATATCATCTATACATTAAGATGTCGATTTTGTCCTCCACTAATGAAGCAAAAATATAATACTCAAGTAAAAGGGAACA
Source organism: Mytilus californianus (assembly GCF_021869535.1). Taxonomy (NCBI): domain Eukaryota; kingdom Metazoa; phylum Mollusca; class Bivalvia; order Mytilida; family Mytilidae; genus Mytilus; species Mytilus californianus. The sequence continues at coordinate 125,844,572 of NW_026262668.1, forward strand.
TATGGGATTGTTTTGCAGTGTTCAAATTCAAGATGACATGAAAGTTGTTTTGTTGGTCATATATATGAAAATAACAGAAAATCAATTGTGTCCGACCGAGCGCTTTTTTCAGTAGCCTTTATCATGAACGGTCAAACCTCAACATATTCAATCCATGTCTACAAGCAATCACAAATTAAGACATAACATTGATAGTTATATTCAATAAAAAAAGGATTTAAAGATAAAATTGTTCATACTCTTTTGTCAATACATATGAATGAATATAATATGGCAAATATAAGATTATATGCATTTTAACATTCTATCGTATTTTACGGAGCAGTTTATCAAATCTAATGGTTAATTTGAATGTACAGTACAACAAAATTAGTTACCTTTAATACAAGCCTCCACGGTGACACTTTTTACAACCGGAGTTGCATTAGGTGTTTGGTCAGGTATTATCGTCAATGTTATCTTGTCAGCCAACTGAGGTTTGATAAATTCCAGTTCTACGATGCCATTTGGTTGTGCCTGTTGAAATACATAGCCTTCTGAATGTATGAATGTGCCTATTATGGAGTACTATATTGCATTGTATAGTGTCATTTAATGGGTATCTTTACCTTAAATGGTGTTACCAATATACACAGTGCTTAGTATTGACAGACGACTATAGTCTTAATGCAACGTTTCATTACTAAAATATAATTGTAATCAAAGACTAAATGTTCATGTCTTTACGAAAAGAATCATAATCCCCTAAACAACGAAACTTGAGTACAATGTAACGTAATTTGTAAACATTCTTTGGTTATACTATAATTTCAGAACTGCTTTTCCTGCGTTTCGTAGTTAATAAATTGAAGTTGTCTTCTTTTTCATTAATATTACAATCAGATGATAATAATAAAATATCATACCTTGACAGTCTCCTCATAAACTAAAACGTTGTCATTATAAAGTTTGACAACAATACTGTCAACAGATTCTGTTTTTAGAGCAACATTCATTATCGGATTACTGTCACTTGTTGATAACTCTAAAACTGGCTTTTCGTCTTCAGCTGACGGTTTCCATCCTGAAGGTGTTAAAGCGTTTTCAGCACCATCTGGATTCGATGAAGAAGTCACAGTTTCAAAATTTAATGGGCCCTTTGTCGCATCGTCCGGACATTTTTCCAGACCTAAAAATTCAAAAAGCAATAGTATAAATTAGAATACAAGGAAAGTGAAGTCAATGGATAATGCCAGTTTCCTTTCATTTTACCAAAAAAAACCTCCTGTATACAGTCAGCCTCATATGATTAAAGATACAAGTCGGCAAAAAGAGCCGCACAGTTGGCTTCTATGGGAATGCCGATTGTTAGTTGAAATACACGTCTTCCAAACGTAACAATTATGTTGTCAATCAAGACATCAAACATCTCGATAATATCAGTTTCAGAGAATTGCTTGTTTGAATCAGAGTGATTCTTTTACAAAGTACGATTTATTCCTCCCTAAGTCAAGACACTTGTACCTATGTTGGCCTTTCTTTCTTATGAACAAAATAGGATCAACTCTTTTAATTTGCCTTTTAGTTTGGAATGGAAAATACTTGTGTAAAGTATAGAAAATTAAAATATCTTAATACTATTTGCAATACGAAATAGTCTTAGATTGTATGTTCTCTAACAGATCTTTAAACTTTTTTTAGCATCTGTATATGATTCACACCTACTCTAGAATAGGTAGTTTTACAATAAATTTGAAGCCTGGCTTTGGTTGCTGAATACATTGATGTTAATAATTTAGAAAGAGGTTTTGTGGAGTACTTGGAAGACCCAGTAATATAACGTTGTTTGTAAGGACACTTATTCAATTTAGGTATTTAATACAGTTAAGGAAGATCACGTTCCGCATCTTTGGTCGAAATTCAAAAGAAACATACACAAGACCCTATAATTATACAATACGTCCTCCTTGGTTAGTGTCGTTGGGGTAAATGTTGAGTTTTCAAGTGAAATGTCAATCCCTAGTTCATTTATCAAGCAGTTTATGTAATGATATTTACACATAGAAACGATGTTCATTGGGGCTTTATCTGCAGGACAACAACGTATTTGTCATGTAAAACAACAACGATAATGAAATTCAGATTTTCTGACTTTAAAAAATACCTGCAGTTGTAGAAGCGGGTCCAGTGGTTACCGACGGTTGAGTTGTTTGAATCAAAGGTGGACTTGTTCCTGGTGCTCCAGCTTGAGTACCTGTAGTTGGGGTTGACGCTGTAGAAGGTGTTCCAGAGGTAATCACTGGAGACGATGTAGGTGTTGTGGCTGGTTGTCCTGTGGTCAGAGCTACAGAAAACATCACTGTCATCACAGGCTTAGTACATTTATTTTAACACATATATAACTGAATAAATTGTCAATATCATCTATACATTAAGATGTCGATTTTGTCCTCCACTAATGAAGCAAAAATATAATACTCAAGTAAAAGGGAACATATGGGATTGTTTTGCAGTGTTCAAATTCAAGATGACATGAAAGTTGTTTTGTTGGTCATATATATGAAAATAACAGAAAATCAATTGTGTCCGACCGAGCGCTTTTTTCAGTAGCCTTTATCATGAACGGTCAAACCTCAACATATTCAATCCATGTCTACAAGCAATCACAAATTAAGACATAACATTGATAGTTATATTCAATAAAAAAAGGATTTAAAGATAAAATTGTTCATACTCTTTTGTCAATACATATGAATGAATATAATATGGCAAATATAAGATTATATGCATTTTAACATTCTATCGTTTTTTACGGAGCAGTTTATCAAATCTAATGGTTAATTTGAATGTACAGTACAACAAAATTAGTTACCTTTAATACAAGCCTCCACGGTGACACTTTTTACAACCGGAGTTGCATTAGGTGTTTGGTCAGGTATTATCGTCAATGTTATCTTGTCAGCCAACTGAGGTTTGATAAATTCCAGTTCTACGATGCCATTTGGTTGTGCCTGTTGAAATACATAGCCTTCTGAATGTATGAATGTGCCTATTATGGAGTACTATATTGCATTGTATAGTGTCATTTAATGGGTATCTTTACCTTAAATGGTGTTACCAATATACACAGTGCTTAGTATTGACAGACGACTATAGTCTTAATGCAACGTTTCATTACTAAAATATAATTGTAATCAAAGACTAAATGTTCATGTCTTGACGAAAAGAATCATAATCCCCTAAACAACGAAACTTGAGTACAATGTAACGTAATTTGTAAACATTCTTTGGTTAAACTATAATTTCAGAACTGCTTTTCCTGCGTTTCGTAGTTAATAAATTGAAGTTGTCTTCTTTTTCATTAATATTACAATCAGATGATAATAATAAAATATCATACCTTGACAGTCTCCTCATAAACTAAAACGTTGTCATTATAAAGTTTGACAACAATACTGTCAACAGATTCTGTTTTTAGAGCAACATTCATTATCGGATTACTGTCACTTGTTGATAACTCTAAAACTGGCTTTTCGTCTTCAGCTGACGGTTTCCATCCTGAAGGTGTTAAAGCGTTTTCAGCACCATCTGGATTCGATGAAGAAGTCACAGTTTCAAAATTTAATGGGCCCTTTGTCGCATCGTCCGGACATTTTTCCAAACCTAAAAATTCAAAAAGCAATAGTATAAATTAGAATACAAGGAAAGTGAAGTCAATGGATAATGCCAGTTTCCTTTCATTTTACCAAAAAAAACCTCCTGTATACAGTCAGCCTCATATGATTAAAGATACAAGTCGGCAAAAAGAGCCGCACAGTTGGCTTCTATGGGAATGCCGATTGTTAGTTGAAATACACGTCTTCCAAACGTAACAATTATGTTGTCAATCAAGACATCAAACATCTCGATAATATCAGTTTCAGAGAATTGCTTGTTTGAATCAGAGTGATTCTTTTACAAAGTACGATTTATTCCTCCCTAAGTCAAGACACTTGTACCTATGTTGGCCTTTCTTTCTTATGAACAAAATAGGATCAACTCTTTTAATTTGCCTTTTAGTTTGGAATGGGAAATACTTGTGTAAAGTATAGAAAATTAAAATATCTTAATACTATTTGCAATACGAAATAGTCTTAGATTGTATGTTCTCTAACAGATCTTTAAACTTTTTTTTGCATCTGTATATGATTCACACCTACTCTAGAATAGGTAGTTTTACAATAAATTTGAAGCCTGGCTTTGGTTGCTGAATACATTGATGTTAATAATTTAGAAAGAGGTTTTGTGGAGTACTTGGAAGACCCAGTAATATAACGTTGTTTGTAAGGACACTTATTCAATTTAGGTATTTAATACAGTTAAGGAAGATCACGTTCCGCATCTTTGGTCGAAATTCAAAAGAAACATACAAAAGACCCTATAATTATACAATACGTCCTCCTTGGTTAGTGTCGTTGGGGTAAATGTTGAGTTTTCAAGTGAAATGTCAATCCCTAGTTCATTTATCAAGCAGTTTATGTAATGATATTTACACATAGAAACGATGTTCATTGGGGCTTTATCTGCAGGACAACAACGTATTTGTCATGTAAAACAACAACGATAATGAAATTCAGATTTTCTGACTTTAAAAAATACCTGCAGTTGTAGAAGCGGGTCCAGTGGTTACCGACGGTTGAGTTGTTTGAATCAAAGGTGGACTTGTTCCTGGTGCTCCAGCTTGAGTACCTGTAGTTGGGGTTGACGCTGTAGAAGGTGTTCCAGAGGTAATCACTGGAGACGATGTAGGTGTTGTGGCTGGTTGTCCTGTGGTCAGAGCTACAGAAAACATCACTGTCATCACAGGCTTAGTACATTTATTTTAACACATATATAACTGAATAAATTGTCAATATCATCTATACATTAAGATGTCGATTTTGTCCTCCACTAATGAAGCAAAAATATAATACTCAAGTAAAAGGGAACATATGGGATTGTTTTGCAGTGTTCAAATTCAAGATGACATGAAAGTTGTTTTGTTGGTCATATATATGAAAATAACAGAAAATCAATTGTGTCCGACCGAGCGCTTTTTTCAGTAGCCTTTATCATGAACGGTCAAACCTCAACATATTCAATCCATGTCTACAAGCAATCACAAATTAAGACATAACATTGATAGTTATATTCAATAAAAAAAGGATTTAAAGATAAAATTGTTCATACTCTTTTGTCAATACATATGAATGAATATAATATGGCAAATACAAGATTATATGCATTTTAACATTCTATCGTTTTTTACGGAGCAGTTTATCAAATCTAATGGTTAATTTGAATGTACAGTACAACAAAATTAGTTACCTTTAATACAAGCCTCCACGGTGACACTTTTTACAACCGGAGTTGCATTAGGTGTTTGGTCAGGTATTATCGTCAATGTTATCTTGTCAGCCAACTGAGGTTTGATAAATTCCAGTTCTACGATGCCATTTGGTTGTGCCTGTTGAAATACATAGCCTTCTGAATGTATGAATGTGCCTATTATGGAGTACTATATTGCATTGTATAGTGTCATTTAATGGGTATCTTTACCTTAAATGGTGTTACCAATATACACAGTGCTTAGTATTGACAGACGACTATAGTCTTAATGCAACGTTTCATTACTAAAATATAATTGTAATCAAAGACTAAATGTTCATGTCTTTACGAAAAGAATCATAATCCCCTAAACAACGAAACTTGAGTACAATGTAACGTAATTTGTAAACATTCTTTGGTTATACTATAATTTCAGAACTGCTTTTCGTGCGTTTCGTAGTTAATAAGTTGAAGTTGTCTTCTTTTTCATTAATATTACAATCAGATGATAATAATAAAATATCATACCTTGACAGTCTCCTCATAAACTAAAACGTTGTCATTATAAAGTTTGACAACAATACTGTCAACAGATTCTGTTTTTAGAGCAACATTCATTATCGGATTACTGTCACTTGTTGATAACTCTAAAACTGGCTTTTCGTCTTCAGCTGACGGTTTCCATCCTGAAGGTGTTAAAGCGTTTTCAGCACCATCTGGATTCGATGAAGAAGTCACAGTTTCAAAATTTAATGGGCCCTTTGTCGCATCGTCCGGACATTTTTCCAAACCTAAAAATTCAAAAAGCAATAGTATAAATTAGAATACAAGGAAAGTGAAGTCAATGGATAATGCCAGTTTCCTTTCATTTTACCAAAAAAAACCTCCTGTATACAGTCAGCCTCATATGATTAAAGATACAAGTCGGCAAAAAGAGCCGCACAGTTGGCTTCTATGGGAATGCCGATTGTTAGTTGAAATACACGTCTTCCAAACGTAACAATTATGTTGTCAATCAAGACATCAAACATCTCGATAATATCAGTTTCAGAGAATTGCTTGTTTGAATCAGAGTGATTCTTTTACAAAGTACGATTTATTCCTCCCTAAGTCAAGACACTTGTACCTATGTTGGCCTTTCTTTCTTATGAACAAAATAGGATCAACTCTTTTAATTTGCCTTTTAGTTTGGAATGGGAAATACTTGTGTAAAGTATAGAAAATTAAAATATCTTAATACTATTTGCAATACGAAATAGTCTTAGATTGTATGTTCTCTAACAGATCTTTAAACTTTTTTTAGCATCTGTATATGATTCACACCTACTCTAGAATAGGTAGTTTTACAATAAATTTGAAGCCTGGCTTTGGTTGCTGAATACATTGATGTTAATAATTTAGAAAGAGGTTTTGTGGAGTACTTGGAAGACCCAGTAATATAACGTTGTTTGTAAGGACACTTATTCAATTTAGGTATTTAATACAGTTAAGGAAGATCACGTTCCGCATCTTTGGTCGAAATTCAAAAGAAACATACAAAAGACCCTATAATTATACAATACGTCCTCCTTGGTTAGTGTCGTTGGGGTAAATGTTGAGTTTTCAAGTGAAATGTCAATCCCTAGTTCATTTATCAAGCAGTTTATGTAATGATATTTACACATAGAAACGATGTTCATTGGGGCTTTATCTGCAGGACAACAACGTATTTGTCATGTAAAACAACAACGATAATGAAATTCAGATTTTCTGACTTTAAAAAATACCTGCAGTTGTAGAAGCGGGTCCAGTGGTTACCGACGGTTGAGTTGTTTGAATCAAAGGTGGACTTGTTCCTGGTGCTCCAGCTTGAGTACCTGTAGTTGGGGTTGACGCTGTAGAAGGTGTTCCAGAGGTAATCACTGGAGACGATGTAGGTGTTGTGGCTGGTTGTCCTGTGGTCAGAGCTACAGAAAACATCACTGTCATCACAGGCTTAGTACATTTATTTTAACACATATATAACTGAATAAATTGTCAATATCATCTATACATTAAGATGTCGATTTTGTCCTCCACTAATGAAGCAAAAATATAATACTCAAGTAAAAGGGAACATATGGGATTGTTTTGCAGTGTTCAAATTCAAGATGACATGAAAGTTGTTTTGTTGGTCATATATATGAAAATAAAAGAAAATCAATTGTGTCCGACCGAGCGCTTTTTTCAGTAGCCTTTATCATGAACGGTCAAACCTCAACATATTCAATCCATGTCTACAAGCAATCACAAATTAAGACATAACATTGATAGTTATATTCAATAAAAAAAGGATTTAAAGATAAAATTGTTCATACTCTTTTGTCAATACATATGAATGAATATAATATGGCAAATATAAGATTATATGCATTTTAACATTCTATCGTTTTTTACGGAGCAGTTTATCAAATCTAATGGTTAATTTGAATGTACAGTACAACAAAATTAGTTACCTTTAATACAAGCCTCCACGGTGACACTTTTTACAACCGGAGTTGCATTAGGTGTTTGGTCAGGTATTATCGTCAATGTTATCTTGTCAGCCAACTGAGGTTTGATAAATTCCAGTTCTACGATGCCATTTGGTTGTGCCTGTTGAAATACATAGCCTTCTGAATGTATGAATGTGCCTATTATGGAGTACTATATTGCATTGTATAGTGTCATTTAATGGGTATCTTTACCTTAAATGGTGTTACCAATATACACAGTGCTTAGTATTGACAGACGACTATAGTCTTAATGCAACGTTTCATTACTAAAATATAATTGTAATCAAAGACTAAATGTTCATGTCTTTACGAAAAGAATCATAATCCCCTAAACAACGAAACTTGAGTACAATGTAACGTAATTTGTAAACATTCTTTGGTTATACTATAATTTCAGAACTGCTTTTCGTGCGTTTCGTAGTTAATAAATTGAAGTTGTCTTCTTTTTCATTAATATTACAATCAGATGATAATAATAAAATATCATACCTTGACAGTCTCCTCATAAACTAAAACGTTGTCATTATAAAGTTTGACAACAATACTGTCAACAGATTCTGTTTTTAGAGCAACATTCATTATCGGATTACTGTCACTTGTTGATAACTCTAAAACTGGCTTTTCGTCTTCAGCTGACGGTTTCCATCCTGAAGGTGTTAAAGCGTTTTCAGCACCATCTGGATTCGATGAAGAAGTCACAGTTTCAAAATTTAATGGGCCCTTTGTCGCATCGTCCGGACATTTTTCCAAACCTAAAAATTCAAAAAGCAATAGTATAAATTAGAATACAAGGAAAGTGAAGTCAATGGATAATGCCAGTTTCCTTTCATTTTACCAAAAAAAACCTCCTGTATACAGTCAGCCTCATATGATTAAAGATACAAGTCGGCAAAAAGAGCCGCACAGTTGGCTTCTATGGGAATGCCGATTGATAGTTGAAATACACGTCTTCCAAACGTAACAATTATGTTGTCAATCAAGACATCAAACATCTCGATAATATCAGTTTCAGAGAATTGCTTGTTTGAATCAGAGTGATTCTTTTACAAAGTACGATTTATTCCTCCCTAAGTCAAGACACTTGTACCTATGTTGGCCTTTCTTTCTTATGAACAAAATAGGATCAACTCTTTTAATTTGCCTTTTAGTTTGGAATGGGAAATACTTGTGTAAAGTATAGAAAATTAAAATATCTTAATACTATTTGCAATACGAAATAGTCTTAGATTGTATGTTCTCTAACAGATCTTTAAACTTTTTTTAGCATCTGTATATGATTCACACCTACTCTAGAATAGGTAGTTTTACAATAAATTTGAAGCCTGGCTTTGGTTGCTGAATACATTGATGTTAATAATTTAGAAAGAGGTTTTGTGGAGTACTTGGAAGACCCAGTAATATAACGTTGTTTGTAAGGACACTTATTCAATTTAGGTATTTAATACAGTTAAGGAAGATCACGTTCCGCATCTTTGGTTGAAATTCAAAAGAAACATACAAAAGACCCTATAATTATACAATACGTCCTCCTTGGTTAGTGTCGTTGGGGTTAATGTTGAGTTTTCAAGTGAAATGTCAATCCCTAGTTCATTTATCAAGCAGTTTATGTAATGATATTTACACATAGAAACGATGTTCATTTGGGGCTTTATCTGCAGGACAACAACGTATTTGTCATGTAAAACAACAACGATAATGAAATTCAGATTTTCTGACTTTAAAAAATACCTGCAGTTGTAGAAGCGGGTCCAGTGGTTACCGACGGTTGAGTTGTTTGAATCAAAGGTGGACTTGTTCCTGGTGCTCCAGCTTGAGTACCTGTAGTTGGGGTTGACGCTGTAGAAGGTGTTCCAGAGGTAATCACTGGAGACGATGTAGGTGTTGTGGCTGGTTGTCCTGTGGTCAGAGCTACAGAAAACATCACTGTCATCACAGGCTTAGTACATTTATTTTAACACATATATAACTGAATAAATTGTCAATATCATCTATACATTAAGATGTCGATTTTGTCCTCCACTAATGAAGCAAAAATATAATACTCAAGTAAAAGGGAACATATGGGATTGTTTTGCAGTGTTCAAATTCAAGATGACATGAAAGTTGTTTTGTTGGTCATATATATGAAAATAACAGAAAATCAATTGTGTCCGACCGAGCGCTTTTTTCAGTAGCCTTTATCATGAACGGTCAAACCTCAACATATTCAATCCATGTCTACAAGCAATCACAAATTAAGACATAACATTGATAGTTATATTCAATAAAAAAGGATTTAAAGATAAAATTGTTCATACTCTTTTGTCAATACATATGAATGAATATAATATGGCAAATATAAGATTATATGCATTTTAACATTCTATCGTTTTTTACGGAGCAGTTTAACAAATCTAATGGTTAATTTGAATGTACAGTACAACAAAATTAGTTACCTTTAATACAAGCCTCCACGGTGACACTTTTTACAACCGGAGTTGCATTAGGTGTTTGGTCAGGTATTATCGTCAATGTTATCTTGTCAGCCAACTGAGGTTTGATAAATTCCAGTTCTACGATGCCATTTGGTTGTGCCTGTTGAAATACATAGCCTTCTGAATGTATGAATGTGCCTATTATGGAGTACTATATTGCATTGTATAGTGTCATTTAATGGGTATCTTTACCTTAAATGGTGTTACCAATATACACAGTGCTTAGTATTGACAGACGACTATAGTCTTAATGCAACGTTTCATTACTAAAATATAATTGTAATCAAAGACTTAATGTTCATGTCTTTACGAAAAGAATCATAATCCCCTAAACAACGAAACTTGAGTACAATGTAACGTAATTTGTAAACATTCTTTGGTTATACTATAATTTCAGAACTGCTTTTCCTGCGTTTCGTAGTTAATAAATTGAAGTTGTCTTCTTTTTCATTAATATTACAATCAGATGATAATAATAAAATATCATACCTTGACAGTCTCCTCATAAACTAAAACGTTGTCATTATAAAGTTTGACAACAATACTGTCAACAGATTCTGTTTTTAGAGCAACATTCATTATCGGATTACTGTCACTTGTTGATAACTCTAAAACTGGCTTTTCGTCTTCAGCTGACGGTTTCCATCCTGAAGGTGTTAAAGCGTTTTCAGCACCATCTGGATTCGATGAAGAAGTCACAGTTTCAAAATTTAATGGGCCCTTTGTCGCATCGTCCGGACATTTTTCCAAACCTAAAAATTCAAAAAGCAATAGTATAAATTAGAATACAAGGAAAGTGAAGTCAATGGATAATGCCAGTTTCCTTTCATTTTACCAAAAAAAACCTCCTGTATACAGTCAGCCTCATATGATTAAAGATACAAGTCGGCAAAAAGAGCCGCACAGTTGGCTTCTATGGGAATGCCGATTGTTAGTTGAAATACACGTCTTCCAAACGTAACAATTATGTTGTCAATCAAGACATCAAACATCTCGATAATATCAGTTTCAGAGAATTGCTTGTTTGAATCAGAGTGATTCTTTTACAAAGTACGATTTATTCCTCCCTAAGTCAAGACACTTGTACCTATGTTGGCCTTTCTTTCTTATGAACAAAATAGGATCAACTCTTTTAATTTGCCTTTTAGTTTGGAATGGGAAATACTTGTGTAAAGTATAGAAAATTAAAATATCTTAATACTATTTGCAATACGAAATAGTCTTAGATTGTATGTTCTCTAACAGATCTTTAAACTTTTTTTAGCATCTGTATATGATTCACACCTACTCTAGAATAGGTAGTTTTACAATAAATTTGAAGCCTGGCTTTGGTTGCTGAATACATTGATGTTAATAATTTAGAAAGAGGTTTTGTGGAGTACTTGGAAGACCCAGTAATATAACGTTGTTTGTAAGGACACTTATTCAATTTAGGTATTTAATACAGTTAAGGAAGATCACGTTCCGCATCTTTGGTCGAAATTCAAAAGAAACATACAAAAGACCCTATAATTATACAATACGTCCTCCTTGGTTAGTGTCGTTGGGGTAAATGTTGAGTTTTCAAGTGAAATTTCAATCCCTAGTTCATTTATCAAGCAGTTTATGTAATGATATTTACACATAGAAACGATGTTCATTGGGGCTTTATCTGCAGGACAACAACGTATTTGTCATGTAAAACAACAACGATAATGAAATTCAGATTTTCTGACTTTAAAAAATACCTGCAGTTGTAGAAGCGGGTCCAGTGGTTACCGACGGTTGAGTTGTTTGAATCAAAGGTGGACTTGTTCCTGGTGCTCCAGCTTGAGTACCTGTAGTTGGGGTTGACGCTGTAGAAGGTGTTCCAGAGGTAATCACTGGAGACGATGTAGGTGTTGTGGCTGGTTGTCCTGTGGTCAGAGCTACAGAAAACATCACTGTCATCACAGGCTTAGTACATTTATTTTAACACATATATAACTGAATAAATTGTCAATATCATCTATACATTAAGATGTCGATTTTGTCCTCCACTAATGAAGCAAAAATATAATACTCAAGTAAAAGGGAACATATGGGATTGTTTTGCAGTGTTCAAATTCAAGATGACATGAAAGTTGTTTTGTTGGTCATATATATGAAAATAACAGAAAATCAATTGTGTCCGACCGAGCGCTTTTTTCAGTAGCCTTTATCATGAACGGTCAAACCTCAACATATTCAATCCATGTCTACAAGCAATCACAAATTAAGACATAACATTGATAGTTATATTCAATAAAAAAGGATTTAAAGATAAAATTGTTCATACTCTTTTGTCAATACATATGAATGAATATAATATGGCAAATATAAGATTATATGCATTTTAACATTCTATCGTTTTTTACGGAGCAGTTTAACAAATCTAATGGTTATTTTGAATGTACAGTACAACAAAATTAGTTACCTTTAATACAAGCCTCCACGGTGACACTTTTTACAACCGGAGTTGCATTAGGTGTTTGGTCAGGTATTATCGTCAATGTTATCTTGTCAGCCAACTGAGGTTTGATAAATTCCAGTTCTACGATGCCATTTGGTTGTGCCTGTTGAAATACATAGCCTTCTGAATGTATGAATGTGCCTATTATGGAGTACTATATTGCATTGTATAGTGTCATTTAATGGGTATCTTTACCTTAAATGGTGTTACCAATATACACAGTGCTTAGTATTGACAGACGACTATAGTCTTAATGCAACGTTTCATTACTAAAATATAATTGTAATCAAAGACTTAATGTTCATGTCTTTACGAAAAGAATCATAATCCCCTAAACAACGAAACTTGAGTACAATGTAACGTAATTTGTAAACATTCTTTGGTTATACTATAATTTCAGAACTGCTTTTCCTGCGTTTCGTAGTTAATAAATTGAAGTTGTCTTCTTTTTCATTAATATTACAATCAGATGATAATAATAAAATATCATACCTTGACAGTCTCCTCATAAACTAAAACGTTGTCATTATAAAGTTTGACAACAATACTGTCAACAGATTCTGTTTTTAGAGCAACATTCATTATCGGATTACTGTCACTTGTTGATAACTCTAAAACTGGCTTTTCGTCTTCAGCTGACGGTTTCCATCCTGAAGGTGTTAAAGCGTTTTCAGCACCATCTGGATTCGATGAAGAAGTCACAGTTTCAAAATTTAATGGGCCCTTTGTCGCATCGTCCGGACATTTTTCCAAACCTAAAAATTCAAAAAGCAATATTATAAATTAGAATACAAGGAAAGTGAAGTCAATGGATAATGCCAGTTTCCTTTCATTTTACCAAAAAAAACCTCCTGTATACAGTCAGCCTCATATGATTAAAGATACAAGTCGGCAAAAAGAGCCGCACAGTTGGCTTCTATGGGAATGCCGATTGTTAGTTGAAATACACGTCTTCCAAACGTAACAATTATGTTGTCAATCAAGACATCAAACATCTCGATAATATCAGTTTCAGAGAATTGCTTGTTTGAATCAGAGTGATTCTTTTACAAAGTACGATTTATTCCTCCCTAAGTCAAGACACTTGTACCTATGTTGGCCTTTCTTTCTTATGAACAAAATAGGATCAACTCTTTTAATTTGCCTTTTAGTTTGGAATGGGAAATACTTGTGTAAAGTATAGAAAATTAAAATATCTTAATACTATTTGCAATACGAAATAGTCTTAGATTGTATGTTCTCTAACAGATCTTTAAACTTTTTTTAGCATCTGTATATGATTCACACCTACTCTAGAATAGGTAGTTTTACAATAAATTTGAAGCCTGGCTTTGGTTGCTGAATACATTGATGTTAATAATTTAGAAAGAGGTTTTGTGGAGTACTTGGAAGACCCAGTAATATAACGTTGTTTGTAAGGACACTTATTCAATTTAGGTATTTAATACAGTTAAGGAAGATCACGTTCCGCATCTTTGGTCGAAATTCAAAAGAAACATACAAAAGACCCTATAATTATACAATACGTCCTCCTTGGTTAGTGTCGTTGGGGTAAATGTTGAGTTTTCAAGTGAAATTTCAATCCCTAGTTCATTTATCAAGCAGTTTATGTAATGATATTTACACATAGAAACGATGTTCATTGGGGCTTTATCTGCAGGACAACAACGTATTTGTCATGTAAAACAACAACGATAATGAAATTCAGATTTTCTGACTTTAAAAAATACCTGCAGTTGTAGAAGCGGGTCCAGTGGTTACCGACGGTTGAGTTGTTTGAATCAAAGGTGGACTTGTTCCTGGTGCTCCAGCTTGAGTACCTGTAGTTGGGGTTGACGCTGTAGAAGGTGTTCCAGAGGTAATCACTGGAGACGATGTAGGTGTTGTGGCTGGTTGTCCTGTGGTCAGAGCTACAGAAAACATCACTGTCATCACAGGCTTAGTACATTTATTTTAACACATATATAACTGAATAAATTGTCAATATCATCTATACATTAAGATGTCGATTTTGTCCTCCACTAATGAAGCAAAAATATAATACTCAAGTAAAAGGGAACATATGGGATTGTTTTGCAGTGTTCAAATTCAAGATGACATGAAAGTTGTTTTGTTGGTCATATATATGAAAATAACAGAAAATCAATTGTGTCCGACCGAGCGCTTTTTTCAGTAGCCTTTATCATGAACGGTCAAACCTCAACATATTCAATCCATGTCTACAAGCAATCACAAATTAAGACATAACATTGATAGTTATATTCAATAAAAAAGGATTTAAAGATAAAATTGTTCATACTCTTTTGTCAATACATATGAATGAATATAATATGGCAAATATAAGATTATATGCATTTTAACATTCTATCGTTTTTTACGGAGCAGTTTAACAAATCTAATGGTTATTTTGAATGTACAGTACAACAAAATTAGTTACCTTTAATACAAGCCTCCACGGTGACACTTTTTACAACCGGAGTTGCATTAGGTGTTTGGTCAGGTATTATCGTCAATGTTATCTTGTCAGCCAACTGAGGTTTGATAAATTCCAGTTCTACGATGCCATTTGG
The DNA here is from genome assembly GCF_021869535.1 of Mytilus californianus. Classification (NCBI taxonomy): domain Eukaryota; kingdom Metazoa; phylum Mollusca; class Bivalvia; order Mytilida; family Mytilidae; genus Mytilus; species Mytilus californianus. Next base: position 125,859,924 of record NW_026262668.1, read on the forward strand.
TTGTGCCTGTTGAAATACATAGCCTTCTGAATGTATGAATGTGCCTATTATGGAGTACTATATTGCATTGTATAGTGTCATTTAATGGGTATCTTTACCTTAAATGGTGTTACCAATATACACAGTGCTTAGTATTGACAGACGACTATAGTCTTAATGCAACGTTTCATTACTAAAATATAATTGTAATCAAAGACTTAATGTTCATGTCTTTACGAAAAGAATCATAATCCCCTAAACAACGAAACTTGAGTACAATGTAACGTAATTTGTAAACATTCTTTGGTTATACTATAATTTCAGAACTGCTTTTCCTGCGTTTCGTAGTTAATAAATTGAAGTTGTCTTCTTTTTCATTAATATTACAATCAGATGATAATAATAAAATATCATACCTTGACAGTCTCCTCATAAACTAAAACGTTGTCATTATAAAGTTTGACAACAATACTGTCAACAGATTCTGTTTTTAGAGCAACATTCATTATCGGATTACTGTCACTTGTTGATAACTCTAAAACTGGCTTTTCGTCTTCAGCTGACGGTTTCCATCCTGAAGGTGTTAAAGCGTTTTCAGCACCATCTGGATTCGATGAAGAAGTCACAGTTTCAAAATTTAATGGGCCCTTTGTCGCATCGTCCGGACATTTTTCCAAACCTAAAAATTCAAAAAGCAATAGTATAAATTAGAATACAAGGAAAGTGAAGTCAATGGATAATGCCAGTTTCCTTTCATTTTACCAAAAAAAACCTCCTGTATACAGTCAGCCTCATATGATTAAAGATACAAGTCGGCAAAAAGAGCCGCACAGTTGGCTTCTATGGGAATGCCGATTGTTAGTTGAAATACACGTCTTCCAAACGTAACAATTATGTTGTCAATCAAGACATCAAACATCTCGATAATATCAGTTTCAGAGAATTGCTTGTTTGAATCAGAGTGATTCTTTTACAAAGTACGATTTATTCCTCCCTAAGTCAAGACACTTGTACCTATGTTGGCCTTTCTTTCTTATGAACAAAATAGGATCAACTCTTTTAATTTGCCTTTTAGTTTGGAATGGGAAATACTTGTGTAAAGTATAGAAAATTAAAATATCTTAATACTATTTGCAATACGAAATAGTCTTAGATTGTATGTTCTCTAACAGATCTTTAAACTTTTTTTAGCATCTGTATATGATTCACACCTACTCTAGAATAGGTAGTTTTACAATAAATTTGAAGCCTGGCTTTGGTTGCTGAATACATTGATGTTAATAATTTAGAAAGAGGTTTTGTGGAGTACTTGGAAGACCCAGTAATATAACGTTGTTTGTAAGGACACTTATTCAATTTAGGTATTTAATACAGTTAAGGAAGATCACGTTCCGCATCTTTGGTCGAAATTCAAAAGAAACATACAAAAGACCCTATAATTATACAATACGTCCTCCTTGGTTAGTGTCGTTGGGGTAAATGTTGAGTTTTCAAGTGAAATGTCAATCCCTAGTTCATTTATCAAGCAGTTTATGTAATGATATTTACACATAGAAACGATGTTCATTGGGGCTTTATCTGCAGGACAACAACGTATTTGTCATGTAAAACAACAACGATAATGAAATTCAGATTTTCTGACTTTAAAAAATACCTGCAGTTGTAGAAGCGGATCCAGTGGTTACCGACGGTTGAGTTGTTTGAATCAAAGGTGGACTTGTTCCTGGTGCTCCAGCTTGAGTACCTGTAGTTGGGGTTGACGCTGTAGAAGGTGTTCCAGAGGTAATCACTGGAGACGATGTAGGTGTTGTGGCTGGTTGTCCTGTGGTCAGAGCTACAGAAAACATCACTGTCATCACAGGCTTAGTACATTTATTTTAACACATATATAACTGAATAAATTGTCAATATCATCTATACATTAAGATGTCTATTTTGTCCTCCACTAATGAAGCAAAAATATAATACTCAAGTAAAAGGGAACATATGGGATTGTTTTGCAGTGTTCAAATTCAAGATGACATGAAAGTTGTTTTGTTGGTCATATATATGAAAATAACAGAAAATCAATTGTGTCCGACCGAGCGCTTTTTTCAGTAGCCTTTATCATGAACGGTCAAACCTCAACATATTCAATCCATGTCTACAAGCAATCACAAATTAAGACATAACATTGATAGTTATATTCAATAAAAAAGGATTTAAAGATAAAATTGTTCATACTCTTTTGTCAATACATATGAATGAATATAATATGGCAAATATAAGATTATATGCATTTTAACATTCTATCGTTTTCTACGGAGCAGTTTATCAAATCTAATGGTTAATTTGAATGTACAGTACAACAAAATTAGTTACCTTTAATACAAGCCTCCACGGTGACACTTTTTACAACCGGAGTTGCATTAGGTGTTTGGTCAGGTATTATCGTCAATGTTATCTTGTCAGCCAACTGAGGTTTGATAAATTCCAGTTCTACGATGCCATTTGGTTGTGCCTGTTGAAATACATAGCCTTCTGAATGTATGAATGTGCCTATTATGGAGTACTATATTGCATTGTATAGTGTCATTTAATGGGTATCTTTACCTTAAATGGTGTTACCAATATACACAGTGCTTAGTATTGACAGACGACTATAGTCTTAATGCAACGTTTCATTACTAAAATATAATTGTAATCAAAGACTAAATGTTCATGTCTTTACGAAAAGAATCATAATCCCCTAAACAACGAAACTTGAGTACAATGTAACGTAATTTGTAAACATTCTTTGGTTATACTATAATTTCAGAACTGCTTTTCGTGCGTTTCGTAGTTAATAAATTGAAGTTGTCTTCTTTTTCATTAATATTACAATCAGATGATAATAATAAAATATCATACCTTGACACTCTCCTCATAAACTAAAACGTTGTCATTATAAAGTTTGACAACAATACTGTCAACAAATTCTGTTTTTAGAGCAACATTCATTATCGGATTACTGTCACTTGTTGATAACTCTAAAACTGGCTTTTCGTCTTCAGCTGACGGTTTCCATCCTGAAGGTGTTAAAGCGTTTTCAGCACCATCTGGATTCGATGAAGAAGTCACAGTTTCAAAATTTAATGGGCCCTTTGGCGTATCGTCTGGACATTTTCCCAAACCTATAAATTCAAAAAGCAATAGTTTAAATTGGAATACAAGGAAAGTGAAGCCAAAGGATAATGCCAGTTTTCTTTCATTCTTCCTAAAAAAAAACTCCTGTGTACAGTCAGCCTCATATGATTAAAGATACAAGTCGGCAAAAAGAGCCGCACAGTTGGCTCCTATGGGAATGCCGATTGTTAGTTGAAATACACGTCTTCCAAACGTTACAATTATGTTGTCAATCAAGACATCAAACATCTCGATAATATCAGTTTCAGAGAATTGCTTGTTTGAATCAGAGTGATTCTTTTACAAAGTACGATTTATTCCTCCCTAAGTCAAGACACTTGTACCTATGTTGGCCTTTCTTTCTTATGAACAAAATAGGATCAACTCTTTTAATTTGCCTTTTAGTTTGAAATGGGAAATACTTGTGTAAAGTATAGAAAATTAAAATATCTTAATACTATTTGCAATACGAAATAGTCTTAGATTGTATGTTCTCTAACAGATCTTTAAACTTGTTTTAGCATCTGTATATGATTCACACCTACTCTAGAATAGGTAGTTTTACAATAAATTTGAAGCCTGGCTTTGGTTGCTGAATACATTGATGTTAATAATTTAGAAAGATGTTTGTGGAGTACTTGGATACCCAGTAATATAACGTTGTTTGTAAGGACACTTATTCAATTTAGGTATTTAATACAGTCAAGGAAGATCACGTTCCGCATCTTTGGTTGAAATTCAAAAGAAACATACAAAAGACCCTATAATTATACAATACGTCCTCCTTGGTAAGTGTCGTTGGGGTAAATGTTGAGTTTTCAAGTGAAATGTCAATCCCTAGTTCATTTATCAAGCAGTTTATGTAATGTGATTTACACATAGAAACGATGTTCATTGGGGCTTTATCTGCAGGACAACAACGTATTTGTCATGTAAAACAACAACGATAATGAAATTCAGATTTTCTGACTTTAAAAAATACCTGCAGTTGTAGAAGCGGGTCCAGTGGTTACCGACGGTTGAGCTGTTTGAATCAAAGGTGGACTTGTTCCTGGTGCTCCAGCTTGAGTACCTGTAGTTGGGGTTGACGCTGTAGAAGGTGTTCCAGAGGTAATCACTGGAGACGATGTAGGTGTTGTGGCTGGTTGTCCTGTGGTCAGAGCTACAGAAAACATCACTGTCATCACAGGCTTAGTACATTTATTTTAACACATATATAACTGAATAAATTGTCAATATCATCTATACATTAAGATGTCGATTTTGTCCTCCACTAATGAAGCAAAAATATAATACTTAAGTAAAAGGGAACATATGGGATTGTTTTGCAGTGTTCAAATTCAAGATGACATGAAAGTTGTTTTGTTGGTCATATACATGAAAGTAACAGAAAATCAATTGTGTCCGACCGAGCGCTTTTTTCAGTAGCCTTTATCATGAACGGTCAAACCTCAACATATTCAATCCATGTCTACAAGCAATCACAAATTAAGACATAACATTGATAGTTATATTCAATAAAAAGGGATTTAAAGATAAAATTGTTCATACTCTTTTGTCAATACATATGAATGAATATAATATGGCAAATATAAGATTATATGCATTTTAACATTCTATCGTTTTTTACGGAGCAGTTTATCAAATCTAATGGTTAATTTGAATGTACAGTACAACAAAATTAGTTACCTTTAATACAAGCCTCCACGGTGACACTTTTTACAACCGGAGTTGCATTAGGTGTTTGGTCAGGTATTATCGTCAATGTTATCTTGTCAGCCAACTGAGGTTTGATAAATTCCAGTTCTACGATGCCATTTGGTTGTGCCTGTTGAAATACATAGCCTTCTGAATGTATGAATGTGCCTATTATGGAGTACTATATTGCATTGTATAGTGTCATTTAATGGGTATCTTTACCTTAAATGGTGTTACCAATATACACAGTGATTAGTATTGACAGACGACTATAGTCTTAATGCAACGTTTCATTACTAAAATATAATTGTAATCAAAGACTAAATGTTCATGTCTTTACGAAAAGAATCATAATCCCCTAAACAACGAAACTTGAGTACAATGTAACGTAATTTGTAAACATTCTTTGGTTATACTATAATTTCAGAACTGCTTTTCGTGCGTTTCGTAGTTAATAAATTGAAGTTGTCTTCTTTTTCATTAATATTACAATCAGATGATAATAATAAAATATCATACCTTGACAGTCTCCTCATAAACTAAAACGTTGTCATTATAAAGTTTGACAACAATACTGTCAACAAATTCTGTTTTTAGAGCAACATTCATTATCGGATTACTGTCACTTGTTGATAACTCTAAAACTGGCTTTTCGGCTTCAGCTGACGGTTTCCATCCTGAAGGTGTTAAAGCGTTTTCAGCACCATCTGGATTCGATGAAGAAGTCACAGTTTCAAAATTTAATGGGCCCTTTGTCGCATCGTCCGGACATTTTTCCAAACCTAAATTTCAAAAAGCAATAATATAAATTAGAATACAAGGACAGTGAAGTCAATGGATAATGCCAGTTTCCTTTCATTTTTCCTAAAAAAATCTCCTGTATACAGTCAGCCTCATATGATTAAAGATACAAGTCGGCAAAAAGAGCCGCACAGTTGGCTTCTGTGGGAATGCCGATTGTTAGTTGAAATACACGTCTTCCAAACGTAACAATTATGTTGTCAATCAAGACATCAAACATCTCGATAATATCAGTTTCAGAGAATTGCTTGTTTGAATCAGAGTGATTCTTTTACAAAGTACGATTTATTCCTCCCTAAGTCAAGACACTTGTACCTATGTTGGCCTTTCTTTCTTATGAACAAAATAGGATCAACTCTTTTAATTTGCCTTTTAGTTTGGAATGGGAAATACTTGTGTAAAGTATAGAAAATTAAAATATCTTAATACTATTTGCAATATGAAATAGTCTTAGATTGTATGTTCTCTAACAGATCTTTAAACTTTTTTTAGCATCTGTATATGATTCACACCTACTCTAGAATAGGTAGTTTTACAATAAATTTGAAGCCTGGCTTTGGTTGCTGAATACATTGATGTTAATAATTTAGAAAGAGGTTTTGTGGAGTACTTGGAAGACCCAGTAATATAACGTTGTTTGTAAGGACACTTATTCAATTTAGGTATTTAATACAGTTAAGGAAGATCACGTTTCGCATCTTTGGTTGAAATTCAAAAGAAACATACAAAAGACCCTATAATTATACAATACGTCCTCCTTGGTTAGTGTCGTTCGGGTAAATGTTGAGTTTTCAAGGGAAATGTCAATCCCTAGTTCATTTATCAAGCAGTTTATGTAATGATATTTACACATAGAAACGATGTTCATTGGGGCTTTATCTGCAGGACAACAACGTATTTGTCATGTAAAACAACAACGATAATGAAATTCAGATTTTCTGACTTTAAAAAATACCTGCAGTTGTAGAAGCGGGTCCAGTGGTTACCGACGGTTGAGTTGTTTGAATCAAAGGTGGACTTGTTCCTGGTGCTCCAGCTTGAGTACCTGTAGTTGGGGTTGACGCTGTAGAAGGTGTTCCAGAGGTAATCACTGGAGACGATGTAGGTGTTGTGGCTGGTTGTCCTGTGGTCAGAGCTACAGAAAACATCACTGTCATCACAGGCTTAGTACATTTATTTTAACACATATATAACTGAATAAATGGTCAATATCATCTATACATTAAGATGTCGATTTTGTCCTCCACTAATGAAGCAAAAATATAATACTCAAGTAAAAGGGAACATATGGGATTGTTTTGCAGTGTTCAAATTCAAGATGACATGAAAGTTGTTTTGTTGGTCATATATATGAAAATAACAGAAAATCAATTGTGTCCGACCGAGCGCTTTTTTCAGTAGCCTTTATCATGAACGGTCAAACCTCAACATATTCAATCCATGTCTACAAGCAATCACAAATTAAGACATAACATTGATAGTTATATTCAATAAAAAAGGATTTGAAGATAAAATTGTTCATACTCTTTTGTCAATACATATGAATGAATATAATATGGCAAATATAAGATTATATGCATTTTAACATTCTATCGTTTTTTACGGAGCAGTTTATCAAATCTAATGGTTAATTTGAATGTACAGTACAACAAAATTAGTTACCTTTAATACAAGCCTCCACGGTGACACTTGTTACAACCGGAGTTGCATTAGGTGTTTGGTCAGGTATTATCGTCAATGTTATCTTGTCAGCCAACTGAGGTTTGATAAATTCCAGTTCTACGATGCCATTTGGTTGTGCCTGTTGAAATACATAGCCTTCTGAATGTATGAATGTGCCTATTATGGAGTACTATATTGCATTGTATAGTGTCATTTAATGGGTATCTTTACCTTAAATGGTGTTACCAATATACACAGTGCTTAGTATTGACAGACGACTATAGTCTTAATGCAACGTTTCATTACTAAAATATAATTGTAATCAAAGACTAAATGTTCGTGTCTTTACGAAAAGAATCATAATCCCCTAACAACGAAACTTGAGTACAATGTAACGTAATTTGTAAACATTCTTTGGTTATACTATAATTTCAGAACTGCTTTTCGTGCGTTTCGTAGTTAATAAATTGAAGTTGTCTTCTTTTTCATTAATATTACAATCAGATGATAATAATAAAATATCATACCTTGACAGTCTCCTCATAAACTAAAACGTTGTCATTATAAAGTTTGACAACAATACTGTCAACAAATTCTGTTTTTAGAGCAACATTCATTATCGGATTACTGTCACTTGTTGATAACTCTAAAACTGGCTTTTCGTCTTCAGCTGACGGTTTCCATCCTGAAGGTGTTAAAGCGTTTTCAGCACCATCTGGATTCGATGAAGAAGTCACAGTTTCAAAATTTAATGGGCCCTTTGGCGTATCGTCTGGACATTTTTCCAAACCTATAAATTCAAAAAGCAATAGTTTAAATTGGAATACAAGGAAAGTGAAGCCAAAGGATAATGCCAGTTTCCTTTCATTCTTCCTAAAAAAAACTCCTGTATACAGTCAGCCTCATATGATTAAAGATACAAGTCGGCAAAAAGAGCCGCACAGTTGGCTCCTATGGGAATGCCGATTGTTAGTTGAAATACACGTCTTCCAAACGTAACAATTATGTTGTCAATCAAGACATCAAACATCTCGATAATATCAGTTTCAGAGAATTGCTTGTTTGAATCAGAGTGATTCTTTTACAAAGTACGATTTATTCCTCCCTAAGTCAAGACACTTGTACCTATGTTGGCCTTTCTTTCTTATGAACAAAATAGGATCAACTCTTTTAATTTTCCTTTTAGTTTGGAATGGGAAATACTTGTGTAAAGTATAGAAAATCAAAATATCTTAATACTATTTGCAATACGAAATAGTCTTAGATTGTATGTTCTCTAACAGATCTTTAAACTTTTTTGAGCATCTGTATATGATTCACACCTACTCTAGAATAGGTAGTTTTACAATAAATTTGAAGCCTGGCTTTGGTTGCTGAATACATTGATGTTAATAATTTAGAAAGAGGTTTTGTGGAGTACTTGGAAGACCCAGTAATATAACGTTGTTTGTAAGGACACTTAATCAATTTAGGTATTTAATACAGTTAAGGAGATCACGTTCCGCATCTTTGGTTGAAATTCAAAAGAAACATACAAAAGACCCTATAATTATACAATACGTCCTCCTTGGTTAGTGTCGTTGGGGTAAATGTTGAGTTTTCAAGTGAAATGTCAATCCCTAGTTCATTTATCAAGCAGTTTATGTAATGTGATTTACACATAGAAACGATGTTCATTGGGGCTTTATCTGCAGGACAACAACGTATTTGTCATGTAAAACAACAACGATAATGAAATTCAGATTTTCTGACTTTAAAAAATACCTGCAGTTGTAGAAGCGGGTCCAGTGGTTACCGACGGTTGAGTTGTTTGAATCAAAGGTGGACTTGTTCCTGGTGCTCCAGCTTGAGTACCTGTAGTTGGGGTTGACGCTGTAGAAGGTGTTCCAGAGGTAATCACTGGAGACGATGTAGGTGTTGTGGCTGGTTGTCCTGTGGTCAGAGCTACAGAAAACATCACTGTCATCACAGGCTTAGTACATTTATTTTAACACATATATAACTGAATAAATTGTCAATATCATCTATACATTAAGATGTCGATTTTGTCCTCCACTAATGAAGCAAAAATATAATAATCAAGTAAAAGGGAACATATGGGATTGTTTTGCAGTGTTCAAATTCAAGATGACATGAAAGTTGTTTTGTTGGTCATATATATGAAAATAACAGAAAATCAATTGTGTCCGACTGAGCGCTTTTTTCAATAGGCTTTATCATGAACGGTCAAACCTCAACATATTCAATCCATGTCTACAAGCAATCACAAATTAAGACATAACATTGATAGTTATATTCAATAAAAAAGGATTTAAAGATAACATTGTTCATACTCTTTTGTCAATACATATGAATGAATATAATATGGCAAATATAAGATTATATGCATTTTAACATTCTATCGTTTTTTACGGAGCAGTTTATCAAATCTAATGGTTAATTTGAATGTACAGTACAACAAAATTAGTTACCTTTGATACAAGCCTCCACGGTGACACTTTTTACAACCGGAGTTGCATTAGGTGTTTGGTCAGGTATTATTGTCAATGTTATCTTGTCAGCCAACTGAGGTTTGATAAATTCCAGTTCTGCGATGCCATTTGGTTGTGCCTGTTGAAATACATAGCCTTCTGAATGTATGAATGTGCCTATTATGGAGTACTATATTGCATTGTATAGTGTCATTTAATGGGTATCTTTACCTTAAATGGTGTTACCAATATACACAGTGCTAAGTATTGACAGACGACTATAGTCTTAATGCAACGTTTCATTACTAAAATATAATTGTAATCAAACACTAAATGTTCATGTCTTTACGAAAAGAATCATAATCCCCTAAACAACGACACTTCAGTACAATGTAACGTAATTTGTAAACATTCTTTGGTTATACTAGAATATCAGAACTGCTTTTCGTGCGTTTCGTAGTTAATAAATTGAAGTTGTCTTCTTTTTCATTAATATTACAATCAGATGATAATAATAAAATATCATACCTTGACTGTCTCCTCATAAACTAAAACGTTGTCATTATAAAGTTTGACATCAATGCTGTCGACAAATTGTGTTACTAGAGCAACATTCATTATCGGATTACTGTCACTTGTTGATAACTCTAAAACTGGCTTTTCGTCTTCAGCTGACGGTTTCCATCCTAAAGGTGTTAAAGCGTTTTCAGCACCATCTGGATTCGATGAAGAAGTCACAGTTTCAAATTTTAATGGGCCATTTGGCGTATCGTCCGGACATTTTCCCAAACCTGTAAATTCAAAAAGCAATAGTTTAAATTGGAATACAAGGAAAGTGAAGTCAAAGGATAATGACAGCTTCCTTTCATTCTTCCTAAGAAACTCCTGTATGAAGTTAACCTCATATTAATAAAGATACAAGTCGGCAAAAAGAGCCGCACAGTTGGTTCCTATGGGAATCCCGATTGTTAGTTGAAATACACGTCTTCCAAACGTAACAATTATGTTGTCAATCAAGACATCAAACATCTCGATAATATCAATTTCAGAGAATTGCTTATTTGATTCAGAGTATTTTTTTACAAAGTATGATTTGTTCCTATCTAAGACAAGACACTTGTACCTATGTTGGCCTTTCTTTCTTATGAAACAAAATATGATCAACTCTTTCAATTTGCCTTTTAGTTTGGAATGGGAAACACTTGTGTAAAGTATAGAAAATTAAGATATCTTAATACTATTTGCAAAACGAAATAGTCTTAGATTGTATGTTCTCTAACAGATCTTTAAACTTTTTTTAGCATCTGTATATGATTCACACCTACTTTAGAATATGTAGTTTTACAGTAAATTTGAAGCCCGGCTTTGGTTGCTGAATAAATTGATGTGAATAATTTAGATAGAGATTTTGTGGAGTACTTGGAAGACCCAGTAATATAACGTTATTTGTTAGGACACTTGAGCACGTTCCGCATCTTTGGTTGAAATTCAAAAGAAACATACAAAAGACCCTATAACTATACAGAACGTCCTCCTTGGTTAGTGTCGTTGGGGTAAATGTTGAGTTTTCAAGTGAAATGTCAATCCCTAGTTCATTTATCAAGCAGTTTATGTAATGTGATTTACACATAGAAATGATGTTCATTGGGGCTTTATCTGCAGGACAACAACGTATTTGTCATGTAAAACAACAACGATAATGAAATTCAGATTTTCTGACTTTAAAAAATACCTGCAGTTGTAGAAGCGGGTCCAGTGGTTACCGACGGTTGAGTTGTTTGAATCAAAGGTGGACTTGTTCCTGGTGCTCCAGCTTGAGTACCTGTAGTTGGGGTTGACGCTGTAGAAGGTGTTCCAGAGGTAATCACTGGAGACGATGTAGGTGTTGTGGCTGGTTGTCCTGTGGTCAGAGCTACAGAAAACATCACTGTCATCACAGGCTTAGTACATTTATTTTAACACATATATAACTGAATAAATTGTCAATATCATCTATACATTAAGATGTCGATTTTGTCCTCCTCTAATGAAGCAAAAATATAATAATCAAGTAAAAGGGAACATATGGGATTGTTTTGCAGTGTTCAAATTCAAGATGACATGAAAGTTGTTTTGTTGGTCATATATATGAAAATAACAGAAAATCAATTGTGTCCGACCGAGCGCTTTTTTCAATAGCCTTTATCATGAACGGTCAAACCTCAACATATTCAATCCATGTCTACAAGCAATCACAAATTAAGACATAACATTGATAGTTATATTCAATAAAAAAGGATTTAAAGATAACATTGTTCATACTGTTTTGTCAATACATATGAATGAATATAATATGGCAAATATAAGATTATATGCATTTTAACATTCTATCGTTTTTTACGGAGCAGTTTATCAAATCTAATGGTTAATTTGAATGTACAGTACAACAAAATTAGTTACCTTTAATACAAGCCTCCACGGTGACACTTTTTACAACCGGAGTTGCATTAGGTGTTTGGTCAGGTATTATTGTCAATGTTACCTTGTCAGCCAACTGAGGTTTGATAAATTCCAGTTCTGCGATGCCATTTGGTTGTGCCTGTTGAAATACATAGCCTTCTGAATGTATGAATGTGCCTATTATGGAGTACTATATTGCATTGTATAGTGTCATTTAATGGGTATCTTTACCTTAAATGGTGTTACCAATATACACAGTGCTAAGTATTGACAGACGACTATAGTCTTAATGCAACGTTTCATTACTAAAATATAATTGTAATCAAACACTAAATGTTCATGTCTTTACGAAAAGAATCATAATCCCCTAAACAACGACACTTGAGTACAATGTAACGTAATTTGTAAACATTCTTTGGTTATACTAGAATATCAGAACTGCTTTTCGTGCGTTTCGTAGTTAATAAATTGAAGTTGTCTTCTTTTTCATTAATATTACAATCAGATGATAATAATAAAATATCATACCTTGACTGTCTCCTCATAAACTAAAACGTTGTCATTATAAAGTTTGACATCAATGCTGTCGACAAATTGTGTTACTAGAGCAACATTCATTATCGGATTACTGTCACTTGTTGATAACTCTAAAACTGGCTTTTCGTCTTCAGCTGACGGTTTCCATCCTAAAGGTATTAAAGCGTTTTCAGCACCATCTGGATTCGATGAAGAAGTCACAGTTTCAAATTTTAATGGGCCATTTGGCGTATCGTCCGGACATTTTCCCAAACCTGTAAATTCAAAAAGCAATGGTTTAAATTGGAATACAAGGAAAGTGAAGTCAAAGGATAATGACAGCTTCCTTTCATTCTTCCTAAGAAACTCCTGTATGAAGTTAACCTCATATCAATAAAGATACAAGTCGGCAAAAAGAGCCGCACAGTTGGTTCCTATGGGAATCCCGATTGTTAGTTGAAATACACGTCTTCCAAACGTAACAATTATGTTGTCAATCAAGACATCAAACATCTCGATAATATCAATTTCAGAGAATTGCTTATTTGATTCAGAGTATTTTTTTACAAAGTATGATTTGTTCCTATCTAAGACAAGACACTTGTACCTATGTTGGCCTTTCTTTCTTATGAAACAAAATATGATTAACTCTTTCAATTTGCCTTTTAGTTTGGAATGGGAAACACTTGTGTAAAGTATAGAAAATTAAGATATCTTAATACTATTTGCAAAACGAAATAGTCTTAGATTGTATGTTCTCTAACAGATCTTTAAACTTTTTTTAGCATCTGTATATGATTCACACCTACTTTAGAATATGTAGTTTTACAGTAAATTTGAAGCCCGGCTTTGGTTGCTGAATAAATTGATGTGAATAATTTAGATAGAGATTTTGTGGAGTACTTGGAAGACCCAGTAATATAACGTTATTTGTTAGGACACTTGAGCACGTTCCGCATCTTTGGTTGAAATTCAAAAGAAACATACAAAAGACCCTATAACTATACAGAACGTCCTCCTTGGTTAGTGTCGTTGGGGTAAATGTTGAGTTTTCAAGTGAAATGTCAATCCCTAGTTCATTTATCAAGCAGTTTATGTAATGTGATTTACACATAGAAATGATGTTCATTGGGGCTTTATCTGCAGGACAACAACGTATTTGTCATGTAAAACAACAACGATAATGAAATTCAGATTTTCTGACTTTAAAAAATACCTGCAGTTGTAGAAGCGGGTCCAGTGGTTACCGACGGTTGAGTTGTTTGAATCAAAGGTGGACTTGTTCCTGGTGCTCCAGCTTGAGTACCTGTAGTTGGGGTTGACGCTGTAGAAGGTGTTCCAGAGGTAATCACTGGAGACGATGTAGGTGTTGTGGCTGGTTGTCCTGTGGTCAGAGCTACAGAAAACATCACTGTCATCACAGGCTTAGTACATTTATTTTAACACATATATAACTGAATAAATTGTCAATATCATCTATACATTAAGATGTCGATTTTGTCCTCCACTAATGAAGCAAAAATATAATAATCAAATAAAAGGGAACATATGGGATTGTTTTGCAGTGTTCAAATTCAAGATGACATGAAAGTTGTTTTGTTGGTCATATATATGAAAATAACAGAAAATCAATTGTGTCCGACCGAGCGCTTTTTTCAATAGCCTTTATCATGAACGGTCAAACCTCAACATATTCAATCCATGTCTACAAGCAATCACAAATTAAGACATAACATTGATAGTTATATTCAATAAAAAAGGATTTAAAGATAACATTGTTCATACTGTTTTGTCAATACATATGAATGAATATAATATGGCAAATATAAGATTATATGCATTTTAACATTCTATCGTTTTTTACGGAGCAGTTTATCAAATCTAATGGTTAATTTGAATGTACAGTACAACAAAATTAGTTACCTTTAATACAAGCCTCCACGGTGACACTTTTTACAACCGGAGTTGCATTAGGTGTTTGGTCAGGTATTATTGTCAATGTTACCTTGTCAGCCAACTGAGGTTTGATAAATTCCAGTTCTGCGATGCCATTTGGTTGTGCCTGTTGAAATACATAGCCTTCTGAATGTATGAATGTGCCTATTATGGAGTACTATATTGCATTGTATAGTGTCATTTAATGGGTATCTTTACCTTAAATGGTGTTACCAATATACACAGTGCTAAGTATTGACAGACGACTATAGTCTTAATGCAACGTTTCATTACTAAAATAAAATTGTAATCAAACACTAAATGTTCATGTCTTTACGAAAAGAATCATAATCCCCTAAACAACGACACTTGAGTACAATGTAACGTAATTTGTAAACATTCTTTGGTTATACTAGAATATCAGAACTGCTTTTCGTGCGTTTCGTAGTTAATAAATTGAAGTTGTCTTCTTTTTCATTAATATTACAATCAGATGATAATAATAAAATATCATACCTTGACTGTCTCCTCATAAACTAAAACGTTGTCATTATAAAGTTTGACATCAATGCTGTCGACAAATTGTGTTACTAGAGCAACATTCATTATCGGATTACTGTCATTTGTTGATAACTCTAAAACTGGCTTTTCGTCTTCAGCTGACGGTTTCCATCCTAAAGGTATTAAAGCGTTTTCAGCACCATCTGGATTCGATGAAGAAGTCACAGTTTCAAATTTTAATGGGCCATTTGGCGTATCGTCCGGACATTTTCCCAAACCTGTAAATTCAAAAAGCAATGGTTTAAATTGGAATACAAGGAAAGTGAAGTCAAAGGATAATGACAGCTTCCTTTCATTCTTCCTAAGAAACTCCTGTATGAAGTTAACCTCATATCAATAAAGATACAAGTCGGCAAAAAGAGCCGCACAGTTGGTTCCTATGGGAATCCCGATTGTTAGTTGAAATACACGTCTTCCAAACGTAACAATTATGTTGTCAATCAAGACATCAAACATCTCGATAATATCAATTTCAGAGAATTGCTTATTTGATTCAGAGTATTTTTTTACAAAGTATGATTTGTTCCTATCTAAGACAAGACACTTGTACCTATGTTGGCCTTTCTTTCTTATGAAACAAAATATGATCAACTCTTTCAATTTGCCTTTTAGTTTGGAATGGGAAACACTTGTGTAAAGTATAGAAAATTAAGATATCTTAATACTATTTGCAAAACGAAATAGTCTTAGATTGTATGTTCTCTAACAGATCTTTAAACTTTTTTTTGCATCTGTATATGATTCACACCTACTCTAGAATAGGTAGTTTTACAATAAATTTGAAGCCTGGCTTCGGTTGCTGAATACATTGATGTTAATAATTTGGAAAGAGGTTTTGTGGAGTACTTGGAAGACCCAGTAATATAACGTTGTTTGTTAGGACACTTATTCAATTTAGGTATTTAATACAGTTAAGGAAGATCACGTTCCGCATCTTTGGTTGAAATTCAAAATTAACATACAAAAGACCCTATAATTATACAATACGTCCTCCTTGGTTAGTGTCGTTGGGGTAAATATTGAGTTTTCAAGTGAAATGTCAATCCCTAGTTCATTTACCAAGCAGTTTATGTAATGTGATTTACACATAAAAAGATGTTCATTGGGGTTTTATCTGCAGGACAACAACGTATTTGTCATGTAAAACAACAACGATAATGAATTTCAGATGTTCTGACTTTAAAAGTTACCTGCAGTTGTGGAAGCGGGTCCAGTGGTTACCGACGGTTGAGTTGTTTGAATCAAAGGTGGACTTGTTCCTGGTGCTCCAGCTTGAGTACCTGTAGTTGGGGTTGACGCTGTAGAAGGTGTTCCAGAGGTAATCACTGGAGACGATGTAGGTGTTGTGGCTGGTTGTCCTGTGGTCACAGCTATAGAAAACATCACTATCATCACAGGCTTAATACATTTATTTTAACACATATATAACTGAATAAAATTGTCAATATCTTCTATACATTAAGATGTCGATTTTGTTCTCCACTAATGAAGCAAAAAAATAATAATCAAGTAAAAGGGAACATATGGGATTGTTTTGCAATGTTCAAATTCAAGATGACATGAAAGTTGTTTTGTTGGTAATATATATGAAAATAACACAAAATCAATTTTGTCCGACCGAGCGCTTTTTTTAGTAGCCTTCATCATGAACGCTTAAACCTCAACATACTCAATCCATGTTTACAAGCAATCACAAATTAAGACAAAACATTGATAGGTATATTCTTATATATCAAGGATTCAAAGATAGAATTGTTCATACTCTTTTTTCAATACATATGAATGAATATAATATGGCAAATATAAGATTATATGCATTTTTATATATTG
The DNA here is from genome assembly GCF_021869535.1 of Mytilus californianus. Lineage (NCBI taxonomy): Eukaryota > Metazoa > Mollusca > Bivalvia > Mytilida > Mytilidae > Mytilus > Mytilus californianus. The sequence goes on from NW_026262668.1 coordinate 125,876,960, forward strand.
GTTATAATTTTATAATTTTGGTCCTTGGTGCTCTTCGGCTTTGTACTTGTTTTGGCTTTCAAGCTTTTTTCATCTGAGCGTCACTGGATGGTCTTGTGTGGACGAGACGCACGTCTGGTGTATTGAATTTTAAGCCTAGTACCTTTTGTTAGCTATTATTCGTGTGTTTCTTTGTCCTATATGTTCTCCCATTTATTTGTATTGTGGTCCTGTCATGTGATGTTGTCGTTTTGGTGTTGTGTTTGACGTTGCCATTAAAGCGGGATGTTTGGCATGCCACAAAGCCAGGTTCAACCCACCATTTATTTCTTAAAATGTACTGTACCAAGTCAGGAAAATGGCCATTGTTATGTTATAGTTCGTTTCTGTGTGTGTTACATTTTAATGTTGTGTTTTTGTTGTGTCGTTGTTCTTCTCTTATATTTAATGCGTTTCCCTCAGTTTTAGTTTGTAAGCCGGATTGGTTTTTATCTCTATCGATTTATGAGTTTCGAACAGCGGTATACTACTGTTGCCTTTATTTATCGGGTTTTACGGAGCAGTTTATTAAATCTAATTGTTAATTTGAATATACAGTACAACAAAAGTAGTTACCTTTAATACAAGCCTCCACGATGACACTTTTAACAACCGGAGTGGCATTAGGTGTTTGGTCAGGTATTATCGTCAATGTTATCTTGTCAGCCAACAGAGGTTTGATAAATTCCAGTTCTACGATGCCATTTGGTTGTGCCTGTTGAAATACATAGCCCTCTGAATGTATGAATGTGTCTATTATGGAGAAGTATATTGCATTGTATAGTGTCATTTCATGGGCATCTTTACCTTAAATGGTGTAACCAATATATACAGGGCTTAGTATTGATAGACGACTATAGTCTTAATGCAACGTTTTATTACTAAAAAATAATTGAAATCATAGACTAATGTTCATGTCTTTACGAAAAGAATCATAATCCCCTAAATATCGACACTTGAGTACAATGTAACGTAATTTGTAAACATTCTTTGGTAATACTAGAATTTCAGAACTGCTTTTCGTGCGTTTCGTAGTTAATAAATTGAAGTTGTCTTCTTTTTCATTAATATTACAATCAGATGATAATAATAAAATAGCATACCTTGACTGTCTCCTCATAAACTAAAACGTTGTCATTATAAAGTTTGACATCAATGCTGTCAGCAAATTGTGTTACTAGAGCAACATTCATTATCGGATTACTGTCACTTGTTGATAACTCTAAAACTGGCTTTTCGTCTTCAGCTGACGGTTTCCATCCTGAAGGTGTTAAAGCGTTTTCAGCACCATCTGGATTCGATGAAGAAGTCACAGTTTCAAAATTTAATGGGCCATTTGGCGTATCGTCTGGACATTTTTCCAAACCTATAAATTCAAAAAGCAATAATATAAATTGAAATACAAGGAAAGTGAAGTGAACGGATAATGCCAGCTTCCTTTTATTCTTTCTAAGAAACTCCTGTATGAAGTCGGCAAAAAGAGCCGCACAGATGGTTCCTATGGGAATGCCGATTGTCAGTTGAAAAACACGTTCTTCAAACGTAACAATTATGTTGTCAATCAAGACATCAAGCATCTTGATAATATCAGTTTCAGAGAATTGCTTGTTCGATTCAGAGTGGTTTTTTACAAAGTACGATTTATCCCTCCCTAAGATAAGACACTTGTATCTATGTTGGCCTTTCTTTCTTATGAAACAAAATAGGACCAACTCTTTCAATTTGCCTTTTAGTTTGGAATAGGAAATACTTGTGTAAAGTATAGAAAATTTAAATATCTTAATACTATTTGCAAGACGAAATAGTTATAGATTGTATGTACTCTAACAGATCTTTAAACTTTTCAGCATCTGTATATGATTCACACCTACTCTAGAATAGGTAGTTTTACTAAACATTTGAAGCCCGGCTTTGGTAGCTGAATAAATTGATGTTAATAATTTAGAATGAGGTTTCGTGGAGTACTTGGAAGACCCAGTTATATAACGTTGTTTGTAAGGACACTTGATCAATTAAGGTATCCAATACAGTAAAGGAAGAGCAAGTTCTACATCTTTGGTTGAAATTCAAAAGAAACATACAAAAGACCCTATAATTATACAGGACGTCCTCCTTGGTTAGTGTCGTTGGTGTAAATGTTGAGTTTCCAAATGAATTGTCAATCCCTAGTTCATTTATCAAGCAGTTTTTGCAATGTGATTTACACACAAAAACGATGTTGGTTGGGGCTTAATCAGCAGGGACAAGAACGTACTTGTAATGTTAAACAACAACGATAATGAATTTCAGATTTTCTATTTTTAGAAAATACCTGCAGTTGTAGAAGCGGGCCCAGTGGTTACCGACGGTTGAGTTGTTTGAATCAAAGGTGCACTTGTTCCTGGTGCTCCAGCTTGAGTACCTGTAGTTGGGGTTGACGCTGTAGAAAACAGAAAACATCACCATCATTACAAGATTAGTACATTTATTTTAACACATATATAACTGAATAAAATTGTCAATATCATCTATACATTAAGATGTCGATTTTGTCCTCTACTAATGACGCAAAAATACTATAGTCAAGTAAAAGGGAACATATGGGATTTTTTTGCAATGTTCAAATTCAAGATGACATGAAAGTTGTTTTGTTGGTAATATTGTGTGTGATTTGACATTTTTTATTAGATTCATTAGATTTGTCTTCCTTATAATTGAAGATCAAATATACTAGGTGAAGTTCGTTATTACGTACGCCTTTTGATAAACTTTTAATAGAAGATACTTACGTAGACATCCAAAAACTTCAAATCCAATTATAGGGTAGTCTTTCCAAGTTATTGGTTGTAATCGTATTGCATATCCTATAGTCATGTTGAAACTTAAAATGTCTGTTGTATTCACATCTGTGTTTGCTTTGAATGTCTGTCAACAAATAGAAAAGTTTTTTCTCATTCTTTTAATATCCTTTTTCACAAAAGAACAAAAGTTCAGATACAATTTTAAAATTCTTTATCATGTAATATATATGATTTCCTTTAAATTTTTAATTTCAGACATAAAAGACGTACGACCTGAATATTTAAGTTGTTTCGATTAAAACCCGTCAACTAGGCCACAATGCATCACAAAATTACAACGCTCATGACTGAATGTAATCCAAACCAACCTAAATGCAACAATAATGTCAGAAACAATCGATTTTTTTATAATGTCAGAAACAATCGATTTTTTTTATTTGAAAAAATAGAAAATATGTTTCATTTCTAATCAACCTGTGATAGTTTAGAGCATCAAAACAAAATCTATTTCAATCATTTCTTATAGATTTTTTTTCTCGTTTCACCAACATTTTAACAAAAAATTCAAATTTGGAAGATTTTTTGTTATTTTAATGACGTACTAAATAGTTTATTGAAGCATTTATTTGTCTGTCGTGTATCGATAAATAGAAGCGATGAGTAAAACGGTTTAAGTTCAAAATATGTTTTAAGTTGTCAACATTATGAGAAACTATATTGATTTTTACATGAAGCTGCATTTGTGAAAATGAACTTTGAATTTAATCGTTTTCGTGTGGAAGTTTGGAAAATTAAAATACTTACGCCGACCTCCTTCCAGCTATCATTATTATTTTTTTCTTTAAGGATTTCTACTCTAACATCTTTTACATATCCTGTTCTTTCATTAATCATTCCACCTTTTATTTCAATTTTTGTGAAGAAGCCAACTCGTTGAAAATCAACTTGGATAAATGATCCAATAAATTTTCCAGACTCGGGCAGCCATGGATTTTCAAGCCCTCCTTTCCCACTGTTTATCGTAAATGACGAGTAGGACACGGTTCCATCAATACTATCATCACTCATTCCAAGTGCTTTATCACACATTCCTTAAAATACCATATGATTATATTCAAAATAATTACGTCATCCCGATGATTTGATCGGGTTTCTTCGAGTGATTTCATCGCGATGTGTTATCGAGTGTCACGATGTTTTTTCGCAAGATCAAGAATATAAACAAACAGACCTTTTTTTCTAAGACGTAAAATAGATGCTGAAACTTAATATAAAAGATCATACAAGGTAAGTTAGTATTTGAGATAAAAGATATTAGCAACCCTGCATTAGTTTCTGTTATAAAAGTTTAATTTAACCTTACAGTGTTTTATTCCGAAATATATAATAAAGCCATTTTATAAACATATCAATGCAATGTTCAAACACTACTACTGTGAAGATGAGTCTTTTTTATACTTCGTCACACAGCAATTAATCACCATGATAGCTTCCTTTTCATCGGAATAAAGCTTATAAATTATTCATTTCATTGTTTAGTATATATGGGGGACTGGCCCAAGGCCTCTCTTAGCTGAATATTTGTTATTTAAAACGGACTATTTAAACCACTGCATTTAGGTAAAATACAAGGAAATGGTGCGTCGTTTGTGCTCAAAACATGTATACTATTCGGATTAAGATGAACAATCGTGAATAAAATTATCATACTTGCGAATACATGTAGCAGTAAGTCCATCTGATTGCATGTAATACCACTCGAAAAAACAATATAAAAGTTTATCTCTTTAACATTTAGTCTGGATCGACCTGTCTTATAATAATCTATATATATAGTTACCTGGTGATGGCGGTTCAGATGGGTTAGCTATGACCACATTTTCTAAAACAAAAGAAATAACAGAAATTGTCAGGATTTCATGTTCTGTGTTTAGTGCTCTTTTTTTATACAATTTTCATAACGTAGAATATTTCTCTAACAACAACATAAATTATTAAGTAGTATGTGTATATTTATCTTTGATGGAAACAAATATTTAGCAAACGTGTTAATTCCTTATTAATTTAAGAATGAGGCTCTGGAAAATATGTTTGCTGCTTTTGTTTCCATTTAGAATAAAAATACGAGAATAAAAACATGTAATTAAAAGTATACAAATAAAATGAAATATTAACATAAGAAACATGTTGTATATGATATTTAGTTTGTAAGGCTCTGGACAACATGTTTCTTAATTAATTTCCATTAATAACATAAGTTCCATGATATTTGTGTTAAATACTATACTTACTGATCATCGGCAGCAATATAAATATACTTACCATCCAAGCAGCTTTAATCAAATTCAAATGAAAAGACATGAAATTACTTTAGAGCAGCAATTGAGTATTAAATCATACTTACATTGCATAATGGACTTTGTAATACATACGTATCATATGTTTGCTTACAAATTATTGTGTTGTCGCTCGATTCCATTGTAGAATACACTTCCCACTGTAGAATACACTTCTCACTGTAGAATACACTTCCCACTGTAGAATACACTTCCCACTGTAGAATACACTTCCCACTGTAGAAAACGATTTACACAGCTGTGTTTTCTTGACAAGCTTGATGTCTCTTTTTTTCTGAACAAGTGCATTAGCAATTTCCATCGTAATATATATAGCAATCTTAAAAATATAAAAGTTCACAAAGATGATTATAAAAACTTACCTCAAATACAACATTATTCGACTTTACTTTTGTTAAACGATTGCTTCAGCATTTTCCTCTCATGAGTTGGAATCGCTAACGTCTATTTGACCATCAACTTCCATTTAAATATCGGAATACTACTCAACAACTGTGTTGACATACGATTCTTTACATGGTTAACGGGAAAAGCTGAAATATAAGATTTATATGGAAATACAAGTACTTACCCTCTGTGGATATAATGGTGGTCTGTAGATATGGTTTTTTCTTCTTTTTACCCCGAAACCTTCTTCTCCTTCAAAAACTGTGATCTCCAATTTCATTAAAACAATTAATCTGAAAATAAAATTCAATTGTCGCTAAATAACAACGCTTACCGTATACCCGTCTGGTGGTAATTAAGGTCATCCTGTACTTCTCAGCAACACGTTAGCTGAAAGTTTCAAACCTGATTGATCGACAGTTTTGTTCATTTTTCTTTTCTCACTATCTTAACAATAACATAATATACAAAGACAGTGACCAAGACCGACCATAAGATCAGTTTTGATCATCTTAATGATTTCCTTGTTGTTAATTATCTCCCTTGTTCAATAAGGCGATTGGTTATAAATCTTCTCGACAGTGTAAATCTCTTTGCAATGGTCGACGAGGTAAGGGATGCGAACAGCTGAAATAAAAGAGAGAATAATAATAGAATACTGTTAATAAAAATAATATTTTTGAGCCTTAAAAGTACATATATATTCAAGCAAGATATGAAGATTTCATCTTTGCTCAAAACCCATAAAACTTCATCAAACAGTTCAAACAGATGTAACGTTAGACTTGACGTTTCACATTGAATTAAGACCTCATATTGAAAACAATGGGTCATCGTACGATCTTCAACAATGAGCAAAATACATAACGTCAAGTAAGCTATTAAAGACATCGACATGACAAACAATGAAGTTATTCAAAAGAGACAACCAACGGCCTGATTAATGCTAAGAACAATTATCGAAAAGCAAAAAAGGTAGAAAGCAACCAGGACAAACACTGAATTACAAGCTCCTGACTTTGTACAGGCACATTGAATATGAAGCGGGGTTTTAAAAGGTTTGTGGGCACTTTTTTCAGTATGTAGACATGAGCTTGGTGAAGAAAAACACTCAGTTAAACATCTAATTTTGGACTACTAAATACGAGTGAATGTGTGTTCGTCGTATGAAAAAGTGTGTCAGGCCTTAATTTGATTATATAGCTATACTAACATGTATGTTTTGCTATTGAATTTTGAAAACTGTTAAACGCATTTTTGGATGAATAGAGGGACTCCTGTGTGTATTTTTAATCTGACAAAGCCAATGATACATTTGCTTGATGGTCTTTACTAACGTAAATGTAACCTGATATATCCTCCAATTTATCAGTTAGATATAGACATGCTGAAGTACTTCCCCTTACTTAATTTTCTATCTTTATCTTTTTCTTTCCTCCTTGCCTAAAGAAGTTAATAATAAAAAGAAAGAATATTAACAAATTTTTGGGCGCATCCTCATACATCACGATGGGGAAAAAAGACAGAGATCCATCAAAATATTTAACTTTATTCTTTGTACAAGTACTAAGAGAAAACAAATCACAAAATGGGTATGAACGAGTTGAGCAGTTCATGATCAGCTAGAATTTCTTCTCGACGAGATCACAGCAGGGAAATCTTCTGTATTTTGGGTATAAAAGGGGTAATAATTCCAAAATATAACAAACATCTTGTATTGCAGCTCATATGAACAAATATCCCAACAAATAAGAAGTTTTAACACTCGAAAATGTTGAAATAATAAGTTTGCAAATTTGAAAAGAACGGAAATTGAATATGAAGAAGTTGATTTGGAGTCTTCGGTTTAAAGGAGGATCGAGGACACATGTTTTTCAATATTCAGCACAATCAAGCTCCAAATACTTATGTAATCGTATTCTACCATTTGTTCAAAGCAAAGCAGTGAATCTGGTTTCTTTTTGTACATTGTCACTTACAAGAGAATACTTTATTCCATCAACTGTATATTATATAGATATAGGAAGATGTGGTATTTATGTACGTATATGACTATGAAATGAAATTGATGTATCAACTCAATTCAATTTCTGAAAAGTGGATTAATATACAAAATTATGTTGTACCTACTAAGTATAACTTATATGAGTTGATGCAGCCTATCATTAAAATGATATGCACCATTCTAGAACAATGCATTGTCTAAAGTCATTATTGTATCCATCATCATTCTAGAACCATGCCTTGTTTAAAGGCATTATTGTACCCAGCATCTTTCCAGAACAATAACTATATTATAGTAAAAGTGCCCATAACTATATTAGAGTAAAACTGTCAGAATACGTTCAAGGCTAGAACTAGAACTGTCCAAAACTGATCTAGGTTTGAACTATACATCACTTTTCTCCTCAGATTAAACAAAGCAGAAAAACATCTAAAAAAACACAGACCGGACGTGGCAGGGTATTTATACATCCCTATTAACAAAAAAGACACAAAGTAAAAATCTGAGAGTACTTGCAGTACCTGACAGCTAAGTTGTGTGAAAATGATAAAGAAGTTATCATCTTTTATATCTTACACAATCTATATATGATGAATGCGGACAAAAGTCAAACCATTTAAGCTCAACAAGCTGAAAAGGCCAAGAGATTGTTTCGATTAAACCGAAGAAAAGTATGTACATACTGCATGCAAATTTAATAATGAATTACATCTAAATCTGCTTCATTATAAATGATTAAGAAACTTAATCGGTAGCTTCTGCTTTTCAATATTATAAAACAAAACTAATAAAACGTGTATAGTATGATATACATCACTGAACAAATTAAAAACAATGATTATAATTAGTTGTGTTGATGTAAACCTTCTTACCTTCAGTTAATGAATGTTCAAAAACTTTTTTCAAGGAGCAGTTAGAAATGAACACTCGTAATATAAATCTTAATATATATTCAGACACTAACTGCACGTGGTAATGAAAAATAATATATATATATATATGCATAACGTTACATGATTGGTTAATTATTTATTCTGACTTTTGAATCTGTTGTTATTGTTGACTATCCAATCCCGTTTATGGAAATTCGTCATCTTCCCAAAGTATAAATTGAATTATACCATTTGAAAAGCTCACATTGTGTTAATTAAAATTCTTTTATGTACGAGTAATGGAAAATAGTTTTATCAACATATGTCGCTTCATCCATTTCAATTCGATGTTTTTCAAAAGAAAATGTTTTTCTAAGGAAAATGTGCTTTTCTGAGGAAAATATGTTTTTCTAAGGAAAATGTGTTTTTCTAAGGAAAATTTGTTTTTCATTATTTGGCATTAATTATCAGCATGCAGTACAAAACATTATTTGTATTTTTTTTTTATTATTTTTTTTTTTTTTTGTAAAAATCTGACTATAATGTAGTGACGGTTATCAATAATTTTCATGTTTAAAGATGAGGATATATATGTGTTATGATTGCAAATTATACAACTATACACCTAAGCGAAAAGGGTGTAAACTACAGACCACCTTAAAAATTAGGAAACCCAATACCTTTAGTAAGCTATTTGTACCCCCGGTTTTACAAAATGTGAAACGATCGTCCTTCGCGGAAATCTGATTCTAAAGTTATTTACTGCAACTCATATGAAGCATTCTTCTGTAATTAAAAACAAGGAAAACAATGCTAGATATACTTACTGAAACTGTGATGATGAATGTTCGCCTTGACAGCTTGAACGTTTTGGCAATATTCATCGGTTGCTCTGTTGGCACCATTTACGCCTCTTTAATAGCAGAATGTTCCTGTATTGTTATTAATCACATTTGATTTAATATCAAAACAATAAATCAAACAAAAAATGAACATCAGTGGTTGTCGTTTGTTGATGTGGTTCTTAAGTGTTTCTCGTTTCTCGTTTTTTATATAGATTAGACCGTTGGTTTACCTGTTTGAATTGTTTTACACAAGTCATTTTGGGGACCTTTATAGCTTGCTGTTCGGTTTGAGCCAAGGCTCCGTGTTAAAGACCGAACTTTGACCTATAATTGTTTACTTTTTAGTACATATTGTGACTTGGTATCGTCCGGGTTGATTCTTCGAAGAAAGAATGACATATCGTCCTGAAAGAAAATAAGTCCATATAGGAACATAAATGCTGATACTTTGTAATTAAATGCTGATACTTTGTCATTATATGCTGATACTTTGTCATAATTATGATGATACGTACCGATTAGCAGGTTGTCTGCATATTGATATTGTTAAATATAGCAGCGAGTCACAAAAGGAAGTGTTTTGTCGAGTGAGCGCAGCGAACGAATTCAACAAGGTTTTATATTGTGTTTTTCTTTGTTTCACCAGGCTAGCGTTTCAAAACAAAACGTACGATGTACGTTTACCATTAAACTTACGTTAAGCGTAAGATTTTAGCTACGAGTGTTTCACAAAGTTGATCGTAAACCTAACGTAAACTTACGATTTCAAAAAAAAAAAAGGTGCTTCTTTCAAAACCAGGGAGAAAATTTATAAAACAGATTTTTTTCAGCTCAGCATTCAAAATCGTATTTTGAAATTGTTATCTGATTTTGTTTTTTTTTTTTTTTTTTGTATGGTAAATAGGTTTAGAAAGATAAGTGTCCCGTCTAGTTTTAATATGTTTGTTTGCTTTGGTTTTATTAGAAAAATTGGCTGTAGGTGGGTTTTTTTTTTGCAAGCTGGGTCTGTTTTTGATATTGTTGAAGAATGATGAAATCATATAAAAAAAACAGACAAATTCATTCGAACTTCGGCATTTCTTGAATCCAACTCAAAATGAATTTCTAAATTGTTTACATGAAATTATACGTATCTTCAAATAATAATTATGAACATCTATAAAATTCATTAAGCATCGTGATAGTTTCTGATGCGTGTCTAGGCATTGCATTTTTTTTTAAAGAGGAACCAACCGGCAAGACAACATTAGGACTTGAACATGTAAAAGTCTATGCATAAACATGTGTGTAGCTCTATAACAGGGCGCCCCACCCCTCTACCCACACCCCCACTCAATTCCGCCGCTTCTGAGTTTAAATATTGATTCAATCACACTTTTACTTCAAAGGGACGCGACATCGAGACTAACTGTAGAACAACTGATATTTTGCTATAAACGCCTAAAACTACATCCCAAGCTCCCGTTAAAAAGCCACATAAAAATTAGGAGATGTGGTATGATTGCAAATGAGACAACTATCCACCAAAGTTCAAATGAAGTTGATGTGAAAAATATGAAACAATTCAATTGAGAAAACTGACTTACCTAATTTATAACAAAACAATTTACGAGAAACAAATATAACAGACATGAACCAACGACAATTACAGAACTACAAGCTCCTGACTTGGGAAAGGCACATATAGAATGTGGCGGTGTTAAACTAGTTTGCTGGCGCCAAACCCTCCCCCTAACCTGGGACAGTGGTGTAAACGTACAACATAACAACAAACTATAAAAATCAGTTGAAAAGGGCAAAACTGATCAGATCGATACAAAGTTAGACAACTAGTTCAAAGCAAATAACAACTAATACAAAAATCATGTATCTAAGACTAAAATATCAATCAGTACACATCCAACATTCAATGGATTTGGTGTGAAGATGTCATTAACAGTCAGAGAAAACATGACCTTGTGCAATGCCAAAATATAGGTATCGACAGATTGTAGTACCGTAGTATGTGCATATGTTCATTTCCTATTTTATAATGCTATGCATTTGCTACTGTGTCATCCAAACATATAATGGTCATCAGAAGATTTAAAAGATTTTTAAAAGCATAAATGCCTACGTATTTTTTATTTTTATTTTATTTTTTTTTTTGGTATCTGGGGTTGTCGTTTCCCCAAATTTCTAATTCATATAAATGACGAAAATCAATTTGAAATTTTTGATTTGTGTATCTATGAAGGGCGAAACTAAAAGCCAGCTAATGCACATTCCCAGACCCCATTTGCCTCAATTTCTTTAGAAGTGCACTATGGCCCTGAATTCAATGTAACTATAGAATGAGATATCAAGAATATAAGAGGGTCTGGGCGGGGTTTCCTTCAAATCTGTATTCTTTAATTTAATGAACCATTTTTCTCTATTCTTTATAGATTTTGCACATTATTCTCTATTCTGCAACTTTATTTTTAACTAACAAATTAAATATCCTTCAAATCTGTATTCTTTAATTTTTTAACTATTTTTCTCTGTTCTTTATGAACTTCGCACATTATTCTCTATACTGTAAATTATTCTCTATCCTTATTATTTTGGCCTATTTTTTTTCTTTATCCTTAAATTTGTTTTCACCCATTTTCTGTAGTGTTAGCCCTTTATTCTCTATCCTGCAAACTCCATTCAGACCCTTGTATAACTTTTTTTTATTTAATTACAGGACCAGTCAGCAATTTGTGGCCAAAACATTAATGTTAAATGAATAAATCGATGCATTAACATGAATCGGTGCAAGAATATGTGTCCATAGGACGCCAATCACCGCTCGCACTATTACGTATCCATCTTAATTTTGCATATTTGTTAAACAGTTCTCTGCATAATGAACATGCGCACCAAGTTTCATTTTGATGTGATCTCAAAGTAACTTAAAGCAAAAATTTAACCTCATACACGCTTTAACTGACATTTCATTTAAAACTGACCCTTGAAATCTTGGTCAAACCATAAGGATAAGTGGCGATAAGGGTGGTTTTTTGGACCCGTCGCGACTTTCATTTAATTTGTCATGTTGTAATCATCGGGAAATCGTGACAGTTTTGTATTTATTTTTTATACCGGTATTCTGTTAGTAGCAACATGTATAATTGAGGTGATAGAATAAATAAATATGTTTAAAATATAGCTTTAATTTATTTCTATGATATATTAAACCGGGTGAATAGGACATTTATACATCAATATGCTCTTTAAGTATTACATAAAATTAAGTGCATACTTTATTGACAATTGTTTTTACATTTTAATTGTGAGAGTTTTGGAATTATACAGATACTAGTAGATACATGTGGTAAATATACTAAACTCGATGGAAAATGTCAAAGAAAGAAAAAAATCTCAATACTATCAACAAACAAAACTATAGATAAATAACTAATGTTCAAGAGAATTTTGTAACGTAATAGGGTCCTCGGTGGACGAGTTGTCTAAGTAGTTCACGTACAGCGATCACTAGCCTGTTAACACTGAGATTGTGAGTTCGAACCAGCTCGTGGCAGGTGCATTCGCCGTACGCTGACCGTAATTGACGTGGATTCTCCACGATATAACACAGAGTAATAAAAGTGGCGTGAAACATCAGCAATCAATCAATCAAACAATATAACGCAATGACCACCAAGATAAAATTGAGAATGGAAATGGGGAATGTGTCAAAGAGACAACAACCCGACCATAGAGCAGACAACAATCTTTTGTGGAATACAATATATCCCTTGGTTTTATGGAGAAATAGTTCATCAGTATATTTGTTTCATAATCTCATACATCTACGCCATATATAAATTCTTTAAATGATATTTACACATTTTGTCTCGTGCTATAGGTGGAGTCCGTAAAAAGGTTTTTTCATACATGAGGAGTATACTTTTGTACTTTTACATTTATGCCATAATAATTGCCGTCTATGAACTACTATACGTTCTCTCTTTCAATCCCCAATGAATTGACTGGTATAGATAAAAATTGTATTGCCTGACCTTCTCTCGTCATGAATTAAAACCCTCGCTCAATTTGTCGTCAGTTCGGATGTGCTGGATGTATAAATACGCAGCCACGTCCGCTCGGTATGGAAAACGATGCCCCGTGCATGCGAATTCCAAACTCGGCACGTTAAAGATTCCTTGTTATAACGCCATTATGGGTCTGTTAGTGGCAAAATTTCTGCCCTATCCAATATGCTATCTTTTAAAAGATGCATTTATACCAGCCGACATACCTTGCAAAATTGACATTTTTTGTTTTCGTCTGCATGAAATATTGCCGCTGTATGTTCAATTTCCTGCCAAGTAATATAACTAATATATTGTTACAATTTATAGGTTTATTTGTTGATTTCTTTGTTTGTAATTTGTTGGCGTTCTTATCACTTAGTTCTTTTATGCATAGAAGAACAATGGTCGACGTTGCTAGGGACTGTCTTAAAATTGTAATGAAATTGTATATATCGAATATATTTTTGACAAAGACAAACATATGTATACATGGTATAGGAACAATTAAAGGGATAAATCGATAGAACAACATTTTTAATAACGGAAAACACACACGAGCAATAGCGAAATGAACATTAGATCGAACTGATATAACTACTACAATTACAAAGAGGGTGAAATTAGAGGCTGCCTTGGTTAATTATATGTTGCACTTTGATTGGGGACTGGTCATTTGTAACTGAAGGGTGAGTGGGAGGAAATTAAGGGGGCCTTGTAAAATTTTGGGAATGAAAAGGGGGAGTATCCAACTTTTTAATTATACTTTAAATGAGGTGGGGGCGGCATTGAAATGTTTTCAAAAGATTTGAGCAAATCTGTATTTCAAACATGATAATAACATAGCTAATTGATAAATACACTATTTTTCCTTTATGACATAGAGATGCGTAATCAGGAGACGTGCGCTCCCCATACAATAAAAAAAAGTAATATTTTGGCACGAAGAAAATGATTTCCGCTCGGTTCAATTCTTAAGATCCCAAATTCTAAGTTTCAACATGTACCTCCAGAAGAGTATTTTGATCTGAAGCTAAAATGGAATGAAGGTGTGGTAAATCTCAATGAGACCATAACTGGCATATCCAAATAAAGTTCCCTGAAGTCACAAACAACTAACCCACATGAAGCTCTAGATCCCTGCTAATGCAATACTACTACTACTACTACTACTACTACTAATATTAATAATAATAATAATAATAAATCTAGAATGATTAAAAATAAGAATCTCGTCACCTTAACAAATATTTGAAAATGAAAAAAACATATTGAAAGGATTTGAAAATTTCGGTTTTTTACACCTACAACATTCTAAATTTGTAAATGAAATTTTATAAGTATTAACACAAACAATCACATAATGACAAAGTGACATATCATACTTTTCAAATTAACCTAGAATTATAGAAATGTTTTAATTAAAAAGAACAATGCAGAGTACGGGATTGAAGCATACATTTTATACCTCAAAAGAAAACGCGAACCTGATCGAGCGCATGGCAACTGGTGTAATTACATTGAAACTATCGTCATGCCGATATGGTACGAAAGTAAGTTAGGTGTATGTATTTAACAGAATACCTGTTATAATCTGTTGATATCTGATGAATATGTTCAGCAATCTAGCAGACAGCATACAAACGTGTTGAATATGATGTAACGGAAGTAGAAAAGAATAATCTCGTGACGTCACTCATCCAGAGGTACTGTAAGGCATACTATAAGATGTGGACTGGTTCTTCCATGTAAACACCAGCGCCACCATATCCATTCCATTCTTGTAGAAGCAGTCACATTCATAAACTATCAAAATAAACTTAAAAACAAGATAAAATACTGCCGAAAATTTAACGATAGTTCATCACTCTCCTTTGTTGCAAGTAACAGATCTAGTGTGGGATGCAAATCGAAGCATCCTATATATAATCCAAGTGAAAATCACAAAGTAATCCATATATATCAAAAGAAACGCATATACAAATGTCGGTACCTTCCTGGTAATTACAAAACTATTTACAAAATCCAGTCTTTATAATTGAAAACTTGCTAACGGGGCCTAGGGCCCCAGATAGCTGGCTCTTGTCTTGGCTTTAGGATTCCGTAAAATTTAAGGGTATTATCGTTAGCCATCCAGTTTAAAATGTTTAACTGAATGTTTTGTCGCTGACTCACTGCCAAAGTTACTTCTATTAGATTCCAGGGATGGTTCACCTCACAACATGACCTTGGTGAAAGGTACGGTGCATCCGACTCCAGGATTAACTGGTGTGGTAGGATCCTTGAGATGGCATCGCTGTTTGTCTTCATATCTTTTAAAACCTTCCAGTTATACCAAACACAATATGAAGAAGGTTTTGCCTTTCTCTCATCTCCTCAACCCTCCCATCAAAACAATGACGATGGAACTGTAACTCGGCAAAATCACTGCGAATGAGGGTCAATACACGGGCTGCAGCTTCACCGCTACCTCTATCAAGACAGTGCAAGATGACAGGCAACTGTCGACGTTGTGCTATCTGAAGCATCTCTAACAAGCCTTTTTCTTGACAGTCCCTCATTCGCTGCTGACATTGATCTGAAGTGTGACATCGCTTGCATCCGCAGCGGGTAGTGAAGTCAAGGCCTATTTCGCCAACTGCTACGAACTTGTAGTTCCCTAACAGGTGGTCCAAATCCTCAAGTTGCTTTCGACTGACCCCTCTGGCAGCAATATGGGGATGTATCCCAATGAAACATACACAGACTGTGCGGCTCCAACTTGTACTGACCAGCTGTCCCAATTCTCAGGAAAGACATAATTTGCAACTCCATAATAAAATGTGTTATTGTGTTCAGCCGTGGAGATTCGTGAGCTCATATGCAAGAAGGTGTTAAAATGTAGTCTCTTGAGTACTAAATCTAAATGAAAATGCCTATCAACAAAAACGAATGGCTCCGGAAGTAATGGTACAGTGTCCAAAATACAAGCACCCTCGTAATTAACGAATTCATCATACGACAGAAAAAGACTGTTGTTGAGCTGGACCCACTCGGCGTAATAGGCTCGTCATGATCTCCCAGTTGGTCAAGCTGATTACATGGTTGGGTGGATTGGCAGAAATGTGTGACAGGCGGTTAGGACTATAATTTTGTGCATAGAAGACGAGTAACAGTTGCTCCTGGTCACTGAATCCACTGGTGACGGCTTCATGTAATTGACGGTCAAGTACGTACTGCAACAGGCTTTCAAGATCTGCACAACCAAACCACGACTTGACAAGGTGAAGAGATCCGCTCACCAGCTGACACCACAAGTGAAGATGTTCTTCATCGAAAAAACAACCAATCCTATGTTCCTCTGTGTGCCTCCGTGCTAGGGAAGATGCCTGAATTTCCTGCTGACAGCAATCCCAACAGGCTGTAAAACCCGACCAAAACCATTGAAGGTGTTTCTTCAGGATATGACGCCGTGTCTTTTCCCTTGATACCATCCCACATATTGGACACTGCCGTAATCTGTTTTTGGAGACCAGTATCGCTCTGATTTCACCTGCTTGGTCCTCATTTGTCCAACCTTGGCACATATCACCACTAGTATCTAACATACTATACATATCTGAACAGTCTGACCTTGTATCCGGTCATTCACTGTGTGGACCTTGTGATAACACGTCCTTGTCTGAACGCGAGCCCTCTTCCATCCTGGAATGATAGAAAAATCAAATGAGATATTAATGATAGACTCATAATACACAAATTAAGAAAATGTAAAAGATATATACAAATGTACACTCGAAAAATTACCACAAGATATCCATTATATTTGGTATCTTGTTGGACACCTTATTGGTCTTCCATATCTAAATGTGGGCTCAGATGGTGGAGAGGCCGAGGACCTCACCTTACAACTGTGCCACTGGCTTCAACAATTGCAGTTTCGCCATCATGACCTTCATCAGAACATGAATTTCCCCCCTTATCTAAACTTGATGGCCCATCAATGTTAGTTGTATCAGACTGGGGTCCCTGTTCCAGTTCTTGTGTCATTAGGGTTTCAGTATGGATTCGTTCACCCAATGACTGAGGTAAAACAACGCTATCAATAGTTGGTTCATTTGATTCAAACATGCTCTTGATCATTATAGTCAACACTCATCCCAGCTCTCATCCAAGTCACCTTCAGCTTGGAATAAAGCATGCCTAAGTCTTTTGATCCAGGTCGGGATATCTCTGTCGTTGCAACGCTTCAATTTGTCATGGTGCACTATTGAGTCTCCTTTTCGTCCCCTGATAGTACTAGTATACAATTGGGGTCTACTGGACACGACAAGAAAAGGTCCGCACCATGGTGATTTCAGCTTCCTGCTCTGACCGACTTTTGTAGTTGAATCTGCCTTATACACTAAGTCGCCTGGTTGATATTTATGCTCAACGACGCTGAGGTCATATTCCCTCTTTTGCCTTAGTTGCGAGGTGCGGAGACTGTGCCTTGCAAATTCGTGAGTCTTCTGCATCCTGCTGACTAGATGTTGTACCCAAGCGCTAGGGGTCATTCTATTCTGACCGTATTGTGGTATGCTGAGGAGATGGTGAACAGGTTGGATAGTCTCTCTGCCCAACATCTGATTCGGCGTAAATCCAGTTTGTCTATTCACCATAGAGTGCATTACCATAGCCAAGAAAGGCAAGTCTCTGTCCCAGTTTCGACATTTTTTCTCAATAAAACATCTAATCATCGCCAATACAGTCGTATTGTACGTCTCTACCTGGCTATTTGATGACGGATGATACGGGGTCGTTCTGGTTTTGGCAATTTCCAAGGCATCCCATAGTGTTTTAAAAAGGTCATTGTCGAAGTTTCGTCCTTGGTCGGTGTGGATTTCCAAAGGGCACCCAAATGTCACAACGAAATGCACAATAAATTTTTCGGCAATTAACTTTGCCTTCTGTTCAGGTAACGCTGCCATCTCTACCCATTTGATGAATTGCCGCTTTTACTGGTATTAAAAGGGCCGAGAATATCGAGATGTATTCGGTCCATCGGATACCCAGCATGGAACTGCCCAAGTGGTGCTCTAGGTTGCACATGCGCCTTTTTATTTTGACTACAGGTGGCGCAAGTACTGACATAATCCTCACAATCTTTGCCAATATTATACCACAGGAAGGCCTGCTTCAACTTATCGAGCGTTTTTTCTGACCCAAGTGTCCCGATGTTTTAGTATCATGACAATTTTTAAGCACCTACCTTTTAACTGCGATGGAACTACTTAGCAGAGGCCTTGGCGTTCTGGACAACCTATGAATTTGTAATACAGTACATTGTTAAACATGAGAAAACAAGGTCTACACAACCAAAGCGATCTGGTTGCCCTTCTTTGCAAACGTAGTTCAGCTTGTGTTGGCTCGACGTCCTCCTGCATTCATTTTAATATGGGAGCCAAGTCAGGGTCCTCTTGCTGAAATATCTTTTAACTGTTCAGAGGGATATTTAGGTGCCCAGTTGCTACATGCGTTACCATCAGCATATGATTAAGTCTAAATTGAGTGATGAATCTGAGTGACAATCCCCTGTCAGAGCCGTGGGCTCTTGGTCAGTGGGTATTTCACTTTCAGCGACTACAGAAAAAGGGCGTACCGATGCTATCACGGACTTGGTGGCCAATGAAATCACGTCGTCTACGTCATTTCCGAATCTGCTCCACTGTTCGTAGAGCTCGTAGGCAATATCTGCAACCATGACATGGCAGTGTTTTGGGATCAAGTCCTGCCCGATAGCAGTCACATTCAGGAACGTCGTTTGGGATGCGACTAAGACCATCAGCGTTACAATGTTTCTTTCCCGGACGATGTATGATCTCCAGGTCGAATGATGAAAATTCTTCCAACCACCGCGCCAGTTGCCCTTCAATATGTTTGAAACGCATTTTGTAAAAACACAGTTTGGTATGGTTGATATTTGAAACGCATCAACCATACAAAACGGTTGTGATCAGTGCGTAAAAAAAACGCTTGCCAAGAAAATAGTGACGGAAATGCCGACAAAACTTAACTACGGCTAGTAACTCTTTTCGTGTAGTACAATAACGACGCTGAGGCCTCAATGGGACATTGCTTGCAAAGCATATAACCCTATCTTCACCATTTTGTAATTGTGATAAAACTGCACCTATAGAGGTTTAGATGCATCGGTATCTAATTTGAATTTATCATTGGAATTAGAATATGTCAGGCAAGGTGCACTCATTAATGCCATCTTCGACTGTTGGAATGCCTTTTCATGACACTGTTGCCATTTAACTTCTCCTGTTTGATGGGCAAGGTCGTATAGACATACAGTCATTTCTGCATAATTGTGCAAGTGATCCCGGTGGTAATTGACAAACCCTAGGTATGACATGAGCTCATTTTTTGACTTGGGAGTTGGCCACTTTTTTCTTTTTCTATCTTAGATGGAGCAACGGAGATGCCAATGGCACTCACCAATTTTCCTAGGAATTCATCTTCTGGATGAAACAGTTGGCACCTCTTCGGTTTCAGCGTCAGGGTGTACGGTCTAAACCTTTCAAATGCAGCCTTCAAATTTATGAGACCGTCCTCGAAGTTTCGACCGAGCACCACGACATCATCAAGGTAAACTAAAACCTGTGTCCATGTTAGTCCTCGTAAAACGAGTTGCATGGCCCGCTTATGGAACGCCACAGCTGTCTTATGTGGAACTCTGATATTACGTTATGTTGTCCTATTATAACTTGATGATAGTTTGTCTTTACATACTATGGTTTTGACATTATGTAATGATGTTTTGATATAACTTAATATGGAAAAGTCATTACATAATGATATTTCGATATTACATGATATGGTTTCGTATCGACTTGATATATTTTTGTCATTACTTAATATGGTTCTGTCATTACTCGATGTGATATCACCATTATTTAGTGTGGTTATGTCATTAGGCAATGTGGTTTTAACATTACTTGATGTGTATGTGACATAACGTAATGAAGTTGTGATGTGGTTTTGTTATTTCGTAATGATGATTTGTCAATTCTTTATATGGCTTTATCATTACGTAATGATGTTTCAAAATTTGACGATTTTACACAACATGATGTGTTTGTTTCAGTATTTGATGTGGTCATGTCATTCTTTGATGTGGTTATCCCTTTACTACTACGAGGTAAAACCACGTGACCATTTTGGGAAAAAATATGTTCTATTTTTAGACCGATTTCCATATGTCGTTTGTGTAATGCGCTTTGGATGAGTACCGCTATTCATTAAGTTAAAGTTCGAATTAAAGTTCAAGTTGTTGTTCATAGTTATTTGGTATGAAAAAGAGGAACGACAGACAAAACTAAGAAAAAAAGTACTAAAACATTTACAGTAATTCGGACATAAGGGGGATATCCCAAAACCACTTGCCGGTTTTTCCTTAGTTCTCAAATTGAAGCAGTATTATAATAAATTCCTAAATGATTCCAAGGAACACTGCTTTATCTTGGTCTTGAAAAATAACTCCTATACAAGTTTTATAACAATTCATGGAGGTTTACAAATTTATCATGTGAAAATAGTTTAATTCGGTAATATTCAATGCAAAAAAAAACCTTACATAGAAATAAAAAAAATGTGGTATTGCCAATGAGACAACTCTTAACCACATACCAAATGACGTAGAAGTTAACATATACGTGTGACTTTATGGTCTTTAAGAATGAGCAAATTTATACCACATAGTAAGTTTAAAAAGGTCGCAAAATGAAAAATATATAAACAGTTCAAACTAGAAACCTTACAACCTAAATGATGAAAACGCCGACGATACTACCGACGACGGCATATAGGTTTGTTGTATCTCACTGTCGCTACATTATTGTCGCAGGTACGACACAAATCAAAAGACTTGTACTGTATTTTCAACAAATGAGACACTTTAAATCAACTCGCACTAAAGTTAAAGGAAAATGGGGGGGGGGGGGGGGGGGGGGGGGGGGGGCTAAGCAACAAAGCATCAGTTCTATAAAATAAGAATTCTCCAGGTTTTTTTAGCGTGTATGTTCATTTGAACACATGAATATTAAACTTTTCTTTATTAATTGCAGTTTCTGATATACCACGCACTTATTGAAAAAAAAAACATTTTGAAATATCTGTTTCAGAGGTGACGATGAATAGGTTCCAGTTGTCGTAACCACAATCCCGTCATCTTTTCCTCGAATGTAAACTACCAAATGAAACCAAATCACTGGGTTTGTACTTTCACGAATAACACGACGGGTGCCACAAATTAAGCAGAATCCGCTTACCCTTCCAAAGCACCCGAGATCACGCTGATGGATTTATGTTACCCAGTCATACTGATCTATTTAGTTGAGCCAATCAAAACTGTCTTTACATTTTCTTCTTATGTTGTGCTATGATACACTAGGTTAGGATAGGGATTAGCGCTTACATACATGTTAAACTCCGCCGCGGGCACTTTCTTTAAATGCCTGCCCCAAGTCAGGAACCTGTAGTTCAATGGTTGTCGTTGTTTCATGTGTGTCATATTTGTTTTTATACGCCCGTCAAAATTTTGACGGGACGTATTATGGTATACAAATGTCGTCTGTCCGTCTGTCCGTCTGTCTGTCCGGCGTAAACATGTCGCACCGTAACTTGAGAACGACTTATCCAAATTTCAGGAAACTTAATATAGTTGTTTCTAATGATGGTCAAACGATCTGTATACTTTTTGGTGAAAATAAAATTAAAACTTTTTGAGTTACGGGACTTAGTAACTAAAACAGGTGTGTGGTTTTTTTTTCTCATGTCGCGCGGTATCTCAAAAACAATTTATGATTATTGCTTAACACTTTACACACTTCTTAGTTATAATAATCTTAAGATCTGTATACTTTTTGGTGATGATTCAAACTTTTATTTTTAAGTTATTGAGTATTTTTTTAAAAAAGGGGGGAGGGGTTTTCACATGTCGCGCCGTATCTCAAAAACGATTAATGATTATTGCTTAAAATTGTATACACTTCTTAGTTATACTAATCTAAAGATCTGTATACTTTTTGGCTTTGATTCAAAATTTTATTTTAGAGATGATTTTTTTTTTTTAAAGGGGGGTTTTCACATGTCGCGCCGTATCTCAAAAACGATTTATGATTATTGCTTAAAATTTTACACACTTCTTAGTTATACTAATCTAAAGATCTGTATACTTTTTGGCTTTGATTCAAAATTTTATTTTAGAGATATTGAGTTTTTTGTAAAAAAAAAGGGGGGTTTTTCGCATATCGCGCCGTATATCAGAAACTATTTATGATTATTGCATAAAAATTCACACACAAGACGACGGGCGTATCATGAGCTCATGGCGCAGCTGTTTATTCGTAGATTGTTTAGCTATAAACTAGACCGTTTGTTTTCTCGTTTGAATTGTTTCACATTTTCACGTGGTGGTCTTTTGTGGCCGACTATACGGTGTGTTGAAGGCTGTTAGGTTGCCTATGATTGCTTGCATCCACTGCATTTAAACTATGGTGGATAATTTTCTCATTGGCAATCACACCACATCTAACTTTATTTCAATTTCTATGTTGTGTTTTGTATGCTGTAAAATTGTTTATCTTTTGTACGCATACCTACCCCTAAACCCTCTTTTCGGAAGCTCGATGAAAAGCCCTTGATCCACGATAAAAAAAATAGAACTCATATTAGAGAACTCGAATTTCAACTCTTAATCTTAATCTAAATGAGACTCAAATAAGTGTTTACCTCGAACTCTAAGTCAAAAGGTGACTCAATTTAAAGGTTAAAGTCCAATTGTAATTCGGAACTCTATCTTTAAATGTGACTCAAACTCGAAGTTCAACTCGAAATTTGGTATGTGGTTGAGAGTTGTCTCATTGGCAATCATACCACATTTCTTTATTTCTATATAAGGTTTTTTAATGCATTAAATATTACCGAATTAAACTGTTTTGACATGATAAATTTGTAAACCTCCATGAATTGTTATAAAACTTTTATAAGAGTTATTTTTCACGATCAAGATTAAAGCATCTACAGAAAAACATGTTTTCCTCCGTTAAGTGTACCGGTTAATGTACAGTCAGTCAACATTTAATTTACGCTTTTACAGTGACAGCAGAACTATCCGGCGAGACACAGGGTTAAAAAGAATCTTTAATTTATTTATTAATTTACAGCTTCCATTTGAGAACTAAGGAAAAAACGGCAGGACCAAATGGTTTGGGATATGTCCGAATTACTGTTAATTTTTTAGTACTTTTTTTCATATTTTTGTCTGTCGTTCCTTTTTTTCATACCAAATAACTATGAACAACAACTTGTACTTTAATTCGAACTTTAACTTAATGGATAGCGGTACTCATCCAAAGCGCATTACATAAACGACATATGGAAATCAGTCTAAAGATAGAACATATTTTTTCCAAAATGGTCACGTGGTTTTACCTCGTAGTAGTAATGGGATAACCACATCAAAGAATGACATGACCACATCAAATACTGAAACAAACACATCATGTTGTGTAAAATCGTCAAATTTTGAAACATCATTACGAAATGTTAAAGCCATATAAAGAATTGGCAAATCATCATTACGAAATAACAAAACCACATCATGTAATGAAACAACTACATTACGTTATGTCACATACACATCAAGTTATGTTAAAACCACATTGCCTAATGACACAACCACATTAAATAATAGTGAAACCACATCGAGTAATGACAAAACCATACTAAGTAATGACAAAACTATATCAAGTCAATACGAAACCATATCATGTAATTTCGGAATATCATTTAGTAATGACTTTTCCATATTGAGTTATATAAAAACATCATTACGTAATGTCAAAACCATATTATGTAAAGACAAACTATCATCAAGTAATAATAAAACAACAAAGCGTAATATCAGAGTTCCACATAAGACAGCTGTGGCGTTCCATACGCTGAAATGTTGCTTGGGCATTACAAAGCTCATTCAGAAGATGATGGTTCGATCACACCGGCTTGTAACATCTTATCAAGGTGTTGTTGTTGTAGAATCCAAGAGGCGTCCTTCGCATTTGGTGTTAAACTGGAGCGTGATCTTTTGTATCTATCTCATGCCTGACAGCTGTAAGGCAACCAAGATCTAGGTCGTGCTGTACAAGTACATCCTGGTATTCAATTAATAAATTCTTGAGTTTTAACTTACTCTCTTGGCTACTCACATGCTTTGTAGAACGTTCATACATGTCTGTTAAATGTGATGGCAATGCAGACCCCTCTTCGGGGTATAGACCCGGTGACGTTGGCACCTGGGTTTGTGTTTCTATAATACCACGCCTGACATCCGGAATTAAATTTTTATTCTCTTCCGAAGTCTCCTCCATTATACTGTTAACCTTTTCGAAATGACCTATAGGTGTACCCTTTTTATATGGGTGTATCGATTTCCATCATTTAAAATAGTTACCGGGCAGCATTTCCTTTTTCGGTCAACATGCGAGACCAAAACTCCACTTGCCAGAGGGCATTGCTCCAAAATTAACTCTTGTTCAGGGCCTCTGTGTGTATCAATGCTAAGGATAATTTTTGAATTCGACGGGACTGTGATTGTACGCTTAATGCAGACTTGTAGCATTCTCCTCAGATCCAGTAACGAATGATGCAGGTATCACTCTGTTGTTTACGGTAAGTGATGGAGTGCTGAGGTTTATGACTGCACCAAGCGTATCCAAGATATCTAGACCCAGGATGACATCGTCTGTAAGTGGTGCCTTGCACACGTCCCATCTTATTTCTGACCCATCAATATTCAGGAGTGTGTTCCTTATGATCTTGCCAATAACCAGTTGCTCGCCCAGACCACGTAGCGTTATTGTTTCAGGACCTTCTATATCCTCTGGTATTAATTTCTCGTTGACGAGTGTTATCATAGCGGCCGTATCAACAATCATGCTTACACTTTGTTGAAATACTGTTTCCCTTACTGCCAAACTTTTTCCAATAGTACGTCTTATAACAATATCGACGAAGCCGTGGGCCTCTGTTCTGATTTATCGGGTGGTATTTTATCTTGGCCATGTGATTTAAGAGTCGAGTGTTGGCCTACTGGCTCAACCCGTCGGCGTTTAACGACTCAGTTGATGGGGTAGAGCTAGGATTAGCTCTATCGCCAGGTGAAGGGGACCGTTGTTTGAAATAGCCTGGATTTCTAGTGTTTCAATGTTTCACCGTCTTGCTGCCTCACATACTGCAACTGACGTCTTGCTGAAACAGGTTCGTCCTTTTTGCTGAAACGCTGCTGCAGTGCTTTTCTTAAAGCCTTGTATTCATTATTTTCTGGCATATTCTAAAGCCACATCGGCTAGACAGTCCAATAGTCGGCAAACTTTCTTCCTATTTTCCCACTGTCTCTTAACTGCCGTTCTTTCGAATTGATAAATAAATGCTTCCCAAGTAAGAAAGCCTCTTCCTGTTAAAAAATGCATTTTAGGAATCTGGGGACTTCTACTCCTGTCCCTCGCCCCAGAATTTTCCTGCCATCTTGAATACTCTCTATCAAGAGACGAATCTGACGAAGAGCTGTGGCTTCGTTCCGTTTGCTTTCGGTGGCGTGTTCTTGACCTATCAATGGGTTTATTATGCTTTGGTGAAGGGCCTGCTGATAAAACTGCTGTCACCACGGGAGTCATAAACGTAGGCGGCGGTTGTTGTATCATTGATTCGATAATACAGCTGGTCTATTCTCCACCAATGGAGCTGCATGTGACTCGCATACTGCAGCTGGTGCTGTTTGTAATGGTGTACTAATTACATGTGCACATTGAGCACAATATGGTGTACCAACATATGATGGTGTAAATGTTGCAGTTGGTGTAGTGCTGAGGCCCTTGTTCAGTGGGAGCGCCTTCTAGCATGCCTTTGAATGGAGACTGTGAAAAACCACCCGAGATAGTCCCGTGCAGAGCCGAGGGCCCTGTCACATTACCTTTGGCACTCGGTAGCGACAGCGAAACTTGCAAATGATGAGATCCTTGTTCAATACCAACACCTTCTAGCATGCCTTTGACAGGAGGCTATGGAAACGACACTGTGTCGAGCAGAGCCGAGGACCCTGGCACATTACCTTTGGCACTTGGTTGTGTAAGTGCACCTGCTTTTGATTCATGCTGTGTAGTTGTTTGATCAAGTGAACTTATTGGCGAGAGGCCAAATGCAGGAAGCTTGTTTTGCATTAATGGTGTACTCGCGATATATTGACTGGGTTCAACTTTTGGTTTAACTAGGGTATCCATAGAGGAGAGTTTGACTTCTTTGTTCCTCTGTTTACCAAATCACTTACTACTGATGCCAACTGCTGAAATGAACCTGGCTGTTCAAACGCGCTCTTGAATTACACTGTACTCGCTTCGTCAGCGGATGCCACCATTTTGTCCAGCCGTCTTGCCAATGCATTAAACTTGTCAGATGTTAATTCTGCTAAACGCTTACCGTTGGCATCTATCTTCTGATCAATTCTATATTCCGACTGTTGGACTTGCTGGAATATTGCTCCAGTATTTTCTGCATTAGTTTTCATTGCTTCCTTTTGTTCCGCTTGTATATTCAGCAAACCCTTGAAAACTTGGTCAATGCGTTCCTCGCTTTGTTTTACTTTATTATCCATCTCAGCAGCTCTTTGTGCATTTGTCTTTCTGTCTGCCAGAAATTCTTGGTATAGCTGCTCCAATGACATTTTGGTGTTTTCTTTGTGTTCAGTTAGAGTGTTGTCAGCTATTTGTTCTTTGGTTGTTAATGTCTCTACGTGTGTCAACTCATCTACGTTTTCATTCTCATTCAGTTCACGATCGTCCCCAATCCCTGCCATTTTGTTCTTTAATTTGTTAATATAATATAAATATGTTCAGACTCAAATCAAAATTGAATCTCAAATAACAATAAAATATTTCAAATTGCAATATATTGCAACCCAAAACAATATGATATACACTGAGTAATAACTAAATGCAAATAAATCTCAATTCACAGCGTTTATGTGTGACTCAAGACAAAACAATGCAGCTTTTCATAAAAGCTACTACTTTTCATAAAAGCTACTACTTTTATATGACTTCAAAATGCAGGCAAAAATAAAGGACAGATCTGGAACAGAGACCCAGCTGACACACTGTATTTTATCATACGGTGTATTATTTGTTATTCATAAATATTTATGAGCGTACACATCTTCTTTTATATCAAATATCAGCCTAAATTCTGTTTAAAATGAAATACAAAACTAATTTACTGAAATTAGACTATTTCCGGTTTGCGTCTGCGCAATGGGATAAATGCAGACAAGTGACTTCCGTGAAGAAGGCCCTAAAAGCGATTATCCGGAAGTCCCTAACCTTATCTAATGACAAAAATCAAAGATTAAGTTTCTATACGTGCTAAACTGTACAATTATAATATGTTGATGTCTGATGAATATAATCAGCAATCTAGCAGACAGCATAACAACGTGTTGAATATGATATAACGGAAGTAAAAGAGAATCCACGTGACGTTACTCGTCCAGAGGTACTGTAAGGCATACTTTAAGATGTGGACTGGTTCTTCCATGTAAACACCAGCGCCACCACATCATGGATTCATAGCATACAACTGTAACCATTACATTCATGTATATAAATTATTGTTTTCTCAATTTCTGGACTGTTATTTGCTTGCAAATAATCGTAATTTATATTAAAAAAAGTCTATTAAATAAAGAGCACCGTCCTCCCCTGTAGTGTATATCCACAGGACATGCATTCTAGGGGATGATTGCAACTTTAGCTTCACATATATATTTATTGTTAACTTCATAAACTCCGTGAAGAACGCCACATTTGGGGGTGTTTAATGCTGTGTATGACATAGATTAAAGAACTAGTAAATAAACGTTTATAATTTTCTTTTTGGAGAATATTTAGTACCAAGTAACGGCATGTTGCATGGAACGTACTACCAATCCCCCTTAATTAAAAGCAGATGTCCCTATAGTGCTGTGCTAGCTCAATCACTTCTAAGTTTTTATGGTGAAAGATTTGGAATTTTGGAAGCAAGGTGCTGTTTTAGTTCAATTAGAATAAACTCAAATGTAGAAATGGTAAATTTATTATTATTTCAGGAATTCAAAATTTCAGTTACTTATGATTGGGACAAAATAACATGGATACATGTATTCTGTTCACCCAATGGAACTTAATTTTCTGTAAGATAATGTAATGTTGTTGATTTTAACAAAATCTTAACAGGTTAAATCACTACGATTTGACTTACGACTGCCTGTTAACATTCGTGAGTTTACGATGAAACTTACGATAAAATTCTACTTACGATTGTTTATGAAACGGTCAAAAACTTACGATTTGACGTACGACCGACGTAAGATCAAAGATTGTCGTACGATTTTTTGTGAAACGATGGCCAGTAACCCGGAAGATGACGTGATAAGTTCGGGTCAAACTTATCAACGTTGGTTCATTCATTATGACGTCGATGATATGTCCGGCTCAAAGTTAGTAAGGCCAGGTCAACGTATTTGACGTCACAAAGCCGTGATATGCAATTGTATGAAAATCTGAGCCGAGTGAAACAGACAGTGGGAACACCGATAACATGTAATTTTCTGTATCACTTACGAGTTATGACTTTGTGTTTTTTCTAGATGAATCAAAAGCGGCATGTCTTGATACCATTAGTGCAAAGTTTTTAAAGATGTCCTCTCATTCTATTTCACTTTAAACTAGCTAAAGACATACCAGTTTAGAGGAACAAAGGTTCAAAACATGATGTTTTTAATTACAGTCCAATATCGATTTTACCACTAATTTCTAAAAATCCTTGAGAGACATGTGAAGACAAAATTGGTGAATTATCTTAATAAAGAATTTTGATAATAGTATTATTAAATTTTTATTTTATTATTTTCTATTTTTCCTAAATTTCCGAATAAAATTATATCCATGTTAAACGGAATAATTATTTGTGTGTGGTTATAAATCCAGTCACCGAGTCTTATCCACAGATCTGCTATTTTATGGCATGTCCAAAATATGTGTTCAATATCTTCGGTAAATTCATTGCAGAAAGTACATTTATCGCTTTGTTTTATTTTTATTTTAAATAAAAATTTATTTGTGCCAAAGATTCTGTGTATTATTCTATACTGGAACCACTGAAGTTTTGAGCTTTTTGTGGAGTAAAAAGACATTTTATGCACGGTTTTCCAATCAAAATTTTTGTTCAGTGTTAAGGACCATTTGTCTTCACAGTTAAGTTTAGTACTGTTTTTTTTCTAATAGAACATTATACATATCTTTCGAGCCTTTTTTTTTATAAAAAAAATATTCTTATATTATTTGGAATAATTGGTCCTTGTGTTTTATTAAGATTGTTTATGGATATATCTTTCTTGAGAGCTTTTTTACATGATTTTAATGATGAAATTACCCCATTATCAGTAAGAAAGTTTGACTTAATTTTATAAATGTCTTGGAATTGTTGAAAAGTCATTAGTTTTCCCTCATCGTTTAATAGATCATTTATCAAAAAGATCCCTTTATCTGCCCAGACTTTATAGAAAATAGATGTTGTTCCTATTTTAATATTTTCATTATTCCAAAGTGAATCTGATACAAACTCGTCTTCATTTTTTGGTATAAATTTATTTTGTAAATCTGTCCAAGCTTTAAAGACCTCTTCCCAAAAAGGGTTTTTACATCTTTTTGTTGGGCCTAAATAAACTAGGTTTTCAATACTGATTTTTTCAGTACTTTCTAGTAGCTTATTTAGTTTTGGGTTGTTTTTCAACCGTCTAATCCATGTTAGTTTCAATCCTTTTATATATTTGTCAATATCTATCATTTTCAGCCCTCCTAATTTATGTTCAGAACATAATATTTCTCTTTTTATCTTGTCAGGTTTGTTTTCCCAAATAAATGAATAAATTTTGTCAGTTAGTTGTTTTAAAGTATTTTTGCATGGTGCTTGTAATGTTAAAAACAGATGGTTCAATTTTGAGATAATTAGTGTCTTGATGATTGTTATTTTTCCAACCGGTGTTAATGTTTGTTTAGACCAAATTTTATTATATTCTAAATTTCCTTAATTCTTGGTCCATAGTTTAACAATTCCATTTCATGCAAATTGACAGAAAAGTTTATTCCTAGTAATGTAAACCTACTGGAACCCCATGCCAATCCCCATTTTACACACATGGTGTCTTGACGATATTTTTTTTTTTGCCTATCCACACCATCTTTGTTTTGTCCAAGTTCATATGGAGACCAGACATGACAGCATATTTTTGTAGTAAGCGAAGAGATGCATCTAGAGATTTGGGAGTACCGTCAAGTATTATTGATGTGTCATCGGCGTATTGGGAGATAAGATATTCTGTGTCATCAATTTTAATTCCTTTAATTTCTTTGTTCTTTCTGATTAAAATTCCTAG
Source organism: Mytilus californianus (assembly GCF_021869535.1). NCBI lineage: Eukaryota > Metazoa > Mollusca > Bivalvia > Mytilida > Mytilidae > Mytilus > Mytilus californianus. Next base: position 125,907,755 of record NW_026262668.1, read on the forward strand.
AATTTCAGCACATAAAAGAAAAATGTAATGTGATAAAGGATCCCCTTGTCTACAGCCTCTTTGGATCTCAAAGAAATCTGACAGAAAACAGTTTTGGGATACTGATGAGCTTATATTTGTGTAAAAGGTCCTAATCCAATGTTTTATAGAGGGTCCAAAGTTGAAAAAGTCTAATACTTCATTTATGAATTTCCATGATACAGAATCAAAAGCTTTTTCAAAATCTATGAGAAGGAGAAGACCTGGTAAATCATTTACTTCTGTATAGAATAAAATATCATATATGAGACGAGTGTTTTCTCCAATATATCTTCCAGGAATGAAACCTGTCTGATCATTGTTAATAATAATGGGTAGAACAGATTTTATACGATCTGCTATACAGCTTGATGCTAGTTTATATGTTGTATTCAAAAGACTTATTGGTCGCCAATTTTTCATGAACTGTCTGGGTTTATCACCTTTTGGTAAACAAGTAATAATACCCTGCTTTTGAGTTATTGACAATTCCCCCCTTTTGTAACCACAAATTATAGATCTGAAAACAAATTTTCCTACATTTGTCCAAAAGAATTTTGTAAAGCCATCTGACCCAGGACTTTTCTCATTTTTCATTCTACGCAAAGCTGTTGTCAATTCATTATAAGTTATCTCCCCCTCTAAAGATTCTTTTAAAGTATCAGATAATTTTTCAAATCAGAATCAGGAATTTCGTTATTAAGATTTACACTACTCAAGCTCTCTGTATTAGTATAAAGTTTTTTATAGTAATTTTTGGCCTCTCCTAATATTTTGTTTGGATTAATTTCCCTAAATGGGTCTATTAAATTATAAAATTCTATTAAGTCTAGAACTTTCTCCTTAGCTTTTGGGTTATTAATATTTTGATAATTATATGTATCAAGACTTTGGTTTTGTACTAAATTATAGTCTCCAGTTATAACAACTGACTGATTGTTTAGAGTTTCTATCATTTCACTTAGTTTTATATAAAATTCTGGTGTATCTTTGTTTGGACCATATAAGGTTATTAGGGTCATTCTTTTTCCTTCTATTTGCATATCAATTCCTAACAAATTTCCTTGATCGTCTCTTTTTACTTTATGTATCTAATGCTGCGTTCACACGTAATTCGAATTCGATGCGCATTAACTAATTCGAATTAGTTTAATTCGCATTCGAAACGTTTAACGTCCAAACGTAAATTCTAATTCGAATTGCAATGCGCGTTAAATTCGCTTTACTGTCCTAACGACGTTAACTTTTAATTCGTATTAACAAAAACGCATTTCTAATGCGAATTGGATAATGCGATTTAGCCAATTCGAATCAATTCGAATTAAAAAAAGAAGAGTGTGTGAACGCGATTAGCGAACTCGATTCGCATTCGATTCGAATTCAATTCGAAATAAATGTACGTGTGAACGAGGCATTATACTCAAAGTTTTTTGTCAATAGAATTGCTACCCCTCTTTGATTTGTTGCAAATGAATTAAAAATGCACTCTCCTCCCCATAGATTTTTTATTGATATTTCATCATTTTCTGAAAAATGTGTATCTTGTAAGCAATATATATTACAGTTTTTTTATTTAAGATAATCAAAAACATCTCTTCGCTTCTCTTTTGAATTAAGACCTTGACAGTTGTATGAGAAAATTTTTATATTGTTATTACTCATTTTCAAGTGATATTTCTATTTTATAACAAAACAATAATATGTAATTTTGATGAATGCATAAAAAACTGAATGACCCATACAACTGTGTACTTTTAAGTGTGTGAATGTCAAAATATCCTTCAGATGTCTGATCTCACCTGCCATGTCTGTGTGGAATTCTAATTGTAACCAGAACACCAACGATGCTGTATAATATAATATAAAGTACTGTGCCAATAACATGAAATAGAGAAAAAGACATACAATTTGTAAAATGTAAAAATAGAAAGCAGAAAAAAATGAGATCATAAATAATCAAAAAAAAAAGACAAAGCAAGGAAATCAAATAATTAAAAACAAATTATGTTGTTCAAAAAGTAATATATCCACTGCTGTTCTATTTTTTTTCAAGTACAGAAATGATGTGCTCTATGGGTGATATCTTTATCAGTATGGGTGATATCTTTATCAATTTATAGAACAAAACTGTGTGAAAATCAAGTCAGTTTTGCAGGGCTGAAAAATTATCTAAAAGAAAATCTAATACTAGAAAAGAATATATTTTTTAAAACAAAGCCTCTTCACATTGCCAACCTCTACTGGGACCCCTGGCTTCCATTACTAGAATAATTTACACTTAACAAATTAGCATTACCCTATGTAATGTTACTGTGTATATTGTTTTAGCCATCTCCACACCACCATATATGTTTTATTTAATATATTTTTATATGTTTGTTTATTGTTTTTTGTTCTTGTTTTGTGCCTAAAACCACATGTACGTTTTTTTAATCTCTATTTTGTGTTTGTATGAATTTTTTACAATGGAAAACCAACTTTGCCAAATTTATTTAATGTTATATCTTAAGAAACATGCTAGTTTTGACCAAAATACTGCTGCCAAAAATCCAAATTTCAGTGATTTTTTTTTTTTTTTTTTTTTTTTTTCCTTGTTTTTTTTATTTATTTATTACTTTCTCTTCTCTTTTTTCTTTCTTTAGGAAATACAATTCTCTCTTTATTGAACAATATGGAAATAATGGATACATAAAAATATAGTGTATATATTTTATAATTTAGAATACTAACAATTACTAACTATCTTCTATCTAAATATACAATCTAATGTTTAACGAGGCCGGGATAAGGTACCGGTACTTTCTGTATCCAACTAAAAAATGTGAAAGTTTTCAATAAAGTATGTAAAGTCTGAAAAAAAAAAGAATTATCTTAATAAATACAACTACAGTATCTTATACAGTCAGCATGTTGAGCAAACCATTCTTGTCAGACTGTGTTAACAGTTTTATTGGATAAATGGCTAAAAGCCCTTAATGATGGTGATCTTGTTGGGGCAGTGTTTCTCAATCAAAAGCCTCGGGATCTTCTCAATCATGAACTGCTTCTTCAAAAATAAAATAAATACAAATTTTCATATACTTCGCTACGTTGGTTTACATCATATTTGGCTGACTATTTCAAATACATTTTCAGACGTAGAAAAACAAAAAACGGGTGTACCTCAAGCATCCGTTTTAGGACTTGTATTGTGTTTGATTTTTATAAATGATCTTCCTTTATTTAATGATAATCATGCCACCGATTTGTTTGTTGATGATAGCACCATATCTGTCATTGGGAAAATCAAGAGTTGCATCAGTCAAACACTTAACACGGTTTTACAAGATATTTTTCGCTGGTGTGATGACAATAAAATGGCTGTAAATGTATCTGAAATGGTTTAGCTCAAGAAAATTTGTCGAGTCTTATTGCATCAGTTTCTGCAAACGAAAAATACAAAACGAGATTTTAATCATCTGATTATTTTATAATTCTAAAGCCAAATACAGAGTTGTATAAGTCTAGTTTCTCGTACAGCGGACCAAAAGTTTGGAATGCTCATCTTAGTGCAACTAAAAAATTAAACACAGTATTAGAATTTGTTGTTTCTAGTCATTGTTAAAGGGGCATTAGCTGTAAATTTCATGTTCACCGATTTGACTCAAATTCTCATATTTGATTTATAACATACTTAAACGTATATCCAAATTACAATAAGTCTGAAATAAACAATTAACAATGCATCGACTCGATAATATATATCAGCATTTCGTGTGTATTTTAGTCTAGACGCCATCCAATTTACCATCGAGATGACCTCCGAAGACTGCCGACGGTCACATAACCCCGATATAAATATAAACATAGTTATAAATAGATAGCGACCTCGTGCAATTGGACTTTTCTTCTTCTGTTTGGTTTCATGTTATTGGTTAAAAAAATAAGTTTATCATCGTTTTTACCTGTATAACTAAAAGAATGAATTTTTTGTGGATCGAACCAGTCAACGAAATGGTTCACTTTCAATGTTGACATTCGTTTTCTTTCAATGGCTGAACACGACTTATACATGTGTAACCAATCTCTAGCTAATGGGTTAAATTGAAGGTCACATGAATACGGATTCAATGAGGTCGAATTATTCACTTGCAAGTGAATAATTCATCAGCGATGTTTCTTATCTTATTTTGACAAAACTGAACTAAACTGGCTGCTAAAAGCATATTAGTATTTCACAATTTCACTTTCATTAATGATTGAACAAATAAAAATTCTATTTTATTTTTTTTTATATCTCGTAGCTAATGCCCCTTTAAAGTTTGTGATTAGGTCAATTTAAAAAAAACATCTGCTGAATTTTTCTTTGTTTCAAATAAGGAAATGATTGGCACGAGTAAAGTTTTATCCTGTCCAGTACTACAGTCAAAATTTTACGTTTTATTTATTCGCGTTTAAGATAATAATAACCATTACTGGAAGTTAACTAATCAAAGTGTCACCCCTTTTTCTCCTGTTTACAAGCCTTAGTAACAATATCACCTCAAGTTTTCAAAATGTTTTATAGAAACACCATATAAAAAACAATGGTGCAAAGAAATACCCAAGGTATATGTTTATGATTCAGAATTTTTCTGCAATGAAATGCATGGTTAATTTCCTACAACTGTCAAATTCAAGGGAATATTTTATTCGATCCTTTTTCGTATGAAACTGGATGTGACGTACCATGATTTGGTGGTATTACACCTTAAGGGAAACCACTACTGATAAGTCAATGATATTTGGTATGCAGTTGTATAAGCATTGGCACATTTCATTTCCATTGAGATTATTTAGCCCCACTCACTAGTCATGGTTTATTGACTTTAAAACTTTTGCATAGTTTAAAGTTTGTGATTAGATCGATTCAAGGTACTACTTATTATAAGTCAATGATACTTCGGTTGCAGTTATAATGGCATTGGCATATCTTTAATGTCTCAGAAATTATTTGATCCTGTTCCGTTAGTCATTGTTCATTAACTTTGAGTATTTTGCATAATTTACGTGTTAAAAGTATTACTAAACTAATTTCAACATTTGCATTTTACTATCAAGTTATATACAAGCGAAATATATCTCTATGTCAACAGTTTGTTATTGTACAGGGTATGTAGAAATAACCCGGTTCGTCTGTCCGGACCAACTGCATTGCATATAGGTATGAGAGCTGCATACCTAAATGACCTTCAAGGTCAAGTTCAAATCCTTGATTTGTTATACATCCGCAAATAAGTGTAGTTATATTATGGTATGGGTCTGTCTCTTGAAAATACTGATTGTTTTTTATCAAACTCATGCAAATTAGTCTACATATGTTTAAGTTATGCATTATACCGGTGTGTATTTATTTTTATCTTTGGTGCCATTGTTGGGTTTACTGTATGGTATAAAGTTATGTTGGTCTCTAAAGCAGTAATGTTAACGGTGGCTATGTAAGGTGATGATGTATTTTTTCATTCCTGTTGGAAAACCTGTTTATAGCTGTGTATGTCTATATTCCTTTGGTTGTCCCTCTCCAACCATCCCTAGTGATGCAGTATCTCACAGTTCGTATAGATTCTGACAATGATATGTTTTACAGTCTGGCAGGTTTCATCTGACCATGGCCGCATTTCCTTTGTTCATTGGTCAATTATATTTGTTTTCCTGGTTAAGTTTGTTTCTTAGATACTATATTGATATATTGTAGGTTGCTTAACGTCCTGTGGCAAATATTTCATGCATGCTCACGAGAACAAATTAACAATACATACAATACAAAGGTCCTGCCATTGAGGCCGTCTGGGATGACGGTCGGAAAATGAAAATGAGGGTATATTGTATAGGGAAAGAAATGATGCCTGCAACAGGCCACATAAGGATGCCCAAAAGAGTTGTTGCAAGGGTCATCAATGTGAAGAGAGCCTGGTACTCTCTTCACACGAGGCAACGGATTTAACGTCATCATTCTGACCGGACTAGGCTGCGTACATGTACATCCTACACAACCAAACGGACTCACAACTTTGGAAAGGGTTTTAATGCCGGTCGGAAGAATACCAAAGTGACCATATTTCTGTTTTGCAGTCATCTCTGGGGCTTAGATACTATAAGCAATATGTTAACTATATATGGTCCTGGAAATGATTGTAAGGTTTACATGTTTGTCTGGCATCTACCATTTGATCATGACCTGATTTTCATGGTTCATTGGTCAATGTTAAGTTTTCATGGTTTTGTCTGTTTTTCTGATACTATGTGCAAAAGGTCAACTGTTATATTTTGTGTATGGAATGGATGATTGTAAGGTGTACATGTCTGTCTGGCAATGTTTATCTGACCTTGCTCTTTTGTCATGGATCATAAATTATGTTAAATTTATTTTATACTTGTTGTTTATACCTTAATCTTTAAGACTTTCAACTTTAAATCTAACACGGTCAGGAAAGCAGGCGAGACATACCAAAGTGTGCACTCTAATAAGCCTGTCGGAGACTAATGTCTAAGTCCATTAAAACAGGACATACTAGTGTTTTTCTGTAATAACGTATTTAGTGGTTGTCAATATTGTTTGTATTTGCATGTGACATTGGGATTGATATCATTCAGTCGTAACAATCGTCTGCTTGCCCCTACCTAACATGTAAGCTTCACATTTCTTTCCTCTGAGTCAGAACTGATTGGTCTAATCACAAGGCTGCCCAAAAAGGTTATTTAAGAAATAATTCATGGCACCCGTAGATTTGTTTTCGTTTAACCATGGGTTAATTGAATATAAATGCCCAACCCATGGTTAAATGAAAACAAATCTATGGGTGCCATGAATTATTTCTATTCTAATAGGACAAATTCTGTAATTTTGTCAACCGTGAAAGCCCTACACTATAATAACTGAAATGGACCGATTTGTTTATTTTGCATCAGAATAGAGATAACCGTATTGTATTCGAAGCTTAGCCTATGTAAAACGTGATATTTACTGTCAAAAATTAAGTTTACCTGGTCGTATAAATAAGATGGGCATAACGCGGAACAGCTGAAAGTAAATATACTGTGATTATACTGGTTGAAGATATATAGGTCATCATATTGGAATTATGATCTTTAAACACCTTTGATAATCATCAATTCCAAAATAGTATTGATTCTAATCAATTGTTCATTTAATGCCCGTCTACATTGCGCATCAAGCATTTGTGTTGTGGCTCAATCATTGGTCTGTCTCCATCTTCAGTGTTGGTGTAAATATATCCTTCAACACCATGACCTTGCAAATCTGTAAGATCGAGAGGAATTCCTACATAGTTTTGTAATTGGCCAGATATCCACAAGTTCAGATGAGAAGATTTTACTGTGTGGATTCTTTGACCAGGCCATGCTAATGCCAAAAATTGTAGCCTCCTGTTTAGTTCGTCCAAATAAATGTAATGTAGTGCTGATAAGTGTTTTAAATTCAGTGGGTCTATGATGCGGTCATCTTCCACATTATAGAACAGATTGTAAAAATAACACATACATGGTTGTGAGTACTTTTGCTAGTAAGCATGCCGCTTTCAAACCTTGCAGTCTATTACATACACATTTTCTATTCCTTCGTCAGATCTTACTTTAAAAGGTGTCATGCAGTCTGCAACAGACACATTTTCTATTCCTTTGTCAGATCTTACTCTTTGGGGTGTCATGCAGTCTGCAACAGACACATTTTCTATTCCTTCGTCAGATGTTACTCTGAGGGGCGTCATCGTCTGCAACAGACACAATTTCTATTCCTTTGTCAGATCTTACTATAAGGGGCATCATGCCGTCTGCAACAGACACAATTTCTATTCCTTTGTCAGATCTTACTCTAAGGGGCGTCATGCACATTTTCTATTCCTTTGTCAGATCTTACTCTAAGGGGTATCATGCAGTCTACAACAGACCCATTTTCTATTCCTTCGTCATATCTTACTTTAAGGGATGTCATGCAGTTTACAACAGACACATTTTCTATTCCTTTGTCAGATCTAACTCTTAGGGGGTGTCATGCAGTCTGAAAAAGACACATTTGCATCAGAATAGAGATAACCGTATTGTATTCGAAGCTTAGCCTATGTAAAACGTGATATTTACTGTCAAAAATTAAGTTTACCTGGTCGTATAAATAAGATGGGCATAACGCGGAACAGCTGAAAGTAAGATATTTAGCAGTTCAACCTTTAGAAGTAGTAAATAAGCAGCCTGGTGAATCTCATTCAAAGTTTGTACGATCGCGGAAAATAATTGAATTAAATTGGATTAAAAAATTACAGACTGTCTACCCTCTCGGTCTTAATGATAATATCATGGGAATTGGTAATATATCAAGAACCGATTCTGTTAACATTTTGGATATAGTTTCTAAAACTGTTCGTAAAAACCGTTCTCATGGTCGTAGAAAAAATCGCAATCAAAGAAAATTTCGGACCAATCATACCAATATTTCGGACCTAATTTCTATTTCAAAAAACAACGGCAGACATTATCTGTTAACAAAGCTCTGTTCATTACCGGTTAATAAGTTAAATAAAATTTTAGAGGATTGCAACACAATTTCATATAGCAGTCCTAAGTATGAAATCGTTCAAATTATAATGGCATATTGTTATTCTAAACTGTTTCCCAAAATTGATCGCCCTGAAGATCATAAAAAACAGTTTATTAAAATAAAGTATGTCAATAAAGGTTTTGATTTTGTAAATATTGCCGGTATTTTTAACGACCATTCTGTTAAAGAACAAATTCCGGGATATTTTGATAATACTGAGCTCCCTCTTATTTGTTATATTTACAAGAAATCTACCCGGAAATTTGTGTTTAATTATAGCCAATTGTGTAAAGATGTTAATATCAGTGAAAATACACCTACTTCATGTAATTGCAGTAATTCCGAATACATTTATGGACCCATTTCCCATGTTATAACAGGAGATCTTAACATCGTTCAAGACCGAGAGTTAAAATCATTCCTCAGTAAAGGACCTAAATATCGTCCCCCGTCAATTATTAATTGGAATGAGTGTCGTAATATCATCCACGACTCACTCCATACTTACTGTTTGAAATGGATAAAACGGGAAAAAGCTGACAAAAAATCTTTGGACTCTTTTTTTAAATCAGTAATGAACATAGTTGATATACGTATTCAACATTTTAAAGAACATTTTACTCTTAACAATAACCACAATAAACCTATTTCTCGTATCAAACATAAACTAAAAGAACTAGCCAAGGAATTTGTTTTTGTCCCGGCCGATAAAGCTGCTAATAATATTATTATTGTTTGACGTAAATTTTACATTGAGGTTCTGAAAAAAGAAATCACCAATTCACCAACATTCCAACTGACTCCATTTTCAGAAAACGACATCTGTAACAAACATAAACTTTTAGCTACCGCTTTACAAGCAGAACCAAATACAATGAAAGTCCCAACTATGTATTGGCTTCCGAAGCTACACAAAACACCTTACAAATATAGATTCATTTCGTCTTCAAGCCATTGTTCCACTACTAAATTGTCTATTCTTCTTACCAGTACACTTGGTACAATCAAAAACCTGATAATAAATTGTTCAAATAAGGCCTTCGAAAATAGTGGAATTAATTACTTTTGGAGTGTCAAGAACTCGTTGGAAGTACTTGATAAATTGCATGCATATATTGGTGATTTTGAATCTGTTCAAAGTTTTGATTTTTCTACCCTATATACCACATTGCCTCACATTCTCATTAAGAAAAAATTCACACACCTAATTAAATGGGCATTTAAAAAGTCAGAATGTGAATATATATGTTCAAACTCTTTTAGGTCATTTTTTAGTAGCAATAAACAAAAAAACTATGTCAATTGGACATGCTTTGATACTATATATGCCCTTGAATTTTTACTAGATAACATTTTTGTTCGCTTTGGAGATTCCGTATATCGTCAGGTTATCGGAATTCCAATGGGGACTAACTGTGCACCACTTATTGCGGACCTTTTTTTGTATTGCTATGAGTTACAATTTATGACAAAAATCAGTAAAGACCCATCGAAACAACATCTGATACACAAATTTAATAATACTTTTAGATATTTGGATGATATTTTGGCTCTCAATAATGACGACTTCAGTATGTATACTAAAGAAATTTATCCTGTTGAACTTACTTTAAATAAAGCTAATACTAACAATGACCACTGCCCTTTCCTCGATCTTGATATCTATATCATTAACGGAAAGCTTAATACTAAAATATATGATAAAAGAGATGATTTTTCATTTCCTATCGTTAATTATCCATTTTTAGATGGTGACGTTCCCTTGTCACCATCTTACGGTGTTTATATATCTCAACTTGTACGATTCGCTCGTGTATGTAACAATGTTTTAGATTTTAACGAGAGAAATGTATGTATTACTGAAAAATTATTACACCAGGGTTTTCGATATCACAAACTAGTCAAAACATTTACTAAATTTTATCATCGGTATAAGGACATCATTCGTAAATATAGCTCAACATGCAGACTTCTTATACGTTCAGGTATTTCACATCCAATTTTTTATGGAAATATTCTTTATAAAGCACAAAAATGTCAGTATTCACCTCTGAAACTAACAAAACCTTTAAATAGACTTATTAAGAAGGGATATAGTTACGATACTGTTGTCAGGTCATTAAAGATTGCATATTTTGGCGTTGATATTGATTCACTTATAGGGTCTTTGCATCTGCACTAAACACATTTATTTAAAAACCAGTTGTTGGCATGACACGGGTTATGTTCTTCTCATATATGTTATGATGGTATGATACTAAACCCCTAACGGGAAGGATTGTGCCTGATATTCATATGATGAAGACATAATCTTTCAATCAGTTTAATTGAAGTCTGGAGCTGGCATGTCAGTTAACTGCTAGTAGTCTGTTGTTATTTATGTATTATTGTCATTTTGTTTATTTTCTTTGGTTACATCTTCTGACATCAGACTCGGACTTCTCTTGAACTGAATTTTAATGTGCGTATTGTTATGCGTTTACTTTTCTACATTGGCTAGAGGTATAGGGGGAGGGTTGAGATCTCATAAACATGTTTAACCCCGCCGCATTTTTGCGCCTGTCCCAAGTCAGGAGCCTCTAGCCTTTGTTAGTCTTGTATTATTTTTAATTTTAGTTTCTTGTGTACAATTTGGAGTTTAGTATGGCGTTCATTATCACTGAACTAGTATATATATTTGTTTAGGGGCCAGCTGAAGGACGCCTCCGGGTGCGGGAATTTCTCGCTGCATTGAAGACCTGTTGGTGGCCTTCTGCTGTTGTCTGTTCTGTGGTCGGGTTGTTGTCTCTTTGACACATTCCCCATTTCCATTCTCAATTTTACATTTTCTATTCCTTTGTCAGATCTTACTGAAAGGGGTGTCATGCAGTCTACAACAGACACATTTTCTATTCCTTTGTCAGATCTTACTATAAGGGGTGCCATGCCGTCTACAACAGACATATTTTCTATTCCTTTGTCAGATCTTACTCTTAGGAGTATCATGCAGTCTACAACAGACACATTTTCTATTCCTTCGTCAGATTTTACTTTAAGGGGTGTCATGCAGTCTGCAACAGACACATTTTCTATTCCTTTGTCAGATCTTACTTTAAGGGTTTCATGCAGTCTGCAACAGACACATTTTCTATTCATTTGTCAGATCTTACTCTAAAAGGTGTCATGTAGTCTTCAATAGACACATTTTCTATTCATTTGTCAGATCTTACTCTAAGGGGTGTCATGCAGTTTACAACAGACACATTTTTCTATTCTTTTGTAAGATCTTAGTCTAAGGGGCGTCGTGCCGTCTGCAACAGACACAATTTCTATTCCTTTGTCAGATCTTACTCTAAGGGGCCTCATGCACATTTTCTATTCCTTTGTCAGATCTTACTCTAAGGGGTATCATGCAGTCTACAACAGACCCATTTTCTATTCCTTCGTCAGATCTTACTTTAAGGGGTGTCATGCAGTTTACAACAGACACATTTTCTATTCCTTTGTCAGATCTTACTCTAAGGAGTGTCATGCAGTCTGCAAAAGACGTATTTTCTATTCCTTCGTCAGATCTTACTCTAAGGGGTGTCATGCAGTTTACAACAGACATATTTTCTTTTCATTTGTCAGATCTTACTTAAAGGGGTGTTATGCAGTCAACAACGGACACATTTTCTATTCCTTTGTCAGATCTTACTATAAGGGGTGCCATGCAGTCTACAACAGACACATTTTCTATTCCTTTGTCAGATCTTACTTTAAGGGGTGTCATGCAATCTACAACAGATATATTTTCTTTTCCTTTGTCAGATCTTACTCTAAGGGATGTCATGCAGTTTACAACAGACACATTTTCTATGCCTTTGTAAGATCTTAGTCTAAGAGGCATCATGCCGTCTGCAACAGACACAATTTCTATTCCTTTGTCAGATCTTACTCTAAGGGGTGTCATGCACATTTTCTATTCCTTTGTCAGATCGTACTCTAAGAAGTATCATGCAGTCTACAACAGACCCATTTTCTATTCCTTAGTCAGATCTTACTTTAAGGGGTGCCATGCAGTTTACAACACACATATTTTCTATTCCTTTGTCAGATATTACTCTAAGGGGTGTCATGAAGTCTGCAAAAGACAAATTTTCTATTCCTTCGTCAGATATTACTTTAAGGAGTATCATGCAGTCTACAACATACCCATTTTCTATTCCTTCGTCAGATCTTACTTTAAAGGGTGTCATGCAGTCTGCAACAGACACATTTTCTATTCCTTTGTCAGATCTTACTCTAAGATGTGTCATGCAGTCTGCAATAGACACATTTTCTATTCATTTGTCAGATCCTACTCCAACGGGGGTCATGCAGTCTACAACAGACATATTTTCTTTTCTTTTGTCAGATCTTACTCTAAGGGGTGTCATGCAGTTTACAACAGACACATTTTTTATTCCTTTGTAAGATCTTAACCTAAGGGGCGTCATGCCGTTTGCAACAGACACAATTTCTATTCCTTTGTCAGATATAACGCAAAGAGGCCTCATGCCGTCTGCAACAGACACAATTTCTATTCCGCAGTCTACAACAGACCCATTTTCTATTCATTTGTCAGATCTTACTTTAAGGGGTGTCATGCAGTTTACAACAGACACATTTTCTATTCCTTCGTCAGATCTTATTTAAAGGGGTGTCATGCAGTTTACAACAGACATATTTTCTATTCATTTGTCAGATCGTACTTAAAGGGGTGTCATGCAGTCTACAACAGACACATTTTCTATTCCTTTGTCAGATCTTACTATAAGGGTCTCATGCACATTTTCTATTCCTTTGTCAGATCTAACTCTAAGGGGTATCATGCATTCTACAACAGAACCATTTTCTATTCCTTCGTCAGATCTTACTTTAAGGGGTGCCATGCAGTTTACAACATACACATTTTCTATTCCTTTGTCAGATCTTACTCTAAGGGGTGTCATGCAGTCTGCAAAAGACATATTTTCTATTCCTTTGTCAGATCCTACTCTTAGGGGTGTCATGCACATTTTCTATTCATTTGTCAGATCTTACTCTAAAAGGTGTCATGTAGTCTTCAATAGACACATTTTCTATTCATTTGTCAGATCTTACTCTAAGGGGTGTCATGCAGTTTACAACAGACACATTTTTCTATTCTTTTGTAAGATCTTAGTCTAAGGGGCGTCGTGCCGTCTGCAACAGACACAATTTCTATTCCTTTGTCAGATCTTACTCTAAGGGGCCTCATGCACATTTTCTATTCCTTTGTCAGATCTTACTCTAAGGGGTATCATGCAGTCTACAACAGACCCATTTTCTATTCCTTCGTCAGATCTTACTTTAAGGGGTGTCATGCAGTTTACAACAGACACATTTTCTATTCCTTTGTCAGATCTTACTCTAAGGAGTGTCATGCAGTCTGCAAAAGACGTATTTTCTATTCCTTCGTCAGATCTTACTCTAAGGGGTGTCATGCAGTTTACAACAGACATATTTTCTTTTCATTTGTCAGATCTTACTTAAAGGGGTGTTATGCAGTCAACAACGGACACATTTTCTATTCCTTTGTCAGATCTTACTATAAGGGGTGCCATGCAGTCTACAACAGACACATTTTCTATTCCTTTGTCAGATCTTACTTTAAGGGGTGTCATGCAATCTACAACAGATATATTTTCTTTTCCTTTGTCAGATCTTACTCTAAGGGATGTCATGCAGTTTACAACAGACACATTTTCTATGCCTTTGTAAGATCTTAGTCTAAGAGGCATCATGCCGTCTGCAACAGACACAATTTCTATTCCTTTGTCAGATCTTACTCTAAGGGGTGACATGCACATTTTCTATTCCTTTGTCAGATCGTACTCTAAGAAGTATCATGCAGTCTACAACAGACCCATTTTCTATTCCTTAGTCAGATCTTACTTTAAGGGGTGCCATGCAGTTTACAACACACATATTTTCTATTCCTTTGTCAGATATTACTCTAAGGGGTGTCATGAAGTCTGCAAAAGACAAATTTTCTATTCCTTCGTCAGATATTACTTTAAGGAGTATCATGCAGTCTACAACATACCCATTTTCTATTCCTTCGTCAGATCTTACTTTAAAGGGTGTCATGCAGTCTGCAACAGACACATTTTCTATTCCTTTGTCAGATCTTACTCTAAGATGTGTCATGCAGTCTGCAATAGACACATTTTCTATTCATTTGTCAGATCCTACTCCAACGGGGGTCATGCAGTCTACAACAGACATATTTTCTTTTCTTTTGTCAGATCTTACTCTAAGGGGTGTCATGCAGTTTACAACAGACACATTTTTTATTCCTTTGTAAGATCTTAACCTAAGGGGCGTCATGCCGTTTGCAACAGACACAATTTCTATTCCTTTGTCAGATATAACGCAAAGAGGCCTCATGCCGTCTGCAACAGACACAATTTCTATTCCGCAGTCTACAACAGACCCATTTTCTATTCATTTGTCAGATCTTACTTTAAGGGGTGTCATGCAGTTTACAACAGACACATTTTCTATTTTTTGTCAGATATTACGCTAAGAGGCCTCATGCCGTCTGCAACAGACACAATTTCTATTCCGCAGTCTACAACAGACCCATTTTCTATTCCTTCGTCAGATCTTACTTTAAGGGGTGTCATGCAGTTTACAACAGACACATTTTCTATTCCTTCGTCAGATCTTATTTAAAGGGATGTCATGCAGTTTACAACAGACATATTTTCTATTCATTTGTCAGTTTGTACTTAAAGGGGTGTCATGCAGTTTACAACAGACACATTTTCTATTCCTTCGTCAGATCTTATTTAAAGGGGTGTCATGCAGTTTACAACAGACATATTTTCTATTCATTTGTCAGATCGAACTTAAAGGGGTGTCATGCAGTCTACAACAGACACATTTTTATTCCTTTGTCAGATATTACGCTACGAGGCCTTATGCCGTCTGCAACAGACACAATTTCTATTCCGCAGTCTACAACAGACCCATTTTCTATTCCTTCGTCAGATCTTACTTTAAGGGGTGTCATGCAGCTTACAACAGACACATTTTCTATTCCTTCGTCAGATCTTATTTAAAGGGGTGTCATGCAGTTTACAACAGACATATTTTCTATTCATTTGTCAGATCGTACTTAAAGGGGTGTCATGCAGTCTACAACAGACACATTTTCTATTCCTTTGTCAGATCTTACTATAAGGGTCTCATGCACATTTTCTATTCCTTTGTCAGATCTAACTCTAAGGGGTATCATGCATTCTACAACAGAACCATTTTCTATTCCTTCGTCAGATCTTACTTTAAGGGGTGCCATGCAGTTTACAACATACACATTTTCTATTCCTTTGTCAGATCTTACTCTAAGGGGTGTCATGCAGTCTGCAAAAGACATATTTTCTATTCCTTTGTCAGATCCTACTCTTAGGGGTGTCATGCACATTTTCTATTTCTTTGTCAGATCTACCTCTAAGGGGTATCATGCAGTCTACAACAGACCCATTTTCTATTCCTTCGTCAGATCTTACATTAGGGGGTGCCATGCAGTTTACAACAGACACATTTTCTATTCCTTTGTCAGATCTTACTCTAAGGGGTGTCATGCAGTCTGCAAAAGACATATTTTCTATTCCTTCGTCGGATCTTACTCTAAGGAGTAGCATGCAGTCTACAACAGACCTATTTTCTATTCCTTCGTCAGATCTTACTTTAAGGGGTGTCATGCAGTCTGCAACAGACACATTTTCTATTCCTTTGTCGGATCTTACTCTAAGATGTGTCATGCAGTCTGCAATAGACAAATTTTCTATGTATTTGTCAGATCCTACTCTAAGGGGAGTCATGCAGTCTACAACAGACATATTCTATTTTCTTTTGTCAGATCTTACTCTAAGGGGTGTCATGCAGTTTACAACAGACACATTTTCTATTCCTTCGTCAGATCTTTTTTAAAGGGGTGTCATGCAGTTTACAACAGACAAATTTTCTATTCATTTGTCAGATCGTACTTAAACGGGTGTCATGCAGTCTACAACAGACACATTTTCTATTCCTTTGTCAGATCTTACTATAAGGGTGCCATGCACATTTTCTATTCCTTTGTCAGATCTAACTCTAAGGGGTATCATGCAGTCTACAACAGACCCATTTTCTATTCCTTCGTCAGATCTTACTTTAAGGGGTGCCATGCAGTTTACAAGATACACATTTTCTATGCCTTTGTCAGATCTTACTCTAAGGGGTGTCATGCAGTCTGCAAAAGACATATTTTCTATTCCTTTGTCAGATCCTACTCTTAGGGGTGTCATGCACATTTTCTATTTCTTTGTCAGATCTAACTCTAAGGGGTATCATGCAGTCTACAACAGACCAATTTTTTATTCCTTCGTCAGATCTTACATTAGGAATTCCATGCAGTTTACAACATACACATTTTCTATTCCTTTGTCAGATCTTACTCTAAGGGGTGTCATGCAGTCTGCAAAAGACATATTTTCTATTCCTTCGTCGGATCTTACTCTAAGGAGTAACATGCAGTCTACAACAGACCTATTTTCTATTCCTTCGTCAGATCTTACTTTAAGGGGTGTCATGCAGTCTGCAACAGACACATTTTCTATTCCTTTGTCAGATCTTACTCTAAGATGTGTCATGCAGTCTGCAATAGACACATTTTCTATTTATTTGTCAGATCCTACTCTAAGGGGAGTCATGCAGTCTACAACAGACATATTCTATTTTCTTTTGTCAGATCTTACTCTAAGGGGTGTCATGCAGTTTACAACAGACACATTTTCTATTCCTTTGTATGATCTTAGTCTAACGGGCGTCATGCCGTCTGAAACAGACACAATTTCTATTCCTTTGTCAGATCTTACTATAAGGGGTGTCATGCAAATCTTACTCTAAGGGGTGTCATGCACATTTTCTATTCCTTTGTCAGATATTACTCTAAGGGGTATCATGCAGTCTACAAAGACACATTTTCTATTCCTTTGTCATCTCTTACTCTAAGGGTGTCATGCAGTCTGCAAAAGACATATTTTGTATTCCTTCGTCAGATCTTAGTCTAAGGGGCGTCATGCCGTCTGCAACAGACACAGTTTCTATTCCTTTGTCAGATCTTACTCTAAGGGGTGTCATGCACAATTTCTATTCCTTTGTCAGATCTTACTCTAAGGGGTGTCATGCACAATTTCTATTCCTTTGTCAGATCTTACGCTTAGAGGCCTCATGCCGTCTGCAACAGACACAATTTCTATTCCTTTGTCAGATCTTACTCTAAGGGGTGTCATGCACATTTTCTATTCCTTTGTCAGATCTTACTCTAAGGGGTATCATGCAGTCTACAACAGACTCATTTTCTATTTCTTCGTCAGATCTTACTTTAAGGGATGTCATGCAGTTTACAACAGACACATTTTCTATTCCTTCGTCAGATCTTACTTTAAGGGGTGTCAAGCAGTTTACAACCGACATTTTTTCTATTCATTTGTCAGATCTTATTTAAGGGGTGTCATGCAGTC
Source organism: Mytilus californianus (assembly GCF_021869535.1). NCBI lineage: Eukaryota > Metazoa > Mollusca > Bivalvia > Mytilida > Mytilidae > Mytilus > Mytilus californianus. The sequence continues at coordinate 125,925,875 of NW_026262668.1, forward strand.
TACAACGGACACATTTTCTATTCTTTTGTCAGATCTTACTATAAGGGGTGTCAAGCAGTTTACAACCGACATTTTTTCTATTCATTTGTCAGATCTTATTTAAAGGGGTGTCATGCAGTCTACAACGGACACATTTTCTATTCTTTTGTCAGATCTTACTCTAATGAGTATCATGCAGTCTACAACAGACACATTTTCTATTACTTTGTCAGATCTTACTCTAAGGAGTATCATGCAGTCTACAACAGACACATTTTTTATTCTTTTGTCAGATCTTACTCTAAGTGGTATCATGCAGTCTACAATAGACATATTTTCTATTCCTACGTCAGATCTTACTCTTAGAAGTATCATGCAGTCTACAAAAGACACATTTTCTATTCCTTCGTCAGATCTTACTCTAAGGAATATCATGCAGTCTACAACAGACACATTTTCTATTCCTTCTTCAGATCTTACTTTAAGGGGTGTCAAACAATCTACAACAGACACATTTTCTATTCCTTTGTCAGATCTTACTCTAAGATGTGTCATGCAGTCTTCAATAGACACATTTTCTATTCATTTGTCAGATCTTACTCTAAGGGCTGTCATGCAGTCTACATCAGACATATTTTCTTTTCTTTTGTCAGATCTTACTCTAAGGGGTGTCATGCAGTTTACAACAGACACATTTTCTATTCCTTTATATGATCTTAGTCTAAGGGGCGTCATGCCGTCTGCAACAGACACAATTTCTTTTCCTTTGTCATATCTTACTATAAGGGGTGTCATGCACATTTTCTATTCCTTTGACAGATCTTACTCTAACGGGTGTCATGACCATTTTCTATTTCTTTGTCAGATCTTACTCTAAGGGGTGTCATGCACATTTTCTATTCCTTTGTCATATCTTACTCTAAGAGGTGTCATGCAGTCTGCAAAAGACATATTTTCTATTCCTACGTCAGATCTTACTCTAAGGAGTATCATGCAGTCTACAACAGACACATTTTCTATTCCTTCGTCAGATCTTACTTTAAGGGGTGTCATGCAGTCTGCAACAGACACATTTTCTATTCCTTTGTCAGATCTTACTCTAAGATGTGTCATGCAGACTGCAATAGACACAAGTTCTATTCATTTGTCAGATCCTACTCCAAGGGGTGTCATGCAATCTATAACATATATATTTTCTTTTCTTTTGTCAGATCTTACTCTAAGGGGTGTCATGCAGTTTACAACAGACACATTTTCTATTCCGTTGTCAGATCTTACTCTAAGAGGTGTCATGCAGTCTGCAAAAGACATATTTTCTATTCCTACGTCAGATCTTACTCTAAGGAGTATCATGCAGTCTACAACAGACACATTTTCTATTCCTTCGTCAGATCTTACTTTAAGGGGTGTCATGCAGTCTGCAACAGACACATTTTCTATTCCTTTGTCAGATCTTACTCTAAGATGTGTCATGCAGACTGCAATAGACACAAGTTCTATTCATTTGTCAGATCCTACTCAAAGGGGTGTCATGCAATCTATAACATATATATTTTCTTTTCTTTTGTCAGATCTTACTCTAAGGGGTGTCATGCAGTTTACAACAGACACATTTTCTATTTCTTTGTAAGATCTTAGTCTAAGGGGCGTCATGCCGTCTGCAACAGACACAATTTCTATTCCTTTGTCAGATCTTACTCTGAGATGTGTCATGCAGTCTGCAATAGACACAAGTTCTATTCATTTGTCAGATCCTACTCCATGGGGTGTCATGCAGTCTGCAAAAGACATATTTTATATTCCTTCGTCAGATCTTACTCTAAGGGGTGTCATGCAGTTTACAACAGACATATTTTCTATTCATTTGTCAGATCTTACTCTTAAGAGTATCATGCAGTCTACAACAGACACAGTTTCTATTCCTTAGTCAGATCTTACTCTAAGGAGTATCATGCAGTCTACAACAGACACATTTTCTATTCATTTTTCAGATCCTACTCTAAGGGGTGTCATGCAGTCTATAACAGACATATTTTCTTTTCTTTTGTCAGATCTAACTCTAAGGGGTGTCATGCAGTTTACAACAGACACATTTTCTATTCCTTTGTAAGATCTTAGTCTAAAGGGCGTCATGCCATCTGAAACAGACACAATTTCTTTTCCTTTGTCAGATCTTACTCTAAGGGGTGTCATGCACATTTTCTATTCCTTTGTCAGATCTTACTATAAGAGCCATGCAGTCTACAACAGACACATATTCTATTCCTTCGTCAGATCTTACTCTAAGGGGTGTCATGCGATCAACAACAGACACATTTTCTATTCCTTCGTCGGATGTTACTCTAAGGGGTGTCATGCAGTCAACAACAGACACATTTTCTATTCCTTTGTCAGATCTTACTATAAGGGTGCCATGCAGTCTACAACAGACACATTATCTGTTCCTTCGTCAGATCTTACTCTAAGGGGTATCATGCAGTCTACAACAGACACATTTTCTATTCCTTCGTCAGATCTTACTCTAAGGGGTGCCATGCAGTCAACAACAGACACATTTTCTATTCCTTCGTCAGATGTTACTGTAAGGGGTGTCATGCAGTCAACAACAGACACATTTTCTATTCCTTTGTCAGATCTTGCTATAAGGGTGCCATGCAGTCTACAACAGACACATTTTCTATTCCATTGTCAGATCTTACTCTAAGGAGTATCATGCAGTCTACAACAGCTGATTTGCGATGGTCTATTAGACCAGTGATAACTAGTTTAAAATCTAGAGATGTCCAATTATTATGAGAGTTTTCATTTTTTTCATAGTTAGTATATATAAATACCAAACATTCAATATGTTCTCTAGTTGCAGTAAAAAACATCTACCGAGTGATCTATCTCATTTCTTGTTCTCATTCCGATTGCTTTTTGTTTTATTTATATAAGCTATTGACTAAGCACACTTCGACGTTACAGTTACAATATAGGACTGGAAATGCAAAAACTATTTACCATGACTGTTTTAAATTAAACAGGTTATATACCCTTTATGTTTTCCTTAAAAAAAATAAAAAATTACTTCTGACAAATAAATTGATATCTACATTGACTGAAAAATATAGAAAATATAGATTATGTAGTCCATCGCACTTCAGCGTAGAGAACAACAAGATAGCGTCACAATGCCACCATCGCACTTCAGCGTGATAAAAAACGCACTTCAGCGTCAAATCATCGCATTTCAGCGTGACCATCGCGGTTCGGGGTACCATCGCGGTTCAGATTCCTACATGTAAAATAATTTAAAGCGTTGCCAGATTTATTTGTGTAAATAAAGGAAATGAAGGGAATTATAAATAAGACAGCAACCAAATTAACGCCAAAGTTAAACAAGGTCAACACTCTGTTTTCTTCAATGGATACATGTCTTTACAATATTTCAAGCTCTAAGTTTTCATAAAATAGATAATTGTAAATAATTTTGCAAAGACTTCCAAAGTATACAATGGCACAAAATCCTTTAAATAGCAAAATTGAAATACACAAAAATTAGGAGACCTTAAGCCTTAAGTTTTAAGGAAATGAACAGAAACGAACTCCGTTTGCTAACATATCTGAGAAAACAATAATCACAGCTTCATGTACATGTTTGTATTATAATATTCTGACTAAAAATGGTATATGGTTGAACTTTAATCGCACCGATTAGCCAGCACTATTTACATGCATCATGTCAATAGTGCTGGCGAAAGTTCAAAACCATAGTTTTAGTAATGTGTTTTGCCATGGTCCATAAAATTAGCCAGTCAGATATTTATAACATAAAAATAAGAAGATGTAGTATGATTACCAATGAGATAAATATACACCAGAGACAAAATGACAAAATGTTAGCAAATATACGTCAACCTACGGCATTAAACAATGAGAAAAACATATACCACATTGCAAGCTATAAAAGGATCCGACATGACAAATGTAAAAAAAATCAAACGACAAAACCAACGTCATGTCATTGATTTATGTACAAAACAATTATAAACGAAAAGCATGCAAATATAATACACAACAACAAACGACAACCAATGAAATCCAGACTCGTGATTTTTGTACAGCCACACATCGAACTTGACGGGGTTAACCATAAGTATGGGCGTCTTACCCACCCCTAACCTGGGGCAGTGATGTTAAAGCGCAACATATATCAATAAAAGCGTTGTTCCTTTGCTTTTTGTGCTTTTGATGTGCATGAACTGATTTTGTTGTCATTTATGGATACCCCATATCCTTTCATTTCTATTATATAAGAACTAATTTTAAAAATCAGTTGAAAAGGAGTTGACTCATCAGAGTGATGCAAAGCTAAAAAAATAAAACTAACAAAAAGACAAATATATATATATATATATATATATATATATATTGTCGAAATCCGGATATGGTGTACAAAAACCTTTGCACCTTTTGTTTGCGGTGTACTATCTTTTCCGCAAGTTTATTGTTTTCTGTTTAGTATCAAATTTATAATTAAGATCCATTTATTACATCGGTGATCCGTTTATTTGGCAATCGCCAATGGCAGTCAGCAGGGTTTAAGAACATTTGTTGTTCGACCTGTTAGTCAAATGCGTTTTGTTAAAATATACTTTTTCACTTTTTTGGTCTTTTGGAAAATGTTGTTTGTGCTGTATTTAGACCCCTCTAACAAGAAATTTGTTTTGCATGCACACGTATAAAAATTGCGGTTTTTATCCAACGCAATCATAGGTTTGAACGTTGTTTTCAATTTAGACTTGTATATATATATTTTGTTACATCTGGTGATCCGTTTATTTGGCAATCGCCAATGGCAGTCAGCAGGGTTTAAGAACATCATTTGTTCGACCTGCTAGTCAAATGTGTTTTGTTAAAATATACTTTTTCACTTTTTTTGGTCTTTTGGAAAATGTTGTTTGTGCTGTATTAAGACCCCTCTACCAAGAAATTTGTTTTGCATGCACACGTATAAAAATTGCGGTTTTTATCCAACGCAATCATAGGTTTGAACGTTGTTTTCAATTTAGACTTGTATATATATATATATATATATATATATAGAAGTCTATAAAAAGGACCAACCAGCAAATTTACTATGTACCGGATCGTCTAGAATAGACGATACTGTGCAGATAAGGAAAAAATTATATAAGTCTAGAGATTTGCTCAACGATACTTATATAAGATGGTATTATACGAAGATGTTGTTATTAAATCGTGTTGACAAATATTTCGGCTTAACAAATAGCCTTCTTCAGTGTCAATTATTTTAACAATACTGTATATATATGTAATAAAGTAACGATCAGAGAGTCACACATGTATGCACTTTACTTTATAACATGCCAATATTTGTCGACTTCTTTAGAACCGACTTTAAACCGATTTACTCTTTAAATATTTTTCACAGGGACGTTGTACCCATATACACTACTGAAACCGGCTCAAGTAGTATATAGAAATAATTAGTTTCTGTTTGTGAGCCGGTTGTTTTATCGGGACAATTAATGAAAGATATTGATCACACGTTTCTCAACACAAACAATCAATCAGATAGTAAATAAATGACATGTCTGCTGAAAAATTTATCCATAAAAAATGTTTACCGAAATAAGTAAAGACAAAAGCGCAGGTAATTTAGAAATTAAGCTCTTTCCCGGGCTTAAAAATTTTCATGCACAAAAAGAAAATTGTAACCCTTAAAATACTAAATTGGTCTTCTTAATGTTCCACTCCCCCCTTTCCCAATACAATCAATATGCAGAGGAATATTCTGAATGGATGAAACTAAAAATCAAAAAACAATTTTCAACATAATAAGCTATAAAACGGCACGCTTTTTAGAAAAGCTATTACTTGTATTACCAATAATTAACAAGTTCCGGGTCGAACCCGATACCGATAATAATAGTATAGGTGGCACGGTAGTATTTCCTGGCCCATAAGGGATAATGATAGCCTTTTTAAGATTTTCACCACTTTTTAGCACTGCGAAAAATTCTACATACACAGCTAACTGAAGTACTTTCATTATACTAATCAGAAATAAATTTGAATATGTATCATGACCGTTTACTTTTTTTGCTATTTTTAAAAACCTAAGGCCACTAGTGGTTTTAGGTCTTTTATCATGCAGTGAATACAAAATTTAAAAAAATTCTCAAAAATTCATTTTCACCTGTATGTAAAATTATTTCATATTTTTCTACACCTGATTCATCCCTCAGTTTGGGAAAGTATGTTCAGTTGATACTGTATTTTTAGTCCAATCACACTGTTCAGATACATTGACCTAAGTAGGGTACACAAAAGAGCAACCTAAATTCTGGAATGCAAATACTACCGTGCTACCTATATGTCACATGTTACCTAACTTGTACGTTCCGCCTGTGTCAGGCACACCACCAAACGGTGTGTTTCGGATTTGCTATATACACGGGTCATAATCACACCTGAACTTCGTCATTATACAGGGAATGACGCTATTAAATTCAATCATTGACCAAAAGATATCTAAAAGTAGTTTCCGGTTGTAATAAGAAAACCAGGACGGGTTCAAACAAAGATTTTGAAAGCAGAAAAAACGGTGCACCTTATAATCAGCATGACTTTATCAAATGACAATACGAATCTAAAAATCCAGGCTAAAATAAGGCGTAGGTACTTTAATTCAGTCACGGACCCGCGGGTGTGTTCTAGTTTTATTTAAAATATCGTATCTTGTCTTCAGGAGGAATAAATCGTACTTTTTTAAAAAATCACTCTGATTAAAAAAAAAAAAAATCTCTGACACAGACATTATCAAGATACTTGATTTCTTGATTGACAGCATATTTGTTACGTTTGGATGACGTGTTTTTCAACAAACAATCGGCATTCCCATATAAACCAACTGTGCTTCTCTTCTTGCTGACTTGTTCCTTTATTCATATGAGGCTGAATTCATACAGGAACTTTTTAGGAAGAAAGTAAAGAAGTTAGCAGTATCCTTTAATTTCACTTTCCGCTATATGGATGATGTTCTCTCACTAAATAATTCAAAATTTGGTGACTATGTTGAACGCAGCTAACTTGAGATAAAGGATACAACAGATACAGTTAAGTCTGCCTTATATCTTGACTTACATCTACAAATTGGCAATGACGGTCGCTTGAAAATAAATTTTGCGTCAAAGAGATGATTTCAGCTTTCCAATTGTGAAATTTCAATTTCAGTGTAGCAACATTCTAGTAGCACCCGCATACGGAGTAAAAATGTATATATCTTCCAGTTGATAATACATTTTAGGGCTTGTATTTCCCCAAATGATTTCCTTGATAGAGGGTTGCTGATCACAATAAAGTTATTAAACCAAGAGTTCCAAGTGGTGAAGTTGAAATCATCCCTTCGTAAATTTTACGGACGCCATCGAGTTAGTTGACCATTATGGAATATCTGTTTCAAAGATGAGGACGGATATTTTCCAATTTTCGTAGCTATAATCCCGTCCCCTTTTCCGCGAATGTGACCTACCGAATTAGACTTATCACCGGGTTTGTACTTACATGAGCAACACAACAGGTGCCAGATGTTGAGCAGGATCTGCTTACCCTTCTGGAGCACCTAACATCATCCTCAGTTTTTGGTAAGGTTCGTGTTGCTCAGTCTTTAGTTTTCTATGTGTGTGTTATGTACTGTTGTTTGTCTGTGTGTCTTTTTTTCCTTTTTAGCCATGGCATTGTCAGTTTTTTTCGACTTATGAGTTTGAATGTCCCTTTGGTATATTCGTCTCTCTCTTGTAAAATTGATAAACATATATTTCTAATAATAGATAAATCAATCAATCAATCAATCAATACATCATGAATGAATAAGTTCATCACTTCTATAAACAGTTGTAAATAAAAAATCATGAAAGTAATAACGATATCCTAGAATATTTTGTTTCAAATAATATAGATAAAATTGAAAAAAAAGACTTATAAATAATCAATCAATCAATAAGTTCATCACATCTATAAATGTTTGTAAATTAGATTTATTGATATGTTGCAGATCAACTTCTTAAACTGATTTGGCTATGAATTATTTCCTCTTGGACATCTGTTACATTTCCATAATTAAATAATTTCGTTTCAGAAGTACGTCTTAATCTTACGTATAGCTTAACTTTGAAAATGTTGAAAGATTTTATATATGTGATAGAAATTATACTATACCCTACTGGGGATTTATTATAATTGTCCATTTCTAAATGGAGAAGGACAATAGTCTTGTTTAAAAAAGAAAAATATCTCCAATTATTTCTCCTTGCAAAATGTTATAACATAAATGATTGAAACTGAACCAGATACAAAGATTTACCTATTGAATGCATTCTCAGTATAATGGTCGAGGCAACGTATGTTTTACGATGAAAAATTTAATGCTGCGGAAATTCATATAGTAATAAAAACGAATCTCTATGATTATAATAGCATTTCCCGCTCTTTATTGAAGCCTGGATTACAATTATCAATATCTCTCTTTATCTTCCTATCATAAAGATCTTATTAAAAAGTAAAATAACAATAATACCAAACTCCGAGGAAAATTCAAAACGGAAAGTCCGTTATCAAATGGCAAAATCAAGCCCAAACACAAAAACAACTGTCATATTCCTGACTTGGTACAGGCATTGAATTAGTGTAATCATGAACATTGTTTGTTTTTTTTCATTTTAATTATAAGTTTGTAATTGGTTTAAAATTAATACATATCTTCTGATAAAAAGTGTTTTGGTTTTATTGATAACAACGTTTTAAGTGAAAGAATAAACTCAAATGCTCATGAGTTAGTTCAGGTAACGGTACCAGCATTGAATTGATATGATCGATGATAAATTACAATGTTAACTTTAACTGTTCAAGTTTTCTTTTACCTTGAAGTGTATGTAGGACTGAATACAAGTACGTTCCCTACAAATGACAGTAGTACATATATCTCCACAATTTCCTTCGATGTGAGTACTCTTCACGTTAGTGGATACTGTCAACGTTAAGAAAACATACCCCAAAGCAAAAAAAAAAGAAATAGATCAACAGACAAAAGTAAAGCATCAAGAATATTAAAAATATATTACAAAATCAACTGCTCCTTCCCCGACCCCAGTATTTTTAAATTGTTGCTGCAGATCTGCGACTGAAAACAAAATAAAAGGATAGGAACACTATACTTTTATTATTTAGGAATTCATTTGTTTTTTTTTTATTCATTTTTTAGATCAACAAAATTATCAACAAAATGATCTCTATGATGTTGTTCTGTCACTTTCACAATAACTCTACGTTTTTCTCATGGCAAGTTTGGGTTACGATCATCATGACAGCTTTTATGATTCTCAGAGCCTAAAGGTAGATAGACTCGAACTACAAGACGGTAACGATAGGACGATTCATCACCATTCAATTGACACTAATTTGCCATCTTTTATGTAATGTATGGAATTGCAAAAAAAAGTGGAATTTCTATAATGCAACGGGAGTGTGTTTTTTTTATATGGCGGAATTATATTAGAGCAAATCACTGATACGACGAAATATCATAGCAAACGCAGCAACACATTCCTCATGTCAATAGAGTAGCAGGTATCGCTTCATTCTAAGACAAGTTTTACCTACAAAAGAAAAAAAACCTTCCTTTTTCTAAGCTCACCTTTTCAAGGGGGTTGGCGGTTTGCAACTTGAGTTTTTGTCATCCATTTGATGTCGTCAACATTTTTTTTCAATCTTCTCTAAAGCCCGGGGGCCTCGGTGGCTGAGTGGTCTTACTGGACTAAGTAGTCGAACTACTGTATCAATAGCCTGAACACTGAGTTTGTGAGTTCGAATCCCGCACGTGTCAGGTGCGCTCGACTCCAATCTTAATTGACTAGGATTATCAGTTTTCCTACCGAAGGTTGGTGGTTCTCTCAGGGCCTTCTGGCTTCCACCACCAATAAAAACTGACCGCCGAGAAATACCATATCAGTGCTGAAAGTGGCTTTAAACAATCAATAAATCAATCAATCAATCAATCTCTAAAACCCTTAGGTCAGTAACATACGACGAGGGATATTTTAGCTAATTGATAATATACATTTTTTTTGGGGGGGGGGGGGTATAAGTATAACCAAGTATAACCAATTTTAGCGCCAATTGTTAAGTCCATTTTACCCCCAAAGTAACATTATCGATGCCAAGTTTAGCCCAAAAACATTTACAAAAGCGGAATATAGAAATAACTTTTCGATATTTTGTTGATTTGAATTCGTCAAAATAAGCTATAACAAAACATCGCTGATATATTATTGGCTTGCAAGTCAATAAAATCAACTTATTTGAATCCATACTCGTGCAAAATTTTAATTTGACCTTTAGTGGAGATGTTGCGCATGTGTTCATTATATGGTTAATTCACTAAAAAGAAAAGAATGCAATCATTGAAAAGTGAAACAATGGAGTCACCAGGAATAATGATTTTGTTGACTGATCCGACTCACAAAAATCATTTTTATCCTGGTAAAACGATGATTATATTTTTTAATCTATAAAATGAAATCAAAAGACCTAGTTAAAAGCGATTGCACGTGCTCGCTATCTATTTATATCTTTATCTATATTTATGTTTATGTCAGGTTATATGACCGTCGACAGTCGTCGGAGGTCATCTAAATGGACAATTAGAACATAAACGTACGAAATACTGATACATTATAGAGAGCCCATGCATTGTTAATTGATTCTTTTGGACTTTTTGTAATTTGGATATACGTTTTAGTATGTTATAAATAAATTATGAGAATTTGATTTAAATTGGTAAAGATGAATTAGACAGTTAAATAAATGACCCTTTAAATAACTGTATGGTTACTTGTTTTTTTCGCTAGAATGGACTATCGCAAAATCAGGTGAATGGGTTAATCGGGCGCTAAAACGAGCTATCATGTCGGCACTCACAAAGGGCTGTAATGTCGGCGCTACTGTTTCTCTAAAATGTCCTGCGTGTTTATTATTTATGCGATTTCTATGAGTAATATGCATATTACCTATTGTGTCTGTTTGTTTTGTTCACGCATCGTTGTCAATATAATGGAATTTGATGCGACTGTCATACAAGTGAGAGGTTTAGCTAGCTATAAAACCAGGTTCAATCCACCATTTTCTACATAAGAAAATGCCTGTACCAAGTCAGGAATATGACAGTTGTTATCCATTCGTTTGATGTGTTTGGTTTTTTTTTATTTTGCCATTTGATTGGGGACTTTCCTTTTTGAATTTTCCTCGGAGTTCAGTATTTTTGTGATTTTAATTTATACATTCTTAAATTTTTCATTTTCCTGTTCAATAATAAACTTTCATGATTTTTTATATCTATCATTACTTTTCAGAGAGGGATTGGGTATTTTTGTGGCGCATTATAAATGTTTATAGTGGTCAATTTCAGTTTTTTAGAAAACAACATAAAACCAACGGACACAAATATGGTTTTCGAATATTTCAAGTTTATGAATTAACTAATTTTAGGTGGTATGGTGTCTTCCACCATATTAGTTGGTAAAATAGCAGAACACAATGGGTCTAGAATTTTATTAGGTCAGAAAATTCCGATGCAGGAATGCAACTTACAAATAAGAATTTTCATTTAAAAGAACAACTTAATGTGATCTTGATAGGTTATTATCACTCATATTTTTACTTGATTTCAATTTTTTAAAACTTACGTATTAAGGGGAGGTAACTCAGAAAAAGTACAATTTATATAGAAATCTTCAGGAAATTTTCTATTTCATGTTATGGCAGGACAAAACATATGGCGACCGTATTTTTTCTTTTGCATTTATAAGAGCTACCTCCTCATATTTCATTGCAGAATTCTATCATTTAGTTTACCTTCTATTGACAGTATGATGCTTTTTCTCTGTATAATCCATACAACATGTGTCATTTTTTTCGCAACCTGTAGCTTGAAAACAAGCTAGGCGACCAATCACTTTTATTATATCGTTTAACATATCACAATATACATGCATACTGTAAAGGACTTGTTACCCCTGAATGACCATATTTACCCATTTTATGATTGTTTTGCAGAAACAGATACATAGAAGGCAACTAAATATAGCAGAGATTTCGGCATAATAAGATGTACAAATGAGACAACATGGTTGAAATCGTCAATTGACCCAGAAGAGGTTTTTGCCCTTGAAAGATGATTTTTATCCATTTTTTGTAGTTTTTGCCATCATGGCCGGAATTGTCAACCAATTTGTATAGAAGTTATTTCCCTTGAATGGTAATTTTTATTTCTCCATATATTGCATTTTTGTCAAACACTATAGGGTGAAACTTTAAAAAGCAAAACAGATCACCAAATAATATCAAAAAGGCTTATTTTTTTAAAGGTAACACGATACCGAATGGCATATCTACCGATTTTAAAACTTTTTGGCACACTTGTACTTTGAATCGAGTTACATCGGAATATGTAATAAAAAATTGGGGTCACCATTTTTGTTTTCTTGTAATTATCATAGGAAAACGTCAATTATGGCGACAAATTTACATAGATATATAGGGAAAATGTCTTTTTTTCGACTTATCTTTTTAGATTTTTCAATGGATGGCTATGTTCTCATATACGTAGAAAAACTGAAAACTAACATAATATCCAGGATTGTATACTGAATCCATGCATGTATAGAAACTCATATGTCACCATCCTTGTTTTTTTAGATAATTGACTTCAAAGTTGATCGACACGCTCAGAATTTGACCGAAAACGTGTGACGTTATTGAAAACAGAATAACGTTATTCTTACTCAGAGGTATTGAAAAAAATATGTGTCGGGATCTGTATGGTATTTATTTCATTTTCATTCCCTCTGTCGTAAATTTCATATTAATTTTATATTACATTCTACTGAGTTAATTTTATTTCTTCCTAACTGGGTGCACTTTTATCTTTTCAAAATGAATCTTCAACTTAACAATACCAAACTAGACAAAGGTGATGTCACCGATGTATCCTAGCATGAATATCAACATCCTGATAAAATACACATTCTAAATATAGTATACTCTGTATGGTGTAAATGTGTTGGTTGTGTGCAAACTGTATGCAAAATTTCACTTAAATTGACAAAGTTCAACATTTGTGGAAAATATTAAAAAAAAAAAAAAATCCTGAGAATATATATCATGTATATGCACCCTCAATTTAGGTAAAAAAAAAACTCGGCGCAAAATATGTCATGAAAATGCCAAATTCAGCAACCTGACATTAAAACAAAATAAAAATCTGACAAGACGCGCATCTTTAGTATATGTACTAACACCAGGTATATAATTTAGAAGTTTAAGTTTAAAAACTGTAGTCTTAGGAAATCAGCCGTATAAACCCTATATACCAAGTGCGGGACGGACTGTCGAACTTTCTTAATGGTTTGAGTTTTCTCCTGAAATACAAGAAGTTTAAAAGCTAACAAATACGCACCAGGAGACTGAAATATGTTGCTGCTATAGTTAAAATCTGGCTTCTGTTGTGAAAATGTGATGTTGTATACTTGTTGTAAAAACTATTTATTAGACTGCGAATACTCTAGAGCGATTTGGGCTCATAAGAGCCTTTTGTTATTCATATATACTGCAAAGTGTATTGGCAAAAAAATATTTGCTGCAAGTTATATGAAGCCTTCTTCTGTAATGAAAAACATGTAAATATGCTAGATACTCCTACTGGACCTGAGATGATTAAAGCTGTTAATTTGCTTCTTGACAACATCGATGTACAATTTGACAGTAAAGAGTATCGACAGGTTGTAGGTCAAGTGCAATCCTCTATTAGCAGACTTTATCCTATATTCTTTTGGCCAAACTAAGTTAAGATCCTTCTTAATTTCCATTCAATAGAAACATTTAATAACTCTGACCGTTACATTCATGATATTTTCGGTTTTAATAATAAATAATTCTTTAATTTGAATGTGGAAATTTTACCCAAGGGAACATACACAATATAAATCTATATAATATAAAAAGCAATATTTGTCCTTATCTAGATTTGGATATTTCAGTTTCACATAGGAAACTCTTTACATTAAATTTAACGGCAAGAGAGACGATTTTCATTTCCTATTGTGTCTTTTCCTTTTTCGGACGGTGATGTTCATTTTCCCCTTCTTCCGGTGTGTATACTAGTATTTCCCAATTCGTTCGCTTTGCACGTGTCTGTAGAGACGTTTTACATTTTAATCAACGCACTATTTGTATATCTGGCAATCTGTTACAATAAGTCATGGATTTCGTTACTTTAAATTACCTAAGACCTTTACTAAATTCTTTCATAGACACAAAGATTTAATTTGAACATTTAGCTGTACATGTAGAGACCTTAATTAGCTGTGCCTGTAGAGAACTTAAAGGGCTTTACCTGTGGAGATATTAATTGGATGCACCTGTAGAGACCTTCATTGGCTGAACCTGTAGAAATATTACAAACGGCATATCACATCCTAGTTTTAACGAAAAAGTTGTTTACTCAGGTTATAGGACTAGTTTAATCTGGCGACCTTGTCTTGATCTAGAGTTATATATTCGTGTTTACATAATGTCACCCAGAAATATTTACAAATGTCTTTGAGTATATTAAAAAAGAGGTTATTTCTAAGTTATTGCGACTGATCTAAATATGAGAAATACCAGATTATTGAAAAGTACACATACACGTCACTTCTTACCATTCCTTTTCATTCAATTTTAATTTTTGATTTCTTAATGTTTAATATTGAAAGAAAAAAATGCATGCTATAAAAAATTCAAGAAAGAGGCGAAAGATACCAAATAATACCACAACCAATAAATCAAAGACAAACTGACAACGACATGGCAAAACGACCAAAAGACAAACAACAGTCTATAAAACACAACAAAGAAAACTAAGCAACTGAGCAATATGAACCCCACCTAAAACCGGATGGTGCTCCAGAAGAGTAAGCAGATCCTGCTCCACATGTAACACCCGTCATGTTGCTCATGGAAATACACATTCGGTGATAAGTCTAATTCGATGGTATAATAGCTCCGTTGTATGCTGCAACAATTTTTTTAGGAAATCACGGTGTCCCAGAGCTTGCATTTCCAATCATATCAACTGGGAGATATGTACTCACTATGCCGGAGCTGCTAGAATGTTACTACATAGAAATGGAAAGTTCCAAAATTGGGAAGCTGAAATGATATCTTTTTTTTTCAACCGACCCTCATTGTCAATTTTTAAATGTGAATCAAGATGTGAGGCTGACTCAACTGTATCATCCTGTTGTGTCCTTATTTCATAGATAAATTGTAATTGTAAACGAACTTTGAATTATTTAGTGAAAGGACATCATCTGTATAGCGATCATCTGTATAGCGAAACGTGAATTTAAGGGATAATTCTAGCTTCTTTTCATTCTTCATAAGACGCTCATGTATCTAGTGTGACTCATGTGAATGAAGGAACAAGTAGGCGTGAAGAGGAGCACAATATTGGTTTCCATGGGAATGCCGATTGTTTGTTGAAAAGCACGTTCTGCAAACGTAACAAATATTTTATCAATCAAGAAATCAGGCATCTTAATAATGTCAGTTTCAGATAATTTTTGTTTGAATCGGAGAATATTTGTTTTTACAAAGTATGATTTATCTCTCCCTGAAACAAAATATTTGTATCTACGTTGATCATTATTTTTATGACACAAAGCAGAACCAATTCTCTCAAATTAGTCGTTTAGTTTGGAATGGGGATTACTTGTGTAAAGAGTAAAACAGTTAAATGGTTTATACTATTGCAAGAGGAAAGAGACTTAGATTCAATGTACTAAAACAGATCTTCGGATTTTTTAGTAGCACCGCGCTTAGAGTAGGTAGTTTCACAATAAACCTGACACCCAGCTTTAATTGATTGCTGATAAAATTGTTATCAATAGTTAAGAAAGAGGTTTCGTGAAGCACTTATAAGACCCAGCAATATAACGTTGTATGTATGGACACTTATGCAATTTAGGTATCCTTTACAGTAAAGGAGGAACAAGTTGATTGTCTTTGGTAGAAATTCCAAAGGAACATAAACCGAGTTCTAAATCTAACGAATGCCAAACCATATCGATGGTTGCACTTACTGAATGTAAGCTCTGGGTACTTCACCTACTAATTAAAGAATTGTTCTACCCTGTACAATATGCACGCGAAATCTTTGAATCAATCATTTATCAATGATTTGAATAATCTTGGCAAAAAAGACCACAAGACAGCTACAGTAGTCGCATATTCACCCAATGTTGCAAGTATTGGATCTAGAAATACTAGTATATTATTTATAAGGAGAATACTTTCCATTTAGATTTAATTGTGTCTTATCCGTTTTGCTTTGTTTTTTGCAAATAAAATATGTTTACACTAACATGGCCTCTAGTATAACGTTTTATTCATAGACTGTGAAAGATTTAAAAATTTATTGTAAGGAGTTTACAACAATTTGGTTATATTATTAGTGGAATGTATAATGTCTAGACAGCCACAAGAAATCTATGTTACTAACTTCACGATTCAATTTAAAAGACAGTGTCGCTTACCTAAGCAAATACAAGATTAGTTATGTTCACCGTACTGTGCAATGCATTCTGTTTTGCTGTGAAAAGAATAATTCAATAATTTCACTTAAAAGACATACTGTATAATGTATGACTATTCACACATACAGAAATGTGATTGAAAAGATGGTATTCTTTCAAAAGAAATAATGAAAGCGGCAGCAGATGTTTTATTATAAACAGTTTTGTACGGTACCATCTGTCAAGATTCAATTATATTATTCATTTGTTATTATTATTTTTCATTCATATATTGTAACCACTTTCTGTTGAGTCATGTTTTTATGAAATTGCAACATTGCGCAATAGAATAAAAGCAAAAACAATATATCTTAGAGCAAATAACTATTTTATTTTGACGACAAACCGTGCAAATATCAGTATTGTTTAAGATCCATTAAAAATGTTATTACAAAAGAAATGTTTTAAGCTACAGGATGGTGTTATACATCACATGACACAACACTTATCATATTTAAAACAAAACAAAAAGTTTTGGATTAATAGACTATTTGACAAATATTATAAATTTACGGTTGTTGCTTGATCATTGCATCTAGTGGTTTTGTGGGATCATAATAAATTTGCGTATTTGACGAAATGTTTTTTTTTTTTATTTTTCTGCATTAAAATTCTGTAGATTTACTCAGGAAATTTTTTTTGGGGGGGGTCGTTGGTTTCCGTCTCATTGAGATATACCCCCATGTACTTTTATTCCTATTTGACATTTAATTTAATTCACAATTGTAATTTAGTGTTCCAGATAAAGGTATGAGCAAATACAGGTGTTATAAATTTGGTTTGGTTGCGTATATTTAAAATTATTCCTACTTTTAATAATAATTTCAAACCATCAGTAAGATTTGTTAGATATTTATTATTTTTTATTTTTTAGAACAAAAGAAAGTTTTCGTTTGTCGGGCGATTTGTGCGATTCACAGCCATATTCAACACTTAAAGATTCAATACTTGATACTTTTGGTGAAAATGCGACTACTGTAGCTATCGTTTGATGTATTTTGTCTAGATTATTTAAATCACAAATGGATTATTCATTTCAAAATTGCGCATGAATATGCTACAGGATAGAACGTTTTTATTTGTAAAGCATAGGTTAAGTATCGTTCTTCTTCTTCCAATAATTTGCATACCACCTCGTTAGCTTGCTTTCAGTAAGTGAAAGCATCGCATGATACGATATGGTTAATTTATAACAATAAGGAGATGTGTTATGACTGCCAAAAAGACAACTATATTGCGTCTTTTGTTTTCTGACGTTGTTTATTTTACGTGTTTTTTTTCTGAATTGTTCTTCTATATACATTTTTGATCAACTAATCGAGATTAAACCGGGAAGGTTTAGTGTTTAAAAAGTAAAATACCACCAAAAGTTAATATGCCTGAATTAGGGTGTAGATGGCAAATTTTTGTCAGTTTCTCTTAATTGTATTCACAGCCTTTCCACCATTTTCTACATAAGGAAATGCCTGCACCAATTCAGGTATATGACAGTTGTTTTCCATTCGTTTGATGTGTTTGAGTTTTTGATTTTGCCATTTGATAAAGGACTTTCTGTTTTGAATTTTCCTTGGAGTTCGGTGTTTTTGTTATTTTACTTTTTCCCAGAATCAGCGCGACTAAGCGCTTTACATATAATGTATAGACACTTGAATTTGTGGATACACTGCAAATCACCTCTTCTCTTGTTTTCACTGAAATAAATTTCAGCAAAACTTCGCCTGAAGGATTCATGGGAAAGATAGTATAAAATTTCTCATTTTTCCCCGCCCTGGGTAAAACTGTTAGCAATTGTCTAATAAATTAAAAATCATCTGTTCATTATATTGATAGAGAAATTATGACGAGGGTAAGAAAATGCTCAGAATATCAAGATAAACCTACTTTCTATTTCCACCAAAAATTATCAGAAGACTCTTTATAAGGATCATTTCCTTCAAATGACGATCTTTGACCAATTGTTCCATTCCCACTCATAATTTTGAAAAATATTATACACAGACATTTACAACTACAATGTATGCCAAATGACTATAGCTATCAATCTAAACCTATAGATCTAATAGAAATAATTTGCTTAAAATGACAATTTAATCCAATTTTAGCCTTTTACCTTGAAAACTGATAGATGGACAGAAACTGTAAACAGCAGAAATAATCACCATGACAAGACATACGTTTTGTACAACTCTACCACATGACAGAAACATTGACTTTTGATAATCTGTAAAAAGAAAAAAGAGGAGGAGGCGATATATAGGGGCAATCAATAACCATAAGTCGAAGACCAACACATTCAACAACAGCGACGAAATAAAACGAAGAGAATGCAATGCAAACATTTATTAATAACAATTCAATATGGAAAGTACTATAATATATCGTTCAGATTATCGATTATTTTCGCAGCTTTTTCTTGTACCACTCCAGATGCTGAAAAAGAAAAAAATGTATATTTTATTACCTTTCTAAAAGAAAAAAAAACATGTAAATTCGGGTCAATTATATTATGTTAAATAAGGCCCCTCGTACAAAATATGCAATTAATTTGCCATTGGACGTTTAACAGTCATCCATCATCATCAATATATAAGGCCCCAATATGGTCTCTAATTTTCAAATTAGTATTAAATGGCCATTTTCAAACTGTATTAAAGCTTTAACAATGACAAGACAGGAAATTTTTTTTCAAAATGTTACGCATCAGCGTTCTTTTTATGACGTCATGATGGCAAGTTTTAATAGGTTTTTGCGACTTGAAACATATTGCACATGCGGAGAAATTTTTTTTTTACATTATGTTTGCTATAACAAATAAATTAGATAAATATATAGTTTGTTGAACCCTGTGCCCTATGTTTGTCAGCCCAGGCTGTGCTGAAATCCAAAAGATTTGGTCAATTTTCACAAAAAATCTCTATTTCAAATTTACTAGTGGTGTAACTGACTAAGCTTCGTAAGTAAAATTCAACAAAAAAACCTGTTTTACTTTCTCACACATATATGCATCAACATCTTGAAATAATGGACTCAATATTCAGTTTGGACCAAAAAAGGCCTTACCGGACCTAACCCGGCTTTATAAAGCGTTAGTTTCATATTCATTAAAATTATATACAAGCAAGAATGATATTACAGGAGGTAAGCTGATTTTATATCACCAAAACATCCCAATGTTGGTATAGAATATGTTTTCTACCTTACTAGCTTACAATATATGCAATATATCTTGCACAAGCCAAAACTATATTTCATTTTGGAAATAAATGTCACAAAATTTACGTATATTACTGTTCTTTTTATGTTACGAAATTTCATCTTTGGCTTTGTTGGAGACAATAAAAAAAACAAACAAAAACAACAACGAAATAACAACAACAACAAATAACAAAAACAATAAAATAAGTTAGGCATTATTTAGTATTTACGATTGTCCTTAGTTTTATCAAATTTGTTTAAATATCTAAATTCAGATTATGTTGGATAGATATAACTTTTTGCTGCAACAATTCCTGAAAATACTTCGAACTTACCACCAAACAAATGTTATGTCTTATATTGAGAATTAACACTACTAGGTTTTTTTCTGAATATTGCTGCGTGTTTGCTCTTTCCTTTTCAAATGAAGAATGTTTTATTTGGAAATTGTTTGGTTTATTGGAGGAAACTCCTTTCGACATATACTATCTTGATTAAATTTGTTTTCTAAACACGAGTCACTAAAGACCTGGATGAACATTTGCGCTCTTCGGAAACAATCAGTTCTGGCTCCACTAGAGGCACCCGTCCATGGTATCCTGTTAAAGTTATTGCTGATTCGAATAGTGTATACCTTAGCTGTTTAGTAGTTATCTACTGTCTACATCTAAGTTTATAATTTCGTTCTCAACAGGTAGTTGTCTCCTGTCTAACCCTAAGATGATCATTTCGTTGTAAACAGGTAGTTGTCTCCTGTCTAACCCTAAGATGATCATTTCGTTCTAAACAGGTAGTTGTCTCCTGTCTAACCCTAAGATGATAATTTCGTTCTAAATAGGTAGTTGTCTCCTGTCTAACCCTAAGATGAACATTTCGTTCTAAACAGGAAGTTGTCTCCTGTCTAACCCTAAAATGATCATTTCGTTCTAAACAGGTAGTTGTCTCCTGTCTAACCCTAAGATGATCATTTCGTTGTAAACAGGTAGTTGTCTCCTGTCTAACCCTAAGATGATCATTTCGTTGTAAACAGGTAGTTGTCTCCTGTCTAACCCTAAAATGATCATTTCGTTGTAAACAGGTAGTTGTCTCCTGTCTAACCCTAAGATGATCATTTCGTTCTCAACAGGTAGTTGTCTCCTGTCTAACCCTAAGATGATCATTTCGTTCTAAACAGGTAGTTGTCTCCTGTCTAACCCTAAGATGATCATTTCGTTCTAAATAGGTAGTTGTCTCCTGTCTAACCCTAAGATGAACATTTCGTTCTAAACAGGAAGTTGTCTCCTGTCTAACCCTAAAATGATCATTTCGTTCTAAACAGGTAGTTGTCTCCGGTCTAACCCTAAGATGATCATTTCGTTGTTAACAGGAAGTTGTCTCCTGTCTAATCCTAAGATGATCATTTCGTTGTAAACAGGTAGTTTTTTCCTGTCTAACCCTAAGATGATCTTTTCGTTGTAAACAGGTAGTTGTCTCCTGTCTAAACCTAAGATGATCATTTCGTTCTAAACTTGTAGCTTTCGCCTATCTAACCCTTAGCTGATCATTTGGTTCTGAACAGGTAGTTGTCTCCTGTCTAACCATAAGATTATCATCTCTTCTTAACAAAGGAGGTAAATAATATTCAGTTCTATTTTGTCTTTGGTAAAGCTTGCATACTGTATTCATGTAAATATATCAGAAAAGTATTATTTGTTTTATCGGATTGTCATCATATTATATGTGAATTTGTATTCAATATTACCTGTTATTAAACAAGCATCACATTTACAGGACCCAGGTTTTATAACAGGAATGTAAGCCTTTATCGGTCCAGCTGGGTCAACACAGACAATATCCAAAATCTGGAATCTTTCAGTTGTTCCTGAACAACATTTGCATTGTTTGTTAAAGGAAATTGAAGTATCTATTCCCTCTAGTACAAGAAGGGGCGCCATAAAACTGGTTCCACATCCACCAGAACAGTATGATATTTCTATACTTCCATTTGTACGACAAAGGCTGGATCCAATGCCATATTCAAGAACCTTACGTTCAGTAACCATTTTACATGTAGCTGTAAATAAAGATATCAATATCTATAATCTTTATATGAGCACCATGTGGTTTTTTTATATGAACACCGTGTGTTGTTTTTTTTATATGAACACCATGTTTTGTTTTTATATGAACAAAAGGTGTCGGGTTTTTAATATGAACACCATGTTGTTTTTTTTGTATGACCACCATGTTTTGATTTTATATGCCCACTATGTGTTGTTTTTATATGACCACCATGTGTTGTTTTTATATGACCACCATGTGTTGTTTTTATATGACCACCATGTGTTGTTTTTATATGCCCATTATGTGTTGTTTTTATATGACCACTAGCGTTGTTTTTATATGACCACCATGTGTTGTTTTATATGACCACCATGTGTTGTTTTTATATGACCACTATGTGTTGTTTTTATATGACCACCATGTTTTGATTATATATGACCACCATGTGTTGTTTTTATATGACCACCATGTGTTGTTTTTATATGACCACCATGTGTTGTTTTTATATGACCACCATGTGTTGTTTTTATATGACCACCATGTATTGTTTTTCAATCATGTCACATTTCCTTATTTTCTCATACTGGCACGGCAGTTGCATGTTCGGGTCAAATTTCACACATCAACTAGAACATGATTTAATGAGCAAGATCTCCCTCCATCATTTACGACTACTTTTACGATAGTATAATGAGAAAAAATCACATAATTCACTTTATGTTTTTATATACTTACTCTGCTCTGGAATACATGATCGACAACAAGCATCGTCTGTTTCGTAATCAAGTACTTCGCCCTAGAAATGGACAAGTTTATTGATCATTCGGGTATATATCAAACAAATTTTAAGTTCAGAAAATGGTGGCTTTATTTATGAACATTGGTAAACTACTGTTGCCAAATTTTATTGAAAAACATGCAAGCTTCATTTGTGGATCAATTTTTGTGTTGTTTGTTCTTTTTCCAAAGACTGGTTATGCAAGCATGCACATAATTACTTTTAAACACGATAGGTTTAAGGAACTTATCATATAATTTGCAATCCACAATTCTAAGTTTATCCTCATTAAAATCATAGCTTACAACATTAATCTCAATATCAACTCTTATTAGTTCATTGCATCATTCCAACATTTATTGATATTCCTCAACACTAGAATTTTCTGTCTATCCAAAGTATAGAAAATGTTACCGACTCTTTACATATAAAAGCATTTAAACAAGGGAAGGGACATTAATATTGAAATCTTTTGAAATTCAAATGTTCAAATAATAGAATGACTTTTTTACTGTGGATTTCCGATACAAGGAATCCAAAGGGTTGATTGGGGTATTGAATGGTAATCCCTGGACTTCTCCCGCTCCAGAAAAAGCGGGCGTACATTAAGCCAATTAGCTGTGCAGGATATTTAAATAATTTAGTCGGAATAGGGACGTTAAATCTGATGCATCGTGAAGGGAAAGTGCCACGCTCTCTGCACGTTAAAGAACTCTTGCAACAACATTCTGATGACCTCGTATGTGGTCTGGTGTCAGGTAAAATTTCTGCTCCTATCCAGCATAACCTTATTTTCAATGGCAGTCCAAATATCTCACCCTTTCAACAAGTATGTCTTCCTTGCAGAACTTCTTGTTGTATAAATTGTTAATTTGTTCTCGTTCTGAATATGCATGAAATCATTGCCACTGGACGTTAAACAAATAACAATCAATCAATCAATCCGATTCAAGGTAAATATTGTGCTATAGGTATTTTCCCAAAAAATATAGATAAATATAGTGACAAAATCAATGAAAAACAGACAGACGGATAGCTAGCTCGAGCGATTTGCTATATTCTCCCCAACATGCTATATCCCCTCGTGGTACGGGAGGGGGGGGTACCAAAATATGATATAGAATCTGACTTGGAATATTGAACTTTCCACTCTCTCTGAAGAATGTAATTTAAGTCCAATTAATCAAAGCACATAGAGCTAATACATACAGAATATTTTCCAGAACGTTCACTCACAAATCTAAGACCATATAAATTACAAATAGGATTAATGAATTAATTTTTCTAAAAATGAAAAAAAAAAAAACATATACTGGTTCAACGATTTCTAAAAAGTACATTAAATGTACATACCGATAGACATTCATCGTTCAACAATTTGTAAAAAGTACATTTACTGTACATACCGATAGACATTCATCGTTCAACGATTTGTGAAAAGTACATTTACTATACATACCGGTAGACATTCAGTAGGTTCATTACACTGTCTCGTACATTTTACTTCACCATTTATACATTCGCAAATTTCACACCGATCCTCAGAGTTTATGAAATCAGCCGGCTGAAATATAAACGAAAAATATATTAAGCATGACCTAGCCTATTATGGTACTACTCTACTGTAGAGTCATTCCAGACTACAACAAAGAAAACAATAAAAATCATTAGTTGAAGGAAGAAAGACAACAACATGGCAAAAAGAAAAATGACGAACTTTATTTGTACTCTTGTAATTTGTGTAATTGTTGGCTGATTGCAGGATAAACAAATTTATCTGACTTTCTTTTATTGATATCAAACCACAAAAGTAATTTTATCTGTATTGTAGTTTTATTTAATTTTAATGATACATCAACCCAACACAATAAACCAAACATACCATATAATCCACGCCATTGTACCGACATTTAGCACACTCCTCAAATGTTACACATTCACGTAATTCATTCCTAAAATAACCTTCTCCACATATACAGCCTTCGTGATCACAATCAGCACTAATTTCTACAGGACTTGTTATGTTGGCACAATACTTTTCAACACATGTAGAATATACACTCCACATTTCATTTTCCTTGTCACATACTAAAACGTTAATAAGAAAACGTGGATGATTAAATGAGAATGTAATATAATACAAATGTTGATTCCTGTTAATAATATCACTCTAATGGTTGTGGTCTGTTATCCGTTTCATGAATGAAGAGATATTTCTAGTATCACTGCACGGAGTGTGATACAAAAGTGATATGAAAAATGCGTTTACTTGATTGGCTTATCCAGCATCATGAGACGATATTACGACATTCCAATTTCAGTGGCGGATCCAGAGGGAGCGTAGAGAGCGTACGCCCCCCTTTACTTGCACTTTTTTTTTCTTTAATTAAGACTGTAAAATGATTAATCAGACTATATTTCGTTAACTTTGCCATTTCCCGTATATTTAATTTGTATGCGACAATTCGTTACTTATAAAGATATTATTCGCTCGTATTTCCGTCATTTCCGTTATAAGGGCATTGGCTTTGATTCCAAGCATCAGACATCAGATGATACTATCGAAGACATTGTCGGTTACTACGAAGTTGACATGCCATATCCTGACTCTTTTAGACAGGAGTTTCGACTCTGGAACGAGTTATGGCGAGACCAGACCGACAGACCGTCTACAATAACGTCTACCATAACAGACCCAAGAGTGTGTAGCACGATTTTTCCAAACATCGTTAAAGTTCTGAGCTCACTTTCATTGACCAGCGTAACATCCAGTTCTACAGAAAGGGCAAACTCGTCGTTAAAGTATATTAAAACCTTCTCGCGCAGTACAATGGGAGAAGAACGCTTAAATGCCCTGTTACTTTTGTATGTCCATAAAAACATTGAACTTGACCATGAAAAATCATTGACGATTTTTCGACAAAATCCGAGGAAGATGCTTCTGGTGAACCCTATGGCTTAGAAGACAGATTTGTACAGAAGTCATCACTAGAAACTCTCAATAAATGTTTTTGTGGATTTATTTTTTATTGATAAGTGAATAAAGTAAAACATCAATTATATTAGTATGTATGATCAAATGCATCTGGGGTGCGAATCACAAATTCGCAATGCATTCTTCAGATGCTAGTTGTGACCTCTATTTCAGTGACTGACTTGGCTTGGGCGAATTTTTTCATGTCCATTTTTTACTGACAAATCCCACATCAAATATATATTGGTACATAGCTTTGGGTCCATCCAATCATTTTATAATAGACAATTAATGGGGAGAATACGGCATCAAAAATGTCCAACCCTTACACTTTCACTATGAAATATACATGCCCCATGTCAGGAACCGTTAAATTAGTGCATTTTACACTTATTTTATGTTTTTTAGCCAAAAAAAGGTCCAAAAATTTGTTCGCCTGGCTCCGCTCGGCAAAAGACTCAATTCTATGCATCCCCCCTTTGAAAAATCCTGGATCCGCCCCTCAATTTGCTATTCGTAAGGTCATTGTTGACTTGCAAAGGTTAAGACGATGTTCATTTCATCCATGGCATCGGACATATGTGATTTCTCCGATAATAAACAAAACACTCACACTTTTCACCTTTAAATCTTCTTTTTGTCAAATTTTATTACATTCGCCGAAGGCTCGTTTATTATCATAAATTGAAATTAAATAACTCAGTTGATATCATGCGATATCCAATTCTCACTCATTATGAAACCTATAACTATCTGAGAACTGTATTTATCATACATTTAGAGCAAATAACTTATAATTTTTACAGTATGATAATAGCATTAAATTTACGTAAATTCCATATCTTCGCGGGCTGACATGAAAACTTTTATTAACTGCTTCCGGTTATTATCGCATGCCTATCCGCAACGTTATCGCATGGCAATTCGTCGTCACTCGGCAAAATCCGGAAAATACACCTCAATGGTACGTTTTCAGTGGAAAACATAACGAAGTAGGATAGAAAAAAAACAAATATTAGGAAACAGGAAAATATATTTTGAGTGTTAGTATTGAAAAACAAATGATACAATAAAATGCATTTTTTTCAAAGTTTTAAAAATAGTTCTTGTATGTATTTTTTCTGCTGAAGTATAGGATAAAAAGATTTGAACTTCTACTTGAGAACCACCTAAAAGGATCAATATCTTAAACTGTTATTTTTCTCCATTGTTGAAGCATATGATAAAAAGATCACAACATGTCATTTTTCATATCAGATGTATTATCAGTCCTTGGTCAATATCAGCCCTCGAGCCTTCGATATTGTACCTTGGGCTGATAATACATCTGATATGAAAAATGCCATGTATTAATCAGATATTATCATATACTTTGAGCAAATAACTTATAAATTTTACAGTATGATAATAGCATTAAATTTACGTGAATTCCGTATTTTCCGAAATAGTGTTAAGAGGGCTGATATGAAAAATTTATCACATACTTCCGACTATTATCACATGCCTTTCCGTAACGTTATCGCATGGCATTCCGGAGTTACTCGGCAAATGTCTGCGACTGCTTTACTTAGAATGCAATACATCTCGTGCATTCGTATCTGCCGTCGTTTATACGGACGGTCTTCGACGTTTCATTGTCACCAAGAAATAATTGGTAAAATTTCATTACCCACCCATTATTACTTCCATTTAGTCCTTAAAATTAATCCTACTATCTATGTACTGTTTTTCTAAAGTATTCCAAGATTCTGTTAAATAAAACGTAATTCTAGGATTGGGAAAAATAAATAAATACGCTCTGTTCAAAACACGAAAAGAACAATATAAAATACGAGGGAAATGGGTTTCATGTTTAATTATGTTGATATGATGTCGATTATTTGTATTGAAATGAAGGGAAAAAAAACAAACAGCTTGATTCAGTCAAGGAGGGGAAAAAGAAAAGAAAATGCAAAATTACCTTCAATGTACGGGTTTTAAAGCAAATGACGAGGGCCGGTTTTTCGATCTGTATATTTTCGTTTTGATAACACATTTTTGTTTTGATAACACTTGACACATTTGTGTTAATGATGAAAAAAGGACAAAGAAATTAGCTTTGGATATATATTTACCACATGATGGAAGATGGCATTGTTCATAAATTGTATCGCGGTCAGCACAATCCTCACTACCACTTTGTAAAGTGCCCTGTAATTCTCTTACACCACTGCCACAGTCTTCTCCATTATTACTGTAACATTGATCAGCCGGGACATAGTTATAGATACATTCACCTACAATTAAAAAGAAAAGTACAAAACGCTGATAGTTTTAGTTATCTTGGTGTAATCAGAGTTGTACGGAATTTTACACACGCGGGTGAAGTTTTATCTATAATGAGTTTATTTATTCATTTCTAGACGGTGTGTAAAATTGAAAAAAAATTATTATGAAGAAATTCTACTGAACATTTTTTTCAACATCGATGTTGCTGTGATTTGTCAAATATTACCTTTTTTGATTTTTCAAGTTTTAGGACTTTTGGCAAAATTTGATTTTTTGGGGGGATTTTGGCAAATTTTTTTCTTTGTTTTTTAGATATGGGCAAACTTTTGTTTTTGCTATTTTTGCATTTTTTGGGGAATTTTGGTTAAATTTTATACCACAGAGTAAATAGTTTAGCCGGATGTAATTAACATCCATGTAATTAACCAATTAGATTCAAGATTTTAGCTTCAAAGAAATGAATTCTTTTATTGTTTCAATGGTACATATAGTTTGGGGTCTAAATATTGTGGCAGTTGTCTTGAAGCTAAGATGATCGGTTTGAATTTTTTAATAGTCCTATAACTATGGAAGGTGGTGCGTGGCTGGAAACTTTGCTACCACAATGCAAACCCAATCTACATAAAGAAAACAGAAACATTGTCTGTTTCTAGTCACAGACAAAAAAGAGTGGCACATAAAAAGGGATTTACGAAAATAAATATGTGTATACATGTACATGTAGTGTTAACATGTTATGCTTTTATTCATTTTGACAACAGCGCGATAGACATATTGTATAAAAACTTACAATTAGTAAAGCTACATTCACGAGTGTCAACCAGTTCAACACCAGGACAACTTGTTGAATTAAACGGCATAACAAACTGGCGAGTCCGTATTTGATTTTCACCATTACTGCAACTTGTTGGGCATTCTGTCCAATCGCTCCAATCATTTGTTGTACAACCTAGAGTAGATATTCTACCATGTTCATGGGATGCATATTTTATCGCGATATCATGTCCCTTATTCTCCTACGATTGTCTAAACATAACATGCCAGACTTGTGGTAACATATCTTTTATCGCGATATCATGTCCCTTATTCTTCTACGATTGTCTAAACATAACAAGACAGACTTGTGGTAACATATCTTTTATCGCGATATCATGTCCCTTATTCTCCTACGATTGTCTAAACATAACATGACAGACTTGTGGTAACATATCTTTTATCGCGATATCATGTCCCTTATTCTTCTACGATTGTCTAAACATAACATGTAAGACTTGTGGTACATTAATTTAATGTTGGAAAGTCTAGATAAAATCCCGATAAGTCGTCAAAATACTTGATTTATGTTAACTTATCGAGATAAATTATGTCAACTCAGATTTATCTCGATGGCAGAAATAGGCCACCATAGAAAACAAGTTACCAAAGTAAGAACATAGTAAGAAAAATTATTAATGTCTTAATTTTGTACTGAAGTATTTTTCTTTGATTTCCATACAAAACTAATTTAAACACGACATTGAGAGCGCAGGTAAAAGGTTCTATTTAAAATATAACATCTTTGGTTAAGATGTTTTTTCTACTTGAACGGTTAATTCAAGAAAAAAATAATACTAATGAAATTGAAGTTAGTTTACAATTCAAGACTTGAACTTGAAATCCCCAGCCGAAAAATAATTCTCAATTTATTTGATTATACAAATCATCAATTTCCATCCAAAAACTCCATCAGTTAATTTCGTGTATATCTTGAAACTTAAAAAGTATTTTAAAATTGAAGCAAAACAAATAATATAAAGATTGGAATTAATAACTTACTGTAAAATATTGGGAACAAATCTTACAAAACAAATAAAAAAAATCAGTCTATTCAGGTTTTGAGGGAGGAAAGGATCGTTACATAACACTTTCAAGGTTATATATATATGGTACACGTTTTAAAAGACTTCATCCCGTTGATTTTTTTTTGTTTCAAAGACTAGATCCTGTATGAGCCTACTCCCATTGTTAGTAATGTATCAATTGTTATTTTTTTTTAAATTCTTATTGAAGTAAAGTACCCATTTAAAATTAAAGAACAATATTTGTTTTAAATCATAATCATTTAATATGTATCAAAAATAATCCCATAGCTACGTTTAAAATTAAATGATAACGATTCCTTTCATTTAGCTAATAGGGGTATATTTTGATTCTTCAAAAAGAATCATATCTCATACCAGATAAGAGTGGAAAATGACTTACATAAAACATCGATGTTACAATGTTCATATTCTTGATTTTGACCTTCACAAGGTGACCCGTTACACATAGGTAGCGGATTATTGCACTGTCTTGTTCTAGTCTTCATGCCACCTTCACAAGATGTTGTGCATATTGACCATGATGTCCATTCATTCCAATTTCCATTAACTGCCAACAAGAAATAAATAGCATATTATATTTTTTTTTATAATATCAGATATTTGATTAAACGTTCGAAAAGATAATATTTTCGGGATAAGGATATGACATACATACAAATATATTTGGTAAAGCCATTTCATTTTAGAACAATGTTTTTTTATTGTATATGTTCTTTGTTTAAATCTTTTTCAAAACAGGGTAACAACAGCTTTCCGATTGATCATATCTACAAGTTTTATTACAAATGGCCGTATTAATCGGTCAAGTTTTTTTCAAAGAATTTAGCAAACTTTCATTCAAAAATTTGTTTGTGGGAATTTTAATTAAACGAAGAAATTTATATGATGGCTATAACTGTTATTATATACAAATTCAAATTTATTTTTTTTGTATTCATCAAAAACTGTGCTTTGTAAGAAGAGAACTTGTATAACTAAGTTTGATAATAAAATGAACTGAAATTTACCTTTTTTTGTTACGTAGCAAGACAATTAGTATGGTGAGCCCGTTTTTTTTTTTATTTTATTTCTAATATAATAGCCATCTTGTATTTCCTATTATGATATTCTTGATCGAGAGTTGTTGCTTACAAGGAAGCTAATAAACCAGGAGTTCATAGTGGTGAAGTTCAAATCTTCCCTTCGAAATCTTTACGGACGCCATCACAAGTTAGTTGACCGTTATGGAATATCTGTTTCACAGATTACGACGGATGTGTTCCAATTGTCGTAACCACACAACCCCGTTCTCTTTTCCTCATATGTAACATACCGAATTAGACTTGCCACCGGGTTTGTACTTACACGAGCATCACGTCGGGTGCCACATGTGGAGCAGGATATGCTTACCCTTGTGGAGAACCTGAGATCACACCCAGTTTTTTTTGTGGGGTTCGTGTTGCTCAGTCTTTAGTTATCTATGTTGTATACTGTTATTTGTCTTTTTGGTCGTTTTTCGTTTTTTTGCCATAGCATTGTCAGTTTGTTTTCGTCTTATGAGTTTGAACATCCCTTTGGTGTCTCTCTTTCTCATATTTGTTTTTTTTTAATTCTTTCATTTTGGTTTGATCAAAAAGCGCATTATATTGAGTTTTCTTTTTGGTAAACAATCCTTACATAGTATGAAATGTTTGTAGTCTGTAGCATGAAAAAAACATGGTGGTATATGCTTGTTATAAATATTACGTGTGCATTTTGGATATTTATAAGACCTTTTCTTTTTTGTTAATACTCCCATGCTACCTAATTGCATGGATGTTTGGTGTTCTCTTATTTCAAAAGTCTATTTTGTAACAATTACAACTCACCGCTTGTATTTGGGTCATTAACACACTGTGGGCCATCAGAATAACAGTAACTGAAATTGAGAAAAAAAAACGAATGAATATGTAAAGTATTAAGCATCTCAACGAACTTTGTAATATTCAGTTTTATTTACTTTAAAAAATAACTCAAGAATGCTTTCACCAACTTGCAAGAAATTGTGGTGAATTGTTTATATCTATTGACATGAGCTCCCTTTCGATTTTTATATATTTTAGATTTTACTTTTCCGAGTTACAGAGTTTTATTCATAAAAAAAGGGTGATTTTCCAGTTTTCTGACAAAAAATCAAAAATGCTTTCAGCAGTTCTTATGAAACTTTGGTGAATGATGTAAGCTCTGTTTAGAATTTTATAAATTTTTCGAATATCTTTTCTGAGTTGTGGGGTTTTATTCATTAAAAAGGGGGGATTTTCCAGTTTTCGGACAATAACTCAAAAATGCTGTCAGCAATTCTCATGAAACTTTGGTGAATTGACATTGAGAATTAATTGAACTTTATTTGTTTATAGTCTGACAACAGATTTACTAAGTATTGAGCAACAGCACAGTGTATTGCACAACAGCAAGAAATCTTTAATTGAATATAAATTCAATTCATATAACCAATTTCAAGTTCTTTGACTACATTTATTCAAAAACCTATAATATGTCAAATATTTAATTACAATCCAAATTCAGACCTGTATCAAGCTGGAATATTGTGTCCATTTTTGCCCCAACTGTTCAGGGTTGGACCTCTGCAGGCGTATCCAGCTGCGCTCAGCGAAACAGTTTATTTTAAAATGTTATGTATTCACATAGAAGTTATTTAAAAAAATTTAAAATGTTGAAAGGAAATCCTCCAATGACACATGCACAAAATTTATTTACAGGAATGTACATATTAAATACACGAAGCACTCATAGTATGTTGACCAATATGTAAATTTGATATTAAAAGCAATGTCTAGCTAAATAAAATCTATGAACGGTTGGCACTGATTTAAATTAGTGTCTCCTCCATGCCAGTCTTGAACATTAAAACTCAATATTGAATAAAAGACACTGCTTTTTTCAGTGTTTGGTACAGGTTGGCTGTCACTGTGCACAACAGTTCAACATAGAAGCCTATGGGGAAAAACCAGAAAACTCTTTTTGTCAGAAAACACTGTCAAACATCCAAACATACTATCCACACTGATCTGTGTCCACACTTGTTACTTTAAAAAAAAATGTTAATCTAACAAAGTCCATGATATTATGTATAAAAATGTACTACAAAGTGGTACCTTTTGCATTGAAATCAATTAAAATTTACATTTGACCAGGTATACTCCTGTGAGTCTGAATTTGCTTTAAAGAAAAGAAAAAAAAAACGTTTGCAAAAAGTATGGAAGTTGAAGCAGGAAAAGATATTACAGTAAAAATTATATATCTACCATTTGACACATGCATTATTCTGTGTACTGATGAGATCTCCGAGTGCATAAGATACACCATCAACCTCGCACACGTGACATTCCGTTGTGTCCTTAGGTTCACAACTTTCGGTTTCCATGTCATTACCACAAAATTCCAACTCCCCAATATTCAAAGTTCTACAATATAAAAGTAATTCATATGATTATCGTGTGTGTGGTGGGGGAGGGATATGGATAACGAGTCAAAATTGAAAATATATCAATGTTAAAACTTTTGCATTGCTTTTCCTATTCTCCATATACATATGCATGTAGTTACGATTATGCTTTAAAAATGCTCTAACTCATATCTGTCAAATGGTCCGCGAAGAGGACCCCAATATGTGATATAATTGCCAACAAGACATCTCTCCACTAGAGAACAAATGACGCAGATGTTACAATGTAGCAACTATAGAATCTGTCGACGTAGACAGTAACATTAACGTTTGATCAACATAGCAGCAGGATAACAAGAGAATGTATTTGTATACTGTACATTTTAGATGTCGTGCGAATATGTGAATGATTAAGTTACATATACGAATGATAAACTGTAGGAATGCTTCTTTTTGAATATTGTTACAATATTATATAAGGAAATTAATACGGATTCAGGAATTCATTTACTCATATTTTTTTTTTATCCAGAGTTTTTATGCATCATATTTGCTCATTTAAATTTCTTTTCGTCTATTTCAGTCATATTTTTTGCTATCTGTGCTATCTGTAATTAACAATCAAAGAATCGTCAAATAATTACGCAAAGTAATTGTAAACTTAAATGTCCGGATCTCAATATATTTCGTTAAAAAAATGCGTAACTCTTTCCATGCATTTTTTCGAATGAAAAGGCACAGGAAATGATCAATTTTATTTTTTATAATTGTTTGTGCTTTTGATGTACAGTTTCTGGCTATTTGAGGTTCAATTAGCAATCCCCATACAACTGTTATGTTTGGCTGTGCGGAAAAGACAGTCCCGGTAAAACTGATTTGGTCCTTTAAAATAAATACATGTCATAATATGTCAAACTCTATCTACGTATTTAGGGGGCGTCCTTTGGTCGTTGCTGGATTAATAAACACACAGCTATGACAGCTTGGGTGAGCAATGCCCATCCCCAGCATCGAATCTAAGATATTTAACTGGTACTGATATGAGGTTCATACGCATCGAAGGTTTTGTGGGCTTTAAATCATTTCCATTATAAAGCATCTGTACAAAATCAGAGTCAATTGCCAATTGTTCCAAACATAATTCTTTGATAGGATTTAAACCCAAAAACGATAGGATTATTTCCCTCAATAAATGGGACTATATGTTAAAATATACTTCCAATTAAAAGGAAAGGTTATTGTATTACAAATGTATCAGGTTTTCATGAGGTTTTCTTTAACCTTCAGCTTGTAGACCCAGATATTATTAAACTCACAAGGGTTTTTCTTCTTAAACTATATATATATGACAATATCTGTCCGAGTTTGGTTCGAATCCAAAAGTTCCAGAGTTATTACTCAGAAACAACTTGTCTGCACTTATTTGTTCACTTTTTTTTATTATTTAATCTTATATATAAAATGATTAAAAAAAAAATGTGTAATGTTTTCTCACCTATAGCGCCTTTTGACACCAGTTTCACAATTGGAATCGCATTCACCCCAGTCTGTCCAACCGTTCCATTCACAACCTTTAAAAACGAATCAACTTCTTTTATTATATGAGAAAAACAACATTTCATTTGTGAATATTATATGATAAATAAATAGATTAAGTGTAACAAGGTAATCAAAAAATTGCTATTCATTGGTTTACATTTTAGTATTTGGTCCAAGGAATCTGTTGGATGTATTGGTGAAAGACATCAGTTTAAAAAAGAGATACGGTATGATTGGCATTGAAACAACTTTCCGCCAGTGACCAAATGACGTAGAAGTTAGCAACTATAACAGACTTATGGTTGGTCTTGTGTGGACGAGACGCACGTCTTGCGTATTGAATTTTAAGCCTAGTACCTTTTGTTAGCTATTGTTCGTATGTTTCTTTGTCCTATATGTTCTCCCATTTATTTGTATTGTGGTCCTGTCATGTGATGTTGTCGTTTTGGTGTTGTGTTTGACGTTGCCATAAAAGCGGGAGGTTTGGCATGCCACAAAACCAGGTTCAACCCACCATTTTTTTCTTAAAATGTCCTGTACCAAGTCAGGAAAATGGCCATTGTTATATTATAGTTCGTTTCTGTGTGTGTTACATTTTAATGTTGTGTTTTTTTTTGTGTCGTTGTTCTCCTCTTATATTTGATGCGTTTCTCCAAGTTTTAGTTTGTAACCCGGATTTTTTTTTATCTCTATCGATTTATGAGTTTAGATCAGCGGTATAATACTGTTGCCTTTATCTATAATTTGGAACCCAAGACACGCGTTTCCTTTTAAAAAAAAAATGTGAGACGCCCAAATCAAACCAATAGGGAAACCAATCAATGGGGAGCATTAAAAAAATCCAAAAAGTAATTCATTCATATTTATGTAAATTCAGGACTTACCAGGGCTGTTGGAACATATGATACGTATATATTGACTTTTACATTGTTAAAAGACCGTTGTGTTGACGTGTACAGCTTTTCAGTTCTGTTGTGAAGTTTACATTTTGTCACACTGACTTCAACCCCCAATTTCTTTTTCTGTGATGGACCGAAACAATAAAAACAAATAAATGGAGAATGTGTCTATGGGCCACAGATGCCCCCGCTTGTAAATATGCATGAGTCAACTTCCACATACAGATGCAGGACCGTTTTGTGATTATAAGCATTGTATATAAGTTTCATAACATTTGATTGAGGCAAACTAAAGTTAGAGAACGGAAACGACAGATTTAGCAATTTTTCCATTTATAAAGGGGCATAACTCAAGAACGGTAAAAGTGACGCCACCCAATTTTGAACTTGATCTGTGTTTTGTGGTAACAAGCTATGTGTATAAGTTTTATAACATTTGGTTGAGGCAAACTAAAGTTAGAGAACGGAAACGAAAAAATCAGCAATTTATATGTTTATAAAGGGGCATAACTCATGAACAGTAAGAGACGCCACCCGATTTTGAAACTGATCGGTGGTTGTGGTAATAAGCATTGTGTATAAGTCTTATAAAATTTGGTTGAAGCAAACTAAAGTTAGAGAACGGAAACAAAAAAATCAGCAATTTTTATGCATAACTCATGAACGGTACAAGTGATGCCACCAAATTTCGAATTTGATCTGTGTTTTGTGGTAATAAGCATTGTGTATAAGTTTTATAACATTTGGTTGAGGCAAACTAAAGTTAGAGAACAGAAACCAATTTTGTGGACGTTCGGGACGGACATACGGGACGGACGGACAAGGGTAGCACTTAATGCCCCTTCCGCTAGGGCGGGGGCATAAACATTTTATAATGAAGGTAGGACCAAAACGGGAATATATTTTAATGATTTGTATTGAGATTACTGAATAAATGTAAATATCAGGATACTTTCAACGAATTCTTACTACTAGTATATTATACAAATGTGCATAATTTTACAACAACACACGGGAAGCAATGTCTGGCTTTTGTTTTGATTTGAGAGTAAAGCATTATCAAGATAAGGTACTTACAATCTGGTTTTTCATAGCAAAAATAGTTTGATGGTCCATTACAAATGCTGAAAAAAAGGGAAAAACATTGTCTCCAAATGATTAAACGCTGTTTTCGGCAAGTAATGGCGACTAGTATCA
The DNA here is from genome assembly GCF_021869535.1 of Mytilus californianus. Taxonomy (NCBI): domain Eukaryota; kingdom Metazoa; phylum Mollusca; class Bivalvia; order Mytilida; family Mytilidae; genus Mytilus; species Mytilus californianus. The sequence goes on from NW_026262668.1 coordinate 125,962,709, forward strand.
ATTAAGATCTTTTAGTATACGTATGAGGATGCTAAATTTTACACTGTTAGCAAAACTTATGTCAATGTTGAAGTTATAAGAAAATAGACCGTACACCTAATTTATACTTTTATTGTCTTTTTTAATTTTTCCATGAGTGAAATAGTGTACAAAAATTAATGCTTTATATTGTCATTCTGCTGATGGAACGTTAAAAGCCGAGTACTTTTTACTATTTAACAGAAAAGAATGATGATGGCGTCATTATTTCAGCTTCTAAAATAGGCCTCGTTGACACCTTAAACAGTTATAATACAAAAGTAATGCAGCAGCCGGAAATAGTACAACAATAGTCAAAGGTTGGTATAATATGTGCATTAGGAATAATAATTCGTCATATAAATTAATAAAATAAATAAATACATAAATGGTCATTAGTTATATCACCCTTTGTTCACTTATACCATTTTGTTGTTAGGTCTAAGACAGACTTGATCTTTTTAAGCAATTTAAGCATGATGTGTGGGACAGACATTGTATTTTAGGACTACGAATTATATTGGAAAATCAATACAAGAACATTGATGTCTTCTCCATAACGCGAATATGTCAAATCAACAAAAACATAATTATATGCATTTCACAAGTGGAAATGCTTTAAAATGTAAAAATATCTGAACAAAGACATCACATATATTAAACAGAGGAGCTGGTTTTTAAATCAGTAGTAAAGTTGTTATACATCACGTCATATCTAATGACAAGCAATATCGTGCCCGACATATCATAAAAATCAATTATTAATACTGCAGGGATTGTTGACCTCTAGATGTCTCTGTGTTTTGGGGTATCTGCCTCGTAGACGTGCAACCCTCATCTACATTTATTCATATTCAAAACTATCAAACTGTATAAATATTTAAATATATTATAAACAATTAAACATTACCATTCCTGACAGGCTGAAGGGCCTGGGAAAGACATTCCAACATTAACTGGTACCCCGTCAGATTTGTAGCAGACACAGTACTCTACAGGAACACAATCTTCAGTGGCTTCATCAATAACATATCCTTCTTTACAACCACACCTTGGTTCGAAGTCTTCATCTTCAGAACAAGTTTCAGGATTTTGTAAGGTAAAGCATGACATCTCACATCTAGGTTTTGTCAGTAAGATTCTAGGTTCCTCACATTCTGAAGTCATAAATAAACGTCTATATTCCAGATAAATTTGAATGAAATCTTTATGGTGTATATCCGCAATCCCTTTCCTATCACATTTATGTTATTCAGTTGTCGTTAACTAAAAAAATGCCAATGTGATATTTTCCAGTATCAGAATTCAACACTGCTTGAAGGGTAGTTGTTGATTGTAGTGCTATACAATGTACACTAAGAATCTTATTTATCTGTATTGTATCTTTGTTAAGTTTTTGTTTTAGCGAATTGGAATTATGCAGTGGACTACAATCAACATCAATTATTCATGACTGATTAATTAGGCATTATTTGCCTAAGTTAAATGGCAAATATTGTATTCATACAATGAACTAAAATAAAGTACATGTACAATAAGCATATTATGTAAATGCCACTTGATCTGCTAAAAAATTGTCAAAATATCGCACTTATCAACGAAAACGAACGATCATAACTATACTTGCCTGGATTTGGAGGACAGTCATTTGAACAGCTTTGTACTTCACGTATAATTTCACCAGTACAATTTCGTTGTCTCGACCTTGTACCTTCTGTACACGTCGGGTTGCTGCTGTCAACACTACAATCCGTCCAATCATCCCAAGGTCCACAAATTTCCGCCGTTGCTATTTTAAAAATATATTTTCTAATTGAATATACATTTGTACATGTATGTGTTTTCATAAACTTTCCGATATCCTATCTTCAAGTTTAATGTTCAACCAATGTTAAATTAAATTTCTGCAATTTTCATGCTATTTTCACATTTCTCGATAGGTTTGAGAGAATTATTTCTCATCTCAAGAGAAAACTTTGTTCTCGGCAAATGATTGTTCGAAATTCAATTATGACGTCAAATTTTCTTGATTTCTTCTGAAGTTCCTATTGTGACGACCATGCCTGATGACGTTACATATAAAGAACACAACTTTCTGCAAATTTTTTAAAAGGAAGGATAAACTTTGTTTAGATATCGTCTAAAAATCATTAGGGAAACAGATTCCACCACTATATCTCGTGTATTACGACATTTCTCCACTCTCAACAGTTGAATTTTAAATATTTAAAAAGCTCTGTAAGCCTCGCGTTTTGAATATAAAAATTAAACTGTCTCGAGTGGAGAAATATCGTAAAACACTTGATGCAGTGGTGGAATATATTGAATTATTGAGCAATCTGAAATCAGAAACAAGGCTTATTCTCTTCGATAGCCTCTGTTTCCATACCACCTTTAAACTCCATCTTGTTGGGCAAATTATTTGTCCTTAATCTACAAGTTTTTGACCTACTAAATTACGTATGTCAGTTGTACCTATTGCATGAAACAGATAATGTTGATAGCGCTTTTATTGATAAATTTCGAGATATCAGAGTTAAACACTGTTAATATCAAATGCGCAAAATTAAATTGTCAAATAGTTTTATACACTTTTCAATGCATATTCTATGGCATCAGGTTCACAGTTGACCTATGTACAGGAAATATTCCAATCATAAAAAAAAAAAATAGCAACGTACATAATACGTTTTACGGATAATTCTTTCAAATATCCGTTAAATGTACATGTATATTTAATACCACGCGTGCAAAACACGGTCTTGAAATCAGTCGTTTTGTGCATGAAATGTTTATACCAATAGTGTTCACGTGTAAAACGTGTGTTTAACGTATTTTCTGACTTTTATGGTCGAACAAATTGGTAACATAAACACACTTATAGTTCATGTAAAACATGTGGCCAATAAATAGCACGTCTGAACATTGTAGTGGGGTATTCTGTTATACGTACATGTAAAGCATCTTTTTCTCATGTCTACCATACCATGCGTATAGCATCTTCTTTAAACATGCGATTTTCATACGTAGTGAGAATAATTTTTCATTAAGAATTTGAAAAGCAGGAGTTGATATTTTTCCTGTGTATGATTTAATCCAATTGACGACATTTAACATAGACATACAGTTAAACAAGCTTAGAATAAATTTTCAAAACAGGTAATATGAAAATAGCAAATATCGTACAATGTTAAACCTTAAGTAGTCAAAGATGTGATGCCATTACTTACTTGGTTTAGGACAACTGTGAATATTACAATCTTGCCTCTGAATCAAGTCATCTGGGCACCTATCCGGTGTTGTCAAGGAGAGTTTGGTGCGTGTTCTAGACATTGATCCCACATCACAATCCCTTGTACATTGAGACCATTCTCCCCAATCTGAATATTTACAATCTAAAACAGAAAGTATAAAAACGTCAAAAATAACAAAAGGTTTCCGGCACAAACTTTTCTGAACAACAGCAAACATGTTATTATACCTTATGAAATAGCAACTTTATCAAAAAATTTATTTGCACAGAAAAAAATACCTTATTCTATTAAAAGAATTCTTTTGAAGTTTTTTTTATGAAAATATATTTAATGAGACAAAATCGGTTCTTTTTTATTGGAATTAGAAAACTACAATAGATATAAAAAGATGTGGTATGAGTGCCAATGAGTCAACTCTCCATCCAAGTCACAATTTGTAAAAGTAACCCATAATAGGTCAAAGTGCAATGCTTTTTTTATCATAATCAACTCTATCAATCATTATGATACCTTGACACTCTCCAATCTCACAACCAATTGTTCCGTCTTCTTCGCATGAACTGGAAGTATAAAACATGTATAAGAATATACGAACATAATGAAATGAGGTCGTTGTGCCTTCATCAGTATCAGTCCTTTTTATCTTCAGTATCGTTGCACAAATCTGAGACTTTTATAAGTTGGCCTGTTTGTACGATCCGGTACTAATTGGATTATGAAGAGTGTGATTCAAAAGGAAGTCTTGCCAAATCGAAAAATCTTATCTAAATACAACAAAAGCAGCATTACATAATTCCAAAGTACGACTTGTGTATGACAGAAAATATTCAAACCAATAGTGCTTTTGTAGTGAGAGAAGACTTAAATAAATCATTTGTTCTTTTACCGTAAAAAACAACATCTGATAATTTGTGTCACGTTTGTTTGGAAAAACGGGAAAAGATACTAAAAGGGATTCATAAGAAAAACATGGGAATATGAAAATGAGATGTCATTTGTAGTATGATTGCAAATGCTACAATTATCCACCAAAGACTAAATGAAAATGATCTTTGAACACCATACGGCCTATAAAGAGGAACCAGCCGCAAAATTCATTACCCCTGTATTTATCATCAATTCTTTAATTTGATTTATAACACACTTAAACATTTACCAGAATTACAAAAGTTTCATATGAAACAATAAACAATGCATGCAATCGTTATAAAGTATCATCATTTTTGTGCGTATTTTATGACTAGACGCCATCTAAGTATCAATTGAGATGACCTTCAAAGACTGCTGATGGTCATATGGTCCTATATAAACATAAATATAGATAGACAGAAAAGCACGTCAAAAACCCACAACACTCATATACAATTGTAAAAATTCGCTGAAAGAAGCTGTACGTTAGTTAAGAAGACATTGGGTATGTGATAACATTTCAAAGTTAATTGATTATTCAATTATCTTGATTTATACCGACAACGCTTGTTACGGCTTGTATGTCTGACAGTAATCTATAATTGAATGACCAATTGCCGATAAACATAAATGAGGTATAACGTACGGTCAATATCACTTGAATTTATTTCTTCTAACAAGGGCCATTTTCCAACTGTATTGAAATCTCACAAACAATTCAATATCACAAACATGGGAAAACTTTGAGGTTGTACCAACATCATGGTGTACAGAAGAAGAAGAAGATATTTTATTTCCAATTATGGGCCCCAAAGGGCATAAACATTACAACATCAATAATTTTCATAATACAATACAAACAATGAGATAAAAAAAAGATTTATGAGAACTATTTAAGTTCTTAAAGAATATGTAGATAAAGAATCTATAATATTTTTTTTAAATACTAATGCATTTTAATGCAAGTGTGGTTGATATAGATAACAAACAAACAGCCCAAAAAGAAAAAAAGAAAAAGAAAAATAGATATCCATATATGTATAGTATACAATAAGTTGGATCAATTAAACATATAATAACTAGCCAAAAAGAAAGTAGAAGTTAAGCATGTCTATGACTCATCCTGTGTCAGCAGCAAGTAGGAAAGTATTATTATTTCCTAAAGGCAGCTGACACCAGGGGGCGATACCTTAAGACCATAGGCATGTAAAATGTGTGTAAATGTCTCTTTCCTACCTGTATCAAAAGCAAACAAGGAAGCATCATAGGTAACTTGAATACAGTTGATACCAGTGGACGATGCCTCAATGATATAAGAGAACATTTGAATAAATAATATCTAAACAACTAATTCTTTTTTCCTTAATCGGCTAGTATGTTTGTGATATTCAGATGAATATAATTTTCTATGCCCAATCAAATGTATATACACACATAGATTTCCTTTATCTAATCTTCACTAAGGAAGATGTTTGCATATAAAATTACATATTATTTTAAGTAAATCAACATTTTCTACACTAAATAACCAGATAATTTTGTTTTGACTGCTCATACGATTAAAATAAGAATTATATTTTGCAATACTAGCTAACATACAATTTCTATCATCCTCAAATTTGTTGCAATCAAATAGAAAATGAGCCTCATCTTCGACAGTACTGTAAGAACATTTATTACATATTCTGTTAATTTGGGGAATACCCTGATATCTACCTAGTTCTTTTTGTAATCTATGAGAAGATACACGTAATTTAGTAAAACTTCTTTTAAGTTCAAAATTTTTGATCAATGTTAGATATTTTTCAAAACCAAAATTTGTTTTATATAAAAGGTAGGTTTTCAGTTTACTGTCTGAAAATTTATCTATTTGTTTTTTCCAACAGCTAATAAACAATATTGATAGCTTGGTTTGTATACATTTCTTAAATTTGTATAAAGATTCACAAAATGGAGCATTTATGGCATTTGTATAGTCAATACCAAGTATTTTAAAAATAACATTTATTGAACCATACCATGATGTTTTATTCATCTGATGTAGTGTTTTTGATTGTGTATATGCCTCTTTTAATAGAGGAAAATTATTACCTAAATTCTCTAATCTATACCAGTACAATAACATTCCTTTTATAATATTATAATATATTGGAAATCTTCAAAGTTCAGATAACACTGCAGCATCTGTTGTTTTCTTGTATACCCCAAGTATAAATTTACAAAATTTTATATGAAGTATATCACAGGGTAAACCTGAATATAATTTTTCAAAAGATATATCTTCCTTCTTACATTTAGAGGAAAGAGAATTAAACATCCCCCATATTTCGCTACCATATAATAAAATAGGTTTTACAGTGTGGTCAAAAACATGAATACTTGTTTTCACATTAGGATTAAGTGATAAAAGATGTTTCCTTAATTTGAAATAAGCTTTCAAGGATTTTTTGTATAGTTCATTTTGAGCATAACTGAATGAACCAGATGAGCTTAAATATAAACCTAGGTATTTGTATTTTGAGACACATTCCAGATTTATATTCTGAAATGTGAATATCTGTTTTACATGTCTGCCTGCTTTGTTGAAAATCAGAACCTTTGTCTTATTAGTATTCACATTAAGACACCAATCTTTGCAAAATTTATCAAGCATTCTCAGCTTTTCTCGTAGTCCTTCAGCTGATGTAGATAATAAAACAATATCATCGGCATACATTAAACAATGTAGATCTTTGTCATTGACATTAACTGGGTCTCTAGTATCTGGCAAATATCTGGGCAAATCATTTATGAATATCTTGAATAAATCAGGACTGAGGTTGTCACCTTGTTTGACTCCGATATCTAATGGGAAAAAATCACTTACTTGATTTTGAATTTTGACACATGATTTGCTAATTTCATACATCCTCTTAATAATGTTATAGAAATAAGACCCAACCCCAATATCTAGTAGTTTAATCTTGATCCCTGTATGTATAACAGTATCAAAAGCCTTCTGAAAATCAATAAACAGGCAAACAGTCTACCTTCTTTTGAATTACAGTATTTGTTAATAAGACAGTTTAAAATAAACATATGATCTGCAGTTCTGGCTTTCCTTGTGAATCCAATTTGACTATCATGTATAATATTATGTTCCTGAAGAAATTTGTCCAGTCTTAGACTTAAAATTCTATTTAAAAGCTTTCCAATTGCACTTGTTATTGTTATTCCTCTATAATTGTTAGGGTCACTTGTATCGTTGCTTTTAAAAATTGGTGTAATATAACCTTCAGCCCAAGATGTTGGGTATATACCTGAAGACAGACAAGTATTAAACATCTGTTGAAAACTTTTTAAAAGAAAAGTCTGTCCATTCTTTATCATATTATTACTAATGTTATCCAAGCCTGATGATTTATTGCATTTTAAGTGTGAAATGGCTTTGGATATTTCAGACTCAGCGATAACGGAGTCCAACTCGTTGAAACATTTTGAGTTTTCAAACTGTTTCAGTTTTTCACATCTAATCAGTTTTGTACATCTAATCATAAAACCATCATATTATAAATGCTTGAAATAAATTGTAGCTAAATTAATACTGAATATGTCGAAGATTTATGCAAATTTTGTATATTCATCGAAATAATGAAGGAGAAGGACATCAACCAGAACCAACATTCCATCAACACAAAATATGTCACGAAATATTAGTTCCTTTTTGTCGCGTCCATAATGCATTCACGGAAACACCTGCTGTTTTCCGGTGTTGGTGGAGGTTTAAATAGTTGCTGAAGTTTGTGGTTAGAGCAGTGTAAAAAGAGGACCGCTAAGGCTAAGTAAATGATACTTGGTATGAAGTTATTTAAGAATTGGCATATATAATTTCAATAGAGATTGTTTGATGCCACCCCTCATTCATGTATCGGCTTTGAATAGTCATGGTCCATTAGCCATGGCTTTGAAACTTTTGTATAGTTTGCATGTTAAATGTTCCCCGCGCGTCGCACCTAGGGGAATATAGTAATGGTCTCCCTCCGCCCACCCCGAGGCCCACCCATCTGTCCGTCCCTCCATCCGTCCGAAACACATCAATACTTCGAGACCATTTTACGTAAAGTTTCATACTTGGTAGGATTGTTTGTTGTCAATTTTTCTTGACTGTGCTATATCGACAGTTTGATTTGATAATTTTTTTACGGGAGTTATTTTTTAGTATTGTAACACAAAATGTGAACGCAACTTCTCTCAGTGGGTTTTAAAGAAAGCTTTCATACTTGGTTGGATTGTTTGCCATCATGTGTAGTTGACCTTATTATACCGTCATTTTCATGTGACCATTTTTTATGGGACTTTGATGATTTGTTTTAGTTTTGTAGTACTGTCTCCTTGTGAATGCAACTCCTCTGAGATCATTTGACAGAAAGCTCCCATTAATTGTTTGCCCTCATGTGTACTTGACCATATTATACCGTCATTTTTGTTTGACACTTTTTATGGAACTTGTGGGACTTTTCCCATAATTTGACTATCGTACCACAATGACACAGTGTGACACACAACTTTGTTCCCCATTTATACAACGCGGGAGACATTTCACAACGGCGTACGTAGCGATCTTGTTAAGTCTATGATTAGGTCAATTCACTTTTATACTTTTATATTGTTTCTAGCACTTGAAGTACTAAAACCATTTTATAATTCGACGACAGCATGTAAAATATGCCATATTGTTTTAAAACCGTCTTTAACAGCAACCGTGTATAGCGCTGATTAACATTTTGATCTTATGGATGTATGTAAAAGGGTTGATTTTTTTAAATGTATTGTTGAAACTACATCATACAAGAGGTCCTGACCAACAGATTTGATCAACTATCGGGTTTTTACACCGTGAGTGAATTAATTCTGGGATATTGGACATACCGCATTTGTACGTGCTATTGAAGAAGGAAGGATATTCGCAATGCAATTAGCATCTACAATAGAAAACTGGGTCAACTGTTAGAAGTTCATTTAAGATTCATTGCGTCATTTTCGATACGAGGATCACATCAAAACTGACGTTTCTGTACTTACTTGTCCAGATCAAATCTTCTTATTTATCCAGCATACATACCTTGTTCTGACTTTCTTGTTACAAAGGAGGAGATATGATAAGACAACCTCTTTGATACATTAAATTTGGAATGATATGCTTTAGATGTTCACAAACATTAATCTGCCAGAAATCAATATTCTATTTTATTGAATTTTAATTTATTATTTGCTGACTTCAAATATCTTGCATTTAATGCAAAATTGCAAAACCGACTAAAAATACATAGGTTTCATTTTGAGATCTTTTCATTAATTATCGGGTATTGAAATACTTGAACAATCGAGTAGTGAATTGACCCCATTGCCTAAGTCCTTAGGTCTCTGGTGGATAGTTGTCTCATTGTCAACCATAACACATCTTCTTATTTGTAATATAACAAAAACATTTTTAAAAAAAGAGAAAACACTGGCAACTACATGTAGTGCATACTTTGTTAAAACTAACTGTCGAGAGAATTTTCTACCCATTTGTTCCATAAAAACTAATTGTTTTCCATTAACAAACATTTTTATCTCTTACTATGAGGGAAATAAGAAAGCGATGACAACTACATGTAATTGTTGCCTACTGTTATATATTTATATAATACAAGATACAAGATCTCAACATCTGTCTAATTTAAATTCTAAATTCGAAATTTTTCAAAGCTATCTGATGAGATGAAATTTGTTTGGATTCTTTCATCTAAAGATTTGTTTGTTACTTCAAACGTATCTAAATCATTGCAATCCCTATATGAAGAACGAAAGAAACTCTTAGAAAATATCAATGTAGTTTGAAAAAGAAAAGAAAAAAAATGATCAGGAGTCGTCTCCCGTAGGCCTAGATCTATTTATAAGTTAAATAAGAAAACGTATTTTTCTCCAGGTCGACTTAAAGTTTTGTCAATGACATTGTTTATATGTTACTTTGTTTAAATGTGTATACATGTTTTTGTTTAGATGTACTTTAATCACTCTTATCATTCTAATCATTTACTTTGCTTGCCTTTATTGTGCACAAATGTAATAATTCATTTGATTGTATTGCTCAAATTTTGGGCACCATGATTGGTTAATAAAATATCTTATCTTAAAAATATCTTATCTTATTTACCAGTTACTACATCCCACCACGACAACAACACCTGCCTCCACGGTAGATCCGATATAAATCTTTTCCTCGTTATCAGTTATTCCTGGCTGGTTATCTTTCTCAATATATCCAATAAGTCCCATTTGTTCATACCCAAAGTTATCAAAAAACTCGTTTTGAGTAAATTTACAAAAACCTGGAAAGTAATGAATCTCATATTACTGCCAACTTTATTGAAGATAAGAGATAAACAACAGAGCGCTAATTATAATTGATGAAACGTATTTAATGTTATCAATCTGTTAAAAAGAGACCAAGCATCTTTTTCTGCTGTTAAATGAACATTTCATCTCATAGATATTTGTACTATTTTTTTTAATATGCCCTTATCAAAAGTCTGCCAATCGTTTTTATGTACAGGGATGTATACATACGTAGAAACGGTTGGTGCTATATGACCAAAAGGATCCTACAAAAAATAGCCAAATTCATATAAGGTCAGCTTTGCCAGAGGGATCTGGAACCTTTTTTTCTAAGTAAGTTCGGTTTTATCAACGCGGAATTTTTGAATAATATGTTATAAAGCATGTCAGTACCAAAGTACTGACTACTGAGCTGATGATACCCTCTTGGGCTGACAGTCTACCAGCAGTGGTATCGACCCAGTGAGCTGATGATACCCTCTTGGACTGACAGTCTACCAGCAGTGGTATCGACCCAGTGAGCTGATGATACCCTCTTGGACTGACAGTCTACCAGCAGTGGTATCGACCCAGTGAGCTGATGATACCCTCTTGGGCTGACAGTCTACCAGCAGTGGTATCGACCCAGTGAGCTGATGATACCCTCTTGGGCTGACAGTCTACCAGCAGTGGTATCGACCCAGTGAGCTGATGATACCCTCTTGGGCTGACAGTCTACCAGCAGTGGTATCGACCCAGTGAGCTGATGATACCCTCTTGGACTGGCAGTCTACCAGCAGTGGTATCGACCCAGTGAGCTGATGATACCCTCTTGGACTGACAGTCTACCAGCAGTGGTATCGACCCAGTGAGCTGATGATACCCTCTTGGACTGATAGTCTACCAGCAGTGGTATCGACCCAGTGAGCTGATGATACCCTCTTGGACTGATAGTCTACCAGCAGTGGCATTGACCCAGTGCTAGTAAATGAAAATAACACTTTATAAATTATTTGGATTTACCTTCATCCGGGAAAGCTCAAATCAAAACATTTGAAAGCCAGGGATGTAAACATACCGCTAGTTGGACCAGGGATGTATACATACAGCTATTTGGACTAGGGATGTATACATACAGCTAGTTGGACCAGGGATGTACACATACAGCTAGTTCGACCAGGGATGTATACATACAGCTAGTTGGACCAGGAATTGACATTTTTTTTCTTCACATAGGCGCTTTTCTATTAAATCGATTTGTAAATAAAAAGTAAAAATCGGGATGCCAACAGGCAGTTGTTTAAGCTCATTGCCGTGGACAAGTAGTTAGTGGAAAACACAGTTATCCGATATGCTTCTCATTTTACCTTTGAAGACCTGTTCTAGGATGCAAAAATTAAAAAAAAAAATCTTTCGTTAGATGACCACAAACAAATCAATATTTGTAAGAACCATCGTGATCCCCGATCCTTGTTTCAATAGGCATATACCTATCTGTCTTGGATGAAACATATTGTAAATTCCCATGAACTTTTAAAAAAAAATCACATTAGTACCGGTATTTGATTTTGATGAAACCTCATATCCCCCTGTTAGTCTTTTGGCGTGCAAGCAGAACTCTTCTTTTGTTATGGGGAATTCAAAGAATACAAACGAGACTAAGGTGATGGTATTGTGAATTGCCATGCTCATCATAATTAGGGGTGTGCATTTGGTTCAACCACTTCTAGTCAAGCTAAAAAGTTTTAAATGAATTACTGCTTTTAGGAGAATACGGAAAGAGTATTTTGCTCAGTCAGAATAATCTGAATGGGGTCACATAAATTTTATGGGAACATTTTAATACCTTGGGATCTAGACGTATAGCAATATGACTATATTGGTCAGCATGTTGTTTTAGTACAAACCAAGAAATATTCACCTAGCTCATTATTTTGATCCTGAACATGGATGAATAGTTCCAACTGAATGTCAAGCGCCAATAAACAATCATTACCATATAATGAAAACAACGTCTATCAAATATCTTTCAGGGGCATTTGTTTGGAAATATACACATTTTTAAAATTTATTCAACATGTGTCATTTACCGAACTAACATAATTCCTCATGTAAAACCCTTGAATCTCGTTCATTAAACTTACACCCTAAAGAAGAGTACCATTAACAGATAATGCATGACAAAAATGTTTTATTAGATAAAAAAAAAAAAATGAAGATTGCAGTGGTTGCTATATGCTTCTTAAATATATATTTGGATTTAAATGAAAATTGACGCCAACAATGCTTACTTGAAGAAAATAACAAAACTTAACCAAACCACAGTGAGATAAGAAAGTCTGGTATGGTACAGGCACCAATAAATCAAACTATATGCATTAGAGCAACTGTTGTCCTCGTTTTTCAATGAAGTAACCCAGTTATAACATCTAAACTTCTAAATCGCACAATTTAAAACAAATATTATGAACTTATATTTTGGCATTGCACAAGGTCATGCTTTTTTCATACTGTTTATGACGTCTTTACATTAAATCCGTTGGATGTGTACTGATTGATTCTTTTTCCGGGAGAACATGATTTATTTATTTATCAATTATTGGCTTTAAACTAGCTTTCAGTAACTTCCAGTAATCGTAGATCGGTTATTTTAAGTCTTTTGTCTTTTGTCTTTTTACAAAATGTTTTTGTGCTCTGTGCCGATCTGATGAGTCAAGCCACTTTCCAATTTTTACAGCATATATATTATTGTGTGCTAATATATCATATTCTCATGTTAGGGGAAGGGTTCAGCGCTTACAAACATGTCTACCCCGTCACGTTCTTATTGTGCCAGTCCCAATTTAGGAGCCTGTAATTCAGTGATAATTGTTGGTTGCTGTTTTAAATGAAGCAAACAGTTATGTGATAAATAAGCTATAACGTCTTTAGAATAAAACTGGAATGAATCAGGATTGCATCAATGTATCAACCAAAAAGAATATAAGACATTTATTTGTGACTCGAAAATTTAAACGCATGCAAAAACCAAGTAATATTTGTAGGAGAGGCAATGTTCATGTGCACAACAAATGTGATAAATTATTTAGTCAGTCTTTGGATATGTTCTATATTTACTGATCCGATAAAATAAAAAGTTCCATGTTATTTTATAAAAAAAAAATCCTTTTACCTGGAGATGGTGTTCCTGTTTCAGAAGGTTGACCTGTGGTGATTTCTTGTGTTGGTCCTCCAGTTGTAGAAGGTTGACCAGTGATAACACCTACAGATGGTGCTATTGTTGCAGGTGGTAGACCTGGTGTTAGTTCAGTTGTAGAAGGTGGTCCAGTGCTTATACCTTGAGATGGTGCAACTGTTGCAGAAGGTTGACCTGTGGTAACTGCTGGAGATGGTCCTAAAGTTGTAGAAGGTGGACCAGTGCTTACACCTGGAGATGGTCCAACTGTTGCCGAAGGTAGACTTGTGGTTACTACTGGAGGAGATGGTCCTCCAGTTACAGAAGGTAGACCAGTGCTTACACCTGGAGATGGTGTTCCTGTTGCAGAAGGTAGACCAGTGCTTACACCTGGAGATGGTGCTACTGTTGCAGAAGGTAGACTTGTGGTTACTGCTGCAGATGTTCCTCCAGTTGTAGAAGGTAGACCGGTACTTACTACTGGAGATGGTGCTTCTGTTGCAGGAGGTTGACCTGTGGTTTTTACAGTAGATGGTCCTCCAGTTGTAGAAGGTGGACCAGTGCTTACAACTTGAGATGGTGTTCCTGTTGCAGAAGGTAGATTTGTGGTTACAACTGGAGATGGTCCTCCAGTTGCAGAAGGTGGACCAGTGCTTACACCTAGAGATGGTGTTCCTGTTGCAGAAGGTATATTTGTGGTTACTACTGCAGATGGTCCTCCAGTTGCAGAAGGTGGACCAGTGCTTACACCTGGAGATGGTGTTCCTGTTGCAGACGGTAGACTAGTGGTTAATACTGGAGATGGTGTTCCAGTTGCAGAAGTTGGACCAGTGCTTACTCCTGGAGATGGTGCTAATGTTGTAGAAGGTAGACTTGTGGTTTCTACTGGAGATGGTCCTCCAGTTGCAGAAGGTGGACCAGTGCTTACTCCTGGAGATGGTGTTACTGTTGCAGAAGGTAGACTTGTTGTTACTACCGGAGATGGACCTCCAGTTGCAGAAGGTGGACCAGTGCTTACAACTGGAGATGGTGTTCCTGTTGCAGATGGTATATTTGTGGTTACTACTGGAGATGGTCCTCCAGTTGCAGAAGGTGGACCAGTGCTTACTCCTGGAGATGGTGCTACTGTTGCAGAAGGTAGACTTGTTGTTACTACCGGAGATGGACCTCCAGTTGCAGAAGGTAGGCCAGTGCTTACAACTGGAGATGGTGTTCCTGTTGCAGAAGGTAGATTTGTGGTTACTACTGGAGATGGTCCTCCAGTTGCAGAAGGTGGACCAGTGCTTACACCTGGAGATGGTGTTCCTGTTGCAGACGGTAGAATTGTGGTTACTACTGGAGATGGACCTCCAGTTGCAGAAGGTGGACCAGTGCTTACAACTGGAGATGGTGTTCCTGTAGCAGAAGGTATATTTGTGGTTACTACTGGAGGTGGTCCTCCAGTTGCAGAAGGTGGACCAGTGCTTACACCTGGAGATGGTGTTCCTGTTGCAGACGGTAGACTTGTGGTTACTACTGGAGATGGACCTCCAGTTGCAGAAGGTGGACCAGTGCTTACAACTGGAGATGGTGTTCCTGTTGCAGACGGTAGACTAGTGGTTACTACTGGAGATGGTCCTGCAGTTGCAGAAGGTGGACCAGTGCTTATACCTGGAGATGGTGTTACTGTTGCAGAAGGCGGACCAGTGCTTATACCTGGAGATGGTGCTATTGTTGCAGAAGGCTGACTTGTGGTTACTGCTGGAGATGGTCCTACAGTTGGAGAAGGTGGACCAGTGCTTACTCCTGGAGATGGTGCTACTGGTACAGAAGGTAGTCTTGTGGTTACTACTGAAGATGGACCTCCAGTTGCAGAAGGTGGACTAGTGCTTACAACTGGAGATGGTGTTCCTGTTGCAGAAGGTGGACCAGTGCTTACACCTGGAGATGGTGTTCCTGTTGCAGACGGTAGACTAGTGGTTACTACTGGAGATGGTCCTCCAGTTGCAGAAGGTGGACCAGTGCTTACAACTGGAGATGGTGCTACTGTTGCAGACGGTAGACTAGTGGTAACTACTGGAGATGGTCCTGCAGTTGCAGAAGGTGGACCAGTGCTTACAACTGGAGATGATGTTCCAGTTGCAGAAGGTAGACCAGTGCTTACACCTGGAGATGGTGCTACTGTTGCAGAAGGTTGACTTGTGGTTACTGCTGCAGATGTTCCTCCAGTTGTAGAAGGTAGACCGGTACTTACACCTGGAGATGGTGCTTCTGTTGCAGGAGGTTGACCTGTGGTTTTTGCAGTAGATGGTCCTCCAGTTGTAGAAGGTGGACCAGTGCTTACAACTTGAGATGGTGTTCCTGTTGCAGAAGGTAGATTTGTGGTTACTACTGGAGATGGTCCTCCAGTTGCAGAAGGTGGACCAGTGCTTACAACCTGAGATGGTGTTCCTGTTGCAGACGGTAGACTAGTGGTTAATACTGGAGATGGTGTTCCAGTTGCAGAAGTTGGACCAGTGCTTACTCCTGGAGATGGTGCTAATGTTGTAGAAGGTAGACTTGTGGTTTCTACTGGAGATGGTCCTCCAGTTGCAGAAGGTGGACCAGTGCTTACAACTGGAGATGGTGTTACTGTTGCAGACGGTAGACTTGTTGTTACTACCGGAGATGGACCTCCAGTTGCAGAAGGTGGACCAGTGCTTACACCGGGAGATGGTGTTCCTGTTGCAGACGGTAGACTTGTGGTTACTACTGGAGATGGACCTTCAGTTGCAGAAGGTAGACCAGTGCTTACAACTTGAGATGGTGTTCCTGTTGCAGAAGGTAGATTTGTGGTTACTACTGGAGATGGTCCTCCAGTTGCAGAAGGTGGACCAGTGCGTACAACTGGAGATGGTGTTCCTGTAGCAGAAGGTATATTTGTGGTTACTACTGGAGATGGTCCTGCAGTTGCAGAAGGTGGACCAGTGCTTACACCTGGAGATTGTGTTCCTGTTGCAGACGGTAGACTTGTGGTTACTACTGGAGATGGACCTCCAGTTGCAGAAGGTAGACCAGTGCTTACAACTGGAGATTGTGTTTCTGTTGCAGACGGTAGATTTGTGGTTACTACTGGAGATGGTCCTCCAGTTGCAGAAGGTGGACCAGTGCTTACACCTGGAGATGGTGTTCCTGTTGCAGACGGTAGACTTGTGGTTACTACTGGAGATGGACCTCCAGTTGCAGAAGGTAGACCAGTGCTTACAACTGGAGATGGTGTTCCTGTTGCAGACGGTAGACTAGTGGTTACTACTGGAGATGGGCCGCCAGTTGCAGAAGGTGGACCAGTGCTTACAACTGGAGATGGTGCTACTGTTGCAGACGGTAGACTAGTGGTAACTACTGGAGATGGTCCTGCAGTTGCAGAAGGTGGACCAGTGCTTACAACTGGAGATGATGTTCCAGTTGCAGAAGGTAGACCAGTGCTTACACCTGGAGATGGTGCTACTGTTGCAGAAGGTAGACTTGTGGTTACTGCTGCAGATGTTCCTCCAGTTGTAGAAGGTAGACCGGTACTTACACCTGGAGATGGTGCTTCTGTTGCAGGAGGTTGACCTGTGGTTTTTGCAGTAGATGGTCCTCCAGTTGTAGAAGGTGGACCAGTGCTTACAACTTGAGATGGTGTTCCTGTTGCAGAAGGTAGATTTGTGGTTACTACTGGAGATGGTCCTCCAGTTGCAGAAGATGGACCAGTGCTTACAACCGGAGATGGTGTTCCTGTTGCAGACGGTAGACTAGTGGTTAATACTGGAGATGGTGTTCCAGTTGCAGAAGTTGGACCAGTGCTTACTCCTGGAGATGGTGCTAATGTTGTAGAAGGTAGACTTGTGGTTTCTACTGGAGATGGTCCTCCAGTTGCAGAAGGTGGACCAGTGCTTACAACTGGAGATGGTGTTACTGTTGCAGAAGGTAGACTTGTTGTTACTACCGGAGATGGACCTCCAGTTGCAGAAGGTGGACCAGTGCTTACAACTGGAGATGGTGTTCCTGTTGCAGACGGTAGACTTGTGGTTACTACTGGAGATGGACCTTCAGTTGCAGAAGGTGGACCAGTACTTACAACTGGAGATGGTGTTCCTGTTGCAGAAGGTAGATTTGTGGTTACTACTGGAGATGGTCCTCCAGTTGCAGAAGGTGGACCAGTGCTTACACCTGGAGATGGTGTTCCTGTTGCAGACGGTAGACTTGTGGTAACTACTGGAGATGGACCTCCAGTTGCAGAAGGTGGACCAGTGCTTACAACTGGAGATGGTGTTCCTGTAGCAGAAGGTATATTTGTGGTTACTACTGGAGATGGTCCTGCAGTTGCAGAAGGTGGACCAGTGCTTACACCTGGAGATGGTGTTCCTGTTGCAGACGGTAGACTTGTGGTTACTACTGGAGATGGTCCTCCAGTTGCAGAAGGTAGACCAGTGCTTACAACTGGAGATTGTGTTGCTGTTGCAGACGGTAGATTTGTGGTTACTACTGGAGATGGTCCTCCAGTTGCAGAAGGTGGACCAGTGCTTACACCTGGAGAGGGTGTTCCTGTTGCAGACGGTAGACTTGTGGTTACTACTGGAGATGGACCTCCAGTTGCAGAAGGTAGACCAGTGCTTACAACTGGAGATGGTGTTCCTGTTGCAGACGGTAGACTAGTGGTTACTACTGGAGATGGGCCGCCAGTTGCAGAAGGTGGACGAGTGCTTACAACCGGAGACGGTGTTCCTGTTGCAGAAGGTTGACTTGTGGTAACTGCTGGAGGTGGTCCTTCAGTTGCAGAAGGTGGACCAGTGCTTACAACCTGAGATGGTGTTCCTGTTGCAGACGGTAGACTAGTGGTTAATACTGGAGATGGTGTTCCAGTTGCAGAAGTTGGACCAGTGCTTACTCCTGGAGATGGTGCTAATGTTGTAGAAGGTAGACTTGTGGTTTCTACTGGAGATGGTCCTCCAGTTGCAGAAGGTGGACCAGTGCTTACAACTGGAGATGGTGTTACTGTTGCAGAAGGTAGACTTGTTGTTACTACCGGAGATGGACCTCCAGTTGCAGAAGGTGGACCAGTGCTTACACCTGGAGATGGTGTTCCTGTTGCAGACGGTAGACTTGTGGTTACTACTGGAGATGGACCTTCAGTTGCAGAAGGTAGACCAGTGCTAACAACTTGAGATGGTGTTCCTGTTGCAGAAGGTAGATTTGTGGTTACTACTGGAGATGGTCCTCCAGTTGCAGAAGGTGGACCAGTGCTTACAACTGGAGATGGTGTTCCTGTAGCAGAAGGTATATTTGTGGTTACTACTGGAGATGGTCCTGCAGTTGCAGAAGGTGGACCAGTGCTTACACCTGGAGATTGTGTTCCTGTTGCAGACGGTAGACTTGTGGTTACTACTGGAGATGGACCTCCAGTTGCAGAAGGTAGACCAGTGCTTACAACTGGAGATTGTGTTCCTGTTGCAGACGGTAGATTTGTGGTTACTACTGGAGATGGTCCTCCAGTTGCAGAAGGTGGACCAGTGCTTACACCTGGAGATGGTGTTCCTGTTGCAGACGGTAGACTTGTGGTTACTACTGGAGATGGACCTCCAGTTGCAGAAGGTAGACCAGTGCTTACAACTGGAGATGGTGTTCCTGTTGCAGACGGTAGACTAGTGGTTACTACTGGAGATGGGCCGCCAGTTGCAGAAGGTGGACCAGTGCTTACAACTGGAGATGGTGCTACTGTTGCAGACGGTAGACTAGTGGTAACTACTGGAGATGGTCCTGCAGTTGCAGAAGGTGGACCAGTGCTTACAACTGGAGATGATGTTCCAGTTGCAGAAGGTAGACCAGTGCTTACACCTGGAGATGGTGCTACTGTTGCAGAAGGTAGACTTGTGGTTACTGCTGCAGATGTTCCTCCAGTTGTAGAAGGTAGACCGGTACTTACACCTGGAGATGGTGCTTCTGTTGCAGGAGGTTGACCTGTGGTTTTTGCAGTAGATGGTCCTCCAGTTGTAGAAGGTGGACCAGTGCTTACAACTTGAGATGGTGTTCCTGTTGCAGAAGGTAGATTTGTGGTTACTACTGGAAATGGTCCTCCAGTTGCAGAAGATGGACCAGTGCTTACAACCGGAGATGGTGTTCCTGTTGCAGACGGTAGACTAGTGGTTAATACTGGAGATGGTGTTCCAGTTGCAGAAGTTGGACCAGTGCTTACTCCTGGAGATGGTGCTAATGTTGTAGAAGGTAGACTTGTGGTTACTACTGGAGATGGTCCTCCAGTTGCAGAAGATGGACCAGTGCTTACAACCGGAGATGGTGTTCCTGTTGCAGACGGTAGACTAGTGGTTAATACTGGAGATGGTGTTCCAGTTGCAGAAGTTGGACCAGTGCTTACTCCTGGAGATGGTGCTAATGTTGTAGAAGGTAGACTTGTGGTTTCTACTGGAAATGGTCCTCCAGTTGCAGAAGGTGGACCAGTGCTTACAACTGGAGATGGTGTTCCTGTTGCAGACGGTAGACTTGTGGTTACTACTGGAGATGGACCTTCAGTTGCAGAAGGTGGACCAGTACTTACAACTGGAGATGGTGTTCCTGTTGCAGAAGGTAGATTTGTGGTTACTACTCGAGATGGTCCTCCAGTTGCAGAAGGTGGACCAGTGCTTACACCTGGAGATGGTGTTCCTGTTGCAGACGGTAGACTTGTGGTTACTACTGGAGATGGACCTCCAGTTGCAGAAGGTGGACCAGTGCTTACAACTGGAGATGGTGTTCCTGTAGCAGAAGGTATATTTGTGGTTACTACTGGAGATGGTCCTGCAGTTGCAGAAGGTGGACCAGTGCTTACACCTGGAGATGGTGTTCCTGTTGCAGACGGTAGACTTGTGGTTACTACTGGAGATGGACCTCCAGTTGCAGAAGGTAGACCAGTGCTTACAACTGGAGATTGTGTTCCTGTTGCAGACGGTAGATTTGTGGTTACTACTGGAGATGGTCCTCCAGTTGCAGAAGGTGGACCAGTGCTTACACCTGGAGAGGGTGTTCCTGTTGCAGACGTTAGACTTGTGGTTACTACTGGAGATGGACCTCCAGTTGCAGAAGGTAGACCAGTGCTTACAACTGGAGATGGTGTTCCTGTTGCAGACGGTAGACTAGTGGTTACTACTGGAGATGGGCCGCCAGTTGCAGAAGGTGGACCAGTGCTTACAACCGGAGACGGTGTTCCTGTTGCAGAAGGTTGACTTGTGGTAACTGCTGGAGGTGGTCCTCCAGTTGCAGAAGGTGGACCAGTGCTTACAACTGGAGATGGTGTTCCTGTTGAAAAAGACTGACTTGTGGTTACTATTGGAGATGGTCCTTCAGTTGCAGAAGGTGGACCAGTGCTTACAACTGGAGATGGTCTTCCTGTTGCAGAAGGTATATTTGAGGTTACTACTAGGGATGGTCCTCCTGTCGCAGAAGGTGGACCAGTGCTTACACCTGGAGATGGTATTCCTGTTGCAGACGGTAGACTAGTGGTTACTACTGGAGATGGTCTTGCAGTTGCAGAAGGTGGACCAGTGCTTACAACTGGAGATGGTGTTCCTGTTGAAGAAGGTAGACTTGTGGTTACTACTGGAGATGGTCCTCCAGTTGCAGAAGGTAGACCAGTGCTTACAACTGGAGATGGTGTTCCTATTGCAGAAGGTTGACTTGTGGTTACTGCTGGAGATGGTCCACCAGTTGCAGAAGGTGGACCAGTGCTTACAACTGGAGATGGTACTACTGTTGCAGACGGTAGACTAGTGGTTACTACTGGAGATGGGCCTCCAGTTGCAGAAGGTGGACCAGTGCTAACAACCGGAGATGGTGTTCCTGTTGCAGGAGGTTGACTTGTGGTTACTACTGGAGATGGACCTCCAGTTCCAGAAGGTGGACCAGTGCTTACAACTGGAGATGGTGTTCCTGTTGCAGAAGGTATATTTGTGGTTACTACAGGAGATGGTCCTGCAGTTGCAGAAGGTGGACTAGTGCTTACACCTGGAGATGGTGTTCCTGTTGCAGACGGTAGACTAGTGGTTACTACTGGAGATGGTCCTGCAGTTGCAGAAGGTGGACCAGTGGTTATACCTGGAGATGGTGTTCCTGTAGCAGAAGGTATATTTGTGGTTACTACTGGAGGTGGTCCTCTAGTTGCAGAAGGTGGACCAGTGCTTACACCTGGAGATGGTGTTCCTGTTGCAGACGGTAGACTAGTGGTTACTACTGGAGATGGACCTGCAGTTGCAGAAGGTGGACCAGTGGTTATACCTGGAGATGGTGTTCCTGTTGCAGAAGGCGTACCAGTGCTTATACCTGGAGATGGTGCTACTGTTGCAGAAGGCTGACTTGTGGTTACTGCTGGAGATGGTCCTACAGTTGGAGAAGGTGGACCAGTGCTTACTCCTGGAGATGGTGCTACTGTAACAGAAGGTAGACTTGTGGTTAATACTGAAGATGGACCTCCAGTTGCAGAAGGTGGACCAGTGCTTACAACTGGAGATGGTGTTCCTGTTGCAGAAGGTGGACTAGTGCTTACACCTGGAGATGGTGTTCTTGTTGCAGACGGTAGACTAGTGGTTACTACTGGAGATGGTCTTGCAGTTGCAGAAGGTGGACCAGTACTTACAACTGGAGATGGTGTTCTTGTTGCAGAAGGCTGACTTGTGGTTATTGCTGGAGATGGTCCTCCAGTTGCAGAAGGTAGACCAGTGCTCACAACTGGAGATGGTGTTCCTGTTGAAGAAGGTAGACTTGTGGTTACTACTGGAGATGGTCCTCCAGTTGCAGAAGGTAGACCAGTGCTTACAACTGGAGATGGTGTTCCTGTTGCAGAAGGTTGACTTGTGGTTACTGCTGGAGATGGTCCACCAGTTGCAGAAGGTGGACCAGTGCTTACAACTGGAGATGGTACTACTGTTGCAGACGGTAGACTAGTGGTTACTACTGGAAATGGGCCTCCAGTTGCAGAAGGTGGACCAGTGCTAACAACCGGAGATGGTGTTCCTGTTGCAGGAGGTTGACTTGTGGTTACTACTTGAGATGGACCTCCAGTTCCAGAAGGTGGACCAGTGCTTACAACTGGAGATGGTGTTCCTGTTGCAGAAGGTGGACTAGTGCTTACACCTGGAGATGGTGTTCCTGTTGCAGACGGTAGACTAGTGGTTTCTACTGGAGATGGTCCTCCAGTTGCAGAGGGTGGACCAGTGCTTACAACTGGAGATGGTGCTACTGTTGCAGACGGTAGACTAGTGGTAACTACTGGAGATGGTCCTGCAGTTGCAGAAGGTGGACCAGTGCTTACAACTGGAGATGGTGTTCCTTTTGAAGAAGGTAGACTTTTGGTTACTACTGGAGATGGTCCTCCAGTTGCAGAAGGTAGACCAGTGCTTACAACTGGAGATGGTGTTCCTGTTGCAGAAGGTTGACTTGTGGTTACTGCTGGAGATGGTCCACCAGTTCCAGAAGGTGGACCAGTGCTTACAACTGGAGATGGTACTACTGTTGCAGACGGTAGACTAGTGGTTACTACTGGAGATGGGCCTCCAGTTGCAGCAGGTGGACCAGTGCTAACAACCGGAGATGGTGTTCCTGTTGCAGTAGGTTGACTTGTGGTTACTACTGGAGATGGACCTCCAGTTCCAGAAGGTGGACCAGTGCTTACAACTGGAGATGGTGTTCCTGTTGCAGAAGGTGGACTAGTGCTTACACCTGGAGATGGTGTTCCTGTTGCAGACGGTAGACTAGTGGTTTCTACTGGAGATGGTCCTCCAGTTGCAGAGGGTGGACCAGTGCTTACAACTGGAGATGGTGCTACTGTTGCAGACGGTAGACTAGTGGTAACTACTGGAGATGGTCCTGCAGTTGCAGAAGGTGGACCAGTGCTTACAACTGGAGATGGTGTTCCTGTTGAAGAAGGTAGACTTGTGGTTACTACTGGAGATTGTCCTCCAGTTGCAGAAGGTAGACCAGTGCTTACAACTGGAGATGGTGTTCCTGTTGCAGAAGGTTGACTTGTGGCTACTGCTGGAGATGGTCCACCAGTTGCAGAAGGTGGACCAGTGCTTACAACTGGAGATGGTACTACTGTTGCAGACGGTAGACTAGTGGTTACTACTGGAGATGGGCCTCCAGTTGCAGAAGGTGGACCAGTGCTAACAACCGGAGATGGTGTTCCTGTTGCAGGAGGTTGACTTGTGGTTACTACTGGAGATGGACCTCCAGTTCCAGAAGGTGGACCAGTGCTTACAACTGGAGATGGTGTTCCTGTTGCAGAAGGTATATTTGTGGTTACTACAGGGGATGGTCCTCCTGTTGCAGAAGGTGGACCAGTGCTTACACCTGGAGATGGTGTTCCTGTTGCAGACGATAGACTAGTGGTTACTACTGGAGATGGACCTCCAGTTGCAGAAGGTGGACCAGTGCTTACAACTGGAGATGGTGTTCCTGTTGCAGAAGGTTGACTTGTGGTTACTGCTGGAGATGGTCCTCCAGTTGCAGAAGGTGGACCAGTGCTTACAACTGGAGATGGTACTACTGTTGCAGACGGTAGACTAGTGGTTACTGCTGGAGATGTTCCACTAGTTGCAGAAGGTATACCAGTGCTTACAACTGGAGATGGTGTTCCTGTTGCAGACGGTCGGCTTGTGGTTACTGCTGGAGTTGGTCCGCCATTTTCAGAAGGTTGACCAGTGCTTATAACTGGGGATGGTGTTACTGTTGCAGACGGTAGACTAGTGGTTACTACTGGAGATGGTCCTGCAGTTGCAGAAGGTGGACCAGTGCTTACACCTGGAGATGGTTTTCCTGTTGACGAAGGTTGACTTGTGGTTACTACTGGAGATGGTCCTACAGTTGCAGAAGGTGGACCAGTGCTTACACCTGGAGATGGTTTTCCTGTTGCAGAAGGTAGACTTGTTGTTACTACTGGAGATGGTCCTCCAGTTGCAGAAGGTGGACCAGTGCTTATACCTGGAGATGGTGCCACTGTTGCAGAAGGTTGACTTGTGGTTTCTGCTGGAAATGGACTTGCAGTTGCAGAAGGTGGACCAGTGCTTACAACTGGAGATGGTGTTCCTGTTGCAGAAGGTATATTTGTGGTTTCTACTGGGGATGTTCCTCCTGTTGCAGAAGGTGGACCAGTGCTTACACCTGGAGATGGTATTCCTGTTGCAACCGGTAGACTAGTGGTTACTACTGGAGATGGTTCTGCAGTTGCAGAAGGTGGACCAGTGCTTACAACTGGAGATGGTGTTCCTGTTGAAGAAGGTAGACTTGTGGTTACTACTGGAGATGGTCCTCCAGTTGCAGAAGGTGGACCAGTGCTTACAACTGGAGATGGTGTTCCTGTTGCAGAAGGTTGACTTGTGGTTACTGTTGGAGATGGTCCACCAGTTGCGGAAGGTGGACCAGTGCTTACAACTGGAGATGGTGTTCCTGTTGCAGGAGGTTGACTTGTGGTTACTGCTGTAGGTGGTCCTCCAGTTGCAGAAGGTGGACCAGTGCTTGCTCCTTGAGATGGTGCTACTGTTGTAGAAGGTAGACTTGTGGTTACTTCTGGAGATGGACCTCCAGTTGCAGAAGGTGGACCAGTGCTTACAACTGGAGATGGTGTTCGTGTTGCAGAAAGTATATTTGTGGTTACTTCTTGAGATGGTCCTCCAGTTGCAGAAGGTGGACCAGTGCTTACACCTGGAGATGGTGTTCCTGTTGCAGACGGTAGACTTGTAGTTACTACTGGAGATGCTATTTTAGTTGCAGAAGGTGGACCAGTGCTTATACCTGGAGATGGTGCTACTGTTGCAGAAGGTTGACTTGTGGTTACTGCTGGAGATGGTCCTCCAGTTGCAAAAGGTGGACCAGTGCTTACACCTGGAGATGGTGTTCCTGTTGCAGATGGTAGACTAGTGGTAACTACTGGAGATGGTCCCCCAGTTGCAGAAGGTGAACGAGTGCTTACTCCTGGAGATGGTGCTACTGTTGCAGAAGGTCGGCTTGTGGTTACTACTGGAGATGGACCTCCAGTTGCGGAAGGTGGACCAGTGCTTACTCCTGGAGATGGTGCTACTGTTGCAGAAGGTAGCCTTGTGGTTACTACTAGAGATGGTCCTCCAGTTGCAGAAGGTGGACCAGTGCTTACAACTGGAGATGGTGTTCCTGTTGCAGAAGGTAGACTAGTGGTTACTACTGGAGATGGTCTTCCAGTTGCAGAAGGTGGACCAGTGCTTACAACTGGAGATGGTGTTCCTGTTGCAGAAGGTAGCCTTGTGGTTACTACTAGAGATGGTCCTCCAGTTGCAGAAGGTGGACCAGTGCTTACAACTGGAGATGGTGTTCCTGTTGCAGAAGGTAGCCTTGTGGTTACTACTAGAGATGGTCCTCCAGTTGCAGAAGGTGAACCAGTGCTTACAACTGGAGATGGTGTTCCTGTTGCAGACGGTAGACTAGTGGTTACTACTGGAGATGGTCCTGCAGTTGCAGAAGGTGGACCAGTGCTTACAACTGGAGATGGTGCTACTGTTGTAGAAGGTAGACTTGTGGTTACTACTGGAGATGGTCCTCCAGTTGCAGAAGGTGGACCAGTGCTTACAACTGGAGATGGTGTTCCTGTTGCAGAAGGTAGACTAGTGGTTACTACTAGAGATGGTCCTCCAGTTGCAGAAGGTGGACCAGTGCTTACAACCGGAGATGATGTTCTTGTTGCAGAAGGCTGACTTGTGGTTATTGCTGGAGATGGTCCTCCAGTTGCAGAAGGTGGACCAGTGCTTACTCTTTGAGATGGTGCTGATGTTGCAGGAGGTAGACCCGGTGTTGTTTCCGATGATGGTCCCCTCGTTGTAAAAGGTGAAACAGTATTTACAACTGAAGATGGTGTCTCTGTTCCAGAAGTTTGAGCTGTGGTGATATCTTCTGATGGTCCTCCAGTTGTAGAAAATGGACTAGCGCTTACAACTGGAGATGGTGCTACTGTTGGAGAAGGTTGACCTGTGGTTACTACTGGAGATGGTCCTCCAGTTGTAGAAGGTGGTCCGGTACTTACACCTTGAGATGGTGCTATTGTTGCAGGAGGTTGACCTGTTGGTTTTGCAGTAGATGGTTCTCTAGTTGCAGAAGGTGGACCAGTGCTTACACCTGAAGATGATGTTCCTGTTGCAGAAGGTAGACTTGTGGTTACTACTGGAGATGGTCCTCCAGTTTTAGATGGTGGCCCTGTGGACACTTTTGTAGATGGTGCTACTGTTGAAGAAGGTTGAAAAATTAAAATAATACAACCAAGGATATTTGATTGTTTTTATTGAACCATTTACTCGTTTTAGTAAAATTGTCTGATATTAATTGAAAAACAAATGACAAATCTTACTCATTTATTATTTATTTTATTAGATTCCTTCTATTTGCATATTCAGACGATTTGAAGTCATACTTATTACTGAATACTCATTTGCTTTTCCGGGTGTTAAATGAAATTCATTGTATACTGGTTCGTTCAAAATATAAGTAGAGTAGATTATTTTCAGTTCATAATTTGATAACATACCAATAAAACAGGCATTGAGTTTGACGTCTACATAGTACGGTTGATTAGGATTATTCTTTGCCAATAGTGTAATGATAACTTTGTCTGCAAATACACCAGAGGGGAATGTTGCTATTTCGTCTCCATTGTAAACCTTGAATGCAGACAAATATTATTATTATTATTATATAAGTTAAACAGATAAAACAGATATTCACTAACAACACGATTGACTAATCAACTATTCATTATTTACACCAAGTATAAATGGAAAGAGGACTTCAACTTTTACTGAATGGCCGTCTTTTAAAAGAAGTTCAATGTATTTTTCGTGCATGTATGTGCGGGCGGGGGGGGGGGGGGGGGGGGGGGGGGGTTCTCGCTCAGAAAAAGACAAACAGAACATTTGTTTTTACCAACATACAGGAAGGAAAAATGTATTGTTTTCATCATTGTCTTTGCCAATTTTCAATTGAAATAAACTATTTTGTTCAGGCTTCTGAAAAAATTGTATGTTTTCAAAAAAATATGGAATCAAACAATTTATTAAAAGCAAGTAAAAGGTGACACTGCGAACTGCTACTCCCCAGAGCTGCACATTTTTTTTTCGGGGAGCATAAAAACCCAAGCCCCATAAAAGTTGAAAGAAAATATGGAACATTATAAACTTGCGAACACGATGACAACAGCGAAGAACTCCTTTGTATACACGGAACTACAAAATACCAAAATAATGAAACTATGGGCTCTACGGAACTTAGTCTGTATCGCACACTTTGAATCTGGATGGAAAAAATGAAAGGTATTATAATGGTGAATTAGACAAATATACTGAAAGGCTTTTAAAAAAAGGGTGCTAACATTTAGGTCACTGTACGACCTTAAACAATGAGAAAACCTCATACTGTATACTTAGCTATAAAGACCAAAGGATGGTAAAATATTACTATTCTCCAATGAAAAGAGAGGATATGTAACATCGATTGCTTGCCATTGCAGATAACTAATCCCTTTGAAACCAAATTAAATAATGGAATTTTTTTTAGCTAGCTATAAAACCAGGTTTAATACATCATTTTCTACATAAGAAAATGCCTGTACCAAGTCAGGAATATGACAGTTGTTTTCCATTCGTTTGATGTGTTTTAGCTTTTGAGATTGCCATTTCATAAGGGACTTTCCGATTTGAATTTTCCTTGGAGTTCGGTATTTTTGTTAATTTACTTTTTTATACACAGAATAAACAAGAATTCTATGAACTTAACCTTATCTTTCAATACGTCCAAATTAAATGAACTACCGATTCTTATCATTGCAAAATAACATATATAAATGAACTCTGAACCTGAATTATATATATAAAAGAAGATGTGGTATAATTGCCAATGAGACAACTCTCCACAAGAGACCAAATGACACAGAAATTAACAACTATAGGTCACCGTACGGCCTTCAACAATGAGCAAAGCCCATACCGCACAGTCAGTTATTAAAGGCCCCGAAATGACAATGTAAAACAATTCAAACGAGAAAACTAATGGCCTAATTTATGTACAAAAAATGAACGAAAAACAAATATGTAACACATAAACAAACGACAACCACTGAATTACAGGCACCTGACATGGGACAGGCACATACATACACAATGTGGCGGGGTTAAACATGTTAGCGGGATCCCAACCCTCCCCCTAACCTGGGACAGTGGTGTAACAGTACAACATAAGAACGAACTATACAAATCAGTTGAAAGAGGCTTAACTCATCAGATGGATAAAAATACAAATAACACAAATACAAGTGGACGTACAAACAACAAAAAGACACTAAGTACAGATCTGAGAGTACTCGCAGTTACTGATAGCTAGTTCAAAGCCACTAACAACTAATAAAAAAAATCATGCTTTTAAGACTAAATTATCAATCCGCACACATCCAACATCCAATGGATTTAGTTTAAAGACGTCATAAAACAGTCAGAGAAAAACATGACCTTGTGCAACGCCAAGATACAGGTATCGACAGATTGTAGATCCATGAATGTGTATATGTATATAACAATACTATTTAGTTTGCTTTTAATTTACTGATAACAAAATCAATATTAGTACCAATGAAAACAATATTTAATGATCTAATTACAGTGTTGAATTGGTAACCTTTTAGAATAAGTTTATTTAAAGGATTGATAAGTTTACCAGGATCGTTTCTAAATTTCCGGGCACGGTAAACAATATTGCCGTAAAAAGGAGGATATGCAATCCCGTTTGAAATAAGTTTTCTACAGGTACAACCAAACTTCAAAACCAAATCTTTATATCTGTGGAAGAATTTAGTAAAGGTTTTAAGTAATTTGTGGTAACGAAATCCCTGGCTTAATAATTTACCAGTAATACATAGATTACGTTCGTTAAAATCAAAAACGTCAAAACAGACACGGGCATAGCGAACGAGTTGTGAAATATAAACACCGTAAGATGGTGCCAAAGGAACATCACCATCCAAAAAGGGAAAATTAACAACAGGGAACGAAAAATCGTCCCTTTTGTCGTAAACTTTAGTGTGGAGTCTCCCGTATAAAACCGAAATATCTAAATCTAGGAAAGGACAGTTGTTACCGTTTAAATTTGATTTATTTAAAGTAAGTTCCTTTGGGTAAATATTGGCAGTATATTGAGAAAATTCTTGATTATTTAACGAAAAAATATCATCAAGATAACGGTAAGTGTTGTTGAATTTATCAGTTAAATGCAATTTAGACGGGTCTTTACTGAGTTTGGTCATAAACTGTGATTCATAACAGTACAAAAACAAGTCTGCTATTAAAGGGGCGCAATTAGTGCCCATAGGAATACCTACAACCTGTCGATAGACTTTGCTGCCGAAACGTACATAAATATTATCAAGGAGAAAATTAACAGCTTCAATCATCTCATCACACCTCCAGTAAGTATATCTAGCATATTTACCTTTCTCATTAGAGAAGAAGGCTTTAAATGAGTTGCAGAAAATATATTTGCATTCAGATTTACCAAACGACCATTTACTTAAAAAAATAGTCAAATTTTTGTTTGATAAGATTGTGTGGAAGTGTAGTGTAAAGAGTAGAAAAGTCAAAACTGTCAACAGAATCAAAAGGACCATCAAAAGCACGTAATTTATCTAAAACATCCAAAGAATTTTTTACACTCCAAAAATAGTTAATTCCACTATTTTCATATATTTTATTACAATAGTTTATGATAAGCTTTTTGATAGTAGTTAAGGAACTTGTTAAAAGCACTGACAGATTAGTTGTAGAACACTTACTAGAGGCCGAGATGAAACGATATTCTACTGGTTTTTTGTGTAGTTTAGGTAACCAATACATAGTAGGGACCTTCAAATGTTCAGAAGAAGCCTTAAGCTGTGGTGTGGTTATGATGTTTGTTAACTATATGACTCTCTGTGAGGCGCATGGACTTGAATGTAGATGAATTTAAAATTTCAATCTTAAGAACGTCCGTGTAGTATTTACGGCATACCACCACCACATTGTTGGCTGCTTTGTCGGCCGGTACAAACACAAACCGCTTTGAAAGTTCTTGAAGTTTATTTCTCATTCTGGAAATAGGCGTATTATGTACTCTATTATTTACTTCTAAATTATTTTCAAAATGTGATATTCTATTATCTACCACATTCATACATTTATTTAAATAAGAATCAAGAGATTTTTTATCAGATTTTTCCCGTTTACACCAATTTTTACAAAACGAGGAAAGAGCATCTTTGGTGACCTGACGACACTGTTTCCAATCTATTTTAGATGGAGGCTATCAATTGAGCTGAAAACTGTCTTTAAACTGGTTAAATGTTAATCCACGGATTTAAAAAGTAACAGGTAGGACAATTGGCTCAAAAATCATCATCAGCAGTCAAGTACAAACAAAGCAATACGAAACAAGATTAAACCGTATCAACAAATGCTCGCATTAAATGAATGTCAGATCAAAACACTTGAACTACTGATGTTAAATTATGTTATCTGACAGTCTAAGATCAGATGGTGTTTTGTCAATGAAATTTCAAACCGCTTTGTCATTAACAGTTCAGAAGGACGCGATCTTATGAAATTCCAATAACAAGTAGTATCTAGTCATAGCAGTGTGAGCACAGCTCTCGCCAAAATAAAATGGACTTCCAGCAAGCAGGTCTTGATAAAATACGAACAAAACACTATGTGACGATATTCTGAGAGTAATTCAACTCTCACGCGCAAAACTAGAAATTAGCAAAGATGTTGGTTTGGCATTGGTCCCAGATGCATGTTTCAACGTCGAGATGGTGCAAACAGAAATCGAAATTGTCGTTTTTGTCTGCAACTATAATTTATATATTTGGCGGAGACAGTTTTATGGTGTGGGGAGCATATCCTACTAACTAATAACGCATATGTTTTATATTTCGGGAAACTTTACTTTGTTAGGGTATCATGAAAATGAACACTTCATGTTCTGCCACCTTTCGATACAATCGAAGAGGAAGATTTTTTCAGCACTACCTGAATTTTACAAATCCATTACTTTAGAACATTTTTCTTTTTTTTTGGGGGGGGGGGGGTTGAATGTTTAGGAACGAATTGACTTACCTTTCCAATCTGGTGTGGTAATATATCTTTAGAATCTTGTACACTGACAATGTATGTATTTACATTACTTTCATTAGAACTCGGGTAAATTTCTACACTTCCTAACTCTGGTTTCTGTCTAAGCAAAATAGATATCGTAGGGTTTTCACTCTTTTCGTCGAATATGATTAATAAATCTCCTCCAGGTCGAATTTTCTCTATATCGTTTTGTGTTGGAACATTTATTTCAATACTTCCGTCAGGAATTAATGCAGGACTTGACATACCATCGACTGAATCGCATGGTGTTGCTGTAAATTAAAACAATTTGTCTATAATATCATCAATTAAATAAGAATTCAATCCAATCTTAACAAATTCACTGCAAATTGCTCTCATCCATACAATTTTACAATAACAGGTGTTTATTCATTATGCCCGATATTCTTATTTTCGACAAGGCATGAATAAATCATGGAGTCCGATAAGTTCGAAAATTATTTACAAACGCCAATGTTTTTATAAATACTGGAAATTTTTCAAACGTTTCGGGCTACAGGATTCATTCCTCGTATTTGGAGTTCAACAACGAGTATTTTTATTTCAACTTCTGTCATCAGTTTCAGCCGACGAAGTTAACGCTAGTACTAAGGGTTGAAACGTAGTACTAATTTCTGAATAGCTGTGTGATTGAACATACAAACCATCAACAGAAACGAAAAAGGAACACTTTTTTAGTTGATACACGTCTTAAAATGTATGAATTAATGGAAATATAGTACATAAAATGTGCCGGAGGCGAGCAGATGCTGATATTTATATTATCAATCTTTCATTCAATGTTGAAAAGGGAATAGACCAAAACTAATAACTATTCAAAACACTTTATTTCAATAACTATAAATAAAATACGAACAAAGAATCAGAGTTATTCTTGAGAGTGATATGTTCCTTAATTCAAAAGCAATTATCATTAAAACAATATCCGTTTATACACTTCTTAGTCGTTGTAAATAAAGGATTGACATATAAACGCAGCGGTCCACCAAATGACCGACTAACAGTTAACAGTTAAATGAAATAGAGCTAACAGTTATATGAAATATAACTTCTATAATTTACCATTATCTAAAGGCAAAAAAGATGGCAACTATATCAATCTTTTATAATAATTAAACGTTTTGCCGAAAGAAGAGGAAAAACATAATTCAAAGTTTTATTAAAGTGTTTCGGTTCCGGGAGAGTGCTTCGCATTACGTTGTTCCGGTAGTTGAATGTATTTCATCATGAGATAATGCAAAGCACTTGATATCTTTTGGGGGTAATTTCAATAAACTGTTGACACAGAAAAATGTCTTGCAATTTGCTATTTCGAAGGTATAATGTTGAAAATAAAATGGCATTTTTTAAACGTGAAGTATGCAAATCATTTAAAGTCAATGAACCATGACTGAAGGTGCAGGGCCGAATAAACTCTATGGAAATGAGAAATGCCAATGCTTATAAAACTGCATACCAAATATATTTGAGCTATCATAGTCGGTCCCTATAAACTAACCTAAACACAAGCTTTAACTTGTAAACTATGTTAAAGTCAATGAACCATGATTAGGGGGGTTGCCATATAATCTCCATTGAATTGAGACTTATTAATGCCAATACAACTGCATACCAAATATCATTGACTAAACATTAGTCGCTCATCTTAAACGGACATAATCACAAACTTATACATGTTAAGAACCAAATGTTTCAATATACCATGACTGAGGGGGAAGGAACAAAATAATATCATTGGAAATCAGAAGTGCAAAGGCTTATACAACTGCATAACTAATATCGTTGACCTATCACTAGTGGTTCCCCATAAACTGATCTAATCACAAACTAATACATGTTCACTAAGCACAAGTTTCATCGTCAATAGACCATGACTGAGGGGATGAGGCCAAATAATCATGCTAGAGACCTAGAGTTTTTGAAGTCAAATATATTATCTTTAAAAAGATCAAAAACCAATATTTAAGATACCAGAGTAGCAATTACAAATAACTTAAACGTCTGAGTTTAAAATATTTGTTGGAACACTATGTACAATGATTTCTGTCCTATGGTCGGTACGGGTGTGAAAATACGCACTGTCAAACAGAAAATGTCATATAAAACACATTTAAAATGCTATATTATTCTTCAGCTATCTACAAATCAGTTGTATTGCACAATAACTTTTATTCACAGGGGCCATGAAATCAGCATATTAATGTCAATTCAAGTGTAATATCTCGTTCAATACAGATACGAATACTAAACAGACTTAATTTATAGGCTTCAAATCTTTACCTGTTGCTGTAGTCAAGGAAGGTATAATCGAATTTGCAAGTGGTTCTGAAGTCATTATATGTGGACCTGTTGTTAAAGATGACGTTCTTGGTAGATCACAGACAATCAATTCAATCATATCAATGGACACATCATTGTCTTCAACTCCAGTAAAGGAAATTTTTAATACTTTCGCAGCGTCATAATTCAATAATGTATTTTCATTACTGCTAATCATGACCTAAAAAATCATACCAAATTAGGTCTAAAAATGTCAGAAAATGAAGATTTTGAATAGTGGTCTCTAGTAAGCATAACATTTTCAACATTAACGAATTTTCAATTGCAGATAGTAAAAACATTTTAATTGAATCTTTTTTGCAATTTGCTAACCCTAAAAAGGGTATATTAAATCATTTTACACGGAGGTTTAGATAATTGGCGATTTCTATCGAAAATTTCATATAATTTCTAATTTATATAGAATAGTACAAAAACACCTTTTTTCAAAAAACTAAAATCTGTATTCAATTTCTATCTAAAATACTTTCATACACTTACCGTTTTGATCACGTTTGTGATTTCATCTATATAAGTCAATGTAATCTCCTGAATATTGTCTCCATTCACATTGATTGACATAAGTCTTGATACTTGGGTAAGTGAAATAGTTAATGTCGATGATGACTGTACAGTTAAACTTCGATTATCATCCGAGTTTTGAAGACCAATTAAAGCGTCAGCTGATATTATCTCATCGTCATATGATATTGACAGACCAACTCCTGAGTCTTCCATCAAATTAATAGATGGGCATTCCTCCGGTGCAGGTGATGGCGTCGGTGTCGCCATTGAAGTTGATTGTCCTTCTGTTGGACCTGTCGATGGTGCTGTTGTTGTACTCGGTGCACCTGAAGTTGAACCCGATGGTCCTGCTACCGTTGAAGATGTTGTTCCTTCGGTTGCACCTGTCGTCGATGGAACTGCTGTAGTAGATGGTGGTCCTCCTGTTTGACCTACTAGTGGCACTGTCGTTATACTTGGTAAACCTGTGATTCCACTAGTCATCGGAGGTCCCGATGTAGCTGATGAAACAGTGGTTGGACCTGCTGAGGTTGACTGTTCACATGCAATTAATTCTATCTTATCAACAGAAACATCAATGTCCTCATTCGATGCAGTAAAAGAGATTTCTATTTCTCCGGCTATGTCATAGTTTAATGGTGTCACTTGATTTGCAACAGCAGTTACCTGGAAAGAGTATAATAACACTGCAGACATTTTATTAACGTTGCATTATGTATTATTGGAGGCAATTTTTCTCATTAACGTTTTATTTTGGTCTAACAGACATATGTTAATAAAACCTTGTGACAAATATTATAATAAAACCTTGTTACTAATATAATTAATATTAATAATA
This sequence comes from Mytilus californianus, assembly GCF_021869535.1. Lineage (NCBI taxonomy): Eukaryota > Metazoa > Mollusca > Bivalvia > Mytilida > Mytilidae > Mytilus > Mytilus californianus. The sequence continues at coordinate 125,998,265 of NW_026262668.1, forward strand.
ACCTTCTTCAACTAATTTTCTTAAGATTGTGTTTTAGTCGGTTGGCATACTCGATTGCTGTTGATATTTTTTCTCTATTTGTACTAGTAAAATGAATTTAATTCTCAAACAACCAGTTTGATTGTAGCATTACCCGAAAAGTCTGTACATAAAACCGTTAATTCTTTTAAGAGTTTTTTCAGATATTTTCTAATCATCAGTTCAATACTGTTCAGACTTTAGACTTGTATTCAATCCAGTACTGTTCACTAGCATTTGGGACAATTCAAAGCTTTGTATAATTGAACAGGTACATTACAACTTTTAAACAGAACTAAATTTGACTGAACAAATCTTAATTGACTGCAAGCGATGTGTCTGAACAGTATTCAGTTTCTAGTGGTGGTTAAAGGAGACATGACACGATTTTCAATTTGTGTTTCAAAATGTTTATTTATACTTAACTTTCCCCAAAAATACACTAATAGAAATATAAGTGTCCACTATTTGGTAAAATATGTCTTTTAATGAGATTTAATGCAACGATTGATCGACCTGTCAAATATGCATATTTCCATCCCGGAAGTCGCTCAGAACGAGGCTACTACGTCAGTGGTTACATTCATTCATATTGACATATGGGTACAGCACAAATTTAGATTCGATTATTATCCAACAAAACGCATGACAGTGATAAACAATGATTATGTGTGATGCCGATGGATTCAACAATATAATTAAAAAGAATATTGACATGATATTTTATGTTTTTCGAATGGCACGCAGACTTAGAAGGTGTAAAGATGAGACTTTTTAACAAGAATAAAACTACACTTCTTTCCGCCCACTTTCATAAGGAATCCAGAGTTGGGGTCTCGTGTGCTATGCCATGAGTTCATCATGGGTCACAGGTGTACGGTACAGATGATTGAGTTTCGCAATTTCAGGTCTCGTTTGAAGTTGCAAACTTCAGGTGTCACGCCACATGGGGGATTGATAAGACATAGTTATTACGCAATATTACTTCATAAGCTCTTTGTGTACATCCTGGATGTTGGTTTTGCCGAGGGCACAATTGAGATTGGAATATATTATAGTAATACAGGTACAACTACCTGATCATATGTTTAATGAACACCTGCTGTACGACCATACAATACCTTATGCACCACCAATTAAATACCCTAACCAGTGTTGATAACTAATCGACAACCTGTATATAGATCTTTTTTTTATTGCTTTTAAGAATATGCAGATATAAAAAGGTTTATAACAGATGCATTTTTTTAATTGACTTCTTGAGATGGAAAAGTAATATTCCTGTATGCTTGCAAGTCTATCACTTCAAAAGAAATTGTTAGACAAAAAACATAAAAGCAAATAAGGAAATGATACGAGAATGTGAATCATAAGTCTTTTACATTCTTTTCTGCTGTTTGGTCGGGTTGTTGTCTCTTTAACACATTCCCCAATTCCATTCTCAAGTTTATTATATTGAACATCGAATATAATTATTTACAACTATTTAGTTGGTAAAGATTCAGATGATGAAAAACATTTCTTTTTAAAATCGAAACTTTATAATAAATGAAGAAAGTGTCGTTTACCGTAAGGCCTCCAACAGTGAGAAAACCCCATACCGTATATTCGGCTATCAAAGTTCTCAACGTGAAAATGTGAAACAATTTTAACGAGAAAACTAACTTATTTATAACAAAATAATTTCCGCAGAAAAAAATGTAAGCTAGATCAAAACCAAGTACAGCTAATACACAACTCATGTTCTCAAAGACTGAAGTATGTTACATGTAAACATTTTCCTGCTCAGTCCGATTGAAAATCTAACATTTATTCAAATGACCCCTTTTAGAAGAAATATTTTGAAAAAGAACATTATGTGTTGCGAATATGTTCATGGGCTCAAGCGTTTTGCTGGTAGCAATAAACAAACTGATTGCTAAATGATATTGGAAAGAGAGGGGTGGAAATAAGTGAATTTGAATTTACTTTGTGTAATTCTTTAAATTTGAAGTTAGATTTATAAGGGTCTGGATGGAATAGCATACTTTAGAAGTTTAGTATAACTATATTAATTATTTCAACATAAGATAGTTTTTCTTAAAAATGTATGGTTTTAAAAGGTAAATAACATAACACGTAGATCACACTACAGGTGCCTTCTTACCTTTCACATGGTCAAGTATGCTATAGGTGTCAACATATAATCACTAAAACAACAGCCTCCAATAAATGTTTTGTTTTGTGTAATTTTATACATAAGGTGAGACGTAAATATTGAATTGAATTGTTTACATTAAATTGTTAATTGAATATCCTAATGCAGAAACAGTGTGATTAAGGATTTTTCACTATACAAATCATTTGTGTGTCGCATGGTTTCCAACCAAAAAAATTCTAAGCATAACTTTTGGTGATAATTTATACCTATTAAAAGTCTAAGTAAAAAAAAAAAAAAAAAAAAACACACAAAAAAACGGACACTAAACACTGCTAAGGTTTCCTTAGTGCACTAGGGACTTATGATATGCCACTAAGGACTAGATGGGGTGTTATTACCTTTAATGTCTTTTCATATTATGGTAGATATTGATATGTAATGCATAAATTTCAAATGTTATAGAAAAATAATCACAAATAAATGAGTTATTCAACATTGTGTAGACACGTGTCTTTTTTTCTTTGATATGCCGAAAATCAATGAACCGTTAGACACGTGTCAAATTACATAACTGATTACACGGGAATCCTGCTATCTGTTGTGTACAATCGACAATATTGGAGAAGTTGGATACTAATAAATGAATTGTTTTCAGAATATATTTCAGTGATCAATTTTGATTTGACTCGCACTGAATAAGTTGTTAAAATTTTATTCATGTTTTTTTTTCAGATTCGCAAGAGTATTTTGTAATTATTTCTTGTAAATAATAGATTTGTTTCCAGAGCAATTTATATAAATTTATTTTCATTTATGAAGACGTTAAGCAATGTATTACTGGACAAAACGAAATCAATAAGATAATAAATCTTTACTACATGCAACCACACTAATTTCATATATGAACTGTTTGGGCAGAGATTATCTTATGCGTTTTCTATGGTTCATTTTCAAAATTTTTATCATATGAAGAACACGTTTGAGCAATATATTTGTGGACAAAAACGAATTCAATATGATAATAAATTTTTACTACATGCAACCAATATAAGAAAGAAGATGTGGTATGTTTGGCGATGAGACAACTCTTCACAAGAGACAAAATGACACAGAAATTAATAACTATAAGTCACCGTACGGCCTTAAAGCACATACAACATAGTCATTATTTCATACAATATCTTAAACAGACAATTTGGTTAAAAAAATACAAATCGGATTATCTTCTGACATACTTGTTCTTCTTAAAGAAAAAATAGATTTAAAGAAAATATTTCTGTTGGTTTTGTTTCAAGGATTTGTATAGTAATATACTTTACAAATCCTTGTTTTTTTCATTTTTACACGTGATAGATTTAGGTATAAAGTATTCAAATTATCTTGTATTACAAAAAATGATTATTTTCACATCATGAAAAAGCATATTTACAAGGCATTCGTACGAAGCATAACCTTTTTATGTCAAAATTATATCTACAGCTCTAAATTAACACATACGGGATAATTTTCGTAAATAATGTGCTAAAAACTGTGGAACATTTAAAAAAAACATTTGTCTCCTTTATATATTTGAAAATGAAACTTAAAAGTTCGATAATGATATTTAAACTTCTTATACTTTTAGAAAAAAAAAAATGTCGAACAATTACAAAAAAATAATACGGTATGAAGCCTTTGTAAACAGCTATCAAACTTGTTTAAAACTAGTGGTTTTGAATAACCCCAAGGACGTCACATGATTTTTTTTTTCAATTCAATCGTAATTCGTACTAAGTATGAAGCAGTAATAGAAAGTGGAGAAGCAAAAACCAGGTTTTGATAGTTTTTTTTCGGAATTTACTCATAAATTTTAATGAAACACGCATCTTTGTCGGAATTAAAATTAAAACAAAAAACTTATAAATATATCTATTCCTTTTGTCTTGGTATCTCTAAATATTACTTCCATGCTCTTACATAAACATTTAACAAGCTGACCACACTCTTAACTTATTATAGTTGGCGTACATCAAAGTCGTGCACAAATGGCAAATAACTTTGTCGAGAAAGAAATAAAAAATAAATAAAATTATTTGTCCTTTTAATCATTGCAAATAAGAACAACATATTTAATTATAAATTATTAAGCATTAATCTTTTCGATACAATTGTTAATAAAAAGATTATGATTGTTTATTCAGTTGTTATGTTATATGGCACGTGTCAATCGGTTCACTGATTTTCGGCATATCAAAGAAAAATGGGCACGTGCTTAAACAATGCTTAATAACTCGTTTATTTGTGATTATTTTTCTATAAAATTTTAAATTTATGCATTAAATATCAATCTCTAACTTAATATGGAAAAAAAATACATGTAACAGCACCCCATCTAGTCCTTAGTGGCATAGTGTACGTCCTTAGTGCACTAAGGACTCCTTAGCAGTGTTTAGACGTACCGCTTTGCGAACGCCTATTTTGACTTTTACTATCGTTTTTTTCTGCTTCTGGCGCACACATAATTATAACATTACCGTAACAGAGAAAACAGAACAATTTGATCATCAATAATTAGAAATTTATATTTTCAATCATGATTAAAAGTAGTTTTATTTAAATAGAAAAAATAAAAAAAATGGAGAAAGCGGTCTATTAAATTTATTCATCAGACAAACCAAATATGTATGGTAACAATCCGATCGGTATTGTCTGAAAAATCGTCGTTGTTGGACTCTTCGCATGAAGAATTAATATCCTTTTCTTGGTTATTTTCCACACACAATGGCTCAAATTGATGAAGTCAATTGTCTTTATAGTTTGTCAGTAATCGGGAAAAGTGCTGTCAATACCGTCCATAGTGTTTCGACATCGTCCAGTTAGAGACATTTTCCCAGCTTGTAACCACAGACGTAAGCACGATCACGTGATCGTTATCTAATTAAAAATCATTCATTATGCAGGCGCTGGATTCTTTGACCAGAAAAATGCCGATTCATCAGGTTTTGACCAGCAAATTTGTACAAAACATGTTTTAAGACTAATATTTATCATTTTAATAAAAAAATAAAAAAAAAAAATCGTGTCACGTCTCCTTTAAGTCTGACGATTTACAGAAAGACTCAACATGAGTTATCAATGCATTGTTTAATATTTTAAGACCTTTTCAGATCAAAATGGCTACTTAAGTTCAAATAGATTAATTAGTGTAGGTAATCAATAAGACAGAAAATGCCATCCAAAAAACAGCATTTAAGATTTGTATTCAAATACTTTCTGCAATGATTGCCCATACGTACCGTTTTTATCTGGTTTGTGATTTCATCTGTATAAGTCAAAGTAATCTCCTGAATATTGTCTCCATTCACATTGATTGACACAAGTCTTGATACCTGGGTAAGTGAAATCGTTACGGTCGATGACGGTGTTACAGTTAGTTTTCGATTATCATCCGAGCTTTGAAGACCAATCAAAATGTCAGCTGATATTATCTCATCGTCATATGTTATTGACAGACCAACTCCTGCGTCTTCCATCAAATCAATAGATGGACATTCCTCAGGTGCAGGTGATGGTGTCGGTGTCGCCATTGAAGTTGATGGTCCTTCTGTTGGACCTGTCGATGGTGCTGTCGTTGTACTTGGTGCACCTGAAGTTGAACCTGATGGTTCTGCTACCGTTGAAGATGTTGTTCCTTCTGTTGCACCTGTCGTCGATGGAACTGCTGTAGTAGATGGTGGTCCTCCTGTTTGACCTACTAGTGGCACTGTCGTTATACTTGGTAAACCTGAGATTCCGCTTGTCATCGGAGGTCCCGATGTAGCTGATGAAACAGTGGTTGGACCTGCTGAGGTTGACTGTTCACATGCAATTAATTCTATCTTATCAACAGAAACATCAATGTCCTCATTCGATGCAGTAAAAGAGATTTCTATTTCTCCGGCTATGTCATAGTTTAATGGTGTCACATGATTTGCAACAGCAGTTACCTAGAAAGAGTATAATAACACTGCAGACATTTTATAAACGTTGCATTATCTATTATTGGAGGCAATTTTTCTCATTAACGTTTTATTTTGGACTATAAGACATATGTTAATAAAACCTTGTGACCAATATTATAATAAAACCTTGTTACTAATATAATTAATATTAATAATAACCTTCTTCAACTAATTTTCTTAAGATTGTGTTTTAGCCGTTTAGCATATTCTATTGCTGTTGATATTTTTCTCTATTTGTACTAGTAAAATGAATTTAATTCTCAAACAACCAGTTTGATTGTAGCATTACCCGAACAGTCTGCACATAAAACCGTTAAGTCTTTTAAGAGTTTTTTCAGATATTTTCTAATCATCAGTTCAATACTTTTCAGACTTCAGACTTGTATTCAATCCAGTACTGTTCACTAGCATTTGGGACAATTCAAAGCTTTGTATAATTGAACAGGTACATTACAACTTTTAAACAGTACTAAAATTGACTGAACAAATCTTAATTGACTGCAAGCGATGTGTCTGAACAGTATTCAGTTTCTAGTGGTGGTTATGTCTGACGATTTACAGAAAGACTCAACATGAGTTATCAATGCATTGTTTAATATTTTAAGACCTTTTCAGATCAAAATGGCTACTTAACTTCAAATAGATTAATTAGTGTAGGTAATCAATAAGACAGAAAATGCCATTCAAAAAACAGCATTTAAGATTTGTATTCAAATACTTTCTGCAATGATTGCCCATACGTACCGTTTTTATCTGGTTTGTGATTTCATCTGTATAAGTCAAAGTAATCTCCTGAATATTGTCTCCATTCACATTGATTGACACAAGTCTTGATACCTGGGTAAGTGAAATCGTTACGGTCGATGACGGTGTTACAGTTAGTTTTCGATTATCATCCGAGCTTTGAAGACCAATCAAAGTGTCAGCTGATATTATCTCATCGTCATATGTTATTGACAGACCAACTCCTGAGTCTTCCATCAAATCAATAGATGGACATTCCTCAGGTGCAGGTGATGGTGTCGGTGTCGCCATTGAAGTTGATGGTCCTTCTGTTGGACCTGTCGATGGTGCTGTCGTTGTACTCGGTGCACCTGAAGTTGAACCTGATGGTTCTGCTACCGTTGAAGATGTTGTTCCTTCTGTTGCACCTGTCGTCGATGGAACTGCTGTAGTAGATGGTGGTCCTCCTGTTTGACCTACTAGTGGCACTGTCGTTATACTTGGTAAACCTGTGATTCCACTTGTCATCGGAGGTCCCGATGTAGCTGATGAAACAGTGGTTGGACCAGCTGAGGTTGACTGTTCACATGCAATTAATTCTATCTTATCAACAGAAACATCAATATCCTCATTCGATGCAGTAAAAGAGATTTCTATTTCTCCGGCTATGTCATAGTTTAATGGTGTAACTTGATTTGCAACAGCAGTTACCTGGAAAGAGTATAATAACACTGCAGACATTTTATTAACGTTGCATTTTCTATTATTGGAGGCAATTTTTCTCATTAACGTTTTATTTAGGTCTAAAAGACATATGTTAATAAAACCTTGTGACCAATATTATAATAAAACCTTGTTACTAATATAATTAATATTAATAATAAACTTCTTCAACTAATTTTCTTAAGATTGTGTTTTAGCCGTTTGGCATATTCTATTGCTGTTGATATTTTTTCTATATTTGTACTAGTAAAATGAATTTAATTCTCAAACAACCAGTTTGATTGTAGCATTACCCGAAAAGTCTGCATATAAAACCGTTAAGTCTTTTAAGAGTTTTTTCAGATATTTTCTAATCATCAGTTCAATACTTTTCAGACTTTAGACTTATATTCAATCCAGTACTGTTCACTAGCATTTGGGACAATCCAAAGCTTTGTATAATTGAACAGGTACATTACAACTTTTAAACAGTACTAAAATTGACTGAACAAATCTTAATTGACTGCAAGCGATGTGTCTGAACAGTATTCAGTTTCTAGTGGTGGTTAAGTCTGACGATTTACAGAAAGACTCAACATGAGTTATCAATGCATTGTGTAATATTTTAAGACCTTTTCAGATCAAAATGGCTACTTAAGTTCAAATAGGTTAATTAGTGTAGGTAATCAATAAGACAGAAAATGCCATTCAAAAAACAGCATTTAAGATTTGTATTCAAATACTTTCTGCAATGATTGCCCATGCGTACCGTTTTTATCTGGTTTGTGATTTCATCTGTATAAGTCAAAGTAATCTCCTGAGTATTGTCTCCATTCACATTGATTGACACAAGTCTTGATACCTGGGTAAGTGAAATCGTTACGGTCGATGACGGTGTTACAGTTAGTTTTCGATTATCATCCGAGCTTTGAAGACCAATCAAAGTGTCAGCTGATATTATCTCATCGTCATATGTTATTGACAGACCAACTCCTGAGTCTTCCATCAAATCAATAGATGGGCATTCCTCAGGTGCAGGTGATGGTGTCGGTGTCGCCATTGAAGTTGATGGTCCTTCTGTTGTACCTGTCGATGGTGCTGTCGTTGTACTCGGTGCACCTGAAGTTGAACCTGATGGTTCTGCTACCGTTGAAGATGTTGTTCCTTCTGTTGCACCTGTCGTCGATGGAACTGCTGTAGTAGATGGTGGTCCTCCTGTTTGACCTACTAGTGGCACTGTCGTTATACTTGGTAAACCTGTGATTCCACTTGTCATCGGAGGTCCCGATGTAGCTGATAAAACAGTGGTTGGACCTGCTGAGGTTGACTGTTCACATGCAACTAATTCTATCTTATCAACAGAAACATCAATGTCCTCATTCGATGCAGTAAAAGAGATTTCTATTTCTCCGGCTATGTCATAGTTTAATGGTGTAACTTGATTTGCAACAGCAGTTACCTGGAAAGAGTATAATAACACTGCAGACATTTTATTAACGTTGCATTATCTATTATTGGAGGCAATTTTTCTCATTAACGTTTTATTTCGGTCTAAAAGACATATGTTAATAAAACCTTGTGACCAATATTATAATAAAACCTTGTTACTAATATAATTAATATTAATAATAAACTTCTTCAACTAATTTTCTTAAGATTGTGTTTTAGCCGTTTGGCATATTCTATTGCTGTTGATATTTTTCTCTATTTGTACTAGTAAAATGAATTTAATTCTCAAACAACCAGTTTGATTGTAGCATTACTCGAACAGTCTAAACATAAAACCGTTAAGTCTTTTAAGAGTTTTTTCAGATATTTTCTAATCATCAGTTCAATACTGTTCAGACTTTAGACTTGTATTCAATCCAGTACTGTTCACTAGCATTTGGGACAATTCAAAGCTTTGTATAATTGAACAGGTACATTACAACTTTTAAACAGTACTAAAATTGACTGAACAAATCTTAATTGACTGCAAGCGATGTGTCTGAACAGTATTCAGTTTCTAGTGGATATTAAGTCTGACGATTTACAGAAAGACTCAACATGAGTTATCAATGCACTATTTAATATTTTAAGACCTTTTCAGATCAGAATGGCTACTTAAGTTCAAATAGATTAATTAGTGTAGGTAATCAATTAGATAGAAAATGCCTTTCAAAAAACAGCATTTAAGATTTGTATTCAAATACTTTCTGCAATAATTGCCTATACGTACCGTTTTTATCTGGTTTGTGATTTCATCTGTATAAGTCAAAGTAATCTCCTGAATATTGTCTCCATTCACATTGATTGACACAAGTCTTGATACCTGGGTAAGTGAAATCGTTACGGTCGATGACGGTGTTACAGTTAGTTTTCGATTATCATCCGAGCTTTGAAGACCAATCAAAGTGTCAGCTGATATTATCTCATCGTTATATGTTATTGACAGACCAACTCCTGAGTCTTCCATCAAATCAATAGATGGGCATTCCTCGGGTGCAGGTGATGGTGTCGGTGTCGCCATTGAAGTTGATGGTCCTTCTGTTGGACCTGTCGATGGTGCTGTCGTTGTACTCGGTGCACCTGAAGTTGAACCTGATGGTTCTGCTACCGTTGAAGATGTTGTTCCTTCTGTTGCACCTGTCGTCGATGGAACTGCTGTAGTAGATGGGGGTCCTCCTGTTTGACCTACTAGTGGCACTGTCGTTATACTTGGTAAACCTGTGATTCCACTTGTCATCGGAGGTCCCGATGTAGCTGATGAAACAGTGGTTGGACCTGCTGAGGTTGACTGTTCACATGCAATTAATTCTATCTTATCAACAGAAACATCAATGTCCTCATTCGATGCAGTAAAAGAGATTTCTATTTCTCCGGCTAAGTCATAGTTTAATGGTGTCACTTGATTTGCAACAGCAGTTACCTGGAAAGAGTATAATAACACTGCAGAAATTTTATTAACGTTGCATTATCTATTATTGGAGGCCATTTTTCTCAATAAAGTTTTATTTTGGTCTAAAAGACATATGTTAATAAAACCTTGTGACCAATATTATAAAAAAAAACTTGTTACTAATATAATTAATATTAATAATAACCTTCTTCAACTAATTTTCTTAAGATTGTGTTTTAGCCGTTTGGCATATTCTATTGCTGTTGATATTTTTTCTCTATTTGTCCTTGTAAAATGAGTTTAATTCTCAAACAACCAGTTTGATTGTAGCATTACCCGAACAGTCTGCACATAAAACCGTTAAGTCTTTTAAGAGTTTTTTCAGATATTTTCTAATCATCAGTTCAATACTGTTCAGGCTTTGGACTTGTATTCAATCCAGTACTGTACACTAGCATTTGGCACAATTCAAAGCTTTGTATAATTGAACAGGTACATTACAACTTTTAAACAGTACTAAAATTGACTGAACAAATCTTAATTGACTGCAAGCGATGTGTCTGAACAGTATTCAGTTTCTAGTGGAGATTAAGTCTGACGATTTACAGAAAGACTCAACATGAGTTATCAATGCATTATTTAATATTTTAAGACCTTTTCAGATCAAAATGGCTACTTAAGTTCAAATAGATTAATTAGTGTAGGTAATCAATTAGATAGAAAATGCCTTTCAAAAAACAGCATTTAAGATTTGTATTCAAATACTTTCTGCAATAATTGCCTATACGTACCGTTTTTATCTGGTTTGTGATTTCATCTGTATAAGTCAAAGTAATCTCCTGAATATTGTCTCCATTCACATTGATTGACACAAGTCTTGATACCTGGGTAAGTGAAATCGTTACGGTCGATGACGGTGTTACAGTTAGTTTTCGATTATCATCCGAGCTTTGAAGACCAATCAAAGTGTCAGCTGATATTATCTCATCGTCATATGTTATTGACAGACCAACTCCTGAGTCTTCCATCAAATCAATAGATGGGCATTCCTCGGGTGCAGGTGATGGTGTCGGTGTCGCCATTGAAGTTGATGGTCCTTCTGTTGGACCTGTCGATGGTGCTGTCGTTGTACTCGGTGCACCTGAAGTTGAACCTGATGGTTCTGCTACCGTTGAAGATGTTGTTCCTTCTGTTGCACCTGTCGTCGATGGAACTGCTGTAGTAGATGGTGGTCCTCCTGTTTGACCTACTAGTGGCACTGTCGTTATACTTGGTAAACCTGTGATTCCACTTGTCATCGGAGGTCCCGATGTAGCTGATAAAACAGTGGTTGGACCTGCTGAGGTTGACTGTTCACATGCAACTAATTCTATCTTATCAACAGAAACATCAATGTCCTCATTCGATGCAGTAAAAGAGATTTCTATTTCTCCGGCTATGTCATAGTTTAATGGTGTAACTTGATTTGCAACAGCAGTTACCTGGAAAGAGTATAATAACACTGCAGACATTTTATTAACGTTGCATTATCTATTATTGGAGGCAATTTTTCTCATTAACGTTTTATTTCGGTCTAAAAGACATATGTTAATAAAACCTTGTGACCAATATTATAATAAAACCTTGTTACTAATATAATTAATATTAATAATAAACTTCTTCAACTAATTTTCTTAAGATTGTGTTTTAGCCGTTTGGCATATTCTATTGCTGTTGATATTTTTTCTATATTTGTACTAGTAAAATGAATTTAATTCTCAAACAACCAGTTTGATTGTAGCATTACCCGAAAAGTCTGCATATAAAACCGTTAAGTCTTTTAAGAGTTTTTTCAGATATTTTCTAATCATCAGTTCAATACTTTTCAGACTTTAGACTTATATTCAATCCAGTACTGTTCACTAGCATTTGGGACAATCCAAAGCTTTGTATAATTGAACAGGTACATTACAACTTTTAAACAGTACTAAAATTGACTGAACAAATCTTAATTGACTGCAAGCGATGTGTCTGAACAGTATTCAGTTTCTAGTGGTGGTTAAGTCTGACGATTTACAGAAAGACTCAACATGAGTTATCAATGCATTGTGTAATATTTTAAGACCTTTTCAGATCAAAATGGCTACTTAAGTTCAAATAGGTTAATTAGTGTAGGTAATCAATAAGACAGAAAATGCCATTCAAAAAACAGCATTTAAGATTTGTATTCAAATACTTTCTGCAATGATTGCCCATGCGTACCGTTTTTATCTGGTTTGTGATTTCATCTGTATAAGTCAAAGTAATCTCCTGAGTATTGTCTCCATTCACATTGATTGACACAAGTCTTGATACCTGGGTAAGTGAAATCGTTACGGTCGATGACGGTGTTACAGTTAGTTTTCGATTATCATCCGAGCTTTGAAGACCAATCAAAGTGTCAGCTGATATTATCTCATCGTCATATGTTATTGACAGACCAACTCCTGAGTCTTCCATCAAATCAATAGATGGGCATTCCTCAGGTGCAGGTGATGGTGTCGGTGTCGCCATTGAAGTTGATGGTCCTTCTGTTGTACCTGTCGATGGTGCTGTCGTTGTACTCGGTGCACCTGAAGTTGAACCTGATGGTTCTGCTACCGTTGAAGATGTTGTTCCTTCTGTTGCACCTGTCGTCGATGGAACTGCTGTAGTAGATGGTGGTCCTCCTGTTTGACCTACTAGTGGCACTGTCGTTATACTTGGTAAACCTGTGATTCCACTTGTCATCGGAGGTCCCGATGTAGCTGATAAAACAGTGGTTGGACCTGCTGAGGTTGACTGTTCACATGCAACTAATTCTATCTTATCAACAGAAACATCAATGTCCTCATTCGATGCAGTAAAAGAGATTTCTATTTCTCCGGCTATGTCATAGTTTAATGGTGTAACTTGATTTGCAACAGCAGTTACCTGGAAAGAGTATAATAACACTGCAGACATTTTATTAACGTTGCATTATCTATTATTGGAGGCAATTTTTCTCATTAACGTTTTATTTCGGTCTAAAAGACATATGTTAATAAAACCTTGTGACCAATATTATAATAAAACCTTGTTACTAATATAATTAATATTAATAATAAACTTCTTCAACTAATTTTCTTAAGATTGTGTTTTAGCCGTTTGGCATATTCTATTGCTGTTGATATTTTTCTCTATTTGTACTAGTAAAATGAATTTAATTCTCAAACAACCAGTTTGATTGTAGCATTACTCGAACAGTCTAAACATAAAACCGTTAAGTCTTTTAAGAGTTTTTTCAGATATTTTCTAATCATCAGTTCAATACTGTTCAGACTTTAGACTTGTATTCAATCCAGTACTGTTCACTAGCATTTGGGACAATTCAAAGCTTTGTATAATTGAACAGGTACATTACAACTTTTAAACAGTACTAAAATTGACTGAACAAATCTTAATTGACTGCAAGCGATGTGTCTGAACAGTATTCAGTTTCTAGTGGATATTAAGTCTGACGATTTACAGAAAGACTCAACATGAGTTATCAATGCACTATTTAATATTTTAAGACCTTTTCAGATCAGAATGGCTACTTAAGTTCAAATAGATTAATTAGTGTAGGTAATCAATTAGATAGAAAATGCCTTTCAAAAAACAGCATTTAAGATTTGTATTCAAATACTTTCTGCAATAATTGCCTATACGTACCGTTTTTATCTGGTTTGTGATTTCATCTGTATAAGTCAAAGTAATCTCCTGAATATTGTCTCCATTCACATTGATTGACACAAGTCTTGATACCTGGGTAAGTGAAATCGTTACGGTCGATGACGGTGTTACAGTTAGTTTTCGATTATCATCCGAGCTTTGAAGACCAATCAAAGTGTCAGCTGATATTATCTCATCGTCATATGTTATTGACAGACCAACTCCTGAGTCTTCCATCAAATCAATAGATGGGCATTCCTCGGGTGCAGGTGATGGTGTCGGTGTCGCCATTGAAGTTGATGGTCCTTCTGTTGGACCTGTCGATGGTGCTGTCGTTGTACTCGGTGCACCTGAAGTTGAACCTGATGGTTCTGCTACCGTTGAAGATGTTGTTCCTTCTGTTGCACCTGTCGTCGATGGAACTGCTGTAGTAGATGGGGGTCCTCCTGTTTGACCTACTAGTGGCACTGTCGTTATACTTGGTAAACCTGTGATTCCACTTGTCATCGGAGGTCCCGATGTAGCTGATGAAACAGTGGTTGGACCTGCTGAGGTTGACTGTTCACATGCAATTAATTCTATCTTATCAACAGAAACATCAATGTCCTCATTCGATGCAGTAAAAGAGATTTCTATTTCTCCGGCTAAGTCATAGTTTAATGGTGTCACTTGATTTGCAACAGCAGTTACCTGGAAAGAGTATAATAACACTGCAGAAATTTTATTAACGTTGCATTATCTATTATTGGAGGCCATTTTTCTCAATAAAGTTTTATTTTGGTCTAAAAGACATATGTTAATAAAACCTTGTGACCAATATTATAAAAAAAAACTTGTTACTAATATAATTAATATTAATAATAACCTTCTTCAACTAATTTTCTTAAGATTGTGTTTTAGCCGTTTGGCATATTCTATTGCTGTTGATATTTTTTCTCTATTTGTCCTTGTAAAATGAGTTTAATTCTCAAACAACCAGTTTGATTGTAGCATTACCCGAACAGTCTGCACATAAAACCGTTAAGTCTTTTAAGAGTTTTTTCAGATATTTTCTAATCATCAGTTCAATACTGTTCAGGCTTTGGACTTGTATTCAATCCAGTACTGTACACTAGCATTTGGCACAATTCAAAGCTTTGTATAATTTAACAGGTACATTACAACTTTTAAACAGTACTAAAATTGACTGAACAAATCTTAATTGACTGCAAGCGATGTGTCTGAACAGTATTCAGTTTCTAGTGGAGATTAAGTCTGACGATTTACAGAAAGACTCAACATGAGTTATCAATGCATTATTTAATATTTTAAGACCTTTTCAGATCAAAATGGCTACTTAAGTTCAAATAGATTAATTAGTGTAGGTAATCAATTAGATAGAAAATGCCTTTCAAAAAACAGCATTTAAGATTTGTATTCAAATACTTTCTGCAATAATTGCCTATACGTACCGTTTTTATCTGGTTTGTGATTTCATCTGTATAAGTCAAAGTAATCTCCTGAATATTGTCTCCATTCACATTGATTGACACAAGTCTTGATACCTGGGTAAGTGAAATCGTTACGGTCGATGACGGTGTTACAGTTAGTTTTCGATTATCATCCGAGCTTTGAAGACCAATCAAAGTGTCAGCTGATATTATCTCATCGTCATATGTTATTGACAGACCAACTCCTGAGTCTTCCATCAAATCAATAGATGGGCATTCCTCGGGTGCAGGTGATGGTGTCGGTGTCGCCATTGAAGTTGATGGTCCTTCTGTTGGACCTGTCGATGGTGCTGTCGTTGTACTCGGTGCACCTGAAGTTGAACCTGATGGTTCTGCTACCGTTGAAGATGTTGTTCCTTCTGTTGCACCTGTCGTCGATGGAACTGCTGTAGTAGATGGTGGTCCTCCTGTTTGACCTACTAGTGGCACTGTCGTTATACTTGGTAAACCTGTGATTCCACTTGTCATCGGAGGTCCCGATGTAGCTGATGAAACAGTGGTTGGACCTGCTGAGGTTGACTGTTCACATGCAATTAATTCTATCTTATCAACAGAAACATCAATGTCCTCATTCGATGCAGTAAAAGAGATTTCTATTTCTCCAGCTATGTCATAGTTTAATGGTGTCACTTGATTTGCAACAGCAGTTACCTGGAAAGAGTATAATAACACTGCAGAAATTCTATTAACGTTGCATTATCTATTATTGGAGGCAATTTTTCTCAATAAAGTTTTATTTTGGTCTAAAAGACATATGTTAATAAAACCTTGTGACCAATATTATAAAAAAAAACCTTGTTACTAATATAATAAATATTAATAATAACCTTCTTCAACTAATTTTCTTAAGATTGTGTTTTAGCCGTTTGGCATATTCTATTGCTGTTGATATTTTTTCTCTATTTGTACTAGTAAAATGAATTTAATTCTCAAACAACCTGTTTGATTGTAGCATTACCCGAAAAGTCTGCACATAAAACTGTTAAGTCTTTTAAGAGTTTTTTCAGATATTTTCTAATCATCAGTTCAATACTGTTCAGGCTTTAGACTTGTATTCAGTCCAGTACTGTACACTAGCATTTGGGACAATTCAAAGCTTTGTATAATTTAACAGGTACATTATAACTTTTAAACAGTACTAAAATTGACTGAACAATTCTTAATTGACTGCAAGCGATGTGTCTGAACAGTATTCAGTTTCTAGTGGAGATTAAGTCTGACGATTTACAGAAAGACTCAACATGAGTTATCAATGCATTATTTAATATTTTAAGACCTTTTCAGATCAAAATGGCTACTTAAGTTCAAATAGATTAATAAGTGTAGGTAATCAATTAGATAGAAAATGCCTTTCAAAAAACAGCATTTAAGATTTGTATTCAAATACTTTCTGCAATAATTGCCTATACGTACCGTTTTTATCTGGTTTGTGATTTCATCTGTATAAGTCAAAGTAATCTCCTGAATATTGTCTCCATTTACATTGATTGACACAAGTCTTGATACCTGGGTAAGTGAAATCGTTACGGTCGATGACGGTGTTACAGTTAGTTTTCGATTATCATCCGAGCTTTGAAGACCAATCAAAGTGTCAGCTGATATTATCTCATCGTCATATGTTATTGACAGACCAACTCCTGAGTCTTCCATCAAATCAATAGATGGGCATTCCTCGGGTGCAGGTGATGGTGTCGGTGTCGCCATTGAAGTTGATGGTCCTTCTGTTGGACCTGTCGATGGTGCTGTCGTTGTACTCGGTGCACCTGAAGTTGAACCTGATGGTTCTGCTACCGTTGAAGATGTTGTTCCTTCTGTTGCACCTGTCGTCGATGGAACTGCTGTAGTAGATGGTGGTCCTCCTGTTTGACCTACTAGTGGCACTGTCGTTATACTTGGTAAACCTGTGATTCCACTTGTCATCGGAGGTCCCGATGAAGCTGATGAAACAGTGGTTGGACCTGCTGAGGTTGACTGTTCACATGCAATTAATTCTATCTTATCAACAGAAACATCAATGTCCTCATTCGATGCAGTAAAAGAGATTTCTATTTCTCCGGCTATGTCATAGTTTAATGGTGTCACTTGATTTGCAACAGCAGTTACCTGGAAAGAGTATAATAACACTGCAGAAATTTTATTAACGTTGCATTATCTATTATTGGAGGCAATTTTTCTCAATAAAGTTTTATTTTGGTCTAAAAGACATATGTTAATAAAACCTTGTGACCAATATTATAAAAAAAACCTTGTTACTAATATAATTAATATTAATAGTAACCTTCTTCAACTAATTTTCTTAAGATTGTGTTTTAGCCGTTTGGCATATTCTATTGCTGTTGATATTTTTTCTCTATTTGTACTAGTACGAGGGTTGTCCGTAAAGTTCGTGGACAAGCTGAAGTCTGCGTAAAAATAGCATTTCAGGTAAATTCTTTTTGCATATTTGTAATCCTGAACTATATCCTAGTTCGGTTATATCAATATTTGTCCAATTTTCAATGCGAAATAAAAACACTTACTTCATATAAATATAAGCAATAGGGACCCGGAGCACCGCGAAAATATCACATAACATGCAGGCTGGTGTTTTCATATTTTTGTTATTTTAAGTTTCAAAATCCGCCAAAATATACATGAAACTTACATTGTGACGTCGACAATAGTCTTGACGTTACACCTGCTAAATTTGAATGGTCAAAATTTCGAAATGGCGGAGAAATCTCGATTTGAAGCATTGAATCCAGAATCGGCATCACTGAAAAAAAGGAAATTTACGGAAAAGGTGGAGCAGCGGGCGGTTATAAAGTTTTGTGTAGACATCGGAAAAACGCCAACAGAAACACACAAATTCTTAAAACAGTCTGAGAAACATAGCAAAGTTAGTCGTTCATTGGTATTCAAGTGGCACAAAAGGTTTGGGGACGGAAGAGACAATTTGGAAGACGATGAGCGGGAAGGTAGGCCATCTTTCAGGAAATCAGATGCGATAAAAAATGAAGTTCTGAACGTTATCAACAGTGACCGGCGACTAACAGTTCGCGAAGTTGCAGACAAATGTGACATTTCTAAGACTACAGCGCACCACATTTTAGCAAATGATTTAAATATGAATCGAGTATGTGCTAGATGGGTACCGCGACTTCTTACAGCAGAACATTTAACAAAAAGAATGGAATTGTCAAATCAATTTATTAAAAAAGTTTCTCGTGGTGGCATACGATTTCTAGACGGAATAATTACAACCGACGAAAGCTGGTTTCATTACTACGATCCGGAAACTAAACAACAGTCAAGTCAGTGGAAAAACTGTTACTCACCGCCACCAAAGAAGGCAAAGGTAACCAAATCAATGGGAAAGAATATGTTCATTCTCTTCATGGACCGAAAAGGAATGTTACTGACACATGCTGTACCCCGTGGCCAGACTGTTAATTCTGAATACTACTCCAAGGTATTTAACATAATATTTGCTTTTAAAAATAATGAACGATCTTAAATTAATAATTAAAACTTAAATAAAATGAAATAAACAGTTTAAGAAGGTGTTTATCAAAGAATAAAAAATAAATTATCAATCTTATTTTTAATTTAGATGCAATACGATTAAAAGTCCGTTTATTTTGTACTTTCAGGTACTGAGGCGAGATTTGGTTCAAGCTTTGAGAAAGAAACGCCCTTATTTAGCAGCCAACATAGAGCAAGTGATATTACACCAAGACAATGCACCGGCCCACACTTCTCTAAAAACTAATCTAGAAATTGATTTACTTGGATTCGAATGTCTGAAACATCCTCCGTATAGCCCTGACTTAGCGCCAATGGATTTTGCGGTATTCCCGCATATCAAATCTTTTCTCCGTGGACAAAGGTTCGACGATTTACCTGAACTAAGACAGGAAGTAATGAACATAATCTTAAAAATGAAAACAGAACAGTTTGAGAAAATATTTGATGACTGGTTAAAAAGATGTAAAAATGTGTTGCTTTGAAAGGAGACTACGTTGAGAAAAGTTAAAATGTTGACGTCGTCGAACGTCTGAACGTCGGAAATATTTGTTTGGGTGCTCCGGTTGAGAGTTTCTTATGATTTTTAAATTGATGAAAATACGATTATTTAAGCAGGTACTGTAATAAAATTTTGTACACTTAATCAGTAAATCAGTAAATTAGTTATATACTTGTTTTATTCATTTCGGACGGGTAAATAATATTTTATTGAGATTGTCTTCAAACTTTACGGACAACCCTCGTAAAATGAATTTAATTCTCAAACAACCAGTTTGATTGTAGCATTACCCGAACAGTCTGCACATAAAACCGTTAAGTCTTTTAAGAGTTTTTTCAGATATTTTCTAATCATCAGTTCAATACGGTTCAGACTTTAGACTTGTATTCAATCCAGTACTGTACACTAGCATTTGGCACAATTCAAAGCTTTGTATAATTGAACAGGCACATTACAACTTTTAAACAGTACTAAAATTGACTGCAAGCGATGTGTCTGAACAGTATTCAGTTTCTAGTGGATATTAAGTCTGACGATTTACAGAAAGACTCAACATGAGTTATCAATGCATTGTTTAATATTTTAAGACCTTTTCAGATCAAAATGGCTACTTAAGTTCAAATAGATTAATTAGTGTAGGTAATCAATTAGATAGAAAATGCCTTTCAAAAAACAGCATTTAAGATTTGTATTCAAATACTTTCTGCAATAATTGCCTATACGTACCGTTTTTATCTGGTTTGTGATTTCATCTGTATAAGTCAAAGTAATCTCCTGAATATTGTCTCCATTCACATTGATTGACACAAGTCTTGATACCTGGGTAAGTGAAATCGTTACGGTCGATGACGGTGTTACAGTTAGTTTTCGATTATCATCCGAGCTTTGAAGACCAATCAAAGTGTCAGCTGATATTATCTCATCGTCATATGTTATTGACAGACCAACTCCTGAGTCTTCCATCAAATCAATAGATGGGCATTCCTCGGGTGCAGGTGATGGTGTCGGTGTCGCCATTGAAGTTGATGGTCCTTCTGTTGGACCTGTCGATGGTGCTGTCGTTGTACTCGGTGCACCTGAAGTTGAACCTGATGGTTCTGCTACCGTTGAAGATGTTGTTCCTTCTGTTGCACCTGTCGTCGATGGAACTGCTGTAGTAGATGGGGGTCCTCCTGTTTGACCTACTAGTGGCACTGTCGTTATACTTGGTAAACCTGTGATTCCACTTGTCATCGGAGGTCCCGATGTAGCTGATGAAACAGTGGTTGGACCTGCTGAGGTTGACTGTTCACATGCAATTAATTCTATCTTATCAACAGAAACATCAATGTCCTCATTCGATGCAGTAAAAGAGATTTCTATTTCTCCGGCTAAGTCATAGTTTAATGGTGTCACTTGATTTGCAACAGCAGTTACCTGGAAAGAGTATAATAACACTGCAGAAATTTTATTAACGTTGCATTATCTATTATTGGAGGCCATTTTTCTCAATAAAGTTTTATTTTGGTCTAAAAGACATATGTTAATAAAACCTTGTGACCAATATTATATAAAAAAACTTGTTACTAATATAATTAATATTAATAATAACCTTCTTCAACTAATTTTCTTAAGATTGTGTTTTAGCCGTTTGGCATATTCTATTGCTGTTGATATTTTTTCTCTATTTGTCCTTGTAAAATGAGTTTAATTCTCAAACAACCAGTTTGATTGTAGCATTACCCGAACAGTCTGCACATAAAACCGTTAAGTCTTTTAAGAGTTTTTTCAGATATTTTCTAATCATCAGTTCAATACTGTTCAGGCTTTGGACTTGTATTCAATCCAGTACTGTACACTAGCATTTGGCACAATTCAAAGCTTTGTATAATTTAACAGGTACATTACAACTTTTAAACAGTACTAAAATTGACTGAACAAATCTTAATTGACTGCAAGCGATGTGTCTGAACAGTATTCAGTTTCTAGTGGAGATTAAGTCTGACGATTTACAGAAAGACTCAACATGAGTTATCAATGCATTATTTAATATTTTAAGACCTTTTCAGATCAAAATGGCTACTTAAGTTCAAATAGATTAATTAGTGTAGGTAATCAATTAGATAGAAAATGCCTTTCAAAAAACAGCATTTAAGATTTGTATTCAAATACTTTCTGCAATAATTGCCTATACGTACCGTTTTTATCTGGTTTGTGATTTCATCTGTATAAGTCAAAGTAATCTCCTGAATATTGTCTCCATTCACATTGATTGACACAAGTCTTGATACCTGGGTAAGTGAAATCGTTACGGTCGATGACGGTGTTACAGTTAGTTTTCGATTATCATCCGAGCTTTGAAGACCAATCAAAGTGTCAGCTGATATTATCTCATCGTCATATGTTATTGACAGACCAACTCCTGAGTCTTCCATCAAATCAATAGATGGGCATTCCTCGGGTGCAGGTGATGGTGTCGGTGTCGCCATTGAAGTTGATGGTCCTTCTGTTGGACCTGTCGATGGTGCTGTCGTTGTACTCGGTGCACCTGAAGTTGAACCTGATGGTTCTGCTACCGTTGAAGATGTTGTTCCTTCTGTTGCACCTGTCGTCGATGGAACTGCTGTAGTAGATGGTGGTCCTCCTGTTTGACCTACTAGTGGCACTGTCGTTATACTTGGTAAACCTGTGATTCCACTTGTCATCGGAGGTCCCGATGTAGCTGATGAAACAGTGGTTGGACCTGCTGAGGTTGACTGTTCACATGCAATTAATTCTATCTTATCAACAGAAACATCAATGTCCTCATTCGATGCAGTAAAAGAGATTTCTATTTCTCCAGCTATGTCATAGTTTAATGGTGTCACTTGATTTGCAACAGCAGTTACCTGGAAAGAGTATAATAACACTGCAGAAATTCTATTAACGTTGCATTATCTATTATTGGAGGCAATTTTTCTCAATAAAGTTTTATTTTGGTCTAAAAGACATATGTTAATAAAACCTTGTGACCAATATTATAAAAAAAAACCTTGTTACTAATATAATAAATATTAATAATAACCTTCTTCAACTAATTTTCTTAAGATTGTGTTTTAGCCGTTTGGCATATTCTATTGCTGTTGATATTTTTTCTCTATTTGTACTAGTAAAATGAATTTAATTCTCAAACAACCTGTTTGATTGTAGCATTACCCGAAAAGTCTGCACATAAAACTGTTAAGTCTTTTAAGAGTTTTTTCAGATATTTTCTAATCATCAGTTCAATACTGTTCAGGCTTTAGACTTGTATTCAGTCCAGTACTGTACACTAGCATTTGGGACAATTCAAAGCTTTGTATAATTTAACAGGTACATTATAACTTTTAAACAGTACTAAAATTGACTGAACAATTCTTAATTGACTGCAAGCGATGTGTCTGAACAGTATTCAGTTTCTAGTGGAGATTAAGTCTGACGATTTACAGAAAGACTCAACATGAGTTATCAATGCATTATTTAATATTTTAAGACCTTTTCAGATCAAAATGGCTACTTAAGTTCAAATAGATTAATAAGTGTAGGTAATCAATTAGATAGAAAATGCCTTTCAAAAAACAGCATTTAAGATTTGTATTCAAATACTTTCTGCAATAATTGCCTATACGTACCGTTTTTATCTGGTTTGTGATTTCATCTGTATAAGTCAAAGTAATCTCCTGAATATTGTCTCCATTTACATTGATTGACACAAGTCTTGATACCTGGGTAAGTGAAATCGTTACGGTCGATGACGGTGTTACAGTTAGTTTTCGATTATCATCCGAGCTTTGAAGACCAATCAAAGTGTCAGCTGATATTATCTCATCGTCATATGTTATTGACAGACCAACTCCTGAGTCTTCCATCAAATCAATAGATGGGCATTCCTCGGGTGCAGGTGATGGTGTCGGTGTCGCCATTGAAGTTGATGGTCCTTCTGTTGGACCTGTCGATGGTGCTGTCGTTGTACTCGGTGCACCTGAAGTTGAACCTGATGGTTCTGCTACCGTTGAAGATGTTGTTCCTTCTGTTGCACCTGTCGTCGATGGAACTGCTGTAGTAGATGGTGGTCCTCCTGTTTGACCTACTAGTGGCACTGTCGTTATACTTGGTAAACCTGTGATTCCACTTGTCATCGGAGGTCCCGATGAAGCTGATGAAACAGTGGTTGGACCTGCTGAGGTTGACTGTTCACATGCAATTAATTCTATCTTATCAACAGAAACATCAATGTCCTCATTCGATGCAGTAAAAGAGATTTCTATTTCTCCGGCTATGTCATAGTTTAATGGTGTCACTTGATTTGCAACAGCAGTTACCTGGAAAGAGTATAATAACACTGCAGAAATTTTATTAACGTTGCATTATCTATTATTGGAGGCAATTTTTCTCAATAAAGTTTTATTTTGGTCTAAAAGACATATGTTAATAAAACCTTGTGACCAATATTATAAAAAAAAACCTTGTTACTAATATAATTAATATTAATAGTAACCTTCTTCAACTAATTTTCTTAAGATTGTGTTTTAGCCGTTTGGCATATTCTATTGCTGTTGATATTTTTTCTCTATTTGTACTAGTACGAGGGTTGTCCGTAAAGTTCGTGGACAAGCTGAAGTCTGCGTAAAAATAGCATTTCAGGTAAATTCTTTTTGCATATTTGTAATCCTGAACTATATCCTAGTTCGGTTATATCAATATTTGTCCAATTTTCAATGCGAAATAAAAACACTTACTTCATATAAATATAAGCAATAGGGACCCGGAGCACCGCGAAAATATCACATAACATGCAGGCTGGTGTTTTCATATTTTTGTTATTTTAAGTTTCAAAATCCGCCAAAATATACATGAAACTTACATTGTGACGTCGACAATAGTCTTGACGTTACACCTGCTAAATTTGAATGGTCAAAATTTCGAAATGGCGGAGAAATCTCGATTTGAAGCATTGAATCCAGAATCGGCATCACTGAAAAAAAGGAAATTTACGGAAAAGGTGGAGCAGCGGGCGGTTATAAAGTTTTGTGTAGACATCGGAAAAACGCCAACAGAAACACACAAATTCTTAAAACAGTCTGAGAAACATAGCAAAGTTAGTCGTTCATTGGTATTCAAGTGGCACAAAAGGTTTGGGGACGGAAGAGACAATTTGGAAGACGATGAGCGGGAAGGTAGGCCATCTTTCAGGAAATCAGATGCGATAAAAAATGAAGTTCTGAACGTTATCAACAGTGACCGGCGACTAACAGTTCGCGAAGTTGCAGACAAATGTGACATTTCTAAGACTACAGCGCACCACATTTTAGCAAATGATTTAAATATGAATCGAGTATGTGCTAGATGGGTACCGCGACTTCTTACAGCAGAACATTTAACAAAAAGAATGGAATTGTCAAATCAATTTATTAAAAAAGTTTCTCGTGGTGGCATACGATTTCTAGACGGAATAATTACAACCGACGAAAGCTGGTTTCATTACTACGATCCGGAAACTAAACAACAGTCAAGTCAGTGGAAAAACTGTTACTCACCGCCACCAAAGAAGGCAAAGGTAACCAAATCAATGGGAAAGAATATGTTCATTCTCTTCATGGACCGAAAAGGAATGTTACTGACACATGCTGTACCCCGTGGCCAGACTGTTAATTCTGAATACTACTCCAAGGTATTTAACATAATATTTGCTTTTAAAAATAATGAACGATCTTAAATTAATAATTAAAACTTAAATAAAATGAAATAAACAGTTTAAGAAGGTGTTTATCAAAGAATAAAAAATAAATTATCAATCTTATTTTTAATTTAGATGCAATACGATTAAAAGTCCGTTTATTTTGTACTTTCAGGTACTGAGGCGAGATTTGGTTCAAGCTTTGAGAAAGAAACGCCCTTATTTAGCAGCCAACATAGAGCAAGTGATATTACACCAAGACAATGCACCGGCCCACACTTCTCTAAAAACTAATCTAGAAATTGATTTACTTGGATTCGAATGTCTGAAACATCCTCCGTATAGCCCTGACTTAGCGCCAATGGATTTTGCGGTATTCCCGCATATCAAATCTTTTCTCCGTGGACAAAGGTTCGACGATTTACCTGAACTAAGACAGGAAGTAATGAACATAATCTTAAAAATGAAAACAGAACAGTTTGAGAAAATATTTGATGACTGGTTAAAAAGATGTAAAAATGTGTTGCTTTGAAAGGAGACTACGTTGAGAAAAGTTAAAATGTTGACGTCGTCGAACGTCTGAACGTCGGAAATATTTGTTTGGGTGCTCCGGTTGAGAGTTTCTTATGATTTTTAAATTGATGAAAATACGATTATTTAAGCAGGTACTGTAATAAAATTTTGTACACTTAATCAGTAAATCAGTAAATTAGTTATATACTTGTTTTATTCATTTCGGACGGGTAAATAATATTTTATTGAGATTGTCTTCAAACTTTACGGACAACCCTCGTAAAATGAATTTAATTCTCAAACAACCAGTTTGATTGTAGCATTACCCGAACAGTCTGCACATAAAACCGTTAAGTCTTTTAAGAGTTTTTTCAGATATTTTCTAATCATCAGTTCAATACGGTTCAGACTTTAGACTTGTATTCAATCCAGTACTGTACACTAGCATTTGGCACAATTCAAAGCTTTGTATAATTGAACAGGCACATTACAACTTTTAAACAGTACTAAAATTGACTGCAAGCGATGTGTCTGAACAGTATTCAGTTTCTAGTGGAGATTAAGTCTGACGATTTACAGAAAGACTCAACATGAGTTATCAATGCATTATTTAAAATTTTAAGACCTTTTCAGATCAAAATGGCTACTTAACTTCAAATAGATAAATTAGTGTAGGTAATCAATTAGATAGAAAATGCCTTTCAAAAAACAGCATTTAAGATTTGTATTCAAATACTTTCTGCAATAATTGCCTATACGTACCGTTTTTATCTGGTTTGTGATTTCATCTGTATAAGTCAAAGTAATCTCCTGAATATTGTCTCCATTCACATTGATTGACACAAGTCTTGATACCTGGGTAAGTGAAATCGTTACGGTCGATGACGGTGTTACAGTTAGTTTTCGATTATCATCCGAGCTTTGAAGACCAATCAAAGTGTCAGCTGATATTATCTCATCGTCATATGTTATTGACAGACCAACTCCTGAGTCTTCCATCAAATCAATAGATGGGCATTCCTCGGGTGCAGGTGATGGTGTCGGTGTCGCCATTGAAGTTGATGGTCCTTCTGTTGGACCTGTCGATGGTGCTGTCGTTGTACTCGGTGCACCTGAAGTTGAACCTGATGGTTCTGCTACCGTTGAAGATGTTGTTCCTTCTGTTGCACCTGTCGTCGATGGAACTGCTGTAGTAGATGGTGGTCCTCCTGTTTGACCTACTAGTGGCACTGTCGTTATACTTGGTAAACCTGTGATTCCACTTGTCATCGGAGGTCCCGATGTAGCTGATGAAACAGTGGTTGGACCTGCTGAGGTTGACTGTTCACATGCAATTAATTCTATCTTATCAACAGAAACATCAATGTCCTCATTCGATGCAGTAAAAGAGATTTCTATTTCTCCGGCTAAGTCATAGTTTAATGGTGTCACTTGATTTGCCACAGCAGTTACCTGGAAAGAGTATAATAACACTGCAGAAATTTTATTAACGTTGCATTATCTATTATTGGAGACCATTTTTCTCAATAAAGTTTTATTTTGGTCTAAAAGACATATGTTAATAAAACCTTGTGACCAATATTATAAAAAACCTTGTTACTAATTTAATTAATATTAATAATAACCTTCTTCAACTAATTTTCTTAAGATTGTGTTTTAGCCGTTTGGCATATTCTATTGCTGTTGATATTTTTTCTCTATTTGTACTAGTAAAATGAATTTAATTCTCAAACAACCAGTTTGATTGTAGCATTACCCGAACAGTCTGCACATAAAACCTTTAAGTCTTTTAAGAGTTTTTTCAGATATTTTCTAATCATCAGTTCAATACTGTTCAGGCTTTAGACTTGTATTCAATCCAGTACTGTACACTAGCATTTGGGACAATTCAAAGCTTTGTATAATTTAACAGGTACATTACAACTTTTAAACAGTACTAAAATTGACTGAACAAATCTTAATTGACTGCAAGCGATGTGTCTGAACAGTATTCAGTTTCTAGTGGAGATTAAGTCTGACGATTTACAGAAAGACTCAACATGAGTTATCAATGCATTACTTAATATTTTAAGACCTTTTCAGATCAAAATGGCTACTTAAGTTCAAATAGATTAATTAGTGTAGGTAATCAATTAGATAGAAAATGCCTTTCAAAAAACAGCATTTAAGATTTGTATTCAAATACTTTCTGCAATAATTGCCTATACGTACCGTTTTTATCTGGTTTGTGATTTCATCTGTATAAGTCAAAGTAATCTCCTGAATATTGTCTCCATTCACATTGATTGACACAAGTCTTGATACCTGGGTAAGTGAAATCGTTACGGTCGATGACGGTGTTACAGTTAGTTTTCGATTATCATCCGAGCTTTGAAGACCAATCAAAGTGTCAGCTGATATTATCTCATCGTCATATGTTATTGACAGACCAACTCCTGAGTCTTCCATCAAATCAATAGATGGGCATTCCTCGGGTGCAGGTGATGGTGTCGGTGTCGCCATTGAAGTTGATGGTCCTTCTGTTGGACCTGTCGATGGTGCTGTCGTTGTACTCGGTGCACCTGAAGTTGAACCTGATGGTTCTGCTACCGTTGAAGATGTTGTTCCTTCTGTTGCACCTGTCGTCGATGGAACTGCTGTAGTAGATGGTGGTCCTCCTGTTTGACCTACTAGTGGCACTGTCGTTATACTTGGTAAACCTGTGATTCCACTTGTCATCGGAGGTCCCGATGTAGCTGATGAAACAGTGGTTGGACCTGCTGAGGTTGACTGTTCACATGCAATTAATTCTATCTTATCAACAGAAACATCAATGTCCTCATTCGATGCAGTAAAAGAGATTTCTATTTCTCCGGCTATGTCATAGTTTAATGGTGTCACTTGATTTGCAACAGCAGTTACCTGGAAAGAGTATAATAACACTGCAGAAATTCTATTAACGTTGCATTATCTATTATTGGAGGCAATTTTTCTCAATAAAGTTTTATTTTGGTCTAAAAGACATATGTTAATAAAACCTTGTGACCAATATTATAAAAAAAACCTTGTTACTATAATAATAAATATTAATAATAACCTTCTTCAACTAATTTTCTTAAGATTGTGTTTTAGCCGTTTGGCATATTCTATTGCTGTTGATATTTTTTCTCTATTTGTACTAGTAAAATGAATTTAATTCTCAAACAACCAGTTTGATTGTACCATTACCCGAAAAGTCTGCACATAAAACCGTTAAGTCTTTTAAGAGTTTTTTCAGATATTTTCTAATCATCAGTTCAATACTGTTCAGGCTTTAGACTTGTATTCAATCCAGTACTGTACACTAGCATTTGGGACAATTCAAAGCTTTGTATAATTTAACAGGTACATTACAACTTTTTAACAGTACTAAAATTGACTGAACAAATCTTAATTGACTGCAAGCGATGTGTCTGAACAGTATTCAGTTTCTAGTGGATATTAAGTCTGACGATTTACAGAAAGACTCAACATGAGTTATCAATGCATTGTTTAATATTTTAAGACCTTTTCAGATCAAAATTGCTACTTAAGTTCAAATAGAATAATTAGTGTAGGTAATCAATTAGATAGAAAATGCCTTTCAAAAAACAGCATTTAAGATTTGTATTAAAATACTTTCTGCAATAATTGCCTATACGTACTGTTTTAATCTGGTTTGTGATTTCATCTGTATAAGTCAAAGTAATCTCCTGAATATTGTCTCCATTCACATTGATTGACACAAGTCTTGATACCTGGGTAAGTGAAATCGTTACGGTCGATGACGGTGTTACAGTTAGTTTTCGATTATCATCCGAGCTTTGAAGACCAATCAAAGTGTCAGCTGATATTATCTCATCGTCATATGTTATTGACAGACCAACTCCTGAGTCTTCCATCAAATCAATAGATGGGCATTCCTCGGGTGCAGGTGATGGTGTCGGTGTCGCCATTGAAGTTGATGGTCCTTCTGTTGGACCTGTCGATGGTGCTGTCGTTGTACTCGGTGCACCTGAGGTTGAACCTGATGGTTCTGCTACCGTTGAAGATGTTGTTCCTTC
This sequence comes from Mytilus californianus, assembly GCF_021869535.1. Classification (NCBI taxonomy): domain Eukaryota; kingdom Metazoa; phylum Mollusca; class Bivalvia; order Mytilida; family Mytilidae; genus Mytilus; species Mytilus californianus. The sequence continues at coordinate 126,028,140 of NW_026262668.1, forward strand.
TGTTGCACCTGTCGTCGATGGAACTGCTGTAGTAGATGGTGGTCCTCCTGTTTGACCTACTAGTGGCACTGTCGTTTTACTTGGTAAACCTGTGATTCCACTTGTCATCGGAGGTCCCGATGTAGCTGATGAAACAGTGGTTGGACCTGCTGAGGTTGACTGTTCACATGCAATTAATTCTATCTTATCAACAGAAACATCAATGTCCTCATTCGATGCAGTAAAAGAGATTTCTATTTCTCCGGCTATGTCATAGTTTAATGGTGTCACTTGATTTGCAACAGCAGTTACCTGGAAAAAGTATAATAACACTGCAGAAATTTTATTAACGTTGCATTATCTATTATTGGAGGCAATTTTTCTCAATAAAGTTTTATTTTGGTCTAAAAGACATATGTTAATAAAACCTTGTGACCAATATTATAAAAAAAACCTTGTTACTAATATAATAAATATTAATAATAACCTTCTTCAACTAATTTTCTTAAGATTGTGTTTTAGCCGTTTGGCATATTCTATTGCTGTTGATATTTTTTCTCTATTTGTACTAGTAAAATGAATTTAATTCTCAAACAACCAGTTTGATTGTAGCATTACCCGAAAAGTCTGCACATAAAACCGTTAAGTCTTTTAAGAGTTTTTTCAGATATTTTCTAATCATCAGTTCAATACTGTTCAGACTTAAGACTTGTATTCAATCCAGTACTGTACACTAGCATTTGGAACAATTCAAAGCATTGTATAATTTAACAGGTACATTACAACTTTTAAACAGTACTAAAATTGACTGAACAAATCTTAATTGACTGCAAGCGATGTGTCTGAACAGTATTCAGTTTCTAGTGGATATTAAGTCTGACGATTTACAGAAAGACTCAACATGAGTTATCAATGCATTGTTTAATATTTTAAGACCTTTTCAGATCAAAATGGCTACTTAAGTTCAAATAGATTAATTAGTGTAGGTAATCAATTAGATAGAAAATGCCTTTCAAAAAACAGCATTTAAGATTTGTATTCAAATACTTTCTGCAATAATTGCCTATACGTACCGTTTTTATCTGGTTTGTGATTTCATCTGTATAAGTCAAAGTAATCTCCTGAATATTGTCTCCATTCACATTGATTGACACAAGTTTTGATACCTGGGTAAGTGAAATCGTTACGGTCGATGACGGTGTTACAGTTAGTTTTCGATTATCATCCGAGCTTTGAAGACCAATCAAAGTGTCAGCTGATATTATCTCATCGTCATATGTTATTGACAGACCAACTCCTGAGTCTTCCATCAAATCAATAGATGGGCATTCCTCGGGTGCAGGTGATGGTGTCGGTGTCGCCATTGAAGTTGATGGTCCTTCTGTTGGACCTGTCGATGGTGCTGTCGTTGTACTCGGTGCACCTGAAGTTGAACCTGATGGTTCTGCTACCGTTGAAGATGTTGTTCCTTCTGTTGCACCTGTCGTCGATGGAACTGCTGTAGTAGATGGTGGTCCTCCTGTTTGACCTACTAGTGGCACTGTCGTTATACTTGGTAAACCTGTGATTCCACTTGTCATCGGAGGTCCCGATGTAGCTGATGAAACAGTGGTTGGACCTGCTGAGGTTGACTGTTCACATGCAATTAATTCTATCTTATCAACAGAAACATCAATGTCCTCATTCGATGCAGTAAAAGAGATTTCTATTTCTCCGGCTATGTCATAGTTTAATGGTGTCACTTGATTTGCAACAGCAGTTACCTGGAAAGAGTATAATAACACTGCAGAAATTCTATTAACGTTGCATTATCTATTATTGGAGGCAATTTTTCTCAATAAAGTTTTATTTTGGTCTAAAAGACATATGTTAATAAAACCTTGTGACCAATATTATAAAAAAAACCTTGTTACTATAATAATAAATATTAATAATAACCTTCTTCAACTAATTTTCTTAAGATTGTGTTTTAGCCGTTTGGCATATTCTATTGCTGTTGATATTTTTTCTCTATTTGTACTAGTAAAATGAATTTAATTCTCAAACAACCAGTTTGATTGTACCATTACCCGAAAAGTCTGCACATAAAACCGTTAAGTCTTTTAAGAGTTTTTTCAGATATTTTCTAATAATCAGTTCAATACTGTTCAGGCTTTAGACTTGTATTCAATCCAGTACTGTACACTAGCATTTGGGACAATTCAAAGCTTTGTATAATTTAACAGGTACATTACAACTTTTTAACAGTACTAAAATTGACTGAACAAATCTTAATTGACTGCAAGCGATGTGTCTGAACAGTATTCAGTTTCTAGTGGATATTAAGTCTGACGATTTACAGAAAGACTCAACATGAGTTATCAATGCATTGTTTAATATTTTAAGACCTTTTCAGATCAAAATTGCTACTTAAGTTCAAATAGAATAATTAGTGTAGGTAATCAATTAGATAGAAAATGCCTTTCAAAAAACAGCATTTAAGATTTGTATTAAAATACTTTCTGCAATAATTGCCTATACGTACTGTTTTAATCTGGTTTGTGATTTCATCTGTATAAGTCAAAGTAATCTCCTGAATATTGTCTCCATTCACATTGATTGACACAAGTCTTGATACCTGGGTAAGTGAAATCGTTACGGTCGATGACGGTGTTACAGTTAGTTTTCGATTATCATCCGAGCTTTGAAGACCAATCAAAGTGTCAGCTGATATTATCTCATCGTCATATGTTATTGACAGACCAACTCCTGAGTCTTCCATCAAATCAATAGATGGGCATTCCTCGGGTGCAGGTGATGGTGTCGGTGTCGCCATTGAAGTTGATGGTCCTTCTGTTGGACCTGTCGATGGTGCTGTCGTTGTACTCGGTGCACCTGAGGTTGAACCTGATGGTTCTGCTACCGTTGAAGATGTTGTTCCTTCTGTTGCACCTGTCGTCGATGGAACTGCTGTAGTAGATGGTGGTCCTCCTGTTTGACCTACTAGTGGCACTGTCGTTTTACTTGGTAAACCTGTGATTCCACTTGTCATCGGAGGTCCCGATGTAGCTGATGAAACAGTGGTTGGACCTGCTGAGGTTGACTGTTCACATGCAATTAATTCTATCTTATCAACAGAAACATCAATGTCCTCATTCGATGCAGTAAAAGAGATTTCTATTTCTCCGGCTATGTCATAGTTTAATGGTGTCACTTGATTTGCAACAGCAGTTACCTGGAAAAAGTATAATAACACTGCAGAAATTTTATTAACGTTGCATTATCTATTATTGGAGGCAATTTTTCTCAATAAAGTTTTATTTTGGTCTAAAAGACATATGTTAATAAAACCTTGTGACCAATATTATAAAAAAAACCTTGTTACTAATATAATAAATATTAATAATAACCTTCTTCAACTAATTTTCTTAAGATTGTGTTTTAGCCGTTTGGCATATTCTATTGCTGTTGATATTTTTTCTCTATTTGTACTAGTAAAATGAATTTAATTCTCAAACAACCAGTTTGATTGTAGCATTACCCGAAAAGTCTGCACATAAAACCGTTAAGTCTTTTAAGAGTTTTTTCAGATATTTTCTAATCATCAGTTCAATACTGTTCAGACTTAAGACTTGTATTCAATCCAGTACTGTACACTAGCATTTGGAACAATTCAAAGCATTGTATAATTTAACAGGTACATTACAACTTTTAAACAGTACTAAAATTGACTGAACAAATCTTAATTGACTGCAAGCGATGTGTCTGAACAGTATTCAGTTTCTAGTGGATATTAAGTCTGACGATTTACAGAAAGACTCAACATGAGTTATCAATGCATTGTTTAATATTTTAAGACCTTTTCAGATCAAAATGGCTACTTAAGTTCAAATAGATTAATTAGTGTAGGTAATCAATTAGATAGAAAATGCCTTTCAAAAAACAGCATTTAAGATTTGTATTCAAATACTTTCTGCAATAATTGCCTATACGTACCGTTTTTATCTGGTTTGTGATTTCATCTGTATAAGTCAAAGTAATCTCCTGAATATTGTCTCCATTCACATTGATTGACACAAGTTTTGATACCTGGGTAAGTGAAATCGTTACGGTCGATGACGGTGTTACAGTTAGTTTTCGATTATCATCCGAGCTTTGAAGACCAATCAAAGTGTCAGCTGATATTATCTCATCGTCATATGTTATTGACAGACCAACTCCTGAGTCTTCCATCAAATCAATAGATGGGCATTCCTCGGGTGCAGGTGATGGTGTCGGTGTCGCCATTGAAGTTGATGGTCCTTCTGTTGGACCTGTCGATGGTGCTGTCGTTGTACTCGGTGCACCTGAAGTTGAACCTGATGGTTCTGCTACCGTTGAAGATGTTGTTCCTTCTGTTGCACCTGTCGTCGATGGAACTGCTGTAGTAGATGGTGGTCCTCCTGTTTGACCTACTAGTGGCACTGTCGTTATACTTGGTAAACCTGTGATTCCACTTGTCATCGGAGGTCCCGATGTAGCTGATGAAACAGTGGTTGGACCTGCTGAGGTTGACTGTTCACATGCAATTAATTCTATCTTATCAACAGAAACATCAATGTCCTCATTCGATGCAGTAAAAGAGATTTCTATTTCTCCGGCTATGTCATAGTTTAATGGTGTCACTTGATTTGCAACAGCAGTTACCTGGAAAGAGTATAATAACACTGCAGAAATTTTATTAACGTTGCATTATCTATTATTGGAGGCAATTTTTCTCAATAAAGTTTTATTTTGGTCTAAAAGACATATGTTAATAAAACCTTGTGACCAATATTATAAAAAAAACCTTGTTACTAATATAATAAATATTAATAATAACCTTCTTCAACTAATTTTCTTAAGATTGTGTTTTAGCCGTTTGGCATATTCTATTGCTGTTGATATTTTTTCTCTATTTGTACTAGTAAAATGAATTTAATTCTCAAACAACCAGTTTGATTGTAGCATTACCCGAAAAGTCTGCACATAAAACCGTTAAGTCTTTTAAGAGTTTTTTCAGATATTTTCTAATCATCAGTTCAATACTGTTCAGACTTAAGACTTGTATTCAATCCAGTACTGTACACTAGCATTTGGAACAATTCAAAGCATTGTATAATTTAACAGGTACATTACAACTTTTAAACAGTACTAAAATTGACTGAACAAATCTTAATTGACTGCAAGCGATGTGTCTGAACAGTATTCAGTTTCTAGTGGATATTAAGTCTGACAATTTACAGAAAGACTCAACATGAGTTATCAATGCATTGTTTAATATTTTAAGACCTTTTCAGATCAAAATGGCTACTTAAGTTCAAATAGATTAATTAGTGTAGGTAATCAATTAGATAGAAAATGCCTTTCAAAAAACAGCATTTAAGATTTGTATTCAAATACTTTCTGCAATAATTGCCTATACGTACCGTTTTTATCTGGTTTGTGATTTCATCTGTATAAGTCAAAGTAATCTCCTGAATATTGTCTCCATTCACATTGATTGACACAAGTCTTGATACCTGGGTAAGTGAAATCGTTACGGTCGATGACGGTGTTACAGTTAGTTTTCGATTATCATCCGAGCTTTGAAGACCAATCAAAGTGTCAGCTGATATTATCTCATCGTCATATGTTATTGACAGACCAACTCCTGAGTCTTCCATCAAATCAATAGATGGGCATTCCTCGGGTGCAGGTGATGGTGTCGGTGTCGCCATTGAAGTTGATGGTCCTTCTGTTGGACCTGTCGATGGTGCTGTCGTTGTACTCGGTGCACCTGAAGTTGAACCTGATGGTTCTGCTACCGTTGAAGATGTTGTTCCTTCTGTTGCACCTGTCGTCGATGGAACTGCTGTAGTAGATGGTGGTCCTCCTGTTTGACCTACTAGTGGCACTGTCGTTATACTTGGTAAACCTGTGATTCCACTTGTCATCGGAGGTCCCGATGTAGCTGATGAAACAGTGGTTGGACCTGCTGAGGTTGACTGTTCACATGCAATTAATTCTATCTTATCAACAGAAACATCAATGTCCTCATTCGATGCAGTAAAAGAGATTTCTATTTCTCCGGCTATGTCATAGTTTAATGGTGTCACTTGATTTGCAACAGCAGTTACCTGGAAAGAGTATAATAACACTGCAGAAATTTTATTAACGTTGCATTATCTATTATTGGAGGCAATTTTTCTCAATAAAGTTTTATTTTGGTCTAAAAGACATATGTTAATAAAACCTTGTGACCAATATTATAAAAAAAACCTTGTTACTAATATAATAAATATTAATAATTACCTTCTTCAACTAATTTTCTTAAGATTGTGTTTTAGCCGTTTGGCATATTCTATTGCTGTTGATATTTTTTCTCTATTTGTACTAGTAAAATGAATTTAATTCTCAAACAACCAGTTTGATTGTAGCATTACCCGAAAAGTCTGCACATAAAACCGTTAAGTCTTTTAAGAGTTTTTTCAGATATTTTCTAATCATCAGTTCAATACGGTTCAGACTTTAGACTTGTATTCAATCCAGTACTGTACACTAGCATTTGGCACAATTCAAAGCTTTGTATAATTGAACAGGCACATTACAACTTTTAAACAGTACTAAAATTGACTGCAAGCGATGTGTCTGAACAGTATTCAGTTTCTAGTGGATATTAAGTCTGACGATTTACAGAAAGACTCAACATGAGTTATCAATGCATTGTTTAATATTTTAAGACCTTTTCAGATCAAAATGGCTACTTAAGTTCAAATAGATTAATTAGTGTAGGTAATCAATTAGATAGAAAATGCCTTTCAAAAAACAGCATTTAAGATTTGTATTCAAATACTTTCTGCAATAATTGCCTATACGTACCGTTTTTATCTGGTTTGTGATTTCATCTGTATAAGTCAAAGTAATCTCCTGAATATTGTCTCCATTCACATTGATTGACACAAGTCTTGATACCTGGGTAAGTGAAATCGTTACGGTCGATGACGGTGTTACAGTTAGTTTTCGATTATCATCCGAGCTTTGAAGACCAATCAAAGTGTCAGCTGATATTATCTCATCGTCATATGTTATTGACAGACCAACTCCTGAGTCTTCAATCAAATCAATAGATGGGCATTCCTCGGGTGCAGGTGATGGTGTCGGTGTCGCCATTGAAGTTGATAGTCCTTCTGTTGGACCTGTCGATGGTGCTGTCGTTGTACTCGGTGCACCTGAAGTTGAACCTGATGGTTCTGCTACCGTTGAAGATGTTGTTCCTTCTGTTACACCTGTCGTCGATGGAACTGCTGTAGTAGATGGTGGTCCTCCTGTTTGACCTACTAGTGGCACTGTCGTTATACTTGGTAAACCTGTGATTCCACTTGTCATCGGAGGTCCCGATGTAGCTGATGAAACAGTGGTTGGACCTGCTGAGGTTGACTGTTCACATGCAATTAATTCTATCTTATCAACAGAAACATCAATGTCCTCATTCGATGCAGTAAAAGAGATTTCTATTTCTCCGGCTATGTCATAGTTTAATGGTGTCACTTGATTTGCAACAGCAGTTACCTGGAAAGAGTATAATAACACTGCAGAAATTTTATTAACGTTGCATTATCTATTATTGGAGGCAATTTTTCTCAATAAAGTTTTATTTTGGTCTAAAAGACATATGTTAATAAAACCTTGTGACCAATATTATAAAAAAAAACTTGTTACTAATATAATAAATATTAATAATAACCTTCTTCAACTAATTTTCTTAAGATTGTGTTTTAGCCGTTTGGCATATTCTATTGCTGTTGATATTTTTTCTCTATTTGTACTAGTAAAATGAATTTAATTCTCAAACAACCAGTTTGATTGTAGCATTACCCGAAAAGTCTGCACATAAAACCGTTAAGTCTTTTAAGAGTTTTTTCAGATATTTTCTAATCATCAGTTCAATACGGTTCAGACTTTAGACTTGTATTCAATCCAGTACTGTACACTAGCATTTGGCACAATTCAAAGCCTTGTATAATTGAACAGGCACATTACAACTTTTAAACAGTACTAAAATTGACTGCAAGCGATGTGTCTGAACAGTATTCAGTTTCTAGTGGATATTAAGTCTGACGATTTACAGAAAGACTCAACATGAGTTATCAATGCATTGTTTAATATTTTAAGACCTTTTCAGATCAAAATGGCTACTTAAGTTCAAATAGATTAATTAGTGTAGGTAATCAATTAGATAGAAAATGCCTTTCAAAAAACAGCATTTAAGATTTGTATTCAAATACTTTCTGCAATAATTGCCTATACGTACCGTTTTTATCTGGTTTGTGATTTCATCTGTATAAGTCAAAGTAATCTCCTGAATATTGTTTCCATTCACATTGATTGACACAAGTCTTGATACCTGGGTAAGTGAAATCGTTACGGTCGATGACGGTGTTACAGTTAGTTTTCGATTATCATCCGAGCTTTGAAGACCAATCAAAGTGTCAGCTGATATTATCTCATCGTCATATGTTATTGACAGACCAACTCCTGAGTCTTCCATCAAATCAATAGATGGGCATTCCTCGGGTGCAGGTGATGGTGTCGGTGTCGCCATTGAAGTTGATGGTCCTTCTGTTGGACCTGTCGATGGTGCTGTCGTTGTACTCGGTGCACCTGAAGTTGAACCTGATGGTTCTGCTACCGTTGAAGATGTTGTTCCTTCTGTTGCACCTGTCGTCGATGGAACTGCTGTAGTAGATGGTGGTCCTCCTGTTTGACCTACTAGTGGCACTGTCGTTATACTTGGTAAACCTGTGATTCCACTTGTCATCGGAGGTCCCGATGTAGCTGATGAAACAGTGGTTGGACCTGCTGAGGTTGACTGTTCACATGCAATTAATTCTATCTTATCAACAGAAACATCAATGTCCTCATTCGATGCAGTAAAAGAGATTTCTATTTCTCCGGCTATGTCATAGTTTAATGGTGTCACTTGATTTGCAACAGCAGTTACCTGGAAAGAGTATAATAACACTGCAGAAATTTTATTAACGTTGCATTATCTATTATTGGAGGCAATTTTTCTCAATAAAGTTTTATTTTGGTCTAAAAGACATATGTTAATAAAACCTTGTGACCAATATTATAAAAAAAAACTTGTTACTAATATAATAAATATTAATAATAACCTTCTTCAACTAATTTTCTTAAGATTGTGTTTTAGCCGTTTGGCATATTCTATTGCTGTTGATATTTTTTCTCTATTTGTACTAGTAAAATGAATTTAATTCTCAAACAACCAGTTTGATTGTAGCATTACCCGAAAAGTCTGCACATAAAACCGTTAAGTCTTTTAAGAGTTTTTTCAGATATTTTCTAATCATCAGTTCAATACGGTTCAGACTTTAGACTTGTATTCAATCCAGTACTGTACACTAGCATTTGGCACAATTCAAAGCCTTGTATAATTGAACAGGCACATTACAACTTTTAAACAGTACTAAAATTGACTGCAAGCGATGTGTCTGAACAGTATTCAGTTTCTAGTGGATATTAAGTCTGACGATTTACAGAAAGACTCAACATGAGTTATCAATGCATTGTTTAATATTTTAAGACCTTTTCAGATCAAAATGGCTACTTAAGTTCAAATAGATTAATTAGTGTAGGTAATCAATTAGATAGAAAATGCCTTTCAAAAAACAGCATTTAAGATTTGTATTCAAATACTTTCTGCAATAATTGCCTATACGTACCGTTTTTATCTGGTTTGTGATTTCATCTGTATAAGTCAAAGTAATCTCCTGAATATTGTCTCCATTCACATTGATTGACACAAGTCTTGATACCTGGGTAAGTGAAATCGTTACGGTCGATGACGGTGTTACAGTTAGTTTTCGATTATCATCCGAGCTTTGAAGACCAATCAAAGTGTCAGCTGATATTATCTCATCGTCATATGTTATTGACAGACCAACTCCTGAGTCTTCCATCAAATCAATAGATGGGCATTCCTCGGGTGCAGGTGATGGTGTCGGTGTCGCCATTGAAGTTGATGGTCCTTCTGTTGGACCTGTCGATGGTGCTGTCGTTGTACTCGGTGCACCTGAAGTTGAACCTGATGGTTCTGCTACCGTTGAAGATGTTGTTCCTTCTGTTGCACCTGTCGTCGATGGAACTGCTGTAGTAGATGGTGGTCCTCCTGTTTGACCTACTAGTGGCACTGTCGTTATACTTGGTAAACCTGTGATTCCACTTGTCATCGGAGGTCCCGATGTAGCTGATGAAACAGTGGTTGGACCTGCTGAGGTTGACTGTTCACATGCAATTAATTCTATCTTATCAACAGAAACATCAATGTCCTCATTCGATGCAGTAAAAGAGATTTCTATTTCTCCGGCTATGTCATAGTTTAATGGTGTCACTTGATTTGCAACAGCAGTTACCTGGAAAGAGTATAATAACACTGCAGAAATTTTATTAACGTTGCATTATCTATTATTGGAGGCAATTTTTCTCAATAAAGTTTTATTTTGGTCTAAAAGACATATGTTAATAAAACCTTGTGACCAATATTATAAAAAAAACCTTGTTACTAATATAATTAATATTAATAATAACCTTCTTCAACTAATTTTCTTAAGATTGTGTTTTAGCCGTTTGGCATATTCTATTGCTGTTGATATTTTTTCTCTATTTGTACTAGTAAAATGAATTTAATTCTCAAACAACCAGTTTGATTGTAGCATTACCCGAAAAGTCTGCACATAAAACCGTTAAGTCTTTTAAGAGTTTTTTCAGATATTTTCTAATCATCAGTTCAATACTGTTCAGACTTTAGACTTGTATTCAATCCAGTACTGTACAATAGCATTTGGGACAATTCAAAGCTTTGTATAATTTAACAGGTACATTACAACTTTTAAACAGTACTAAAATTGACTGAACAAATCTTAATTGACTGCAAGCGATGTGTCTGAACAGTATTCAGTTTCTAGTGGATATTAAGTCTGACGATTTACAGAAAGACTCAACATGAGTTATCAATGCATTGTTTAATATTTTAAGACCTTTTCAGATCAAAATGGCTACTTAAGTTCAAATAGATTAATTAGTGTAGGTAATCAATTAGAACGAAAATGCCTTTCAAAAAACAGCATTTAAGATTTGTATTCAAATACTTTCTGCAATGATTGCCTATACGTACCGTTTTTATCTGGTTTGTGATTTCATCTGTATAAGTCAAAGTAATCTCCTGAATATTGTCTCCATTCACATTGATTGACACAAGTTTTGATACCTGGGTAAGTGAAATCGTTACGGTCGATGACGGTGTTACAGTTAGTTTTCGATTATCATCCGAGCTTTGAAGACCAATCAAAGTGTCAGCTGATATTATCTCATCGTCATATGTTATTGACAGACCAACTCCTGAGTCTTCCATCAAATCAATAGATGGGCATTCCTCGGGTGCAGGTGATGGTGTCGGTGTCGCCATTGAAGTTGATGGTCCTTCTGTTGGACCTGTCGATGGTGCTGTCGTTGTACTCGGTGCACCTGAAGTTGAACCTGATGGTTCTGCTACCGTTGAAGATGTTGTTCCTTCTGTTGCACCTGTCGTCGATGGAACTGCTGTAGTAGATGGTGGTCCTCCTGTTTGACCTACTAGTGGCACTGTCGTTATACTTGGTAAACCTGTGATTCCACTTGTCATCGGAGGTCCCGATGTAGCTGATGAAACAGTGGTTGGACCTGCTGAGGTTGACTGTTCACATGCAATTAATTCTATCTTATCAACAGAAACATCAATGTCCTCATTCGATGCAGTAAAAGAGATTTCTATTTCTCCGGCTATGTCATAGTTTAATGGTGTCACTTGATTTGCAACAGCAGTTACCTGGAAAGAGTATAATAACACTGCAGAAATTTTATTAACGTTGCATTATCTATTATTGGAGGCAATTTTTCTCAATAAAGTTTTATTTTGGTCTAAAAGACATATGTTAATAAAACCTTGTGACCAATATTATAAAAAAAACCTTGTTACTAATATAATTAATATTAATAATAACCTTCTTCAACTAATTTTCTTAAGATTGTGTTTTAGCCGTTTGGCATATTCTATTGCTGTTGATATTTTTTCTCTATTTGTACTAGTAAAATGAATTTAATTCTCAAACAACCAGTTTGATTGTAGCATTACCCGAAAAGTCTGCACATAAAACCGTTAAGTCTTTTAAGAGTTTTTTCAGATATTTTCTAATCATCAGTTCAATACTGTTCAGACTTTAGACTTGTATTCAATCCAGTACTGTACAATAGCATTTGGGACAATTCAAAGCTTTGTATAATTTAACAGGTACATTACAACTTTTAAACAGTACTAAAATTGACTGAACAAATCTTAATTGACTGCAAGCGATGTGTCTGAACAGTATTCAGTTTCTAGTGGATACTAAGTCTGACGATTTACAGAAAGACTCAACATGAGTTATCAATGCATTGTTTAATATTTTAAGACCTTTTCAGATCAAAATGGCTACTTAAGTTCAAATAGATTAATTAGTGTAGGTAATCAATTAGATAGAAAATGCCTTTCAAAAAACAGCATTTAAGATTTGTATTCAAATACTTTCTGCAATGATTGCCTATACGTACCGTTTTTATCTGGTTTGTGATTTCATCTGTATAAGTCAAAGTAATCTCCTGAATATTGTCTCCATTCACATTGATTGACACAAGTCTATATACCTGGGTAAGTGAAATCGTTACGGTCGATGACGGTGTTACAGTTAGTTTTCGATTATCATCCGAGCTTTGAAGACCAATCAAAGTGTCAGCTGATATTATCTCATCGTCATATGTTATTGACAGACCAACTCCTGAGTCTTCCATCAAATCAATAGATGGGCATTCCTCGGGTGCAGGTGATGGTGTCGGTGTCGCCATTGAAGTTGATGGTCCTTCTGTTGGACCTGTCGATGGTGCTGTCGTTGTACTCGGTGCACCTGAAGTTGAACCTGATGGTTCTGCTACCGTTGAAGATGTTGTTCCTTCTGTTGCACCTGTCGTCGATGGAACTGCTGTAGTAGATGGTGGTCCTCCTGTTTGACCTACTAGTGGCACTGTCGTTATACTTGGTAAACCTGTGATTCCACTTGTCATCGGAGGTCCCGATGTAGCTGATGAAACAGTGGTTGGACCTGCTGAGGTTGACTGTTCACATGCAATTAATTCTATCTTATCAACAGAAACATCAATGTCCTCATTCGATGCAGTAAAAGAGATTTCTATTTCTCCGGCTATGTCATAGTTTAATGGTGTCACTTGATTTGCAACAGCAGTTACCTGGAAAGAGTATAATAACACTGCAGAAATTTTATTAACGTTGCATTATCTATTATTGGAGGCAATTTTTCTCAATAAAGTTTTATTTTGGTCTAAAAGACATATGTTAATAAAACCTTGTGACCAATATTATAAAAAAAACCTTGTTACTAATATAATTAATATTAATAATAACCTTCTTCAACTAATTTTCTTAAGATTGTGTTTTAGCCGTTTGGCATATTCTATTGCTGTTGATATTTTTTCTCTATTTGTACTAGTAAAATGAATTTAATTCTCAAACAACCAGTTTGATTGTAGCATTACCCGAAAAGTCTGCACATAAAACCGTTAAGTCTTTTAAGAGTTTTTTCAGATATTTTCTAATCATCAGTTCAATACTGTTCAGACTTTAGACTTGTATTCAATCCAGTACTGTACAATAGCATTTGGGACAATTCAAAGCTTTGTATAATTTAACAGGTACATTACAACTTTTAAACAGTACTAAAATTGACTGAACAAATCTTAATTGACTGCAAGCGATGTGTCTGAACAGTATTCAGTTTCTAGTGGATATTAAGTCTGACGATTTACAGAAAGACTCAACATGAGTTATCAATGCATTGTTTAATATTTTAAGACCTTTTCAGATCAAAATGGCTACTTAAGTTCAAATAGATTAATTAGTGTAGGTAATCAATTAGATAGAAAATGCCTTTCAAAAAACAGCATTTAAGATTTGTATTCAAATACTTTCTGCAATGATTGCCTATACGTACCGTTTTTATCTGGTTTGTGATTTCATCTGTATAAGTCAAAGTAATCTCCTGAATATTGTCTCCATTCACATTGATTGACACAAGTCTTGATACCTGGGTAAGTGAAATCGTTACGGTCGATGACGGTGTTACAGTTAGTTTTCGATTATCATCCGAGCTTTGAAGACCAATCAAAGTGTCAGCTGATATTATCTCATCGTCATATGTTATTGACAGACCAACTCCTGAGTCTTCCATCAAATCAATAGATGGGCATTCCTCGGGTGCAGGTGATGGTGTCGGTGTCGCCATTGAAGTTGATGGTCCTTCTGTTGGACCTGTCGATGGTGCTGTCGTTGTACTCGGTGCACCTGAAGTTGAACCTGATGGTTCTGCTACCGTTGAAGATGTTGTTCCTTCTGTTGCACCTGTCGTCGATGGAACTGCTGTAGTAGATGGTGGTCCTCCTGTTTGACCTACTAGTGGCACTGTCGTTATACTTGGTAAACCTGTGATTCCACTTGTCATCGGAGGTCCCGATGTAGCTGATGAAACAGTGGTTGGACCTGCTGAGGTTGACTGTTCACATGCAATTAATTCTATCTTATCAACAGAAACATCAATGTCCTCATTCGATGCAGTAAAAGAGATTTCTATTTCTCCGGCTATGTCATAGTTTAATGGTGTCACTTGATTTGCAACAGCAGTTACCTGGAAAGAGTATAATAACACTGCAGAAATTTTATTAACGTTGCATTATCTATTATTGGAGGCAATTTTTCTCAATAAAGTTTTATTTTGGTCTAAAAGACATATGTTAATAAAACCTTGTGACCAATATTATAAAAAAAACCTTGTTACTAATATAATTAATATTAATAATAACCTTCTTCAACTAATTTTCTTAAGATTGTGTTTTAGCCGTTTGGCATATTCTATTGCTGTTGATATTTTTTCTCTATTTGTACTAGTAAAATGAATTTAATTCTCAAACAACCAGTTTGATTGTAGCATTACCCGAAAAGTCTGCACATAAAACCGTTAAGTCTTTTAAGAGTTTTTTCAGATATTTTCTAATCATCAGTTCAATACTGTTCAGACTTTAGACTTGTATTCAATCCAGTACTGTACAATAGCATTTGGGACAATTCAAAGCTTTGTATAATTTAACAGGTACATTACAACTTTTAAACAGTACTAAAATTGACTGAACAAATCTTAATTGACTGCAAGCGATGTGTCTGAACAGTATTCAGTTTCTAGTGGATATTAAGTCTGACGATTTACAGAAAGACTCAACATGAGTTATCAATGCATTGTTTAATATTTTAAGACCTTTTCAGATCAAAATGGCTACTTAAGTTCAAATAGATTAATTAGTGTAGGTAATCAATTAGATAGAAAATGCCTTTCAAAAAACAGCATTTAAGATTTGTATTCAAATACTTTCTGCAATGATTGCCTATACGTACCGTTTTTATCTGGTTTGTGATTTCATCTGTATAAGTCAAAGTAATCTCCTGAATATTGTCTCCATTCACATTGATTGACACAAGTTTTGATACCTGGGTAAGTGAAATCGTTACGGTCGATGACGGTGTTACAGTTAGTTTTCGATTATCATCCGAGCTTTGAAGACCAATCAAAGTGTCAGCTGATATTATCTCATCGTCATATGTTATTGACAGACCAACTCCTGAGTCTTCCATCAAATCAATAGATGGGCATTCCTCGGGTGCAGGTGATGGTGTCGGTGTCGCCATTGAAGTTGATGGTCCTTCTGTTGGACCTGTCGATGGTGCTGTCGTTGTACTCGGTGCACCTGAAGTTGAACCTGATGGTTCTGCTACCGTTGAAGATGTTGTTCCTTCTGTTGCACCTGTCGTCGATGGAACTGCTGTAGTAGATGGTGGTCCTCCTGTTTGACCTACTAGTGGCACTGTCGTTATACTTGGTAAACCTGTGATTCCACTTGTCATCGGAGGTCCCGATGTAGCTGATGAAACAGTGGTTGGACCTGCTGAGGTTGACTGTTCACATGCAATTAATTCTATCTTATCAACAGAAACATCAATGTCCTCATTCGATGCAGTAAAAGAGATTTCTATTTCTCCGGCTATGTCATAGTTTAATGGTGTCACTTGATTTGCAACAGCAGTTACCTGGAAAGAGTATAATAACACTGCAGAAATTTTATTAACGTTGCATTATCTATTATTGGAGGCAATTTTTCTCAATAAAGTTTTATTTTGGTCTAAAAGACATATGTTAATAAAACCTTGTGACCAATATTATAAAAAAAACCTTGTTACTAATATAATTAATATTAATAATAACCTTCTTCAACTAATTTTCTTAAGATTGTGTTTTAGCCGTTTGGCATATTCTATTGCTGTTGATATTTTTTCTCTATTTGTACTAGTAAAATGAATTTAATTCTCAAACAACCAGTTTGATTGTAGCATTACCCGAAAAGTCTGCACATAAAACCGTTAAGTCTTTTAAGAGTTTTTTCAGATATTTTCTAATCATCAGTTCAATACTGTTCAGACTTTAGACTTGTATTCAATCCAGTACTGTACAATAGCATTTGGGACAATTCAAAGCTTTGTATAATTTAACAGGTACATTACAACTTTTAAACAGTACTAAAATTGACTGAACAAATCTTAATTGACTGCAAGCGATGTGTCTGAACAGTATTCAGTTTCTAGTGGATATTAAGTCTGACGATTTACAGAAAGACTCAACATGAGTTATCAATGCATTGTTTAATATTTTAAGACCTTTTCAGATCAAAATGGCTACTTAAGTTCAAATAGATTAATTAGTGTAGGTAATCAATTAGATAGAAAATGCCTTTCAAAAAACAGCATTTAAGATTTGTATTCAAATACTTTCTGCAATGATTGCCTATACGTACCGTTTTTATCTGGTTTGTGATTTCATCTGTATAAGTCAAAGTAATCTCCTGAATATTGTCTCCATTCACATTGATTGACACAAGTTTTGATACCTGGGTAAGTGAAATCGTTACGGTCGATGACGGTGTTACAGTTAGTTTTCGATTATCATCCGAGCTTTGAAGACCAATCAAAGTGTCAGCTGATATTATCTCATCGTCATATGTTATTGACAGACCAACTCCTGAGTCTTCCATCAAATCAATAGATGGGCATTCCTCGGGTGCAGGTGATGGTGTCGGTGTCGCCATTGAAGTTGATAGTCCTTCTGTTGGACCTGTCGATGGTGCTGTCGTTGTACTCGGTGCACCTGAAGTTGAACCTGATGGTTCTGCTACCGTTGAAGATGTTGTTCCTTCTGTTGCACCTGTCGTCGATGGAACTGCTGTAGTAGATGGTGGTCCTCCTGTTTGACCTACTAGTGGCACTGTCGTTATACTTGGTAAACCTGTGATTCCACTTGTCATCGGAGGTCCCGATGTAGCTGATGAAACAGTGGTTGGACCTGCTGAGGTTGACTGTTCACATGCAATTAATTCTATCTTATCAACAGAAACATCAATGTCCTCATTCGATGCAGTAAAAGAGATTTCTATTTCTCCGGCTATGTCATAGTTTAATGGTGTCACTTGATTTGCAACAGCAGTTACCTGGAAAGAGTATAATAACACTGCAGAAATTTTATTAACGTTGCATTATCTATTATTGGAGGCAATTTTTCTCAATAAAGTTTTATTTTGGTCTAAAAGACATATGTTAATAAAACCTTGTGACCAATATTAAAAAAAAACTTGTTACTAATATAATAAATATTAATAATAACCTTCTTCAACTAATTTTCTTAAGATTGTGTTTTAGTCGTTTGGCATATTCTATTGCTGTTGATATTTTTTCTCTATTTGTAATAGTAAAATGAATTTAATTCTCAAACAACCAGTTTGATTGTAGCATTACCCGAAAAGTCTGCACATAAAACCGTTAAGTCTTTTAAGAGTTTTTTCAGATATTTTCTAATCATCAGTTCAATACGGTTCAGACTTTAGACTTGTATTCAATCCAGTACTGTACACTAGCATTTGGCACAATTCAAAGCTTTGTATAATTGAACAGGCACATTACAACTTTTAAACAGTACTAAAATTGACTGCAAGCGATGTGTCTGAACAGTATTCAGTTTCTAGTGGATATTAAGTCTGACGATTTACAGAAAGACTCAACATGAATTATCAATGCATTGTTTAATATTTTAAGACCTTTTCAGATCAAAATGGCTACTTAAGTTCAAATAGATTAATTAGTGTAGGTAATCAATTAGATAGAAAATGCCTTTCAAAAAACAGCATTTAAGATTTGTATTCAAATACTTTCTGCAATAATTGCCTATACGTACCGTTTTTATCTGGTTTGTGATTTCATCTGTATAAGTCAAAGTAATCTCCTGAATATTGTCTCCATTCACATTGATTGACACAAGTCTTGATACCTGGGTAAGTGAAATCGTTACGGTCGATGACGGTGTTACAGTTAGTTTTCGATTATCATCCGAGCTTTGAAGACCAATCAAAGTGTCAGCTGATATTATCTCATCGTCATATGTTATTGACAGACCAACTCCTGAGTCTTCCATCAAATCAATAGATGGGCATTCCTCGGGTGCAGGTGATGGTGTCGGTGTCGCCATTGAAGTTGATAGTCCTTCTGTTGAACCTGTCGATGGTGCTGTCGTTGTACTCGGTGCACCTGAAGTTGAACCTGATGGTTCTGCTACCGTTGAAGATGTTGTTCCTTCTGTTGCACCTGTCGTCGATGGAACTGCTGTAGTAGATGGTGGTCCTCCTGTTTGACCTACTAGTGGCACTGTCGTTATACTTGGTAAACCTGTGATTCCACTTGTCATCGGAGGTCCCGATGTAGCTGATGAAACAGTGGTTGGACCTGCTGAGGTTGACTGTTCACATGCAATTAATTCTATCTTATCAACAGAAACATCAATGTCCTCATTCGATGCAGTAAAAGAGATTTCTATTTCTCCGGCTATGTCATAGTTTAATGGTGTCACTTGATTTGCAACAGCAGTTACCTGGAAAGAGTATAATAACACTGCAGAAATTTTATTAACGTTGCATTATCTATTATTGGAGGCAATTTTTCTCAATAAAGTTTTATTTTGGTCTAAAAGACATATGTTAATAAAACCTTGTGACCAATATTATAAAAAAAACCTTGTTACTAATATATAAAATATTAATAATTACCTTCTTCAACTAATTTTCTTAAGATTGTGTTTTAGCCGTTTGGCATATTCTATTGCTGTTGATATTTTTTCTCTATTTGTACTAGTAAAATGAATTTAATTCTCAAACAACCAGTTTGATTGTAGCATTACCCGAAAAGTCTGCACATAAAACCGTTAAGTCTTTTAAGAGTTTTTTCAGATATTTTCTAATCATCAGTTCAATACGGTTCAGACTTTAGACTTGTATTCAATCCAGTACTGTACACTAGCATTTGGCACAATTCAAAGCTTTGTATAATTGAACAGGCACATTACAACTTTTAAACAGTACTAAAATTGACTGCAAGCGATGTGTCTGAACAGTATTCAGTTTCTAGTGGATATTAAGTCTGACGATTTACAGAAAGACTCAACATGAGTTATCAATGCATTGTTTACTATTTTAAGACCTTTTCAGATCAAAATGGCTACTTAAGTTCAAATAGATTAATTAGTGTAGGTAATCAATTAGATAGAAAATGCCTTTCAAAAAACAGCATTTAAGATTTGTATTCAAATACTTTCTGCAATAATTGCCTATACGTACCGTTTTTATCTGGTTTGTGATTTCATCTGTATAAGTCAAAGTAATCTCCTGAATATTGTCTCCATTCACATTGATTGACACAAGTCTTGATACCTGGGTAAGTGAAATCGTTACGGTCGATGACGGTGTTACAGTTAGTTTTCGATTATCATCCGAGCTTTGAAGACCAATCAAAGTGTCAGCTGATATTATCTCATCGTCATATGTTATTGACAGACCAACTCCTGAGTCTTCCATCAAATCAATAGATGGGCATTCCTCGGGTGCAGGTGATGGTGTCGGTGTCGCCATTGAAGTTGATAGTCCTTCTGTTGAACCTGTCGATGGTGCTGTCGTTGTACTCGGTGCACCTGAAGTTGAACCTGATGGTTCTGCTACCGTTGAAGATGTTGTTCCTTCTGTTGCACCTGTCGTCGATGGAACTGCTGTAGTAGATGGTGGTCCTCCTGTTTGACCTACTAGTGGCACTGTCGTTATACTTGGTAAACCTGTGATTCCACTTGTCATCGGAGGTCCCGATGTAGCTGATGAAACAGTGGTTGGACCTGCTGAGGTTGACTGTTCACATGCAATTAATTCTATCTTATCAACAGAAACATCAATGTCCTCATTCGATGCAGTAAAAGAGATTTCTATTTCTCCGGCTATGTCATAGTTTAATGGTGTCACTTGATTTGCAACAGCAGTTACCTGGAAAGAGTATAATAACACTGCAGAAATTTTATTAACGTTGCATTATCTATTATTGGAGGCAATTTTTCTCAATAAAGTTTTATTTTGGTCTAAAAGACATATGTTAATAAAACCTTGTGACCAATATTATAAAAAAAAACTTGTTACTAATATAATAAATATTAATAATAACCTTCTTCAACTAATTTTCTTAAGATTGTGTTTTAGTCGTTTGGCATATTCTATTGCTGTTGATATTTTTTCTCTATTTGTACTAGTAAAATGAATTTAATTCTCAAACAACCAGTTTGATTGTAGCATTACCCGAAAAGTCTGCACATAAAACCGTTAAGTCTTTTAAGAGTTTTTTCAGATATTTTCTAATCATCAGTTCAATACGGTTCAGACTTTAGACTTGTATTCAATCCAGTACTGTACACTAGCATTTGGCACAATTCAAAGCCTTGTATAATTGAACAGGCACATTACAACTTTTAAACAGTACTAAAATTGACTGCAAGCGATGTGTCTGAACAGTATTCAGTTTCTAGTGGATATTAAGTCTGACGATTTACAGAAAGACTCAACATGAGTTATCAATGCATTGTTTAATATTTTAAGACCTTTTCAGATCAAAATGGCTACTTAAGTTCAAATAGATTAATTAGTGTAGGTAATCAATTAGATAGAAAATGCCTTTCAAAAAACAGCATTTAAGATTTGTATTCAAATACTTTCTGCAATAATTGCCTATACGTACCGTTTTTATCTGGTTTGTGATTTCATCTGTATAAGTCAAAGTAATCTCCTGAATATTGTCTCCATTCACATTGATTGACACAAGTCTTGATACCTGGGTAAGTGAAATCGTTACGGTCGATGACGGTGTTACAGTTAGTTTTCGATTATCATCCGAGCTTTGAAGACCAATCAAAGTGTCAGCTGATATTATCTCATCGTCATATGTTATTGACAGACCAACTCCTGAGTCTTCCATCAAATCAATAGATGGGCATTCCTCGGGTGCAGGTGATGGTGTCGGTGTCGCCATTGAAGTTGATGGTCCTTCTGTTGGACCTGTCGATGGTGCTGTCGTTGTACTCGGTGCACCTGAAGTTGAACCTGATGGTTCTGCTACCGTTGAAGATGTTGTTCCTTCTGTTGCACCTGTCGTCGATGGAACTGCTGTAGTAGATGGTGGTCCTCCTGTTTGACCTACTAGTGGCACTGTCGTTATACTTGGTAAACCTGTGATTCCACTTGTCATCGGAGGTCCCGATGTAGCTGATGAAACAGTGGTTGGACCTGCTGAGGTTGACTGTTCACATGCAATTAATTCTATCTTATCAACAGAAACATCAATGTCCTCATTCGATGCAGTAAAAGAGATTTCTATTTCTCCGGCTATGTCATAGTTTAATGGTGTCACTTGATTTGCAACAGCAGTTACCTGGAAAGAGTATAATAACACTGCAGAAATTTTATTAACGTTGCATTATCTATTATTGGAGGCAATTTTTCTCAATAAAGTTTTATTTTGGTCTAAAAGACATATGTTAATAAAACCTTGTGACCAATATTATAAAAAAAAACTTGTTACTAATATAATAAATATTAATAATAACCTTCTTCAACTAATTTTCTTAAGATTGTGTTTTAGTCGTTTGGCATATTCTATTGCTGTTGATATTTTTTCTCTATTTGTACTAGTAAAATGAATTTAATTCTCAAACAACCAGTTTGATTGTAGCATTACCCGAAAAGTCTGCACATAAAACCGTTAAGTCTTTTAAGAGTTTTTTCAGATATTTTCTAATCATCAGTTCAATACGGTTCAGACTTTAGACTTGTATTCAATCCAGTACTGTACACTAGCATTTGGCACAATTCAAAGCCTTGTATAATTGAACAGGCACATTACAACTTTTAAACAGTACTAAAATTGACTGCAAGCGATGTGTCTGAACAGTATTCAGTTTCTAGTGGATATTAAGTCTGACGATTTACAGAAAGACTCAACATGAGTTATCAATGCATTGTTTAATATTTTAAGACCTTTTCAGATCAAAATGGCTACTTAAGTTCAAATAGATTAATTAGTGTAGGTAATCAATTAGATAGAAAATGCCTTTCAAAAAACAGCATTTAAGATTTGTATTCAAATACTTTCTGCAATAATTGCCTATACGTACCGTTTTTATCTGGTTTGTGATTTCATCTGTATAAGTCAAAGTAATCTCCTGAATATTGTCTCCATTCACATTGATTGACACAAGTCTTGATACCTGGGTAAGTGAAATCGTTACGGTCGATGACGGTGTTACAGTTAGTTTTCGATTATCATCCGAGCTTTGAAGACCAATCAAAGTGTCAGCTGATATTATCTCATCGTCATATGTTATTGACAGACCAACTCCTGAGTCTTCCATCAAATCAATAGATGGGCATTCCTCGGGTGCAGGTGATGGTGTCGGTGTCGCCATTGAAGTTGATGGTCCTTCTGTTGGACCTGTCGATGGTGCTGTCGTTGTACTCGGTGCACCTGAAGTTGAACCTGATGGTTCTGCTACCGTTGAAGATGTTGTTCCTTCTGTTGCACCTGTCGTCGATGGAACTGCTGTAGTAGATGGTGGTCCTCCTGTTTGACCTACTAGTGGCACTGTCGTTATACTTGGTAAACCTGTGATTCCACTTGTCATCGGAGGTCCCGATGTAGCTGATGAAACAGTGGTTGGACCTGCTGAGGTTGACTGTTCACATGCAATTAATTCTATCTTATCAACAGAAACATCAATGTCCTCATTCGATGCAGTAAAAGAGATTTCTATTTCTCCGGCTATGTCATAGTTTAATGGTGTCACTTGATTTGCAACAGCAGTTACCTGGAAAGAGTATAATAACACTGCAGAAATTTTATTAACGTTGCATTATCTATTATTGGAGGCAATTTTTCTCAATAAAGTTTTATTTTGGTCTAAAAGACATATGTTAATAAAACCTTGTGACCAATATTATAAAAAAAACTTGTTACTAATATAATAAATATTAATAATAACCTTCTTCAACTAATTTTCTTAAGATTGTGTTTTAGTCGTTTGGCATATTCTATTGCTGTTGATATTTTTTCTCTATTTGTACTAGTAAAATGAATTTAATTCTCAAACAACCAGTTTGATTGTAGCATTACCCGAAAAGTCTGCACATAAAACCGTTAAGTCTTTTAAGAGTTTTTTCAGATATTTTCTAATCATCAGTTCAATACGGTTCAGACTTTAGACTTGTATTCAATCCAGTACTGTACACTAGCATTTGGGACAATTCAAAGCTTTGTATAATTGAACAGGCACATTACAACTTTTAAACAGTACTAAAATTGACTGCAAGCGATGTGTCTGAACAGTATTCAGTTTCTAGTGGATATTAAGTCTGACGATTTACAGAAAGACTCAACATGAGTTATCAATGCATTGTTTAATATTTTAAGACCTTTTCAGATCAAAATGGCTACTTAAGTTCAAATAGATTAATTAGTGTAGGTAATCAATTAGATAGAAAATGCCTTTCAAAAAACAGCATTTAAGATTTGTATTCAAATACTTTCTGCAATAATTGCCTATACGTACCGTTTTTATCTGGTTTGTGATTTCATCTGTATAAGTCAAAGTAATCTCCTGAATATTGTCTCCATTCACATTGATTGACACAAGTCTTGATACCTGGGTAGGTGAAATCGTTACGGTCGATGACGGTGTTACAGTTAGTTTTCGATTATCATCCGAGCTTTGAAGACCAATCAAAGTGTCAGCTGATATTATCTCATCGTCATATGTTATTGACAGACCAACTCCTGAGTCTTCCATCAAATCAATAGATGGGCATTCCTCGGGTGCAGGTGATGGTGTCGGTGTCGCCATTGAAGTTGATGGTCCTTCTGTTGGACCTGTCGATGGTGCTGTCGTTGTACTCGGTGCACCTGAAGTTGAACCTGATGGTTCTGCTACCGTTGAAGATGTTGTTCCTTCTGTTGCACCTGTCGTCGATGGAACTGCTGTAGTAGATGGTGGTCCTCCTGTTTGACCTACTAGTGGCACTGTCGTTATACTTGGTAAACCTGTGATTCCACTTGTCATCGGAGGTCCCGATGTAGCTGATGAAACAGTGGTTGGACCTGCTGAGGTTGACTGTTCACATGCAATTAATTCTATCTTATCAACAGAAACATCAATGTCCTCATTCGATGCAGTAAAAGAGATTTCTATTTCTCCGGCTATGTCATAGTTTAATGGTGTCACTTGATTTGCAACAGCAGTTACCTGGAAAGAGTATAATAACACTGCAGAAATTTTATTAACGTTGCATTATCTATTATTGGAGGCAATTTTTCTCAATAAAGTTTTATTTTGGTCTAAAAGACATATGTTAATAAAACCTTGTGACCAATATTATAAAAAAAACCTTGTTACTAATATAATAAATATTAATAATTACCTTCTTCAACTAATTTTCTTAAGATTGTGTTTTAGCCGTTTGGCATATTCTATTGCTGTTGATATTTTTTCTCTATTTGTACTAGTAAAATGAATTTAATTCTCAAACAACCAGTTTGATTGTAGCATTACCCGAAAAGTCTGCACATAAAACCGTTAAGTCTTTTAAGAGTTTTTTCAGATATTTTCTAATCATCAGTTCAATACGGTTCAGACTTTAGACTTGTATTCAATCCAGTACTGTACACTAGCATTTGGCACAATTCAAAGCTTTGTATAATTGAACAGGCACATTACAACTTTTAAACAGTACTAAAATTGACTGCAAGCGATGTGTCTGAACAGTATTCAGTTTCTAGTGGATATTAAGTCTGACGATTTACAGAAAGACTCAACATGAGTTATCAATGCATTGTTTAATATTTTAAGACCTTTTCAGATCAAAATGGCTACTTAAGTTCAAATAGATTAATTAGTGTAGGTAATCAATTAGATAGAAAATGCCTTTCAAAAAACAGCATTTAAGATTTGTATTCAAATACTTTCTGCAATAATTGCCTATACGTACCGTTTTTATCTGGTTTGTGATTTCATCTGTATAAGTCAAAGTAATCTCCTGAATATTGTCTCCATTCACATTGATTGACACAAGTCTTGATACCTGGGTAAGTGAAATCGTTACGGTCGATGACGGTGTTACAGTTAGTTTTCGATTATCATCCGAGCTTTGAAGACCAATCAAAGTGTCAGCTGATATTATCTCATCGTCATATGTTATTGACAGACCAACTCCTGAGTCTTCCATCAAATCAATAGATGGGCATTCCTCGGGTGCAGGTGATGGTGTCGGTGTCGCCATTGAAGTTGATAGTCCTTCTGTTGAACCTGTCGATGGTGCTGTCGTTGTACTCGGTGCACCTGAAGTTGAACCTGATGGTTCTGCTACCGTTGAAGATGTTGTTCCTTCTGTTGCACCTGTCGTCGATGGAACTGCTGTAGTAGATGGTGGTCCTCCTGTTTGACCTACTAGTGGCACTGTCGTTATACTTGGTAAACCTGTGATTCCACTTGTCATCGGAGGTCCCGATGTAGCTGATGAAACAGTGGTTGGACCTGCTGAGGTTGACTGTTCACATGCAATTAATTCTATCTTATCAACAGAAACATCAATGTCCTCATTCGATGCAGTAAAAGAGATTTCTATTTCTCCGGCTATGTCATAGTTTAATGGTGTCACTTGATTTGCAACAGCAGTTACCTGGAAAGAGTATAATAACACTGCAGAAATTTTATTAACGTTGCATTATCTATTATTGGAGGCAATTTTTCTCAATAAAGTTTTATTTTGGTCTAAAAGACATATGTTAATAAAACCTTGTGAAAATTATTATAAAAAAAACTTTGTTATTAATATAATAAATATTAATAATAACCTTCTTCAACTAATTTTCTTAAGATTGTGTTTTAGCCGTTTGGCATATTCTATTGCTGTTGATATTTTTTCTCTATTTGTACTAGTAAAATGAATTTAATTCTCAAACAACCAGTTTGATTGTAGCATTACCCGAAAAGTCTGCACATAAAACCGTTAAGTCTTTTAAGAGTTTTTTTCAGATATTTTCTAATCATCAGTTCAATACTGTTCAGACTTTAGACTTGTATTCAATCCAGTACTGTACACTAGCATTTGGGACAATTCAAAGCTTTGTATAATTTAACAGGTACATTACAACTTTTAAACAGTACTAAAATTGACTGAACAAATCTTAATTGACTGCAAGCGATGTGTCTGAACAGTATTCAGTTTCTAGTGGATATTAAGTCTGACGATTTACAGAAAGACTCAACATGAGTTATCAATGCATTGTTTAATATTTTAAGACCTTTTCAGATCAAAATGGCTACTTAAGTTCAAATAGATTAATTAGTGTAGGTAATCAATTAGATAGAAAATGCCTTTCAAAAAACAGCATTTAAGATTTGTATTCAAATACTTTCTGCAATAATTGCCTATACGTACCGTTTTTATCTGGTTTGTGATTTCATCTGTATAAGTCAAAGTAATCTCCTGAATATTGTCTCCATTCACATTGATTGACACAAGTCTTGATACCTTGGTAAGTGAAATCGTTACGGTCGATGACGGTGTTACAGTTAGTTTTCGATTATCATCCGAGCTTTGAAGACCAATCAAAGTGTCAGCTGATATTATCTCATCGTCATATGTTATTGACAGACCAACTCCTGAGTCTTCCATCAAATCAATAGATGGGCATTCCTCGGGTGCAGGTGATGGTGTCGGTGTCGCCATTGAAGTTGATGGTCCTTCTGTTGGACCTGTCGATGGTGCTGTCGTTGTACTCGGTGCACCTGAAGTTGAACCTGATGGTTCTGCTACCGTTGAAGATGTTGTTCCTTCTGTTGCACCTGTCGTTGATGGAACTGCTGTAGTAGATGGTGGTCCTCCTGTTTGACCTACTAGTGGCACTGTCGTTATACTTGGTAAACCTGTGATTCCACTTGTCATCGGAGGTCCCGATGTAGCTGATGAAACAGTGGTTGGACCTGCTGAGGTTGACTGTTCACATGCAATTAATTCTATCTTATCAACAGAAACATCAATGTCCTCATTCGATGCAGTAAAAGAGATTTCTATTTCTCCGGCTATGTCATAGTTTAATGGTGTCACTTGATTTGCAACAGCAGTTACCTGGAAAGAGTATAATAACACTGCAGAAATTTTATTAACGTTGCATTATCTATTATTGGAGGCAATTTTTCTCAATAAAGTTTTATTTTGGTCTAAAAGACATATGTTAATAAAACCTTGTGACCAATATTATAAAAAAAACCTTGTTACTAATATAATAAATATTAATAATTACCTTCTTCAACTAATTTTCTTAAGATTGTGTTTTAGCCGTTTGGCATATTCTATTGCTGTTGATATTTTTTCTCTATTTGTACTAGTAAAATGAATTTAATTCTCAAACAACCAGTTTGATTGTAGCATTACCCGAAAAGTCTGCACATAAAACCGTTAAGTCTTTTAAGAGTTTTTTCAGATATTTTCTAATCATCAGTTCAATACGGTTCAGACTTTAGACTTGTATTCAATCCAGTACTGTACACTAGCATTTGGCACAATTCAAAGCTTTGTATAATTGAACAGGCACATTACAACTTTTAAACAGTACTAAAATTGACTGCAAGCGATGTGTCTGAACAGTATTCAGTTTCTAGTGGATATTAAGTCTGACGATTTACAGAAAGACTCAACATGAGTTATCAATGCATTGTTTAATATTTTAAGACCTTTTCAGATCAAAATGGCTACTTAAGTTCAAATAAATTAATTAGTGTAGGTAATCAATTAGATAGAAAATGCCTTTCAAAAAACAGCATTTAAGATTTGTATTCAAATACTTTCTGCAATAATTGCCTATACGTACCGTTTTTATCTGGTTTGTGATTTCATCTGTATAAGTCAAAGTAATCTCCTGAATATTGTCTCCATTCACATTGATTGACACAAGTCTTGATACCTGGGTAAGTGAAATCGTTACGGTCGATGACGGTGTTACAGTTAGTTTTCGATTATCATCCGAGCTTTGAAGACCAATCAAAGTGTCAGCTGATATTATCTCATCGTCATATGTTATTGACAGACCAACTCCTGAGTCTTCCATCAAATCAATAGATGGGCATTCCTCGGGTGCAGGTGATGGTGTCGGTGTCGCCATTGAAGTTGATAGTCCTTCTGTTGAACCTGTCGATGGTGCTGTCGTTGTACTCGGTGCACCTGAAGTTGAACCTGATGGTTCTGCTACCGTTGAAGATGTTGTTCCTTCTGTTGCACCTGTCGTCGATGGAACTGCTGTAGTAGATGGTGGTCCTCCTGTTTGACCTACTAGTGGCACTGTCGTTATACTTGGTAAACCTGTGATTCCACTTGTCATCGGAGGTCCCGATGTAGCTGATGAAACAGTGGTTGGACCTGCTGAGGTTGACTGTTCACATGCAATTAATTCTATCTTATCAACAGAAACATCAATGTCCTCATTCGATGCAGTAAAAGAGATTTCTATTTCTCCGGCTATGTCATAGTTTAATGGTGTCACTTGATTTGCAACAGCAGTTACCTGGAAAGAGTATAATAACACTGCAGAAATTTTATTAACGTTGCATTATCTATTATTGGAGGCAATTTTTCTCAATAAAGTTTTATTTTGGTCTAAAAGACATATGTTAATAAAACCTTGTGACCAATATTATAAAAAAAAACTTGTTACTAATATAATAAATATTAATAATAACCTTCTTCAACTAATTTTCTTAAGATTGTGTTTTAGTCGTTTGGCATATTCTATTGCTGTTGATATTTTTTCTCTATTTGTACTAGTAAAATGAATTTAATTCTCAAACAACCAGTTTGATTGTAGCATTACCCGAAAAGTCTGCACATAAAACCGTTAAGTCTTTTAAGAGTTTTTTCAGATATTTTCTAATCATCAGTTCAATACGGTTCAGACTTTAGACTTGTATTCAATCCAGTACTGTACACTAGCATTTGGGACAATTCAAAGCCTTGTATAATTGAACAGGCACATTACAACTTTTAAACAGTACTAAAATTGACTGAACAAATCTTAATTGACTGCAAGCGATGTGTCTGAACAGTATTCAGTTTCTAGTGGATATTAAGTCTGACGATTTACAGAAAGACTCAACATGAGTTATCAATGCATTGTTTAATATTTTAAGACCTTTTCAGATCAAAACGGCTACTTAAGTTCAAATAGATCAATTAGTGTAGGTAATCAATTAGATAGAAAATGCCTTTCAAAAAACAGCATTTAAGATTTGTATTCAAATACTTTCTGCAATAATTGCCTATACGTACCGTTTTTATCTGGTTTGTGATTTCATCTGTATAAGTCAAAGTAATCTCCTGAATATTGTCTCCATTCACATTGATTGACACAAGTCTTGATACCTGGGTAAGTGAAATCGTTACGGTCGATGACGGTGTTACAGTTAGTTTTCGATTATCATCCGAGCTTTGAAGACCAATCAAAGTGTCAGCTGATATTATCTCATCGTCATATGTTATTGACAGACCAACTCCTGAGTCTTCCATCAAATCAATAGATGGGCATTCCTCGGGTGCAGGTGATGGTGTCGGTGTCGCCATTGAAGTTGATGGTCCTTCTGTTGGACCTGTCGATGGTGCTGTCGTTGTACTCGGTGCACCTGAAGTTGAACCTGATGGTTCTGCTACCGTTGAAGATGTTGTTCCTTCTGTTGCACCTGTCGTCGATGGAACTGCTGTAGTAGATGGTGGTCCTCCTGTTTGACCTACTAGTGGCACTGTCGTTATACTTGGTAAACCTGTGATTCCACTTGTCATCGGAGGTCCCGATGTAGCTGATGAAACAGTGGTTGGACCTGCTGAGGTTGACTGTTCACATGCAATTAATTCTATCTTATCAACAGAAACATCAATGTCCTCATTCGATGCAGTAAAAGAGATTTCTATTTCTCCGGCTATGTCATAGTTTAATGGTGTCACTTGATTTGCAACAGCAGTTACCTGGAAAGAGTATAATAACACTGCAGAAATTTTATTAACGTTGCATTATCTATTATTGGAGGCAATTTTTCTCAATAAAGTTTTATTTTGGTCTAAAAGACATATGTTAATAAAACCTTGTGAAAATTATTATAAAAAAAACTTTGTTATTAATATAATAAATATTAATAATAACCTTCTTCAACTAATTTTCTTAAGATTGTGTTTTAGCCGTTTGGCATATTCTATTGCTGTTGATATTTTTTCTCTATTTGTACTAGTAAAATGAATTTAATTCTCAAACAACCAGTTTGATTGTAGCATTACCCGAAAAGTCTGCACATAAAACCGTTAAGTCTTTTAAGAGTTTTTTTCAGATATTTTCTAATCATCAGTTCAATACTGTTCAGACTTTAGACTTGTATTCAATCCAGTACTGTACACTAGCATTTGGGACAATTCAAAGCTTTGTATAATTTAACAGGTACATTACAACTTTTAAACAGTACTAAAATTGACTGAACAAATCTTAATTGACTGCAAGCGATGTGTCTGAACAGTATTCAGTTTCTAGTGGATATTAAGTCTGACGATTTACAGAAAGACTCAACATGAGTTATCAATGCATTGTTTAATATTTTAAGACCTTTTCAGATCAAAATGGCTACTTAAGTTCAAATAGATTAATTAGTGTAGGTAATCAATTAGATAGAAAATGCCTTTCAAAAAACAGCATTTAAGATTTGTATTCAAATACTTTCTGCAATAATTGCCTATACGTACCGTTTTTATCTGGTTTGTGATTTCATCTGTATAAGTCAAAGTAATCTCCTGAATATTGTCTCCATTCACATTGATTGACACAAGTCTTGATACCTTGGTAAGTGAAATCGTTACGGTCGATGACGGTGTTACAGTTAGTTTTCGATTATCATCCGAGCTTTGAAGACCAATCAAAGTGTCAGCTGATAATATCTCATCGTCATATGTTATTGACAGACCAACTCCTGACTCTTCCATCAAATCAATAGATGGGCATTCCTCGGGTGCAGGTGATGGTGTCGGTGTCGCCATTGAAGTTGATGGTCCTTCTGTTGGACCTGTCGATGGTGCTGTCGTTGTACTCGGTGCACCTGAAGTTGAACCTGATGGTTCTGCTACCGTTGAAGATGTTGTTCCTTCTGTTGCACCTGTCGTCGATGGAACTGCTGTAGTAGATGGTGGTCCTCCTGTTTGACCTACTAGTGGCACTGTCGTTATACTTGGTAAACCTGTGATTCCACTTGTCATCGGAGGTCCCGATGTAGCTGATGAAACAGTGGTTGGACCTGCTGAGGTTGACTGTTCACATGCAATTAATTCTATCTTATCAACAGAAACATCAATGTCCTCATTCGATGCAGTAAAAGAGATTTCTATTTCTCCGGCTATGTCATAGTTTAATGGTGTCACTTGATTTGCAACAGCAGTTACCTGGAAAGAGTATAATAACACTGCAGAAATTTTATTAACGTTGCATTATCTATTATTGGAGGCAATTTTTCTCATTAACGTTTTATTTTGGTCTAAAAGACATATGTTAATAAAACCTTGTGACCAATATTATAATAAAACCTTGTTACTAATATAATTAATATTGATAATAACCTTCTTCAACTAATTTTCTTAAGATTGTGTTTTAGCCGTTTGGCATATTCTATTGCTGTTGATATGTTTTCTCTATTTGTACTAGTAAAATGAATTTAATTCTCAAACAACCAGTTTGATTGTAGCATTACCCGAAAAGTCTGCACATAAAACCGTTAAGTCTTTTAAGAGTTTTTTGAGATATTTTCTAATCATCAGTTCAATACTGTTCAGACTTTAGACTTGTATTCAATCCAGTACTTTACACTAGCATTTGGGACAATTCAAAGCTTTGTATAATTGAACAGGTACATTACAACTTTTAAACAGTACTAAAATTGACTGAACAAATCTTAATTGACTGCAAGCGATGTGTCTGAACAGTATTCAGTTTCTAGTGGTGAAGTCTGACGATTTACAGAAAGACTCAACATGAGTTATCAATGCATTGTTTAATATTTTAAGACCTTTTCAGATCAAAATGGCTACTAAAGTTCAAATAAATTAATTAGTGTAGTTAATCAATAAGACAGAAAATGCCATTCAAAAAACAGCATTTAAGATTTGTATTCAAATACTCTCTGCAATAATTGCCCATACGTACCGTTTTTATCTGGTTTGTGATTTCATCTGTATAAGTCAAAGTAATCTCCTGAATATTGTCTCCATTCACATTGATTGACACAAGTCTTGATACCTGGGTAAGTGAAATCGTTATGGTCGATGACGGTGTTACAGTTAGTTTTCGATTGTCATCCGAGCTTTGAAGACCAATCAAAGTGTCAGCTGATATTATCTCATCGTCATATGATATTGACAGACCAACTCCTGAATCTTCCATCAAATCAATAGATGGGCATTCCTCAGGTGCAGGTGATGGTGTCGGTGTCGCCAATGAAGTTGATGGTCCTTCTGTTGGACCCATAGATGCTGTTGCACTCGATGTACCTCTGGTATTACCTGAAGTTGAACCTTAAAAAGATGAAAGTTACGATTGATATCATATTGGTCTTAATACCTGATAATATTGACTGTCTTATTTGAAACAACAATTAAGTTAGATATCTTAGATTTTGAAAAAAATCTGAGACTCTGAAAGACATTCACGTAGTTGTTGTTTCTTCAGACAGACAAAATATTTCCTGTAAAGATTTCAATATTCATTTTAAATTAAACGAAACATTATGGAAAATCAATAGAGTAAGCATGTTGTGGTTTTAAAATTTACATTTGTTCGTAAGGCTCTGGACAACATGCTCCTCTATCAATTCCATAAAATGTAGTTTCTATGCATATATTTATTTTCTAAAGTCATACTTACTGATCGTCTGAAGCAATAAATCAATATATAACAATATGGTATACTTGTCCTTTACTGCATGTAGATAAACAAATATAACAATAAAGTATACTTACCCTCTGAAAATAAAAGAAAATGGTATACTTACCTTCTGAAAATATAACAATATGGTATATCCACCATGTAAAAATATAAAAATATGAAAATATAACAATATGGTATACCTACTATGTGAAAATATAAAAATATGAAAATATAACAATATGGTATACTTACCTTATGTGTCCTTTACTGTATGTAAATAAACAAATATAGATTAAGCAAAGTAATGCAGGTGTAAGAATAAAAAATTGACTTATATATAATTATGATCCACATTTATGTTATTTAGTGTGTACGTCTTAAAATTAATGTACAGATTCGACAAAATACAGATGCAGTAAGATAACATTATGTGTGTCTATAATGGTAAGTGTATAAATGTTACCACAGGTTAAAAAAACGTCGGTACACTTATATTAGCTATATGCATACTCACTTCTTTGTATTCTCTGTCTGGAATCTACTCTTCAGTTGTAACCTGGTTCCTGGTTCTTTGTCAGTTGCATTAGTGTGATTATAATTATGATATCAAATACTGTAACAAAAACTTTAATAATCTAATGCATATAAGCTATAATCAATATGTATTTGTGGTACTTTACCTTTTGGCCTGACATTTAGTTGTTTTAACCCCCGGGGATGTAGCCTGCTCGAATTATTATGTATGCATTTGTGTGGAAATCGGAATGCATTCATCACTGAAAATACATATATTTATTTAAAAGTTAATGAAAATACTTTTGTTAAATTTTCATGACTTACCTTGTTCTTTTATATGAAAATAGAAGTCATCTACAACCCTCATAGCAGTTATAAACATCAAAGTTTTGTAAATGTCCATGTTTCTAACCATTTTTTCTATCACATCGGATTTTTTTATATTAGTCTGCATCTTTTGTCTTCTTATTAGTTTTTGGCCTGTACATGATCATGCAGATTTTCCCTATTTGAGATATTTGTGCGTAGCCCCTGTAATAAATTACTGTTTTCATTAATAGGATGATAAAATGATTTTAAATGACAGTTTGATGTGCTTTGTTTCGGTCTGATTAGTCAAGCATTTTTGCCATTTGTTCTTATTCTGTTCCTTTTCACCACCTTACCAGGTTATGGGATGGTTGAGCGCTCGTATACATGCTTAACCCCGCCCCATTATGTATGTGCTTGTCCTAGGTCAGTTGCCTGTAATTCGATGGTTGTTGGTTGCTGTCTATTGTTTTTGGTTTTTTTTTTGTTAATTCGTTTAGTACATAAATCAAGCCGTTGGTTTTTTCGTTTAAATTGTTTTCCATTTCGTCATGTCAGGGCATGTTATAGTTTATTATACTCCTTTTTTTGGATTGGTTCAGTACATGTATGAAATTTATGTCGTGAGCTAATACTCCATATTCTTTTTATTTGTTTAAAAAATCAATCCACCACAGCAATATCAAGACTATCCTGTCGACGATTCAGTGTAAATCAGTGACAGTGCAGATGTATAACCTAGTCAATTAGCTCGTGTTGTGTCGTTACTACCTATGCTAGCGGTGTTTACCCCGATTAGTTGTACAGTGAAAAAGAATCCTATAGATATAATAGATTTTTTTAAATTTTTTAAGAAACCCTGTCTGACTTTGCTGGTTCATAACATTTTACGTTGATAACAAATGTCATTACACTGACATTCATAGCACACGAAATCAAGTTTCTTAAAGGTCATTGCAATAATGTATTTTTATTTATTTTTTACATGTATTGTCGTTTATATAAATATACAATTTGGATATCTTTTTCTTCGTGGGATTTTATTAAATGTCGTTGTTTCCTTTTCTTGATGCTCAAAAGAATAGGGTGATAAACGGAGATATCAATTCATGGTGGTACATGTAATCCAAATAATTCAGTCGTAATGTTCCACTGCTCTACGAGGGCAAGTAACATTGTTGTGGTGTGAATTGAGGATATAAGTTGTTGATTTCTAAGACTGACGAATATATTTCCATTAATGATTTTTTTTTTTAAATGAAAAATATATTTGAACCACTTTGAGACCAATTTACTTCTTTTTGAAGTTTCGTTAAAATTTTATTGTAAATATGGTACGTAGTATCCTTGATAAATATTTTCAGAAAACCAGAGAGCTATTTTTCTTTTATGTGGCGAGGTTTTTAGCATTGGTTGAAAATTAACATTTAGATAGATGATACATGTATAATTTAGGATATACCTGGTTTTCATGAAGTCAAATTTTAGGTCAGTAAAATATCGATAGTAGATATTTTTCTTCCGTTCTGAGAAAAGAAAAATATGAAAGTACAGAGTCACTATCTTTTAACTTACCAAAATCAACGATATTAAATATTTCAAAATAATTGTAATCATAATAGATAACTAATACACAATCAGTCAAAATTAAGAAAAACGATGAGACAATAATCCACCAGAGACCAAAAGAAGTTGATGCTAGCAACAATAGGTCATCGTACGGTTTGTGATTTCCTTCGTAAATGTATTAAAACAAGCTAGCTATATATTTTAAGTTTTCTTAATAAATAATAACAATGTTGATCATGTCGATTCCATGATTTGATGTTGAAATAAAGGCCACAACAGACAATATGGAGATATGGTATGATTATTAATGAGAACTATCAACCAGAGTTCAAAGACGTGGATGGCAGCAATTATATAGGTCACTGTACAGTCAACTATAAAAGGCCCCAGTATGACAAAACTAGAAGACCATTGGCCTGGTTTATAACAAAACAATTAATTAACAATTAATGAAAAACAAATATGGCAGGCAGAAAACAAGCGACTGAATGACAGGCTCCTGACTACGACAAACAGTTTAATCTGCCTTATATCTTGACTTACACCTTGAAATATTAATTGACAAGATTACCTTATTATCCATTGTGAATTTATATTTTATATTGCAACATTTAAGCAGCCCTTTCATATGGAGTATATATATTTCCAGTTGACAATATATTTTTTACGGGGCTTCAGTTTTCGAAAAGGATTTTCTTGATAGATGGTTGCTGCTTACATGGAAGCTTTTCATTAATGGGTTCATTTATAATGGTTAAGTTGAAGTCCCCTCTTCGAAAGTTTAACGGGTGCTGTCATGACTTGTT
The DNA here is from genome assembly GCF_021869535.1 of Mytilus californianus. Classification (NCBI taxonomy): domain Eukaryota; kingdom Metazoa; phylum Mollusca; class Bivalvia; order Mytilida; family Mytilidae; genus Mytilus; species Mytilus californianus. The sequence continues at coordinate 126,064,839 of NW_026262668.1, forward strand.
TTACTTTTACAGAATATTGGCGTCCTCTTTCTCGCCTTTTAAGTGAAGTTCGTCGGACAAAGCGGCATAACTCAGACTTCAATAGGCGTGATTTACAACTAAAGCTCTTGGGTAACCAATAGAAAATTGAAATAAGATAATTAAAAAGTGGTTGCTTTTATGATATTCCAAATTTCCGTAAAGGAAGTGAATAAGAAGTTTCGAATAGTCATTTGGTATTGTGGTGCAGATAGCTATTTGTCACCGTGTGATTCAATTTTTATTCTTTTATATAAATGTGTAGATTATTTGATGTTATGTTTGTATAGACTTTTAAAAACGTTTACTCCTTGATTCGTTGTATGTTTCATTAAATCATTCATTTATCATTCTTACATTTTAGTACTTACAAATAGCCACAAAATATCCCATGTTTTACTATCCATACTTAAAATCAACAACGTTTTTAAGTATGGATAGTAAAAAAAAAAGGATGATTTCAGAGTGGATAAATTCATTCAAAACAAGGTAAGGCAAGCTTAGTGGTATACAAATAGAAAATTGAATATTCAGTGCAAACAATAAAAACACAATTATTCAAATCCTGTACCCAAGCGCCTGTGGTCGGGTCGAATGTTAGAGGGGTGTTCGTACTAAGGGAAACTACGTTAAATATTGAGAACATTTTGAACAAAAAAATAATGCATTCGACCATGGATATGTAAGCGGATGAGAAATACAATGCAAGGCTGTCAATAAACTGTTAAAATTCGGTCGATGTTCTTGTAAAGAAGACCAGCAGATCAACAGAGCGTACGACTATATTAAATGCTAGTAGAGTTATAATATTGTGAGCACACTTTGTACTGGATACAATGTAAACGTACAATTTGATCTAATATAATAAAAAGTTGACAGTGCAGACTGGCCCACTCGGAGGACAGACTGAAACAGCCAGCGTTGTCTGGTAGTAACACATTGCCCTACTCGGAGGATAGAATGTACCAACCCGCATTGTCTGGTAGTAACAGACCGATCCATACGACGGACAGGCTGTAAGATTGTATTACATATATATAAGTGTTCGTTGTTGCTTTATATATTTTAATTCGTTGTACATAACATAAATAGAAAGTTGCAGATTTTTGGTATCGCCTTACTGTTTATCGACAGCTTGAATCCAAGTATTTATTGAAAAGAATCGTTTAAGATATAAACGCCTTCCCGGTTACACGTTACACTAGCATTTAACAGAGGCGGATTATGGGGGCCCAGGGTGCCCGCCACCCCCCCCCCCCCCCCCCCTCCCCCTTTTTGTGGGAAAAATTTAGTTGATTATTTAGAGAATCACTGAAGCATGACTACTTATGGCAGTCAGTGGCCCTTTATGAAAATTTCTGTTTAATACCATAATTTAAAGTGCAACTTTATCCGAAATGTAACCTTTATTTTACACATAACTAGAAACTTTTGTCGAAAATGTTTACATTTATATCAAAGTGTAAGCGACTGAAATTTATAATTTTAACTTTGAAGATTTTTGTATGGACTGCTGGTAATGAGATCTTGATTTAAGGCTGAAAAAATTGGAATTAATGATATGTAAATTCTTCTGCCAATCTTGACGGATTTATTCTCCAAATGAAATTTTTTTACCACATTTTATGTTTTAAAACCAAACAATCAATATTTTTACGTATTGAACAAAGGAATGATTTAACATCATTTCTTTGACTTTCAGGAAGTTGATAATTGCATTGAAACAAAAAATACAGATACTTCGTAGAAATAACATCTTATTGAAATATTTTAGTCAGGTTTGACATTTAACGGTACAGTGGCAAAACCAATGCACGTAAACAATGGAAAAGTCACTCTCCAAAAATCAATAGTAAAACAATGCCGGTGACGATACTGATTAAAAATTATTTCTAAACAGCAATCGTACATTTCAAAGATTTATTTGGTAAACGGTTTTTATTAGAAATATACTCGCAAATACACGATGTTTTATGTTCATTATTTATCGAGATAATGACATTAAAAGCTTGTGAAACTGAAATTTAAAAAATGTAATCTTTGCTGCATATTAATAAAAGAAAAATGGAAAAAATCATGAACATACAAAATCTAAAGACCTTTCAGGTCACCAATTTTCAGAGTGTTTCACATAGCCCTGAGCATGTTACAATTTCCCAAAATTTCAGGTTCAAAAAATAAATATTTTTACTAAGTCGGTTATCCGTTAAAAGATTTTTAATATTTTTTTTGTACAAATTTAGGAAAAGGTCGTCTCGATTTCTGTACATGTATTTGTGGTCCTTTCGATCTATGCACATTCAATGTTTACGTCGGGATAAGGTCCGTTTGAATTTGCTAAGTAACTTAATTTCAAAAGTATTAATCTTAAGTTTGCTGCATATCAATTGATTGCATTGGATTTTTTTTCTGAATTTCTCTGATCAAGCTGCATACATATACGGATAATTGTCATGTTCCAGAGAGGCCAGTAGAAAAATAAAGTGTTGTTGGTACATATTTATAACAATAATTAAAATCAATTTTACATAAAGCTCCTCTAACCTGCTGTGTTCGTCTTTCGCTATTTTAGGTGGGAAATGATAACATTGTATGGAAATTTTGTTTTCATTTCAGTTTATTTTTATTGTTACTATTTACAATATAAAAATAGTGAGGTGTGGTATGATTACAAATAAGACAGCTACCCACCAAGGTTTAAATGAAGTGGATGTAAGCAATAATAAGCAACCGCACGGCCTTTAACAATAAGAAAAACCCATGCCGTATAGTCTGCTATGAAAGGCCCCGACATGAAAAATGCCAAACAATTCAATTGAGAAAACTAACAGTCTGCTTTATAACAAAAAAAATTACGAAAAACAAATATGACAGACATTAACCAAAGATAACCACTGAATTACATGCTCCTGACTTGGAAGATGCACATAAAGAATGTGGCGGGATTAAACATGTTTGTTAGCGCTCAACCCTCCCCTAACCTGGGATAGTGGTGTTACCGCACAACATAAGAACAAACTGTAAAAACAGTTGCAATGGGCGTAACTCAAAAGATCGGTACAAGGCACAAAAAATAACTAACTTTAAAACAGTTACTGAAAGCTAATTCAAACCAATTACCACTAATAACTATATCATGTTCTCCAAGACTAAAGTATCAATCTAGTGTAAAGACGTCTGAGACACGCATGACCAAAATATTAGTAAACAGTATCGACAGGATTTAGGACCATTAGTTCTCATAACTGTACATATATAGCGATATATATTTAGTTATGTTATAATTTTTCAAATTCAAAATTAATGTTAAAACCAATAAAAACAATATTTAAAGATTTCACTACTGTGTAAAATTGATAACCTTTAAAAATAAGTTTATTCAAAGGAACAATTAGTTTACATTGATCGTATCTAAATTTCCAAGCTTTAAAAACATCGCCGTAAAAATTAGAATGCGATATCACGTTTTAAATAAGAACTCTACATGTGTAGACAAACTTCATTACCAAATCTTTGTATCTATGAAAGAATTTGGTGCGTAAAGATTTTAATTAATTTGTGGCAACGAAATAATAGCTTAATAATTTATCAGTTTATACATAAATTACGTTCATTGAAATCCAAAACGCGACTACAGACACGGGTATAGCGAACAAGTTGTGAAATGTATACATCGTAAGAAGGGACCAAAGGAACATAACCGTCCATAAAAGGGCAAATTAGCAATCGGGGGGACGAAAAATCGTCTCTTTTGTCGTGAATTTTGAATAGAGTTCCACGTGTGGAGCTGAATTATCTAAATCTAGAAAAGGACAAGTATTGCTGTCTGCATAAGATTTATTTTAAGTCAGTTCCTTTGGGTAAATTTCAGCATTAAAATTAGAAAATGCTTGATTATTTAAAGGAAAAATATCATCAAGGTAACGGTTAGTGTTTTTAAATTTATCTACTAAATGTAATTTCGACGGATCTTTACTGAGTTTGGCCATAAACTGTGAAAAATAACAATACAGGAACAAGTCTGCTATGAAATATTTTCTTGTGAATTCATAATTCATAGCGTCCTTAATAAAACGCAACAAACATCGAATGGATTTAAGTATTTACAGGGGAGGTAATATTTTGACCCTAGATTTCCCACTAATTACTTCGACAATCCGCTGGTAATACATCATTTGATAAAGGCGTGAAAAAATGTCACTTGTATCAATAAACTGTCCTATCTGACAAAGCTTGAAATGCTTTGAAATAATATAATTCATAAAATGACGATACAAATTTTATGACACTGTTATTTCAATATCAAAAGATACAACTTCATGTCATATTTGTTGACTACCGATTCGAAAGAATTTGTATTTCAACAAAGTGTTAGCTTCCATAGTTTTACTTTTTCAGTTGAAATTCTTTTCCATAACGGAACATGCACTCATCTCCAATTGAGGTCACATCATAGGTCAGATGAGGTCAAATTATTGTTTTACAAGACAATAATAAATCATCGAAGTTTTGGGACTTATTTTGACAAAATTATACAAAAGTATGTGATTGCTAATTACGATTTTTTTTTCAATATTCCGTTTTTGTAAATGTATAAAACAAAGAAAAGACGCTTTATTTTTTCAACTTATACTGTCAAAATCGTAGCAAATATTTCAGAAAAATAAGGTGGTTTCTGCCAATGAGACAACTATCCATAAGAGAATTAAACAACAGTATAGATCGTCGTACGGACTTCAATAATGACCAAACCCAAACCGCATAGTAAGCTATAAAATGCCCCGGCATAACAAAATGTGAAACAATGCAGTAGAGAAAACCAAGTCTGATTTATGGCAGACAGCAACCGACGACAACCACTGAATTAAATTTTCCTTCGATCCTTAGGATAGGCGCATAAGAAGCGTATGCCAAAGTATAAGTATCTACAGATAACACCATCCGGGTTCATACAATATTGTATCTAAAACAATTTAAATAATCAAGATAATTTTATCAAATGACTTATGATATTACAGGATTAGAAAAATAAACAAAATATCAAATATGACTGAAAAGGTAAAGACATGTTTACTCACATGATATCTATATCTTGAAGAAAAGTGTGATGCTCAAATTGGAATGCCAAATCTATGGTATTTTTTACATTATATATGAAGTTCAATCTATAAATTTGCGCACGCATATTAAAAAGCTGCAGTGTTAAATTTTATATTTTCATACGTGATTGGTCTCTGGAGTATTAGGCTCCTCCTCATTGTGTTTGGCATGTTGAATTATTTGACTGGATTTGAATGGTTTTCTTCAAAGATATTTTCAAAGTGAAAAAAAAACTGTAACAGATGTTGTTTACGTCAAACATTATGACTTCTACTATTCTAAATCATGCAAAATACTGAGAAGAAGTCCTTGGAAGATAATTTTGTTAACGTAAAAAAATTCGGACAAATTGATGACTTACAATCATTTACCAAATGTTAACATACAATTAAGTACAAATATTTTGAAAATTTATATTGTTTCCCAGGAATAAAAATTCAAATGAGTTTCGTATTATTATTGATATGTTGAAGTTTTTTTAGTTTGCCTTTTCTTTATATTGAACTGTTTCAATCAACTACAGGAATAACAGTTTTATTTAATCATAATAGTTCAACTAATGTTATACCGGACTAAGTTTTTTTTAGTTATTCTGGTGAATTAACAAATGGTTAGTATATTAGATTTGGCTGTAGTTTTCTCATATGAATCTTGAAAGAAGTGTGATGCTCAGTTATGCATGAACTTCAAATATTTTAGTTCAAGTGTATTATTTCGTGACTCAAAATATCCAAAGCAAAAAAATAACACTTCTATTGATGTCCTCAATCTCAAAGTCACAACGAGGCCTTCGATATGGAGCAAAAGCTCACACATTTCGACAAGTTCAAGACAGCCCCTAGCATCAACTTCAGCGGAATTCTTTGATATGACAAGACAAATGTTATTCTTCAACAACCAATGTAACCACATTGGTACACAAAATTTTCTCAGCATATTACATCATAATAAATAACAAATTTCAGCAGACAGGATGAAGAGGTATAAATATTACTATCCGTATAAGACAGCATTGACTTTCTAACCAGGGGGCCAATTTGTGGAATTTATACAGCTGATACATTTACAGATATTTTTAATTCTTAGAATTAAATACATTTGCTAACTTTAACACGTTAGATGATAGATTTGTGCTTGGAAGTGGTCATATAAGTGTTTAACAGGGCTTTGGTTTATTCATTTAAAACATGGTTTGCTTAAGATAATAGAACTGCCAGGAAATAATCATTGTAACATTTACTTTCTAAAGATAGTACTTATTAGGACAAGCGAATCCATTTTTTTAATGAATAATTGTTTTATATTTCATGGAGTTACTATAAACCAGCAAATTAAGTTAATGTTTAGTAAACATTTACGTTACACGTTTAAAGATTACTACTGTCATTATCTAATTGGTGTGTTCACGTTTCTCCAATATTTAAAACTAGTTTTCAATGGTATGAAATAATCAACAATATTAGCACTGATGGACAAATACACTGCACAATCTTGAAATTATGCGCAGGAAAATGATTTAAATTTCTGACACATTTTAGTATTATACAAAAAATTTAAATCTTTAAATTAAGGACAAAAAGTAGAATGTAAATCAGGTAAAGGTCAGATGAATTCTGCCAGACAGACATGTCTCTCAAACCGGTGCTAGGGGCCGTCTTAAAATTGCAGTGAGGTGAGAGTTTTATTGAGTTCCGTGTTAAAGGCCTCGTTGTGTCTTTGAGATGAAGTAAACCAATAAAAGCGCTGTTCCTTTGCTTTTTGTGTGTTTTTTGCTGTGCATATACCGATTCAGTGTCATGGATGGATACCCCATATCCTTTGTTTTTTTTTCTAGGTACACTTTACAATATTGCTTTAATATAGTATCTGAGAAACATTTATTGGGTGTAGTGGAAAATGCAGCTTCTCTGTGTAATGTTGACGAATGCTCGTTGCGCGGAATAACGGGTAGCTGTCAGTAAAGAATATATGTGGTGCTAGTTGGAGTTGATGTGTTCAACAAGTTGAATAAGTGATCATATGTCTGCTCACTTTCATTAGGTAGAAGACTAAAGACGAGTTCGTACATAGCTTTATAGATCATTGCGCGTGTAGTGTGTAGAGTTGAGCAAACTGGGAATGGTACCCTTCAAAGAAGTTGTATTAGTCTGATTTATTTAATATAATGGTCCATGATTCATTTTGTTAATTTCACAATTTACAGATGAAGGTGCTATATGAAAATCAGGTTCAAGCATCAAGTTTTTCAGAAAAAAATACAAGACTAGATCATATATGTAAACGGTGCTACATGGGGTTTTAAAATTTCTCCAAGAAAAAAATGTTGTTATGATATTTACTAGAAGGACAAATGAAAAATACAACTTAATACTTTGGCAAACATATATTGAAAATAGTTTATAGCAGAGGCGGATTTAGGGGGGTGGGGGGGGGGGCAGGGTGCCCGGGTCCCCTTATTGAGCTACATATATGATTATGATGTGAAATATATAGTTCAGCTTTGTTACAACTAAAAAATGTTTATATATCATTCAAACTCTGGCATTACGTACATGTACCAGCTCTATGAGATCTTCTCATTGAAATCTTTACCAAGCTAAAATGGGTGCTCCACCTTATAAAATAAGAAGACAGACTCCGAATAAAGTTGCGGAACGATACTGTTATTTTTTAATGTAACTCTAAAATTGTTTTTTCTTCTTCTGCAAATACATTTAATAATTATAACTATAAAATATGCTTGCCAAAAAACAAGACTTAGAGAAATATGTTAAAAAAAACAAAAATACTTTTTCAAGCTGTCATAAATATATAGATATAAGAAGATGTGGTATGAGTGCCAATGAGACAACTCTCCATCCAAGTCAAAATTTATAAAAGTAAACCATTATAGGTCAAAGTACGGTCTTCAACACGGAGCTTTGGCTCACACCGAACAGCAAGCTATAAAGGGCCCCAAAAATTACTAGTGTAAAACCATTCAAACGGGAAAACCAACGGTCTAATCTATATAAAAAACGAGAAACGAGAATAACTTATGAACCACATCAACAGACGACAACTACTGAACATCAGATTCCTGACTTAGGACAGGTGCAAACAATTGCAGCGGGTTTATACGTTTTAATGGTACCAAACCTTCACCCTTATCTGAAACAATAGTGTAACATCACAACATAGAAAGACACACTATAAAATATCAATTGAAATGGCTTAACTCAATCAAAAGACATATTAACACCAGCGAACATACACTGAACAAATAAATTTGATCTATGATACAATGCAAATACAAAATAAATATGTTTGCTTTAGATTATAATCGGAAGTTGAACAGTATGAGAATTTTTATAAAATATACATTTTTGAATTTTTCTGAATGTATTTATTATTTTATATTTATTTTTAAAAAGTATAATATGAAAATCATATTATACATTGTATACAGGTCTCACTATAACTTCCTAAAAACAACAATTTTATTTGCTATATAAACACCATGCCCATCTATTGTTTTACACTTGTTGGATAAACGTGAGTTGGATTTTTCAAATGTTGGAGAATCGTGAAACGTGAAATGTTGGAGAACCGTGATTAACATAACTTGATTGTTCTCCAGAAACAAGTGTTCTCATTATACTGTGGTAGTCTATTCTTTAGAATACATGTTCTCAATAAACTGACGTCGTCTGTTCTCAGTCAGAATACTTGTTCTCAATAAACTGACGTCGTCTGTTCTCGGTCAGAATACATGTTCTCAATAAACTGACGTCGTCTGTTCTCGGTCAGAATACTTGTTCTCATCATACTTAGCCGTCTATTCTCCCGGAAAATTGTTCTCATTATACTGACGCTGTCTGTTCTCTATTAGGATAATTGTTCTCATAAAGTGTAGTCATTTGTTCTCCTGGATACGTGTTCTCATTATCCTGTAGTCTGTTCTCCATGATACTTGTTCTCATTATACTGTAATCGTTTGTTCTCTTTGATACTTGTTCACATTATACTGTAGTCGTCTGTTCTCCTGGATGCTTGTTCTCATTATAATGTAGTCGTCAGATCTCTCGGATACTTGTTCTCTTTATACTGTAGTCGTCTGTTCTCCTGGATACATGTTCTCATTATACTGTAGTCGTCTGTTCTCCTGGATACATGTTCTCATTATACTGTAGTCGTCAGATCTCTCGGATACTTGTTCTCGTTATATTGTAGTCGTCTGTTCTCCCGAATACTTTTTTCTCATTATACTGTAGTCTGTTCTCCTGGACACTTGTTCGCATTATACTGTAGTCGTCTGTTCTCTTTGATACTTGTTCTCATTGTACTGTAGTCGTCTGTTCTCTTTGAAACTTGTTCTCATTAAACTGTAGTCGTCAGATCTCTCGGATACTTGTTGTCGTTGTACTGTAGTCGTCTGTTCTCTTTGATACTTGTTCTCATTGTACTGTTGTCGTCTGTTCTCTTTGATTCTTGTTCTCATTATACTGTAGTCGTCTGTTCTCCTGGATACTAGTTCTCATTGTACTGTAGTCGTCTGTTCTCTTTGAAACTTGTTCTCATTAAACTGTAGTCGTCAGATCTCTCGGATACTTGTTGTCGTTGTACTGTAGTCGTCTGTTCTCTTTGATACTTGTTCTCATTATACTGTAGTCGTCTGTTCTCCTGGATACTTGTTCTCATTATACTGTAGTCGTCTGTTCCCCCGGAAACTTCTTCTGCTAATTTTATAGTCGTATTTTCCCCTGGAAACTTGTTCTCGTAATACTGACGTCCTCTGTTCTCGATCAGGATACTTTTTCTCATCAAAGTGTAGTCATCTGTTCTTCTACATACTTATTCTCATTATACTGTAGTCGTCTGTTCCCGATCTGAATATTTGTTCTCATTATACTTTAGTCGTCAGTTTTTGATCAGACTACTTGTTCTTATTTTATTGAATGTGTCTGTTCTCCAGGATACTTGTTGTCATTGTACTGTAGTCTTTTGTTTTACCGGATACTTGTTCTTCGTGATAATTGATCTCATTATACTGTAGTCTTCTATTCTCGATCAGGATTCTTGTTCTCATTATACTGTAGTCTTCTATTCTCGATCAGGATTCTTGTTCTCATTATACTGTAGTCTTCTATTCTCGATCAGGATACTTGTTCTCATTATACTGTAGTCTTCTATTCTCGATCAGGATTCTTGTTCTCATTATACTGTAGTCGTCTATTCTCGATCAGGATTCTTGTTCTCATTATACTGTAGTCTTCTATTCTCGATTAGGATTCTTGTTCTCATTATACTGTAGTCTTCTATTCTCGATCAGGATTCTTGTTCTCATTATACTGTAGTCTTCTATTCTCAATTAGGATACTTGTTCTCATTATACTGTAGTCTTCTATTCTTAATCAGAATACTTGTTCTCATTATACTGTAGTCGTCTGTTCTCCTGGATACTTGTTCGCATTATACTGTAGTCGTCTGTTCTTCCGAAAACTATTTCTGCTTATATTGTAGTCGTCCTTTTCATCTGATTTTTATAGTTTGTTCTTATGTTATACTGTTACACCACTGTCACAGCCTAGGGGAAGGGTTTGCGCCTTCAAACCTGTTTAATCCCGCCACATTCTTTATGCGTCTGTCCCAAGCCAGGAGCCTGTAGTTCAGTGGTTGTCACTGGTTCATGTCTGTCATATTTGTTTTTTGTAATTTTGTTATGTAATAAGTTAGGCCGTAAGTTTTCTCAATGGATTTGTTTCGTATTTTTCATGTCGGGGCCTTTTATGGTCGACTATACGATATGGGTTTTTCTCATTTGTTGAGGCTGTATGGTTGCCTATAAATGCTTACATCCACTTCATTTGAACTTTGGTGGATAGTTGTCTCATTGGCAATCATACAACATCTCCTTATTTTTATATTAGTAGGAAGGACTTTTGAAAAAGGTTTGTGTACACTCTAATGGATTTAGTATGACTTTTTAAATTATATTATTCATTTGTTGCTGAGTGTTTTAACGCTGTCCTGATCTAATTAAAGAGGAAGCTTCTACCCAAATTTCATAATATTCATTGTTGGAATGTGGAAAAACATTTTCTTTATTCTAAAGTATTGCTCAACAAAATATTTCCCTCGTTAGCATTTGTTTTGAGAGTTTTTTTAGAGACACTAATCTAAAACAAGGCGTACTTTCTTTGCGAACGGTATCGACATATTTTAATAGAAATATGTTACAATAGAACGACTACTCTTTACATATTGTATTGTCCATGAAATCAATCAGATAACAGTTTAATTCCGTAAAGAACTGACATACATAAGGCATAAATTCAATCAAAGTATATAACCTTTTGCATTGGTAATCAGATTTATAAGATTAAATGACAAAATTCGTATCTATGCATAATGAATGATTGTGAGAGGAACATATGTTCTCTTATTGCTCAGTATAAGCTAATAACGTCATTCAAAAATCAAAATCAATTCCAGTTTGTCAGTGACCGTGGCGTAATCAAACCATTATAATTAAACCGAATAAATCAATTAGATAATTTCTTCATAATGCATTCGCAGTCCTTGTAAACAGTGAACATCTTGCTTTTATATTTAAAGAAATTATAATTAAATCAAATAATTATGCACTTAAAAATATCGGTTTTAAAGAATAACGAAAAATACTTCAATATTTACTGATAAATATGTTTTAATATATTTGGAATGCTTTTCTTTTAACTTAATTAATTATAATTGCATATCGTATCCGAATCATTTGTCGAATACACTGTGAAAACAGTGTTTATACCTGTTATCATAGAAATATCGCTCAGTTTAATGACTAGCGACTTAATAAATACTCTCCCTATACATACACTTTCAATATTAAAGTCATTATGTGTGTCTTACTTTGGTTTTAGATCTCGTCTAGACAAGTGAGAAGACTAAATCTTTAAGGATAGACTTATATACATATTTGTGTGTGTGTGGGGTTTTTTTTTTTATTAACTATTATCATTTTCGTTGTAGATTTGATATCGTTGCAGAGACCAGTGCGGTGATTTTGGGGTTTTGAGGGACATATTAAACTGTTTATGATAAATATTAGAAATAGCAAATTTGTTCTCTTTCATCATTACACCATGTTATCCCCTTAATAGTAGCAGTATCTCTATCCTCAGTTCTTTTGTTTCCTGATCATTTTACTTATTTTCTCCATATCTGTTTTTCTTTGTATTTACGTTTAAGTACATAGAGGAGAATCAGAGGACATTGTTTCATTTAATCAGTGTCATTCATAGTGTTTGTGTTTGTATTATCATTGAGATCGTGTAAAAAAACAAAAGTATAAAAGTACAAAGCTTATCAGTTTGAGAGATGTCAACGTAGACAGAAGAAACAAAATATGATAGCTCTGAAAGTCAAACCATTAACCAACTGAGGTATGAAGGTCCATTTCTTAGCCAAACTATTTTCGTGAAGGACCATTCAAAATCTAGAGATTAAACACAAGTAAAAATTAGTGAAACTATAATTCGAAATTTATATTTTATCATGAAGAAAGATATGAACCTGAATCTGATGTAAAAGCAAAATCTCACTATAGTGACGAATAGCCAAAGACACAAAACAAATTCGTTGACAATGATCACTCAGACCGTGCTGAAACAAACGACGGTACAAAAATCTTCAGCCAAACAGAACGATAGAGGGGTTTGTTAAAATATTTGTAAGAACAGAGATTTGCTAATTAAAGATTGCAATATATATATATATTTATATATATATATATATATATATATATATATATATATATATATATATATATAGTATAAATGAGGAGATTGCAACTTACTTTTCATCGGAAAAATATTTTTGGTAAATTTTTACCCACTAATTTTTTTAATTTTTTTTTTTAATTTGTACTTTTCTTGCGAGTAGACTTATTTAAGGAATGACTGTAATATTTTTTCTGTCTATGAAGAAATACCATAAAATATGTGGTGAACAATGAATAACCCGCGTAGTGGGTTATTTAAAAGTGTGCACCACATTTTTGAGGATATTTCGAATAGACAGAAAAAATAGTAGTCATTCCTTATAATCTAATTCTAAATTCAATTTTCAATGAGTAAATCATGAAAAAACGTTGATGACGTCACGTTCACATGACAAAGTTATGTCTATGAGCTGATAGACAAAAATCTTTCAGCCAATCAGAAGACGTGTTACATCCAAAATTAAATTATTATGGATTTCCTGTCTTAATTTTCTCTGAAAGTTTTATTCAGAGGAATAAATTAGTACCTGAAAGACAAAAACATAGTTCTTAAAATAGGTGTGGAAGTTTCTCGCTGCGTAGAAGACCCATTGGTGGCCTTGAGGTGTTTCATGCTGTTTGGTCGGGTTGTTGTCTCTTTGACACATTCCCAGTTACCATTCTCTATTATAATCTGATTAGATTTTGATTTGGTAATGAACGTCCTTTTCACTCTTTTTTTTTTTTGCAAAATCGTTTCAAAATTGCAGTTTAGAGCCATCTCCAAGCAATTATAATTTAATTAAATGTAACAGAAACCCAGCACAATGCTGTTACAGCCTTAAGGTACGGTACACACATGAAACTGTGAAAGTTAAGTTTAAAACATAAAAAAAAATAATTAAATTAGCCATAATGTGAAAAAAAATTCGGGGGCAATTTGATTTTCCATTCTATATATAGTTTCTACCACAATATAAATTAAGGAACAGTAGTTGAACGATGTCCAAATCTTAAAAATCGATTAGGAGACAAATCAAGGTAGCAAACAAAAACACATAAACTCTAAAAGGAGCAATACCGGATGCGTCGACATGCATGCCTCACTGCAATCCAAGGCCACACTCAGTCAAGCTGTCACAATCGGTAATTGTACAGTCTGTAAAATTACAGAGTAGACGACAATTCTGATATCCAAAGACTGCAAAACATATCGCTAGTGAGTTGAGACACAGGCATATCAAATCGATCTACCAATTCGTGAAGATAAATGTAAAACTTGTGTAGTATCGAGATCAGTCGTTTTTCCTCATAACTCTGATGGAACAGTTTTTGTTTAAGAAGCACACCCTGCTAATGAAGTTAGAAACTGTGAATATGCATGAGCGTAACGTGTCAATTGAAATATTGAACGCCATACGATTTGACAGAGGGTATGTTCCTGCTGGGAAATGAGAAGTTGGCAATTGGAAAGTTGAAATCATTACGTTTGTCATAATTCTAGTTTAAAGTCGTCCATCTTTGTCAATATCTAGGAAAAGATCAAGATGATGAATCAGACCTTCTAGTGTCTGTGGTATCCACTGGGATATATGAGATGCAAAAACACGTACACTGAAATGTGGGTTTTATAAAAAAGTAATAGAGATATATTTGTCAATGAGTACAAATTGATTACAGATTAACAGTTGATTCAGTACGACACATATTTCTAAACAACATTTGGTATGATAAACGTTAGACTTATGAGCTTAAAAAAGATAAAGATTGATCATCTTGAACTTGTAAAAGAATATTTGGAAGTATTATATTTCGAAACTGCGTAAGAAATTAGTGCATGTGTTTTACAGTATTTTAAATAACTAAGTTATAACATTTTACCAGGAGAGCAATACATGAAATATTTGAAGGAGAAATTTGAATATCCTGCTCATTGTATCTCTTATTGTATTTTTCATATTAGACCTACTTTAAAAATCTTAAACGATGAATATAGAATCACTGCATCACCAATCCATTTTTTGGTTACAACCGTGACATCTTGTTCTCCTTCTGATTTAAAAAAAACAATGTTTCATTTATGTGGGACAATCTGAACCTTGATTATTATTTATCAGTTTTCGTTGATTAATCAAAACAATGGGCAGAATGATTAGTTTATCTCACTGCGTTAAACTGATACAGTAACATCACATGCCTTAGATTATCTTGTGATATGGACGCATACTTTACTCTGGACCAACATGGCGGACGTCACACAGCTGATATTCTTCACCCTTGTCATATTGACATGTTACGTTTATTCAGATGATCCACATCCCATTATAGATGTTTGTAATCAGAAGACTCCATGTTTGTGCGAATATTCCAATGGAGACTATGTCGATCTACAATCCTTATCTAATAATAACGACACAGAGCCCAGGTAAGAGGTAGCGCCATTTCCACTGAAATTATTTCACTCAGAGGACCAATACCTCAAGCTTGTCAAAACATATTGGAATTCGAACATAAAAGAGTCCAAAACACAGTATTCATAACATCAGAATGTTATACATCGCTATACATTACTATTGAAGTCTTGATACAATATGCAAATTTGACATGTTTGTGTAAAATTGTACATTGAAGGACATCCTTAACCAACATGAATTAATTTATATCTGAAAAACAAAACTTATCTTTCCATCCATTAGAATATTTGTTTTGTTTTAGAATGTCTTATTGCCGTTATTAGCCATCTTTCGGCATAATTTGTTAAAAAATATGCCATAATAATGTTTAAATTCACACATATCAAACTATCAACGATAAAGATTGAAGGACTTTTTAAAGTAGCCCTATTGTTAAAATTATTCCAAATTATATCAAACAGGCAAAACACTACATTGACAACCAAACCAACAATTATAAACTCGAACCCCTCCAAAGACGATGGTCAACTCAGCAGGTGCCTCGGAAAGGTTATCAGTTCCTGCTATTCTGTTAGTATCCGTCGTGTTCCACATGGCAGTGACAATCCGGCGATAACCCACATTCAAAAGAGGAAAAGATGACGCGATCGTGGTAAAGACAAGTAAAACACATCCTTGGACAGTTTTGTCGTAGATAATCTGTATGGCTGAACCAAATCTTGATGACTGTTCAATTGAAAACCCTTGGTTCAATACCTTTCGTGTAAGCAGCAACCATCAAATAGGTCATAGTAGAAATGGCAAGCTATGGAGTTTATTATCCATAGGAGATATATATTCCATATGCAGATTTTGCTGCACTTTTGCCAGATAAAAATGAAAAACTCACAACTGAAATCAAAGTACTGAAGTACTGAACATCGGATGACCACAAGTTCTTGAGGATGGTCAAAAGCACTTGTCTCAGAAAAAAACAACATATCTCTTTACCTAAAACTGAGGTTAATGTACAGAGATATATTTTTTTCTGAGACAAGTTCGTGCGTGGATGATGAATAAATGACAGGAAATTCAACTTCACCGTAATAACTATTATATTGTAGTGATACAAATCAGTATACACTGAGTTTTTGTTTATATTATATTAAAATAACAGTTACATATATATATGATTTGAATCCATTTGTATATCATTCTATTCTACTATTCTAAAAATAGTGCAATGCAAGTGCATGGTGGACACTTTTCTGTAAAAATTCGATTTTTCTAAGATTGGATACGAGTAGGCATTCATATTTTCCCGCAAAATCAATTACAGAGTTACCGGTCCTTGACGGTATTTTCACAAAACGTTCTTTGAGATATTCTTCCGCATGCTTTAACACAATTTTTCGGTACGTGTGCATTGATATTATCAATAATTTTTTACTTATATATATATATCTAACTACAAAACATTTTCATATTATCAATTTATGTTGTTAACAAAAATATTTTTATCAGTATTCATTGAAGAGATGTATTTATATCAAACGATAAGGAATGTTATTTTGCACTCGTTTATGTGCGCGTATTCATCATGTTTATAGATCGGTTACAAACCCAAAACTAATTTACATAATGGAAATCTAGGCGATAGCAATACATCGGGATGACCTCAAGGTCATCGCGATGTAAAAATGGAATCATCTTTTTTGTTGTTCAGTTTAGCTTTCAACCGACCCTCACTGTCAATTTCTATCAACATGGTCAGCAACTATGACTTATTATGCTAACATCATCTATATGACGGAATTTTAAGTTAAAGGATAATGCTATATTCCTTTTCATTCTTCTTGGGGAGTCCCCACATGAAGTCTGTTGTATACGAATACGGATGAAAGTCGGCTAGAAGAGGTACACAATATGTTGACGTCGGAAATTCGGCTTTTTTCAAACAGTATAAAAATATGAAAATATGTGATTGTCAATGAGACCACTATCCGCCATGGTCCTTTTTGTCCTTCCGACATGCACATGGGTGCAAAAATCGGCTCATTTGACCAGATAACCTAGTAGACAGAAAATGAAACTTTGATGGACACCCACTCTAAATGATAAACATTCACAAACTTAAAAAGGTGTTCTTCTGATGACAGCATAAAGGTGGGAACCAATTTTGTACATGGACATTGATTGTCTTCAAGTTTAGCTATTCCTTTACTTCGCCAAAACAGTAGAGATGTTATATGTACAGGGATAATTGTTTATTATAAACGATGATTTTCCTTGAGGGGGATGGCACGCTTTTTGTGATGTGGGATATGGAGGTTAAACATGGGATGTGGGATATATGGGGTAAAAATGTGGAGAGCTGGGGAAAAGAAGGAAAAAAGGTAAAACTTACAAAAAAGGGGGATTTGGGAAATGAGTACCCCGTGTCACCCCCTTGTTATTTTATGTTCATTTTTATACAACAGTACCTAACTAGAAAGTACAATAGAATTGTAAATGGTATATCTCTTTCAGGAAATTATTATACATTGAGCAGAATATTAGGTCAAGTTATCACGTTGAATGGAGCAAATTACGATATAGACAAAAGAAGTACATAGTATTCTTGCTTTATATATGTATATTTATTTTTAGGTTTAAAGATGCTAAATCTGAAATATTTGGTGGTGCAAAATACTCATGGAACCCTTGTCATCTGTTTAATGAAGGAGAGTGCTCAAACGTCACGGTAACAATATTTTATCATTAATATTGGAAGGCAAATGTTTAAAGTTCAGAGTATTGTTTACGTAAAAATGAAAACTGTATTTTAGATTGCTCTTCAACTTCGTACGTTATTTGGCATTTTATCTTGTTTGATTCGAGCGTCACTGTTAAGTCTTTTGTAGACGAAACGCGCGTGTGGCGCACAAAATTATGAAACTGGTATCTTTGATGGGTTTTTTATATTCTTCTTTCCTGGCGGTTTATCTAAACAAAAAGGATACGAAATACATCCTAGCCAGTGCTGAACCAGAAGTGACACCTATAGATAGTCAAACAACTGTTTCATTGCTCTATTTCTATTTAATAAACTCAAAGTAAATCTTTTGCGTACCTGTATCATGAAGGTTCAGCACTTTTTTTTCAAAGAAACAAGAGTCAAAATGATACAGTAAAAATATTCCTGAATTTTTTCTGATATATTAAAAGGCATAGTTATCTTTTGACCTCGCTAGATTGCTAATAAAATCTACAGTTTCAGATTAAATCTAGGACATCATGTTGGGTAAAAAAAAAATAGAAACTGTGTCAATGTGAATAGAGACTTCCGAAGAAGAGAATCAACTTACACTTCATTTATTTTATATATTACCATATTTGTCTGCGGTACCTTTTAATGAATTTGCACAACTTTTAACCGAATCAAATATAATATGTAAATCTACTTTAGGCATACCAGTCTTGTATTACAACATGGAGTGAAATAAAAGTCCATTTTTCTGTTTAATTAAAAATTTATGCCGAAACATCTATTTAGATGTAAAACAAAAATGTTGCATCATTAACAATTCCATTAAGTGAACAGTTTTCAACAAAAGGCAGACGTATATTCATTTTGTCAAGATCAAAATCGTCCCGATACGATAAAAGTTGTGAATAATTTCAAAATAAAACTATAAATGATCTGCCATCGATGGTAATTTATCCAAATTACCAAAAAAAAAAATTGAGATAGGACAACCACGGACAAGGTTCCCAGCTTTGGACTTGCACATAAATATGTTGCAGTGTTGATATTTTTTTTTTAGATCTCATATATAATGGTTAACAGTTCTTCAACAATAAATCTCTATATTTCTGACAAAAGTTGTTAGTGAATATTTTTGCCATTATTGATATCTTTATCACCACCGATTTTTGGTGGGGTTCGTGTTGCTCAGTCTATAGTTTTCTATGTTGTGTTTTGTGTACTGTTGTTTGTCTTTTAGTCTTTTTCATTTTTCACATGGCGTTGTCAGTTTATTTTCGACTTATGAGTTTGAATGTCCCTTTGGTGTCTTTTGCCTCTCGTTTAGCTCTTGCGTTTCCTATTATGATTACTTTGATAGACGGTTGTTGCTTACAAGGAGGCTATTGAACCAGTGGCTTTTAATGTAGAAATTTAAATGATCTCTCTGAAGATTTTACAAGTGCCATCATGATTTGCTTGACCGTTTTGGAATATCTGTGTCACGTTTGATAACATATAACCGATATGTTTTAATTGCGTAACCAAAATCACCTCTTTTTCAATTGTGATAACTCATATGTGACTCGTCTTCTGATTTTTACTAGCCATGAGCGAACAACAGGTACCACAAATGGAACAGCAACTAGTTTTGTGTGTACTGTTTTACAAACTCTTGTTTGTCTGTTTTCTTTTTACATTGTATGGTCTGTTTTTCTTCGACCTTAATCGCCCTTTTTGGTATCGTTTATCCTTTTTAAAAGGCCTCTGGTTTTTTTTCTTTGTCTATCTTTTTAGTAAAAATAAACTTGACATGTTTAGTGTATAACTTTTCTGATAAATGTTCTCTTGAATCGCTGTGAATGCGGTTTCTATAGTCTCATTAATTTTCTCAAAAGATCTGTGACATCATTCAAAAGTTGTGTATATAAATAAGAAGATGTGATATGAGTGCCAATGAGACAACTATCCATCCAAATCACAATGTGTAAAAAGTAAACAATTATAGGTCAAAGTACGGCCTTCAACACGGAGCCTTGGTTCACACCGAACAGAAAGCTATAAAGGGCCCCAAAAAGACTAGTGTAAAACAATTCAAACAGGAAAACCAACGGTCTAATCTATATAAAAAACGAGAAACACTTATGAACCACACCAACAAACGACAACCACTGAACAACTGGCTTCTTTAGTTTATTATAATTAAAAAAAAAACATGACAAGGCGTACAAGATGGAGAAATTTTCTTTTTAGATGTGTGAAATCATTGCTGGGGCACCTACTCCAAAATATGTTCCCATAGGAAGTCTTAAGAACGCTAAGTTCGATCATAACGAAGTAAACGGAGACCTTCAACTTCAGTATGGTATAACAGGTGAAGAGAACAGGTAATGAATCTTGTAATCAAACATTACTCAGACAATATGGAGGTTCGATTTAGTACCCTAATCACAAACAGTAACTTTTATAGTAATGATGTTGACAAAGGATATGAACTTTTAAAATCTTGTCTCTTCGAACGACGCCGAATTGCAAGTAATAATACGCAAAAAGGGGTAACAAGAATCGCCAAAAATACCACACAGTACAACAGACCACAGCAACCAGAGTAAAATTAAATAGGCAGACAACCCCTGACTTGGAACATCCACAAAATGAGGTCACATCGGATAGGATAAAATTTTTGTATGGTTTACCATGTTTGAGAAGTAGAAACTGAAAACTACAATTTCTTAAAATTATCTTAAAAATATAAGTCAAAATAAAGTGATTTTGGTAATTTGGGGCAACAGTAGTTAAACGATGTTCGAATCTCGTTAATCAATTAAGAAGAGGCAAAACAAAACTAAAACTGAGGAAATCGCAAAAATTCCTGAAGGCGCGACATCAAGTGCGTCATCAGAGACACAACCGATACTTGCTGTATTGATCTCGTGACAAGAAAATAGTTCAGTATGTAGGAAATTTCTCTTGCAGTAAAAATGTATTGTTGTTGAAGGAATTCTTAGATAAGACACTTTTACAAATTTGATTAAAAATATTGTTTTATAAAGAAAATTGTGTTCAATTCAGATTTATGATACAGTGTTTATTAGTAGCTTGACAAATAAAAAAAAACCTCTGAGAATGCAAACTCTTTTCAATATCATTTTCCATGAGGGCTTTATACAATGTTCAAATAGCAACTATTTCTAAACCACACACACAGTCACATAGAAAACATTTTAATAAAATCTGTGATTACTATTCACAGGACAGCGTATATAATATTGTTCTGCGATGAAATGCAGGAAGGACAATTCATTGTCACAGGTGAAGAGCCTGCAGGGAGTGGTAAATATGTAAGTCATAAAGTCATATAGATTTATATCATATTTTTAATGCTAAAGTCTAATTTTAAAATATTTAAACCATTCAATTTAAATTTTAAGGTGTATGATGCAACAATTATTTTGTTTTAGTTAAGGTCGACACAGAACGTCAAACCATAGCATGTATTGAACAAGGGAAGTCCTTAACGAAATGGAGTTACTAAAACTTCTCCTTGCAGTACTCTAGGTAGTATCTATGCTAAGGGGGCGTCCGTATTTATTTATAATCTGCAGCCATATCTGCTCGGAACGGTAATGTCAAACTTCATGTCCCGTGTTGAGAAGAAGATAAAACACAATCCTTTAAAGATTCTAAGGGAATTTAGTACAAGGCAAACAGTCAAATGTTTACAGCCAAAATTCTCTTACTTCCCAATTCTATATTCCTGTTTATATATATTTTTTAACTTGCATTCGATATAAATCTTCTTAAATAATTTGCCAATTGACGACTGTGATCAAACAACCATCAATAATTCGAATATTGGAATCGCATAAACAAATTAGAGACTTGTAAGCATTGTACCTCTCACTAAGCAACTTTTCCTGAATAACGATCGTCATCGTGTGTTCGTGAATCTGATATGAAAGGGTATGTCTAAATTTTGTCATCATGGGCAGAAAATAATCATTTAGGCGTGGTTTTCCTTTTTTGGATAGACTTAGTGGTCTCACTCTCGCGGTATCCACTCTTAAAAACTGAAAAAATGAAATTGATAGATTACTGCTGAACGTTTAGCGGCTAACATTAAATAAATATTCAGGACGATAATTGGTTAATGTGAAATGAATCAGAGGATGTCATGTTTTGTATTAGACCGACACGCACTCGAGTCCGATTTTATAACGTGCCTTTTAAAAGTTCACAGGAAGATCTGTCACAAACGTTGATGTATTTTCCAACTTGGAGTCGTCCAGGTTTTATTTTTCTTTACACGAAATTAAAACGTGCTTGATAGGAAACATCGCATTCCTACTTATATGTATAATAGTTGGCCCGCCGTGGATAGAACCAAAATCTCCCGCACTCGTTGCAAGCTCGCTACGTGAACTAACTGAGACTATTTGAATCTTTTTTGTACTCTTCAATTGATTAAAACTTTCTTTAGAAAGTTAGGACATGTTTCCTCCGTAAAAGTGTTATCAAGCTGATCTTGTGGTATCAGCTCAATAAAACTTCTAAAAAGATCAGTAATTTACATAATGAAATGTTAATGTTATTTCAATCCTATGAACTCCAGAATACAGCAGAACTCATTTTAGGATCTAAGTTAAGACAAAATAGGACAGGAATTTCCATGCCAAGCTGGTCTGCGGAAATTCTCCCTGTTAAAGTGCTTAACAAAAGAAGCAACATTTAATATATTTGAGGTTTACCACCATGCTTGTCCCTACCATTATGTGCCAGTACCAGGTGGGGCTAACTGTACCATGTGTTGTTAGATGTTGATTGGCTAGTATATATAAAACATACACAGGATAACAGTAATCATACAAAAAAATATTGGACAGAACAGCAATCACTAAAACTTCTCCGAAAAAATAGACGTACAAACAAACACAAACAAACAACATATGGTCCACATGCTGAGGTCTCATGAACTCTAAACATAGAACTAGGTGCAGTGTCGTTAAAATGGGCATTGATAATTTCATTTTTCGCTAAAATGTGTTAAAAATCTTGCGCTAAAACGTCCGATTTTTTTCGCTAAAATGGCCTCCGCCGATGTAGCATACATCATTTCTAAGCCATATCCGGTTGTTAGTTATATAGTATGTTTGAGTTCTATAAATCTGAAAAAAACGTATTAATAAAAATCAGTTTTTTCGGAAATGGTGTTTCATTGCAGTGTATCTTTTCATGTTCTATATAGTATACGAACTCTGACAATTTCATTTTTATTTTTGCTTAATTATGTAAAATGTTGTCCGTAAGGTCTAACGTTAAATTGTCAATAAGGTAAACAACACGTGCCATACCTTATGATTTAGATTTAAAAGAAGTT
The DNA here is from genome assembly GCF_021869535.1 of Mytilus californianus. NCBI lineage: Eukaryota > Metazoa > Mollusca > Bivalvia > Mytilida > Mytilidae > Mytilus > Mytilus californianus. The sequence continues at coordinate 126,088,190 of NW_026262668.1, forward strand.
CGTCCTGGTCAAGTTTCATCATTTGTATTTCAAATGACTTAAGTACAAATTTACAATAGAAACCAAATTTGCATTTTTATTTGTTATTGACCAAAATTTAACAATAAGATAAAAAATGGGATACAAAATCAGCTTACAAGTATGAACTCTAATTTTAATAATTTACTTTTTTTAAAGATTTATGGAACTGAAAAAGACCACAAATCAAGGTAGATAATAATGTCAGATTAATAACATGTATGATGGATTGTAAAAACCCAGATGTGATCTTAACTGATTCTATGAAAAAAAAGCTTGTCCTTATTTGATCAGATTTTACATATATTCTCATAATTTTTTGTTGGCAGTATTTTGAGTTACATAGCAAGCATGTGTGTCGATCTACGACGTCTCCAACTATAACAAATCCGAGCAATGGTTTGAGTGCTGGATCCGTTATAGGTATAATGTAAGTATTACTAACGAAAGAAGTAAATATGTAAAGTTCACACTTAGTAGACTTTATTATCAATGAAAGAAGGAATTGTGAAAGAGCACACTTAGTAAACTACATCATTAAAAAATAATTATTTCAATAATTGAAAGAACGCTTAATCTTTTTGGAGATTATAATCCGTTCTCTAGCATCATATTTATCTTATTAGGGATTAGTTTTTTTTTCTTTCTTTTTTAAACCTTTTGGATTAACTAACACATAATAATGTTTTGTTTTTTTTCATACTGTAGAATTGCTTCTTTAATTGGAGTATATTTACTGGGAGGTATGGCATATCAAAAGATAAATGGAGCTTCAGGAAAAGAAATAATCCCAAATTATTCGTTCTGGGCAGCCGTTGGCTCCTCCATAAAGGTATACATGTACTTTACGTTTGCATATTCAAAGCCTTTATGTGTTGATTGGTCGGTTCTGTCGCTGCACTATTAATCCCCAAAGATATCAGCTGCCAAGTAGCAAGTGCTTCGGTATTGATGATTATTTAAATGATACATTTTCCTGTAGATTTCAAATTCATGAATTATGTAATTGCACTAAAACTAAGAGCGTAACTACCTAGGGCTACGTTTAGGGGTATTTTGGTGGTTTTTTTTCGCTCTGAAACCATTGACATTATGTCTTTTCAAACTTCCGATCTCGAGCATATTTAATGAAGGTTATTCCAGATACACGTGTTGTGCAAACAAATGTGTTAGCATACGTATTTATAAAATGAACTTGTCATTATAAATTTGTGGTACTGGTACATGGTAAAACATCTTCACGAGACGGAGTAGTAGATTTTCTGGACGTAGCACACGATACGTACTGAAAAATAATGGTACAATATAAAAACAAGGAGATGAGGCATGATTGCCAATGAGACAACTATCCACCAAAGTTCAAATAAAGTGGATGTAAGCAATTATAGGCAACCTTACGGCCTCCAACAACGAGAAAACCCCATACCGTATAGTCGGCTATAAAAGGCCCCGACATGAAAAATATGAAACAATTCAATTGAGAAAACTAACGGCCTAATTTATAACAAAACTATTCGCGAAAAACAAATATGACAGACATATTTAAAACAAACTTAAAGAATACAAGGGCGCATTGCATTTGCATTTGTGCCAATTTTTAAATAAATGCAATATTTCATATGCGCCACAGGGTTGTACTTCATTTGCGCCACATGATTGTATTTAATTTGCGCCAAAAGTAAATACTGGTTTTGCACCAATTTACAGGTAAAACATATCGGAAACGTTTTGATATAAGTCGTATCCTGAATACCAGAATCGTTTAAGAAATGCTGTACCCCCCCCCCCCTAAATTAAGTAAGTGAGTTCATACTCATTTCTCATACAAAACTGAGAGTCACTAAAAGGTATAAAATTGTAAAGTGTAAATTCATTCTGAGAAAAATAGAAAGGTAATCCAGATATACTTTTGTAATGTTTTATGACCTCACATTTAGGATATTTAATGAATTGAAAAACAGAGGCAATCGTATAGATATACCTCAAAAAATAGCCAAAACAGAATCACAATAGATGTAGTGTTTAATGCTTTCATTGTGGTTTATAGATGAATGTGATTTATGATAAATATGTTATACTATGCTATCAAAACTATTTTGTAACATTATTATTAAAGTCTCTTTTTCAATGTAGATCTATTATTTATACTATTTACCTGTATTATTGGCGCAAATGGAATGTTTTATTTTGGCGCAAATGGAATGCCAATTGGCTTAAAAGCAAAGCACTGGAATACCAAACAGAAGTTTGTCAAATCAAGATTGATCATTTTCATCTTTTTACTTAGAACTGAAACATAAATCATGATACGACATATTTATTAGTGTAAAATCCAAACAATCGGATCGCTAAGTACTAAATACATCAAATAACACAGATAAACAATTAACAATACAAATATACTGACAGAATCATCTAAAAGTTATGCTTGCATTTGCGGATTTATGTACAGATTAATCAAACTATCATGCATGTCAAAAATATATATATTAGCGCAGTTTGCGATACTTTATCTCCGAAGTAATTAAGCTTTGTCATGGTATATTGTTGTTCTTCAATGTATAGCAATAAACGTCCAATACTAGTTCAGATACAGTTATACATATGTGCAGCGGTCCGTGCAACAATTGAGATTATAATAAATCGAGTTTACTAATAATAAAATCAAAACTTACTATAACATATAATGTATGGCATTTTTTGTAGACTGGTGTTGTGTATGTCTTTACTTGTGGAAGATCGGAATATGAAGAAATTGACGAAAAACAAAGAATAAACCAACATCCTCAAATCTAAATGTCTTGTCTCATTGAATTTCGTCCTCAATGTGAACTGTTTGTTATTGTTTATAAATTTATTACTGTGTGTATGCAAATGAAATAATAAAAGAGAAGGTACATCTTGTGTCTGGTTTGGCCCTGTAGGTTCTCCAATAATGAAAAATTGTGTTATCCGAATATCAGTAACATTTTCAAACATTCGTGCAAAAGTTTAAAGAAATATATATATCAACTTTATTTCTTTTTGTCATCACTGAAAAAAACAAATTGCTATTATTAAAACCATTTTGTCTTAAGGTGAACATATCGAAGGGCTCAAGCGTCGCCCTTTTCTTTTTAGCGAGAATGCGATTATGACAAAATACAACCTCTGTCAAAATCTGTTTGGGTCAGGTTCAATCTCTGTATTAGATCTCAGTATGCATCAGTTAAATTTTCATGCTTTTTATGCCCCCGTAACTAAAAGTTTGGGGGCATATTGTTTTACCCCTTTCCGTCCGTCCGTCCGTCCGTCCGTCCCATTATTGGTATATATCTATTCCGCATAACTCCTCCTACATTTTGAATGCTAGGAAGTTTTAACTTTGCTGGCTGTTTGTACATATATTGAAGGTGTGCATGTGGTCAGGGTTTTGATTTTTATTAATATTTGCTCTTTTGGGAGATAGTTGAACTTTGTCATTTTTGGAGTATATACTTGCATAAGAGGTGCATAGCGTTTCCGGATAACTCCTCCTACAATGAACCATAGACCTATGTGCTCCCATGCTCAACTTTTTGTATTTTAAAATAGCACTATGCATCTGCGGGGGCATCATTTGTGTCTCCCAAATACAATAATATCTCAAAGAAAGTCCTACATTGACTTTGTTATATAATACAGTTACTTCAGAGTGGAGTGCGGGGGCATTACTTTGTCTAGTTTTTTTTATAATTTTGCCGTTTTTTACATTTTATCAGTAAACGGTTATGTTTTAAATGAGATTATGAAGTATATATTTTCAACGTTTAAAATAATGTAGAGCAGTCAAACGGTTATTACACATAGCGTTTATAACATACATCGACAATAAATGAAATATTAAAACTTGAATATACGTATATATCATCCAATGCTTTTCCCGTATTTATATATATATATAAGTACGTCTGAATCCCGGCGAGGGAAGAACAAAAAAATTGCGAAAGCAAATTTACAGTTCTAACATTGTTGGGCTGATGTTTAGACGAGTTGTATATATACAAGTCTAAATATAAAGTGCCTAGAAAATCAACCTAACAATGTTAGAGTAGATTTGATTCTTTACTTCCTCCGCGAGCGGGGATGGAACTTGTACTTTTCACTTCATACTTATACGGCAACACCGCCTAGCATTGCGCAGACGCCTTATCCTCTCCTCTAACTATAGCTGATATAAATAAGCTTTCGTTTTGGGAGGTGTTACCTTCTCGTAGGAATTAAACAAGGACATCTAGACGCAATACACAAAGTATTTTTAAGTGTACAGAAGTGATCATCTACTCATCTCTTTAGTATAATTATAGGATGCTGTTCTATTTTTAGAAGGTATAATTTACAGTTGTCACCACACATAGGCAGACATACAAGTCTAAATATATATAATATTTATTTATTTATTTTGCTAACCATTAAATTTACCTTTAAATTATATGTACATGAACATTCTTTCGTGTTTTTGAACTACAAGGTTTTTTGGTTATTTAGAAGTATTCTGAAATACGACTGAAAAATAATATAACGAAATAAGGTCTGAATCTCGTTCTATTATACAATATTGAATACAACCACGTATATGGATACTGTACGTTTGTCTTGTATACAAAACTCTATCTTGAATTTGTGTCAAGGTTTCATGTGTTTTCATATGAAAATGTATGTACATTATAAGGTTTTAGGGGAGGATCTAGCGTATACCACTACAAAATGTATGTACATTATAAGGTTTTAGGGGAGGATCTAGCGTATACCACTACAAAATGTATGTACATTATAAGGTTTTAGGGGAGGATCTAGCGTATACCACTACAAAATGTATGTACATTATAAGGTTTTAGGGGAGGATGGTTTTAGGGGAGGATCTAGCGTATACCACTACAAAATATATGTACATTATAAGGTTTTAGGGGAGGATCTAGCGTATACCACTACAAAATGTATGTACATTATAAGGTTTTAGGGGAGGATCTAGCGTATACCACTACAAAATATATGTACATTATAAGGTTTTAGGGGAGGATCTAGCGTATACCACTACAAAATATATGTACATTATAAGGTTTTAGGGGAGGATCTAGCGTATACCACTACAAAATGTATGTACATTATAAGGTTTTAGGGGAGGATCTAGCGTATACCACTACAAAATGTATGTACATTATAAGGTTTTAGGGGAGGATCTAGCGTATACCACTACAAAATGTATGTACATTATAAGGTTTTAGGGGAGGATCTAGCGTATACCACTACAAAATATATGTACATTATAAGGTTTTAGGGGAGGATCTAGCGTATACCACTACAAAATGTATGTACATTATAAGGTTTTAGGGGAGGATCTAGCGTATACCACTACAAAATGTATGTACATTATAAGGTTTTAGGGGAGGATCTAGCGTATACCACTACGGACTATTTTTACTTAGTGCTCTATACACTAACGTCCATATTACAGACTTTACAGAATAGGAAGTTATAAGTCCCCCCCCCCCCCAAGTGGGTCCTATTGAAAAAAGGTAAAAAAAACAAATTATATGCCATTTGAACAAACTTTTTCTAATTTATCTCTGTCTTGAACAGCGGTCACCTGCAAAAAAATCTAAATTTTCAGAATTAAAGAATTTAAATTATATAATTCCTGGGAAACATTTACTCTATCCTTTTATCAATTTGCAAAACTTAGCAATGCTTGCTAATCATAGTTACGGTTTTGTCAATTCATTTAAACAAGAAGATGTCAGATAACAGCAAACCCGGTTAAATCGTCATTAACGAATTTGACCTTCATTTTGTCATCAGTAACAACAAATTCAATTTTTGAAAGGCATTGGTTGATAAAGAATCTAATTTTAACATCCCCCTGTATTGTTTTACGCAGTAAGGGGGTATTACCAAAAGTTGTTTAAACCTAGTGGAATTCAAATATAGAAAAATGTTTGAATCATTTACTTTCAGAATTTAGCAACAGTTTACCATTTGTCCATAACATCAAAATGTAAATTGCTAATTTGCTATTGAAGACAATTTTGTTGATTTAAAAAGGGAAAATTGTATATATTTAAGTAAAATTTGCATCGAAGGATTGAATATTCTTAATGTCCAGTGACAAATATTTCATTAATATTCAAGACGAGCATTAAAGGAGTCGTCAAAAAAAATGAATATACATACCGAGTTTGAGGCCCAACCTCTTTGAAATACAAATTTCTTGCCTTCAGAGCAATAATAGTTGATATTCTTAACAGCTCCTACTTCTCCATCTTGTTCGATGACTATTTTAAAACATTGCGCAGATCTTACAGTAAACATAAATGTCCAAGTTTTTTTCAACGAAAAGCGGGTTGAAATTCATGACTGTATATGACACTAAACATTTACAGTATCATTTAGGATTTTAACTAATAACAAGCCGGGCGTGAAAAATCTTGTCTTATGTGCGGCTCGAAACGCTTCATACTAAAAATGTGCGCGCTATCAACGCTTTTACAACCCTATAAATTTACAAATGTTATATGCTACAACTATGAAATTATGAGTGATATCCAGGGCTGCGTTCAATATCGTAGCAGCTCGTATAGCCGCTATGTCTTAGATATCTATCTATGTTGAACGATATGCTACGTAGCTTGCATATCAAAATGACGTCATGAGAATATTGAGAAATTCAATTTGATTTTAGGATGCCACGCAATTGCTTCCAGCCAATCAAAAGTACGGATTGTTATGAAACATTACAAGTAATGTAATTGTATGGTTATCTGCCTAATTAACGCCACCATTTTGTTTCATGGAAGTTAGGTTCCCTCAAGTCATAATCGTATTGACGAAAGAACTGCTTAATTTTAAACCTTATAAGTAGATACAACAAAATGGTCACCCACATTGCAAAAACAACAAATATACCTATTTGAAAGTTATTATTTCTTTTCGTCCTGCATATGCATTAAATATTTCCCACTAGACGTAAAGTAAGCAACAAACAATCAAGCAATCAACATATTTATCACGTTAAGCAACAGTTCACACATAGACATATTTAATACCATATAAAACTTTAGCAGAAACAGACGAAGATCTACCATCACGTGGCATTTTTCAGGAGTATGAGGAAAGACTGGTCAACTGTGAGTTCGAAAAATGATCTGGGTAGGACGAAATGTCTACCCGAGGATCCCCCCCCAAAAAGACTTGAACCAATTAAGAATATCTTTAGAGATTTTCCAACTTTTTCAACAAGATGGAGTAGTTTACTACATCAAATGCTTTTTTTAAATAAAGCGGTATTATTGTAGGGTGGCAGCTTATTGTTTGTTCTGTTAAATTATCGACCAGTGTTAGTTTTAATTGTTAGACAATACATGCTTATTGTTTGTTCTGTTAAAGTATCGACCAGTGTTAGCTTTAATTGTTAGACAATACATGCTTATTGTTTGTTCTGTTAAAGTATCGACCAGTGTTAGCTTTAATTGTTAGACAATACATGCTTATTGTTTTTTCTGTTAAAGTATCGACCAGTGTTAGCTTTAATTGTTAGACAATATATGCTTATTGTTTGTTCTGTTAAAGTATCGACCAGTGTTAGTTTTAATTGTTAGACAACACATGCTTATTGTTTGTTCTGTTAAAGTATCGACCAGTGTTAGCTTTAATTGTTAGACAATACATGCTTATTGTTTGTTCTGTTAAGTATCGACCAGTGTTAGCTTTAATTGTCAGACAATACATGCTTATTGTTTGTTCTGTTAAAGTATCGACCAGTGTTAGCTTTAATTGTTAGACAATACATGCTTATTGTTTTTTCTGTTAAAGTATCGACCAGTGTTAGCTTTAATTGTTAGACAATATATGCTTATTGTTTGTTCTGTTAAAGTATCGACCAGTGTTAGTGTAAATTGTTAGACAATACATGCTTATTGTTTGTTCTGTTAAAGTATCGACCAGTGTTAGTTTTAATTGTTAGACAATACATGCTTATTGTTTGTTCTGTTAAAGTATCGACCAGTGTTAGCTTTGATTGTTAGACAATACTTGCTTATTGTTTGTTTTTGTTAAAGTATCGACCAGTGTTAGCTTTAATTGTTAGACAATACATGCTTATTGTTTGTTCTGTTAAAGTATCGACCAGTGTTAGCTTTAATTGTTAGACAATACATGCTTATTGTTTGTTCTCTTAAGTATCGACCAGTGTTAGCTTTAATTGTTAGACAATACATGCTTATTGTTTGTTCTGTTAAAGTATCGACCAGTGTTAGCTTTAATTGTTAGACAATACATGCTTATTGTTTGTTCTGTTAAAGTATCGACCAGTGTTAGCTTTAATTGTTAGACAATACTTGCTAATTGTTTGTTCTGTTAAAGTATCGACCAGTGTTAGCTTTAATTGTTAGACAATACATGCTTATTGTTTGTTCTGTTAAAGTATCGACCAGTGTTAGCTTTAATTGTTAGACAATACTTGCTTATTGTTTGTTCTGTTAAAGTATCGACCAGTGTTAGCTTTAATTGTTAGACAATACTTGCTTATTGTTTGTTCTGTTAAAGTATCGACCAGTGTTAGTTTTAATTGTTAGACAATACTTGAATAAAAAGGTTTTTTCCAAATAATAATCATTATCAATGCAAAGTTTTAACATTCAACCTTTGCATATATTTGCTCCTTAAAGACTATATGTCACTTTTCAAAAACAAAGAGAAAAAAGTACAATGTTGTATATGACAATAGTCCTGATTTTATTAACTGCTGAAATGGCTATTTATTTATCAGCTCGTTAAACAAATGAGATACACACAGTAGTAATACTGACCTTGACTTATCTCGGTTCACAACATATTTATCAATCAACCTTGGTGGTTTTCATTTTAAAGATTTGATCTTGATATTAAGATTTTCTTTTCTGTTTGATATCTTCTCAAAAGTTTCTTACATCATTAATACATATTTCGTATGCATGACAATAGCTTGTAGTACTTTAAAAGACGCCCCCCTTTACTTGCACTTTTTTCTTTTTTTTTTCTTTAATTAAGACTGTAAAATGATTAATCAGACTAAATTTCGTTAACTTTGCCATTTCCCGTATATTTAATTTTTATGCGACAATTCGTTACTTATAAAGATATTATTCGCTCGTATTTCCGTTATTTCCGTTATAAGGGCATTGGCTTTGATTCCAATCATCAGACATCAGATGATACTATCGAAGACATTGTCGGTTACTACGAAGTTGACATGCCATATCCTGACTCTTTTAGACAGGAGTTTCGACTCTGGAACGAGTTATGGCGAGACCAGACCGACAAACCGTCTATAATAACGTCTACCGTAACAGACCCAAGAGTGTGTAGCACGATCTTTAAAAACATCGTTAAAGTTCTGAGCTTACTTTCATTGACCAGCGTAACATCCAGTTCAACAGAAAGGGCAAACTCGTCGTTAAAGTATATTAAAACCTTCTCGCGCAGTACAATGGGAGAAGAACGCTTAAATGCCCTGTTACTTTTGTATGTCCATAAAAACATTGAACTTGACTATGAAAAATCATTGACGATTTTTCTCGACGAAATCCGAGGAAGATGCTTCTGGTGAACCCTATGGCTTAGACGACAGATTTGTACAGAAGTTATCACTATAAACTCTCAATAAATGTTTTTTGTGGATTTATTTTTATTGATAAGTGAATGAAGTAAAACATCAATTATATTAGTATGTATGATCAGATGCATCTGGGGTGCGAAACACAAATTCGCAATGCATTCTTCAGATGCTAGTTGTGACCTCTATTTCAGTGACTGACTTGGCTTGGGAGAATTTTTCCATGTCCATTTTTTACTGACAAATCCCACATCAAATATATATTGGTACATAGCTTTGGATCCATCCAATTATTTTATAATAGACAATTAATGGGGAGAATACGACATCAAAAATGTCCAACCCTTACACTTTAACCCATAAAATATACATGCCCCACGTCAGGAAATGTTAAATTAGTGCATTTTACACTTATTTTATGTTTTTTAGCCAAAAAAAAGTCCAAAAAAAATTTCGCCTGGCTCCGCTCGGCAAAAGATTCAATTCTACGCCCCCTTTCAAAAATCCTGGATCCGCCCCTGTTATATTACCAAATAGCTCCATGATAGAGGGTGGCTGCGCACAAACATTCTTTTGAACTAAGGGTTCTTTGAATGGTGAATATAACCTACGTTATCGGGTGTTTTTGTCATCGTTGATATCTGAAGAGCAGTAGAGTTGACATAACCTTTCCTACAAGCAAACGATGATTTTCACATCTATTTTTTTTTCAAAGTAAATTAAGAATTAAATGGTACAAGCAATAAATACTTTTCGAAATTGAATACATTGAATATATTCTTGTAAATTCTATAACGCAAACCTTTCAAAGATTTATGTGCTGAAATTGGTCTTTTAACTTTTGCTCGATGCTTTATATTATCTTTTTTGTATACTATTATTGTTATTATATTAGATAATAATTTATATGCTATCCTCATTCGTGTTATCAAGAATGCACCACGAAAAGTTAATAGTACGTTATTTAGAAAATTACGAAATTGGATATCTCGTAGTTTTCCATAAAACATAAAAATTGCAGTCTTGCTTTTTAAATTTTAAAATATGCGTTCATGCATAGGATTCATGTATAACAATATTGCGAAAAACTGTTTTAAAATTAATGCAAAACTGTGCTTTAAATGACTGTCAAATGAGCTTTCTAACTAAACATGATGTCAGCAGTGGCATTAAAATCTTCAGAATCAGTTTTGTTCCAACCACATGATTTCTGGACCCGGTATGGTATTTTAACTTTTAGTAGTTGATAAAGCGTGCTAATATAAAAATTCCAATATCTTGAGTCTGAGCAAATATAAATTGATAAATAGTTTATGCATGTCACAGGTATATATAGTGAAACAATATTCACTTCTCATATCAATTTAAGATAAATTTTGCTTTATCAAATCACATGTCAAACATCACGTTAATCTATTAAAATGGATATTTTAGGGAAAACTAAATACTCTTAATTGCAAAATGAATGTCAAATTGAGCCATCTTCAAATGAAAAATTCGTTAATGCATTAAACTAGAAGTTGAATAAGAAGTGGAGCAGCTACAACTTTCGTTATTCGTAAATTTCTCAAGATGACTCACTATTCTTTATTTTGTATTTTATTTGTTATTTCATCATTCACAGAAAGATGTTATGGGTTTACTTGTGTTAAGGAAAACTCTTGTAAATGTAGACTAGATGATGGGACTGTCATTGACTTATCGCCGTTAGCGTTGACGAGCGGAAACCCGAAGTAAGTTGAAATTACTTTTACAGTAAGTATTGATACGAGTTTTTTCAGTGATAACGACTCTATTATCTTCTTTCATTTATCCGATAACCATTTCTTCAAATAATATTTCGTTAGAGAGTTTCGAATCCAAAATATTTTTAAATCCAAACACACAAACGTTAAGCAGTGTGATAAGAGCACAAATTGTCCCTTACCCGATTGATGGCTGGGTGTTGCTTAATTTGTCGTCGTTCTGAATAAATACGAAAAGTTGTCTTTTTACATTTAAGCAATTTTAACTGTCGAAGATGACAGCGGACAACTGGTGAAAATTTGACAGTAATAGATTTATTTGATATTATTCCTGAACATGCAGTGAATGGATTACTGTATGTTACTTTGTTACAGTTTTAGAATTGACACATGTCAAATGACTTTTCAGAGCCTTTTTTCTGAAAATAAAACAAAGAAAATCAGTTTGTCAGCTTGTTTTTTTTTGTGTGATTCCATCCGCTTACAAATATGGTCTTCGTCTATACTAAAGGGAGAAAACCACCACTAAGAACCAATTATAAAACGCATTACAAGATACTGGCACCTGTGCAATAGGTTTGAAAAAATGGCTAAGGTTTCTTTGTGATGTTTTTTAGTTAAATTGTTTTTGCATTTGTTTTATTACAGATATAAAGATGTACCTGACGCCGGCGCTGGTGACGTCTTCTCGTATAACCCTTGTTACAGTTTTACAGAAAATGCGTGTAATGATGTTTCAGTAAGTCCTACAGTAAACATTCTTTAAAGTAAAACACGAACGAGAATATTATTCCAGTAAAGCATGATAATACTGCTGACAAAAAGAACACAACAGAAATAAATAAATAAAAAACAATAATATTGTCACATTAAACCATTATACTATTGTTCTTAAAGCAAAAACCGATGTTCTCAAAAACTTTAGTAACCTTTTTATCCATTTTTCAATACTACCCAATTTTTAAGTTTGTTATTACATATACGAGTGTGGACACAGATCAGTTTGGATAGTATGTTTGAATGTTTGACAGCGTCTTCTGACAAAGAGACTTCTCTGGTATTTTTTTTCCATTGATTTCCAAATAATCATGATAAAATATGTTTCACATCTTTGATTTTGGATACATTTGTAGCTAGAAGAGGAACACCTAAGTTTCTTTCTGCATGATGTGATTTTTTTGTATGGGGGATGGTATCTGAGAACATGCATATACATGCATGTACTATTTGCATGGTTCTATTTATGTTACTTTGTTGTTGATCTTCCCAGTATCTTTATAGTAAAATATATTTCATTTGAATGTCGAAATTGTTTCTCAGATTAGAAAATATTTAATGGTTTTAAGTAATGACAATGCCTTACATGATGCTTGGGTCTAGATGAGCTAGAAAGTAAACTTCTGTGTTATTTTTCATTAGTTCTTCGAAAATGTCTTCTCCAAAGCCTGGTCAAAATAAAAAAAAATTTGACCAGTATGCAAATGATATCAACAAAAGACCCTTTGTGACATGCTTCAAAGACTCATAATTGCTGCAAAAGTCAACTGATGGAGATTTCTAGTGGATATGAACATCTACTTAAAATGTTCTAATTATCTAAAAAGTTCTAGTATTCAAAATGAAAAAGGTACTGCCAAAATATTCTCGTTTCAAGATTATTTTGTTTTACGGATAAAATGTAAGTGATACCCGTACAGTGAGCTAGTTTTGTTGTGGTATAGTGTTTCCTGCAGCTTTTCAAAAGGGCAGGGTATTTTTTTTCTCAAAGGGCACACTTAGCGCGATTGAATACACTTTAAGGGCACCCTTCGCACAGAGGACTACACTTTAGGGTACTTTTACATTGATATAAAGGTACTGTAATGGATAGGGATTTAATTGAATATACCATTGTTTCAAATTTATTGGTAATAAATATAGACATGTGTATTAGGGTGTTAATTTAATTCCTTTTTTTGTAATAAAATTATCACTTCTAGACTCAGCTAATAGAATCTTGATCATGTTCATTGTGCAACTGCCTCATTTCAATCAATAACTCCAGTTATAAGTGATCCAGATTGTTGAAGGATGTGTGAAAGTGGACTTTGCATTACCAAGAGCATATGCAATGGCCAATGCTTTGCTTTTAGATGCACAAAAGAAGTGCCAAATACCTTTTGGTTACATATAATATTTTCCCACACTTTTGCTTATATTAATTCTGTTATTTTTGTTAATCTACACCATGTTCTTAAAATACATGACCACAGTTTCAAAATACATGGCATCCAACCCAGATCTGACACTATAGAGGGCTACATTAGCTGTGTATATTCCAACACCCATATTGCCTTTTTTTCACAGCATTAATGCATTTGTGTTCTTGACTTAGTAAAAGTAAAATATTCAAAACCACCATTTATTTTACATTTAGCGACATTATACTCTTGCTACTATAATTGCCATTTCATTATAATCCAAAAGTTCAGTTAAAATCAGTTAATAGTAAATCAAGATACATTTATTTTGATAGCTTATCTAACTGATTTCCACTCAACAGGAATTCAAAATTTGTTCCTGTAATAGATTGTGTTCTAAAGTGAACAATTTTAACTTATCAATTTCTATGCCCCACCTACGATAGTAGAGGGGCATTATGTTTTCTGGTCTGTGCGTCCGTTCGTTCGTCTGTCCGTTCGTCCGTCCGTCCGTCTGTCCCGCTTCAGATTAAAGTTTTTGGTCAAGGTAGTTTTTGATGAAGTTGAAGTCCAATCAACTTGAAACTTAGTACACATGTTCCCTATGATATGATCTTTCTAATTTAATGCAAAATTAGAGTTTTGACCACCAAATTTCACGGTCCATTGAACATAGAAAATGATAGTGCGAGTGGGGCATCCGTGTACTATGGACACATTCTTGTTACTAGATGTTTTGAGTATATGTTGTAATGTAGGTGATATCTTGCTTATCTCTAGTATATATATTTTTTATATTCATTCATAACAGAAAAAAGATATCCATATAAATTCATACATGTAAAATACACAGTATATAAACGATTGTTAATGTTGTTTCAGTAATTATATATTTAACTGTTGCCATTAACAATAATTATCAGTATGTCATTTTCTTCATAAGAAAACTACCCATTGAAATATAACTATAATTATTAGATATTTCATTAAACTTCTTCATTCTATAGAGTTATTGAGTTGTGCACATATCATTAGGTAATATCATTCTTCCATCTCTGTATTACATAGGGGGCACAATCTATTTTCTAAAGTGGTTTTATTATATCTACCGCGTTCAATAGCAAGCATGTTCTTTGCTGTTTCTTATTCTTATTTTGGCATCGTTTTTTAATAACATTTTTATATAAATTCAAGTTCGTACTTTACTTTACATTTTCTACAAGTTCTTAACTTATTTCCAATAAGTAAATTCCCATCATTAAACATACGATTTTCCCCAAATGTAATGTTATTTTCATTAAATAACGCAGAGGTTAACTTTATATACATTATATAGTAAAGACTCCTTTGAGTTTAAAATATGCAGCCAGAATCCTACACGAGACTTGAGAGCTTGTACACAAACGGAGGATATTCCTAATTCAGCTAATACAGCTATATTAACCGCCTTTGAATTTACTCCAAGTAGACTCTCTACAAATTTGATTTGAAGTTTTACTGATTCCATTGACAAATATTGTGTCTCAAGTGTTTTGTTGTTCTTTACAATATTAGGTGTAGCATATACGAATAAGAATATGGAAGTACGCTTGCCAATGAGAGTACTCTCAACTAGAGACCAAATGACGTAAAAACTATGGATCACCGTACGGCTTTCAACAATGGGGGCACATGTATACCTGTATCCCATCGGCTTGAAGAGGCTTCATACGTCAATTCTGTATTGGTTTCGTGTTTTCACCCTTCAATATTCCGCCAATGTTGCTTTGGAATTCTTATTTTTATTTCAGAATATATTTGTCTTTTGGCGGTGTAATATCCATCCCAATATCTCAATCTTATTGAAATGTGGTTTGAATATTGAATATACTAATAACATTTTTTGTAGGTATGTCAGATACGGAATGGTGCTGGGTTCAGTGCAGGGAATATTGAATATACCAATAACATTTTTTGTAGGTATGTCAGATACGGAATGGTGCTGGGTTCAGTGCAGGGAATATTGAATATACAAATAACATATTTTCTAGGTATGTCAGATACGGAATGGTGCTGGGTTCAGTGCGGGAACACAAGATAGTGCAAGATTTCAGTATGATGAACAAAACGGACTGGCTCTTGTGTATTCAGCAACGAGTGATGTATTGAGGTCAGTATATTTGTGTCATTAAATTCAACATGAGAACCGTGGTACGTGTACATGTGAAAGAGAACGAAGTGCATATAACTAGTATTGTTATTAATATTTTAGGTAATCGGATATAAAACATTTCGGGAAATCGTATCCATAATGATGTGTAGGAAAAATCCCTAAAAAAGACAAAGCCGCAAAGAATTACTGCACAGAGAAGTAAGTTAAAGGTTTTGGATTCGCTAGGATATTTATTGAGGACCCCGTCTCTACTACAAAAACATTTTAAATAAGGGGTAGGTGCTACACTACACTTGTCAGTCGCAATATCATGTGACTCGTGATATGCTCACATCTCGCGTTAATCATTTCGGTGAATTTATGTGCGATCTAAGAACAATATGTCTGTAAAGAACGGATTATAATATATTTCTTTAAAAAAAAATAAACGTTTCCCGCAGTCTCCAAAAATTTAAGAGACATGAAGTTTTTCGCGGTCATGTTGAAGGATTTCCGGGGTCTTATTATACAGACCCAACTTGACCCTTCTCTCATACAGTTCGGGAACTTGTTATGGCGTTTAAGCAAAAATAAGTAAGGGTTCTAACCTGATAAGATCTATCTCATTATAGAGGCTTTTCTGATCATCCCGCGAAATCGACATTTTTTGAATGAATACATGTCCCTCTGAAAAATGGTGATGTATTATCGAAAAAAATATCTGAAATTTTTATTGTTTAGTAGAAAACTGCAGATAAGGTTTTCACATCGTGGCTTTAAACGTCACTTCACTTGAAGTTAGTTCATGTACTAATATAACTTTTCGGATCTTTCAGTTTTAATGTTCCTCAATTTTGTATTTGTTTTGGCCTTCCAACTGTTCTGATTCGAGCGTAAGTGGTCAGTCTTATGTAGGCGAAACGCGCTCAGTTTGGCGTACGAAATTATAAGCACTCAACACATTCATTACGCCTTATTTGCATACTGACGCAAAGCACACCCGTCATCACAATGTTTGTGGTACCGTTAACGGGTCCGATAGTTAACGGATGTTTTGTGAGTTATCTCCCGAGTATTTTTGATGAGATTGTACATGATTTTACTTAATATATAAACTGTTATATTGCATTACATCTTTCTTTCACTTTAAAACATATCTTTGATATTCTGGAAATATTTGAACGTTTAATTATTCAACTTCTTTGAAAACATTTGAGTGAAATGATGTTTATTAAGCTCACAAAGGAAACGATTGATTCAGACTATAATTTCATTTCTTAATTTCAGCGACCGGTTTCAGAAGCGTTTTAATTCTCGAGAGGGAAATTACGGTTAATGAAAAGGATGTCTTCATTTGAATGGTTAAAACTAAGGCTTAAGTTCTGGTTTTTAATAACATTGAAATGGGAACAAACACAAACCACAAGACCGGCATTTTTAAACCAGTTGACTTTCACATTACAAGGGATATTAATCGATCAGTAATAATTCTTGGAATCTTGATTCTAATTGTTTTTTCTCGTTTGAATTCATCTGAATCGGTCAAGAGATCTGAACATCGGCTAGAACTCTGCAAAATAGCTATGCAAACATATTCC
Organism: Mytilus californianus; assembly: GCF_021869535.1. NCBI lineage: Eukaryota > Metazoa > Mollusca > Bivalvia > Mytilida > Mytilidae > Mytilus > Mytilus californianus. Next base: position 126,105,469 of record NW_026262668.1, read on the forward strand.
GAATGAATGAAAAGGGATCTTTTCTTGAAAATAATATTTAAGCTGATTTAACATGAATATGACTTTTTTTTATTTTCCTTAGCAATCAAATTTTAAAATTCCTGGATTAGCCGTTTGTAATGAACATATAATGGAGATTCTTCGAGTATCAACTAATGTCATAATGACATTCTTTGCTAAGTCAACAAATAAAATTATTAAAGTTTTTTTTTTATTTACAGAACTACATATACGTATCTCCAGTGTGAACCTGATCAGGAGGGAGCTTTAAATGTACTAGGTGAAATTGTAGCTGATGGTAACTATGTAAGTGTCATCATTCTAATGGGTTATACAATGATATAACATATATGCATTGCAAAAACTGTTTCCATGGCCTGTTAGTGTCACATAAAGGTTCCTTACTACTTGACGTCCATGAGAAAAACGACGGGTCCACATGTTGACCAGGATCTAATTACCCTTCCGGAGCACCTGAGATCACCCCCAGGTTTTGGTGGGGTTCGTGTTGCTCAGTCTTTAGTTTCTATGTTGTGTTTTGTGTACTTTTGTTTGTCTTTTTCTTTGTTAGCCATGGCGTTGTCAGTTTATTTTCGACTTATGAGTTATAATGTCTCTTTGGTATCTTTCGCCTCTCTTTTGTAACGTTTTGTCCGTTTGTTCCTACTGCTCAAAAAGCATTGAGCGGAACGGAATAAACATGGCAGAAATGTTACCTGAATGGTCGTCATCGAAATTTGTGTAATTTTCTTTCTGATTCCGAATTCCTTGTAGTGTGTTCTAATAGACCAGTAATCTAGTCTTGATAGATTTAAAAAAAAAATATGGTAAATTTAGGCAGATGTTGACTTCAGCTTAAACGTTCTGTTTGTTAGTTTGTTTGGCAGTTGGGTGTCTTTTGAACTCTAACTCCCTTACAATTTAAAAAAAAAACAATTTTCGTTTAACTGAATGAACGTCAATCACGAACTCTAAAGCACACGTGACCCCAACAAAAATGCCATTTCTTTGTTATTTCTTAGTGATTTAATTCTATCAAATTCTAACCAATTTGCTTCAGAATTACTTTTACAGTTACTTTTACCTGAAAACGTTACATAGAAAGGGGTAAGAAAAGTGTAATTTTAAGTTAGAAAACAGAAAATACAAAGCTTAAATAAAAAATACAAAGGTCAAACAAACATCATAAGTCGGAGAAAGACAAAATTATGGTCTAGGTAAAATAGACTAATGAATTTAAAAAAAATACTCAGAAAAATGAAAGATTGAGCACCACAAATCTCAGTTAAACCAAGGGATCAACAGAAATAGTACAGAAGAGCAGACAATTTCAGTTACACTATAATGGTTTCCGTTTTCGTTTGTTACAGCGTTTTAACTGTGAACTATATTATGCATATGTCAAATTCTGAACGTTGAGATTTCACTATCGTAAAAAAAGAAGTCATCTCTTTTGCTTAAAGTCAAGTTCTCAAATGGTCATCACTGACGATTCTATGTCAAAGTAAAGAAGGTCATCACAACTACAGCAGAACTTTAAATTCTTTTTTTTGCATGACATGCAAGTTAAGTAAAATAAAGTGTTTCGTTAAATCGTCAAAAGAAAAGCCCCAGTCACACTAAACCAAGACCACGAAGATCCCACTACGATCTATAAAAAAATAAGATCGCCGTGAGATTGTGGTATGGTCGGCTTGAATATTCAATATTTCATAGTTTTCACGTTCATACCCCGACCTTGCTATGATCCTGATAAGATCCTGCTACGATTTCGCTACGATAGTAATACGTTCTAGTAACGATCTTGTCATGCTCTTGCTACGTCTAATAAGACCTTACCACGACTTACACGATCTCTGTACGCTTCTACAAAGACCTTCCCGATCGCATTACGATCTCAATACGAGTCTACTACGATCGAACTACGACTCAACTACGTTTCCACAACGTTGTCACTGCGCTCTAGAATATGGCTTCATCAAATTAGTTCTCAACCCAAATGCGTCGTCACCTAAGATGAAGTAATGCATGTTCAGGTCGTCATTAGGTAAGGGAACTGACTCTGAAAATCCAATAGTCTTATCTTCCAAACACTCCTTTAATTCTGACGCGTTGTAAATCTGGGCGTCCGACATGGAACCATATCCTCCACATCTATCCATAAAAATGTGTAGTCTGCATCCAAGGAGTACTAATGAAAAGAAACCTTTATAGTTATGAAACAAGGATCCGCTTTTAGGCGGGCTTCTAATAGCAACATGCTTTCCATCGAGTGCGCCACAAGCGTGTGGCACGTTCCATCTTCTATGAAATTCTTCGGCAATAGCTCGCCATCCATTTGGTTCTGTTGGACAGGATATGACTTCGTCTTTATATTGCCGTACAATTGCCTGGAACACCTCAGGAATAAAAGTACTTATATTATTGCGCGCGACTCTGAAATCGTACTAAAGGGTTGGATACATATCGACAGAAGCTAAGTGCCTTAAGGTAATAGCGACTTTCAGACCGGGATCTAGTGCCTTAAGGTAATAGTGACTTTCAGACCGGGATCTAGTGCCTTTCTGAATCAGGTGTCTATCTTCTGAATTCCTTGGACTTACTCTGTTCAAAGGTTCATCAAACATTTCTGGAGGCATCCTTAAAAAAAATAAAGAATAACTGTTGATCCTCCATCCTTAATTCTTTCATGAGTCGGTCGTAATGCCCAAACTGGAGTCTTCTTTCAACAAAAAGGAAAGGGCGCATCCAACAGGACCTACGCTGTCTAGTATGTCTTCTCCTTCTTATTACTAAAAGTTTAGCCTGATCAGCCAAATCGATACAGTGCAGCTTAATTAAAGATTGCAGAAGTAGGTTTTGCTCATGTGTGTCCATGGTTGAACTACAGGTAGAAGTTATTTCATGCGTTTTTTATATCAATAGAATGAGGTCGTGCAATTATCGTGATTAGGACGTAGTAGTATCGTAGTAAGGACGGCAAGCGCTTGGTAGCAGCGTACTATTGTCTACCTCATCGTAGTATAATCGTATCAATATCGTAGTAGAAGCGCAATAAAGACTTACAGCGAAATCGGAATAGTCGCAGTGAAATCGTACTTTGGTCGCAGCGAAATCTTTTCCATTAGCTTCCCGAATGCACCAAGATTTCCAATACGATGCTTCTACGCCCATCCCGATCTTACTACGTCCTTACTAGACCTTCCTACGCTTCTACTACGACTAGTTTTGACCACGACTGCACTACGAATGTTTTGAGCATGTTCAAAGTTGGTCGTGGACAACCACGACCATGAAGACCTTGGCACGTCCTTACTATGACTACCACCAGGATCTTACTACGATTCCAAAATTTTCATAATTTCTGAGGTCGTAGTGGGATCGTGGTCCTAGTGTGATGGGGGTATTATAGGAAGGATAGTTTTGTACTTAATTTCATGAGATATTAGCTTACGTATAAGTTTTCAAATGAAAATGATTTCTTTATTGTTTTCAGTATTTGTATTTGGCTAGCAAATACGCCTGTCCAACTAAAGACACGTCTGGTTCCAGTGGTGGTTTGTCTGGTGGATCTATTCTTTTGATTGTGTAATTATACAAGCGAAATATTAAGTTAGTGAACATGTATAATTCTGTAAAATGCGAAACTACAGACCACAAATGGGAGATGATACCTGACCAAATTGTGCAAGCTTATCCTATTACCACACCATGTGTATTGTGTAAACTGTATTTATTCAATGAAGCCATATGCTTTTAGAAAATAAATAGAAATTAAACCATTGAGAAAAGCAGGTCTGATAATAGACCTTTGTCCGTCATGCCCATCAAAATATTTGATAATCACCAAAACTATTGCTTGTTTTTTGTTGTTTTTTTTTTATCTTTTTGGCTTTGAATAATCTTGTTCCCTCACAATTTCCGTTGCATCCGTTTTTCAGCTTAGAACCTGGATATGATAGCTTTCCTTCAAAGTCGAATCAAAGATGGAGCTCTTCAATTTTGATTCGCGCAAAATGTAAAATTCGAAGAAAAAAGGGCAAAATGGAAAAACGCTGAAAATTGCCAGAAATGCTATCTCACGCAACGGATGGATTTTGTAGATATTCAGATTGATTTTAACAACTCTGTACCTTTGTAGAAGAAATCGGTATATCTTACCTTTGAAATTGTCTTGTCTGTCGTAAGTTCTTGTCCCATGCAACGCAATATATTCAAATCTAAATTTGCCTAAAATGAACAAAAGAGGAGTGTTCATTATTTCATCCAAGTCTACTAGAAAAATCTGTAATAGGAATTATATGAATACATCGGCAGATGAGTTTTGAAAATTAGTATTAACTTAGAAACACCAAAATCGTTTTAATATGTTCAGAACATTAATGATATGCGTGTGTATCCGTTTAAACGTTGAAATAATATGAACAGTACCAATTTTGATGCAACAGATGCGCATTTTGACAAATAATGTCTCTTCAGTGATGCTCGAGGCCAGAATGTATTGGAATATCCAAAATATAAAACAAACAAAAAATAAAAATGAAAAAAAAACACGTTATAAATTTAATGCGTCCGAAGCGCTTTTCTGGATTTACCTTCACCAGGAACGCTCAAAGCCGAATATTTGAAAGCCAAGGATGTATAAAACCGAAACAGTTGAAGAGCTATATAATCAAAAATGACCTAAAATAATAGCCATATCCTCAAATGTTGAAGAGCGGATCAAACCAGAAAGGACCTAAAGTATAGCCAAATGGAGGGTATTCTTTTGTTGCAATATACAACCACGAATTCTGGCTTATTTTGGTGTTAATATGTTTTTTTTCAATTCTATACACGAATTTATCAAATAATAAAAAACACATTGGATATGAATGTCAATAAAACAGCACCTTTGGTGGAGACAACACGTCATTTTGATAGAAAAATGTGTAGGACAGAATCGTTCATTCGTGATTTTTCCCGCGTTGAATATAACATTTCGTCAAAGACAATTTCCTACGTTTTAAGCCAATGAGAAAAGAGAACTTTTATAGTCATATAATATTATAGATGATTAAACACAAATACGACAGATATGGTAAATTTAAAAAATCTCAAGAAAAAACATAAATGTACTTTTGTCGAATGAATAATTCTGTACTACGAATTTTTCTATCAAATTGACGTTGTCTCCACCAAATGTGCTGTTTTATTGACAAAATAGCCTAAATTTACTCCTAACAATTATACAAGCTCAGGCTCTAAATCATTTCTAATTTACGAAAAAATATATGTTAATCTTTCAACACTTTAAAATGATTTCACTTCCATTTCAGAGTTGTTGTCTTATTATTTGTTTACCTTATCGGAGGTTTCGCATTCCAAACAGCTGTGAAAAAGGCAGAGGGCAAAGACAGAATACCAAACTTTGGTTTCTGGGTGGCATTACCAGGCTTGATTAAGGTACACATGATTTCTCTTATTGTGTTTCAAATGCTTAATATTTATCAGATGCCGTTCTGTTTAATCGGAAATTGGAGATTAGCCATTCAAATTGGGTTTGCATATATATTATCTCAAGCCTGTCAACACATCTAGCTGGTTTCATGCTGAATTTCATGTTATTCCGAATACTTTCACTGCAATGTTTTTGTTGAGTTTACCTTACGAATTTTAAAAAGACAAAGCGATACATAAAAAAAAATCATTATTTCCAACAATTGAATAGGAAATATTAAGCAGAATTTCGAATCAATGCTCTAAAAAAAAATTCATGCGATGTTTGGTCTAATTTGATTTTCATAAATTGATCTATGTATGTTAACACTGGCACTTTTTATCACTAACTAGAGGTAATTTTAATAGATACTGATGTTGTGTAATGGATAGATACCCCATATCCTTTCTTTTTTATTCTCCCTTGCTGGACAATGGGCGATGGTTTCAATTATGTTTTGACCGAACAGCATACTAGATTAAATTACTAGTAATCATTATGACTCCGTGTCCTGACACCCTTTGATTATATCATCAAGTCATAATCATAGTTAATATGGAATGATTTTGTTATATTAGATTTTTCGACAAAAAATGATTTGTTATGATTTTTCAGGAGGGATTTTCCTTGACCTTCAATACAGCAAAATTAAAGGCTGGATATAATTCGATATGAGATTTTATGAATGAATATGTGGATTATGGAATAGACATTTGGACACAATATTTTAAATGTGGCCAACTATATACATGGCGATGTAATAGACTATTGCTTTTAACTGATCCTGTTATATGAATATTCAGTATAAAATATATTGTTTTAGAATGTATATGAATATATGTGTTTTGAATGAATGTTTTCCGTGTTTGTGTTGTTTATCAAGGACGATACATATCTGTAAACCATAACATTAATCAATTATCGAAGTGATGCTGAGATCCACATAGTTTTAAAAGATGACACTAAGGTCCACAAACTACTATTTGGCTCGAATTCACATTATTTGTTCTATTTTAAGGAATACAAACTACAGTACAGTATTATATTTTAAGTTACCTTAAATTTCTCAATCATTTATATTTTATAGCAATTATAGGTACACACTGCATTAAACTCTTCAAAATAATAATGTAATTGTCCTATTCTGGAATACATAAATAGTAGATTGATATTTCGTTGTCGTCGTCCGAAGACATGTGGTTTCCAGACAATAACTTGAGTATAATTGTATGAATTTCTATGAAATTGTACAACAAGGTCCCATACCACAAAAGGAAGATTGGGGTTGATTTTGGGGGATATTGTCCTAACAGTTTAGGAACTAGGGGCCAAAAACAATCATTTTTCTTGTTTCGGGACAATAACTTGTGTATAAGTAAATGGATCACTATGAAATTGTACCACAAGGTTCCATATCACAAAAGGAAGGTTGGGATTGATTTTGGGGGTTATAGCCCTAACCGTTTAGGAAAAAGGGCCAAAAAATACTTTGTATAAATTGCTTATTTCTTGTCCAATATTAATAGGGTTTAATTCAAAGTCTTGAATTCTTGGGGTTCTTTAATATGCTGAATCTTACTGTGTGTTTAGGGATTTTAGGCCCCATTTTTAAATTGGTCCACATTGAGGTCCAAAGGGTAGTTTGATTTTAACAAAAAAAAATTCAAGGGGTTTCTTGATATGCTGAATCTAACCATGTATTTAGATTTTGGATATTTGACCATAATATGTATATGTCCAATTTCAAATATTTAAGTTCTTAGACCACATTCATTCTGTGTCAGAAACCTATGCTATACCTAATCACTGAACTAGTATATATATTTGTTTAGGGGCCAGCTGAAGGACGCCTCCGGGTGCGGGAATTTATCGCTGCATTGAAGACCTGTTGGTGACCTTCTGCTGTTGTCTGTACTATGGTCGGGTTGTTGTCTCTTTGACACATTCCCCATTTCCATTCTCAATTTTATGTCAAATATCTAATCACAATTCAAATTCAGAGCTGTATTGCACAATTAATACTAAAAATTGTAAGAAGATTCATGGTTGAAAATAGATACATCATCAAATTATAATTTTAGAAAAGAAATTGTTTATAAATCTAGTTTGAAATTTACTGTTCATTATTAGATATTTTAAAAAATAATTAAAGATAAGTTTTGTAGGTTTTTTTTAAAGACAACTGTTTTTTGTTTTTTTTTTCATTTAGTGGGAATTTTTTTTTTAAGAATTTCGTGGTAGGTTGGTTTGTTATTCTGTTTAAATTGATTTTCGGAATGCTATTTAATTCTTTATTTTTTTTATGACGCGAACCCCTTTAAAAACTTAGCTAAATTTGTCCCTTAACAAATAAATAAATAAAATTATTGGTGTTTTTGGATATGCTGAATCTAACCGTGTATTAACTTTTTGGATATAGGACCATAATAGGTTAAAGTCAAATTTCAAATTTTTCAGTTCTTTGACCACATTTATTTTGTGTCAGAAACCTATGCTGTGTCAAATATTTAAAAATCACAATCCAAATTCAGAGCTGTGTCAAGCTTGAATGTAGTTTCCATACTTGCCCCCAACTGTTCAGGGTTCGACCTCTGCGGTCGTATCAAGCTGCGCCCAGCGTAGCATTTTATTCTACTTTACTGAAACAAAATTTCAATTATTTTTCAAAAAGGTCATTGTTAACATTCATGACGTCAAAATGTATATCATATTCATCAATCTGGTGTCACGGTCCATATACGATATATTGATCGACTGATGTCAAATAAACGGAATGAACCACTATACTTGAAGTACCACAAGTATAAAATACACACAATACAGCATTACTATACTTTAAATATATTTTATTGTCAAAACAAGAAAAACGACAACGGATGAGATATCCAAGTCTTTCCCAATACAAAATTACCATTACATAAGACAGAAATGCGGCATTACCCCGTTCATACTGATATCTTATCACACCTGACGACAAAGACAGAAATACGGCATTACCCCGTTCATACTGATATCTTATCACACCTGACGACAAAGTTAAATATCAAAGTACAGAAGAACTGAACATCGGATGACCGCAAGTTCTGGTGGATGGTCTCAGAAAAAAATTCATATCTCTATACCTGAAAGTTAGATTAAGGTACATAGATATATTTATTTCTGAGACAAGTTCCTGTGTGGATGATGAATAAATGACAGGGAATTTAACCTCACCGTAATAATTATTATATTGCAGTGATATAATCATTTGTTTTCAGTATAATCTGGTTTGTTGTTACATATTATATTAATATTTGTATAACAGTCATATATAGCAGATCATTTCTCGAGATATTCTTCCGCATGCGTTAACACAAATTTTCGGTATTCATGATTTGTTACTGATATATATATTTCTCACGACAAAACATTTTCATATCATTTATCTATGTTCTTAAAAAATATTTCCATGAGTATTCACTGAAGAAATGAATTTATAACAAGTGATAAGGAATGTTATTTGGCACTCGATAATATCCGCTTATTTATATGAAATACGGTCGGTTATCAGTCAAAAGCGCAATGAAATTTCTGCGGCAACATAACACCGGTATGACCTCTCAAGGTCACATCCGATGTAAAAACCTTTTGCAAGCAAGAAAATTAACCCCCCCCCCCCCCAAAAAAAAAAACTTTCGACAGTTATAAAATTTGGACTCATGCACCTGTTTATTCTCGACTTATCTTATTGATGATACTACAATTTGCAACAATTCTAGTTTTCTAGATAATGTTGATCTTATACTGCAATCTTACGTCTTCTTAAGTCATTCGCTTTGGTCGTTTTTTGACCTGCAGTAATAAAAGTTTTGCGATCCAATCAAACGGCAATATGTGTGCATACAATAACTCATATAGTGATAAATTTTACTGAGAAAAGTTTTGACTCATTTATGATATTGCCCATGATTCTTTGATCGAAAAGGGTTATGTCATGATAACGTTCTTCAAATCCAAAACACTACAATATACTGAAAGACCGAACAGAACTACAACATCAAAGATAGAGCATACACCTTCGATGATAAGTGTCACGTTATATACGTCATTTGTCTGTCCTTCCGACCATCCGTCGTTAGACCTCCGAATTAAAAAAAAATCTTCTCACCTGAAATTATAATGCGAAATGGAAACACTATGGAAACATATCAAACTTCACCTTCTTCTGTGGAATCACATGGCTTATTTGTACTATACCAATGATACATTGCAGGGCTGATGTACGGATTACAACTGGTAATAATTTGATTTTGATCCGATGAAAAATATGACCAAATGTAATCTTCGATCTTAATTGGACAATTTAATGATTGGAGACCATCCGAACAAACTATCCTCAGTTAAAACTGATCAGATAGTTGACGTCGCGGCATTGATATCATTGAAACTTAATGGAAAATAATTTTCCCCCTTCTTTTCTGAAACTACTGTTGGCCAATCGTGTATATAAATAAGTGATTTTCTTTTACAAAAACTATATTTTTGAGGGTTGATATTTCTGACTAATTGAACAATTTTGATTTAAATGGCATAATTGCAATTGAACCAGCATTTTAAATGAACTGCACTAGGTGGACAGCAACACTCACAGTCAAGTCACAATAAATAGTTGAAGAGACTCGTCTGACCTTTCACACACACACACATATATATATATATATACGTGTAAAAATTGCGGTTTTTATCCAACGCAATCATAGGTTTGAACGTTGTTTTCAATTTAGACTTGCTTATATTTTTTCGTTTGGGCTTGTATTATATTTGCCTTCGGGTTTATATGATCCGTTCATCCTATTCCGACTCTTCAAAATTCAAGTGTCTATCCTAAATTGAGGTAAATTATATGGCCTTCCAAATACCGTTTCGATTCGTAACATCACTGAAGAGACATTGATTGTCGAAATCCGGATATGGTGTACTCATATTTGCACCTTTTGTTTGCGGTATACCATCTTTTCCGCAAGTTTATGGTTTTCTTTTTGGTATAAGATTAATAGTTAAGATCCATTTTGTTACATCTGGTGATCCGTTTATTTGGCAATCGCCAATGGCAGTCAGCAGGGTTTAAGAACATCCGTTGTTCGACCTGCTAGTCAAATGCGTTTTGTTAAAATATACTTTTTCACTTTTTTTGGTCTTTTGGAAAATGTTGTTTGTGTTGTATTTAGACCCCTCTAACAAGAAATTTGTTTTGCATGCACACGTATAAAAATTGCGGTTTTTATCCAACGCAATCATATAGGTTTGAACGTTGTTTTCAATTAAGATTTGTATATATATGTATATATATATTATATGAAATTCATGAACTCTGTAAAAAAAAATGTGATAGGTTAAGTTAAAATATACTGGTGGTGAAATTCAGTGACAATTGTGATTTTTAGATACTATCATATAGTAACATTTACTTTAAATAAGTAGATGTGCCTTTACTGGCAGAAATTCGTTGGATACAGATACAGATGCAACGATTACACCAAAGACATAGTAACGAGGCAAGTATATTCCTGATCAAAGGGTATTTTGGCATATACTGATCCAAATTCATCTCAAGTATCAATATTATCTTACCTCCTATACATTTCTATCTAGGAATATCATTGGTTAAAAGCTACCGCGTGGTGACCGTGCATATTTCATATGAAGTTAGTAGGCGGGGTTAATTCTAATACACGGTTAGTAGTGGTGTTATGTCCCTTAATAAAAACAATACGGCGCTGATGAAAAATCTGAAACGTTTCGACAATCAAAGAAATTGATGATGAACGATTGAAATAAATGCAGAAAACACATTAAAAGCTAACACGTTGTTATTGCTGGCATTTGTTTTTGTATACTACTATAATAGAAGTAGGTTCTTTATGTTGAAGACTTGATCACTTTGATAGGCCACTAGTCTAAATGCCACATGTTAAGATAGTCGGTAACATTTGAATGAGACTATTTTACGTTAAACAAAATATGATACGCGGAACTCGTGACAGGTCATAAATGACGCAATTGCCAGTCTGAGAGTGATTATATTTTTTTTTCAACAATCTTTCAACTTGTGTTGCATTTGAAAATGCTCTAAATGTTTTAGAATATGGTTACCAAGAATAAACCCAATTTACATCTCATATTAACAAATTCGGATTATTGGTACTAAATTACCACAGTTTTTTTAATTTTAAACCGTACTTGTATCGTACCTTATCATTCTATCAGTCTGAGCTTTACATTATGTCGAGCGACTGATATTTTACGATATCTATACGTAAAAAAACATCAAATTCGTTGACCCGGACTTAATTTTTTTTAATAACTTTGACCCGGACATATCAACGACTTCATAATGAATGAACAGACGTTGATAAGTTTGACCCGAACTTATCAAGTCATCATCCAGTTTGCTGGTGAAACATGTCTCTATCATGCAAAATACGCAAATACAACCCGATAAATCGATTATCTGGTTGTCTACATATTTATATTGTAAAATATCAGCTCCTCGACACAATATGAAACATTTTTGAACTCGTTCGCTGTGCTCACTCGACAAAAAGCTTCACATTGTAACTCGCAGCTTATATTTTACAATATCAATATGCAGACAACCTAATAATCGGTACATCTCAAAGCCGTGATGCGAAATTTACTGAGCCTCAGTTCGAAAATACACCAGCTGGTGGACTGAACTGCAAACGGAAGAAGAAGAAGAAGAGGATGATATAGGTGAATGGAAGGACGATACTAAATAATATCGTGTTTCGTTAAATCTCGAGCTAACTATGATTTTTTTTTACATTATATGTATGATGGCAGTCATTTCACAAATGGTGGAAGATAGATAAAATTATCAATGACAATCTATTTATTAAAATCATTGTCGGACGGACAGACAGATAGACAGACGGACGGACAAAGTGAAAATTGTATTAGCTCCCGCTTCCTCGATGTGGGCCCTAATAACACCAACATAATTAAGGAATCACATTTCTAGGAGTTGTTTCAGAAGGGATTTGGCAAAAATAGTTTGTTTCTATCTCGGGGGAGGGGGGCACTTCCTATATATAAGGTGATTGGAATAAGTTACATTTTCCAGCTTGAAAATATGAGAATAGGTGGGTTAAAACTATCAGAAATATATGATAAGTTCCATAAAGTTCCCATTACTTGTTTTATGAAAAGCCCTGTAACTTTCTTGTTGTTCCTATGTTTTTATCCACAAATTTTACCTCTCAGTTTGACACTTTGGTATTCCACTTTGACTAACACACCACACACGAAACCCGACCAATTATATGAAAAGGATGGGGTAACAGAACCCTAGCGGCACCCCATTCCCGGCCATATCAATTCAGTATCGAAGTGCCCCCCCCCCCCCCCCGAAATTGAAAATTAGGGGGGATTAAATATGACATAGTGTTAAAATGTTTGTCCCGAGAGAAAAACAACAGGGTGTATTGTAAATAAGCCTAGACATTGACGAGATTTTTTTATTAAAACTAACTATAACTTATTTTTTTTAATTTTAGGAGAAGAGGGATGGGAGAAGTGGAGAACAGTGGTGGATCCGGGGGAGGGGGGTTCCGGGGGTTGGACCCCCTTTATCCTGGGTTGGAACCCCCTTTTAAAAATGGCTGGATCCGCCCCTGGAGAATGGAAAAGACTCCAACCTTCTGGGATATTTACGATGTGCATACGCGGAAAAATTACGGCGTTATTTTAAAATTATAATGAAATGACATGGGAGATAACTTCATATATTCTTTTTGCATTCGAAAGTGGTGCGAAAACTGAAACATTCTAATATCTAGGGCATACACATTATTAGTATTTAGTTATGACAGAAAAGGAAACATACATAGAGAGAACAGGCGTAGTAAAAGACGAAGCGACAGGTAATAACTGGAAAGAAAAGAATTTTCGAGGATTTTTTAACCCTCTTGGCAGTCTTGCTGCCGGCGGTTTTACAAGGTTGCATAATCGAAATGCCACTTTGCGAAAATTTCTAAAATTTTGCATTCTTAAATTTCTTAAAACCCTCATAACTTTGTCATTTGTTAGTCGATTTTCACCGTAGTTAGACGATATACTTTCGAATTTTGCGTCAAGTGATAATGCACAATAAAAACACATTTAAACTGATTAGTATAGATAATTACACCTGCGGCTCTTTTCACAAAAAATATTAAGAGTAAAAATACTCGTAAGTCATACACATTTCAATATAACTTACGATCAATTTTAATTAATCGTAAGATTTTTTGTGAAAAGAGTCGCTGTATTTTAATGACCCAGTCATTGATTAGAATCACGTGACATTAGTGATTCTCCTAATCACACGGACTGTTCGCGGTAACAGCCTGGTACGTCAGAGGGCCATATCAAGTGGGTGATAAACATGTCAGTTTCTTTATATTTTTATCATTTTCTTCTGTTCGAAAATTGCTATCCTGGGGATGCTAATTTTATATCAAGCATAGTGTTCACTCTCCTTCTCATATAAGGCCAACTAAAATTAATTAGTAGATTTTCATCCAAATTTTTGAAAAAAATGGGGCGGGTGGGAGGATTTTATTTTTTAATTTTTATTTCCTCCGAAACCCTTTTGTGACGTGTTCTTCATATGCCAGTCTGATTAAAACCAGCCCCCACTTTCCATTTGCCTTTGTAGATATTTGGGGCTGGTTTCAATCAGACTGTGCATATGCAAGGGTAATATTAAGCTTATATCATGTATATATAAGGAATTCTACATAAATTTTCAAAGTCTTAATAAAGATTTCGGATTGGCAACCACTGTTCTACATGTGATTGCCACTTTAGAAACCATTTTTTAGTAAATAGCAAAAAGGTGGAGAAATGTTCTCTTTTAGACTACCTACATCAAATTTATTTTGCTTTCTAAGTAGTACTTTGTAGTGCCCATTACAAGTATTGTGAGTACAGAGTGAAATAAAAACTCAAACTATGTTGCAAATACTATGGTTTATGCTTTTAAGGTTCATGTGGACCCTTTGGCTACAAGGGCTGCATTTTCACCTCAAAATTTACTCTGAGTACAGATAACCCTGTGTATCTGGAAAAGTTTTAAGACATATAGCATTACATTGGCCGACTTTTTTGTACTCAATATATGGTCTTAGATCGCACAAGTTCGTGCTTGTGTCAATTTCTTTATCTCAGTCATGTTTTTTATTGCAGCAATGTGTTCCACGATTCTTGTGCTTTGGATATCATTCACAGTCCAAATTTCCTGACACAAAGCCATTGTATAAATAAAAAAATCCACAGGTTTCTAATCACTGACCGCGATTTGCGTTCTTGGACACCGCCTGTCACTCGTAACCCGAATATTTCATGCCCTTCTCGTAAGCAATCTCTTTTCTCGGAAGATAATGCTGTCATCATATAGCAGCAGAATATTTCGACTTAATCATTTTGGTTAAATTACTCGAAGAAATACGAAAACCGAAATTTGCTACAGGAAGTTATGAATGAAACGAAATTATCGGTGGTTTCCGGTAACGGAAATGAACAAAATCCGGAAATCGTAAATTTGTTAAAATAAAAAAAATCGGGGCGGGACGATTTCAGAGGGGCGGGCGGGGATGAAAATCTATCAATTAATTTTAATTGGCCTAACCTCCTTGGTATTATTAATGGTACGATAATTAAGCATCCTATATGAATTAAATAACATTGTTAAAAAATATTACAATACGTTTCTTAGCCATGATATTTTAATCCTCAAGTCCAATTGTTTATTTGAGTGTCAATAATTATATTTACCATTAAACATTTGTTAAACATGTTAAAAGAAGATGCCTCAATTTTCCAAAAGGGTGTAAAAAAAACATGTTTTTTCGAGAAAAAATTATAAAAAAAAACCAATATTGTTTTTTATTTGTTTGTATACCTACATGTATAAGTATGAACCAAAATACTTTTGAACAAGTAGTATTTCTTTCACATTTAAAAGAAAATAAAACATTTGTGAAAGAAGAAAAAATAGGGACAGTAGAAGTCCATTTCATTCTACTTGGCAAAATATAAAACTTGCTGGAGTCATTCATATTTTAGTTTATGGAATGAAATTAGAGAATGAAACAATCAATAAATTAATTGATAAGTGTATTCAGAATTTTCATAAACTTAAAATAAAATCACTTATTTCCCCTTTTAGTTTTGGGTTTTGGTAAAATGCATGATTACAGTTAAGTTACTAAACTGTGTATAACTCTTTATTGCAGGTGAATTGTTTATTCCTGCATCAAGACGTCCGGATGGTACATGGAGAAAGCCACGTAAAGTGAAAGATGGATATATCCCACAAGATGAAGTCCCAACGTAAGGCTTACATATAAGAGTCACATTTGCATTAACTAAAATCTGTGTTAATTCTCTTTTACCAAAAAGTATGACAAATATAGAACAAAGTAATTGGAGGGTCTCTCCTTTGTACATTTTCTATCACTGATCAAGAAAATAGCTTGGCTTTAATTATGTTTATGCTGTTAGTAAAAAATAATGTAAAAACATCAATTTTGATCAATTTCTCTGCAGTAAGGAAGCTTGTTCAGAATCAGATGTTGGAGATAATAGTACATGAATGGTCCTTTTACTCACGACTTAAATGATGGGGGTACAATGTATGTATAGAGATGCATATGTCCATCACTCTGTCACACTGGTTTCAGGAAATTATTTAAAAAGTGAGGAAAAAAGTAAAATAAAAAAAAAATGCGAACTCCAAGGAAAATCCAAACTGGAAAGTCCCTTATCAAATGGCAAAATCAAAAGCTCAAACACATCAAACGAATGGAAAACAACTGTCATATTCCTGACTTGGTACAGGCATTTCCTTATGTAGAAAATGGTGGATTAAATCTTGTTTTATAGCTAGCTAAACCTCTCACTTGTATGACAGTCATTTGGAATTCCATTATATTGACAACAATGTGTGAGAAAAACAAACAGACATAATAGGTAATTTTTGACATTTACTACCTATTATGTCTGTGTGTTTTTCTCACACATTGTTGTCAATATAATGGAATTCCAAAAATGTCAAAAATTAGGGTACAGCAGTCCACATTGTTCTATAATCTTAATCACTATAAAAACAAATAACTATTTCAGCAAAGAAAAACAAAATGGCATATAGATACTCTATAGACAAATACATGAGCAAAAATGAAAGAAAAAATACAAAAATGATCATAGCACAATAACACAATTGCGGAATGTATATATGTTGCGGACCATATGAGTATTTGGACCATACGCGTATGGTCATGACCATATGCGTATACTCATATGGTCCGACCATAGGCGTATGGTCATACCATATGAGTATATATACTCGTTTGGATATTAACGAGCCGTACCATATGAGTATTTAGACCATATAGGTATTTTTCGAATATATTCTAAAAGGACTTTTTTCTTCTTTCCCAGGTATTTAGATAATTTAATTTTCTAAATTCTTCTAAATTTTACCTATTTTCACTTAATTGATGTGTTTTTGTTCCTATTCATACGATCTTAAAATAACAGTAGTTCATACATAAAGAATATACAGGGACAGCACGTTTAAACTATTGAGATTGTATAAATAGGAGCATGAAAACATTAAAGATCATTAAATAACTAAAAATAATTTAAGATATTAAAAAAAATATTTACTAAAATCAAATTAAAAACATCAAAATAAAGGAAAAAATGGTGAGGGTGCAATGCCCCAAGTACCTGTGACTGCGAGTTAAACAGTTGACTTCTTGTTCAACGGTAAATTTAAATATTTCTTGAAGTTATATTCCAAGGTCAAAATCAATACATATTGTGTTTCTTAAGGACAAGTAGAAAATTACCATATAAAAATGCTTTAACTTAAATTTTAATTTGAGTAAAATTAACTTTATTTCATTAATCACATAACGATGGTTGCCATTTGATGTAAAAAGTCACAATTAAAAACTCTTAGTTAATGAAGGTTCGTACTTTTAAAGGCAACATCCATTGTATTAAACACCTGGACCATAAGCATATGGTCGGACCATTTGAGTATATATGCATATGGCCATGAACATACGTGTATGGTCCAAATAATCATATGGTCTGGAACATATATACATAGCCACGCCAAAAGTGTATAACAATAATGGACTAAACAGTAAAGGTTAAAAATATACAAAGACAAATAAAAAGAAACATGTCATGAAATGGACTGAATTGAGTGTATTGTACCACTAACTACAGGTTTAGATTTATTTTTGTCTTATTTGTTCTTAATGAACAAGAGTAATCATGGATATGGTCCTTGATGGTTTGAAAAATTCAAAGTAACCAGTATGTCATTTTCACAGATCATATTTGGAAAATCATTTGACTATAAGCACAATATGATAAAATGCATTTTCTTCATCCATTGGAAATATATATTTGTGGTTTCAGGATGATAAGTAGGGAACCCCTACACAAAATTGATCGAAATTTCATGGTACTAAAATTTATTTCATGTGACTTTTTTTTTAAAGAATTGATTTTCAGTTATAGTTCAACCAGCCAAGGTCATGAAGGTTGTACATGTTGTATGCAAAATTTTAGCAAAATCTGTGACATAGCCTAATTACTGTTCCTTGACCTTAAACTTATTTTCATGATTGATTGATCAACATTAGACATGTGAAACATTCTTGATAGTAAAACCTTAATCCTAGAGACTCTCAACACATTTTATAGTTGTGATCCTTATGCAAGTAAGAAATGTCAGCATCATGTGCTCTTCAATTTAGAGACTCAAATGGTTGCTAATGACAATGCAGAATACACAAAAAAACAAGAGTAGGCCTGGTATGGGAAATCAATGAGTTTCAAAAGGGATTTACTGTATTTTTGAGGCACTTTCAGCCATTGTTAGCTGCCAAATCACCATGCTCTTTTTATATCATACAGATTCGCTAGTCTGTATTATGCATACTATAAATACCAATTGAGCATTGCAGATCTAGTTGTTCTTCTTCATCTACCAAATTTATATGAATTTGCCTTCTTCAGATGTGATGGATATCTCCCATCTTCATAAATGGTATAGCAGATTTCCTTTTTTTTTTTACTTTCAAATTTCTGCAGCAAAATTTTACAATGTCAGTGTACTTTCGGCAAAATAAAGACTTCACTACCTCTAAAGTCAATGAAGGAGTTTACGAAATGTAAACATTTGTATATAAAATAATGTTCCACACACAAGTGTTACATATTGTGAAAAAAAAACACTTTATAGTTTATCAGAAATAATTGGAGGAGTATAGTCGATTTGTATCATTTTGATATATTTTGTATATATTTGTAAATACAATGCAACTAAAATGCAAACATAAATACATGTGTATTAGTATTCTCATTCACATTTGTACAACTTACATTTAAATGAGATTGATTTATATCAGAAGGAATTTGACCAAGAAAATGAAGGTTAAAATTACTGAACTTTGACTCTGAATACATTCATGACATTAAATTTTAATCATCTTGATTACATAAAACTGGTACATGTATTGAAAAAAAATAATAATTAGCATTGTCAAGCTTTCAAAGATCTGGTAAATGATGTCATAAAGGCGCGCATAATTGACGAACTTTTTTTGTGAAGGACATAACTCGAAAGTGGTCTATTGGATACTAATAAAGTATAAAGACAATCATTGTGATGCTAAACAAATATCAAATATTTAAAACATCTGATTTTGATTTTCATGTCATCCTTTCAGCACTTGCTAGCCTGTAGTTAAACATGGAAAGTAATAGCCTGTAGTTGATCATTGAACGTAACAGATTTTCAAATAAAAATATGCAACTGGACATTAAGCAACCAACAATCAATCAATTCAAATAAAAATTCATTGAATATTTTGAACCTGCACAAAGAAGTCAAAGAAATAGTAGTAATAATTATAGAGACAAACAAAAAATGTATACTTACTTAGAGTTGATTTCCAGTACAGGATCCTTAAGGTTCCTCTTCACCAGACTCATAATTTAAATTGTTTTGCATACTATTTTGTCTGTGACTTCCGGATATTTCTGCTCTATAGTCATTGTAATAGATCTGTTCATCAAACCAATATTTATGTAGTCAATTTTAGAAAGCATATATGGAGGGGGCTTTGTTAATTTTCTCTGGTAGTTTGTTCCAGGTTTTAGCTATTTTAACAGAGAATGAGTGTTTGCGGATATTGGATTGAAATCTTTGATGGACTACTTTGTTACTATTTGTCCTGCTACTGGTTCTTTGTTGTGTATTCACTGCCATTTTAAAAAAAATGTATACAATATATCTTTTTTTCAGGTATGAAAATAAAGGTGTTCAATGGATGAAAAGTAAACCTTCATTACCACCTGGCCTCAACCCTGGGCATGTACCTCCTAAAACACATGTACAGGAAGAAACATCAGCCATGTCAAAGTCAGCAAAGAAAAACTTAAAAAGAAAAGAGAAAAAGAAACAAGGCCAAGGACAGAATAGCCAAGCAGATCACCTAGCAGAATCATTAGCTAAAACAGACATAAAAACAAAAAAATCAGATTTAATATCGGTGAAAACAGTTGAGTCTGAAACAAGTGAAAATGACAAAGCCAGTATTGAGAAAAAGTTGCGCAATTTGAAAAAAAAGCTCAAACAAGTTGAAGATTTAGAAGCCAAGATAAGCTCTGGTGATTTGAAAGAACCTGAAAAGGAGCAGTTGGAAAAAATAGCTAAAAAAACATCTTTGTTAGCAGAAATTCAAGATTTACAATTAGACTTGAAAGATTTATAATCAGAGTTAAATGAAATAAAAATGAAGTTATATGATTGTATTTATGACCTTTGTCCAATGGTTTGTTCATTCAAGTTTTCTCTTTTTGTACTCAACTTTGTCATTGTTTAATGTGGTGGGAGCTCCAAGTGAGTTACTTTACATCTTTGATTTTCAGACAGTAAGTTGCCTTAATTCTAATTACAATATTATCATGATTATATAAAGAGTTTAGTGGTAATAATTTATTTTTGGTACTTTCTTTCTTTTAACATTTGTTTTTCACTAATGGTGATAAAAATGGAGAATGTTGAAGCAGAGTCTAAAAAACTAATTTTACCCTCACCTTATGCTAATTTGCCTGTCAGTGGTTGTTTATGTTCTTTCCAAGTGTCTTTTATTAATTAAAGAGGGGGTAGGAGGGGGTCTCATCTCAAAACTCCAGAGAAAATAAAGGCCAAAATCCTGAATTCTTGTGAAAATAATGTGTCCATTCCTGCATCACGATATAACATGTATAATTAAATCCTGAAATTCCCAATTCCCGCTATTTAACTAGCTATTCCTGAATTTCCATGATAAAACTTCTCAACCTCGAATTCCTGAAAAAAGTCTTTCATCCCCCTCAATGAACAGTTTGATATTAAAGTCATATCTCTGGTACTTTCTTGTTCTACAGTTTGATGTTAAAGTCATATCTCTTGTACTTTCTTGTCCTTTGTCCTTTCTTTTATTCAATTGATCAAGATAACATATTCATATACCTGTCCTAAGTAAGCTTTGTCAGTAGTTGTCTTTAGTTACATGTTGAGGATTTTTTTTACATTTATAGATATTTTGTTGATGGCAGATATTTGATTGGCTGTTTTCAATTTATTCACAACTTATCTCGACTCCTGTTCATTTAGGGCTTAATATATATATATATATATATATCACATAGATGATATACACATGCTTAAAGTTGGACCATTTGTTGACCATTGGATAGTTTAATGTGGTGATGGGTTTCTTGTCTCATTGACAAATACCACACAGCTGTTAATCAAATACATCAGTAATACACATTAATAAAACAAAACAAATAAACAAATAAAAAATTGTTTTTTTATTATACCCCCGCTTTAGAAAAGTGGGGGTATACTGTTTTACCTCTGTCTGTCTATCCGTCCGTCCGTCCCATGAATATTTTTTCGTCGCATCTTTCTCAGGAACCACATTACAAGGATTTCTGTAATTTGGTTTCAGGGTTTATATGAGTCAGCTATACCGTGTGATGCGTTTTCAGATTCATCACTCAACAACCTCCTGTTTACCATTATATTTTTAGCGGGGAGGGGGTATCATTAGTGAGCTTTAGCTCACAGAGTCACTTGTTTTATTTAATTTTTGTCGAACCTGTGACTTTTGTCGCAGAAAGCTCGACATAGGGATAGTGATCCGGCGGCGGCGTTAGCTTACTTCCTAAAAGCTTTATATATTAGAAGGTGGAAGACCTGGATGCTTCATACTTTGTATATAGATGCCTTATGTTACGAAATTTCCATCTGTCACATGTCCATTGTCCTTGACCTCATTTTCATGGTTCAGTGACTACTTGAAAAAAAAGTTCAGATTTTTTGTAATGTTAATTTCTCTCTTATTATGAGTAATAGGATAACTATATTTGTAATGTGCGTACCTTGCAAGGTTCTCATGCCCGTCAGACAGTTTTCACTTGACCTCGACCTCGTTTTATGGATCAGTGAACAAGGTTAAGTTTTGGTGGTCAAGTCCATATTTCCGATACTAGAAGCAATAGGTCTAGCATATTCAGTGTATGGAAGGTGTACATGTCCAACTGGCAGGTGTCATCTGACCTTGACCTCATTTTCATGGTTCAGTGATTATAGTTAAGTTTTTGTGTTTTGGTCTGTTTTTCTTATACTGTATGCAATAGGTCTACTATATTTGGTGTATGGAATGATTGTAAGGTGTACATGTCTAGCTGGCATGTGTCTTCTGACCTTGACCTCATTTTCATGGTTCAGTGGTCAAAGTCTTTGAGTTTTGGTCTTTTTTCTAATACTATATGTAATAGGTCATCTATATTTGGTGTATGGAAATATTTTATGATGTACATGTCAGTCTTGCAGGTTTTATTTGACCTTGACCTCATTTTCACGGTTCATTGCTCAGTGTTAAGTTTTTGTGTTTTGGTCTGTTTTTCTAATACTATAAGCAATAGGTCAAGTATATTTGTTGTATGGAAGGATTGCAAGCTGTACATGTCTGCCTGGCATGGTTCATCTGACCTTGACCTCATTTTCATGGTTCATTGGTCAATGTTCAGTTTTCATGGTTAAGTCTGTATCTCAGAAACTATAAACAATAGGTCAACTATATTTAGTGTATTGAATGATTGTAAGGTGTACATGTATTTCTTGTTTGGTTTATATGACCTTGACCTCATTTTCTTGGATCATGTCAAGTGTATATGATAGTTGTAGTAAAGCTTTATATTTAGAACTATCAACATAATATCAATGATTAGTAAAGAAGGTGAGACATTTCAGCGTGTGCACTCTTGTTTTTTTAATTTTCAATATTACTACAGAAATACAATGTTATTTGAATGCCCATTTCACAATTAGCAAAAGTAGCGAGATAATATATTTTTGTATTGAATATATTATTAATTGTAACATAATAAATGGTTGGAACTTGTATATAGGATTAAAATACTTCAGTAATAGGTACAACCACCAAGTTTAATGGGTAAAAGGCTAAAACATAGAAACTTGTCGTCTCATTAGCAATCATACTACTTCTACTTATGGTTTTATCACCAGAGAGAAGACATAAATATTGACCAAATTGTCAGTCTAACAGGTCTTTGTCAAGAGATATATTTTGTGAGCAGAGAATAAATAAAAATGTTATAACATTGTAATGAGGACATAGATTTATCAGGTTGTGACTGTCCCCTCAAGAATGGACTATTTTTTTTTTTCATTTTCAGGTCAGTGTACCCTTTGCCAAATGTTTTTTTAGGTTGAAATATTTGCTGAATTTTGTTGTTTTTAGTGTTAAATGCTTTCATTGTTCTACCTTTTAACATGAGTAGTTACAGCCATGTATAATTGCATAGTAATATTTTGTATTAAAAATTGTATCATAATTGATCTTTCTATCATCAAATATAGACTAATGTTTGTATATTTCATGACCTACTAGAATCGATAAATTGATAGTTTTCAACAATTTTTTTTTTCTTTAAAGATTTTTGTCTCACCTATGGGGCATAAACATGCTAATCTGGCAGCAGCATAAACTATTTGAATAAAGCTTTATATTTCATAGGGTAGTAGACCTGGATACCTTGTTTACAGATGGCTAATGTTGTAAAGTTTGTCTGTCATATGTCCATTGTCCTTATGTTCAGGGGCCTCGCTGGCCTAGTGGTCTAAGTAGTTGAACTAGCCTGTCAACACTGAGGTTGTGAGTTCGAATCTAGCACGAGGTAGGTTCACTCGACTTAAATCTTAATTAACTAGATTCTCAGTTTTCCTACTGAAGGTTGGTGGTTCTCTCCTGGCACTCCAGCTTTCTCCACCAATAAAAACTGACCGCCACCAAATAGCACAATAGTATTGAAAGTGGCGTTAAACACCAATCAATCAATCAATCCTTATGTTCATGGTTCAGCATCTGCTTTTTTGTCATGGTAGTTTTCATTTATTATGAGTAACAAGTTAACCATATATGGTGTACGAGATCCTTGCAAGGTTTGCATGTTCATAAAATAGGGATCTCATGACCTAACTGTTTTTCATGGATCATTGGTCAATGTAAGTTTCAAGTCCTTATCTAAGATACTATGAGCAATAGGTAAACTATATTTGGTGTATGGAATGACTGCAAAGTGTACATATCCGTCTGGCAGAGACCATCTGACCGTAACATAATTTACATGGATCATTGATAATGTTAATTTAATATAATACTTGTATTTAAACCTTTATCTTAAAGAACTTCAACATAAATTCAATCATGATCAGCAAGGCAGGATGAGACATGTCAGTGTGTTTTTTAAGTACATGTATGTGTTTAACATTATTGAAAATAACGAAGAATCTGATACATAAAGAATGATCAGTGCCATGAAGAAAAAAATATGTCTTTTACTAGAAAGAACAATAATCAATGCATTTGTTTTGTTAGGCAGAAAACTGATTTCCCAAAAAAATAAGTCCTGCTGCATTTACCGTTTCAAAATTTGTTGTTAAAGATGATAACACTTTTCATCATTTCACAATTTGATTATATATTTAGAGCCTTGTTGTAAGGTTTCACAATTTGATTATCTATTTAGAGCCTTGTTGTAAGGTTTCACAATTTGATTATCTATTTAGAGCCTTGTTGTAAGGTTTCACAATTTGATTATATATTTAGAGCCTTGTTGTAAGGTTTCACATTTTGATTATATATTTAGAGCCTTGTTGTAAGGTTTCATAATTTGATTATATATTTAGAGCCTTGTTGTATAAAGGTTTCACCATTTGATTATATATTTAGAGCCTTGTTGTAAGGTAACTCCAGTTATTTAACTACTTCATATGGTAAAGTTGTTGACAGAATGGTTAGATGCTCTTGTTTTGTTTATGACTTCCCAGAGCACACAATTTGTTTTCTGATATGAAAAATAAGTGTTAAAATTAAATACACACTTATCATTTAAATCAAGTGGGTTATACATTTGATGACATATGGATCTTAATATGAATACATTTAAAGGAGATAATGGATGTAGACATAACAGTACTGGGTACGTATGCATCTTGTAAGTGGTCTCACACCTACGTATGTGGTATGATTACAAATGCTCACCCCCACATTTCTTGTCAGATTTTAAGAAAAAAAAACTTATAGTTATTGCCCTTGGACAGAAAAAATATGTGGAGCAGCTTGAAACATTGGAACACTGTTGATTTATTTTATTTGTTCTGTTACACCCGTGTTGCTTGGTTCATCACATACATTGAAGGATGATTGGCTAAATTTGATTCCAAATGGTTCATTGGTTTCAGAGAAGATTATTATTTTTTGAAGGTCAAATAGTGTTATAGGATGGAAACCAAATAATTAAAAACATTTTATTATGTTATATTGCATAAATACTTGTTTATTGGATGTTAACAATATTACTAGTGAATCAACATGAGTCTATTCAAAAAATACAAAGTATACATGTCAATAATGGCCATTTGTAATAGGTATCTAGTAACAGTTCTTTATATTACTGGTACGTTGAAGCATCATATTTTTTTTAATAAAAGAAACTATGACTCCAGCAGTGTTTGTTATAATACAATATCTGGTACAAAAATCAGTAAGTCACTGGTCTCCTGTCACTTATAAGCTAAAGAATCATAGTGACCAGATTTTGGAATGAACCATTTAAACCTGCATATTAGTATAAGCATCTCACATTTAACTTTTTGTTCAACTTTGTTTTTACAATTGCCAGAAAAACATGGCCTTGAAATCTTGCAGCATCACTGAACCTAAAAAATAAAGATAAGTTATTATTAAGCTGACATTGAAAAAAAATATATAAATGTTTATGTTGCATTTTGATTTTGATATACTCTTTTATATAAAACTCATTTTTGCCTACAAGTTTATATTTTTTTCAACAAGAATGATAACTGCCTTAGCTATAGGTTGTGTATCAGATCCATGGTCATGTCTAACCAAAGACTTCAAAATTGGGTATCTTCTGCTTCTATGCTATGCTGCATTTAAAAGCAAAAGCAACAAATGGTTGGTTTTGTGTCAAAATAATATGTCCAAGTAGAGCCACATCTCTTCCTGCAGACTGTTGCCTTGTGAATTAGTACTTAAACTAAAACGGTTAAAGTGATGCCACCAAAATTCAAACTTGATCTGTGTTTTGTGGTAATAAGCATTGTGTATAAGTTTCATAACATTTGGTTGAGGCAAACTCAAGTTAGAGAACAGAAACCAATTTTGGGACATACATACGTACGTATGTACAAACAGAAAAGGGTAAAACTTAATGCCCCCATTAAAATCAGGATAAGCATGTAAGTCCACAACAATTCATAATTTTAGCACATCAAACATGTTTGTTCACATTCTCATATGCTATTTGCCGGTAGAGGTTAAACACTCATCAATCCATTAATCTCGCAACATGAAAGCAAAACCAAAATGTTTTGGAAACTTGACATTATAATTTAATTACTAGGAACATATGGACCATTCATCATTATAAAATAAAAATTGGGAAAAGAAAAAATTGGACATTATATTAGACCATTTTACAATTCTTAAGTACAATTCATATTAACTCAAACAATTTGACAGATGTTCAATGAAATAATGAACAATCTTTTAATCAAAACTTGAGGCAGTTAAACAATGTAAGAGTATTATTTGCAGAAGGAATATTAATTTTCACATGAGCTATGCAGACTTATATCCTCCATTCTATGGACCAGAAAACCCATTTCATCTGGTCTTGGGCAAGACCATTTTCAGTTCTTACCAGGCCAGCATATTAATTTCCCAATCCCCCTGAAAAATTATTTATCTTTATAAATCATTAGAAATGATAGTCATTACAATACATTTGTAGATCTTGCATTTGTATATGACTAAGAGTTAGATGTACTTCAAAATGCTCATTTGGAAGCAGTTTATCAATTTGGCAAATTACAATGAATAAAATAAAGTTACAATAGCACCTTAATACATTTAAAGAGAAGGAAGTAATGAAAAAATGATAAAATGTTAAAATTGAATGTTGCAGATGTGGAAATAGAAGGGCCCTCAGAAACCTATGATTTGTTCTGGAAATTTTGAATCAAGCATTTACATAAGTTACATATCAGGAAGGGTGAATGTGTGCAAAGCAATGTCTTTATTCTATACCAGTCTCTGTAACAAGCTTAGATGGAGTTAAGATAATTATATTTAAGATGACAGCCTTTCAGTAATAATGATTTTCCTAGGGATTTATTTAAAATACTTTTTATGTATGTAATTAAACTCTGTCTGGTGAACCAACGCCTGTGTGAATCCTTTCAGTAGAGCCCATGAAGTGGATACCTGGATTTGGTGATTTGTCGCACGTGTGGAATATTCCTTGGTCCATGTACATGCTGGTGGCCTGTAGATAGGCGCTTGTAGCAAAAAAACTATATATATACCAAATAATTAACAAGGGAACGATTTCTGACAATTATATTTTCCATTAGTGGCGATCATAATCTTCCCATTGTTACCGACGCGCCAGGAAGTAGTAACAACCAACATTGGCCAGGTTGGAAGAGAAGCCTTGCGAAGTGGTAGGAACCATGGGAAGTTCACCTGGACAACACACATTGTGACGTCAAATTCAAGATACCAGTTTGGGTACTTCAGTAAATAATTTCTGTATGTAAATTGTCCTGATGATGTCTGCCTTGCAGGCGAAACATGTAGACCATAGCAAATAAAGTTGCAGACCATCTGAAGTGTTGTTGTCAATTTTGAGTATTACTTTTTATGTATGTATTATTCAATAACTTCAGAAATATTTACCTACTATCTAATGTTAAAGGATACTCTTGGATTGATATTTGTTTACAAGATAAAAAAATATTCTCATGTCTTCAAGTGACATCATCAGTTTGTGCACTATCTAATCTCTCCCCATCATTGTCTTGAATTGTAAGAAGATTGATATAATTTTGAGCCATGTTTGTCCACAAATATTTTTCTACTTGTACCTACAAATAGAAAATACAGAAAATATATATTGCAAAACTCTGAGATAAAATTTTGAAACATGAACAAAAAGTAACTAATATTAAACTGATGATATTTATTATGTTACCATTAACTAAATATGACACAGTATGGTTGAAGCATTTATTTTTGTTATAGTTCTTTTATATAGAGCTTAGTCATAAACTAAGCAGGCAAGAATAAAATGTATGTTGGCATAATACCAATCATTAAAGGTTTAGGCCTAAAAATATTTTTATAACAAGCAACAACAGTAACGTTATAAAATAAGAAGATGTGGTATGAAAACCAATGAGACAACTATCCACCAGAGGCCAAATGACATAGATGCAAGCAGCTATAGGTCACTGTACATCCTTCAACAATGAGCAAAATTAAAACCATATGGTAAGCTATAAAAGGCCCTGATTGGACAAAATGTAAGTCATATCAAAAATAAACTATTGACACAGAGATATGTCTCACTTTTTGATAGTAAAATGCAAATGTAATTAAATTGATAATACTTAAATATGTAAACTATGCAAAACATTCAGTCGATGACCCATGACAGAAGGTGCAGGGCCAAATAACCTCCTTGGAAACAAAAAATGAAAATGCTTATACAGCTTCATACCAAATATCATTGACTTACCATTAATGGTCTCTTTTAAACTGACTTAATTACAAACTAATAAGTGTATACTAAGCAAAAGTTTCAAAGTCAAAAGACCATGATTGAGGAGGCAGGCCCAAATTATCTCTATGGAAAGGAGATGTGCCAATGCTAATTCAACTGAATACCAAATATCATTGACCTAGCACTAGTAATTCCTCATATACTGACCTAGTCACAAACTATTACATTGTTGAAGCTACCAGAAGCCAGATAAAAAAAAATGGTCTGATTTATGTACAAACCAATAAAGGAAAAACAAATATGATAAACAGCAACTAACAACAACCACTGAATTACAGGCCAATTGATGACATAACTCTGCATGACATCATTAAAGTGACGTCATAAGGGAGATTTCAGGAATATTTTGACTAAATCAAATAGAGTACATGCTTTGGCAATGAATAAATAAACACAAATACACTGTCTGTTTGCAACCAAATGAATTCACAAAAAAAGAATTTATTTTATTGACAAGATCTTTACTGAAATACACATGTTTTTTTATTTATCATAGTTGTGTAATTGACTCACAAATATCATTGAATAGTGTACTTCTTAATATTACCTGGCATGTATGGTCTCTGGCTAAAGCAGGGAATTTACAAAACCTTCTTAATGATTTAATCAGCTGTTTATTTGTATTATACAGGTAAACGTCTGCAAGAAAAAGTGCATATAACATTTCCAAGAGTATAAAATGGCCTTGTAGTTTGTTCTTTTGTTGTGCTGTTACACCACTGTCCCAGGTAAGAGGGAGGACTGAGCAGTCACAAACACGTTTAACCCCGCTACATTCTGTATGTGGCTGTCCAAAGTCAGGAGCCTGTAAATCAGGGGTTGTCGTTGGTTGCTTTCTATCATAATTGTTTTTCATTTATTGTTTTGTACATAAATCAAGCCATTGTTTTTCTTTTTTTTTTGTTTGAATTGTTTTACATTTTGTAATGTTGGGTCTTTTATAGCTTCATATACAGTATGTGTTTTGCTGTTTGTTGAAGGCAATACTGGGACCTACAGATGCATGTATGCACATGATTTAGACTGGTGGATAGTTGTCTCATTGGCAATTATACCACATCTCCTTATTTTTATATTGAAGCGACATTGATCATTGTTCAGGGATAAATTAACAATATGAATGAAAAATGTATTACATATATAAATGGATTATTTGAGAACTAAACATGGGATTAAGGCAGAAGTACTGCTATTATCAGGTTACAGGAAATGAGGTTAAGAAATGCTCTGATTAGTTTCAAAACAATATACCTGGAAATATTTCAGGATAAACAAGTCTATTTGGACACATTGGATAGCAGCCATAATATACAGCTTCTAACCTACAATAAAAATATCAATACTGGTCTATTAAAATCTTTCATTAAATCATTTTTAAAACTAAATTCTCAAAACGACAGGTATATTGCATATTCATGATATTGTAACATGTTTAAATGAATCTTTATTGCAAAAGCATAAACATGCTATTGCAAAATAAAAAAACATATATTACATGTCACAGACTTAACACATGGATTGATAGCAGAGAACAATCAATGGTTCGCCGAGCGCAGCCTGATACGACCGCAGAGGTCGAACCCTTGGGGCAAGTTTGGACACAATATTCAAGCTTGATACTGTCTGAATTTGGATTTTGATCAAGTTTAATTTTGAACCCTTCAAACCTTAATATGGACTAATTTGAAAACAGGGCCCAAAATAAAAAATCTAAATGTACAATAAGATTCAGCATATCATAGAGCCGCAATAATTCAGTTTTTGATGAAATCAAACAGTTAGAACCCCCAAAAATTAAAGACTTTAAATTAATCCCATTGAAATTGGTTAAAATATTTTATATTTATTTTCAATCGAAGATTTTTTGCTATTGCGCAATAATGTGCTATTGCGCAATACTGTGCAATTGATTTCTTGCTATTGTGCAATACTGTGCAATTGAAGATTTCTTGCTATTGCGCAATACTGTGTAATTGAAGATTTCTTGTTATTGCGCAATACTGTACCATTGCGCAATACTGTGCTATTGCCCAATTCTGTGCTATTGAAGATTTCTTGCTATTGCGCAATACTGTGCTGTTGCACAATACTTAGTTAATCTGTTATATATACTAATTTACTAGTAAACGACATGATAGCATTATACCAACGCAAAATACTGGTCTATTAAAATCTTTCATTAAATCATTTTTAAAACTAAATTCTCAAAACGACAGGTATATTGCATATTCATGATATTGTAACATGTTTAAATGAATCTTTATTGCAAAAGCATAAACATGCTATTGCAAAATAAAAAAACATATATTACATGTCACAGACTTAACACATGGATTGATAGCAGAGAACAATCAATGGTTCGCCGAGCGCAGCCTGATACGACCGCAGAGGTCGAACCCTTGGGGCAAGTTTGGACACAATATTCAAGCTTGATACTGTCTGAATTTGGATTTTGATCAAGTTTAATTTTGAACCCTTCAAACCTTAATATGGACTAATTTGAAAACAGGGCCCAAAATAAAAAATCTAAATGTACAATAAGATTCAGCATATCATAGAGCCGCAATAATTCAGTTTTTGATGAAATCAAACAAAGTTTAATTTTGGACCCTTTGGACCTCAATGTAGACCAATTTAAAAATGGGGCCCAAAATCCAAAATAGTAATACAAGGTTAGAACCCCCAAAAATTAAAGACTTTAAATTAATCCCATTGAAATTGGTTAAAATATTTTATATTTATTTTCAATCGAAGATTTTTTGCTATTGCGCAATAATGTGCTATTGCGCAATACTGTGCAATTGATTTCTTGCTATTGTGCAATACTGTGCAATTGAAGATTTCTTGCTATTGCGCAATACTGTGTAATTGAAGATTTCTTGTTATTGCGCAATACTGTACCATTGCGCAATACTGTGCTATTGCCCAATTCTGTGCTATTGAAGATTTCTTGCTATTGCGCAATACTGTGCTGTTGCACAATACTTAGTTAATCTGTTATATATATACTAATTTACACACCCTGTTTGGTGTGTATCTCCTGCCATATCAGTATTTGTTGCTTTTATATATAAATCAGTAATAAACAATGTAAAAATTCGTAAGGGTTCCAGGGAACCCATTGTCTCACCTACTTTTCCTGCTAGTCACAGGCTCAACAAAAATGGGGAAAAAATTATTAAAAATTTTCCTATAGATACTATCTTTTGATTGTAAGAAGCTTCTGTCCAAGTTTGGTAAAAATCCAGAATGGTTTATGAATCTAATAAATGTTTTAAAAACTTTAACAACAGACTGTATGTAATGTTAACTGGAAGAAAAACTAAGCCCATTTATAAGTTATATACGGAAAAACAGGAAATAATTTTTTACAAAATTTCCTTCTAGATACTAGCTTTTGATCATAAACAAGCTTCTGTCCAAGTTTGGTACAAATCAAGGATAGTTTAAGAAAGTTATTAAAATTTTTAAAACTTTAACCACAGAGTGATTGTACTATTAACTGGAAGAAAAACTAAGTCCATTTATAAGTAATATACAGAAAAACAGGAAATATATTTCTACAAAATTTCCTTCTAGATACTAGCTTTTGATCATAAACAAGCTTCTGTCCAAGTTTGGTAGAAATCCAGGATAGTTTAAGAAAGTTATCAAAATTTCAAAAACTTTAACCACAGAGTGAATATTTGTGGACAACGACGACGGAATGTAGGATCGCTATGTCTCGCTTTTGCGACAAAAGCCACAGGCTCGACAAAAATGGAAAATATTTAGGAAAAAAAAACCCAAAAAATTATGAAAAAAAAACCCCTAAAATAATTTTTTGGAAAAAATTTGAAATTTTGAAAAAATCTTGAAGAAAAAAGTATGAACCCCCAAAAAACTCAATCCCAGCCTTCCCTTTGTGATATGGAACCTTGTAGTATAATTTCAGAGAGATCCATACACTTAAACACAAGTTATTATCTGGAAACTAGAAAAAATGCTTGTTTTTTACCCCTTGTTTGCCCCTAATTCATGAAGGTTTAAGGCAATTACCCCCAATCTCAATCCCAGCCTTCCCTTTGTGATATGGAACCTTGTGGTAAAATTTCAGAGAGATCCATACACTCACACACAAGTTATTGTCTGGAAACTACAAAAATGCTTGTTTTTGGCTCCTTTTGGCCCCTTATTCCTAAACTGTTGGCACCATAACCCCCAAAATCAATCCCAACCTTCCTTTTGTGGTATTGAACCTTCTGGTAAAATTTCATTGAGATCCATTCATCTAAACTAAAGTAATTGTCCAGAAACCAAATGTGTCTTCAGACGACGCCAACGACATGATAGCATTATACCAACGCAAAAAAATGTTTGCAGTCGTATAAAAACTATGACAAATGTAGGGTTATGAAACTATATGAGATCTTATATTTCATGCAGTTTTTTTATATAATTACATACATTGTAATTTGATAGTGTTAGACTTACTCAACGATTGAATGTATATACAAACATTTTTGATTAATACTTTACTCTACTGTACAAAATAATCTGATATTCACTATTTAAAATTTTTAAATGTTTAACAACTGCTTAATTTAGCTAAGTTAAAAATTGTGGCTAGATGTTAAATACATATAAAATACAATTTTACATTGCCAATTTGGTCTGAGAAGCTTAAGATTGTTTTATGTTTAAATTCATTGTTGTCCAGGGAACATATAACAGTATCTGCTTATGCATGTTAGCTGTTACCGGTACTAAATTCTCCGGATACACTTTTATTTAGACAGCACTTCTTCTCAGATGCTTTGAATGAGCCCTCCCATGTTTTATTTATACACAAACAATTGATATTATGGAAATTATCTTGGTATACTTACATTGAAACTCCAAAAAATTCATGTAATGCAGTTGATACTACTACATCAGCTGACTTCAGTATGTCAATATAGTCTTTTCTGCTCTCCTGGTAGCCCCAATTCACTATATGTCTTTGTAACTTCTCTTTTGCACTATCAAATACCTCTAAATTTGTAAAATACAATGTACAATACATCATCTTCTTATTTAAATATGTTGCTATTCTAGTGAAGTCATTGTGATATATTTATTTTGTGGTTTTAGTTTTAACTGGAAGTAACAATCAGGTGATTGCGGGAACTAAAATGCAGTTCAAAAACAGTTACCTTTCAACAGTCATAGTGTCTGGATGTCCTCACTTTGGAGTGTCATATAGTGACATATAAAATGGTTTACTTTTATAAATTTTGACTTGGATGGAGAGTTGTCTCATTGGCACTCATACCACATCTTCATATATCTTTTTACTTTTAATCTTGGTGAATTATATTGTTGGTTTGACACTCCTAGCATTATAAGGTAATTCTTTTACATTTTCAATAATATATTTATTGATTGTCCTTTGGCTCAATTAAGCTATCAATACATTGTACCACCATTAGTGGAATTAAGAATGTAAAGTCTGATAAGAAAGAAAAGAAGGTACAGTTTTTAAGATAGGTTTATTAACTATTCTTATAATATGAGAAAAGTAGATGTGGGGTATACATCAACAGAAACTTAATCAGTGTAACCAGAAGATATTGAAAGGAAAAAAAAAGTTTTTTTAAATGGGAGCTGAAAAATATTTTTTTACACTAGAAATTAATTCAAAATATAATATTCTATTCTAGATATCAAATTTCTCTGAATTCCTATTGCTTTGAACATATCATATTTTGACAGCAATTTTCAGCATGGTGGCTGTTGAAAAACTTTTTACACCTTGGAACATTTCAGCACATAACATGTTCTATGAACATTTTAAATTCTTATTGAAATCTGAGCATTTTTAATGTTTACATATTTTGCTGGTCATTTGAAAAATGGTGACCAACAGCTTATATTAGATTGGTTGTTGCTTGCTTAACCTACAGTGGCAATTTGATCATGTATATACAGAAGGATAAACTATTAACAACAAGCATTCTGTGAGTATTGCATGGCAATACATAGTCCCCAACCGGTTAAAAATTCATAGTATTGGAACAAAATTCTAACTTGATCTATAACTTGTCATGGTGTAAACTATATACTGTAAACAGGGAAATTTTCGCTATTTTCGCGGTAAGAATTGAAACACGAAAATTAAACGACCGCGAAAATTTCAAGGAAACTCAATTCATAAGATGAAGACCATACATGTACGTATATGAATAGGATATGATGTAGAGGACCACTGTATAACAGCGATTTTACAGAGTCTGACGAAAGATCTATATCTCAAATTATAACTGTATTTCTAAATGAAAAGGAATGCAAGAAATTATGACTTTAACTCAAGCTAATCATATTAACATGGAAGACATCTCAAGCAAGTGGACATTACGAATATTCTTATGTAAACAACACTCATTACAAATATGTAAATGACACCTGTCAATCATTTTTAAAAGTATTACCTGGTTGAATCTGCGACACAGATCAATTAGATCAAAAGATCGATTAATTAGCATTAATCCTGACAACATTTTATTTTAATTCACTCTTAATTAGGTCTTCCTTTCTGTAATTGTGTATGTGTTTTTACAAGCAAACATGACACAACTTTTAATCTCCTTTAACATTAATGAACCGAAAACAAAAGCTTTCTGATTGATTTTTATCACTTGATTTACGATACATGTAAAACTGTTCACTTTCTAAATCATTTATGAAAATATTTATATAGGCCACAGGAAAATTGCGAATTCAAAACAGCGCGAATTTAGGTTGTGTTTATAAATCGCGAAATAAAGACGGCGCGAAAATTTCCCAGTTTACAGTATAACAAATATCAAGTCAATATTTTCTAGCATGACGAAAAAAAGTGTTGAAAACTGATTATTTAAGTGAATTTTGTAAGTCCAAGGACCATAACTCTGCACAAAATCATCAGACCAGAACAAAATTCAAACTTGAACTGTAACTTGTCATGATAAAACTATATACCAATTATCAAATCAATATCTTCAAGAATGACAAAAAAAAGTGCGGAAAACTGATTATTTTAGTGAATTTTCTAAGTCAAAGGACCATAACTCTGCACAAAATCATCAGACCAGAACAAAATTTGAACTTGATCTGTAACTTGTCATGACAAAACAATACACCAAATATCAAATCAATACCTTCAAGCATAAAGAAAAAAAGTGTGGAAAACTGATTATCCGGACTGACGGATGGACAGACACAGACAGACAGAGGGAGTGCAAACCTAAAGTCCCCTTCGACTTCATCAGTAGGGGACTAATTAAAATGATAAGAAGGTTCTACAAGGGCTAATATTAGACAGTTATCAATTTGGGATATCATTTAATATATACATGTACAGGCAAATGTGTGGTTGTTAAAGGCAAAAAGATCGCGAATTATGTTAAAATGACCGTCTCTTAAGAAGGCCTTGAAAACTAAAAAGTAGATGACCGTTTCATGCTTTGCCCAGCTGGACTTTTACCCGACATTATACAAATGTCCGGACTATATGACCGTTTTGGAAGCCTTGGTATGTATATCAATTTTTCATTGAAATCCTTGCAGGAAGGAAATTTCTATGCATTCACTTCCCAATCATGCTTAAGAATATTTTTTTTCCTAAACTTATTTCTAAAACATATTAATTCTACATACAAAAATAAATTTTCCAATTTTAACAACAAATCATAAGCAGATCTACATAATGCACAGCAACTATACAAATATTATACACATCCTAATTATAATTTGGAGTTTTTGCATTTACAAAAACTGTTGAAAGACAGATGGATAAAGTGAAAACTATAGGGGCTCCTGCATCCTCAATTATTACCTGGTATGTCTGTATACTGTTCACCAAGTACAGACAAATCAAATTCCCTTCCACTTTCAGATAATGATGTCACAACCTCAAAAAATGTATCTGGATCTTTGTCATGCTCCCTGCAAAATATATTTATGCCCTTAAATTTATGACCACCTGAAAATAATCATCAAATTTCTATTTTCATCACTTTTAAACAGGGTATTTGCAAATAAATATTGTGGGGGAAATGCACATATGCACTTTCACAGTACTACAATCTGTCAATACCTATATTTTGGCATTGCACAAGGTCATGTTTTTCCCTGACTGTTAATGACATCTTTACACTAAATACATTGGATGTTGGATATGTACTAATTGATATTTTAGTCTTTAATACATGATTTTTTTATAAGTTGTTATTGGCTTTGAACTAGCTGTCAGTAACCGCAAGTACTCTCAGATCTGTACTATGTACGTTTTGTGTTGTTGGGGATGTATAAATACCCTGCCACGTCCCGTCCAAATGAGTGTTAGATTTCTTTCTGCTTTGTATCGATCTGATGAGTTTATCCCTTTTTAATTAATAGGGAAAATGATTTTTATAGTTTATTCTTATGTTGTGCTGTAACACCACTGTCCCAGGTTAGGGGAGGGTTGTGCGCTCAAAAACATGTTTAGCCCCACCACATTCTGTGTGTACTTGTCCCAAGTCAGGAGCCTGTATTTCAGTGGATGTCATTGGTTCATGTCTGTCATATTAGTTTTTTGTAAATTGTTTTGTTATAAATTAGGTGGTTAGCTTTTATCAATTAAATTGTTTCATATTTTTCATGTCAGGGCCTTTTATAGCTAACTATATGGTATCACCATATGGGTGTTTCTTATTGTTGAAGGCTATATGGTTGCCTATGTTTGCTTACATCCACTTCATTTGAACTTGGGTGGATAGTTGTCTCATTGGCAATCATACCACATCTCCTTATTTTTATATGTATGGTATGAAACCTTAAGTTAGTGGCAGTCATTTGTAGTTCGTAACTGTTAAAAGCAATGACATAGTAATTGGTTAAACCAAATTAAATATCTGAATGCCCCATCAATAGAATAACAGAAGGACTCTGCAATTTTGTTAAAAGCATGTCATCAGGAACAAAAAATAAACTCAATTTTGTTAGTCACCATTATACACTTATAAAGCAAAGTTCTTGTGTGTGTATCAATGCACCAAACAGGATGCAGATAAATGACATATCTGAAAATTTGTCACAGTCCTTTCCTATGTGAAAGTTTGTACCTAGTACATGTATTAAAAAGACCTGATTTATAGTTGCTGAGAAAAATGTGAAAACATTTCTTTTACTTGCAGCTATGTGAAGAACATACATGAAGGTTTCAAACAGGAAGAAGATAAGTGACAGTCACACCATAAAGCTTACTAATATAAACCTTGGTACTATATAAAGAAGCTCTAATTTGTAATTTTTAAGAAAAATGAAAAAGAAATGTGTTACAGACAGACAGACAGAGGTAAACCAGTATACCCCTTCTTTTGGAGCAGGATACAACCATAGAAGGACAGACACAGGTAACACTATATGTCCAATCCATTGAGAGACAGGGACACAGAAATAAATATTCAGCAAGAAAATCAATCTTTTCAATAATGATCAGCAATGTAATAGCATTCAAATTATCCTGTACATCACTAAAAATTAAATTGCATCACCAAAAGATATTAAACATAAATCTCAAATTAGGCTTTTTTCAGCATAACAAATAAGCCATGTGAGTTTTGACAATAAAATATGATGCCTATTTTAAAGTATTTCCAAACAACTGAATACTCACTAACATAAGTTGACATATGTGAAGTTTCTGAGATGCAGATAATCCACAACTTAAACCAGAGCCCTGAAACATAAAATGAGGTCATGGGACATATATAAGAAAGACATTTAAACAAATATATGTTTACCATCTGTGTGCCCAAACAATATGAAGTGGCTTCACAAAGTTATGCTTTGCTTCAGGCGAACATGGGTCTTTGGCACATGTCATGTTGTCTTCCTTATCCTTTATGTCAGAGTCCTGAGATTTAATCAGCTGATCTCCAATTTGACCTTGGCTATCTGATAATATGTTATCAGTGTTGTTTATATGAGCAGATGGCTTCAAACCCTCTATGGATTGATCACCATTCCTGTCTAATAAAAAACAAAATAGGCAATAGACATCAACGTGTTGTATTTAATTAATTATTCACTACATCATACAAAAGCATCAAACAATCAAGTGCTATATTTTGAAACGTAGTATGACAAAATACTGGAATACATCATAAGGATTTCATGCTTGAGGTGGTTACTGACAACTGGTACAAATGTTATATTCCCAATCATCTTTTCATTTTTTTAATTCAAAATTGAATTCTTTATTAACTTATCTTTTCAATAGTGACTTCTTGATATCTAGTGGCACATATTATATGAATATATAGGACATTAATATGTAAATGATATGATACAGCCTGCTTTGTACTGAACCAATATGCTGACCTGGATTATTCATATGCTAGATTAAAAGGTAAAAGTTCACAGAAAACCTGTTCAAACCCATTACTAGGACTAAGAGCCAAAGTTCTTTGCTCATACTCCCAAATGTTTATGATCATGAGAAAAGTAGCAAATAACCCGCTGCATTTTTATGCACCTGTCCTAAGTAAGGAGCTTGTTGTTCAGTGGTTGTCGTTTGTTGGTGTGGTTCATAAGTGTTTCTCGTTTTTTATATAGATTAGACCGTTGGTTTTCCTGTTTGAATTGTTTTACACTAGTCTTTTTGGGGCCCATTATAGCTTGCTGTTCGGTGTGAGCCAAGGCTCCGTGTTTAAGGCCGTAATTTGACCTATAATTGTTTACTTTTAACACATTGTGACTTGGATGGATAATTGTCTCATTGGCACTCATACCACATCTTCTTATTTATATCAAAAGAGTTTTGTTTGATCCAGTCTGGAATCGAAAGTCTTTCAAACATGTCTTTAAAAAAAGTTACGTTCTCATAGATCGTGAATGTGTTTGCTATAAAAAGTTATGACTGAAGATATCATTAACTTTTTTCAGACATTATATTACCTGGAAGGTCCAAAGGAAAGTACAAGACCTGACATTATATTACCTGAAAGGTCCAAAGGAAAGTACAAGATCTGACATTATATTACCTGGAAGGTCCAAAGGAAAGTAAAAGACCTGTCATTATATTACCTGAAAGGTCCAAAGGAAAGTACAAGACCTGACATTATATTACCTGAAAGGTCCAAAGGAAAGTACAAGATCTGACATTATATTACCTGGAAGGTCCAAAGGAAAGTAAAAGACCTGTCATTATATTACCTGAAAGGTCCAAAGGAAAGTACAAGACCTGACATTTTGGTCTGATGGCATCATCTAATGCCTTTGGTCTGTGATCAGGTATTAAGTTCAGAAAGGTCCTAATCGATGATAAAAATGATTCCATGTTGTATTTGGAATTAAAAACCACAGTATCAGCTACCATACTGTAATATGAAAAATAAATGGAGAATGTGTCTATGGGCCACAGATGCCCCTGCTTGTAAATATGCATGAGTCAACTTTCACATACAGATGCAGGATTCACGTAGTTAAGACCGTTTTGTGATAATAAGCATTGTGTATAACTTTCATAACATTTGGTTGAGGCAAACTAAAGTTAGAGAACAGAAACGACAGATTTAGCAATTTTTCCATTTATAAAGGAGCACAACTCAAGAACGGTAAAAGTGACACCACCCAATTTCAATCTTGATCTGTTTTTTGTGGAAATAAGCATTGTGTATAAGTTTCATAAAATTTGGTTGAGGCAAACTAAAGTTAGAGAACAGAAACAAATCAAAGCATCGTCGATGTTGTGATCCAGCCATATTCATAGCTAGTCTGATCCCAGGAAACACACGACGTCCTTGCGATGTTATGTATTGGTCGCTGGAAGGTTATGACTGACGTTACGTTAGTATGACATTGCTGCAACGTTGTGAGAATGTAATTTTACGTCACGTCAGATACGACGTAGAAGAGAAGTCAGGACAAAGTTGTTATTGTTTTTAATAATGTCCATCTTACGTTGTTGCAATGTCATATTGCGACGCATCTGTCACGTATCTGTAACGTTATAGCAACGTCGTCATATTTTTGGTCGATAAAATATTAAGTTGATTTTTACGCTGTTATAAAAGAGGAACTATGTTTTTGTCATCAATAATACATTGCAATAATAAAAAAATAAGAAATAAACAACTGCAATATGTACTGTATCCGATCAAATAAATCACGTAATTAAAACGTTGTTGCGTCGTAATTATCGACATTCCTAAAATTTACAATAGCAAAATAGCAAAGTTTCTTTTTTTTTTCTTTTGTTGTACTCAATTTAAATTTCACTTTTTTTCTGTTCTTTTATTGAACTATTGAACGATATTGATTAGTTTTAAATCTATATATATATATATATATATATATATATACAACTCGTCTAAACATCAGCCCAACAATGTTAGATCTGTAAATTTGCTTTCGCAAATTTTTTGTTCTTCCCTCGCCGGGATTCGAACTCATGCTACTGAGATATTGTGACACCAAATCGCCTGCACTGTATCCGACGCGCTAGACCACACGACCACCTAGGCTTTAAAAATAAAGCTTTCGGTGACCGGGTGTTACCTTTCCTCGTCAGTTTTAATCTAGCATCGTAATACAGTACATGATATATAAGGCATGAATATGGAATTTTACAGATATATATATATACGCGGATCTGTTTTGAATTTTTGCCCAGATAATGGGTGCGACTGTGTCGTGATTGTGTATGAAATTTTAGCGCCATTCAGCAAGCCACGTCTCTTTCGAACTGCACTCAGATTCAATGTAAGTAAATTTATCTTTGTATTGTTTCACTGTTGTTTTTTTCTCACTTTTTAGAAAGTTTCTATTATATATATGAACAGAATAATATATACTACACGATAAACATTTATCTACTATCGTATATAAATGAACAATAAACAATTCAAAACTGAACCAATCTTAAATGTATCTGACCTACACATATATATATATATCGCACGACTGTTCTGGTTTTACACGTGCATGATGTAATATCTAAAACCATTTTGGAAAACAGGAATTTAATTGTGTTTTACATATATATCTTGCTTTATATTATAATTTTATTAGTGTAACACTCAACATGTATTCATTAACTTTTGTAAATTTCGTCTGCAGAAACCTTACACACGTGCAGCTAATTTGATTCTAATTGAGGTCAGGATAGCAAGCTATCACAGTGTTATTTATTTGCCAGATCATGTTTCCTTTATAACATGTATAAACAGACACATGCAGTGTATTTACAAGATAGTTTGTCTCATGCATTGAACTCTTAAAGAACCGATAAAAATTTAGAATGAAGGAATACAAAACATAAATGTTCCCTTAAGAGACTTTATGAAACTGATAATAGCAACCTGACTTTTTTTTTTACTAAAATCAACATTATATTTTTCGCAAGGGACAATATAATTTACAAAAAATTAATACCGCTGCTCCTCTTATTATCATATGGCAAATTTGTAAATGTAAAACGTATATTTATTGATCTTAATTTTCAATTATATTTAAATTTTTATATTTTGGCAGTGGCTATTTTGCCAGCGAAACATTAATTATGATTTGATTATAATATTTTTTTTGATTAAAAGTGAGCTATAAATAGCATAATTCAATAGCAATTGCTATTTTTCCCGCGCCAGCAATATTGTGAATTTGTTATTTTGCCGGTTTTTTGTAAAGTTTATATATATATAGTATATCTGATATATCACATTGACGCTGGGACTATTGGTATAATAGTAACAGATTGACGGTCCTAAATGTATATAAGAATAGCTGCTGTTTATTTTATTAAAAGTATTTACTTATACTTCCAATAAATAAATATATTTTATTATTATAATTGATAAGGTTGGTTTTTTTAAAATTATGTTAAATATCATTATGCAAATTTTATCAATGTCAATTTTTGTAGAGGCTTACATGAAGAACTACCCGTCAGCAAGGGCATCAGATGTCGATGAATTGATTGGGGAAACCAGGCGGAACACGCTATAAGATAAGAATGCCCTCATTTACCCCGTATAGTGCAACCTTCAATTTGGGATTATTAAACAAAATTTTTATTGTTTGTATTCTATGTTGAAAATAACAGTTGGTTATTTTTAAATTCAGTACGAAATTGTTATTATAAATATGTATTTGTAACTAGTATTGTGAAGATCAAGATGCTCTATTTAGACAATAAAGGGTAACATTAAATTTGACTGAATATATAATTATGTGGTTTATGTGTTCTTCAAAGAGATTTGGAAAGCCACGTCTTACACACAACTACATCTTGTATTTATTTGCAATAATGTTACTAGACCTATAGAATAATTACAATTTCAGTTTTTGTACAAATAAGTTTTTTATTGTCATTGCAGGAACCAATTGCTAAGAGGGTACAAGAAGCAGTGCAGGACATGCCAAGGACCCAGAAGCAACGTTCAGTAGTTTAGAATAAACAAAGTTAACGATCAATTCTTCACTTTTTGATATACTAGTACATGCATCTTTTATTTTTTATTTTTATTTTTTTTATAAAACTTTCATGGGTGGGTGTTTAGCTAGTCAGATACATATTCATAACGTGAACATGCTAAATGAGAAATTGATACTAATCAAAGGCGGGTTTAGGGGGACAGGGGGAACATCCCATTTATAGAGTAACATATATGACAAATGCATATAATTTTTACAAGCAGGAACTACCAAGAACTGCATACGAACAGGCAGTCAGCTATGGATGGCCCCAAAACACAATACAATTCCTTTCTGTAATATCCAAATTACTGAAACAGTAATCCGATTAAAGCTACACAAAAAAATTGTTTTGCTTATAATATAATAAAAACAGATGATGATAATGCCGGATATACTAATTCCTTCTGAGAATTGACACCAACATGTATCATCCTGCAGAGGTCACCTCATGGTCACAAACACAGTTGATACTATGTATGTATATAGATGATCATTTTTGGGCCAATTATATAGCATAATATAAAAGTGCAAGTATATTACGTTGATATAACGTGATATTAAC
Source organism: Mytilus californianus (assembly GCF_021869535.1). NCBI lineage: Eukaryota > Metazoa > Mollusca > Bivalvia > Mytilida > Mytilidae > Mytilus > Mytilus californianus. The sequence continues at coordinate 126,149,268 of NW_026262668.1, forward strand.
GTTGTTGTAATGTCAGGAATAACGTTGTAGAAACGTAATTTTACGTCACCACAACGTTGATGTATGACGTTGTGACAACGTCAAGAAAACCATACACTTTTACATAAATACAACGTAATAACCTGACGTCAATGCGACGAAAAAATTACATTGTCCCGACGTAATTATGACATAATATTGTTTGCTGGGATATTCTTTCTGACCATACTTTTTCAATATTGTTTTCTCTTTTCATTTCTTATCTTACTGAAAAATTTCTTTGTTATCATCCAAAGCTGGGACTATTATACTTAGTATAATAGTCCCAGTCCAAAGGTAGGGAATTTTGCAATATTAATTCTTAGGTCCGAGTACACAGTTATTTCGTAGTGCATTTCTTTTAGACAATAAATGAAAATAAAAAAAATCCCACCTGCGCTTTCTCAATAATATTTTTACAGTGTGTTGTACTACTTTTGGGACAAATTATATCAAAATTATAGAAAACTTCATCGGCTCTAACTCAAAATATGGACAATTCTATGTTAAGGGGGTCTTGAAATCTTTTGACAGCTTCCGAAGTGCTAATTTTTAACCTTTTTCAGCTGGACCAAATCACTACTTTACTTTAAAATTCATGACCCAAATTTTTTTACAGTGTTATTTCATCCCCCTACTTGCTATTTGAGGCATAAAACATGAAGAAATACATTTGGAAGGGGTATTAAACTAGAGGCTCTAAAGAGCCTGTGTCGCTCACCTTGGTATATGTGCATATTAAACAAAGGACACAGATGGATTCATGACAAAATTGTGTTTTGGTGATGGTGATGTGTTTGTAGATCTTACTTTACTGAACATTCTTGCTGCTTACAATTATCTCTATCTATAATGAACTTGGCCCAGTAGTTACAGTGGAAAATATTTTGTAAAAATTTACAAAAATTTACAAAATTTATGAAAATTGTAAAAAATTGACTATAAAGGGCAATAACTCCTTAAGGGGTCAATTGACAATTTTGGTCATGTTGACTTATTTGTAGATCTTACTTTGCTGTACATTATTGCTGTTTACAGTTTTTCTCTATCTATAATAATATTCAAGATAATAACCAAAAGCTGCAAAATTTTCTTAAAATTGCCAATTCAGGGGCAGCAACCCAACAACGTGGTGCCTGATTGGTCTGAAAATTTCAGGGCAGATAGATCTTGACCTTATGAACAATTTTATCCTGTCAGATTTGCTCTAAATGCTTTGGTTTCAGAGATATGAGCCAAAAACTGCATTTTACCCTATGTACTATTCTTTAGCCATGTCGGCCATCTTGGTTCGTGGGCGGGGTCATCGGACACATTTTTAAAACTAGATACCCTAATGATGATTGTGGCCAAGTTTGGTTAAATTTGTCTTAGTAGTTTCAGAGGAGAAGATTTTTGTATAAGATTACAAAAATTTACGAAAAATGGTTAAAAATTGACTATAAACGCAATAACTCCTTAAGGGATCAACTGACTATTTTGGTCAAGTTGACTAAATTGTAGATCCTACTTTGCTGAACATTATTGCTGTTTACAGTTTATCTCTATCTATAATAATATTCAAGATAATAACCAAAAACGGCAAAATTTCCTTAAAATTACCAATTCAGGGGCAGCAACCCAACAACGGGTTGTCAGATTCATCTGAAAATTTCAGGGCAGATAGATCTTGACCTGATAAACAATTTTACCCCATGTCAGATTTGCTCTAAATGCTTTGGTTTCAGAGATATAAGCCAAAATCTACATTTTACCCCTATGTTCTATATTTAGCCATGGCGGCCATCTTGGTTGGTTGGCCAGGTCACCGGACACATTTTTAAAACTAGATACCCCAATGATGATTGTGGCCAAGTTTGGTTTAATTTGGCCAAGTAGTTTCAGAGGAGAAGATTTTTGTAAAAGTTTATTGAAGACGGACAACGGACGACAGACGCCGGACGACGGACGACGGACGACGGACGCAAAGTGATGAGAAAAGCTCACTTGACCTTTCAGGTCAGGTGAGCTAAAAAATTGGCAAGCAACACACTGTCCACACTAGGGACTATATTCGTGGACAACGAAAATCAAAGGACGATAACTGTGTACTCGGACCTAATAGGATAGAAAAAGTTGACCAATCTTAATAAAACTTGGTATGAACAAAGCTTAATAAATTATGAGACTGCTTACAAAGTTTCATGGCAATATGATATATATTATAGACAATATGATAAATTCTATATTCCACTTCGCGTGTTAAATTTTGATGTTAAAATTGAAAAATTTCAACATTCAACATTGGGAGCTTTAAAAATTAAAATATTGCAAAAAATCACTTTTTAAATGCCTTAATACATAACATATTATGTATTTAAAGCAATACAATACTCATTTGATTTATCAGACTTATCACAATTATTCAAAAGTCAAATTAATATGAGCCTGTGCCAAAAAATGGAGGTTTTCCAATGAAGGGGGGGGCCTTACATGAAGATGTAATATTTTCCAGCAATTTTAAATTTGTGAAGTTTTTTGGTTATAAATAATCCTTACATATGTATTAAATGTACTTTAAATGGAAAGAAAAATTACAAATAGCATACCATATTAGTAATCAAAGCGTGAAAGCGCTGTAAAGGCAGTTAATTACAGGTTGTGTGTATTTTTAGTCCAGTTATATCATTATCTTGCATAGTACAGTGTACTTATCAGAGGTGGCTTTCAGTATTTAAGATTTAGAGTTCTCTAATGATATTGAACAAGTTATATGAATGTCATATTCTGAGCACTATATGAAGGTGATTGTTCTCACTTGTTTATGAACTAGTGCATTATGTCCAGTTTGTACCTTTTTTATCTATGTTTATAGTCAAATTAGTTATCAAAGGTACCAGGATTATAATTTAATACGCCAGACGCGCGTTTCGTCTACATAAGACTCATCAGTGATGCTCAGATCAAAATAGTTATAAAGCCAAACAAGTACAAAGTTGAAGAGCATTGAGGACCCCAAATTCCAAAAAGTTGTGCCAAATACGGCTAAGGTAATCTATTCCTTGGATAAGAAATCCTTAGTTTTTCGAAAAATTCAAAGTTTTGTAACAGGAAGTTTATAAAAATGACCATATAATTGATATTCAAATACTGTTTAAAATAGTTAGGCATTTTCTTTATAGTAATAAGTAAATGTTATCAACTGTATTTTATTCAACTCTGCAAATGTGGTTTGTTACTGTTAAGTATGGATGATAGTTGTTTCATTGGCAATCATAACACATCTCCTTATTTATATAATGATCTATATTCAAAGACCTCAGGTACAAAAAAAATGTATGTAACTTAACTATGATGGGAAACCTTTGACTTCTTTCTTTTATATAAACTTTTGATTTGGTACCATAGAACTATGTAGAATAAATGTACATTGCAACATGTCAACTCTTTCAATGACAATACTTTTTTAAGAAACTATAACTCCAAGCAAAATTATATTTCCAAGTTTAAAGTAATTTATGAATGAAAAAAGGAGTTCTTAATTAAGAAATAAACTGATTCGCCGAGCGCAGCTGGATACACCCGCAGAGGTCCAACCCTGAACAGTTGGGGCAAAAATGGACACAATATTCAAGCTTGATACAGGTCTGAATTTGGATTGTAATTAAATATTTGACATATTATAGTTTCTGAATAAATGTAGTCAAAGAACTTGAAATCGGTTATATGAATTGAATTTATATTCAATTAAAGATTTCTTGCTGTTGTGCAATACACTGTGCTGTTGCGCAATACTTAATAAATCTGTTGCCAGACTATAAACAAATAAAGTTCAATTTCTTCTCGATGTCATATTTGAAATTTATGAAAATCTATAGGGAGATTACATCAATAGCTATAAATAATTCACCAAAGCTTCATGCGAACTGCTTAAAGCATTTTTGAGTTGTTGTCCAACAAGAGTGCACACACTGAAATGTCTCGCCTTCTTTACTAATCACTGATATTATGTTGATAGTCCTAAATATAAAGCTTTATTACAACTGTCACATAAACTTAACATTAACCAAGAAAACTAAACATTGACCAATGAACCATGAAAATGAGGTCAAGGTCAGATGAACCATGCCAGGCAGGCATGTACAGCTAACAATTCTTCCATACAACAAATATAGTTGACCTATTGCTTATAGTTTAAGAAAAACAGACCAAAACATAAAAACTTAACACTGAGCAATGAACTGTGAAAATGAAGTCAAGGTAAAAAAAAACCTGCGCGACTGACATATAGATCATAAAATATTTCCATACACCAAATATAGTTGACCTATTGCATATAGTATTAGAAAAAAAGACCAAAACTCATAAATCTTAACTTTGACCACTGAACCATGAAAATGAGGTCAAGGTCAAATGAGACCTGCCAGCTAGACATGTACACCTTACAATCATTCCATACACCAAATATAATAGACCTATTGCATACAGTATAAGAAAAACAGACCAAAACACTAAAAAATTAACTATAACCACTGAACCATGAAAATGAGGTCAAGGTCAGATGACACCTGCCAGTTGGACATGTACGCCTTACAGTCCTTCCATACACCGAATATACTTGACCTTTTGCTTATAGTATCTGAGATATGGACTTGACCACCAAAACTTAACCTTGTTCACTGATCCATGAAATGAGGTCGAGGTCAAGTGAAAACTGTCTGACGGGCATGAGGACCTTGCAAGGTACGCACATACCAAATATAGTTATCCTACTACTTATAATAAGAGAGAATTTAACATTACAAAAAATGTTAACTTTTTTTTCAAGTAGTCACTGAACCATGAAAATGAGGTCAAGGACATTGGACATGTGGCTGACGGAAACTTCGTAACATGAAGCATCCATATACAAAGTATGAAGCATCCAGGTCTTCCACCTTCTAAAATATAAAGCTTTTAAGAAGTTAGCTAACGCCGTCGCCACATCCCTATCCCTATGTCGAGCTTTCTGCGACAAAAGTCGCAGGCTCGACAAAAACTGGAAAATCACCCCTTTTTTAATGAATAAAACCCCATAACTCAGAAATGTAAAATCTAAAATTTATAAAATTCTAAAGGGAGCTTACGGATTGATAATTTAGTCTTAGATGCAAGATTTTGTTATCAGTTGTTAGTGGCTTTGAACTAGCTGTCAGTAACTTGAGTACTCTCAGATCTGTACTTAGTGTCTTTTTGTTGTTTGGATGTACAACTACCCAACCACGTCCACTTGTATTTGTATTTATCCATCTGATGAGTTAAGCCTCTTTCAACTGATTTTTATAGTTCTTTCTTATATTGTACTGTTACACCACTGTCACAGGTTAGGGGGAGGGTTGGGATCCCGCTAACATGTTTAACCCCGACACATTCTGTATGTACATGTATGTGCCTGTCCCAAGTCAGGAGCCTGTAATTCAGTGGTTGTTGTTTGTTTATGTGTTGCATATTTGTTATATTCGTTCATTTTTTGTACATAAATTAGGCCGTTAGTTTTCTTGTTTAAATTGTTTTACATTGTCATTTCGGGGCCTTTTATAGAGCCCTGATTGTGCGGTATGGGCTTTGTTCATTGTTGAAGGCCGTACTGTGACCTATAGCTGTTAATTTCTGTGTCATTTGGTCTCTTGTGGAGAGTTGTCTCATTGGCAATCATACCACATCTTCTTTTTTATATTTACATCAACAGATATAAACAATTCACCAAAGTCAAGGTGAGACAACAAAACTTAGTGGTAAGATCTCTGAAATGTTTTACACGGTACAAGTTTTTCTCATTGTTGGAGATTGTACGGTGACAGTAACACCTGTAACTGCTTAAACCCATTTCTTATGCACTTTAGTTCGATAAACTCACTGAATATCATACCACATCTCCTTATTTTATATGCATTACAATTTACATGTGCATGTAATTATAAATATATATATATATCAGAACAAAATTCATTGCGTCACTTTTATTTATGCATCCTTTGGCACAATACAAGTTCTAAAATTACACAACATAGTACAACTAAATGTTATTTCAGATGAAACTTTTGTTTCAGTTCCATTCATAGGATTTATTAGAATTTTGTATGTTTTGCCAAGTCCAATAATTCGCTCTATGTGCACATGTTAATTGGAGACTTTTCTATCCCGTATAAGAGTTTTGGAACTAATTCGGTTTCTTTTTTTGAAAAAAGTTAGCAAACAAATCTTGCACATTTAAACCTTTGTCTGCCATCACACTGTCACCTGGATCACATAATTGAACTATTCTACATCTTTCAACTATTTCATAGTCACTGGTAGAACCAACATATGCATTAGAGACATAGTTGACTAAACCACCAGGTGTCGAACATACAAGTACTTTCAGTGTTTCTGTTTTTATATGATGAAAAGGTTGCCTGAGCTCTAGGAGCTTTAGGTTTTATCACGGGATATTCTGTGCTGTCAATAATAATCCAAGTCGTAGGAAACTTTAATTTGAAGTTGGATGGTGAAAAATACCTGACTAAACCACTAGATGGCCAAGTGTTAGCCTCACACCACTGTTTAGACATAAAAACAATCCATGTATACACAATATTCTTGACACTAGATTCAATCTAGAATCTAGAAAGTTCAAAGTTGGTTGTATAATGCCTCAATTTCATCAAAGTCATAAAAAAACTGATTTTCAACTGACACCCTATCAATTTGAAAATATATGTATCTCAAACAATGTGCTGCTGGACCAAGTGTGGTCAAAACAAATAAAAATTTAGTATACAACTCTAAACCGGTATAAAAATGCATGGCTGTGTCACGTGTCTTCATTTCAAAATTCTCTGCTGAAAACATAGGCATTGATGGTGTTTGCATAATTCCATCTGTGAAGCTCAACATTAGCTCGGCAGTTGGTGGTGGACAGTCATAAATCCTTTCTGCAGTATGAATGACTTCTTCAGGAAAACCAACTTTACAATCAAAACTTTCCTCTAGATTTCTACTACAATATTCATCAAGTTTAGTTCTTTTGTTTTCACAGGAAACTGCCCTGATTTTTCTTTTTGCGGACGATTCAGTCTCTTGCTTGGTCCAGGAAAATAGGCTGGGAATGGCAGTAGACTTAAGTCTCTGAATGGTGGGTTTGCGCCCTGAAAAAGGTTATAAAACATTAGTTTTTTGATAATTAAATGAACTTCCATTAGCAATGTATACTTTGTATTACCTGGCGAAATATTAACTAGATTTATTCATTACAATCTGGATAAAACTATGTTTGCCTGATTCAATGTATGTTATGTAAATCCAAAGGACAAACAATGAGAGACTTATGCAACAAACGTACATTGTTTGTACCTAAATAACTATAATATAGATGAGAGCATGTCATTGTTTTGTTCCTGTTAACATTGTCATTGATATTATTCAAGAAAGTCTATGAGGCATAGCTTATGCATTCCTGTCATTACTACATTAGCATAATTACTGCTAAAATAATTCTCAGTATGATATACCTCTTGTAAGAAATCATTATAATTGTAGCAATCACCAAAAAATCTCAAACAGATCACATTGAATCGTAATCCAAAAAATTATGACGTCTTGAATTAACCACCCCCTTTTATTCTAAAACGATAATTGCGGTTGTAAACAGACTTTGGTTTATTCGCATGGCGATTACATATATAACTATATATTTCAAAAAGAAAATAGAGTTTTACCATGAATAGTTTCCTGCACGTAGTCTTTTTCAGTAAAATGTGCCTTGCAAACAACAGCTGATTGAGATGGACTCCACGATTTCATCGTGTTCTCGTCCAATCTGCGTATGGGCCATGGCGTTGATCCAACTTTTCCTTCTTTTTAAGTCATTTGGAAATGCATGTCCTCCTCTTAAATGACATCCAGGTACACAACAACAAGTACTTGGCATCGTTAATTAAAAAATGTAACTGAAATAGTTGCACAGTGCAGAAACCGGAAGTTGAGGAACAGGATCGGCTACCACGGCGCCACCTATTCAGGAACGATAATTTGCTACTTTATATAACTGCGAAATAACAATAACGTTAGACGGGTTTCACGTGCATAAACAGAAATGCGCTTTAAATTGTACAATATAATTCATGTTCAGTCGACCTTTAATTATTATATCAACGACTGAAATGATTTATAAACATATAGATTGCAGATAACACTCGAAATTAACCCGAGCTCTTTCCACACGGAATTCAAATAATTCTAGTTTGTCAATCGGTTGACTGCTTATAATGCAAAATACAAATATATCAAAAGTTTTTAAAACTAACAAAACACAATGATCGTTTCTCTATTTCCCAATGTAAATGAAATGAAACAAAAAACATTTTATATCACAATAAGAAGAGGAGAGAATTCAACATTTCCGGATCTACTTGGAGCCTAACGACCCCCCACGTAGATAAGTTGGATATCGCGGAAGGAAGGATTAACCTGGCAACTAGAAAGGCATTAAAGCACTGCCTTTAAAAAAGGGTCTTAAGCCAAGTAAGACTGAAAATTATTTAGTGTCAATTTAGGCCGTAGCACATATTTACATTTAAAAATGCATACTGAAGCTATAGGAAATAAAAAAATGTGTCTTTTTTTATAATTTCTTTACTCAGGTTACATGATACAATAAATCTGAGCACAAAAGGACTCTTGCTTTCAACTTTTTTTGCAGACAGTATGGTCTGATACAAAGATTTGTCACTTTTTAGTGAAAAACTTGCATGCAATTTTATCCTCAACAGGCTTATATTTGAACCACTTCCTATTTAACAGAAGAAAAGAAAGATATTATGTGAAATGAAACAGGTACAAAAGACATTGTAAAGTGCTTTTTATACAAATTTAGTGAAATCTTTATTATGGACTTCAACTTTTATGTACCAATGTCCTCACATTTAACTTCATCCAAACAAGCCGTTAGACGAGGGTCATTTATACAACACATTTTGCACATATTGTCTGAGATAATCTTCTTTTCTGTAGATTCAGAGTTCACAAATGAGTAATACAACTGGATTAAAGCATAGAAACACAAATATTGACACATGAAAACCTGTCACATAGAAAGTCAGAATGCCACTTATGCATCAAAATTGAAAAAGCTTTGAAATGCTTATTTTGACCATATAATGCCAAAATGGGTCATTTTTGCAGAATTTCTATCAAATAAAAGTTTAAATCCTTTAGTTTCATGCTATTTGACAAATTGACATCATTAAATCATTCAAGGAAGTTGCCAAAGTACAGATTCTATATTTACTGATTTCGCCTCTTAGGTCCGAGTACACAGTTATTTCGTAGTGCATTTCTTTTAGACAATAAATGAAAATAAAAAAAATCCCACCTGCGCTTTCTCAATAATATTTTTACAGTGTGTTGTACTACTTTTTGGACAAATTATATCAAAATTATAGAAAACTTCATCGGCTCTAACTCAAAATATGGACAATTCTATGTTAAGGGGGTCTTGAAATCTTTTGACAGCTTCCGAAGTGCTAATTTTTAACCTTTTTCAGCTGGACCAAATCACTACTTTACTTTAAAATTCATGACCCAAATTTTTTTACAGTGTTATTTCATCCCCCTACTTGCTATTTGAGGCATAAAACATGAAGAAATACATTTGGAAGGGGTATTAAAAAAATTGGCAAGCAACACACTGTCCACACTAGGGACTATATTCGTGGACAAGGAAAATCAAAGGACGATAACTGTGTACTCGGACCAATATATACATTGATATTTTAATTTAGACTCTGTCAGATTTTTTTTTTACAAGAATGGAAAGGGAAATTGTCATAGTAATATATTTTTGTATATGCCATTAATAATAACTGGCTTAATAATTTCCAGAAAGAGACCTTAGAAACGCACTTTCTCAACAACAAAAATTTTAAAAATAATAACTATTTTCTATCTAAATTGGTGTTCATTCTTCATTAAGAAAAAATACATTTCCTGTATTCAAATTTAAATTTACAAATACTTAATGCTGAGATATTTCCAATTACTGTTATATAGCAATATAATGGGATATAAATGTAGAACAAACAAATAAATTTTATTGCAGAAAATGCTCAGGTAAGAGTTATGCAGTTTTATTTATTGTTTCAACCAAATTTCTGATAATTGTAACTAATTCATTAGATCTTGATTATTTACTTATGTCAGATGATAATGACACTAATTTTACAAGTGAAATAAAATTTGTTTACATTTTAATATGTATTTTTTCATTTTTGTCTTTTCTTTGGAAAAAAAACCACATCTGATTAATTTCAGCTAGCTAGCATAACTAACAGAATATTTTAATGTAGTGTAATTCAAAATAAATAATACATTTGTAGGTTTACCATTGAGGTCAAGTATGTGTGTATTCAGTTAGGTGTGTAATGAATTGTGCTTATTTAATTATGTAACAGGTCATGAGATATTAACTGTGGTGAATTAAGACTAGGGGTGTTTCCAATTAATACTTACACCTTTGAGTGTAATTATTTGATAATCATGACAGTTGATGATCATACTGACTCTTACTTGTCAATGAAAAGAATTGGAGTAATACCATTTCAAAAAAGTGTGGGAATCAACTTAGATATATCAATACACATGTTGACCTACATTTTATTGAACAATAATTTACACAAGCATAAGATACTAATATTATACTTTCAAAATTCTTATCAACTGATTTAATTGATGTACAAATACTTTTTGAAATTAATACATAAATAGTAAATCATTATTAATTTTGATTTACAGAGGAACTATATGCAAGTGTATATCTAAAATAAAAGGGTTGTTTGACCAATCTTTTCTTAATTTAAGGGCAAATAACATGTCAAAAGTTGGCAGTTGATGATTAAAATGGTGTAGAAAGTTTCTGCAAGTCAAAAAAACACATAATTAGTTTCATGATATGTCTTCAACTTAGTATTCTGCACCATCTCCAAAAACAGAGTGATCCCATAGATCCAGCATGGCTGAATAAAAAATTCAGCAATTTTTTATGTTTAAAAAGGGGCATAACTCATGAACGGTAAAAGTGACGCCACCCAATTTCTAACTTGATCTGTGTTTTGTGATAATAAGCATTGTATATAAGTTTTATAACATTTGGTAGAGGCAAACTAAAGTTAGAGAAGGGAAACGAAAAATTCAGCAATTTTTATGTTTATAAAGGGGCATAACTCATGAAGGTAAAAGTGACGCCACCCAATTTCGACCTTGATCTGTGTTTTGTGGTAATAAGCATAGTTTATAAGTTTTATAACATTTGGTTGAGGTAAACTAAAGTTAGAGAACGGAAACCAATTTTGGGGACGTACACGACGGACGGAGGGAGGGACGCATAAAAATACTCTATGATTTGTTAATTATCATGTTATACATATAAAATTTTATTTGTTCTGAACAAATAAGGTAAAATTTTCCTGTTCTAAAGTTTGGTGTTAAGACAAAAGATTTGTAGAAAGAGAAGCTATTAAACATGTTAAAGAACATACAATTAAATTTCCTGAGCGCATTTTAAATGTCAATTTTTTACATTGTAATTTATTGCATTTTCTTGTTTGCCACTAACTATGTAAAAAAAGATGTTTCAGTATTGACTTGATTGACCCAACAGTATAGTTAGTTACATGACATACCCATTTATATCATTGAAAGAGTAATAAAGTGGCTGTGTTATAAGATACTGTAAATTCAGAAATTATTGCGTGCATTTATTATTGCGACTTTGTCATTTTAGACTAAAATGCAATTTTAATTTTTGCGATATTGAGAAAATCCTGTTTAATTCATATAAAAAATTTCAAAATGTGAGTTTAAATTATTGCGATTATAACCCTGTCGCATTTTTCGCAATAATAAAAACATCGCAATAATTTCTGAATTTACAGTATATCAAAATGTTTAAAATTTTGTCCTGTTGGTTTGCTATTCATTGCTATATAAGCCTTTTTATATATACAATACATGCATAAACTTGTCAATGGTAAGTAGTTCAGAACTTCCTAGGAAAGAAGAAAAGACTACCGTATTCATGAACTTACCATGATAAATCTAATTATAACATTATAACCATACTGGAAGTCTCAATCTTGCTTCTTTTTCATTGGATAACAACTTACCATGATATTATCTGATTATAACCATACTGATAGTCTTGGTCTTGCATCTTTTTCATTTGATAACAACTTACCATGATATTATCTGATTATAACCATACTGGAAGTCTCTGTCTTGCTGCTTTTTAATTGGATAAACCAACTGATTTTCATGGAAATACAGTATCTTTGTAAGACCCTGCAAATCTGGTCGTAAGGCAATAAGTTCTGCTAGATTTAATACGGAACTGGCAAACAGAGTCCTGCAAAATAATAAGTGAGTAAAATTGAAAACATGCTGAAATGTCTTGTCTGCTTTACTAACCATGATTGATTTGCTGTTGGAAGTCTTAAAGATAAAGGTTTTACTTCAAGTATCACATAACCTTAACATTATTGATGATCCATGACAATAATGTCAAGGTCAGATAAACCCTGCTAGACAGACATGTACACTCTACAATCAATCTATATACCAAACATAATTGACCTTTTGCTTATAGTATCAAAGAAACAGACCAAACTATATAAAACTAAACATGGACCAATGAACCATGAAAATGAGGTCAAGGTCAGAAGAACCCTGCCAGACTATCATGTACACCTTGCAATCATTCCATTTATCAAACATAAATTTCATACGGAACTGACATGTACTGCTTACAATTATTCCATACACCACATATTGTTGACCTATTGATTATAGTATCTGAGAAAAAGACCTAATCATGTAACTTTCACCTTGATCACTGATCCATGAAATGTGGTCTAGGTCAGGTGAACCCTGTCTGACTGACATGTTGACGTTTCAAGGAACCCATATACCATTTATACCAAACATATTTTTCCTATTGCTCTTAATAAATGAGAAATTTACATGACAAAAAAAAATATATATTTTTTTAAGCAGTCACTGAACCATAAAAATAGGTAAGGGACAATGGATATATTACTGACGGAAATTTCTTAACATAAGGCATCTGTATACAAAGTGTGAAGCATCCAGGTCTTATATTCTCTGAAATTCAAAGCTTTGTTCAAACCTGTAATTATGAGAATAAGGAATTTGTTGACTCAAGTATAAAGCACCAGTTCTTGCTCTCCAGTGCCATTTCTTGGCTTTCATTGTCATCACCTCACAGTCACTGATCTTAGATTGCAGTAAATCTACCATCTGTTTGTGTGATCCACCATAAAATGGTTCAATAATTAGTACCTCTGCCTTCATTATCTAAAATAAAAAAATGATTTGCTGTATTCCCAATCATCACAACTATATACTGGTAGTTTCATAAGATCCAGAGGACCTTTAAGTTTCAGAGGAGAAGCAATTTGAAAAAAGATAGGATATTGTAATACAAGTGAGCTGGTGAATTAAGCTAGTGTGCAAAGGATTGCAAGCTCATGAGGAATAACAAATTGTGGATATGTATTTCATGGGTAGGGATCATCTTTGGTTATTGAGATTTAATAAATTATGAAAGTGACAAGAAAAGGCAGATTCACAAAAACTTTTAATCATAAATATGCAAATTTTAGATATGTCTTGGCTTTTCATTGCTTTTGGAAAAAGAAATATTTTAAAACAACGGATAAATACCCTGCCACGTCCGGTCTGTGTTTTTGTTTGTATTTCTGCTTTGTGTCTATCTGATGAGTTAAGCCTTTTTCAACTGATTTTTAGGTTAAGGGGAGGATTGAGCACTCACAAACATGTTTAACCCTGCCACATTCTTTAAGTGCCTGTCCCAAGTCAGGAGCCTGTAGTTCAGTGGTTGTCGTTGGTTGATATCTGTCATATTTGTTTTTCGTAAATTGTTTTGTTATAAATTAGGCCGTTAGTTTTCTCAATTGAATTGTTTCATATTTTTCATGTCAGGGCCTTTTATAGCTGACTATACTGTATGGGTTTTTCTCATTGATGAAGGCTGTATGGTTGCCTATAATTGCTTACATCCACTTTATTTGAACTTTGGTGGATAGTTGTCTCATTGGCAATATCATATCTCATCTCCTTATTTTTATAGTACAGCTATTTATTTTGGTGGCACTTCCTGTGCATCCAGTATGTAGCAGCCTTATGTGACATTTTGAGGCCAACACTTTTAGGTGGTACACTCCAGACATCCGTCACAAACTATAGATTCATATATATGGATGTCAATACCACACACTAAGCAGTTCCACTCTGCTATATCCTTCTTCTATGATATCTGTTTTTTTTTTTAGCATTTTCCATGAAAATGAATGGTTGATCCGTTACTCCTAATGAAATTGCTATTCCATAACACGATGTGATTGAATGCACGGATGTTCAGTAGATGTACAAATGCAACAAATGTTTACATAGCTCTGATTTGGACGGGATCCTTCCGGTTTGGAGGAAACAATTCTGCCACCATGAATGCATGAATATTTCAATTCGGAATAAATGAAATCTTTATTTCTGATCTTTTTTTTGCCTATTTTACAAGAACTTCTTTTATATAAATGAACAAAATTTGCATTTAATCGTTGAAGTTTATCATTAAAGTTTGGAAAAGATATAAACTTTTCATCGACCACAAATTGGACATCTTGCTCATTTTAATCCATACTTAAGAATAGCGAGTTGTTTTAATCAACCCCCTTAAAAAGGCAAAAATGAACATCCTTTTGGTCAATATTTCTGGATGTCGTATCTGCATCCGGTTTTATAATAAAATGTCATTGGATGGGGAATGAAACGTGAAATATATACGGAAATTATCAGTAATTTGCCGATTTTTTCGTCAAATATTTTATTGCTTATTGACAAAACATCAAGAAGATGATTGGCATCGCAATTGATGCAGAGTTTCTTTTATACAATTGTATGTAGTTATATATCAAACTCTTCCATTTTATTATAAAACCAGACGTGGGTAAGCGTAGCCTACAAATGGAATTTGGGTACTCGTCCCCGCATGTGGGGTTGATCAGACACTGCCTTCTTTTTTATATATTTTGCAGGTAGCAACAACTGCAGGTAACAATAAAAAATTAAGTTATTGTTACATGTACATGTAATTTCTGAATGAAATCAGGTCCCCCTCTGGAAATACATCTCAGCAATTAGTCTCGGAAGTAACAATAATTATTTTTTATTGTTACTTTTTGCGGGTAACCGTAGCCAGTGCCTTTCAAATATTTGATCATGTTTTTTAAAAATATCAAACATAGAGGTTAACATGGTTAATGGTCTCACTAATTAGTGACAAGAAGCGACAAGAAGAAAAATATTAGCGACAAAGAGAAAAAATTAGCAACAAGAAAGTTTATTTACTATTAAAACAATAGATTTATAGAAAATAAATCATCTGATTATACTAAGGGTCCATAAAAAATAGACAGAAATGCCAATAAATTTATTTTTAAAAGTAAAGAAATTACCCCCCATTTTTTATTATCCAAACACTCATGCATGTCCTTTTGATATTTAATTAACTATGATTAATTATGTAAATATTTGAAACTTTTATCCTGTCAAGACAGAAAAAATTGTGTCATGTATATATATTTGTAAAAATTATTGACACTATATATATCAACCATGCCGACTCTACATAAATATTGATTCATTCATCTATACACTATGCTGTAAACTGTAAATATATTATCTTAAAAATATATCCTTGATAATGAAAAAAATACTCTTTTCTTAACAAAGTTTATAATCTCTTGTTTCTCCTATATTAAAAAAGACAATTTAATGTATGTTTCAATATTTATTTATTTGAAACTGGGAACAGTATATCTGTTTTGAAATAATTAATATTTAGATTTTTTTACTTGTCACTAAATTATACTTCTTGTCCCTAAATAATTATTCTTGTCGCTAATTTTTTTCTTCTTATCACATCTTGTCGCTTATTAGTGAGAGTCAGAGACCCGAGGATAGGGACCTAATTAACCAAATGTGGCAAATTTTTGAGTGTGCTTATTCACTCCTAATCAAATCTATAGAAATCAGACAATCAATCTTGATACTCTTTAAGTTTAAACATCTAAAAAGTAGAACTGCTTTCCATACTTTTTTATATGCCTTACGTTTTAGGTTGACTAATTACATTAAAAAACATACCAGGTTGAAACAAAAACATGTAAGATTACAAAAAAATAAAAAAGAAGTTAGGCAAAATTTCGAGGTGGATCCTATAAATGCTAGGGAATGAAACGCGCTTTTCAAGAATAATTTTCTGTTGATCTTTTTTCTTCTGTGTATAAGTCTCCAATGAATAGAAGCACATCCACATGGAGTTTAAACCTTTACTAAAGGGATTAGGTTGGGTTACATTCTTTTCATATTTTCTCTCCCTGTCTCTCTCTAATACCAGGTTGAAAGTCTCTAAAATATCTCATAATTTCATTATAAATTATTTGTAACAGTGTTATGTATATATATATATATATGGTCGTAGATGGACCCAAGGTATTCAATTTGTTTTTAGTGCATATTTTTCTGCTTTTTTGACCACCGGGCTCCTCTTATTTATAAGTAAGCCTCTTCTATATGCCCCCTTTTAAAGTCTTGGATCCGCCTCTGAAAGTTCAGTCGTGTAGTCTTGTAGATATGACTCTATAGACGCTAAACCATAGACAGCCATAAATCAAACTGATCCAAACTGTAAACGTAAGCTTGGTCACAATATTGTGCATTTTTTTGGAAAGTGCATTGAAATTAAAACATAACTGCTTATTTTCAAAGTAGCACTTTCAACAAGTGAATGCAAGCATAAAAAATATTGGTTTTTTTTACATATAAAAACACATGCAGCATTGTTCACCCGGTAAGTTCTTTCTCACTATTCGATCTCTTCTTTCATTTTTAAAGTCCACTTATTTGTTGATTTTACTATCAGTGTCTGCGGCATCGCCGTACATGACAACTTGGAGGTAGGATATACTTCTTCGCAGAACATGAAATATGTTGGCGTATAACCTGTTGATCCTTTTCAGGCACTGCGATACACCATTATACATACGGAAGATACTAGTGCCAATTATTATGATACAAGTAGATATTTACATAGGCGCTTGCCGTTTTTGCGATAGTCCCATTGAATTTTCCCACCATCCCATCGGATTGGGGTGATAAAGTTATGTTCTTGTATCCTCTGTGTTGAAAACTGTTCACTGAATTCCATAAAACAAGTTAACTAGTTGTTTTCGTACTGCCGTTCTTGGTATTACAAATCTCACTCATTCATAATTAACAATTTTACTACATATTCGGTCTCAATGTTCGGCAAAGAAAAAACTCGATGTACATTTTGAGAAATAATCCAACACAACACAAATATATTTATTTCCAATTCTAGTTTGCAGTAATTCTCCAATTATGTCTGTCGCTATCCTCTGTGCACTTTTTTTGTTGGAAATCTATTATAACAACTGTTGCAACCCTGACCAATGATAAGTATGTCGTATTTCACAGTGCATCGGCATTGTGATGTTTTCCACATGGACGATGTACTATTTGTATGTTGAGGGTATCATCTGTTCAGTAGTCGACCCTGACATAATTTATTATTTACCTTTCTTAAATTGTTCGTTCATCTTTGATGAGCTTTCAATTTTTTTTAAGGCACTGGCTACGATTACCCGCAAAAAGAAACAATAAGAAATAATTATTGTTACTTTCGAGACTAATTTCCGAAATATGTCTCCGGACAGGAACCCGATATCATATTTAATTTTTCATAGTTACCCGCAAAATTTCACATTTACAAATTATGTCTTTTCTGTGTGTAGCATCGGGATGCCTTATACTGTCTTGAAATATTCCCGCATACGTTTTTCTTACATATTCTTCCTCGGAAAAGGGGCTTCAGTGTAAACTTGATCAATTAAATAATTATTGTAAAGATTGGTGTATGAAAATTAATCTAAAAAAAACTAAGGTGATGGTATTTAACCAGGCAGGCAGGCATATAAAACATAATTTTTATTTTAATGACATGTTGATAGATTGTGTTCAACATTGTAAATATTTAGGTATAACATTTACGGTGCATCAGGATCTTTTTCCTTTGCTCAGAAGGAATTGTACAATAAGGCACTGAAAGCATACTACAAGCTACGAAAGGACTTCTTGTCACTGTATCCAAATATTACAAACAGCCTCTACGTATTTGATCATACAATTAATAGATATAAGAAGATGTGGTATGAGTGCCAATGAGACAACTCTCCATCCAAGTCAAAATTTATAAAAGTAAACCATTATAGGTCACAGTACGGTCTTCAACACGGAGCCTTGGCTCACACCGAACAGTAAGCTATAAAGGGCCCCAAAAAATTACTAGTGTAAAACCATTCAAACGGGAAAACCAACGGTCTAATCTATATAAAAAACGAGAAACGAGAAACACTTATGAACCACATCAACAAACGACAACTACTGAACATCAGATTCCTGACTTAGGACAGGTGCAAACAAATGCAGCGGGTTTAAACGTTTTAATGGTACCAAACCTTCACCCTTTTTCCTGAAACAATAGTGTAACATCACAACATAGAAAGACACACTATAAAATATCAACTGAAATAGCTTAACTCAATCAAAGGACATATTAACACCATTGACTGACATACACTGAACAAATAAATTTGACCTATGACACAATGTAAATACAAAATAAATAAACTAAGGGAAGAATAATAAAAGTAACATGTTATATCGGTAAGAAATGTTAAACAATTAAAGAAAAACAATATGCTCGAACAAAAATATCAGACATTTGCAATGACTTTAAACACAGGTAAATGAAAATAATTTTGTTGTTAGGTATACGTGTACAGTACCAATAGAGAAAGGAAATATTTTTACAAAATAAATAATTTTGATGTTCATAGTACGAAGTGAAAATTTATAGTTATATCAAACACTTATCAAAGCTGGTATATAGACCAGATATAACCCTGAATAACATTAAATAACAAAAAAGCAATACAATAAGTATCAACAGGTCAAATAAACAAGAAATTACGATTTGAGAGTACTCGCAGTTACTGACAGCTAGTTAAAAGCCAAAACAATTAATAATAAAAAATCATGCATCAGAGACTAAAATCAACTAAAACACATCCCAAGGATTTAGTATTTTAACGTCATGGACAGTCAAAGAAGACATGACTAGTGCTATGCCAAAAATAAATGTATCGACAGACAGTAGGATAGTTAGGAGTTTAACCTCTTTATAGATCTAAACCGGAACGTGGGTGTGTCTTTATACATCCCACTTGAAAAAAATACAAATTTAGTTATGTTTTAATTTGCTGATGTCAAAATCGATATTAGTGCCAATGTAAACTATATTCAAAGATCTAATTACAACATTGGTAAGATAACCTTTACTTATAAGTTTGTTTAAAGGTTCGATGAGTTTACACGGATCACATAGTGATTTCCGCGCTTTAAGTACAATATTACCGTAAAATTTAGGATGTGAAATACCGTTTTTAATCAGTTTTCTACAAGTACAGCCAAATTTACTAATCAAATCTATGTATCTATGAAAGAACTTAGCAAAAGTTTTACGTAATTTATGGTAACGAAATCCTTGATTTAATAATTTACCAGTGATGCATTGATTACGTTCGTTAAAATCTATGACATCACTACACACACGGGCATAACGAACGAGCTGGGATATATATACACCGTATGATGGAGCCAAAGGAACATCGCCGTCTAAAAAAGGAAAATTAACAATAGGGAATGAAAAATCGTCCAAAACCCATTCTTTTGTATAGTTCGGAAATTTGGAGCTTTTTTAATCCCTTCAAAAAAAAATTAAATTCTCAGACTTCTACAGTTGATCAAGCCTATCCTAAACTTCTTTCTGAAAGATTACATATGAAATTTTGTAAACTATTACTAGGTGTGGGGAAAAGGGCAACAAACTTTGCCACTCTTTCAGAACTTGGGAGATTTCCTTTACATTTTGATATCACCAAATCTATGAACAGATACTGGCACCGGCTTGAAAATTTGGGTTCATCCTTTCCATTACTAAAAGATGCATATTTAGAGTCAAAGCTATTATTTGAATCAAAAATTCCCTCTTGGTATGGATCTTTAAACTATTTGCAAAAAAAAATTAATGGGGTTGACAGTCTAGCCTTTGCAAGCAACTTTAGATTCAAAATTTTATTTAAAAAGTTTTTTTATCAGCACTATGAAATACAGTGGAGAAAACAAATGCACAATTGTGCTGATGGGAAGCTTTGTAGCTATAGCACTTTTAAGACTCATTTTGGTCTTGAAAGATATCTTACTATATTACAATCACCTGAGCAGAGAAGAAATTTCACTCGATTGCGTATTTCTTCTCACAGACTAAGAATTGAACAAGGTCGCTATCAGGGTACTCTCCGACAAGACAGAATATGTCTCAGGTGCACCCCAAACGAAGTTGATGATGAAAAACATTTTTTATTTTCGTGTACATCATCTCAAGATAAGAGAAATTGTTTAAATTCCACTATTAACTCACTATGCCCAAACTTTACGCATTTGACTCCTAGCCAAAAACTGATATGGCTTCTTAATGTAGAGAATCTGGATATCTTGATATCTGTCTGTGAGTTAGTTGATGAAGACAAACTATAACTTGAAAGATAAATATTTAAATCAGGCTTTCTGCACTAGGCACGAGGTTGGCATGATGGGGTACAGGACACATCGTATAAGCTCTATTACCTTTCTGTTTGTGATATTTCTTGATTAAACTGGTAATATTTTATCTTTTCGTAATATGTGCACTTTGGCATGTCAATTAGCATCGTCCCTTGGTGCCTCTTGCAGTTGTGTCACTTTAAATAGTACTGACTCCTCTGCATCAGGCACGAGGATGACATACCAGTTATGTGCAACTTCTTACAATATCTTACCATATCATTAATCATGTTAATGTCCCGATACACATTTTAATATGCACCCACCATGCCATATAGCACCGTCCCTTGGTGCCTCCTGCAGTTAAGCTAGATATATTTAGCCTACTCACAGAATTCTTTTTTTTTTGTTTCAGGTGTGCCTGAGACGAAGGTTTTTATATATACTCCTATATATGTACGAATATGTGAAAACTGCTGTTTCTTATTTGTGTTTGTAACTATGTATACTGTATTGTTCATTATATTTGTAAAAAATAATATTATCATGATATTATATTATGCTCCTTGTGAGCCCATTTGATGGAAATAAAGCATCTTCTTCTTCTTCTTCTTCTTCTTCTTCTTCTTCTTCTTCTTCTTCTTCTTCTTCTTCTTCTTCTTCTTCTTCTTCTTCTTCTTCATATTTGATCAAATTGATATGACTGAATAGAAAATCATTTATTTCAGTGGTACCACTCCAGACACCCGTCGCAAACTATTATAGATCCATATATATTCACGTCTATATCACACAATAAGCAGTTACATTCTGAATACACCAATCGAGGTTTTTTTAATGAATGAAGAAGATGTTTTATTTCCATTAAATGGGCTCACAAAGAGCATGAGTTACACCAAGTGATCCTAGGTCAATCTGTGTACATGAAGTCATCGAACAATCGGTGCTTACTGTGATGTAATAGCATAAGCATTGTGACATTAACGGAAGAGTGAACGAATTCAAAAGTTGTCTATAGTGAGTTGTTTTAATCGACTCCGTTTGGCAAAGTGAACGTCATATATGGAAGTTTAACCATGTTAAAATTTTCACTGCATAATTTTATTATTTAAATTTATTTCACAGATTGCTCGCAAATCAACATTTTTTTTAGATCAGTGCCTGTCTGGATATATTTTGCGGATAACAATAACTGCAAGTAACAATAAAAAAATACATTATTGTTACCTGCAATTTCAGTATGATGTTGGGTCTCTGTCCAGAAATATATTTCGGCAATTAGTGTCGGAAGTAACAATAATTATTTCGTATTGTTACTTTTTGCGGGTGATCGTAGCCAGTGTCTTTTTAATTTCTAAATTATTAAAAATCTAAAGTTCCAGCTCCTTCAGCAGAGTTGCCCTAAGAAAGATTTGGTTATTATTTTAGATCCCTTTTGGTCATATAGCTCTTCACGTGTTTAGGTCTTACATCCTTGGCTTTCAAATATTTGGCTTCGAGCGTTCCTCGTGAAAGTAAATCAAGAAAAGCACTTCGGACGCATAAAAATTATAATTTTTTTATTTTCAATTTTTGCTCACTTAGAATTTCTAACCAGCAAGCAAATTGATCCTCTGGACTTTTAAACTACATAGCCAACGCAAAGGCCCATGGTTTGTCCTTACTATGAATCGTAAGTGTTAACTGTTTTGTTTTACAAAATCATCTACAGCTAACAGTTATTTCCTTGTAACACATTAATGTCTGTCAGCCTTGGTTAAGGATGGCTAGCATTACCTTTCACAACTTAAAATCCCTGCTGATAAAGTTGGAATAGAACGGCCCTAATTGATTCATTGCTTGCGCCCGTATCCAATCTTATTAAAAATCGATCTCGCTCCCGTTTTCTGATATTTTGCGGGAACATAAAGATGCAAGATCGGTTTTAATAAGATTGGTGTGTATTCCATATTCTTTGTGAAATTATGATGTACCAGATGGTTCTTCAAAAATTCAAATTCTCGGGAATTAAACGCTTCACATAAAAAGGATTGCCTTTCTCTTTACGAACGTATAAACACATGCGTTTACTTGAAAAGTTTCATTATACCGTCTGTAAAAACTGAAAAGACCCAGAAATTAACTTACTTTAGTCTATATGCTTGGGGTTGGTAAGTTGTTCACAACTTCAGATTTTTACTGATCCGTTGTAATACATTTTTCAGAGATCACTTTCTAAAAATAGTACCTCTTTTGTATACAAACAACTTGTTTTGCCTTGACCTTCAGACCAGCAGAACAAAGTCTTTCCAAAACTTGCTCCATATTAAAGAGCATACCACTGTATGTCTTTCCAGTTACTATCACATGGTCTAAATAAAATAAACAGATGTCCAATTGCAGTTCAACAAGGACTGCTTCCATCAATCTTTCAAATATACTGGGTGCACAGTAGACAAAAAAGCATGACTCTGAATTGTCTCAAGCCTCGTCCAGAAGAAAAAACAGTGTTATAACGGTCATGATTCATTTCCACCTGCAAGTAACCTGAACAGAAGTCAAAGGTTGAAAAGCAGGTACTGATGCAGATGTTCCTGTACGTCGGCAATACATGGGAATAGATATATACATCTATTTCTGTTACTTTATATAAATAAAAAAGTGGTGTGATAACCAATGAGACAACTATCAACCGGAGACCAACTGACGTACAATGTAGAAGTATCTACTATTGGTCACTATACAGTTTCGACAATGAGGAAAACCGATACCGTATAATTAGCTGTAAAAAGCCCCTACATTATAAAAATAAGGAAAGGATGTGGTATGATTGCCAATGAGAAATGACCATTTGTAAAACAATTCAAACGAGAAAACCTTCTCATGGAAATCCTGTAGATCTGAGTGACGTTGCTTTGATAGGTTACCTTCAAGTCTGTATGTGATTCCTCCAACATCGGGTCAATTTTTGAGACCTGATATATAACATGTGCATCTTTTTTTCGTGTTTATCAACCTAGAAGACCAAATTTTATTAATGTTCGTGCTATTAGAGTTCTGTCATTCGTTATATTCTTTCCGTTGGTTTAGTGGAGGCCTCCAATTATTGACAGGATCTCTACCAGGATTAAATATACTTTTTACAATTATGACTACTTCTGAAAAGTACTTACTCTTTTCGAGGACACAACACAAAAAAAAAATGATTCTCCTAGAAAAAGCTGTTTGAATATACATCCAATACACATTTATTTTTTGTTTTTTTGGAAAATCTTGTCCAGTGTTTCCAACTCGAAGGTTTCATTGCCAATATGAATGCCTAAATATCCCTTACAAGTTACAATACAAGGTAAAAAGAACTCCATTGGCTGGTGTTATGCTTTGACTTGTTTCAGAGTTAAGCCTTTTTATATTTTGGCAACATTTCACACAGTTAAGAGGATATGATAGTTATAGTTATTTTCGCCGTATCCACTAGATCTTTACAAGATTGTCTCTGCAGAATCGTGTCAATATACATGCCGGCTTCTTCGATGATTGAGACACAAGAATTGTCATGATGCTTTTGATTTCTGTTTGGCTGTAATCGTCTTGATTTACAACTTCTTCCTTTTTGGTTTTTTGTCCGAAATTGCTGCTTGCACTGTTATTCCTTCCCGGAGTATTCTAAGTTCCGATCCAAAGTCACTTCCAATGTACCCAATTAAACACTCCAAATGTCCCCTATTGCCTTATGTACGTTTATTATTGTCGAAATTTCTCTTTGTGCTTTTTATTTTAGTTCAGTTTGCAATTCTTTAATCATTCCTTCCATCGATTCTAAATATATTTTTATTATCTCAATACAGTGTATACCTACTTGATGATTACTTTCATTAGAAACATTGTTGTAATGTTGATCAGTTAAACCGAAATACAGCTCAATGACCATCTTTGTCTAAACGTGTAGTCCTTATAAAATCCATGCGTTGTGGTATGATTGCCAATGAGACAGCTATCTATATGACACCAGAACGAGAGATGTACAAATCTATAGGACACTGTTGGGCTTGAATCTCGTTTCTGACAATTGATCAATAAAATTCATAAATTGGTCCTCTGCTAATGATACACGACCTTCACGTGGAGCTATTTGGTATGCAATGATAGAAAGCATCCTCGGTGCCCATCCCATTTCAGGCAATATTTCCGATGCTTTTTGTTTCCGTTCATGGAACTGAATTCGTTATAGCTGTTTGGCTGGGTTTTAAAGTGCACCAACAAAGTGTGCGCTTGTGCTCTAAGTAAAATGATAAAAACGACCTTGATTTTCGTTCCAATTGTTAACCAATGTAACCATATTAAAATGAAAATTGTAACTATCCATGAATTTAACCCATCGTACTTTGCAAATTTGTAATTGACATCTGGATTGTGGAGATCACTATCCTTCTAACTTTCTATATATTATTTCTACTTTCATTCTGGGGCCACTATAACACACTATGTGGTATAGTAATCTCAGTTTCATTCTTTCCTATAAAACCGGAGTTTCCCATTTCACACTTGCAACTATTTCCAATTGCGTTCTAGTACTCAAATGAAGAGTATCCTTTCCTGCAAAACTATCACTTGTGTAGTCATTTTATCGGAAAATGAGAGTTCAGGTTTGCATCCCCAAACACTACAGTATCTCTAATAAATTCATTCTTATCCTTACTGATATCAACACCACTTTAAAGGTTATTTGAAGCAAGGAACATGAAAATCGAAAACAAAACCATCAAAGTGAAGCAAAAAGACTACAGGATTGGCTAATTAAAGATGGCCAAAGAACCGAAAGTAAACGGAGACCTGATGACCATGGTGTTAATAAAGAGGGATTTCTGACAGTCCTACAGATTGGTATCTTTTTCTAGATTTGCTCAGTGAGACAGATAAACACACAGGATGCAAATAATGAGGGGGAAAAGAAATAATTAAAAACTACCATAAGTAGTTCCTCATTTCCGAATGTATGGTAGTTGACAAAGCATTATAGAGGCATGGTTACAATCTACACCAGATTTTAAAAATCAATTAAAACAATGAAAGTCCTTGTAGATTACTGGTCTCCTAAGTCATCTCTCATATTATATAAAGTTTTAAAAGATTTTGCTATTCTTGATCAACTTGCTTGCCTTCAAGTTTTGAGGAAAATAGGCCTGGATTGTGTAAGAAATGGACAATTTTACAACATAATCTTAAATTCTAACAAATCTACTGGATAAGCCAAAGTTGTTAATATTTTGAGCCTCAAAATAAAGGTCCTACTTTGAACAAGTAAGAAATATATGTATTATAATTTCAAAGTCATTCCCTTGATCCACTAATAAGGGGCCAGATATGTTTGGTCCAAAATTACCCAATTCTAGTTGGTGGTTCATACTGATCGTCATGTAGTAATTTTAAAATCTGAGATGTGTTTGTCTTTTGACAGTATATTTATAATTATTGGAAAAAAATGTTTTTTGAATTGGTTGCTATAGTAACAAATGATTAAAGTTGTTTAATTATTCTAAATTGTCTTTTGACAGTATATTTATAATTATTGGAAAAAAATGTTTTTTGAATTGGTTGCTATAGTAACAAATGATTAAAGTTGTTTAATTATTCTAAATTAAAGGCACATGTATCTAAATGAACTACATTACAATCAACTTTAGCACTCTGTAAATTCTTACGACCAATATTTGTTTGATTTTCAGAGGCAAGTCCAATTTCTTATCATCAGATTTGGTAATCATGACAACCATTTTTTTTAAATTTTATTTAGAACATTGTTCTGTCAATCAAAATTAAAAGTATTAAACGATGGTCATAAAAGAGAGGAAGAAGACCCCAAAGGGATATTCAAACTCCTAAGTCAAAAAGGAACTAACAATGGCATGGCAAAAAAACAAAACAGAACAACCAAAAGTCAACAACAGTCTTTAAACCACAACATAAACAAGAATGTGTCCATAGTACACAGATGCCCCACTCACACTATCATTTTCTATGTTCAGTGGACCGTGAAATTGGGGTCAAAACTCTAATTTGGCATTGAAATTAGAAAGATGATATCATAGGGAACATGTATACTAAGTTTCAAGTTGATTGGACTTCAACTTCATCAAAAACTACCTTGACCAAAAACTTTAACCTGAAGCGGGACAGACTGACGAACGGACGCACAGACCGAAAAACATAATGACCCTAGGTGGGGCATGAAAATTAATGACTGAGTGTCATGAACCCCACCAAAATGCAAGGGTGATCCGAGATATTCTGGATTCTGCTCCCCATGTGGCACTAGTCATGTTGCTAATGTAAGTACACATATTTTATTTACAGAATTACTCTATATGATGTGCCCATTGGTTTTATTTATGGTTTAAAAAGATTTATATTTTCTATCCTTTGCACAATTTTCTAGTAATCAACAGGAGCCTGTGACTGGAAAGATTAGTCTATTTTCACTACTTCTGCAATGAAAAAGGTCATCCTATTTGCTGAAGTTGACTTCTGTGGTTACTATGGCGACCATACAACCCTGAGACAAAACATATTTCCTTTTGTCCTTAAATGGAATGGATGACTTTAATTAATATTAAAATTCATCAATATCTGAGACTATAAATACCAGACACCTTAACTGTATTTTTGGTGATTACTGAGAATTGCTCTTAAGTTTGCATCTAAACTAAAGAAAGGCTCTAGTTAAAATCCAGACTCCTTTCCTGTACTATCTTCAATCTATTTTTTTGTAACTATGACCTTGAACCTAGTAGAAATAGTGACCTAAAAATAGATGGATCTTCATTTCTTTATGTGTAACCCATATCCAAGTAAGGTTGCCACCAATATCACGTACTTGATTCATCATGACTGATTTGTTAAAATCTATATATGCTCTACTTTGTAGTGTCAGGTATAATAAAAGTATTGGAAAAACTGTTTTGTTTTATTCAGTTTTGTAGTATAGAAATACATGTTTACTAAGTAAAAAATAATCAAATTCTCATATAAAATAAAATGATGTAAAATGACAGAAAAAATGTTCTTTCTCAAGGTTTGAAACAGTATACAGTATCAAGATTTGTTTGTAAAAACAAACTGATAAAACTTTTAAACAGGCATTTTTTTAAGATTTAACTATGTTATTGTTTTATTGCCTACCTATTTATTGTTTATTAACAAGCAAACTAGTGAATACGATTGACATTAACAATTCGTAAATGTTTACTCAGACTTTTTTAACTGGTTCTGTTGGTGTAAAAGTGTAATGTTGACTACCAAAATCACAAAGTCCTATCATCAGTAAAATACAGAAAAATGAAAAAATGATAATTCAAAATCCAAATGCTCAAGTTGCTATCTATTAATTATGCTGAAGCTGCTGTCCTACTTCTTTTTATAATTCCACAAAGTAATTCACGTTTAAAAACATTTTACCCCTACCTGTATCTTATGTTGGCTGCAAAGAAACCAACCCATAAACTAAGTTCATTTATTATCAAACTATGGGAAAATGATTATTAACTTTAAAGTTACCTAAAATTCTATGAAGGTTTGAAAAAGGTTATTGTTAAGTACATGTCGATGTAAGTATCATTAACCCTACACTGTTAAATGTTTACTCCAAAAAACTAAGTTCATTTATTACAGCAAAAGTAAAACAAGTCAAAGTTACCTAAAACTACACAAAAGGTTGACAAGATATCATTGTCTTAAACACTTGAGCCACTGACAGTATCTTATCTTAACTATATGTAAAAAAAAGTCCATTTATCAATGCAATACTGAAAATTTTTTGATCATGAGAAAACTTCTTTCCAAGTTTCCCAAAATTCCATGGAGGTTTGATAACGGTTACAATATTGATGTCCAGAAAATTTTAACTACAAACATTATCTACATGTTGACGACAGGACAACAGAATCTAAGATCAATTTGTCTCGCCTTCCACATTCCTTGCAGGTGAGACAAAAAAAGAATGTTAGTGGTGGTTTTTACATATGAATTGGAATTGTTTAATATACCTGAGGTCTTTATCTAGCCTGATAATACACAGAATTATATGAAATACAAATTTTACACTCTTTACACAATATATGAAAATATGGTAATTTGAACTGCAAATTATATCAACAAAATAAAACCAAGACTCCCATGATAATTTAATGAAAAATATGTGATTGATGATGATGTACATAAAACTGTCTTATCCATATTCTATAGAAATTGATCTGAACACAATTATGTTATATTCTAAAACCATTGACACTGTTTTTGCCTCCAATAAGACTTTCATGCCATATACTATGGCACATCATTAAAATAGTTCAAGCATCAGCCTCCAACTGTTGTAACAAAAGTCGTCTCTTCTTCTCTAACTCTCCCTCACTGAGATCACTACCTGAAGACTCCCAATCATTGGTCTGAAAGAAAAGAAAATAACATTATTTGCATACTATTGGAATTACATTGGCAGTAATTATGCTTTCAAATTTTAGATGTATTAGGTCTGCATATGGACTTGCAAGTTGAAATAGAAAGTGAGGATCTAAGCTTCATGATAATATAGTCATTTTGTTCAGTACTGGAGAAATATGTGATGAAAATTTTAAGCACATTCAACATATCCACAAACATGAAGCAGGTATATGACAGATCCAAAAAGTGCTCACACATTACAACTCATCACTGTTAAGCTGCTGATCAAATGTGAAGTCATTCTGTTAAGTCTTAGATACATGATTATTTTATTTGTTGTTATTGGCTTTGAACTAGCCTTCAGTAACTGTGATTACTCTCAGATCTGTGCATTTGTGTCTTTAGTGTTTTTGTTAGTTGTTTTTGTGCTTTGTATCAATCTGATGAGTTAAGCCCTTTTCAAATGATTTTCATAGTCTGTTCTTATGTTGTGCTGTTACATGACTGTCCCAGGTTAAGGGGAGGGTTTGGCAGCAGCAAATATGTTTTACCTCACAACATTCTGTTTGTGTCTGTCCTATGTTAGGAGCCTGTAGTTCAGTGGTTCTTGTTTGTTGCTGTACATTATATTGGTTTCTGTTTATTGTTTTGAACATAAGTTAGACCGTTATTTTTCTCATTTGAATTCTTTTACATTTGTCTTTTTTTGGGGCCTTTTAAAGCTTACTATGCGGTATGGTTTTTGCTCATTGTTGAAGGCCGTACTGTGACCTATATTTGTTAATGCCTATGTCATTTGGTCATCATACCATATCTTCTTATCTTTATGTTAAGTAGTTTTAGAGACAAGTGTGACAAAATATTTTAAGTTCATTCAACATATATTACAAAATATTGGCAAACAGGAAGTAGTTCTCTGGCAGATTATAAAAGACCACAGGTGTCACAACTCATCACTATTGAGCTGCTGGCCAAATATGGAGTCATTCTGTTGAGTAGTTTCTGATAAAAGTGTGACAAAAATGCTCATTGCAATGTCTTGCAATATTGAAGATGAAAACATGTTGATTAAATATGAAATATTCTATGGATTATTTTCCTACATGACTATTACATGGTAAATGTTAAAAGAGAAATTTTTGGGGGTATTCAAAACATTAACAAGTTAGCAACACCTTAGTGAAATGACCACTATTGCTTTGTAACTGTACAATATCAGTCTGAAGTGTACTGCTGAAAATTTAACAAAAAAGTTAACATAAAATTCCTATACTGTGGATTCATTTATTTTCGTGGGTACCAATTTTCGTGGAATAAGGAAAACTAACATGTTCGTGGATATTTAATTTCGTGGTTTTGCCAAAGTTTGCATACACGCCTATGGAAATTTTGTTATTCGTTGAACATTTAATTTTTGTGGTTCACCTGTACCCACGAAATCCACGAAAATTGGTATCCAACGAATAATAATGAATCCACAGTATCTGTTGTCAAAATCATCCAATCAGTATGGCCGTCTAATAAAGTGCACATAACCAATAACGATCCTACTAAATATGTAAGTTGCTGCACAAAAGGTCTCTTTGTCATTATGCTAAAACAGGCTGAAAAAGTCCTATAATTTCCAAGATAAAAAAATCTAAAATGAAAAAAAGTGTTGTAGTTTGGTCAACCATATATGATGACAAATAATTGTACTTAGTATGAATATTGGACATATGAACTCAGAGGAGGAGTTATTATGCTACAAACGGCCTAAATCAGTCACCATCCCATAACTCAAGCAAAAATCAACCAATCAAATTGGCATTATATTATGGTCCACTAGAGATGATGACAAATAATAGCACTAAGTATGAAAGCTTTTCGGACACTGTCTCTGAGGAGTTGCGTTTATAAAATAGGCCCAAAATGGTCAAATTCTCATAACTCTCGTAAAATTGTCTAATCAACATGGCAGGATAGAATGGTCAAATTCATATGATGATAAAATATTCTGAAAACTTTCAGGCAAATCCTTTGAATGATGTAACATTCACAAGGTTTCATTATGCTACCATAAGCTAAAAAATGGTTAAAGTCCAATAACTCTTGCAAAGGCTAATGATATATAAATATGGAGATGTGGTATGATTGCCACTGAGGCTACTATCCACCATAAAGAACATGTTTATTTGTTACCTATCCTTAAATAGTATCTATCCTGTTTTTATTATAGAATTTTGAAAACTGCATTTTCTTTCATGAAGATTTTTAAATAAAAAACAGCCTGACTCAAAGTTATGTCTAGAAAATAATTTGAGACTTTTGTACCAAGGACGGTAAATAGATTAATAAATATGTCTTGCAACCTTTTCTTTTCTTGTCTCCGGTTCATTTTTGTCTTTTTTCCTTCTTCTTGAATGTTCTTCACCACCACTCAAACTTGATTTTGACGGCTACAAATATTATAAATACGTCAAAGGAAACGAGCCATCAATTAAATATGTAGCCACAAAGTAGAAAATAATAACATAAAAGATATGTATAGTGAAGTATAGAAATTAGACTGACCATCCTATAACTGAATGAGAATTTACCCACACTTTTGCAAATATAAGTTTGGGTGATCCTGCAACTTATAGTACTCAAGATGTGAAAAAATTAAGCCTTTGACAATGAGATTCTAATTATGTCACATCATTCATTAGTGCTAACCTGTTACAATATATGATATGACCCAAAGAGGTGACTGGGGTATAGAAATATGGCCATATGGACTGCTTTCTCCATGTGTCGTTAATTAAAAGTTAGGTTAAGGCATCTAATGTCAATGTTTCAATTTGTCTATGTGTCAACTTGTTAATGTGTCAATGCACCAATGCATCAATGTGTCAAACTATCAATGTGTCTATCTATCAGAGTGTCATCCTAAATCTGTCAATTTGCAACTTTTCAATATTTAAGGCTACAATTATTTTTGCTTTATTGAATCATAAATTTACTGTCTGGTGTAGTTATACACAAACTCCTTACTTGGGGACAAGAAAGCCTCAGATATATGATAGATGTTAGATAGTAGGGCATTATATGATGGTGGTTAGATAGTAGGGCATAATATGATGGCAACATCAGCTAAATGGAACTTAAATAACTATCTACTTATTGAATTTTGAATGAAATTAACCTTTAAGTTGAATTTTTTGTTATACAGAGCTATGCTAGGAAACAATATACTGTAAATTTAGGAAATTAATGCTTTTATTATTCAAAATTGTCAATAGTGCAACACTACAAATGGATTAAAAAGCTACAAGCAAAAGGTAAAATGTTAGTTACTATTAAAACAAAGATCATCCTTTCTCCCATTAATAATACATCAATTAATGACTGATATGTTATTACTTACAGATCTCGATACATGTTTCTTCTTTTTAGATTTCTTTTTATGTTTCTTTTTACTGTCATCCCTTTCATGATCTATAAGTATAAGAAGAGAAAATCTTTCCTAATTGTTATACATAATGTATGCTCTTACATGTTTGATTGTCACTGTCATTTCAATTTTTTCTTTTTTCATGTTATTTATTTTTTTCCTGTCTTTTGAACATCATTTTAGGACACCTAATACCATTTATCAAAACCAATCAATGTTTAAGGTGACCTTTACCTTTAATCCCTGACATAGATATTATACAGAGAACATTTTCCCCTCATGGGGAACTATTATACTAGGTCAGAATAATTGATGTTTATGGGCAAATGGATGTAAAGCTGGACAATAGCATAAATATAGCCTGTCCTCAACTGTGCAACATGTTATATTTCATCCCTGAAGATCATAGTGATCTCTGTATTATCACTTTGTATTTCCATGATGGTTTTTTTTTGGAAGTTTGTCCTAAATGTCTTGTTTGATTACATCCCAAATTTCTATGAAGGAATCCATTTTATTTTTTTTATTTTTAATCTTTATTTGTGTAAAAAGATTAACAGGTTGAATTCTATGAATTCTATATCAACACAGTTAAACATACTTTAGACTAATATATAGCATGTTAAAAAGTTTTAATAACGCAAAACTAAAGGCTCTTAAGAGCCTGTGTCGCTCTCCTAGGTCTATGAGCATCTTAAACAGTGGACTCTCTCCAACATTGTGGACTAGAATAGAATTCATGACAATAATCTTTTTTTTCATTGATCTTGTATTGCTGATATTTTTTTGTGTGTCCATTTTCTCTCTATTTAGATTTTGCCCAAAACACAAAAACAGTAAAAATAAATATCAATTAAGGCAATCACTCCTATAAAGAGTAAACCAACAATTTCGGCAAAATTTTACTTATTTGTAGAAAGTGTCTTGCTGATCATTTTTGCTTTTTTAAGTGTCTATCTATCTTTTGAAAGTTTCCAAGATAGTAGGCAAAAACGTAAAAATATTGGTAATAAATTGCTTCGCTGAGCGCAGCTGGGTACGACCGCAGAGGTCCAACCCTGAAAAGTTGGGCCAAAATGGACACAATATTCACACTTGATACAGGTCTGAATTTGGATTGTAACTAAATTTTTGACACATAATAGGTTTCTGACACAGAATAACTGTAGTCAAAGAACTTCAAATTGGTTATATGATTTGAAATTATATTCAATTTATTGTTTTTGTGCAATACACTATGCTGTTGCGAATTGACCCCCCCCCCCCTACCAAAAAAAAATTATTTTACCCCGTTTTTTTGCTTTTGTGCAATACACTATGCTGTAATATTAACCCCCCAAAAAAAATATTTGAAGAAATTTTCTTTCAATTTCTGAAATCTGAAATGAGAAAAATTTCCCCCCCCCCCCTCCAATTTTTTTGACCTCCCCCCTTTCCCTTATTCCCCAAAAAAATTCTTTCCCTCAAGATATGGTCAGTATCTCAATTCAAATTTCTAATGCAGTTTGCAACCAAAATTACCCATTTAAATACATCATAAAAGTTTTAAGATATAAAATGACATACATAGTCATGGCTAAAATTAATATTAATTAATAGTAACTGCTAAAAATAAATTGACAGCTAATCATCTCAAGACAATCACCATTTCTTAATACATAATTTACAAGCAGTGTAAGGGAGGTAATCAAACAGTGTTCTTTAATTTGAATTGGATTACCTCCCTTACACTGCTTTTAAATTGTCTCAATTGTCCTTTAACCAGAAAAACCCTTGTTTTTCCCCTTTTTTTGCCCCTAATTACTAAATGGTTTGAGCCATAACCCCCCAAAGTCAATCCTAACCATCCTTTTGTTGTATGGAAGTTTGTGGTATAATTTCAGAGAGATTCATACACTTTAACACAAGTTATTGTCTGGAAACTACAAAAATGCTTATTTGGGCCCCTTTTTTGGCCCCTAATTCTTAAACAGTTGGGACCATAACCCCCAAAATCAATCCCAACCTTCCTTTAGTGGTTATAAACCTTGTGTTACAATTTTATTGATTTCTATTTACTTATACTAAAGTTATTATCCGGAAACCATCTGTCTTTGGACGACGCTGACGACGCCGGACAACGACAACATGATACCAATATACGACCAAAATTTTTTTAATTTTTGCGGTCGTATAAAAATCGTTATTAAAGAGCAAGTACTCCTACCTACAAGGAGTCGACTGATGATTTCGGACTTCTTTGTAGATCAAGTCTTACTGATCATTTTTGCTTATTTAAGTTTCTATCTATCTATTATAGTTTTTCAGATATTAGGCAAAAACACAAAAAAATGGTAAAAATCATTATCAAATGGCAACAAACATGAATAAAATCGATGAAATTTGTCATTTAAGGGCAATTACTCCTATAAGAAGTCGTCTGACAGTTTTGAAATAAATAGACAATGTGAAATCTAATAATTCTGAACATTTTTGCACCGAAAGATTTCTCCATTCATAGTGGTTTTCAAGAAAATAGACCAAACTTGCATTTTACCCCTATGTTCTATTTTTAGCCATGTCAGCCTAGTTGGTTGGCAGGCGGGGTCATCGGACACATTTTTTTAAACTAGATACCCTAATGATGATTGTGGCGAAGTATGGTTAAATTTGGCCTGGTAGTTTCAGAGGAGAAGATTTTTGTAAAAGTTAATGACGACACAGGACGCTAAGAGATAAGAAAAGCTCACTTGGTCTTTAAGGCCAGGTGAGCTAAAAAAAGGAGATGTTTTTTATTTTAGATCTCAAAATAAACCATTCTGTTTCTAGTTGGATTTTTTTGTCAAAAAAAATATTTATGCTGTAGAATTTGTATGAGTTTTACTTCCAAAAAATTTGCTATGTGCAGTATAATTTGTATGAGTTTTACTTCCAAACAAATTTGCTATGTGCAGTATAATTTGTATGAGTTTTACTTCCAAACAAGTTTGCTATGCGCAGTATAATTTGTATGAGTTTTACTTCCAAACAAATTTGCTATGTGCAGTATAATTTGCATGAGTTTTACTGCCAAACAAGTTTTCTATGTGCAGTAAAGAAATGCAACTTTGATATGAGGAATAACAAATCAATTTTAACATGAATAAAATGCTCCGCAGGGCGCAGCTTGATACGACCGCAGAGGTCGAACCCTGAACAGTTGGGGGAAGTATGGACACAACATTCAAGCTTGATACAGCTTTGGATTTGGATTGTGATTAAATATTTGACACAGCATAGGTTTCTAACACAGATTGAATGTGGTCTAAGAACTTAAAAATTTTAAATTGGACATTCACCTATTATGGTCCAATATCCAAAATCTAAATACATGGTTAGATTCAGCATATCAAAGAACCCCAAGAATTCAATTTTTGATGAAATCAAACAAAGTTTAATTTTGGACCCTTTTGACCTCAATGTGGACAAAGTTGATAACGGGGCCCAAAAATCAAAAATCTAAATACATGGTTAGATTCAGCATATCAAAGAACCCCATATATTCAATTTTTGTTGAAATCAAACAAAGTTTAATTTTGGACCCCGATTTGGACCAACTTGAAAACTGGGCCCATAATCAATCAAAGCGCTTGTAAGCGCTGTAGGCAGTTAACCGAAAACCAAGGCAAACGTAATTATGAAAACTAAGGCAGTGTTGCTTCAATTTTTTTAAGATTTGAAAGAACAAACATTAAACATTCGTATATTGGACATTTATGTTCATTAAACGAATTGATTATTAAGGCAAATTAATTAATATTTCATCAAGGTTTTCAAAAACAACTCATATATCAATGTAAATGACCCCCATCTTCACCCCAAGTGCATGATGTTACTCCATACCAAGTTTGGAATAAAATGACAGGTGATTATAAAACAGTTGGTCAAACATTCTCGGGCTTTACACTGCTTGAAAGATTTATATGTTTTCTTTAAAATGGGCCATAAATGAAAATTATTATAGGCCCAGAAATAATTTAATAAATAATTAAAGTAAATTCAATTAACCTAGACTCATTTTCTCCATCAATAAAATTTTATAATAAACAAGAAATAATTGTAACAGGATGCCGTTACGAAGTCTCCCACACAAAGCCCCCATAATTCGTCATTCCCATGGTCTCCTGACATTGGGCAAAGTCCAGTTCATATTGGTTTGGTCTAGTAAAGTGATATGCATATGTTACACCTAGGAGATTGACCCTGTATGTCATTCAAATCTTTTTGAAATGATGAACAGGAATAAATATGGTTTATGTGTGGGTATCTCGACCGTTTACAAGTTCTCAAACAGGAGGGGGTGGGGTGTCCCCATGGACACCCCCTATATTTCATTTGAATTGTTTTATTGTCCCATACATGAATATATATGGTTTAGGGGTGGGGATCTCGACCATTTCCAAGTTTTCAAACAGGAGGGGGTGGGGTGACCCGAGGAACTCCCCCTATATTTCATTTGATATGTTATATTGTCCCATACATGAATATATATGGTTTAGGGTGGGGATCTTGACTGATTACAAGTTCTCAAACAGGAGGGGTGGGGTGATCCCAGGTACTCCCCCTATATTACATTTGATTTGTTATATTGTCCCATACATGAATACATATGGTTTAGGGGTGGGGATCTTGACTGTTTACAAGTTCTCAAACAAGAGGGGGTGGGTGACCCTAGGGACCCCCCTATATTTCATTTGATTTGTTATATTGTCCCATACATGAATATATATGGTTTAGGGGTGGGGATCTCGACCATTTCCAAGTTTTCAAACAGGAGGGGGTGGGGTGACCCGAGGAACTCCCCAGATATTTCATTTGATTTGTTATATTGTCCCATACATGAATATATATGGTTTAGGGGTGGGGATCTTAACTGTTTACAAGTTCTCAAACAGGCGGGGGGGGGGGGGGGGGGGGGTGGGGGGTGTCCCCAGGGACTCCCCCTATATTTCATTTGATTTGTTTTATTGTCCAATACATGAATGTATATGGTTCAGGGGTGGGGATCTCAACCATTTCCAAGTTCTCAAACAGGAGGGGTTGGGGTGACCCCAGGGACTCCCCATATATTTCATTTGATTTGTTATATTGTCCCATACATGAATATATATGGTTTAGGGGTAGGGATCTTGACTGTTTACAAGTTCTCAAACAAGAGGGGTGGGGTGTCCCCATGGACTCCCCCTATATTTCATTTGATTTGTTTTATTGTCCCATACATGAATATAAATGGTTAAGGGGTGGGGATCTCGACCATTTCCAATTTTTCAAACAGGAGGGGGTTGGGGTGACCCGAGGAACTCCCCAGATATTTCATTTGATTTGTATATTGTCCCATATATGAATATATATGGTTTAGGGTTGGGGATCTTAACTGTTTACAAGTTCTCAAACAGGAGGGGGTGGGGTGTCCCCAGGGAACCCCTATATTTCATTTGATTTGTTTTATTGTCCCATACATGAATGTATATGGTTCAGGGGTGGGGATCTCAACCATTTCCAAGTTCTCAAACAGGAGGGGTTGGGGTGACCCCAGGGACTCCCCATATATTTCATTTGATTTGTTATATTGTCCCATACAAGAATATATATGGTTTGGGGTGGGGATCTCGATTGTTTACAAGTTCTCAAACAGGAGGGGGTAGGGTGACACCAGGGACTCCCCCTATATTTCATTTGATTTGTTTTATTGTCCCATACATGAATATATATGGTTAAGGGGTGGGGATCTCGACCATTTCCAAGTTCTCAAACAGGAGGGGGTGGGACGACACCGGGGAATCTCCCAAATTATTTTCATTTGATTTCTTTTATTGTCCCTTACAAGTATATATATTGTTTAGGGGTGGGGATCGCCACGGTTTACAAGATAAATGTACATTTTCAAATTGAAGGGAGTTGGGATGACCCCCAGGGACTCACCCTATATTTTGGTTGATTTTTTTATTGTCCTGTTCTCATTACTGAAGACTGCATGTGTCTATCACTTACTGTTTTCGAGAAATAGTCATTTGAAAATTTAAAAAAATAAAATCCCATAGGGTTCTATAGTAAACCCCTCCCTTCTTCAGGCCCCTCCAAATACCCCTAAAAGACCCCAATGCACAAACAAAAGATTAATGGCTCCGCTAGACATGTTAGTCTAATATTTTATGAAACTCTAAGTATATCTGACAAACGGTCAAAGTTGTCTTCTTAGACGGTTTGAGTGGATTTGGTCCGACTTGTCCCGGGGACGAGTTGTCCACATTACTTAAAACATCCCATCGACGTCGATTTCCGCATCTGTTTCATGACCTCGTTTCATTCATAAAATAACAACAACCTTATTTGGCAAGATAAGTTAAAAATTACCGCCCACTTATATAACTTAATTTCCTCTATCATAGAGATTTGTTGTATATGAACAATATTCCTGCGCATTTTGCCATTTGGGAAATAAAAACGACTTGTAATTACCGATTTTCGG
This sequence comes from Mytilus californianus, assembly GCF_021869535.1. Classification (NCBI taxonomy): domain Eukaryota; kingdom Metazoa; phylum Mollusca; class Bivalvia; order Mytilida; family Mytilidae; genus Mytilus; species Mytilus californianus. The sequence continues at coordinate 126,188,378 of NW_026262668.1, forward strand.
CGATGAAATATTTCATACAATTGTTCTTTGACATCGTAGCCAAAAGCACAGGGAATAATAAACTACGTACGGATTTCTCTTAAGCACTACTTCCTATGTGCAACTTCAAAAGTTTTGGGTAGTTCGACGATCATTTAAGGTTTTTCTGGTCATATTTTATGTATTCCAGAAATAAAAGTATTAAAAAAATGTCCAATTAGTTATAAATAACATAATAGCCAGCTAGATAATAACAATGGCCCGTATTTCAGCATTTATTGGTTAGAACACAAATCTAGGGTGCTCGCATAAGGCAGCTTAACTGCCTAAAAATCTAAATACATGTTTAGATTCAGCATATCAAAGAACCCTAAGAATTCAATTTTTGTTAAAATCAAACTAAGTTTAATTTTGGACCCTTTGGACCTTAATGTAGACCAATTTGAAAATGGAACCAAAAATTAAGAATCTAAATACACGGTTAGATTCGGCATATCAAAGAACCCCAATAATTCAATTTTTGATGAAATCAAACAAAGTTTAATTTTGGACCCTTTTGACCTCAATGTGGACAAAGTTGATAACGGGGCCCAAAAATCAAAAATCTAAATATATGGTTAGATTCAGCATATCAAAGAACCCCATATATTCAATTTTTGTTGAAATCAAACAAAGTTTAATTTTGGACCCCGATTTGGACCAACTTGAAAACTGGGCCCATAATCAAAATCTAAATACATGTTTAGATTCAGCATATCAAAGAACCCTAAGAATTCAATTTTTGTTAAGATCAAACTAAGTTTAATTTTGGACCCTTTGGACCTTAATGTAGACCAATTTGAAAACGGAACCAAAATTTAAGAATCTAAATACACAGTTAGATTCGGCATATCAAAGAACCCCAATAATTCAATTTTTGATGAAATCAAACAAAGTTTAATTTTGGACCCTTTGGACCTCAATGTGGACCAATTTAAAAACGGGGCCCAAAATCCAAAAACTAAATACACGGTTAGATTCAGCATATTAAAGAACCCCATGAAATCAAGAATAAAACCCAATTGAAATTGGTCAAGAAATAAGCAATTTATAGGAAGTATCTTCTTTTGCACAATCCTGTGCTATTAAATATTTCTTGCTATTGCGCAATACTGTACAATTGACAATTTCTTGCTATTGCGCAATATTGTGCTATTGGATATTTCTTGCTATTGCGCAATACTGTGCAATTGAAGATTTCTTGCTATTGCGCAATACTGTGCAATTGAAGATTTCTTGCTATTGTGCAATACTGTGCAATTGAAAATTTCTTGCTATTGCACAATACTTATTATATAATAATTTACACATCCTGTTTGGTGTGTATCTCCTACCATATCATTATTATTTGATTTTAAATATAAATCAGAAATAACCAACTTAAAATGGAAAATTTTAAAAGAAACAAAAAAGGAAAAAAAGAAAAAAAAGGAAAAAAAAAAGTAAATCCCCCCCCAAAATTTTTTGAACCCCCATTATGATTCATCACCCCCAAACTTAATCCCAGCCTTCCCTTTGTGGTATGGTACCTTGCAGTACAATTTCAGAGAGATCCATACACTTGAACACAAGTTATTGTCTGGAAACTAGAAAAAAATGTGTTTTTTGGCCCCTTTTTGGCCCCAAATTCCTAAACGTTTAGGGCAATTACCCCCAAACTCAAACCCAGCTTTCCCTTTGTGATATGGAACCTTGTAGTACAATTTCAGAAAGATCCATACACTTACACACAAGTTATTGTCATGAAACTAGAAAAATGCTTGTTTTTTGCCCCTTTTTTGGCCCCTAATTCCTAAAATTTGGAGGCAATTACCCCCAAAATCAATCCCAGCATTCCTTTAGTGATATGGAACCTTGTGGTACAATGTCAGAGAGATCCATACACTAACACACAAGTTATGTCTGGAAGTTACAAAAATGCTTATTTTTGGCCCCTTTTTGGCCCCTAATTCCTTTACTGTTATTACCATAACCCCCAAAATCAATCCCAACCTTCCTTTTGTGGTATTGAACCTTGTGGTAAAATTTCATAAAGATCCATTCACTTAAACTAAAGTTAGAGTTAAAACCAATGTGTCTTCGGACGACGACGACGACGCCGCCGGACGACGACGACGCCAACGTCATACCAATATACGACCACAAAAAATTTTTTGTGGTCGTATAAAAATTCTAATAAGACTATATCAAATTTCAAATGGATAAAATGGTATCTGGATGAGTGGCCCAACCACCAACTTGCCTCCCTACAAATCACCCTACCTTCAACACACACAACTATGAAAATAACTCACATCAATCAACAAAAAATATTTCAGTATCTTCCTATTCAGGCTTGACTATTAGCCCTACCTTTAATAAGTTTAATCCCGCTCAAACAAGAACTGCATACTCACTCTATTTGTAAAATAAATCATAACATAACATGTGGTCATGTCAGAGGACCCGGTTGGGGAGCGAGTAAAACTTTACAAAACATACATTCTATTACATATTAAATGTGAGACTCGATTGCATGTCTTTTTTGATTGGGATTTAACTACTCCTTTTAATTGAGGGAGTTTGGAGGATTGAATGGGGGTTGATTGAATTCATTTTGAATGAATTGTGCGAGTTATTTTCAGAGAGGGTGAAATTTGGGAGACTAGTATATATATATATATATATATATATATATATATATATACAAGTCTAAATTGAAAACAATGTTCTATCCTATGATTGCATTGGATAAAAACCGCAATTTTTATACGTGTGCATGCAAAACAAATTTCTTGGTAGAGTTGTCTAAATACAGCACAAACAACATTTTCCAAAAGATCAAATGAGTGAAAAAGTATATTTTAACAAAACGCATTTGACTAGCAGGTCGAACAACTGATGTCCTTAAACCCTGCTGACTGCCATTGGCGATTGCCAAATAAACGGATCACCGATGTAATAAATGGATCTCAATTATAAATTTAGTACTAAACAGAAAACAATAAACTTGCGGAAAAGATGGTATACCGCAAACAAAAGGTGCAAAGGTTTTTGTACACCATATCCGGATTTCGACAATTAATGTCTCTTCAGTGATGTTTGGAATCGAAAAGGTATTTGGAAGGCCATATATATATATATTGATTTTGTAATCATTAATTAAAATCCAACTAAATATTATTACATAATCTATGAAAATTGTCAGTCCTACACAAGTTGATACCTATATTTTGGCATTTTTTTCTCTCTGACTGTTTATGATGTCTTTACACTAAATCCATTGGATGTTGGATGTGTACTGATTGATATTTTAGTCTAAGATACATGTTTATTTTATTAGTTGTTATTGGCCTTGAACTAGCTTTCAGTGGCTGTGAGTACTCTCAGATCTGTACTTTGTGTCTTTAGTGTTTTTGTTAGTTGTTTTTGTACTTTGTATCAATCTGATGAAGACCTTTTAAACTGATTTCTATAGTTTGTTCTTATGTTTTGCTGTTACATGACTGTCCCAGGTTAAGAGGAGGATTGGTCGCACACACACGTTTAACCCCACCACATTATATAAGTGCCTGTCCCAAGTCAGGAGCCTGTAATTAAGTGGTTGTCATTTGTTTATGTTTATCATATTTGTTTTTCTGTAATTGTTTTGTACAGTTTGTTCTTGTTTTGGTCTGTTGCAACACTATTCCATGTTAAACCCCTATGCATAAAGCTATTTTGTATGTGCCCATCCTAAGTGAGGAGCCTGTAATTCAGTAACTACCGTTTGTTGCAGTATCATATTTGTTTTATGTTTATTGTTTTGTACATAAATCAGGCTGTTAGTTTTCTCATTTTGAATTGTTTTACATTTGTCATTTCAGGGCCTTTATAGCTTGCTTTGCGGTATGGGTTTTGCTCATTGTTGAAGCTGTACAGTGACCTATGGTGGCTAACTTCTCCATCATTTGATCTCTGGTGGGGAGTTGTCTCATTGGCAGTCTTACCACATCTTCTTATTCTTATATTTATGCCAAATTAGAACTTTTTTGACAGAAAACATTATTTGATTCTAGCTACTAGTTTACTTCAATATGTATAGGATGGAGACCTATGTTTCAAAACATGCAATAACCATTATATAAGCAACAGGAAATTGAACAGTTTGGGTACAAACACAAATCATTTAACTTTTTTTTATCCACATCTTTTTCTGATCTTTAGTAAATTTTATTTCTGGTAATTAAAAGAGATATGGACTTGACCTGGTAAGAGATTTCAGTTCAATTAAAACGGTCAAAACAATAAACCAAGTATGCTACTACTTCAATGTCAAATACATTTGTAAAGCATAGATAAACTAGCAAAATGCAAACAAAATAAAAATCCTTAAACAAATTTGGCTCTTGAGCAAATGATATGCCTTTTCATCAAAATACAAAACTCATTTCTCCAAAAAGGAAATTATTTTTGACAATCCAATGTAAAGTAAACATTTTATTCAAGTGGATGATATTTAATTTTACTTTAATAAACTATGAAATGTAAAAAAAAAGATGTCATTACCTTAACAAAATTGTAAAACTCTGAGAAAACAAAAACCTGTCAAAACTTAACCCTGAGAAAAACTTTTACCTGTGGAACTTAAACCATGCAGAAACCTGAAACCTGTGGAACTAAACCTGAAAAAACTGAAACCTGTGAAAATTTAATTTTGAAAATCCTGAAACCTGTGGAAACTTAACCCTGACAATCCTTAGACAGGCCTCTACAATAACTTTTTTTCCAACTTGTCCAGTAGGACAAGTACATACCAAAACTTACTTGTCCGATTGAAATTGTAACTTGTCCAACAAAAAAAATAATCTTAATAATAACCTTTTTTGCATTTTAAGTTGATTCAAGGAACAAAATGAATTAAAACAATAGAACAGAATTTGATTTATATCTTTTGAAATACCTTTTTCAAAATATGAGTCGAGAACAACTGAATCTAGTCATGTCACAGGACTTATGTTCTAGTTTTCATCAATGCCAAAGTCTCATCAGACTCTACACATGAGGCACTGTCTGATAGGCCTGTCAATTTCCACTCATTAAATTTGTATCCTGGTTTTTTAAGTTGAAATAAAATGCTCCGCTGGGGGCGCAGCTTGATACGACCGCAGAGGTTGAACCCTGAACAGTTGGGGCAAGTATGGACACAACATTCAAGCTTGATACAGCACTGAATTTGGATTGTAATTAAATATTTGACAAAGCATAGGTTTCTGACACAGAATGAAAGTGGTCTAAGAACTTAAAAATTATTAATTTACCTATTCAAACCATATCATTATTATTTGCTTTTATATATAAATCAGAAATAACCAATTTAAAATGGAAAATTTTAAAGAAAAAAAAGGAAAAAAAAATCCCCCCCAAATTTTTTGAACCCCCTTATGATTCATCACCCCAAACTCAATCCCAGCCTTCCCGTTGTGGTATGGTACCTTGCAGTACAATTTGAGAGAGATCCATACACTTGAACACAAGTTATTGTCTGGAAACTAGAAAAATGCTTGTTTTTTGGCCCCTTTTTGGCCCCAAATTCCTAAACGTTTAGGGCAATTACCCCCAAACTCAAACCCAGCTTTCCCTTTGTGAGATGGAACCTTGCAGTACAATTTCATAAAGATCCATACACTTACACACAAGTTATTGTCCTGAAACTAGAAAAATGCTTGTTTTGTGGCCCTTTTATGGCCCCTATTCCTAAAATTTTGAAGGAATTACCCCCAAAATCAATCCCAGCCTTCCCTTTGTGATATGGTACCTTGTAGTACAATTTCAGAGAGATCCATACACTTGAACACAAGTTATTGTCTGGAAACTAGAAAAATGCTTATTTTTGGCCCCTTATTCCTAAATTTTTTGGGCAATTACCCCCAAATTCAATTCCAGCTTTCCCTTTATGATATGGAACCTTGTAGTACAATTTCATAAAGATCCATACACAAACACACAAGTTATTGTCATGAAACTAGAAAATTTAACAGTAATATCTAAAAATGGAAATTACATAATAAAGGTATTAAAATAGAAAATGACATCATAGTCATGGCTAAAAAATAAACAAAATCCTTAATCAGCAACATTTTACAGTAATATCGAAAAATAAAATTCCTTTGTAACCATAAAAGCCCATTTAAATACATCATGACAGATATTAAAATAGAAAATGACATCATAGTCATGGCTAAACATAAGCAAAAACCTTAATCAGCATCATTTAACAGTAATATCTAAAAATAAAAATTTCTTTGCAACCATAAAAGTAAAATAGAAAATGACATCATAATCATAGCTAAAAATAAACAAAAATTTTTTTTATTACCAAATTTTAAATGGAGTTTATTAAACTAAAACAATAAATTTGCAACCATAAAACCCCATTTAAACACATCATAAAAGTATTAAATAATTCAACTACATCATAAGGCTATAAAAATAGAAAATGACTTCATAGTCAAGGCTAAAGGTAAACAAAAAACCTTCATCAGCAAAATTTTATATTGGCAAATTTCCAATGAAGTTTATTATACTAAAATTGTTGGCAAATTTCCAATGCATTTATTAACAATAAAGTTATTGGCAAATTTCCAATTTACATAATTTAAAAGCAGTGTAAGTGAGATATTTAAATGAGTTTGAATTACCAACCTTACACTGCTTTTAAATAATGTTTTGTACTTAATTGTCTATTAACCTGGAAACCCTTGTTTTTTCACCTTTTTTTCCCTTATTATTTAAAGGTTTGAACCATAACCCTAAAGCCAATTCTTAAATTCCAATGTAACCTAAATTTACAATATACATAACTTCAATTTAAGTTTTTGATAAAATCAAACCACATCATTATTATTTGCTTTTATATCTAAATCAGAAATAATTAACCAACTTTAAGTGGAAAATTTTCACACATCACGCCCCCCCAAACTCAATCCCAGCCTTCAGTTTGTGGTATGGTACCTTGCAGTACAATTTCACAGAGACCCAATTACTTAAACACAATTAATTGTTGGAAACTAAAAAAAATATTTTTAACCACTTTTTTAGCCCCTTATTCCTAAACATTTGAGCAATTATCCCCCAAACTCAATTCCAACTTTCTCTTTGTGATCAGAATTAACCAACTTAAAATGGAAAATTTTAAAGAAAAAAAAAGGAAAAAAAATCCCCCCCCCCCAAAAATTTTTTGACCCACTTCCCTTTGTGGTATGGTACCTTTAAGTACAATTTCAGAGAAATCCATACACTTGAACACAAGTTAATGTCTGGAAACTAAAAATGCTTATTTTTGCCCCCTTTTTTGGCCACTTATTAATAAATGTTTTGGGCAAACATTTTACAATAATATTTAAAACTGAAATTAATTTGTAACCTTAAAATTAAATAGAAAATGACATCATAGTCATAGCTAAAAATAAACAACCTATTGGTAAATTTCCAATGGAGTTTATTATACTAAAACAATAAATTTGCAACCATAAAAGCGCATTAAAATACATCATAAAAGTATTAAAAAAAAATTTAACTACATCATAAGGCTATTAAAATAGAAAATGACATCATAGTCAGACTAAAGGTAAACAAAAAACCTTCATCAGCAAAATTTTATATTGGCAAATTTCCAATGAAGTTTATTATGCTAAAATAATTGGCAAATTTCCAATTTACATAATTCAAACATAGTGTAGGTGAGATATTTAAATGAGTTTGAATTACCAACCTTACACTGCTTTTAAATAATGTTCTTTACTCAATTATTTGTCTATTAAAATGGAAACCCTAGTTTTTTAACCTTTTTTCCCCTTATTCCTTAAACGAAAAAAAATAAATACCCCTTTTTGGACCCCCCCTCTTCCCTTATGATTCATCACCCCTTTTTAGGCCCCTTATTACTAAATGTTTTGGGCAATTACCACAAAACTCAATTCCAGCTTTCCCTTTGTGAAATGGAACCTTGTAGTAAAATTTCAGAAAGATCCATACACTTACACACAAGTTATTGTCATGAAACTAGAAAAATGCTTGTTTTTTGCCCCCTTTTGGCCCCTTATTCCTAAAATTTTGAGGAAATTAACCCCAAAATCAATCCCAGCATCGTCCCTTTGTGATATGGAATCTTGTAGTACAATGTCAAAGAGATCCATAAAATAACACACAAGTTATGTCTGGAAGTTACAAAAATGCTTATTTTTCGGCCCCTTTTTGGCCCCTAATTCCTTTACTGTTGGTACCATAACCCCCAAAATCAATCCCCACCTTCCTATTGTGGTATTGAACCTTATGGTAAAATTTCATAGAGATCCATTCACTTAAACTAAAGTTAGAGTGCGAAAACCATTGTGTATTCGGACGACGACGCCGGACGACGACGACGACGACGACGCCAACGTCATACCAATATACGACCACAAAATTTTTTTGCGGTCGTATAAAAAGTTTGTTCAAATTCAATCAATAAAAAAAAAAGAAGATGAGGTATGATTGCCAATGAGACAACTCTCTGCAAGAGACCAAATGACACAGAAATTAATAACTATAGGTCACCGTATTGCAAGTATTGTTTTTTCTTCTATATATGATCAAATATGATTTGGGAATTTTATGGTAAATAATTTCTTCATTTTTATTTAAAAAATATTTTTTGTTAAAAAAATTACGTTATGGTATTTATTATAAAGCAACAGAATAAGGTAGGAAAACAAGGTACTGATTTGCCTTGGTCCCGAAATGTCTCCTGTTTCCTGCGTTGCCAAACTGTCTATTAATCATGTCTATTAAATATGTCTCCTACGGTGCCAAACTGTCTATTAAACTTGGAGTCGAATCGTTTCGAGCTGGTGACGAACTGTCTTGAAAAGTTACCTTATCTACAAAGTGCATCGCTGATTCGGATCAGTAAGACTGGTTTCCGAGAAAAGTATGCCTTTTACCTGTTAAAAAGTACCTGACAAAGAACCAGTTTTAAATCATCAATTGCAAGTAAACATGTCAAAGTAATACTTGTGTTTATCTTCTTTTCTTATTTTTTGTTTATAATTACTTTGTTCAAAGTTGAATTAAATTTATTTTCTGCATAATAATTTAACTTGTCCCATCGGACAAGCTTGATATAGCTTTTACTTGTCCTACCTTTTTTTCCTCTGGTACCGGACAATTGGACAAGCGTTATTGTCGAGCCCTGTTACAGCTGTTAAAATTTTGTTCTAAGAAATCCTTAAACCTGTGGATACAACTCTGGGAACTCAGCTCTAAGAAAATTTGAAACCAGTGTAAATTGTGAAAACAATCATTTTTCATATTTAAACTACTGCTTTCCATGCTTTCCATCTTAAATTTGTTAAGAAGAGGGTTCAATAACTACTTTTTGGTCTTATTTTTCAGTGAATTAAAGTCTGTATGAAAAATTGGATGATATCAAATAAAATAAAAGAACAGAGTTCTAATGTCCTCCGCATTGCACATATTTCATTTGTCCAAGGGCAATAACTAAAAATACTTTTTTTTTTGTTCTTTAAAACTTTTTATAAATATCTTAAGAGAAATGAAGGCTTGAAAGCAATGCAATTTCCATAGAAACTTTGCTTATATAAACCTTTGATATAAATTTGATAAAAATCTGGCAAAAATTGTACACATGAGAGCGCTTACAATGCAATTTTCCATATAATTAATATTTCAAAGGGACATAACTCTTTTAAAATTATTTAATCGTCACTGATTTTCGAACTTAACTGAACCATTGCTGATATAGACCTTTGATGCAAGTTTCATAAAAAAATTTTGTACACATGAAAGCGCTAACAATGAAATTTTCCATATAATCAATATTTCCAAGGGGCATAACTTTTTAAAAATAGTTGATCGGCACTGATTTTTGAACTTGTCCGAGATATTGCTGATATAAACCTATGATATAAGTTTTATAAAAATTTGGCTGGAATTGTTCATGTGAGAGCGCTAACAAGACCGGACTGACAGACGCACCAATGTGGGCCCACCCAGTATTTCTATGTTCCGCACAAAAAGACAGTTCAGAAGCCAAAACTTTACAATAAATATTGTTATGTCATCTTAGAAAGACCAGTTTTAAAAGCATTTTCATGAAACATATAAGTTTCAGATGGTTTATTTTATTGAGGGAACCAAAATCCAATAAAATACTTAGATCTGTTCTATATCAACAAATATCTCTCAATATTTATGGAGTTTTCCATACAATAACTATTCACAGCTCATAAATATATGAAAACTTAAGCTGTTTTTGTCACTTTTTAAAAAAGAAATTAATTTATGCTGTTTTTGAACATTAAAATTTTCATTAATATTTATAAAAATTCTCGAAAGAACTTAAGTTTAGACTTTACACACAGCTAACAAATTATTTCAGCATAAATTTCACCTGATTTTGTAATATTTCCTCTTACGTTAATGAGGTTTCCTAAAAGATGACTTTCAGTACATGAGAAAATGCATAAAGTGACACCACTTTAAAGGTGTAATACCACCAAATCATAGTACATCACATCCGGTTGCATACGAAAATAGATTGAAAAAAAATATTCCCTTGAATTTGACAGTTGTAGGTAATTAATCCTACATTTCATTGCAGTAAAACATTTCTGGGTCATAAACATATATTTTGGGTATTTAAAAGCACCATTATTTTTTTATTTGAGGTTTCTATAGAATATTTTGGAAACTTGAGGTTACATGGTTACTAAAGCTTGTACACAGGTTTATTAAAGGGGAAAATTTGATTGGTTAACTTCCAGTGATGGTTATTTTCTTATATGCAATGAATGTTATGTGAAATTTTTTCTATAGTACTGGACAGGATAAAACTTTACTCATGCCAAGTATTTTCTTTATTTGAAACAAAGATAAATTCTGCACAATTTTTTGAAAAGTGCAAATTTAACAAAGACTAATAGGGGAAAATCAATGGTGGTATTACACCTAAATATGGCCAATTTTTAATATTTTGTTAAAAAAAGGATTGTTTATAAATAGTATTAAAATTTGTGGTTGTAAAACAATTACCAAAAGCAAAATAAAAATATAATTTCAACTGCAACTTTTTTTTTACATTATATTGCATTGCAGGTAAATATTAGAGGATGTACATCAAAAACTTTATGTTTTGAAAGATGTTTGTAACATTGAAAGTTAACATACTTTTCTACCACATCTCAATTTGCTGAAAGATCTGGATAAAATTCAGTAAATGCTGTGTAGCATAACAAAACAAATCCCAACAATCATGCTTTTCCCTGGTATGTACTCACATTTATCACTGCTTTGAGAGACAGAAAGGTCTTCTCTCCTGCCCATGTATCCTAAATTTCATCACATGTTAAAAGTAAGTTCAAATAACCGTGCAAATACAAAAGTTTGTGGAAATATATCTTTCATTCATTGACACCATCAAAAGAATAATTTGAACTCATGCATGTCAAGCTTGTCAAATCAAATTGAAAAAGTATAATTATTATTATCCTACTACTATTTCACATAAAGAAATGGAGATTACTTTAATGGTTAATTTCAGAGTTTTGTTTTTAAATTATAAGTAACATAGAATGTAAATATCAAACATTGTCAAACATTGATGATATTTGTTCTTTAAGCCAGAATGTAAATAGTAGTGTCAGAAGATAACAATAGATCACATCTGTTCTTTAAGTAAGGTAATATTAAAGGTTAATTTTGTTAGTTAATGTAAACTATAATTGAAAACTGGATGCAAAACACAATACAATTGACAAAAAATACAATAATCATTAAAACATGTTGAATAAAGGGTTAATAAACATTATTTTTTACACACTTAGATAAATTCATGCAAAAATACATGCATTTTACATCTTTACTTCAAGCTGTGGTCTTTTCCTCACCATCAATACTTGAACAAATAGCATTTCTCTATAAACATTCTGCAGAATTTGTACAAGAATATACCTGATTCAGAGACGTAACTAGAATTTGTACAAGAATGTAACTGATTCAGAGACGTAACTAGAATTTGTACAAGAATGTACCTGATTCAGAGACATATTGAATTTGTACAAGAATGTACCCGATTCAGAGAAGGAACTAGAATTTGTACAAGAATGTACCTGATTCAGAGACATAACTAGAATTTGTACAAGAATGTACCTGATTCAGAGACATAACCAGAATTTGTACAAGAATGTACCTGATTCAGAGACATAACTAGAATTTGTACAAGAATGTACCCGATTCAGAGAAGGAACTAGAATTTGTACAAGAATGTACCTGATTCAGAGACATAACTAGAATTTGTACAAGAATGTACCTGACTAAGAGATGTAACTAGAATTGAACATACCTGATTCAGAGACGTAACTAGGTGACCTTGAACGGGATTCTGATCTATGTTTTCTTTCTTTTTTCTTCTTTCTGTGTCTAGTTGAAGATGATACTGTTTCTGCTTCAGACTCACTTTGCTGAAATTTAAATCATTACATTGGATGCTAGTATATTATAATACAGAAATATAAGGAAATATTGTTTCTATGATCACCAACCAGATTGACCCTTTTAGGTACCTAGTCACATTTACCTACTGGCTTTTCTCATGTCATTTACAATAGGTACTTTTTGACTTATTCTCATAAATGAATAACTTTTTTTTTCTTGTTTTGGAGAATGAGGAAAAATTCAACAATTATAAAGTTAACATTGTTAAGTGTTTTGGAGTATGGCATAATCTATGTACAAGCATTCATGTTCTTTATTTGTTTGTATATAAAGCAACTTTTGCATCCTTTACTCACTGATTTGGATTTTGACCGTGAACGTCTAGTTTTATGTTTTTTTGTTTTTTTCTTTCTTGAATGGTGATGACTACAGGATTCCTCCAGAATTTGTTGATATTCCCTAAACAATCGAATCCTTTCAGACTCCACTGTCACAGCTTGATACGCTGAGTCCTTCTCTAATTTTTCTCTAACCTACAAAAAAAAAATTGTTAAATAAGCTTATCACTGCTCTTATCCAATGCCACTAAACCAAAGTATACTAAGTTATTATTAGACATTAACAAAAATTCTTAGTTTTTGGCAATTTAAATTCCATATTTCTGATGAAAATCATCAGAACAGAAAGGTAACTAGTCTTCATAGAACCTAATTATATATAACATTATACAACAATTTGAAAGAGGTAAATTAAAGCATACTGGAGTTATCACAAGACATGCTCAGATGTACGATGGACAGATTTCATTATAAATATTAAGATACTTTTTAGGATATGTATTAGAAATAAATTATAAAATTCAGTAATAATTACAAATGAATACCTTCCTTTTTTTTTGATGATAACATTCATCATTTTTAACAGCTCACAAGTACAGTTAAGTAATTAAAGTCTGTGGACCTTCTAAATATGCAGGTGTGGGGTAAATTACAATGAGATATCAACCCAAAAACACAATTTAACCAAAATACAGATTAAATACAATTGCTTCAGCAATTTTCAATAAGTTTTTTTACTTAATTTACAACAGAAAAAAGAAGTGTTACAGAGCAGAAACATATGTATAGTTTTATTCCAGTTTACAATCCATTGTAAGACTACTCACATCTTCCCATCTTGAAGTTTCATCTATCTGTGCTGGACCAGATTTCAGCAGGTTTCTAAATGAACTCTCTATTTTTCTCAACTGTTAAAAAAATAAATAAAAAAATCACTACTGTGAATATACAAGTTTAAATGAGTAAACTATCATCAAGTAATTAAAGCACATTAACATTAGGCCAAAAAAAATATATGTCTGTTTACGGTTACCCGACCGACCCTACTTTTGAGAGCCGACCCAGAGTCATTTTATTTCCGTCGTAAAGTGAAAAATAAACTGAACTCGTGTCAAAAGTGAAGTTAGTGTTGCCAATAATATAAATCAATTGCCTGATACATCCCAATGCTCACAATCGTGAATATGATAGCTGTTTTAAGGAAATTCGTGACTTGTGTGATGAAATAAACACCTTGCCGCCATTTTTTTCCAACCAATAACCAAGGGAAATAATCCAATCATTAAAAATACGGGTAAACTCGGCCCATGATCAACTCGGACCACGACAAGAAGAGACCGCATGACTCAAAATCATGTCACAAAAAATAAAATGAAAAAATAAAATAAAATGGAAATACCGACCTACCTACCCTATTTTTTTAAAGTATGTTACCTAAAACAGACATATATTTTTTTTTGGCCTTACTGGTGTAAAACACTGTAAGTTATCAAAAATGAGTACCTTTTTCACATTTATAAAGTGTTAAGATCAATATGTCTTTGATCTAATCTTTACAAATATACATTTTAAAATGTCAAGTGAACCTCAGGTTCATTGTTTGAAACAGTTTTTAACATACAATTTGACATAAAATTGTATTATCTATTTTTGTAATCTCTAGTATTGAACAATTATTACCTCAAGTTTTGACATCATCACACATGTAATTTAATGAATAACTTTAAATACTGATATAAACACTAAATTTAAAACTATAAGAAAATGTAATAGGCTTACTATATCAAATTTAATTTCTTAATAAAAAAAGTTAAAAGTTTTGCTCTAATTACTGTTAGTAATTAAAAACAAATTTTTAAAATTTAAAGATTTGCTTTTTATTGATAAAAATTACACTGAACTTTCCATTAATATTTGAATTCAAAGTACTGATAAGTTTAAGTACTTTATAAGACTTCTTAATCTTGTACAACTAAAGTCTTCTATATATTACAATATTTTTTTCATATATAAACTCCTACTGACTAACACAGTACGTAGGGATGTTCCAGGTCCTAACACAGAAGACTGACATAGTTTTGTTTCATAAAGTGAGTCAATTAGATGTAACCTGAAAGTTTACAAACCAATGGAATCAAGAACTTAATTCTGTTAATTCAAATAATGAATTCAGTTGTATTTACTTTTACAAGTATTTAAAATAGTTAACAAGTAATATCTATTTTATCCACATTTATATCTGTAGACATGCTGATTTAAAGTGAACACGTACTGAAGCCAAAGTGTGTATGAGGAACTGTAGGGTGCTTATTGACTGTAGTGTATCAAACATGATAATATTGCATTTGAATGGTTGAACTGCAGCGTCATTCAAATTATGCAATGAATCTGATAGCAGTTTAATGCAAAAATGGGCTTTTACCGGGTCAACAATGGAACCTATTTTTTAAAAAGAAAGAAATACTCATAATGCAAGTGACTTATCCATTTATAATTATCAATAAAAAATCTGACATTCCATTTAGACCACAAATGTCACTTTTCCCAACAACAAAAAGACATTTGGTTTAACAGATTAGGCTGATATCAATAAGATTTCTATTTGCATTGTGGTATGCTTGGAATTTTCTGAAACAAGCACAATTTTTGTTTAAAAATATGAAAAGATGGGTCCTATCATAGAGAATAAATATTTTATATTTGATTATTTCTTTCCCACAAATACCCTGAAAACAACAATGGCTCTGTTTATCACCGCAAGGCCTGGTATATGCTTTTCAAAAACAATAAAAAAGAAATTGAACTTTTCTCAAGCTAGAGATACAAAGATATAACCCACCTTTCTTGCCTCTTCTTTCAGTCTTTCTTTCTCTCGTGCCTCAGCTTTTTCTATTAGCTGAAATTATACAAAATGGTTATATAGAATAATACTTCCATGTTTATAAGGTTTCTTAAACTATATACTATAAACCAAAATTGTGACAATTTTATTTTTTCCATATCCAGTATTTATTATTGAATATTATTCTACTACTAAATCATGATCTAACAAAGATGAAAAAGTGAATGCATCTTTTACTTAATTTCCTTGTATACTTTGTATTCTTCTCTTCCATTACAAAAAAGATTACAAAATGGGCTTTGTTTTTTCGTGAATATTTTGGTCTGTAGAGATCTAGAACATACACAGTAACGGATGTCACAGAAGAGTTCCATTGGTAAGGTAAAGTTGTGTTACAATAATAAAAAAAAATTATTCAAGAGTTCCATAACACTAGCAAAAATGGTCAAACAAAAATGACCATATAGTATGGTTAACTACAGGTGATGACAAATAAGTTTTCTGGCAAATGGTCTCATAAGAGATGCATTCACAAAGAGTTACTTGGTTTAATTTATATACTCCAAAATTTTCTTTAACTCATGCAAAGATTGTCAAACCAAATTACCATTAACCAGAATAATAAGACAAATAATCCTTAAAGTATGGAAGCTTTAAACAGTTTAGTATTAGTTAGTTTCAGATGGACGGACAGGCGAAGATTATAATTATGTCCTCCCCAGCACACAAGGCAAGCGACAATTACACTGGCTTGATTTTTTCTATAAAGCACATTTCTATTTCTCAATATCTTTCCAGTTAAAAACTTACACTGTTATATGTGAGTTTGATATTTCCAGAATCCAAACCAATTGCTCTTTTATCCTCAGCTATAACATAGGCCAGATCCTCAAATGATGTTGTGAGATCAATGCTAAAACCTTTGTCCTAAAGTAAAAAGATAGAAACAACAATGGTTACAATAATTTGTAATTCTATATGTTCTACAAAATACTACTGCAAGTTTATTGAAGATGAACATACACAGATTGCATTCTTGACCAATCAAGATAACGTTTAACAAAATTGTGGAGATCAAAGTTAGGTCAATCCTTTCAGACAGCTATGAACATCTGGTATTAATTCTATGATTAAAATATAGTTGACCTAATACTTATAAAAACAGTGAAACTGACCTATTAAAAAACATTAGCATAGATCTTTGAAGCATGGAAATGAGGTCAGGTCATTAAACATGTGAAATAAGTCATTTCTTTTCTTTTATGAAATAATTACAACTAAAAAGTGCAAAAAATATTATGTACATTATCTGTAGAATTATTTTGAAAATCATGAAGTTAACATCACTGATAGATATCTTACTCGTAATATTTCTTTAACAACTTTCTTTTCATCATGAAATCTTGCTTTCAAATCTTCAACATAAAACTTAAATAAATCTAAAGGCGTGGAACCTGCAAATATGGAAAATACAATAATAACAAATAAAATACAATATCATCAATACCAGTTAAACAAATATTGTAGTTGTAATGATTCAAATCTATGATTTCAATAGTTAGTGATCGAAAAAACAAGCATTCTGAGAGTATTGCATGGCAATACATAGTCCCCTACAGGTTAAAAATTCATTGTACTGGAACAAAATACTAACTTGATCTATAACTTGTCATGGTGTAAACTATATAACAAATATCAAGTCAATATCTTCAAGCATGACGAAAAAAAAGTGTGGAAAACTGATTATTTAAGTGAATTTTCTAAGTCCAAGGACCATAACTCTGCACAAAATAATCAGACCAGAAAAAAATTCGAACTTGATCTGTAACTTGTCATGATAAAACTATGTACCAAATAACAAATCATTATCTTCAAGCACGAAGAAAAAAAGTATGGAAAACTGATTTGCCGGACTGACGAATGGAGTGCAAACCTAAAGTCCCCTTCGACATCCTAAAGTCCCCTTCGACTTTGTTGGTAGGGGACTAATAATTATATAATTATATAATAGCTGAATGTTTAATGATGTACCAAGAAAAGGTTTATTTTACACTCTAAAGGTAATATATACTGTGGATTCATTTATTTCCTTGGATACCAATTTTTGAGAATTAAAGAAAAATTGTATTTTCGTAGATTTTTGATTTTGGGGTTTTCTATAAAGGAGTAGGTCCGGTAAGGGCCGATTTTGGCCTCAAAATTCAGGTTCATCTAATAAAAGATTTTGGACACTTTTTAAACACTTAAGTGTCTACTTCAGTCGATTCAATTAGTTTATGTGAAAGATTTGAACTGAATTAGTCATTAAAGACGCTCAAATTCAAGCTTAAATATGAAAAATCTATCAAATATGCTATAATATGTCACTTTTCAGATGGTTTTTGTCAAAAATGAAAGTGGCCGCATCCGTGTTCATTCTCACCCTTTATATAAGTTATGTATTATCATCAAATACAACTTACATTTAAATATTAAGAATGAACACAAATGCGGCCACTTCCATTTCAGACGGAAACCGTCTAAAAATTAACACAAATGCTAAAATTTCAAAGATTTCAGTAATTTAGCATGACTTAATGATGCTAGTACCCGTTAAATATGCATTGTATTGTCAAAAACAGCCCATATTTATGTAACAGAAGTATTCTTCTTTCCAATAAATAGCTAAAAATTTACATTTTAACAATTTTGTAAATCTGCTATATTTTGGGGCCAAAAAGGGGTCTTACTGGGCCTGCTCCTTTGTGTAAAAGCCTATAGAAAATATGTACATTTAGAGAAGAGATAGAATCTTCATTTAGATACAAGTCTTGTCAAGAGTAAAATATTAACACTGAGAAACTGAATTTTTCTCCTTTATAGGAACTAATAAACAACATTATCTTATATAAGAAATAGAACTAACTTTCCTTTCATGATGCTAAATTTTAAGACTTCATGTGGTAACTTAATGATATGATTTGATAAAAGTACATTTATAATGCTATATAAGATTTAACTCTTAGTTTCTCATTAAAATATTTTCAATGAAATTCATTTTAAACCTAAATTAGAAATATGTTAATCAACTGATTATACCTGGTTGTCCCAACATATTTGTAAATCTGACATCTTGAGTGATGATTGGATAAAGATCCATCCACAAAGACATGGAATTTAGTTTTCCCTGTTCATGTAACTCATCCAGTAATACCTGCAAATATGGCAAATATGGCAAATATACATTAAACATTATTTAGATACATTATAGCTACTGACACAAAATCAAATCCATGTTTCAGTGCATTTGCATCTTATAGATATATCTACAGGCTATAAAGGCATATTCTATGAACATAATGATTAAACTCCACCATATTGATATGAAAAAAATATGACAAATATATATACAATTCAGGTATTAAGAGTTAAGTGCTTTTCAGAACTGATTTTTGTTGTACTTTATTCAAAGTATTTTTTTTTTATTCATTTAAGAATTGAATGCTTCTTTTTGTAAATTTATTGGGGTGTAAATTTTAGTGCTCTCCATCAAGGCTTATGGAAATTACAAATTAAGTTCCTTTAGTTTTTTTCAGAAAACGCATTGGGACCAGAATCATGCCATATTAATGAAAACATACTAACCAGAAAACCTTCCCTATTTTTCCTTTGCTGTCGTTTCATCCTGCGTCTTTCACGTTCTTTTTCATCATCATATTCTTGTTCCAACATTCTTATGTGTTCCTCAAAAGCTATTAATGCATCTTCTTTATCCATATCTAAAATAAAGTTATTCATCTATAGTCAGAAAGAACAATTTTAATCAAGTTTTTTTTTACTAGCACCCCAAACTTCTGTAGTGATGAAAGGAACCATAGATATCCCATACAGTAAGTTAGGACTGTGCTATGAGGAGGAGGGACCATGGATTTTTTTTTAGTTGTTCCGATATGTGAATATGATCAAGGAGGGTCTCAATGGTGGGGAGGGGTTAGTTCTCCATTTCTGTATTCTGTTTTAAATTTGTAGTCCATTTTTCTCTATTATAATTCTTTATATTTTAGTGCCCCTTTTTTATCTATGCAAGTTTATATTGTAGCATTGCTTTAATCTTTATTCCTTAATTGGTAATTGAAACAAGAAACATATACATACATGTACTATATATTATATTTAGTAAGTCTTATAATACATACAGTAGCCTTGCATAGTGGGTAAATCAGGGATATACAGACACATCTGATGTGCTTATCATCAGTGTTCTATTGAACACAACTATGTAAATCGGTGATAGTGGGTTAATTCAGGGATATCATACAAAATCTAATTATACCACCATAGTTCTGATACTTACTATGTAGATCTGGGTCGTCTGTAAACCTTGGATTATCTAGTAACATCTGTTGTGCTTTGGACCATCAGTGTGGTAATACTTACTATGTAAATCTGGGTCGTCTGTAAACCTTGGATTATCTAGTAACATCTGCTGTGCTTCAGACCATCAGTGTGGTAATACTTACTATGTAGATCTGGGTTGTCTGTAAACCTTGGATTATCTAGTAACATCTGCTGTGCTTTAGACCATCAGTGTGGTAATACTTACTATGTAAATCTGGGTCGTCTGTAAACCTTGGATTATCTAGAAACATCTGCTGTGCTTCAGACCATCAGTGTGGTAATACTTACTATGTAAATCTGGGTCGTCTGTAAATCTTGGATTATCTAGAAACATCTGCTGTGCTTCAGACCATCAGTGTGGTAATACTTACTATGTAAATCTGGGTCGTCTGTAAACCTTGGATTATCTAGTAACATCTGCTGTGCTTCAGACCATCAGTGTGGTAATACTTACTATGTAAATCTGGGTCGTCTGTAAACCTTGGATTATCTAGTAACATCTGCTGTGCTTCAGACCATGTTGTACAGTATGTCAAATTAGGCATGCTGTCTAAAATCTCAGCAAACACTTTTGTATTTCTTTTTCTTAATGTTTTGGCTTCTTCCTGAAAAGAAAGTTTGAATTATAATTTGTAGCTGAACATTAAATAAACAGGTATTTAGACTGCATTCAAAATGATACGATGACAGATTCAAAGTGTTACGACTTTAATAATGACCACTGACATATAAAACAGAAGAAACTGTTGACCTCAGATCAATAAATAGTGTAAGATTTTACATGTAGTTTCCCTACTATTTTTGTTGGATTTCATTTGAATTATTTAATTATTGCTTTGCTTTTTACCTTGTAATTAGCCATAAAATGTTTTTTACTACTTTCTTATGATAGAGCACAAATGTGAAAAGAAAACATAATCTACAAATAAGTTTAACCCTGCGCCATTCTGTATGTGCCTGTCTAATTATTTGTTTTATACTTAAATCAGTCTTTCTTTTTTCTTGTTTGAATTGTTTTACATTTGTCATGTCAGGATCTTTTATAGCTTGCTATACGGTATGGGTTTTGTTCATCGCTAAAGGCTGTACAATGACCTATAATTGGTAACTTCTAACTCATCTTGTCTCTGGTGGATAATTGTCTAATTGGCAATCAAACCACAACTTCTTATTGATTTACTGAAATTCATTTGTTAGATAAGTGACAATTTGGAGAGTAAAACAATTGAAAACAGGATATAAAAGGGACACAATCTGAATAGTGTTTAACATAAAGATTAACTTTCATTGAATTTGCATTAAACTTATCACCTGTTAATGTTAGTACTACAGTAATTATTACTAAAGAAAAAAAAACTTATCAGATTTATATACAAGCAAACAATAAATTTTTGTTAGAAAATAAATCAACAACCTATTGTAAAACAGTATAATGTTTATAACTAGTTACAAATAAAATGTCATGAAGAGGTTTTTATATGCAAGTCAAACTTTTATAAAACACTGTTCCTGATAAGTGTTTCAAAATTGTTCCACTTCAGTAAACAAACAGTCGGAAACTAGAAAGGATGGGAAGAATAACTTTTATTCCACTGCACTGGCTTCATACTAACAATCTTCACTACCAATGAACTTGAATATGTTACCAGCTCATCAGTTTGAAAAGATTAATTCAAATAGCAACTTGGTAAAATATTGTAGCCAATTGGTATTTTAAACATGTTAAAAGAACAAAGTCTTTTGATATGCACTGCAAACCTACAAGAATTAGAATACTAAAGAGTCCATTTAATAAAGAATTTAAAATATTTTTATTATATATTGCATCAAGATGTTTTCAGTGCTAAATATCGATATTGAAGACAAAATTGCTAATTTACTATTCTTGTAAAATTTTGCATTTAAAGAAATCTTTGACCAAAGCAAAATATATTTCTTCTGATTGTCTTTTTTTGTACATTTGGCCCAGCAATTTCAGAGAAGATTTTTCAAAAGTTTACTACAACAGATGGACACCAAGTGATGGTCATTATTCACATGACATTTTAAAGATATAAGTTTTTAACAGTGGAAGATCAACATGAAAAGAAGTCAAATTATATCACAAGTTATGGCATATATCAAGAAACTATGATTTTTAGTATCTGAGAAAATTTCACAAAAATTTAATAATATCATTTTAAAGATATAAGTTTTCCAAAAAAACAAAGTAGAACATCAAAGGAAATGAAAAATGTGTCATATATCATGAAACTGGTATTTGCTGAGAAAAATGTGACAGCTGTGTTAAGGACAAATGAAAGGAGGGACAGAGGTAACCCAGTATACCCTCTCTTTTAGAGCAGGGATCACCCAGTATACCCTCTCCTTTAGAGCAGGGGTAACCCAGTTTACCCCCTCCTTTAGAGCAGAGATCACTCAGTATACCCTCTCCTTTGGAGCAGGGATCACCCAGTATACCCTCTCCTTTAGAGCAGGGGTAACCCAGTTTACCCCCTCCTTTAGAGCAGAGATCACTCAGTATACCCTCTCCTTTGGAGCAGGGATCACCCAGTATACCCTCTCCTTTAGAGCAGGGGTAACCCAGTTTACCCCCTCCTTTAGAGCAGGGATAACCCAGTATTCCCTCTCCTTTAGAGCAGGGGTAACCCAGTTTTCCCCTCCTTTAGAGCAGAGATCACTCAGTATACCCTCTCCTTTAGAGCAGGGATAACCCAGTATACCCTCTCCTTTAGAGCAGGGATAACCCAGTATACCCTCTCCTTTAGAGCAGGGGTAACCCAGTTTACCCCTCCTTAAGAGCGAAGGTATAAAAAAACATGCAATAAATTCCAGTTATTCTAACCTTATGTTCTGTACTTACAGATCAGTGCAGATTTAACTCTTAACCTTAACTAAAAAAAAATTTCTCAGCGAGTTTAAAACTTGCAATTGTTTTAATGTCTACAATAGCATAATATAATAACAGGCCAAAGAATAATTTGAATTGGTTTAGACTTCTTTGATTGAAAAGAGTAGTTTTCTTTTTATGTAAATCATTTCCTTTAATGTATATACAATTACAACTGATTTTTTTGACCCACGTCAATTTGATTTCTACCTCCTGTCCTTTGCATAAGTAATGCTTAATTTTATGCAAAACATTCAATTGATACAGAAAACATCTATAGTTGTATATTGCACCTAATGTAAATGTGTATTTAGACCTGCACCAACCTGTAAGCTATCCATAGCCATACCCACCACCCAAAGGAGAAAATGTCCCTAATGCAATATCATGAATAAGGTAAATATGATAATGGAAAAGACAATATTTCAGATAAACTACAAAGTATCAATTTTGCTTTGTAACTTCCTTCAAACTTAGTATTTCTTTAATTTTCAAAATAACTATAAAATAAAATATTCCTTTCATTCATGATTTACAAAATCAAAAAGGTAAAATTGATTTCCTCATTTATTTCTTACCCCTAATATTTCCTGAGAAAATTTTATGTGAAATAATATAATCAATGGTGTTTAATTAATATTTTTCAAATCATAATTTTAATATTTCTATTAAAATTCAATAGTAGATAAGTGGTATGAATGCAAGTCATGTGATCAATTGATGTAAGACAATATCGTGATTTAACCACACTTTTTTATCTTCTTTTATTCAACAGCAAATAAGACTTATAGTACTTATTGTAGAAGTAAAAAGAGATGATTAGTGATAGCAGTAATAGCAAGGTTAATCTACTGATGCTGATTTTACAGGTAACTACAGAATAAGTATCTACATGAAAAGAAAACACCAGCAATATTAATATAATGTTTAGTAGCAAAAAGTGGATATTACTAAGTGTAATGAAATATTATATGTGTGTGATTTTATCACCTTTTCTCTCTTAGCAAGCATATGTATAACATCATCAAATAGATCCCTGCGATCTCTGTCAGGAACATTGGCCCATACATCCAGGTGACCAAACATGTCATCTGCTTTCCTGAAAGACATAAACAAAAATCTTATCAGAAATAAAGTTACACATAATGATGCTATTTTGTATGCGTCTTTGTTTACCTAAAGATGGTACAAATGTCACTACAGTTCATTCATATGCATATATACAAAAAGATAAGTGTATTTATCGGCATTTAAAATATTGTTGTTTTAAGATTTTTGTGTACAGATAAACATAAATTCAGTATATTTCATTCCAACATAGCTTTCCTGTCAGGAACATTTAACACTGCAACCATGTTACAATATAGTTTCAATGGTTCTTACATTATATGAAGTTTGGTGGTAAAATGGTCTAAGAAATCATTTGAAATCACTATTTGAAAATATGAATTAAGGTTAACATAAGCACATGCTTTAGGACAGACACAAGCAATACTTTATAAAGTCAATAAGAAGCATTCATTGAATGCAGTGCCAGAAACAAATAGGAAAATGTCTTTATCATCATACCTTGAATATATTCTAAAGTGTTGGAAACTTCAAACCCAAAAGTAACAATGGTTGGTTTGTATGAAATCAATGATAAAAGTGTTTTGAGTGAAATGTATTTGACTGTCAAACTAATAACTTGCCAATATTTAATGTTAGAGTTCATCTTATCACAACTCAATAAGAACTGTTCTAAATCTTCTTTGTTCTGCTTAGCTCTAAGTCTCTGTTCCTCCTAAACAAATGACAAAGAAATTCAATTAACTTATTATCATCACTATATTTTGATTCAGTTTCACAGTTCTTAATATAGATAGTCATTTTGTTAATGGTTTCATTTAAAGAGGACCACTTGTCATTTCTTTGTATTGTTTCACATTCATTTTGACTTGAAATGCTGTAAGGGTTGTTTGTTGCTGGTGTTTTTAGTTCAGATGTTAACCATATCACAAGTCTTCAGTTAATGACTATTCCCTCAGCTATCAAGGTCAAGGTACAGTAGATGGGCTATGTCACAGATGTTGATAAAATTTCGTATACAATTTTAACATGTTGAAAATTAACTGATAATTGAAAAACATTAACAATTTAACTGTTAAACTACATAAAAATATCAAAAATCAATTCTGTGACCCTATTATTATTTTATATCAATATAATGAAAATTTATGTAGAAACAACTTGCCAATTTTAAAGAAAAACTTGTAAACACTATAAACAATACGGGCTTAAATTGATTAGTTGCTACTAACAGAAATCCATTTTGTTTGTATTTTTTTGTGTATTTAATTGGATAATAATATCAATCCTGTTATCAACATTTTTCAGATTATATTATTTGATAGCTGCTAATTACAACTGTGATTTTAAAGATTTCTAAATACCTTCTCTTCTCTTGCCCTCTTTGTCTTGTATTCATTAAATGCTTGTTTCCTTTCATTCAGCTGTTTGAGAGCTCCATATCTAGGGTCATTTACTATCACTTTAAGAGCTTGTTCCCATGATGCAGTAGATGACACACCCTATTAAAATACATAGTTTTTGTTACTTTTTTATCAATGACGAGAAAAAATTAGAAAATATCAGCCATTGAAGATTGATTTTTGCACTTTGTTATTTTTATGACTGGCATATATTGATGAATTTGAGAATACGTAAATCACATGCTACTTTGACCTATATCTAAAGTAAGTTTAATTAATTTTATTTGATCTAATAGTGAGAGATCTCCGCTCCATTTATTTGAAACAGTAGATGGACATAATCATTGATGAAGACCTTTGACTATAAACTTTCAATTACTGCAAAAACTTAGATGTATGTCATTGATGGCAGACATGTATCGCCTGCATTGCTAATCATTCAATTGATTGCCTTTTATTGCTGAACACCTTACCTTACCTTTCAACTATATTTCCAACTAAGATAAAGTTGATGATGGTCAACAACTTAGATGTTAGACATAAGTCTTTGATAGCAGACATGTGTTACCTGCATATATAGCTTATTATTCAATTGCTTACAGATTCAGTCCATTTGTGGTATAGGAATTCAAATTAAAGTGGTAAAAAAAATATATAAGAAGCTGAGCCACACAGTACCAGTGAATGATTATATGAGAGTATATGCCACACTGTATAGGGGTGTATAAAAAGCTGTCAAAAAGATGTGTGACTCCACCTCTTACTGAATTAATTCTAAAAATTGTTTGGTAATGTTGAACCTCAGAAATCAAAGTTTTAATATATACCAAAAGGAGGTGCACAACTTTAGTTCCTGAGGAGCTTGTTTTTAGATTTGACTTTAATAAAATTAATAGAAATGTTTTATCATTCTGTTGATTGTCACTGGAAGACAGAAATATTTAATACTGGTATTTCTCTTATATACATTAATATTTAATAACAATGAATTGGAATAAATACCCTGACATGTCTGTAATTTTTACCTTATCACGAAGCAGATTTTTGAATGCTTCCATAGCTTCTTTTTTGTTCCTAAATACAAGTGGAGCTTGTTCTTTTTTCACTGGTCTTTCTTCTTCACTTTCACTGGAACTGAAACAGAAAAAATAAAATGCTCCGCAGGGCGCAGCTTGATACGACCGCAGAGGTCGAACCCTGAACAGTTGGGGCAAGTATGGACACAACATTCAAGCTTGATACAGCTCTGAATTTGGATTGTGATTAAATATTTGACACAGCATAGGTTACTGACACAGAAAGAATGTGGTCTAAGAACTTAAAAATTTTAAATTGGACATTCACCTATTATGGTCCAATATCCAAAATCTAAATACATGGTTAGATTCAGCATATCAAAGAACCCCAAGAATTCATTTTTTGATGAAATCAAACAAAGTTTAATTTAGGACCCTTTTGACCTCAATGTGGACAAAGTTGATAACGGGGCCCAAAAATCAAAAATCTAAATACATGGTTAGATTCAGCATATCAAAGAACCCCATATATTCAATTTTTGTTGAAATCAAACAAAGTTTAATTTTGGACCCCGATTTTGACCAACTTGAAAACTGGGCCCATAATCAAAAATCTAAATACATGTTTAGATTCAGCATATCAAAGAACCCTAAGAATTCAATTTTTGTTAAAATCAAACTTAGTTTAATTTTGGACCCTTTGGACCTTAATGTAGACCAATTTGAAAACGGAACCAAAAATTAAGAATCTAAATACACGGTTAGATTCGGCATATCAGAGAACCCCAATAATTCAATTTTTGATGAAATCAAAGAAAGTTTAATTTTGGACCCTTTGGACCTCAATGTGGACCAATTTAAAAAACGGGGCCCAAAATCAAAAAACTTAATACACGGTTAGAATTAGCACATTAAAGAACCCCAAGAATTCAAGAATAAAACCCCA
Source organism: Mytilus californianus (assembly GCF_021869535.1). Taxonomy (NCBI): domain Eukaryota; kingdom Metazoa; phylum Mollusca; class Bivalvia; order Mytilida; family Mytilidae; genus Mytilus; species Mytilus californianus. The sequence goes on from NW_026262668.1 coordinate 126,215,729, forward strand.
TTGAAATTGGTCAAGAAATAAGCAATTTATACGAAGTATCTTCTTTTGCACAATACTGTGCAATTGAATATTTCTTGCTATTGCGCAATACTGTACAATTGACAATTTCTTGCTATTGCGCAATATTGTGCTATTCGATATTTCTTGCTATTGCGCAATACTGTGCAATTGAAGATTTCTTGCTATTGCGCAATACTGTGCAATGGAAGATTTCTTGCTAGTGTGCAATACTGTGCAATTGAAAATTTCTTGCTATTGCACAATACTTATTATATAATAATTTACACATCCTATTTGGTGTGTATCTCCTACCATATCATTATTATTTGCTTTTAAATATAAATCAGAAATAACCAACTTAAAATGGAAAATTTTACAAGAAAAAAAAAGGAAAAAAAGAAAAAAAGGAAACCCCCCCCCCCAAATTTTTTAAAACCCTTATGATTCATCACGCCCAAACTCAATCCCAGCCTTCCCTTTGTGGTATGGAACCTTGCAGTACAATTTCAGAGAGATCCGTACACTTGAACACAAGTTATTGTCCTGAAACTAGAAAAATGCTTGTTTTTTTCCCCTTTTTGGCCCCTAATTCCTAAAATTTTGAGGCAATTACCCCCAAAATCAATCCCAGCCTTCCCTTTTTGGTATGGTACCTTGCAGTACAATTTCAGAGAGATCCATACACTTGAACACAAGAAATTGTCTGGAAACTAGAAAAATGCTTATTTTTGGCCCCTTTTTGGCCCCTTATTCCTAAACGTTTTGAGCAATTACCCCCAAACTCAATTCCAGCTTTCCCTTTGTGATATGGAACCTTGTAGTTCAATTTCAGAAAGATCCATACACTTACACACAAGTTATTGTCATGAAACTAGAAAAATGCTTGTTTTTTGCCCCTTTTTTGGCCCCTAATTCCTAAAATTTTCAGGCAATTACCCCCAAAATCAATCCCAGCATTCCCTTTGTGATATGGAACCTTGTGGTACAATGTCAGAGAGATCCATACACTAACACACAAGTTATGTCTGGAAGTTACAAAAATGCTTATTTTTGGCCCCTTTTTGGCCCCTAATTCCTTTACTGTTGGTACCATAACCCCCAAAATCAATCCCAACCTTCCTTTTGTGGTATTGAACCTTATGGTATAATTTCATGGAGATCCATTCACTTAAACTAAAGTTAGAGTGCGAAAACCAATGTGTCTTCGGACGACGCCAGACGACGACGACGACGACGACGACGACGACGACGACGACGACGACGCCAACGTCATACCAATATACGACCAAAAAAATATTTTTAATTTTTGCGGTCGTATAAAAATATTACTATTCTCTGAAGTCATTTAAGAATTTTATGGGTCTAAAAATCACTGAAAAAAATGGGACAAAATTTAACACTCTCAGTATGTAAAAGAAAACGTGCAGCAATTCAGTATGAAGCCTGTTAAAAGGCAACATTTCAGCCCCTATCAGACACTCTAGTGGCAGTTTAAATTTCCAGCCCTTCAATCTGGTCAACTACTGTGTAAAACCTAGCTTTTGTTTATATTGTTTATTTGTTCTTGTCCTAAATATGCATGAAATATTTGTCTCTGGATGTTAAGTAAGCAACAATCAATCATTTACATAGAATTGTTCAAGAACAAAGTCAACTGAAACAAAAGAACAAGGTCAACTGAAACAAAAGAACAAGGTCAACTGATTCAAAAGAACAAGGTCAACTGATTCAAAAGAACAAGGTCAACTGAAACAAAAGAACAAGGTCAACTGAAACAAAAGTTAAAGATAATCTATACCTACATATTACACAATTACATACAAAATATTGTGATAACATCCACTAGTATGGCTGAGAGTAGGTGACAACTATCGTTTTTATTATCTCAGGGCTGATGTTAAGCCTAAAGAATGCTATTCTAAATGAAACTCATATAAGTTTTTCAAATTCAAAGTCTGAGAGCTCTAATTAGGTCATAAATAGATAATGTAGAACAAAACTCGCACATAGTGCTGCTGTTTAAAACAGAAAGATGACTGTAAAAAATGCAAAATAATGGGAAAAGATCACAATGACCTCCAGAGGCAAGTAAGCTATAAAACAACTATATAAAGCTTATGCATAATCTACTGAAATACAAACCATGTCTAATAAAAGTGCTTCCTACCTTTCTGCCGTGTCAGCCGTCTCCGCTGGCTGTGTTATCCCTGAGTTAGGGGGAGGTAATTCAATTGATGCTAGTGTAGCTTCCATTGCTGCTTGGATGGCAGATGATGGTTTTGATGGCTGGTTTGGTGCAGTAGTTGACTTTGCTGATGAATCTGTTGTTGTGGTTTCATGGCCTGTATTTCTATTAAAATACAATAAAAATTTTAATATTTTCAATAAATTTTAAGCTTTTTAATTTTTTTTAGTTTTAAGGCTACCATTTTTTTTCCTTTACACAATACTGTTTCATTATAATTCAATGGATATATTCAGTGTCAATGGTACAAAAACATAACAGAAAGGAGTAATATTCATGTAATTTCAGAGGTCAATGCTGTTTAATGAGTAATATTCATGTAATTTCAGAGGTCAATGCTGTTTAATGAGTAATATTCATGTAATTTCAGAGGTCAATGCAGTTTAATGAGTATGCATGTAATTTCAGAGGTCAATGCAGTTTAATGAGTAATATGCAAGTAATTTCAGAGGTCAATGCTGTTTAATGAGTAATATTCATGTAATTTCAGAGGTCAATGCTGTTTAATGAGTAATATTGCATGTAATTTCAGAGGTCAATGCTGTTTAATGAGTAATATGCATGTAATTTCATGGATCAATGCCGTTTGTTATACTTCATTATAAACATGTGTACTAAGATTCAAGTTTATGTAAAATACATGTACCATAACTCCAGACTTTTTCTGTAACCCAGAACATTATCTAGATCAGGAGAGAGAGGGAAGCATCAACAAGAAAACTTAAAGTTCCAAAACTATCATAAGCAGGGCATAACAATAAGTAATGTAAACCAACTCATTTTTGCAGCTTATTTATTTAGTTATAGCCCTTTCTAGCCCACCTCACCCCGATTTTCAAATTTCTTCCTGCATTTCATGACATTTTTTTTTTCATGTAATTTTCCACTCATGGAAGTTAAGAAAATTAATCGCTCCTGAAAATGATTTGTTTTACAGTATCCCATCAATTATAATGATTTCAAGTCCTCAAAGAAAACTGTTTTGCCCATATTTCTTTAATTTTTGTATTTTTAAGTCCTATTAAATGTAAACATACAATGATGAATCCTGTAACACTGAACAGAAGATTGTTACACACAATATCTTAAATAAAGAGATTACCATAATGCCAAAGTCAACATAGAAAGCTTCCAAGGATAAAAGTAAACCTACCTTCAAGTTTTAGAAAAATTGGACCAAAAAAAATGAAAGGACTGGTCTGGAGACAACAAGTGTTTACAGATGGTTAAACAGGTAAATAAAGTGTTGACACAGATATATCTCACCTTTATGTAACTTTGAAGAGAAGTGCTAATACAACTGCATACCAAATATCATTACCACTAGATTCATCTTAAACTGACCAAATCACAAACTTTAACATGTAAACTAAGAAAAGTTTCAAAGTCAATAGACCATGACTGAAAGGGAAGGGGCCAAATAATCTCTGTAGAAATGAGATGAACCAATGCCTTTACTACATACAAAATACCATTGACCTACAAATAGTGGTTCCTCTAAAAGTGACCTTATCAAAACATAATACATGGTTCATGCAGTGATGCAGCCAGAGCCAGCATAATTAGGTCTTAATATTTCCACTTAGTTGAGTCTTGACAAAAAACCTCAGTTCTGTGGAAGTATAAAAAGAAATCTACAGCAATGCACCAAATCTGCTCCCTCCAAAACTGTCAATCTCAGACTCACCTAACCACACATTCTTGAAATACTAGTAACATCATAAGAATTTTCCTATCATCACAATTTGTTTTACAATGCTTGTTCATTCACTTATATTTTTCACCTACACATTTATTTGTTTTTATTTTGTGTTTCATGTGTCTTATTAATTTCTTTATTATTATATTCTTATTACAGATGAAAAATTCAATACACATTGTAAATAAATAAATACATTGAAATTGAAATAATTGAAATATTATAAATACTTACTTGTCTTGTTTACTCATAGCTAAAAATAAAATACATTAATGTCAGTATAAATCATCATGAACATGAACATTTCTGATTGGTGAAAGCTTTATAATAATGGTATAATAATAAAAATAATTATATAATTATAATAATAATAATAAAAGAACAGAGTTCAAATGTCCCCTGCCGATGCACATATTTTATCTTCCAAGGACAATAACTCCAATATATATTTTTGTTTTTTCAACTTTTTCATAAATGTCCTACAAGAAATGAAGGTATAAGATCACTTAGAATGCCATTTTCCATATAATTTCGATTTCAAGGAACAAAAATCCTCTCAAAATTGTCGATCAGCACAGATTATCAAACTAGTCCTTATTGATATAAATCTTTGACATAAACATCATAAACATCTGGCAAAAAATGTAGGGGTGAGTGTGTTTACAATGATTTGCAATTTTTCAAATAAATTACATTTCAAAGGGACAAATTCCTATAAAAATAATTGATGATACTGATTTTCAGGCTTATCTTAGACATTGCTGATATAAACTTTCAATAAGAACTTCATAAAAATCAGGCAAGAATTGTACACTTAAAAGCACTTACAAGAACAGACAAACAGACCTAGGAACATTATTTCTATGTCCGATTTACCACATTGAGACTGGGGACAATAATGTGTTAAAGTCACAAGTTATAATGTGACTAGCTGGATTATATTATAAATGGGGAACCACAGGTGCAATCAGATAGTTTAGACTTGCAACTGTCAATGTAGAGATCCTGCAACTTAAGGTTTGCAGTTGAAAATCGTTGTTATAGTAGGTGTGTTACAGGTAAAAGAGATAATTTTTACAAATTGATCTTCAAATACAGAGGAATTTTTAGATTAAGGGTACTATGGTACACATAAATGGGTAAATTGTCTTTTTTTAATTTTTTTATCAAAATTACATTTGCAATGCTTACATTGATGCATATGTATCAGCTAAAAGTGTTCTCTTATTAAAGTGTCAAAAAAAACTGGATAACTAGCCATGTAAACGTTATAACCATGATAACTGGTGAAATACATGAGCCAATATCTTTAATGGATATAATAATATCAGAAGACACCAAAAATGACATACATCCTCAGTATTATAACAAAGTATCATGTTAGAAATGTACTATTTCATCAAATACCTCTATATCTCAGATTGCCTTCACTAATCAATTGGATGGGATTAGACTTATTTCAAATTTAACATTCATATCGAACCCTGCTGCTTCATTATGCAAGTATGTATCAATGAGCTGATCAATCACTGTACAAGTGTTTATACTTTGTCTATTTCAAAAAGTCAAGGAAGATGTTATCACTGATGATTTTACATTGTACCTAATATGAGTGCTTTTTTACCTTCTAGTTCTTCCAATTCTTTTGGTTTAGTCCATCTGGATTCTTTTGTTTCTGTATTGTGATAATAAACTTTTCCTGTATCAGATTTATATACCTTCCATGGACACTGTGATAGCTTTAGCTGAAAAGTACATAAAGTCATATGAAGACTGAAATTTTCTCCTAGTCCTTACAGTTGTCCATAAGTCGTAATTAATTTACTGTATAAACAATTTTACAAACATTTCTACTTTTCTTTATATAAAAAAAAAACTATCAAAGGATTTTGAAATATATTCTAACACAAGATGAATACAAACTGATCAGTTCAGTGGATAATAAATAATTCCTTTTCTCAAATAAAAAGTAAGAAAATTCAATATTGAATCAAACTAATGAGTATCAAATTCAGATAAAATGCTTCGCTGAGCGCAGCTAGATACGACCGCAGAGGTCCAACCCTGAACAGTTGGGGCGAAAATTGACACAATATTCGCGCTTGATACAGGTCTGAATTTGGATTGTAATTCAATATTTGACACATTATAAGGTTCTGACACCGAATAACTGTAGTCAAAAAACTTAGAATTGGTTATATGATTTGAATTTATATTCAATTTTTTGCTTTTGTGCAATACACTATGCTGTTGCGAATTGACCCTCCCCCCCCCCCCCCCCAACAAAAAAAAATAAATTTACCCCCCCCTTTTTTTGGCTTTTGACAAATACACTATGCTGTTGACACTATATTGACCCCCCCCCCCCACAATTTATTTTTTACCCCCTCCCCCTCCCTTTTCACAAAAAAAAAATTATTCCCCTCAAGATATGGTCATAATCTCAATACAAATTTCCAATGGAGTTTGCAACCATAATTACCAATTTAAATACATCATAAAAGTCTTAAATAGATAATTTAAAAGCAGTGTAAGGGAGGTAATCCAACATTGTACAACATTGTACAATTTTGTTTTTGGATTACCTCCCTTACACTGCTTTTAAATTGTCCATTAACCAGGAAACCCTGGTTTTTCCCCTTTTTTGCCCCTAATTCCTAAACGGTTTGAGCCATAACCCCCCAAAGCCAATCCTAACCATCCCTTTGTGGTATGGAAACTTGTGGTATAATTTTAGAGAGATCCATACACTTAAACACAAGTTATTGTCTGGAAGTTACAAAAATGCTAATTTTTTGGCCCCTTTTGGCCCCTAATTCCTTCACTGTTGATAGAGATCCATTCACTTAAACTAAAGTTATTGTGCGAAAACCAATGTGTCTTGGGATGACGATGACGATGCCAACGTCATACCAATATACGACCGCAAAAAAATAAATTAAGCCCTTATAGTTAATTAAGAATTTATACAGACATGCTTTTGTCTAGTTTAATTTCAAGTATGTTTTAAGTCTACTATTAATCATACTTCTGCCTTTGTTTTAAGATCATCTGGTTTCTCCCAGCTGGAATGTTTTGTCACAGAGTTGTAATAGTATGTTCTGCCATCTGGTGCCTTGTGTTCTGACCACACACTTTTCTAAAAATAAAAGAACATCAATATGTCATTAACAAGCCATCAACTACATATTTTTGTAATGATAAAAAACTTAGCTTCAGTAAAAACACAGGAATAATAAATAAACTTCACATCAATTACCAAGTATTCAGACCACATAATTTTCTCCAGAAGCTCTTTTCACAAAATATCTTATGACTAGAAATTGATTGTAAGTTACATTAAATTGTTTATGAATTATTTTTCTCATAAAATTTTTGAGACAAAATCTGAAAAGAGATGTTTCAAAAATAAAAAAAAAAAATAAAAGCACTTCAAAGGCCACAATTGCAGTAAAACTTTCATATTACAGACTTTGCCTGCAGGTGAGGGATTTTCTCGCTGTGTTGAAGACCCATTTGTGGCCTTGGGCCGTTTTCTGCTCTTTGGTCGGGTAATTGTCTCTTTGACACATTCCCCATTTCCATTCTCAATTCTATTTGAACATAAATTCAATCATGATAAGTAAAGCAGGCGAGACATTTAATAGTGCACTCTTGTAAGTTATATGCACCTTTGTTTTTCAATTGGAAATTAAAATTGGGGAGGGGGGGGGATGGAGGTCTTTGTCAGTTGTCTCTATAAACATATTGTAATGTTTTTTTGTCCTTTAGAGAATTGTGTGCGGATGATAGATCTCTGATAGTCTCTCTTGAATTGATTCACATCTTGATGTCTTATATTGATATCTAGATGTCATAAGATTTTGTGTATATTTCCGTTGCTTACAAGTATCACAAAAACTTAAAACATTATCAATGATCCATGTAAATGAGATCAAGGTCATATGAACCCTTCCAGACATACAAGTACACCTTACAATAATACCATACACCAAATATAGTTAGCCTATTGCTTATAGTATCTGAGAAACAGACCTACTTATGAAAATTGAACATTGACCAATGAACTATAAAAATGAGTCATAGTCCAATAAAACCTGCCAGACAGACGCGTACACCATGCAATCATTCCATGCGATAAATATAGTTGACCTATCTAAGAAACAGAAATAACCAAGACAGCTTAACATTGACTATTAAACCATAAAATGAGGTCAAGGTTAGATGAAACATGCCAGTCATACCAATTCATATTTGAATAGAGAAAAATGCATTTTCATGGATATTCTGCATATTTCTTCATAATATAACAGTGTATTCTTTCTGACATAAACAATTTTATGGATTAGATTTTCTAAAGAGCAGGTACATTTCTATGTTGACATAGGTTAATATTAATCCTGTATGTGTTATAACAGATATTTTTATTGTAAACTTAAAATTGCCTTTCATTCAAACAATTTGACATTTTTCCTACCATTTTCACATCATTTAAAAACTGGAGAATTTCATTATAAGTTGTTATCTTTTGCAGAATTCGTATTGCTTGGTACTCTTTGTTTTACATTTTTTCTGCTTATTGTCTGCAGACAAGGATGTACAAGATGAATTTGTTGCAGGGGTAGGATTGAGGCCCATTACTTTACCTTTTCCTGTTTACCGTCACCAGACACAGGGGAATTAGATGCTGAACCTGTCTGTGCTACAGCTGCCACAGCTGGGTTTACTCCTGCAAGTTAATTTACAAGGTATTTTTATACTTTGTGGGCAACACAAAAACAGATGATAAAAACATTAAAAGCTAAACCCCAATTAGTGTTGAATATGTCCATGACATTGACACATCACAGGGTGTCTACTCCTGTCCTAATTTGCAATGTACTGTAAACAAAATATTTTCACGGATACTTTTTTTCGTGTTTCGCATTTTCAAGTCTGTTTCACTGCGATTAAAGATTGCGATTCTCAAATTTTCTTGATGTAGTTGAATATGGAAAGATCCAAGTTTTACATATTCACGACGATTTATATATATGGTTATTTTTCTACTTGAAAAAGTTGCAAAAAATAAATCGCTCACGAAAATTAGTTGGTTTACATTATTTATTTAAACTGTACGACTTTTAACCTTTTAATTCTCTGGAAAAATTAGTTTTAATTGATGAAAGTCATACTTCCAGTGATGAAATGCGATGATGAAGTGTTCATTTTTTTTTACTCATAATTCTCAAACAAACAAAAAATGAAATAATTTCATATTGGGCTTGCTTTTTTTATTTCATAAGAAATAATTCTACAATTCAAAGAACATTTGTAGCATTTTTTATGTAACCATTTTATTTAAGTGACATGTTTATGTAAAATTTACTGGCGTATGACATTTGCACCAATTTTAAAACTATCCTTTTTTTTCATTTGCGCCAAAACAAAGTTTTCATTTTGCGCCAATTATTAATTTTTCATTTGCCCCAATTTGAATTTGAATAGGTAAGATCTGATACATTCTAGATAATAACCGTTACTTAGGTTAACCCAACGTAGCAGGTAACTGGTGTTCAATGAGCAAATATTGATGTTATATTCAGGGGTTCAAATTAGCGGTGGTCTGAGGTCCGTGACCTTCCACTATTGCAATCGGACTTTCAAGTTGCTATGTGTTAAATTGTATATATTTTAGGAACTTGTCTCTGAGAGAAATATTCTATATACCTTTATAAGTTAATCAACGGTATATATGTATATTTGTTAGAGACAAGTTCATGTGTTAAATTTTCAGAATTGTCAGACTTCAAATTAACGGCATTTAAATACGATAAAAAAAAAAATTGTTTTTAAAACATGCTCCAATCTGAAGGCATCTGATATCTTCTTTTAAGGACAGTACTTATTCACTATTACATGTTGCAAACAATATGATTATTTAGATAATACCTGCTGGAGGAAACATTGGTGGCATTCCAGGTGGCATCCCTGCTGGTGGAAATCCTCCTGGTGGCATTCCTCCAGGTGGAACTGGAAAACCTAAAATAAAACAAATATCAAGTTTTTAACTTAAATCAGGTAGTGTGTAGCCTTACCATTTTGTTTTTCTGCACTACAATGCACTAAGGCAAATGTTTCCTGGCATTTTGAAATGTTCTATTTTGACTACGCTTTCCCTATAATGCTTCAGTTATTCATAAGGTGTGTAATAACAAATAAATAATAAAAAACTCTGTATCTAATATAATGTTATGGGAAAGTATCTTATTTTTATGTAAATAGTGGTTGCACTACAGTAAAACGATTCATTTTTGAGACAACTCTTTTATTGTTTATCACATGTATATTTCAAGCACTGTGTATTCTCTATAATCAGATAATTAACACAAGTAACTGTGTGTTGATATTCAGATAACACTAGTAGGGGTGTTGATTACAAATTCTGATATGACAATAATTCAATGGCATTGTTCAAAGAAGCCTTTTGTATATATATATATCTTTATTCTCACAAACCAAATGACAAAGGTATAGAGATAATTATACATATTTCAATACAATTACATAAATAAATAATGTACGAAAGTAGATAGAGGCATTCACAATTCTTCACCCAGAAAAGTTCAATTTGTTATTAATCTCCTTAATAAGTTTACATAGTTCGTTCAGTTCTGTACATTTTTTAGAATTCATTAAGTCATAAAACTTCAATGTGTTTGGTCTATTTCTATAGTAAAATGCAATACATTGTTTTCTACAGTTATCAAAAGCTGAACAATTAAAAATGTAATGGTATTCATCACCAATGGCATCTGAATTACACAATACACATTTTCTGTTTTCTCTTTCTATGTTTTGCCATCTTCCAGTTTCTATTGGAAATTTCATGTTCAAAGTTCGAAATTTAAGAAATAAGGATATCTGCCTGTCATCCAAAATATTTAAATATTTCTCAAACTCCAAAGTATCTTTAAATAAATGATAATTTAATGCTTTTGGTGATTCCTGTAGGCTTGCTTGCCATTTTTGTTTGAATTGATCTATTAAATTCTGTTTGATGGTTACATGTAGCCATGTTTTATTTACAAAATAGATATTGTTCCATACATATGACAAGCCACACGTGTCTAAAATTGATTTGACTTGTTTTAACCATAAAATATTTGTACCATATTTGACAGTTGCTAAGTTATACAAAATATAAGGCAATTTGTCATGTTTTCCAGTTACCAACTTGAACCAATAATTTATCATTCGTAACTTGATTGAAATGTCTAATGGATATCTTCCCAATTCACCATAAATCATAAAATCAGGAGTAGACTTTTTTACTCCAAGTAATATTTTACAAAATTTAATATGAACCCTCTCGATTATTGAATTATTTCCAAAACCCCAAACTTCACACCCATACAGAAGTATTGGTTTCACAATTTTATCAAATAGATCAAGTTGGCATTCAATTGACAGATTATGTACTCTACCTTTTCGAATAATATCGTACATAGCATGTGTTGCTTTTTCACATTGCTTTTTTTTAGCTCTTGAAAAATTTCCTGACCTAGACAGTAATACACCAAGATAAGTAAATTCACTCACAATATCTAGTATTATATTATCATACTTAAAAACAATATTCTGCGGTAGTCTACCTTGTGAAAAAATTACAATCTTACTTTTTTGCACATTTACTTTAAGTTTCCATAACTCACAATATTCATATAAGGAGTCCAGTTGTCTTTGTAAATCTATCTGAGATTCTGCCATTAAGACAGTATCGTCAGCATATAAAATGACAAACAATTTTAAATAAACATTTAACTCTATTTCTAACTCATCAGAGATAGTGCACAAACCTTCTATATTATTATTCTGTAAAAACAATTCCAGATCGTTTAGATAAATGGAAAAAAGCAAAGGAGTGATACATGTACACAAATTCTTCAATGAAATTTAATGACCAACTAGTTTTACTCATCTTTTTTTTTAAATACTGTACATACATAAAATAGTTTGAAGAAGACATTTTTAATTTTATTTTATATTTTGGACAGAACAAAAATGAAACAAGATTAATGTCAGGAAGACAATGAAAATTTATGCAGTACACATTTTTTTAGTAATAGTCTTCCTTAACAGCATGATAACTAATTAATTTGTATTGTACCTGATGGAGGCATGACTGGTGGCATAATTGGAGGGGCATTCATATCTGGCCCTCCTGGTCCCATTGGTGGCATAAATCTTGGTGGTCCTCCAGGCATGCCAGGTGGCATCTAACAATTAAAATACATAATATTTAGATATAAATAATATCTTTTTATGGAACTTTTTCAAATATAATCATTAAGTATTTTCAAGATCCACATTGTTTTGTCCCAACCAAAATTTGTTTTATATACTAGAGTTCCACATAACTGTTTGCAAATTTATGATTGAGAAATAATAACTTAAACTAAATGACAAACACAAAAATACTCAATATATTTGTGGATGTTAATTTTAATAGAGAGAAAACAAGTCACTTGTTCACAGGTTTGAGTCTAGACACATTTCAACTAAAAGGTAGTTTTATATTTCTTGGATTGCATGAACTGTACAAAATTTGTCTTACATATATGAACTTTATTCTCACAAAACTACATGTCATAGTTACAGAGAAAATATATATCTACAATTACATATATGTATATATAAACATGCACATGTGTGAACAAACGTAACTTAACTTGGAGGACTGACTTTCACCTGTACTATTTTTATAAACTTACAAACCTAGTCCCATGGCTGTTAAAATATAATGGAGTACACATGAAGTCAGATATATTTCTTATAACATAACAAATAATAAATTTTCTTAGTTCATGTAGTTTAAGTACATACCCCAAAAGGTGATCTTGAAGCTGGATTTGGAGGTCCTGTTGGATAATCAGGTGGTTGCTAGTAAATTAAAATGAATAAAATTCAATTATTTAAAAAAATATGTTTTTTTAAGTTTGGTGTACACTTAATTCGACTTAATTTAATGCACTTTTTTTTTTGTCCCAAAGATTCTCAAACATTATAGATTAACCTTAAATTTTTCTTTAAACAGGTTAGGAATAACCACCAATTGGTGGATTATGCCTCAATTGACATATATTGGTATAGACCAATTGACGTATAATGCAAGTTTTTTTGTTATAAAATGCTAGTGTGAGAAAGGGGCATCATTTTGCAACTTACAGCCTATTTTATGACCATTATTGAGTCCTCCGAAAGTTTCAGTTTTGTCAAAGCCTGCTGCATCTCTTGAGAATGCATGTGTACAACAATTCTTTTGTTGAAACATCTGTACTATTCACCATGATTGACTTTTAATAATGAAAGTCAAGTATTAACAAAGAGCTCCATAATCACATGACTGCAGACAGTGTTGATGTCCATTGACAGGTGATTAGTGGTAAATTTTTTGCCAATCAAGAATTGACAAGATAACAATAGAAGAAACTGCAAATACAATTATTGATTAAATGCAATATGTTATGTCACTATACTAAACTAGGAATGTTTGACATGTTTTCATACAATAATATGGTTTTAAGAAAACAATGCTCCATTTTGGTTGAAAAATTTGCTTTGAAAAACAAAGAAATATACGTCAATTGGTCTATACCATTATATGTCAATTGGTGGATTATACGTCAATTGAGGTATAATCCACCAATTGGTGGTTATTCCTGACCTGTTAAATGGTTTCCACATTCATACCAAAGTGTTGAATTTTTTAGACAACTTTCATGCAGGTGAATAGGAAAGCATATCATTAGTTTGCATACACTAATGTACGCACTTCATCTTTTTTTTTTTATTATTACTATAACTATAAGACAGTCATTTGATCTTTTATATATCTAGTGGAAGCTAGGCCGAAAAACTTTTCCAACTGCAAAGGTTTGTCTGTACTCGAGTAAATTTTTTAGGTGTAAACATAGTCCAAATAATTATGACTTCTTGCAAGGCTATTTTGATTTTTTTCTGTGACGTAGGAAGGCGTCACAGAAAAAAATTAAAATAGCCTTGCAAGACGTCATAATTATTTGGACTAGTGTAAACACAGCCATTTTTGTCCATTTGTTATGATGAACCTTAATTAAAGCAATAATTGAAAAAATGAAAACAGAAGTCAAGATATTCTAAAAAGAAAGTAATTTTCAGAAAATTTTAACATCTATAGGATAATCTGGATGATGATAGGACTCAGCTTGTGTAATCAGGACGTGTCTTCTTCTTCTTTCCTCTATATCTTCCTCCAATAGTTGGAGTACACCAACCTTACTGAATTAAGGTTGGTTAATCCTTATAAAATTATTAAGTGAATACCTAACTATTTAAAAATAACATTATGTACAGTTAAATCCCTGCAAAGATACTAATAATAACTTCTATGTACATTAAAAATGGGTCACAGATTAAAAGTTATTAATAAAATTTTTAAAAATAAAAAAGTTTTGAATATTATTTACAGGGCATGCATTATAGTAAAAAATCTTTAAATTTACTAAACAATGTTACTTAAAGGTAAAAAATAACGAGTTTTCAGCTTCCTGCCTGCTACATGCTGGAGTTACTACATCTGTCTATGAGCATTACTAGGCGATATAAAATCAATAAAATCATGCATATAAGCTTATATGTCCTAAGCGATCTAATTATGCATAGCCATTATCTATCTGTTATATATATATATATGTGAAGCTACTGGGTATTAAAGCTAACGGTAAACATGTACATTTATTCCAACTATAGGTATAGCGCGGCACAACCACACTGACCAGTTATTCTAAAATTTCATGGATTTTCTCAGCATTTAATTTTACGTAAAGGATTGATAGGTTTAGCGCGGAACACCCACACTGACCTAGTTGCTCTGTCCAAAAAACTTTATGATGACTTTAGATTAAAGATAAACGTTGTTTCAGTTGTTTCATTTTACGGAGTTAAAGAAAGCAATTGAAGGTATAGCGCGGAACAGCCATATTAACCTAAATTAAATGAAGATTTAAACATTTAGATTTTCGTAGCATTTAATTCTGTGCAAGGTTGGCAAAAAAGCGGTCAATACTAGTATTGACCATGCCGGCGGTAAATACCGGTAAATACCGGGAAATACTGGCAAATACTGGTCAATACTGGCAAATTCTGGTCAATTGAAATTTTGATAGGACTTTACTATAAAACTAGTCCCTACCTCAGGTCAATTACTTGGTAAATGGATAGATATAGTCACAAGGCAGAAAGTCACTTATTTACTACATTGTAATAAGACAAAAAGTCACAATTAATTAGTTCATGAACATGGTTTAATGAAGATTTATCAAATATTAATTTAATCATACAACAGATATAGTCATTAACACCATGAAGTAAGTCACTTAAGAGAGACTATATAACATCTGATTTTCTTAACAGTTATTTTGAAAGATGCAATTAAAAAATTTTAAAAAATTGTTTTATATATATATATGTTATATATTTATTAAAAAAAAAAAATCCTGCATTTAGAACATTTTTATCATGCTGTTGAATAGTCAGGAATTAATTCATTGTTTAAAACAATCTTTAGAAATCACTTTTATGACTTTTTTCCTGTTATGTCAACATTTACTAGGGGACAGTTGTTATAGTAATTAAACTTTTGACACCTGTTAGCCATATAATAGGTAATGTTCTGATAATCTATATTGCTAGTCACTTGTAATTCTATTTACCTGTAAAATTCAAACCTTTTCAAGAAAAAAATATCTTGATTTATACATGTTAGAATAACTGATATAGCTGCTCAATTTTATATGTATACCAAAAGTATGCAATATCATTACCCCTAAGAACTAAATTAGTCATTTTTAATGTTTTAATAATTAATAACATACCAATATCATTGATTTTTATAAATTGAATCATGCCAAAGGAATAAAGTTTTCCCTCATCAACCATTTTTTTACTAGAATTGATAGATAAGTCAGTCAAAAGAAGCATGAAAATTTCAATTGACCAGTATTTGCCAGTATTGACCACTTGGGGATTATTGTCCGGGGCGGTAAATACCGGTAAATACCACTGGTAAATACCGGGGGTGGTAAATACCGCCCAACCTTGATTCTGTGTAAAAGATTGATGTTAGGTTTAGCGCGGAACACCCACACTGACCAGTCAGGGGACTTACTTAAATGAGTGATTTTCTAAATCACTGATTCAAGTAACATTATGTCCATAAAGGTTGGAAGTAAGAGTTGTCTTTCTTTAATAATCACCTATTTAAGTAGTACAAATTAATCACTAGACTAAGTGATTTAATTTTATTGTAGCTTTAAATATAGAAAACTAATGATCCAGGGACTAATTATGTTGCTAAAATTATCAAAACCAACATCTGTGTTGATAGGATGACCGGGTCATGTCAGGTGATGACCTTGTACTAAATCTAGGATAATGACATAAAAATCACTTGTTTAAGTATCATACCTCAATTTCCTTCCAAAAAATCACTTCTTTAAGTATCATTATTTTAATAACCCCCACAAATTTCAACACCCCCGAACAGTGAAATTTTGATAGCGAACAATAGAATTTTATTACATAATCTATAAGATGAAACCTTGAATTTTACAGGAAAAATACTCCCACTGCTGGGAAAAATCTGTTAAGAAAGTATCAGTTCATTATGTAAAGCCATTTTTATAGCATTTTTTCAACTAAAATAGAATTTGCAGCTAAATGATTGCACCAAAGGCATAAACCTTGCTGCTTAAAAGAAGCAAAAAGTTCATTTTTTTCAATTTTACTAATGAAAAGATATTATCAAAACCTATGTGTTTAAAATTTTGGTAAAACTACATAATCACAATTTGTGACAAAACTTCAAATTTGCTACTTAAATAAGTGATTTAAAAATCACTTATTTCAATAAGTCCCCTGACTGCTGACCTAGTTGTACTGTCGAAGAAGCATAAATGATTATTCCTTAGATTGGAGAAAAAAGCCTTATTTTATTTTATGAAGTTGAAGATAGTTGTTTAAGGTATAGCGCGGTACAACCACACTGACCTTATGACAACTAGACATTAAGAGAAGACACTCTTTTTAGATGGAGTCTATAACATAAGTTCCTGCTTAATTCTTCTATTGAATTAAGAAAAAGGTTATCATGAGGGAGAATATTGTTTAGAGCCAGTTGCTGACAATCCAAAATTAGTTGGGCAATACAAGTTCTCTCGTGAAAGTTGGAATTCCAGTTTCCTAGCCCAATTTTGCTGATGGTAATTCTTTTGATAACACTTAGAGATTCTCTGCGTATGCCTTCCAGAACGGGACAGCGAGTGAGAAAATGGATGATATCTTCTTCTTCCAGTTGACAAATTGGGCAAGTTGCATCAAGGTTAATATTTGAGAAACGAGCTTTCTGTGATTGAAATATATATGTCCCTGTGCATAGCCTTGCTTTTATTGTTGCTTTCCTGAGTTCGCCAATATTTGGTGGTAGACTATTCCAGATAGTATGAGGTTTTCCAATGTCTAAATTAGGGATACAGAGAAATTTTAGTGTTGTTTTGCTATTGGCGTCCCTTTGAAGATTCACTTTCCAGTAGTTGTTTATTGCTTCTCTTGCCTTGTATTTCCATGATAACTTTGATGGCAATTGATCTCTCAGATAAGTCCATGGAGGAAGATTATACATGTATAAAAGATCTGCTACTCTGTTAAGGAAAGTTAGTTCATGTGTTTGCAGGACATATTGCCTCTCTAGAGCCTTTTTTAGATTCTCGTTATTAGATGAAAAGATGGAGTGGAACAGGCTAAGAACTCTTTTGTGAATTTCTGCCTCTATGGGGAGCGCACCCAAGAGTAAGTATACTGCTGAAATTGCTGTCCGTGAGGGAAGAGCTTGTATTTGTCTCAAAAAATTCAAGTGGAAATCTCTTAGCAACTTAATGTCCCCATTATTTAGTGGCAGAACTTCCAGGCTGTAAAGTAGCCTTGGTAGAACGTATACTCTGTATATCATATAAGAAGTTTTAGGGTTTAATCCGTTTGTACCATGTACTCCAACGTTCATAAGAGAATAGGCTGTCCTTCTGGCTAAGCTAATTCTGTCCTGGATGTTTGTTTTATTTTGGTCTTTAATTGCTCTTATGATACCCAGATGTGTACCTTGATTAGCTGATGGCATGTTTTTATCATCGAGTTTAAATTAAACTTCACTCTTCGTTGTTTTTGAGTTACTATATTTATTAATTATAACGCTTTTGGTTGGATGGATCTTGTATCTATGTTTGTCTGAGTATCTTTTAGATGTATCTAGCATAGATTGCATTTCTTCTTCAGTTGATGACAAAAGTATAATATCATCTGCACAGGTTGGACATCCCGTAAAGTTTGTGCCGATGTACTTTTGTCTAGTAGACACAGATTCGTGATAGGGTGCTTCCGTACAGAAAAGTAGCTGGACTTGTACTTCATCTGTTTAATTATTGACAAACCTAATGTAGGACATTGGTCTTATCATACAGGTGATAGTAAAGAAATTTACTTTGTTTTTGGCTGATAACGAAACCCCTTTTCTTTTCAAAATTACAGAAATATGTGAAAACAAAAGTATTTTTCATAAAAACATGCAACCTACCGCCATCTTGAATTCGGAAGTTCACTCAAATTTATAATATTGGAAGCAATACCGGATACATTTCCGGGATTTTATTTAAATGCGAACAAGAAAACAAAATGCAGATTAAAATATTTGCTGTTTAATGCAAACGAAAACTAGAAATACATGGGAATGAGTCAGAAAAAACAAAAGGAGCGACAGACTCATAACTAGTACAAATACAAATACAAAAAAATACAAAAAAATACAGAAGTTACAGAAATTTTGATATTGAATATTTTCAAGTAACAGAGACTTACAAAAAGTTAAAATATCTGAAACATTTGACACAAAAAATGCACATGAAATAAATGAAATTAATACGAATTATGAAAAGAATGTCATAAAATATACTAGATTAACATGCACCTTTAAAAACAAGATACCCTAGACAAATCCTCTCCCATGCATGAATAGTGATTTGAGAAAAGCTATTCACCGTAAACATATGTTATATATTCAAGTTACACAAAACAAAGAAATGGAATAACTTGGGAAAAGTTTTGAAAAAAAAAGAAACCTGGTCAATAATTTAAAAAGGAGACCAATGAAAAATTATTTCTTAGAAAGATGCTCCGGTGGTGCAAATAAAAATCATGTGATTTTAGGAAAACTATTATAAAACCTTTTTTCTCTAAAAAAAAAAAACGTCACTCAGGCCAACAAAATATAGTCTTGAATGAAAACAACAAAATTGTGACTGATACAAAACAAGTTACAGAACATTGTAATACCTTTTTTTCAACTGTAGCTGGGGAAATTGGAAAAGATGTCACATATGACCAAACTTCACATCCCAGCATCTTAGAGATACAAAATCATAGAGACCCTGATATACATTTTGAATTTAAAAGAACTACCACCGAGAAGGTGGAAAAAAATATAAATAAAATAAATATTAAAAAGGCTACTGGCTGTGACGGAATTCCAGCTAAAATTGTGAAACATAGTAAATCTGTTTTTGCGCCACAGCTGACAGATCTTATAAATTTATCTGTTAACTCTGGTGTATTCCCAGGTAGACTAAAGGAGGAATAGTAACTCCACTTCATAAAAAAAAAATTGACTAATTATAGACCAGTAAGTGTTTTTTTTTTCCCCAAGTTATACGAAAAGGTTTTAGAAACTCAACTGTCAGATTTTTCGACCAAATTTTTAATCCATATTTGTTTGCGTTTAGACGAGGTCATGGATGTCAGACCACACACACTACTTTAATAGACTTTTAGAGGATTGGAGAGAGGCCCTTGATAAAAATCATAACATATAGCCGCAGTTTTAAAGGACCTCTCCAAAGCTTTTAATTGCTTACCTCATGAAATTTTCCTTGACAAATTGTCCTTTTATGGTGTTTCTTCTCATTCAGTATCCCTTTTAAATTCATAATTTAAAAACAACAAATAAAAGTTTACAACATACTAAGTAGTTGGGCTGACATCCAGAAAGGTGTGCCACAGGGTTCTATTCTTGGACCTCTTTTGTTTAACGTTTTTATAAACGATATTTTTTATTTTATTAAGCAGAGCTCATTGTATAACTACGCAGATGACAACACATTATCGTTCTGTAGTCCTGATTTTGACAAGCTAATATCTACATTAGAAGATGAATCCAAACAATTAATTGACTGGTTTAAATCTAATAAAATGCATGTTAATCCTGACAAATTCCAGGGGCGTGTTTTTTTGTTCTTCGGTAGTGAGCCAGAAGAGGTCCATTTCTATTTTTTTTTGCATTGGGAAGATCTTCTGTTCCTCTCCTATCTCTTCTTTTTTAATAGGTGGTTTAGACGGCAGATGTCGTTTAGTCTAAATGACATTAATAAATTTATGAATTCAGATATAATAGAATGTGTGCTGTGTGATTAACGTTTTTATGGTATTGCAGCCTTAGGAGAACATCCCTGTAGGGACGATAACCTGGATAAATATAAAAACTACATGAACAATCAAAGTAAGGGGACGACTTTTTGATATTTTGGGGAGGGGGAGGGAGCAGGATAATTTTTTTTGCGGATTTATTATACATTTTAATATGTCCATAAGCATGCAATGCCTATTTTCAGCTCTCACTAGGCCTCCATATTCCTTTTCAAAATCCTCATGTCCCCACCCCTACCAAAAAAATAAATAATAGCAAATGGTTTTCTCCTTATTCAACACGAGTTTAAAATGATTGGTAGTTTGTTGCTTAATTCTAACGTCCAGGACAGATATTTTATGCATTTTCTGGAAAAACACGAGTCAGGTATATAATATAAAAATTAGGAGATGTGGGTATGATTGCCAATGAGAAAACTATCCATTGGAGTTCAAATTAAGGGGATATAAGGAATTATAGGTAACCGTATGGCCTTCAACCATGACAAAACTCCATACCGTATAGTCGGTTATTAAAGGCCCCGACATGAAAAATGTAAAACAATTGAATCTAAAAAACTAACGGCTTTATTATATATAACAAAAACAATTTACATATATCAAATATGAGACAACAATGAGGACACCACACATAAACCAACGACTACCACTGAACTACATGCACCTGACTTGGCACAGGCTCATTAACTTTAAGAATATGGCAGGGTTAAACATGTTTATGATCGATCAATTCTTCCCTAAACTGGGACAGTGGTGTACCTGTACAACATAAGAACAAACTGTAAAAATCAGTTGCAATTGTAATAACTCAAAAGATAAGAGACAAAAAAAAAACCCAACTAACATTATGACAATAGACACAAAGCACCGAAATAAAGAGTATTTTCAGTTACTGGAAGTTTGTTCAAAGCCAATTACAACTAACAAATAAATCTTGTTCCCCAAACTAAAGTATCAATCATTACACAATCAACGGATTTAGTAATAAACAGTCTGAGAAACGCCATGACCATATATACCTTGTATACATATACAATCAAAAAGTCGTAGTCCGAAGGTTGTGACCATCGAAATTTTGCAATAGAAATAAAAGTTAGGACCAGCAGATTTTCTTCAAGGGCCACCAGGGGAAAAGATTTTGAGAACTCTGCAATATCTTTTATATATGCAAAATAATCCAGTTCTTTACTTAAAAAAATTTCATAGACAAGATGTCCAAACAAACATTGAAAAATTCTTGTACAGTTTTAGATTATTCCTTAAAACCACATGGTCGGCGCTTCAAGTCAGATTTTAGTTAGTAAAGTATAAAGAAAAAATTTCACAAACACAGCGATTTCTTCAAACATAGCACACTATTACAATCATGTCTACCGAATAAATTGAAGTATCTTAATTTTCTAATAAATCATCGTAAACTTCATTTATGTCATCCAACATAAAAAAAAATCTGATATATTCGACGGCAAATAGATTTTTTGTTTTATTGCTTCTTCTACAGAATATCTCCAGAAGAGGTCCAAATTCATCTTTTTGGACTCTTCAACAGAAGACGTTCTGGAGATGAACAGAGGAGACCAATAAAACACGCCCCTGGTGTTAGCAGTTGACAAAAAGACGTTTGAGAAGAGCCCATCAATACATATTCAAAATTCTAATTTATCTTGCGAAACTGTGGTTAAATTGTTGGGCATAGACATTGACTACCAGTTAAATTTTGATTTACATATTTGTAATTTGTGTAGAAAGGCATCTCAGCAGCTTAATATTTTGAAACGTTTGGGGCCTTTTCTTTCCAAATTAAATAAACTCGCTATATTTCATACTTATATCATGAGTAATATTAATTTTTGCCCTTTGGCTTGGCATTTTTGCACTGAAAAAAAATACCACAAAATTAGAAAAAGTGCAAGAAAGATCACTCCGGTTTGTGTATGATGACTACAACTCCACATATTTACAACTTGTAGATAAGGCTAAGGTGTCAACTCTTCTGGTGCGCAGCATTATGACTATGGCTCTAGAAACTTTTAAGATTTTAATTAATATTACTCCTTCATGTTTGAACAGTCTTCTGAAAAATTAAATCTACAAAATACTCCTTTAGATATAGTAATATATTAGATGTTCCCCGGGTAAAAACATCTTCTTATGGTAAAAAATCGTTTAAATATGCTGCAGCTACACTCTGGAACAGTCTTTCGGACCATTTCATGACGGAAAACAGTTTTTCTCAATTTAAGATCATGATTCAGTCTTGGAATGGTTCGAAATGTCGACGTTCTGCATGCAGTATATAAGTCTTCGCTATTATACTGTCAGCTCTGCAACTCATTTTTTAATTAGGTTATTACTATACTGCTTTCCGTATTTATTTATTGACCTTTATTCACTCAAATGTTTAGCTTAAATAAATTGCATTTTTATCATGTTTATCTAACGCTTATCTTAAATATTTTTTTTACCGCTGCTGACTTGCTGTCAGGTGACCAATAGAGCCGCTTGCCACATGAGCTGCTGATAGTTCTATTTGAAAAAAATTAAAATAAATTTATAAATTTTTATACAAGATTGCTAGAAATGTGAAATTTTGATTGTTTTTTATGTGCATTACGCTTTGTTTTATTTGTTTTGTATACGTTTTTATATTCGGTAAAAAGCTCACCAGAGCTTATGTTTGTATGTTTTATGCTATGCCGAATCAAAATAAAGTTTTCTATCGATTCTATACCTGACCAGGTACCAGTACCAACTAAAATGTAAAAACCTGTAATTAAGTAGCATTAATATTACATGTACAATAGCAGATGTGCATTACTATATGGGACTTCTAATAATAGTGATAGTATACATATGGGTACCTTTAGAGTGACGGAGGATAATATGGATCTTCGAATATTCATTTTTCAGGAATTTTATATTACTATTACTTGCTATTTCCCTGGACGATTAGATGGTGTTCAAAAGTTCAGTTCATATTTATAGAATATTAGTAGACTTAATACGTCGTGTACTCAACTGTTCTCCAGAATGGTGGAGGAAGAATACTACTTAAACCATTGTGGTGACGTCAGCCTATTCATTTACCGTGGATTCTTTTTCTAGAATCAACGCTTCCTAAATCTGCCGCTGAAATTGACTCACCAAATTACATTCAATTGTTTCCTTTGTGTGCCTAATTTCATTAAGTTTGAATTGGCTAATTTACTGATTTCTGTTCACTAATGGAATTAATTTAAAAACTTACCTTTATTTTTTGTAATTTGTATATGCCTTCACTGGGAATCGAACCCTTGCTTGAAATCTGTTATGTGTGACTGACATCAACACATCGACGAAACCTCTCGGCTACCAATGGGTTACACTATAGATGTCTATTCTATATATTTAAATGAACATCTAATATACATCAGTTCATCGGACACACAGGGCTTGTACCTTTATATAGGCACAATAGGCAGTCGTATAGTATGAGTTGGTAGCCGCGAGGTTAGCATGGTTAAAATCAATGAGTTAAAGATAGGGATTTGTCGGTTTAGGTTCGAATCCCTGTATTCCCTCTGTTGTTCCAATTCTTAAGTGATCCTGGTTTTTTTCTAATTTTGCATGTTATAGTGGATATTTTTGTAATAATAGCGAGTTTTACCGGGTTTTCTTTATTATATTGGCTATTTCACATGTTTGAAACAAAAATGATTACATTCTATTTGACAATTTTTGTTTTATAAATATAGTATGATTTCATCTGTTTTACTACATAATTTTACAAAGGTGTGTTCGCAAATTCCTATGCGAGAAAATCGTGATGTGCCTAGAGTGCTAGAAAAATTTCGATAACATACTTGTTATATATACTTTATATATGCTTTCTGGTCGGGTTGTTGTCTCTTTGACACGTTCTCCATTTCCATTTTCAATTTTATTAGAAATAATTTCGAATATGTCTTATTTTGTATAAACAGATAATATTCATATGCCTGGTAATATAAAGATCTTTAAAGGTAGAAGTGTTATATTTGTATTTTGTTAACCAATTAATTGTGATTTGAGATTTATCAATGCATCGTTGGACACGATAACATGGTTATTTAAACTCACTTACAATACCTTCTAATTAGGAAAAGGCTTTAATTTTGAAAAGAAATTAACACAATAGTTTAAGTTATAGATACAATGGATAAACGTAGATTCATGAAAAACAAACCATTAGCCCTCCGGGCTCATGGTTTCTTTTTCAAGAATCCACGCTTATCCATTGTATCTATATAACTAGTACAACAGAACAGAACTTCGGAGGAACCAATTAAAATACTAGTACCTGACTGGCTGAAGTCGTTTAAATTGGATAAATTACCAGGAATGGACAAGCATCATCATTGATTACTATAAGAAATAGCCGAGTCTATAGCTATAATAGCATAAGAAGAACCAACGACTCTTAATGGACAAATTTATGTACGTTTCGGATGTAAAGTCTATCGGCAAATTGTAGCCTGTATTCCTATGGGCATACATTGTGCCCTTTAATAACAGACTTGTTCCCGTACTGTTATGAATCACAGTTTATGACCAAACTCAGTAAAACTCCGTCTAAATTCCATTTAATTAATAAATTCAACAACACTTACTGTTATCTTATTTTTTCGTTCAATAATCAAGAATTCTCTAAATATACTGCCGAAATTTACCCAAAGGAACTCACTTTAAATAAATCACACATTAACAGCAATAACGGTCCTTTCCTAGATTGTAATATTTCAGTTTTACATGATACACTCTACACAAAAATTTACGACAAAAGGGACGATTTCTCTTTCCCTTTTGTTAATTGTTTTTATTGGTATAAATATTGATTTTGTTATCAGTAAATTAAAATCATACTACATATTATTGTTATTCACATATGCACATTCTTGGTACTACTATATGTCGATACATATATTTTGGCATTGCACACCTTGTTTTTCTCTGACTGTTAATGACGTCTTTACAATAAATCCATTGGATGTTGGATGTGTCTTGATTGATATTTCAATCTTAGATACATGCTTTTTTATTAGTTGTGGTTGGCTTTGACCTAGCTGTCAGCAACTGGGAGTACTATCAGATCTGTACTTTGTGTCTTTTTTGTTTCTAGGGATGTATAAATACCATTCCACGTACGGTCTGTGTTTTTGTTAGATGTTTTTATGCTTTGAATCGATCCGATGAGTGAAGCCCTGTTCAACTGATTTTAATAGTTTGTTCTTATGCTGCACTGTTACAACGCTTTCCAAGGTTAGGGGGAGTTGGCGCCTTCAAAAATGTTTAACCCCGCCCATTCCATTTGTGCCTGTAGTTCAGTGGTTGAGTTGGTTCATGTCTTGTCATATTTGTTTTCATAAATTGTTTTGTTATAAATTAGACCGTTAGTTTTCTTAATTATTGTTTCGTATTTTTCATGTCGGGGCCTTTTATAGCCGACTATACTGTATGCGTTTTTCTCATTGTTGAAGGCCGTACGGTTGCCTATAATTGCTTACATCCACTTCCTTTGAACTTTGATGGATAGTTGTCTCATTGTCAATCATACCACATCTTCTTATTTCTATATAGCAATGTTATGTCTCTTTTTCTTTCGGAGATGAACACCAAGAACCCAGACGACCGCATTATAATCGAAAACCTAAACTTTTTCTTCATTTTTATAACTCGGACTTGTTTAGCCCGAGTGAACTATCGTTCGAAGTGTGTGGTTGTATTTCTGGCGAAATACAGAATTAACATTATCAAAGTCAGCAACTGAAAGTATTAAGAAGTTTGACATTCCAAAAATCTGTCATTCTTAAAATTGTCTGCACGATAAGTATAACCATGCTGTTGAGAATGCCAACATCCAAATTGGGAGCTCAGGTTCCTGAATATTTTTTTAGATTAAAAATGGGACAGAAATTACTTAATGGATTAGCAATGATGAATACGTGCATTATGATGGATTGATTGATGTTTTCGTAGCGTCCAATGGCAGCTATGTCACGCATGTTCAGGTGGAGAACAAATTATCAATACATTTAATAGGTGGTCCTATATATTTAGGTAGGTCGGGACGAAAGGCGGAAAATTTGGACTGCCACTGGAAAATGAGGATAAATTGGATAGGGACAGAAATTAAGCTTTGCAACAGGGCACATGTGGACCCCTCAAAGAGTTGCAGCAAGGATTCTTAACATACAGAGAGAGGTACTCTGTATACAAGGCATCAGATTTAACGTCCAATTCTGACTGGACGTGACTGCGAAAAACATCCCACACGATCAAACGGACTATAATGCATAACTGTTTTACTGCCGGTCGGACGAAGACCAAGGAATGACCATTTTTTTCTACAACCTAGTCAACCCTATGGGTTTGCACGTGCATTATGATTTACGATAAGACTTTCATGGGCTCGTTTACACTTTTGCTCGCAGACATCAGAGAAAAATCAAATTGGAATCAATTTTGTAAACCATGGGTTGCATTTTGCCCTGTTACTACCATCATCAATAAAAAAGAGAAACGTTAAAAGTTCGTATCAGTGACACATCCTGAAAAATGTCTGGATTCGCCCCTGATGACACGGAGAAAATACAACGAGAACAAATTATCGAACATATGAAATTTTTTTTTTTAAAGCAATATAGTATTATTGGTGGAAAGTCAACCGGACTTCAACTCATTAAAGTATGAACTGATGCAATAGACCAGGACCTAGACATATAGTGCATCTACACTGATTTTATGAATGCTTTATAAAATATTTACCATCAAATTTGAAAACTTTGGAATTGAAGACCACACACAAGGATTGTATACAAGCTTTTTATAATCAGATTGGAAGAATGTAACATCTGTGATTCCGCACGGATCTACCTGACCATGTAGATCCTGATGCTTACCTATTTACTGATGATGCCAAGATGTTTAGAATAACCAAAGATCTAAGCGATAGAAACATTCTCCAATAAAATCTGTAAAACCTAGAAACATGAAGTAAAAAATGGGAAAATTAGGTTTTGGAACCCATTCTAGCCTGTCGAATTTTACTCTGAGTACAGACAAACCTGTGAATCTGGTAAAGATTTAAGGCATGACAGGAATTTGTACTCGGATAGCCTTTGACCTGGTTGACGTCAACCCAATCTGGCTCTTATGGCAGAACTCGGAAACAATAGATTAATTCATTCATTCATTTACTGTCCTTACCTCTGTGAGGAACCATGAACACTTGCTTGAACTCTCACACATTATTGATAATTGCCGCGAGCTCTGCGCAAAGCGTATAATATTAGAACAATTAGAAATTAGTATTCAATTACTTTTAGATGCACATACTTTCTTCATCTCATAGAATACATTAGTAGAAAACTGCTTTGCTCTGCACATTAGACGGAATATGCTATAATTGACATTACCTGTGAATAAAAAGAAAGGGTTGCTTGCGATCACTCAATTAAAGGCATGAATCTAAAAACTAAATTCTCTTTTTTTTTCCTTTTTTTTTAGAATTGAAGTGTAATAAACTTAAACTACTTTTTCAGAAGAATAATGTCAAGAACCGTATCTCTTTATTTCTATTGTGTACTGTAATAAATAACAGTTTTTAGCATTATTTAGCACTTTTTTTATTACTAATGATAGGTAAAAATGAAGTGTACAACAACACCAAAAGAATGATTGCTTTCTTTTGACGTCATAAATGTATACATGTTATTTATAAATAAATCGATACATTGTATTGGATTTATGTCAATAAAATAGCAACCAAGCAACACAAAATAAAACATATGGACGTGAACATATGATCACATATGGCATTTGGCAAGTTGAGAGAATTTGTGAAAAACTGAAAAAAGAAAAGATCGGCCATCAGTGCTAATTTGAAACAAAAACAAATCAAGATTCAATAAATATTTCGGATTACAAATATCCTTCATCAATATGAGAAGCCTGATGTAAAATGGCGTCACTAGCTATTCTCATTTTTAAAAATCTTGACCATCAGTCAGTCGGTTCAGATCTGTGTTAGAGTGACCAGGATATATATCAAATGTCGACTGAGAGTGAGGTCTGGCTTACAGTCATATTCACTACGATAGCCATTCGCGTACGTTTGTGAAATTGTTGTTCTGACTCGCCAACATACTGTTTACCACATTTACACTGAAAAAGATACACATGAACATTTTGAACATTTTGTACTCTTACAATTAACATTGTAAAATATGGCGTATGTCGTATCAGTCGAGTGAATGTTGAAGTCAAGGTGTGCAGTATTTATTTGCTTGCAAGTCACACATCGTTTGTTCCCACACCCTTACGAGAGCCTGCTGGCGAAGAGTCTGGTTTGGGTAATAAATCAGCGCTCACCAACACATCTTTAAGGCTTTTGTGCCAACAGAAAGCCAGTACGGATGGCTCGGGAAAGATCTTGAAAAGTTTAGAATTTTTTTCGATATCTTTCCAGTTTTCGCAGATTAAAAGGCAATAACTCTAACTAGAGGCTCTCAAGAGCCTGTGTCGCTCACCTGATTCTACTTTGGTTTTGGAAATCATATAAAAATAGATTAAAATAATAACATATACCCTAATAATGATTGAGGACAAATTTGGTTTAATATTGGCCCCGTAATCAACAGTAGAAGACTTTTGTAAAGTTTACAGAAATTACCAATAAATTCACTGAAATTGTAGAAAATGACTTTATAAGGACAATAACTCCAACAAGATGTCAATTGGCAATTTTGCTCATGTTGACTTATTTATGTGTAGATCTTCTTTTCTTGATATTTTTGCAGTTTACAGTATATCTCAATCTATAAAGATTCATTTATTTAGGTCTTCATCAGCACCTCATAAGGAACATTTATGCCATGTTTGGTTTCATTCCATTCAGTGCTCCGGATCCTATAGAAGAAGCATTTGTATGTATTTCCCATAGGGTCTTATGTTAAACTAAGTCCCCTGCTTGCGGCCATCCTGGATGATGGTTCGGCTACAAAGTAACAACACTTGGTCAGCACCTCATTAGGAACATTCCTGCCATGTTTGGTTTCATTATATTCAGTGGTTCTCTAGGAGAAAACATTTGTTTGTATTTCCCATAGGGTCCTATGTTAAACTTACTCCCCCTGCTGGCAGCCATCTTGGATGACAAATCAGCTACAAAGTAACAACCCTTGGTCAGCACCTCAAAAGAAACATTCATATCATGTTTGGTTTCATTCCATTCAGTGGTTCTCTAAAAGAAGACGTTTGTATGTATTGTCCATAGGGACCTATGTTAAACGAAGTCCCCCACTGGCGGCCATCTTGGATGATGGATCGCCTTCAAAGTAACAACACTTGGTCAGCACCTCATAAGGAACACTCATGCCATGTTTGGTTTCATTCCATTCAGTGGTTCCCCCAAAGAAGACATTTGTATGTATTGTCCATTGTGAGGGTCCTTTGTTAAACTAAGGTCCCTGCTGGCAGCCATCTTGTATGATTGATAGGCTACAAAGTAACAACACTTGGCCAGCACCTCATTAGGAGCATTCATGCCATGTTTGGTTTCATTCCATTAAGTGGTTCTCTAAAAGAAAACATTTGTATGTATTTCCCATAGGGTCTATGCTAAACTAAGTCCCCACTGGCGGCAATCTTGGATGATTGATCGCCTACAAAGTTACAACACTTAGTTAGCACCTCATAAGGAACATTCATGCCATGTTTTATTTCATTCCATTCAGTGGTTCTCTTAAAGAAGACGTTTGTATGTATTTCCCATAGGGTCCTATGTTAAAACAAGTCCCTCTCTGGCGGCCATCTTGGATGATGGATCGCCTACAAAATTATAGCACTTGGTCAGCACCTCTTAAGGAACATGCATGCCATGTTTGGTTTCATTCCATTCAGTGGTTCTCTAAAAGAAGACATTTGTATGTATTGTCCATAGGGTCCTATGTTAAACGAAGTCCCCCGCTGGCGGCCATCTTGGATGATGGATCAGCTACAAAGTAACAACACTTGGTCAGCACCTCATAAGGAACATTCATGCAATGTTTGGTTTCTTTCCATTCAGTGGTTCTCTAGAAGAAGTTCAAAATGTAAAAAGTTAACGACGACGACGACGACGGACGACGACGACGGACGCCGGACGCCAAGTGATGAGAAAAGCCCTGACGATTTCGGTTTTGTTGACTTATTTGTAGATATTGTCTTGCTGATAATTTTTAATATATAAAGTTTCTCTCTATCATTTATAGATTTCAAGATAATATGCAAAAATTAAAAAAAAAATGTAATTTAAGGACCGTATATCCTAGAAGAAGTCTTCTGACAGTTTTGACGTAATGGACAACAGGTAGGGGTCACCATTCTGATCATTTCTGTAAGTGCCCAATTTTCACTATTCATAGCAGTTTTCAAAATAATAGAAAAAAACTTGCCCGTTACCCCATATCTTCTATTTATAGCCATATCGGTCATCTTATTCGGCAGGCGGGGTCATCGGCCACATTTTAAAACTAATACCCAAATGATGATTGTGGTCAAGTTTGGTTAAATTTGGCCTAAAAGTTTCAGAGGAGAAGATGTTTAGCTCTTCTTTCCTTAAAGGAAATGCGAGCTTTTGCCATCACTTGGCCTCCGTCGTCGTCCGTCCGGTGTAAACTATTTCAAAGATCTTCTCCCCTGAAACTACATTTTGTACTGAACCAATTTCAACCAAACTTATGCTGAATGATTCTTAGGGTATCTAGTATAAAATTTGTGTTTTATTTTCTGTTTAGTAAAAAAAACATGGCCGCCATGCATAAAAATAGAACATAGGAATAAAATGTAGTTTTTGGCTTATATCTCAAAAATTAAAGCATTTAGAGCAAATCTGACAGTGGTAAAAGTGTTCATTAGGTCAAGAACTACCTGCCCCTGAAATTTTCAGACGAATCAGACAACCGATTTTTGGGTTATTGCCCCTAAATTGATAATTTTAATGAAATTTTGCAGTTTTTGGTTATTATCTTGAATATTATCATAGATAAAGATAAACTGTAAACAGTAAAAATGTTCAGCAAAGTAAGATCTACAAATAAGTTAAATGATCAAAATTGTCAATTGACACCTTAAGGAGTTTTTGCCCTTTAAAGGTAATTTTACATAATTTGTTCATCATGTTTGTTACTTTCAAAAATCTTCCCTGAAACTATTGAAGCAAATTCAGCCAAACTTGGGCTGAATGAACCTTTGGGTAACTAGTATCCATTTTATGTTTTATTTTCTTGTTGTTGTTTTTTTTGTCATTAGGAGTTATGGTCCTTGATATATTGGAAAATAGGCATTTTTTTGCATTTTTACAGAGGATGACTTTGAGGTCACTCCGATGTATTGCTATCGCCTAAATTTCCATTATGCAAATTAGTTTTGGGATTTCAACCGATCTATAAAAATTATAGATCCGCGGTCATTACAAGGGAAAAAAGTGCATTTTTATACCTGCGATTCCGTTCTCCGTTCGTACGATGTTTCATAAAAAAATGGAATCATTTCAGTTGTTGATTTAGTACTGAAAATTTGACTGAATTATCTCCTTATTAAATACGGTTTTATATGTTTAATAGGTGTTTAAGAAAGAGGTCAGGTGCTCATGTTCATTCATAAAATTATCGTTCATTCATGAATTTATCGTAAAATCAAAATCACTACACAGGTCACACAGGTTGTATACGTAGTGTCAAAAGATTACCTGTATAGTATCTAAAAATAGACAAACTTAACTGACTCCCCTTACTGTAGTGTGTGATAACATTTTGTGAGGGAATTCGATGTTTGCTATACCACTGTTCATTTCAACGCACTTTATGACGATACCACTTTATCAATATGAATGACATTTTTTGCAGTGTTTTAAGAAATAATTTTACTTTAAAATCGCGTATCATTTGTGAACTATTAAATGTTTTACAAGGACGAATTTTCTGTATAAAGTCAATAATTGTGTGAACTTTTGAAGCCTAAACTTTTAATAGCCTTAAATACGCTAACGAAAGATCCGAAAACTATACCCATACAGAACGACATGTTTTTGAAATTGTAGCAAAACTTTTGGTTGACAAATTTTAATTCGTTATTGCATAAATATTAACTTGAAATATCTGTCATTTTCTCCCTACCCAGTTTACCTCTATTACTCATTGGACTTGACATTGTTATTGAATCTTATGCAATTTGATTGGATTAAGTTATTATTAGATTACCTTCAAACTGTTCATGCTTTTTCGTACGAGTATATTGATTAAATCAGAGCGTGCATGAATGTGTACAGAAAATTAAATGACCTGCAAACTGGACACTGGACCAGTCCATATTACGTTTTATCAATGAATAGATTTTTTTTTTATTTCCCAAATTACAGGGCCCATAAAGGGCATAAAATCAGATACAATTGATTTACATAATTGGTAACAACAACAATAATAGCGGCATATAAATATAAGCATTGGTCAGAATCAGATGAACGAAACTTAAGGTATGAAAGGTAACAATTGCCACTTTTTATCTTTTCACATAATTTTCCACACACACATTAGATAAATTATTTTTGATAGCCTATTGCGGAGAAAAAAGAGAAAGTTTACTGTATTAACGTTCTATTCCATTAAATACGCCATTTTTCGAAGATAAATGCAGAAAAACATTTATGAACGGCTACGCCAGGTAAAATTGTTGTTTATCCTAAAAAAAAATACAATTTTCAGTTTCATTAGAATATTATAATAATAATAAATCCCAAATTTATGTAGTCATTAGATAAAGTCCTTATATGTCCGATCTGCCTATTTTTGGACATCAAAAGACAATACGATCGTTTTAAGGTCAATTTCGTCTACCTCACGCAATCTTGTTAGGCACTATAATGAAATGGACCTGAAATTTATTTCACATGTTTCCTGAAAATTGATAAATATCAAAGCAACATAGAGCTGTTTGTTCTAGTTCGTATAATGACAATTTAATGTCATGTTTGTTTGTGATGACCCCCCTTTTCGGGATTGCATCAGAATTATAGTTATCTCGTATCGCATGAGGATGACACATGTCAACTGAGCAATTATGTTTGGGACTTAGTTTTAAGGAATGATGTCAAAGTAACATTATGAAAATATTTTTAGTAAGCTGAAATTTATATTTATTTTTTACATGTTTATGTCTTGTAAGATAATTTATTTCTGTCCCGTTTTTCAACATTTGCGTCTGGAAAGTTGAAATGTTTTAACTGAATGGTTAATTTAAATTAATTATGAAAATGGTTAAAATTAAATCAATAAAGGAAATTATTGCCCAGTTACAAACACTACCAGGGGATAATCCATAATGATTTTTTTTCAGTTATATGTTTCAGCACATGTATAATTAACCCCAACTTTAGCCTGGTAAACTTGTTGTCTCCTTGTAAAATATAAAACATATTTAAAATGATTTCCTGCTAAAGTCTTATATTGATATAAAGTTAAAACCGTCTTGCTTCTCACTAGTCAACACTCCTGTCCTGTCAGGTTTAATTCTTATATATATGGATGAAAAATAAAAGTCCACAAAACATTAATATGGCAGCAATTGCTTTTACAGCCTTTAAGACTTTGATTTTTTTTTTACAGAAGAGTGTCCACCATGCACTTGCATTACACTATAATAATAGTAGAATAGTATGATATACATATAGATGAAAATTATATATACATGCAACCGTAATATTAATATAATATATAACAACAAACCAGTGTATTCTCTGGAACTATTATTATATTAGTATAATAGTCTAAGGTATACTGATTTGTATCACTACAATATAATAGTTATTACGGTGAGGTTGAATTTCCTGTCATTTATTCATCATCCAAGCACGAACTTGTATAAGAAAAAAAATCTCTGTAAATTAACCTCAGTTTCAGGTATAGAGATGTGATCTGTTTCTGTGACATGTGCTTTTGACCATCCACAAGAACCTGCGGTCATCCGATGTTCAGTACTTCAGTACTTTGATTAACTATTAACTTGAAAACTGTAAAATTAGATAGATACTTTGAATAGTAAAAATAATCTGCAAGACAAGACCTACCAATCAGTCAAATTTTGCCTAAATTGTTAGTAGACTTTTTATAGTAGTGATTGCCCTAAAATAACGATTTTTAGAGAGAAACTGGAAACAGAAAAAAATATCAGCAATAGAAGATCAACAAAAAAGAGATTTTCGTTATGAATTATTTTCTAGTCCACAATGTTGTAAAATGTCCCTTGTTAAGATGCACATAGGCCTAGGTGAGCGACACAGGCCCTTTAGAGCCACTAGTTGTAAAAGTTAACGGACGATAACGACGACGGACGCCAAGTGATGAGAAAAGTTCACTTGGCTCTGTGGGCCAGGTGAGCTAAAAAGTAATCATATATTTAGTAAATAGCTAAATTAATAAACATTTCTCTATTAAATAACCTTAATTTTCTTTTCTTTAAGTTTACGAAAATGAGAATAAATTCACACCTGTATAGGTAATAGGTAATCATTATATGTGTACACAATAAAAAAGAAAAGAATTACGATTTTTTGACATTTTTCTTTAGTAAAGATAGTTTTCCATAGCAATTCATCTTAAAACAATTTAAAAAAATCTCTTTTTGTCCTCATGATAATGGATATGTTAACAGGTTATTCTTAAATGATTTTAATTGTTTCCAGTATTGTTCCGGTATTGATGCATTTTTTTTTTTATCGCCAATGATCCCCTGATCATAAGATCACTGATAACTTTTTCATCCATATAAAACTAAATTTAACACACAAGGTTTATTCTAAAACATTTAAAATGCACAAAAATACAATCCTCTGTTGTTATTTTAAGAAAATACAAGTAACACTAATGTTGATATTAATTGGACCATACTTTAGTTACACCATTAAACGTTCATAAATGGCAATAACCATAAAGTTTCACGGCTTCTTATGGTTTTGGTTTCATCTGTCGTGCGTGACTGTCCACTTCTATCTTCAAATGACTTAGTTGAATTTTGGTATAAATATTATAAGACAGTGATCAGTGATCACTCTGCACGTTGGATTTAGAAATAGTTCGTTGAAAAAGATTTTCATTACTAATTTTTAGACAAACCTGGGTTATTTACAGAGAATACTTGAGTTTGTCTTGTAAATATCTAAATATCTTCATAATCTTGTTGAAATAAGCTGTTGGTTCAATGTTCAATATGAGTAACGTGCCCATTGTAGCATGCAATAAAATGCTAGTGTTACGAATTGGCAAGATAACAATTTGAAACTTTCATATGAATTACGTTTAAAGTTTGATTGATATATTATTTACTTTTCTAAATGAAAAAAAAAATTGTTCAATCAAATTTAAATATCTGTTAAGCACCGGGAAGTTGTCAGATACTTACCTGATATAATCAACCATATCATTCAAAATTGGAAATTAACAATAGCGTATTTAAATTAAGAAAAACAAGTATATTCTGACAAAGAGTCAACATACTCAAGCTGTATTAATACATAATAAGTCATCTCAGTATTATGAAATGGAATCAATTTGTGTCAAAAATTTTCAGATAATAAAAATTGAAACTATTACTAGTGCTCAACATTGGCAGAGGCAGTCTTGGTTGTTCAAAAGAATTATCACAAAAGGGGAGGGATTTGAAAATAAGAGAAATGTGCACATTGATATTTCTGTGAAATGACAGTCAAAAGATTTTTGCGGAAATGAAAACATTGTGGTGGGACTACTAAAATAAACTGTTGACACAGGGATATGTCTCGCCTGTCGGCAGAAAATTTAGAAAAAGACAAAGTTGCTTTTCTTTCATGATAGAATTTACAATCTTGCCCGCGATCATCATTTAAATGTGTGCAATTTTGGAAGACGTCTAGGATTTTAACATTTTGGGCCATATGAATCCTAAACCCAAAGAAAGAACCGATTGACTTTTGTGTGCTTGTACAAATGTATATTTTTGACACTTAGTATGTGGGATTGATAACAATTAGAAGGAATCTATACTACTAAAGGTAGTGACTGATTTCATTGAGCCCTAAAACCTCTAAAACCATACAAAGTCGGAAATATTTGTGATATCATGTATAAATCTAGTGTTTTGTTCTTCCTAAATTTGTCTTTGAAACACTTGTTTTTCCACAGAAAATGACAATTTTTGAGAAAATATCCAAATTTCAGAGACCGTTATCGATCTTTGTCTTATACACTGTCGTGCATGCTCAAACGACGTACTGCACGCGAAATCTAACTAATATAGGACAATGGTCTTGATTTAAAATTACGACATTTCAGGCCCGATCCCAATAGTACCTATTTACCTGTTGCATAATCTGTACTTTCCGACTGTTAGGTGCACCACCAAACGGTGTATATAGGATCAAAATCACACCTGAACTTTGTCATTATACTGACTTATATCAATGAAAACAATGGCAATCGTATCACTCAGAGCAATCATGCTCTTTGATAAAAGTCCATGGTTACATAGAAATGAGGAAGTGAGATGTCAAAGTTAAAATATGTATTAACATTTATGTTATCGTCCCAACGTATGAAGACGTGATCGATTCCGAAGTTTTAGAATGCTAATTACATACAAATCTGTAATGGGAAACTTATCCAGGTATTTGACTTTTTAGTCGTAGTAAATAAAATCCATTTGAACCATGTTGGTGAAATAGTTTTTAAAATAGAGCAGTTTGATAGAATAAAACATTGCAATCTGATTACCTATTTATATCGAAATACTAGTTAAGATTAAATGATATACGTGGGTAAACATTTGGACAATACAGCTAGTGTCTGAATGTAGCGGGGAGAAATACTTTAAACTATATCATGACACATTATCTGTCTATTGATTCATGTCAACTATGCATTGGTAATATTTAAATATATAATGGATAAATAAATAAAAATAATTTCAAATTTCCAATTAACCTTCCATATATAAAACTAGTCACCAAAAATGGTATAGGAGTGACGGAAGATATTGAGCAAAACAAAACATTTTGTTCTTTCAGAACTCTGATTAAAAAAAACCAACCTTATTTGACTCAAAATGTAAATTGACGATTGAACGACAACGTGTGAATGTTTATACCATTAACAATAACTTAATACTTCAAAGAAAAGACTTTACATGAGATTTTAACCACAGAGTTCTTTTCAATAATACGCGAATTAGTAAAATAAAGAATTGAACTGGATATTCTTTAATAAATAACTTACCCTATCGGAGCACGCCATGAGTTCATCCAAAAGGGATTCATGTTGCTTTTACTTTAGTTTTATATGTTGTATTTTGTGATGTTTTGTTTTACAGTCAAGTCTTTTTTTTCCTCTACAGTCTTGTAAATTATCTGTCTAGAAGTAATGTGATTTCATTTCAGATTCAGGTTTGTTATAGGGCTAGGGAATCGAAATGTCCATATTTTGTATAAATAGTAATGTCTGAGGGTTCGACATACGATTTACATCAATCCGTAATTATAAAATGTCTTATCGCCTAATCTTAACTGGATTAATAATGGAACCTGAACTGTTATCCCTCCCGGAGCCGCTGACCTCATCCTGGTTTGATGCGTGGTTGTGTTGCTCAATCTTAAGTTTTCTGTGAAGTTTTTTCAAATATCGTCTGCATGTTCTTTTTCTCTTTCGGCTGCGGTTAATTTTCTACGGCATATATATTTTTGTTTGTTCTCCTGCTAACTTCTACCCTGTTTTTTTGCCAAAATTAAACACCGTATATAAAAATTAGGAGATGTGGTATGATTGCAAATGAGACAACTATCCACCAAAGTTCAAATAAAGTGGATGTAAGCAATTATAGGCAACCGTACGGCCTTCAACAATGAGAATAACCAATACCACATAGTTGGCTATAAAAGGCCCCGACATGAAAAATATGAAACAATTCAATTGGGAAAACTAACGGCCTAATTTATAACAAAACGATTTACGAAAACAAATATGACAGACATGAACCAACGACAACCACTGAACTACAGGCTCCTGACTTGGGATAGGCACATAAAGAATGTGGCGGGGTTAAACATGTTCGTGAGCACACAACCGTCCCCCTAACCTGGGACAGTGGTGTAACAGCACAACATCAGAACAAACTATAAAAATCAGCTGAATCAGATCGATACAAAGAAAAACACAGACAGGACGTGGCAAGGTATATATCCATCCCTCATCCCTAACAACCTAAAAGACAGTACGTACAGATCTGAGAGTACTCACAGTAACTGACAGATAGTTCAAAGACAATAACAACTAATAAAAAAAATCATGTATCTAAGACTAAAATATCAATCAGTACACATCCAACATCCAATGGATTCAGTTTAATGACGTCATTAACAGTCTGAGAAAAACACGACCTTGTGCAATGCCAAAATATAGGTATCGACAGATTGAAGTAACGTGAAAGTACATATGTTGCCTAGCTCTGACTCAAACTATGGACAATTCTATGTTAAGGAGATCTATAATTCAGTATAACAGGTTCAGACATACTAAATTTTGACCTTATTAAACTAAACCAATTGGCTACTTTACCTAAAAATACATCAACCAAAGTTATTCAAAAACATAAAATTTCATCCGACTACTTTATATTTCCCGCATAAAATATAAAGAATTAAATTTAGAAAGAATATGAACAAAATTTAGCAAGTAATACACTGTCCTCAATAGGGACTATATTTGTACTGTGTCCATGGACCACCTGCCCGACGTTAAGACATGAGTAAAACATAACAAACATATAACAAAAACAGCAAGAACAGCAAATATAAGAATACTAAGTAAAACCTTTGAAGGGGGCAAATATGATAACATAAATTTAAATTTAAAGAAATAGAAAAAAAGTTATAATAAATACTATAAGTAGACTGATCTCTCACAAACAAAAAACCATAACGGTAAAATATAAGGGCATACACTACAAGCACGGGGACACATTCTACAGCATCCACACAGCTAGTTTGCACTCGTTGCATTTTAAAACATTTTTTCGATCACGTTACATCCATTGAAAAAAATCAGAATTCATAAATGAATTCTGAAACAAACAAAACATCTCTGCATGTTTGCTTTCCTTTTTGAAAAAAAAATGTGTTATTGTGCAACTCGTATGAAAATCAAATCAAAATCAAGTTACAAGTTTTCATCAAATTTAGGAACCCCTTCTTTCTTTTTAGATTGATTTGCAATGTGAACAAAGAGAACAGTGTTATATTTATCACATAAGTTTATAATAAATATTAGTATTTAAATCTTCAAGGATGGCACATCTCACAGCTGTAGAAGACTATAAATCTGAGTATCATTTCCAAAACAGAAGTTATAAAGTTTCTGTACGTTAGATATAATAACTTCAGGTATTTAAAGTTTGCATAAACTCCTTAATTGAAACAGACACACAAGGGATGGGGTATTATATAAATGAATACATGAAGTAAACGTTAATTAAGAATGATGGCTCCAAAATTTGTTACAGTAAATGGATAAACAGTTTAAATTACCCGTTTTTATTGATAAAACAATTATAATTATCATGTTATTGTCAACATAAGTGTAAAACTTCCACTTTGACACGCGATTTGAATATGTCATATTACTTTTTTCTTTCTTTTACTTGAATTGGAATTTTTGATATGCTACCCCCTCCCAGGTCAGGATCTGCCATGAGTTAAGGGCAGCAATCCTTTTGCCATTTTCAAGATGCATCATTTTATCCAAAATATTAATTTTCAAAGGTATGAATTGCGTAATTTACGGAATTAATTTGCGTCAATTTACCTGTAGAGATATTTACCGTACATAATAATCCTTAACCAATTGTCGTAAAAGGAAACAAATGAGACTATTTGAAAGCCAAAGATTGATAAGACCGAAACACGCGAAGAGCTTAGCCTGTATGACCAAAACTAAAATAGCCAAATTCATCTAAGGTCAACTTTTACTGAGGGAGTTGGAACCTTAGTTTCTTAATTATTTATTTTGATTTAGTTATATCGACGGATAAGTTTATAAAAGTTTATAACAAACCAGGTCAGTAGTTCGGAAGCACTGACTGCTGAGTTGATGATACCCTCACGGACTAACAGTCCACCACCAGTAGTATAGACCCGGTGCTTATGAAAATAACATTATTAATTTTGTGCGTCAGAAGCGTGTTTCTGGATTTACCTTCATCAGGAACGCTTGAACTCAAACATTTGAAATCAAAACATATATAAGACCAGAACACGGGAAGAGCTATATGACCGAAAGGGATCTAAAAATAGCCAAATTTGTCTAAGGTTAACTTTTCCCGAGGGAGTTGAAACCTTAGTTTCTTAATACTTTCTTAATCAATTCACGGAAAATTTAAGAAAAAGTTTCCAATAAATCATGTAAGTAGTACCAAAACAATAACCTTCGCCAATGTAAACTGCTGGTCCCATATCAGGTTAAAAAGGAAAAATGAAGTCATTATTTTTTTTAATTAATTTGCGCAATCGTTTACCTTTTTTTTGGTGCAAATGATTCGAGGTATTTCTAAAACTAGTGGCAAAACCGTAACATTGGCGCAAATGAGTTGTAGCGCAAAAGGACACATTTTTGGTCACAAAAGGATTTCTCCCGAGTATAGAACCTCTCTAGTGGCTAAGCAAAGCATGGACACAAAATCAGGTAGTATTTTAACCATACCGGTTTTTTTTTGGGTAATAATGGCATATGTAACGTTACCTCTGGAGAAAAAAGTGCTACTGACACACGAAATTTATAAGATGTTATTTTCATTTTCTAGGACTGGGACGATATAGATGCTGGTGGGGTACTATCATCAGCTTAGTAGTATAGTCAGTGGTTTGGTACTAACAGGATTTATTACATACCTTTCTTAAATTCTCAATTATAAATTTACAAATTATTGAAACTGAGGTTCCAACTCCTTCAGGTAAAGTTAAGCGTAGGTGGATTTGACCATTCTTTGTAGGTTCCTCCTTGAGTACTCAATCACACACATTGTATTTATACATCATTGGGGAATGTTTGAACGTTCCCGATAAAGGTGCATCCAAAAGAGGGCTTCAAACGCATGAAATACATTTTCCTTTTTTATATATATATATTCTTTTAGATGTAATCAATTACCCACAGAAACACGACTGTCAACTTTGAAATCTTTGAAAAAATCGTTTTAATATCAAAAGGCGGAAAAATCCGAAAAAGAAAGATGTCTATCACAATGGTTTAACTCTCTCAATAGTACTGGACACTAAAGTAAAGATTAAATGTAGTACTTTTTAAGAAAACACCAGTGGCGACACATAACGCTTTGCGAATCAATAAAGAAAAAGACGTATTGAATCTAAAGCGGTAACAATCCTATAAATTATAATATATTTGAAACTAAATCTTGTGTCTCATATGTTACAATAAAATGGAATATGTGTTTTTTAAGAACATGTTCAGATTATTGTTAAAAATGAAGTTTTTTGGGTTAATTTTTAATCAAGATTAATCGTGAAAAAGCAGGAAACGCGCATTTGTGATCGAGAAACATTTTGTGACCAGTCCAGACTGTATAGGTTTTGCTCAATGTTGAATGTCGTACGATGGCCTATAGTTACTTATATCTACGCCATTTGGTCCCTGGTGGATAAAGCGCCATCGTCTCTGACAACTGATTGTTTCATTGGCAATCATACCACATCGTATTA
Organism: Mytilus californianus; assembly: GCF_021869535.1. NCBI lineage: Eukaryota > Metazoa > Mollusca > Bivalvia > Mytilida > Mytilidae > Mytilus > Mytilus californianus. Next base: position 126,258,005 of record NW_026262668.1, read on the forward strand.
TTTTTTTTTTTAAATTGATCATCAGAAAATTAGATTTCTTTTATCAATTGATGTACTTTAATTGATTGAAGCGTGTGCTATCTCAATAAGAACGTAAGTAAGTGGTTATATTTATTTTTCTCATTACCGCCATTTAGACATTGTTTGGCTTTCTTCCTAGCATTTTGACGATCATTTTGAAAATGGCAGCAAACGGATATTTTTGGTCACCTATGATCATTTCGGAATGGCATATCATGCATTTGTTACAACTTTCGTTAAAACTCTTAGCACAAAAAAAGATTCCCCAATTCTAAGATATTCTTTTTATAAAATCTCAGTGATTACCGCAAATAGGACACCCTTAATCAATTTTTTAGTAGTATAACAAACCTGATTTAATTAATTCAAATCCCAGAATAGAAGGAGTTTTCTTAAAATTTGTGATAAAAAAAATATCGAAAATTTGACACTGGAAATCAAGTTCAATGAAAAGCATAATAAAAAAAAAAGTTTTTTTTACCACAATTTAACTCCAATGTTCACAAGCCGCAAATTTTAAATCTCCGGAATCAATGAGCAGTAACACATCATACCAAATCATTACTTCCAATTGAAACCCCGACTCAAAAAGATATTTCACAAGATCTGTTATTTTTTTTTCACCTACATGTTGTTGTCAAAAATTCGACGAGGATATTCCTCTTATAGATATAAATAATGTTCATAAAAACGATTGATGTCAGATGTGGCAATCTTGATTTATAATACGACATAAAAAATGTCGACTCCTTGCACATTAAATTGACTTGAACAAAAAGTTCGACTGTATATAATAAAGTAGTCATACATTTAGTATCGCTTTATGTTAAAACTATAGTTTTCTACTTGTAGTAAAGCGTTCAAAATACTTTCATTTACCCATCAAAGAGTTTAAGAATTTAATTTATGCATCTTTGATTTGAAATTATTTGTTCATATTCAAATCAAACTCATAGTTTCTACTCATCCAGAACTAATCATGCCGTTTCAATTTGATATATTTAATATTTTGTTACCTATACAGTTCTATATTTAAACATATTAGAAGGAGATGTGAGGTATACACGTCAATGTGACAGAAACCTAGCAACTAGTAAAACAACTTATGGTTATTAAAAGGCAAGCGTCTATACAGCTTGTCAAACTATTGTCGACCGCTATGTCTCTTAGTTAATCTTTTACTGCAGTCATGAATCGCACAGAGGAACACGATCTTGTGTAATGCCCAAAAGTAAACTTGTATGCAGAATTTAAAAACAGAAAATAAGATAATTGAAACATTTTAGTCGTGTTTCAGTATGATTAAAACCAATGAACACACCGCAAAACTGTGTTAGGAGGCAACTGGTTTTTTACGTTATATGATTTTATCTTTGTCTATGGTTTCTAAACGTTGTGGTTAATATTATTACATTTAGTGGTTTTATCTTTGAGTTAATTTGTTTCTTCTTTAAGCTGCATGGTTGTTTCTATACATGAGCTGCGTCGGAGAGAAATCGACCGTATGCAAATAAATATTAAGACATCTGTTAACCTATTTCGTGTTGAAAAATCTCTACGGAAGTCTGTAATTATTTGAAAATTGAGTTGTGATAAGAACCATTCAAAACAGACCAAAATTCATCTTTTATTTCGTATTTCAATGTTCCAAAATTAATCAGTCTTGTACATGTACATGTATACTTGCACTTGCATACGGTCGATTACTTTCCGACGCAGCCTACGTTCTGTGGTTTTATCTTTAAGTGTTGTGGTTATATCTTTCAGTTATGTGGTTTCTTCTTCAAATATTCTGTTAGTTGCTGATTTTGTTTATAACTATTCAACATGCACAAAAGCTTTTTTTGCCCTATTTCCTATTTTTTAACAATCAGTATTTGAATTTACAATAAAATCTACCAATAAACGAAACAAGGGATATGCAAAAGTTTGTAGACACTTTTATAATGTTATTTTACAGATGATGAGACAACTGAACTGATGTAATCAACTATGGAACTGAACAAGATAGAAATATCTGAACTTTCGAGTGAACAAGTAAGTGTATTATGGCTTGCTTCGTTGCCTTTTAATGTTTCTCCTCATTAGATTGACCAAATATTGTTGTGTTTCCTAATAAGCGATTTCATATTGGTTGTGGATGTATGAGTAACCTTGGATGTGTACACAATTCAAATTTAGCTATATATCAATCGGATATTTTACCGATTCTTTACGGCTGTGGTTGTAGGTTAGCGATATATTGGTGTTTGGCTCGTAAATATGAGCAGAGGATGCTTCAGTATATACAAATTATGTATACATCAATTTGAGAGAGCAACCAAACGAGAAAAATACAACAAAAAAAAAGGACATCTTAATCGTATGCATGTCTCTAATCGTTGAAAGTCATGATTGCACATTTTAATATTTATAATGATAATCTTTAAAAAATTAAAAAAAGATTGGCTGATCTTGCATACATTCAATTGTTTTATTCCATTTCCAGAGAGAAAACTTTCGTATTTAAGGACAGTCATTTCCAAATCTAATTGTACATCAAACATTTTACAAAAATATAAATGTAAAAGCACGTTATGTTTTGCTACTTACATGATTTATAACAAACCTTTCTAATAATGTACGTTTATACACTTATTTTAAATTGCTAAGAAACTAAGGTTTTCAACTCCCTCAGGCAAGGCTGGCTTTAGATCGAATTGGCTACTACCTTTAAGTCTTTTTCAATCATATAGCTCTTCAACTGTTTCGGTTATTATACATTCTTGGCTTTAAAATATTTGGCTTTGAACGTTCCTAATGATGGTAAATTAAGATGGCCTTTTCGGACGCATACAATTCATGAAGTGTTGTTTTCATTTTTTACAACACTGGATCGGTACCTCTGCCTATGGACTTCAGTCCCCGGGTGTATCATCCGCTCTGTACTTCGGTACTGACATGATTAATGATAAACCTTTCTTAAATTGTCTGTTTATCAATTAATGAATTACTAAGAAACAAAGGTTACAACTCCCCCAGGCAAAGTTGACTTGGATGGATTTGGTTATAATTTTCGGTCCTTTTTGGTCATACAGCCTTTAAACTGTTTCGGTTCTAATACATTCCTGGCTTTCAAGAATTCGGCTTTGAGCGTTCCTAATATATGTCTATACCTCTGCTGGTTGACTATCAGTCCACGAGGGTATCATCAGCTTAGTAGTCAGTACTTCGGTACTGACATGATTTCTAACAAACCTTTCTTAAATTGCCCGTTATAGGTCAATTATTAACTGAAACATATTGTAGACATGGTGAAGTTAAGCGCGGTGAATATCACTTTCTTCAGGTGAATATGCTGTTTTATTATATGACTATAAACGTTCTCTTTACTCATTGGCTAAAAACGTAAGGAATCTTCTTAAATAAAACTTTATATTCACCGTTGGAAAAATTACGAGAGTTTAATATGAGATTTACACCAACAACCTTATATATCCTTATATACACATACACGTCTAAAAAGTGTACAACAACACAAAAACAATGATTAAAAAATATGAAACAAATAAAATCAAAATTCAATAAATATTTCGGATACCAAATATCCTACATCAGTATGAGTGAGCAGCCTGGTGTAAAATTAAGTCACTAGCTATGATTATTTTAAGAAATCTTGACATTATACAAATTAAACACTTAATATCGTTGGTAGAAAAGTTAAAACTACAATTTAATAATTTTGAACTTCATATACAAATTAAATAAAAACAAAAGATGGAAAGTTTGGAGTTTTAGTAATATATACTCATTTGAACTACATTTAGATACAAATTAAGTATTTACAACCGGTGGGAGTGCGTAGTTGTACATCGGAAAATGAAGTAACACATCTAGTACTGCTCGATTTTAACTACTTCTTTTCATTAATACCATTTGGTGCAAAAGTTTTCAACTTTCGTATTCAAAATCTTTCCCCAGTGACTCTCTCCTCTCTTGATCATGGAGTGTTGTGGTCAATTATAGTGATAGTCAGTCGGTTTACATCTGCCTTATAGTGACCAGGACATCTCAAATGTCGACTGAGAGGGAGGTTGGCTTACAGTCATAGTTGTCTCATTGGCACTCATACAACATCTTCTTATATCTATAGTCATTGCCATGGCCATTCATACGTTTGTGAAACGGTTGTTCTGACTCGCCAACATACTGTTTACCACATTTACACTGAAAAAGATACACAGTGTTTGTACATTTTGTACTCTTACAATTAACATTGCAAAATATGGTGTATGTCGTATCAGTCGAGTGAATGTTGATGTCCAGGTGTGCAGTATTTGCTTGTTAGTCACACATCGTTTGTTCCCACAACCCTTACAAGAGCTTGATGACGGAGAATCTGGTTTGGGTGATAAATCAGCTCTCACCAACCCATCTTTAAGGCGTTCGGGACTACGGGGTGGCTCGGGAAAGATCTTGGAAAGTTTAGGATTTTTTTCGATATCTTTCTAGTTTTCGCGGATTAAAAGGCAATAACTTTATTAAGGAGTCATCTGACGATTTCGGTTTTGTTGACTTATTTGTAGATATTGTCTTGCTGATCATTTTTAGTATTTAAAGTTTCTCTCTATCTTTTAAAGATTTCAAAATAATATGGCAAAAAATTTTAAAAAAATCATTTAAGAGCAATAACTCCTAGAAGAAGTCTTCTGACAGTTTTGACATAATGGACAATAGGTAGAGCTCATCATTCCGAACACTCTATTAGTACCAGATTTTCTCTATATATAACAGTTTTCAAAATAATAGAAAAAACTTGCATGTTACCCCATATCTTCTATTTATAGCCATGTCGGTCATCTTATTTGGCAGGCAGGGTCATCGGACACATTCTTAAACTAGATACCAAATGATGATTGTGGTCAAGTTTTGTTAAATTTGGTTACTCTAGTAGTTTCAGAGGAGAAGATTTTTGTAAAGGTTAACGGACGACGACGACGGACTCCAAGTGATGAGAAAAGTTCACTTGGCTCTTTGGGCTAGGTGATCTAAACAGTAATCATATATTTAGTATATAGATAAATTAATAAACATTTATCTATTAAATAACCTAAATTTTCCTTTCTTTCTGTTAACGAAAATGAGAATAAATTCACACTGGTGTAGGTAATATGTAATCATTATGTATGTACACAATAAAAAAGAAAGAGTTACGACTTTTGACATTTTTCTTTAGTAAAACATAGTTTTCCGTAACAATTTCATCTTGAAACAATTTAGAAAAAATAATGTTTTTCCTCATGATAATGGATATGTTAATAGGTTATTCTTAAGTGATTTTAATTGTTTTCCAGTATTGTTCCGGTATTTATACTTTTCGATCTTTTTTTATCGCCAATGATCCCCTGATCATAAAATCACTGATAACGTTTTCACTCTTATGAAACCAAATTTAAAGTAATACGAAACTTCAAATTTAAAAAAAAAGGTTGAATATGTTTTATATACTTGAATGGACAAGTTTTACTATAAAACCAGTGTACGTGAACTTTCTTGTAAAAGAAAATCCTTTATATTATCAAAATCTTCATAAATATACTGCTGTTTGAATTATTGTCTTCCCGTACACTAATTCGCCGATATGTTCCCGTATGCAGTGACCTTAAATACGAGAACTCTCGATAGAACTTTTGCCATCGCACAGCACAAGTGTGAGGGGAAAACTGTGATGAAAGAATGTAAACAATCGTGCACTGGAAGGTAAATAGTATTAACTGATTCTTTAAGAACAAATTTAATACAACAAATCATTTAACAACTGTTATGGAAAATTTTAATTAACAAATGGGAACGCATGGAAAATATGAAAAAAAAAATCTTGGCTCTTTCAGTTCACTTATTTGTCACGTATTCCACATGTTCTGTGTTGATTGTTTATCAATGTCACGATCATGTAAACTTCGGCAACAAACTCGAAAAATAGCTAGCTTGCGATCAACAATCACTGAATGAAATATTATTTGTCGATAATACGTTATAGATTCGTAATAAATATATAAAAAGTAAAATTGGATGGAAATGGGGAATGTGTCAAAGAGACAACAATCCGACCAAAGAGCAGAAAACAGCCAAAGGCCACCAATGGGTCTTCAACATAGCGAGAAAATCCCGTACACGGAAGCGGACTTCAGATGGCCCCTAAACAAAAATGTGTACTAGTTCAATGAAAATGGACGTCACACTAAACTCCAAAACATATACATGAACTAAAATTGAAAAACATGCAAGACTAACAAAAGCCAGATGTTCCTGGCTTGGGACAGGCGCAAAAATGCGGCGGGGTTAAACATGTTTTGTGAGATCCCAACCCCCCACCCTATACCTCTAGCCAATGTAGAATAAACAAACACACAGCAATACGCACAGGAAAACTCAGTTCAAAAGAAGTCCGAGTCCGATGTCAGAATAGGTAACAAAAGAAACTAAGCAAAATGACAATGATACATAAATTAACAAAGGTCTACTAGCAGTTACTGACATGCCAGCTCCAGACCTCAATTAAACCGATTGAAAGATTATGTCTTCATCATATGAAAATCAAGCACAATCCCTCCCGTTAGGGGTTTGGTATCATACCATCATAAACTGACTAAGTTTAGTATATATGCATGCATTGGTCCAATAATTTCGATAATATTAAAATTACAAGAAACTCTTTTCATATGATTTTAACACACAAGGTTTATTCTAAAACATTTAATATGCACACAAATACATTCTTCTGTTGTTATTTTAAGAAAATACAAGTGAATAAAGGCAACAGTGGTATACCGCTGTTTAAAAGTCATAAATCGATTGAGAGAAAACAAATCCGGGTTACAAACTAAAACCGAGGGAAACACATCAACTATGAGAGGAAAACAACGGAACAACAGAAACACTGAAGTGCAACAAAAATTAACGCCAACATACATAGAAACGAACTATTTGATAACAAATGCCATATTCCCGACTTGGTACAGGACATTTTAAGAAAAAAATGGTGGGTTGAACCTGGTTTTATGGCTAGCCATACCCCCCGCTGATAGTAACACTAATGTTGATATTTACTGGACCATACTTTAGTTACACATTTAAATGTTCATAAATGGCAATAGCCATTAAGTTTCACGGCTTCCTATGGTTTTGGTTTCATCTGTCGTGTGTGACTGTCCACTTCTATCTTCAAATGATTTAGTTGAATTTTGGTATACATATTAGAAGACAGTGAGCACTCTTAACGTTGGATTTAGAAAAAATCTGTTGAAATTTATTTTCATTACTATTTTTTAGACAAACATGGGTACTTGAGTATGTCTGGTAAATATCTACATATCTTCATAATCATGTTGAAATTAGTTGTTGGTTCAGTGTTCAATATGAATAACGTGTTCATTGTAGCATGCAATAAAATGCTAGTGTTACGAATTGGCAAGATAACATTTGAAACTATATAAATTACGTTTAAAGCTCGATATATTATTATTGACTTTTCTTAAATAAAAAAATAATTGTTTAATCAAATTTAAATGTCTGTTAAGCACCTGGAAGTTGTCAGATACTTACCTGATATGATCAACCGTATCATTAAAAATTGGAAATATACCAAAGAGGTAAGTCAGTATTTATTATTATTGAGACATATCTCAAAATAAAGGAAATATTGGTTTTTATAATTCTAGCTAATTTAAATTAAGAAAAACAAGTATATTCTAACAAAAAGTCAATATACTCAAGCTGCATTATAACATATACAAATGGTAAGTTGTCAATCAAATACATTTGCGTTAAGTATTTATTGTCTTGTAGTTTCAGATAATAAAAACTCGAAACTATTACTAGCTGCTCAACATTGGCAGAAGCAGTCTTGGTCGTTCAATAGAATTATCACAAAAAGGGAAGGGTTTGAACATAAGAAATGTGCTCATTAATTGACTGTTAAAAGATTTTTGTGGAAATGAAAACATCATGGTGGGACTATTAAAAATAAACTGCTGACACAGAAGTATGTCTCGCCTGTCGGCAGAAAATTCAGAAACAGACAACCTGATGAACAGCAACATTGGTCGCTTGACCATGAACTAGGGGACAGGGCATCGACATGGTCGACAAACTGAATTTATTGACATTAATGCAATTTTATAGAAAATATAATTATATATCATAAATAGTTCCTATTAAACTAACTTAAGGATGTACATCTCTGAGGAGCCAAAAATATCTAGAATTAAACTTTGTTCTTAACCTGATTTTTGGGTTTATATGCCTGTCAAAAAATAATTGGTGAAGAAAAAATCATATGGTGGTGCGCTTCTTTTTTTTGCTACAGCCATTTGAAAGTACCCAGTTTTGATGAGTTTCCCATTTTTCATCAATTTTTACCCATTTTTGGGCTATTATCATGAAAAAAAATCACAGTTTCACAATTAAACTTTTTTTCATACTTTCACTAAAGATGAAGTGGACCAATCTGAAGAAATTTAACTTAAAAAAAACTAATGGTAGGTGTTAATAAAAGAAAGTTTTATGAAATTTTGTTGCTTTTTCGTGTCAAATTTACCATGTTGTCAATTTTGTAAATTTGGGATTTTTTTCTTTTTTTAAAACAAAAAGCATATTATTTCTAAATGATTGAAAAAATACATATCTAAGAAATTTGAAAAGAAAAAAATTGATATGAGATGTACATATATCTCATTTTCTCAACATTTTGGCTAATGAGACTGACTTGATTGGTTATAAAATTTGAAAATTTTATTACTCAAAAACTACTAATTGTAAATACACAATTTTTTCACAGAGTAAAGTTTGATTATAATATTTTTTAAATTCATTGATATTTTCCACTTGTATCACATGTTTTGGAAATAATTCCAGAACGAGATTTCAACGAGACTGAAACGTCAGAAAAATACATCCTTAAGCAGAAAACTTAACATTGAAAATTGGTAATTATTTGAAAGCCACTGGACCATGACCTACGGGGGCAGGGCCTCAAAATAGTAGTCCAACTGATATGTACTGATGGTAATGCAACTTTATAGAAAACATCATCGATCTGTCACAAGTAGTTCCTATCAAACTGACTTAAGCAGAAAACTTAACATTGAAAATGGCTAATTCATTCAAAGTCACTGGACCATGACCTAGGGACAGGGCCTCGAAATCGTCATCAAACTGATATGTTGTGATAGTATTGCAACTTTACAGAAAATATCATTGATCTTTCACAAGTAGTTCCTATCATACTGATTTAAGCAGATAACTTAACATTGAAAATTGATGATAAATTTAAAGACACTGGACCATGACCGGGGGGCAGGGACTCGGAATAGTCGTCAAACTGATATGTACTGATAGTAATGCAACGTTATAGAAAATTTAATTAATCTATCACAAGCAGTTCCTATCAAACTGACTTCAGCAGAAAACTTAAAATAACACATGTTTCGTCGCAGGCGAGACAAAAACCTGTCAAAGTAAAGCACTACTCTCTTTCTTACATCTACGTCATATGTAGAAACTACCTGATAGCTGCATTTTCACCTTTTTCCCAAAATGGTACAGCCACTTTTTTTGTTTTTATTTTGCTGTGTATTTCTACACTCAGTAAGGCCAAACAGACAACCACCGCCATATGGGTAATGCTACCAGGCAGAATAAGTCTAGGTCACCATACCTCTATATCCCATTTGGTCTAAGTACCAACTATCAGTGAAATTGAAGGACCATTAAATTAAATCATTTACGGGAAATGCCGAGTAGCCATCGAAAAATCTGAAATAATTTTAAAAAGTCGACCAATTGTCATGTTTAAAAATCATTTACGGGAAATTCCGAGTAGCCATCGAAAAATCTGAAATAATTTTAAAAAGTCGACCAATGGTCATGTTTAAGGGAACTATATACCTGCTCAAAGAGACTCGAGGTTAAACATACTATGACTGTATAGATTACAGGCTCCAGACAAGCACCCCAGCCCTCACTGAGAGAATGGGTTTAATAGTAGTTAAGGAATAGCATTTGCACTATAACAACAAACTGAACATCAATGATTTAACGTAAAATCAATAGACGTAACAATATAACGTAATCTGCAAGTAAATCAAACTTTCTTGGGTATCAATCAAATAATGTATACAACATTTCGTTTGAAACATAAACAACGGTATAAACAGTTATAATATACTTAGATAATTATATGTGCAAGTATATTGATATTTAGTGGGTATCGATCATGTAAATAATTTATACAAAATTTGGGTTAAAACGTCGTTTACAGTATATGAAAACTGATATGCTTCCATAGTTTTAATCATTTTCTGACATTACATTTTATTAACTAAAAGTATATGGTGGCACAGTTATACGTAGTTTTACAGATGAAACACAAAGGTTTATCTTTTCTGTCAATTAAACTAACGGTCGTCAACAGTTTAAAATTCAAATTAAAGTTACATTGGAACAATAACTTTTAGTTTGCTTATTTTTTCAAGTCCATGGTTACATACACATATCGAAGTGAGATGTCATATTTTAAAAGTTAGAATTCTTCACCAAAATTTTAGAAGCTTCATCAAAGATCAAAATCATACGTATTTATATTTCTATTATCAACATATTTGAACGTGATCTGGACTGAAGCATATAATTTTAATCACATAAAAATCTGTAATAGAAACCGATCTAGGAATTTGAATTTTTAGTCGTAGTAAGTCCATTTGAATTTACGAATTGTGCCATGTTGGTTAAATATATCTGAAAAAAATAGAGCAGTTTGATTAGGATTAATTTAAAAAGAATAAAAACATTGCAATCTGATTACCTATTTATATCTTAATACTAATAAAGATTAAATGAAAAACACGTAGTTATTGTGGGTAAACATTTGAACAATACAGCTACTGTCTGGATATAGCGAACAGAAATACTGTAAACTAGGTCACGACACATTATCTCTTTATTGATTCATGTCAATTATGCATTGGTAACATTTAGATATATACTGGATAAATAAATAAAAATAATTTTAAATTTCCAATTAACCTTCGATATATCTCCACAACTGATTAGATTATTTGGATTAGTCACGAAAAGGATTTAGATGTGACGGAAGAGATTGAACAAAGTAAAAGTTTCTGTCTTTTCAGAACTCTGATTTAAAAAAAACCCAACTTATTTGACTCAAAATGCAAATTGAAAATTGAACGGCAATGTTTACACCATTAACAATAACTATCTTCAAAAGAAAAGACTTCACATGAGATTTTACCGCAGAGTTCCAATTTTCAATAAAACGTGAATTAGTAAAGTTGAAAATTGAACTGAATATTTAATAACAAACTACTTACCCTTCAGGAGCACATCATGAGTTCATCCAAAAGGGGCTGCTTTTGCCTTGCTTTTATATGTTGTTTTTTGTGATATTTTATTTAAAAGTCATGTCTTTTTTCCTCTACAGTCTTGTATATTATATGACTAGAAGTGATGCGATTGCATTTCAAATTTTCAGATTCAGGATTGTTTTAGAGCTGGAGAATCAAACTTTTGTATAAATGGTAATGTCTAAGTTTTAGACAAACGACATTTATCAATCCGTAATAATATAATATAATTTATCCCCGGATTTTAACTGCATTCAATAGTGGAACCTAACTGTTAGTCCTTCCGGAGCCGCTAACTTCAACCCGGTTTTATGTGGGATATTGTGATGCGTTTTTTGTGTAGTGTTTTCTTTAACTGTCGTCTGCCTGTTACTCTCTTTTATTTTGGTTACGGTAAGGTCCGTCTTTCTACGTTGTGTAGATTTAGTTTTTTCTCTTGGTAACTTCTATCTAGTTTTTTTCACAAATGAAAAAACTTATAGTTTACACTCGTTACATTTTTTTCGATCACGTTACATCCACTAAAAAAAATCAGATTTCAAAAAATAAATCTAATACAAACAAAACATCTCTGCATGATTTTCTTTCCTTTTTGAAAAAGTGCTTTATTGTGCAATGAGTTTATAACCTTTCTCAAGTATACAACTCGTATGAAAATCAAAATCAAGTTACAAGTTTTCGTGAAAGAAACCCCTTTTCTCTTTTTAGAGAATAAAATATCTGTCTATCTATATATCTATCTCTTAGTCTCCCTCTTTCTTTGGATGTACTGTCTAAATTATTGTCCGTTACAGAAAATTGTTTGGAAATGCTTTATAATTTCAAAACACAAGAGAAACGGAAAGGCGACGAACGTTACATATAAGTTATATATATATTATTGAGAATGTCTTAATAATATAGTTAGCTATCTTTCTTACCAATAAATACCATACCTATACGATAAATAGGCTTGGTTCTAAAAGATGCATATTCCTGAAAGGAAGTGATCTATCTTGTAAAACCAAGGACGAATGTATCCTCACAATGTACGTAAAGAGATCAGTGTTATATCTATGACATAAGTTTATAACAAATATAAGAATTGAAATCTTCAGGGTTGGACATCTCACAGCTGTATACGACTATTAATCTAAGTATATCATTTCCAAAACAGAAGTTTTATAGTTTCTACACATTAAATATAATTAACTAAGGTATATAAAGTTTGCATAAACTCCTTAATTAAAATGGACATATAAAGGGTGGGATATTATATGAATGAATACATGAAATAAATAAAAGCAACAGTAGTATACCGCTATTCGAAATTCATAAATCGATTGAGAAAAAAACAAATCCGGGCTACAAACTAAAACTGAGGGAAACACATCAAATATAAGAGGAGAACAACGACACAACAGAAACACAACACTAAAATGCAACACACACAGAAACGAACTATAATATAACAATGGCCATTTTCCTGGCTTGGTACAGGACATTTTAAGAAAAAATGGTGGGTTGAACCTAGTTTTGTGGCTAACCAAACCTCCCGCTTTTATGGCAATGTTAAATATAACATTAAAATGACAGGACTACATGACAGTACTACAATACAAATAAATGGGAGAACATACAGGACAGAGACACACACAAATAATAGCCATCAAAAGGTACCAGGCTATAATTTAATACGCTAGACGCCAGACCCATCAGTGACGCTCAGATCAAAAAAGTTCGAAAGCCAAAACAAGTACAAAGTTGAAGAGCATTGAGGACCAAAAGTTTTAAAAAGTTGTGCCAAATACGGCTAAGGTTATATGCCTGGGATAAGAAAATCCTTAGTATTTAGAATAATTCATACTTTTGCAAACAGTAAATTTATAAAAATGACTATATAATAGATATACATGTTAACACCGAAGTGGTGACTAACTACAGAATAAAAACGAATACGTAAAACAACCTAAATCAGCACATAAAAAGGCACAGCCGAACAACGTAGTATATGTTAGCCGAAGAGATCGACGCACAATGTGACGTCACATATAAATTTCTATAAATTTCCAGAAATTGAATAGAGTTCAAGATTAGGTTTGAAATACTGATATAACATGTTTTAATAACAATGAAAATTACAATACTTATTAATATACAATTGTGGTAGTAATTAGATAATTAATTGTATTATCAAGCTATGTCGGTATATCTTCTAAATCAAACTGAAAACCAAATACATCGTATAAATTAGTTGACCCAAACTAAAATCTTATAAACTTTAATGACGAATGATGGCTCCAAAATAAGTAATCCCGACATGTCACCCAACAGTTAATGGATAAACAGTTTAAATGACTCGTTTTATTGATAAAATTATAATTACCCTGTTGTTGTCAAAACATAAGGTTTTGTTTTTGTTTAAAAAAAAATACTTCCACTTGGACACGCGATTTGAATATGTCATTTTACTTTTTTTCTTTCTTTTAATTGAATTTGGAATTTTTAATGTACTACCCCCCTCCTCGGCCAAGATCTGCCATGAATTAGGAACCTCTCTAGTGGTTAAGCAAAGCATGGACACTGGATCAGTATTTCAATCAGATTGGTTTTTTTTGGTTGGTTACTGTTGCCTCTGGTGAAGAAAAAAGTGCTTACGACGCACGAAATTTATGAAAAGTTATTTTCATTTTCTAGCATCGGTATAGATGTTGGTGGTCTGCTGCATGTAGTCCTCGAGGGCATTATCATCACCGTTGTAGTATAGTCGGTGATTTGGCACTGACATGATTTATCACATACCTTTCTTCGAATTTTTTGAAAATTATGAAGAAGCTAAGGTTCCAACTCCCTCAAGTAAAGTTAACGGTAGGTGGATTTGACTATTCTTTGTAGATCCCTACTGTTCATATAGCTACTTGAGTATTCTATCATACACATTGTATTTCTACATCATTGGGGTAGATTTGAACGTTCCCGATAAAAGTACACCCAGAAAAGCGCTTCGGACGTATTAAATTTTTTTTCCGCTTTTATACCATTTTCCCTTTTTTTCTGTTTGAGTAGGAATCGGCAGAATTTATTTATAGAAGGCCGATACACGGACAAGACAATTTTTTCAATTGCCTACAGAAACAACTGTCATAAGCTTTATGAAGAAAAATTATCACGAAAGAATACACAAGATAAACATTGCGATCGGATCCTGTAAGATCTGGTATCGGATTGGATCGTGCATGTCAACTCCAAAATTTGTGAACAAAAATCCGTTTTATTATCAAAAAGCGGGAAAAAATCCGAAAAAGACAGATGTCTGTCAAAACGGTTCAACTCTCTCAATAGTAGTGGGCACAATATATACATAAGGTAAAGATCAAATACAGTACTTTTAAGAAAACACAAGTGGCGACACATAACGCTAAATGCAAATCATTAAGGAAAAACACGTTTTAAATCTATAATGGTCACATTGCAATAATTCATGACTTATTTTAAACTAAATCTTTCGTGTCGCAGGTAGTACAGTAAAATGGAATATGTATCTTTTATGAAAATGTACAGGTTAATTTTTAAAAGGAATGTTTTGTTAATTTTTAATCAAAATTGATCGTGAAAGATCAGGATAGCGTTATTTTGATCGTGAAAATAATATTTCTGTTATCAATTGATGTACTTAAATTGACTGAAACGTGTGCTATCTCAAAGTATAAGAACGTAAACGAGTGGATATATTTATATGTCGTTTTTTCTTCTTGTTGTCATTGCCGCTATTTAGACGTTTCGTGGTATTGAAAATTTTAAACACAATAAATTTAAACCAGGAAATATTTCGGGATATTTTTTTATGTATCTATGAAATTTCTTCTTAACATTTTGACGGTAATTTTGCATATGGCAGACAACGGATAATTTTTGTTTCCTGGGATCAATTCGAAATTACATCCCAATATCATATAATGTCTATGTTATAAATTTCGTTTAACAATCTTAGCACAAAAAGAATAGTCTCCAATTTTGAGGTATTTTTTTTTTATAAAAGCTCAGTTATTGCTGCAAATAGGACATCCTCAATCGATTTAAAAAATTATAACACACCTAATCTAATTTCTTTAAATTTGTGATTAAAGAAAAATATCCAAAAATTTGACACTGGTAATCTATTTTCAATGAAAATCATAATTTAAAAAAAACAAATTTTTTATCACATTTTCTTCCGATTTTCACATGCCGCAAATTTGAAGTCAATTTGCAGTAGCACACCAAACCTAATTATCACTTTCCATTGAAACCCTGGCTCAAAGAGATATTTCTCAGAATTTGTGAGTTTATTTTAACCTAAATGAATAAGTGTATATATACCAAGTTGTTGCAAAAAAATCGACAAGGATATTCCTCTTATAGATATAAATACTGTTCATAAAAATGATTGATGTCAGATGCGGCAATCTTGATTTTAATATACCACATAAAATATTGACGGGTGTATAGACAGATAACGATTGATATAGGGCACGACGACCTTGCCGGTGTGAATTTAGTTAATTTAGAAAACCTTATCAAATGGCACTGAACCATCATAGTTTGACTTTTTTTAACCCCTAGAAATTGTGAACCGGAAACAAGTAATACAAGTCCAGTCTTTTAATGTACCAATCATAATTTTTTGTTCATATAATTACAGAAGGATAATGCTTTTAAAGGGGCACTAGCTACGAGATATGAAAAAAATAGAATATGATTTCGTTTGGTTCAATGATTAATAAAAGTGAAATAATGAAATAATAATTCGTTTTTAGCAGCCAATTTGGTATAATTTTGTCAAAATAAGCAAAGAAATATTGCTGATGAATTATTCACTTGCAAGTGAATAGTTCGACCTCATTAAATCCGTATTCATGTGACCTTCAATTTAACCCATTAGCTAGAGATTGTTTACGCATGCATAAGTCGTGTTTAACCATTAAAAGGAAAAGAAAGTGAAACAAAGGTGAACCAATTAGTTGACTGATTTGATCCACAAAAAATCATTCTTATACAGGTAAAAACATTGATTAGCTTATTTTTTTAACCTATAACATGAAATCAAACAGACCTATAAAAATCCAATTGCACGAGGTAGCAATCTATTTATATTTATGTTTATGTTTATATCGGGTTATGTTACCGTCGGTAGTATTCGGAGGTCATCTCGATAGTTAATTAGATGGCGTCTAGACTAAAATACACACGAAATTCTGATATATATTATCGAGTACATGCTTTCTTAACTGTTTATTTCAGACTTATTGTAATTTTGACATAAGTTTTAGTATGTTATAAATCAAATATGAGAATGTGAGTCAAATCGGTGAACATGAATTTGACAGCTAGTGCCTTTTTAATGATTTTTGCAATGACACAAATACGACACTGGACATTTTGCGATCATTTTCACGATCACAAAAGGTACTCTTAAATCAAAATCTTCCTTTTGTTTATAAAAATAATTCACTACGGTTTACCTTTCGTCAAAATAACGTCTAATATAAATATAAGGATATGCAATGAAATTTACCATTTTTAGAAATCTTATGTGTCCACCATAGACTATGTGACCTAAGCTGTTAAAAAATGTGAAATTTGATTTATTGATGGTTGTGTGCTTAACGTCCATCGGCAAATATCTAATGCATTTTCAGGAGATAGAAAATTAGCATAATTACAATAGGAAGGTACTGTAATAGAGGCCGAACGAGATAAAGATTTTTGGAAAATGAGGGTATATTGGATAGGGTCAGAAATTTTGCCTTGCAACAGGCTTTCTACAAAGAGTTGTTGAAAGGATTCTTAACGTGCAGATAGCATGGCACTCTCTCTACACGAGGCATCGGATTTACTGTCCCCATTCTCACCGGACGTGGCTGCGTACTTGTACATCCCGCACAGACAAACGAACGTCCCAAATTGGCAAGAGTTTTACTGCCATTTGGAAGAAGACCAACGTTACTTACACGTTGTTAGATTGGTGAAATAAGTAAATATGTCTTGGGAATATTAAAATATTTTCCAATTAGAGAGAGGGGACCTGACTCCTTGCACATTAAATTGACTTGAACGAACATTGCGAATGCATATAATAAAGTAGTCATACATTTAGCATAATAATGTTAAAATTATAATTTACTACTTGAAGTAAAGCGTTGAAAGTATTTTAATTTACCTATCAAAAAGTTTAAGAATTTAATTTATGCATGTTTGATTTGAAATTATTTGTTCAACTTTAAATCAAAATTCTAGTATCAATTCATCCAGAACTAAGCATGCAGTTTCAATTTGATATATTAAATATACTTTACAACACAAATAACGCACCACACCACACTATATAATATATATGTAACACTCCCAAACGTGTCCATCCCCCAAACGTGTCCGAATACCCCAAACGTGTCCCTATCGCTCACACGTGTCCATAAAATCTCAAATGGCCCAAGCGTGTCCGATTTCACATCCCCAAAACGTGTCCATTTTAAAACGCCAAAACGTCTCAAAACTTTCAGCAATGATATGGCCTCAGTGACGTCAATAACATTTACGGCAACTCAATGATGGGGAACACGATTGATGACGTCGGGTTTTGGTTGCAGGCTTTAAAAAAAATATTAAAGCCGCTATTCAAGGAAATCTGGGGAAGATGGAGTGATGCGTATAGACAACTGTCTAAGACATGCAGCACACTATCCACAGTGAAAGATGAAATCACTGAATTCTGCTTTCAAATTAACAGACATCAGATAAGAAAAAGAATGGCACAATACAAATTTCTTTTTACTTGTAGTTGTTTTATTATTTTTTTATTTATATGATTATTATTGTTTTGAATTTTGAATAGGGATACTTCACACTTAAAAAATCAAATACGTTTCCCCAGTGCTTCAACTATTGATTAAGTGGTCATTTATTAGCATTAGTTTGTTCAACGCCGGTTTTTACATAAATCAACTCTGGGCTGTTGATTGCTTAATGATCAGTGGCAAATATGTCATGCATATTTAGAGCGATCATAAACATTGTAATTAATGAGTAGTTTTGTGCAGTTTAATTCACCGTTTACCATGTGTTGCAGTTCAGTGACGTCATATGGACACGTTTGGGGGAATCGGACACGTTTGGGGGTGGACAAGTTTCTGAGTGTTATATATATATATATATATATATATATATATAGTAGTTTCACAATTTCTTGATTTCGATACAAATTTGTAGAAATATATTTCATTCACCTTGAATTTAATGCAGAGTTTACGAAGAATGACATAGTCTGAGATAAGTGAATTTGAAAATGGTCATCAGACAAGAATTGGAATAAGAAACTGAAACTAAGTAATTTTTCGTTGTTTTCATAGGAAAAGATACGGATGACCTTAGGTTTCATAATTTTGGGAACATGTTTTTTTTGGGTTAAAAATGTGTTTTTGAGATGTCATAATTTGAAGTTAAGAAATGTCTCATTTTCACAGAATTTGTTGTTTATAACTTCAGAAATATGGTGTCAAAATTTTGACTCATTCCAATCATTTAAAAAAAGTAGATTTTTTTTCTCCAAAAAAAAATAATAGAGGTGGAGCGTTTCTTTTGTTTTTGAGTATATTTTGATACCTATAAAGTTAATTTTGAAACATATTAAAAGGATATGTGAGGTATACACATCAATGTGATAGAAACCTAGCAACTTGTCATACAACATATGGTTTTAAAAAGGCAAGAGTCTATACTGTGTGTCAAACTATTGTTGACTACTGTGCTTTCTAGATGAATATTTACTGCAGTCATGAATCGCACAGAAGAACAAGATCGTGCATGTGTAATGCCCAAAAGTAAAGTTGTACGCAGAATGTCAAAACAGAAATACCAAAACTGTGTTAGGAGGCAAATACTATTTATGTTATGGGATTTTATATGTTGTGGTTCTTTCTCTACGATCTATCTATCTTTACGTTAAGTGGTTTTATTTTTCAGATATGTGGTTTCTTTTTTAAGCTGTGTGAGTGTTTTTATCTTTACGTTAAGTGGTTTTATTTTTGAGATATGTGGTTTCTTCTTTAAGCTGTGTGAATCTTTCCTTATGCTCTGTCTTTTTATATTTACGTTAAGTGGTTTTATTTTTTAGATATGTGGTTTCTTCTTTAAGCCGTGTGAATCTTTCCTTACGCTCTGTGTTTTTATCTTTATGTTAAGTGGTTTTAGTTTTGGGTATGTGGTTTCTTCTTTCAGTTGTGTGAATCTTTCTTTGCGTTCTGTAGTTTTATCTTTATGTTAAGTGGTTTTAGTTTTTTGAGATATGTGGTTTCTTTTTTAAGCTGTATGGTTCTTTATTTGCGTTCCGTTCTTTTATCTTTACGTTTAGGTTTTTTAAAGTTATATGATTTCTTCTTGTTCTTTCAATTGTTTGGTTCTTTTTTACGTTCTCTGGTTTCATCTTTAAGGTGTATATTTCCTTTTTTTACGTTATGGTATTACTATCATAAAGTTTTGTAGTTTTATCTTTGTGTTCTTTGGTTTTACCTTGGGTTTATATGGTTTCATCTTTACTTTGTGTGGTTCCTTTTAACGCTGTGATTATTATCTTAA
This sequence comes from Mytilus californianus, assembly GCF_021869535.1. NCBI lineage: Eukaryota > Metazoa > Mollusca > Bivalvia > Mytilida > Mytilidae > Mytilus > Mytilus californianus. The sequence continues at coordinate 126,278,017 of NW_026262668.1, forward strand.
AATTCTGTGGTTTTATCTTTGAGTTATGTGGTTTCATCTTTATTTTATGTGGTTCCTTTTAACGCTGTGATTATTATCTTACAGTTCTGTGGTTCTATCTTTGAGTTATGTGGTTTTTCTTTACGTTGTGATGTTCCTTTTTTACGCGTTGTGGCACAAGAAAATCTTTAGTGAATGTTTTATGATTTATGTGTCCCTCTTGGAATTCGATTGTAAGATCTTTGATTATCTCTGTTAAATCTATTCACCTCTTTTTACACCCTGAGCTATTTAGAGACTTATATAATGTTGCAGACCGTATATGTATGTACGTATATGTGACAAGTTTATTGAGCAAAAAAAATACTTGCTCAAGGCGATGTAACCTGTCGAACATAACGTTTTGTTTATACTAATTGTTACGTATATCGACAGACGATCGTAGTACAACTTCACTACTATTAAAGTTTTACTGTTTTACTATAACATTGTTTACTGTGAGCCTATTCAACAATGTATTTGAACATCACGAATCTGTTGTTTCAATTACTTTACGTAGATTACCTTACCCATTGTCCCTTAGTCCAAATAATTCAAAAACAAATCCACGATGTTGTATTGAAACATGCTAAACAATCAAGCAGATGTCTTCACTTGAATTGTTTGCATATATTCATTTCATTCAGTTTATAATCGGGGACGACTTTTAAAGCAAAATTGTAGTCTCCTGACATACTGCTGATTATGCATATTTATTCAATCAACATCCATAAAAGCTTTTTTTGGTCTCATCTTTTGACAATCAGTATTTGTATATGTAAACGTTTTATGGACATATTTATATTGTTATTTTACAGATGATGAGACAACGGAACTGATGTAATCAAATATGGGACTGAACAAGATAGAAATATCTGAACTTTCTAGTGAACAAGTAAGTTAATTATGGCTTACTTTGTTGCATTATGTTTCTCCACATTAGGTTGACCAAATATTAGCCACAGCTGTTTTATTATATAAATTTGAACAGTTATGGTGTTATGATAATTCAATAAGAACGAAACTTGGATTTCCAATTGTATTAACCCCGTGTGTGTTACAGTATGCCTTATCCATAAAAAATATACTTAATGATGAAATAAAATGAGATTATCAAGTTCTACTATGTTACATTTCAATGTAATGGAAGTTATTTCTTTTTATCGAAAGGAAATTTTGCGTGTGAGTAATTATATGTGTGACAATCTCTCCATAACGTGTGTAAAATTTAAGAATCATAAGTTTTAAAACTAGAACAAGAAAAGGAAATAGGGTAGAAATCAAAACAAAAGGGTAGAAATCAAAACAAAAGCAAAATGTCATCGAAATAAAAGCATTGCCGTAGCTTTTATTGAATAGTTTTCAATTCATTTGCGTGATTTTTCTTAAAGAAAATTTAAAAATCACGCCACACTGGACATTTCTATTCCCACCACAAAATGGCTATGGGTGATCATTTCACTCTTTTAAAGGTTTTTGCTGCTGCTGCCAACTAAGGTTTACATATTGCTGCTTCTGGTAGGAAGTGAAGTCATAGCGACCAGAAGATGGGTGCGAAAGCAGCAGCAGTAACATATCGAAAACCAAAGGCCACTACGAAATTACATTAATCCTAATACATTCTTCATGTTCCTGTCCAAAGCCAGGACATTTAGTCCAGTGATTGTTGTCTGTTACTTGTTTTGTTTTATATTATTTATGACTTTATAGTTTGAATCGGCCCAGTTTTTTCTTTTGATTTTTTCCGCATTTGTTTACTCCATAATCTTTTATAGCTTAATTATGGTATAAGTTTTGCTTATTGGTGAAGGCCATACGGTGACCTGTAATTGTTACATACTTTTCATTCCGTCTTAAGTAGATAGTTGTCTCATTAACAATCATAACACACCTTCTTATTTTTATACAAATGCCACTTTTGTTGCTGTTTTGTTTTTGTTATTGTCTTATGAGCTATACCAATCCATTCTTTTAATTCAGTTATCACAAAGTTTGATAGAATGCGTCAAAAGTAAAGATGCAAAAAATGCAGCAGCCTTGATAGAAAATGGCGCCGACTCCAATTATGCTGATGAGGTAAACATTAAATATTTCTTTAATACAATAAAATAGCCATTTAGTGATTCAGACTGAACTTATTTTAAGTAAAAAATATTGATTGTGTTGTATTTACTAATAAGCGATTTGTGGATGTATGAGTAACCCTAAATGTGTACATAATTCAAATTCAGCTATAAATCTATCTGATATTTTACTGATTCATTATGGTTGTGGTTGTAGGTGGGCGATATATTGCTTAGTATTTCCTTTGAAGGTAAATATGAGTAGAGAATGCTTCAATATATACAAAACATGTTTACATCAAAGTCAAAGAACGTCTTGATCGCATGCATATCTGTAATTGTTGAAAGTCATGACTGCACATTTTAATATTCATAATAAAGCATAACAAAAATACCGAACTCCAAGGCAAATTCAAAAAGGGGAAGTACATAAAAACTGACAAAATCAAACGCTATCAATCAACAGAATAAGTGAAAAACAACTGCAATGTTCCTGACTTGGTACAGGCATTTTCCATAGAAAATGGTGGGTTAACACTGGTTTTATAGCTAGCTAACCCTCCCTCTTGTATGACAGTTGTTTATAGTTCCGTTATATTGACAAAATAGGGTGAGAAACCATAACAGAGACATAATAGGTTAATGTGACAATGATTAGGACTATAGCAGCCAAAACTGTGTAAACATACATCACAGACATACAACACGGCTGACTGAAAAAATTCAAACAAACATACAAATTAATCTAACAAAGGCGCCAACAAAAAAGGTGTCAATTTGACAATATTGATAGTAATATCGTATATAGTATACACTTTCTCGTTAAAGTAAAAATTAAGTAGATATAAATATACAAGGGTAAACAAAATAGAAACAACACTGAAATACCCTTTGTGTCCGAATCACACATCAGGACCCACATGCACCAGGAATAATAATAACCTTAAAAATATATAGAAAAAGATTAGCTGATCTTGCATTCATTACTTTTGTGTATTATAATCAAGTAAGTTAATTGTATACAAAATGAAATAAAATAAAACCAGGTTTAATCCACCATTTTCTACATAAGGAGATGCCTGTACCAAGTCAGGAATATGTTTTTCATGTTTTGATTTTGCCATTTGATAAAGAATTTTCTGTTTTGAATTTTCCTTGGAGTTCGGTATTTTTTTTTTTACTCTTTTACACTTTGATAAATAATCATTATGTTACCTTATTTTATTGGTTGAGGAGAGATTGAAGGTCAAAATATTATTTAAGGGGTTAAAACCCTTAAGCAACGAAGAACTCCAGTTCTTGGATACAACTATTGTCAACTATAATCTTTTGCAGTTTTATAAGTTCCTTTTATATCTATTGAATAATAATGTTATTTTTTAGCCTGTGCTTCATTAAATTTGCATTGCATTGCCCGTGTTTCTTTAAAATCTGAGACTATTATAACATAGTAGTCTCAGTTAAAATATAATATATATAATACACTTTTTTTTAATTGTTCCTTGCTTGTAAATGTAACAACTGTAGGGATTTTGATAAAAGTAGCTGTGCTATACTACTTTGTAGCATGATATATTTTACCGAAATTAATATTTAATTGCAGGACTAGATTAGAAAGGTATTAGACTTCTCGATTTGTCTCTTTGCTATTTACCAGGGCAGAAAGTCTTAAATTTATATGAGAATACTGTTTTGCACAATCACTTCTGAAGCAGGCTTTCAACGTCCACGTGCAATAAAAACAAACCCGAATTCTTATTTTATGCTGCCCTCTTTCTAGATGTGTCATTTTTTATATCTTCCTTTCTCTGCTGATATCTCAACTTCATTAAATCCTTGTAATCATGATATTTATAAACTAGTTAAAGGTTTTCTACAAAATAACTGAATGCTTTTATTTCTAATTGTTTATTTCAATTGTATGTAAAGCCATTCTACTATATCTTGATTATATTATTTTCATATGTTGAACTGATGTCCGTAACTGCACTTATTTCTATTTCTTAAAGACTGTTATTTGACCCAATTTTACGTCTGACATCTTGGAATGTCAATAACGGTAGTTTCGGACATCAGCTTTACTCTAGTGATTATGTGATGGTATACATGGATGAGAAGTGAGTTTGATTTATGCTTCGTTACAGGCTGGCTGTACACCTTTACATTATGCCGCACTTGGAGGTTATGTTGACCTTGTAGTCCAAATGATTCAAAAAGGTGGCAACGTTAGAAAAGTAGATGTGGTAGGAATTTGCTTTATTAAAATGATACTTCAAATAAATATGAATTGAAATATTTAACACAACAGTAACATCGATACATAAAAATGCAAATATGTGGCAGTTTTGATTGAATATAAAAGGGTTGAGTGTAAAAACTCAATATCCATTTCCAATAAATAACAACTGTAACAAACCAGGACATTCCAGTTTTTCTTTTCTGTACTTTAGATTTTAGATTAAAATTAAAGATCACAAATCTGACGAAAAATCACTGTGACCATGAATTATCATGTCATTAAGTGAGGATACCAGCGTACTCTAGACAACCAATCTGGTTACTTTCTGCGAGAGAAATTTCGCTTTGTTTAAACAATTGCTTTCACAAAGGACCAACCAATCTAATTCGCACTTTTAAATTATACCTGTTGAACCATTTATTTCTGTAGAATAGGTAAACACCAATACAGAGGTCTAATCTCAAATACAATAACTTTTGCTTGGCCAAGGAAGTCATTGCACTTGAAAAAAGAAGGCCCGGTTAGTAGACGAGTGACATTTTTCAAAAAGACGCTTAGTTAACGACTATAATGCACCCACCTAACATATGGCTATATTATACATCATTCGAAAGTTTATCATCTGTACTTTCTGTTTTGCCCGATCTTCAATAGTTCGTACGGTGCAATTTTTGCTAATTCAAGGTCAAAGGTCAAGAATGAACATTCATAAATTTCGTAATAATTAAACAAAATGATCTTTGCTGGTACTTTATGATACATTTTTTTCTAAACATCATATGAACATAATAGAACAGAATACCAGGACTCTAAATCAGGTGCACATTAAAATGTTAATTGCGCAATAATTACAGAAAATTGCATTTTTTTTAAAATCTTTCAAAAATGATAAAATTGCGCTAAAAGCAAAATATTTCTTTATGTATCAATATTTATATGTCAAAAATAAAAAAAAGATCTATCGTTTATAGGTGAAGGAAATTTTTACTGCAAATAATATAATACTGGTCAGGAATCAGCCTTCTAAAGAAGCTTTTGCAATTGTCCTTAAAACCACCATCTGCATATTAGGATCATTTTGCATTTCATTGTTTAGATAACACATCGATTGTTGTCAATATCAAATGAAAATAATTTACCATATTTGAAAAAGGGGTAATAAAAGTGAGTTAAGAATATTCAAGGTATATATTATAGAAATATGTTTTATTCGATGTCGAAAGTGAAAGACATATTAAGATGTTTATTCTCGTTCAATATTCCAATAAATACTGTTTGCACCACACGCTTTACACCACATATCATGTATGTTAGCATATTATTACATACCTATTTAGTATATTATCTGTTTTATCAAATATGACTGAAGTTTTATATTGTGGAAGATTTATTACCCTTCCTGACCAACTTCAATCACCACTGGTTTATGGTAGTGTTCGTACATTTCTGTGTAGTGTTTTGAGAACTGTTGTTTGTCTGTCCTACCTTTTCGCTTTGTTCATGGTGTTATATGTGTGTTTATCGGAAATGTAGGAATCATCTTGTCCCTACGCCCATTTGTGTTTTGTACTTTCCATTCATATCTCCATCCATTAGTCTAAAAAACTTTCTAATGAGCAATACTCCTCTTACATCGCTTGGTAAATTTGAGTGAAGTTCAACGTTTTAAAGTGCACATTTGCATATTGTACAGGAAGGGTTTTATTCATGATAAACACATTCAAATAGAGTTAAATAGCAAGCAATTCAAATTCACCATTACAGTCCTGGTTGTAAGTGATCTCATTTTTAACGCTTCTTTATCTCACATTTAAACATAAAATTTTGTATGGTTTTTTTATGGTCAAATTATAACAGACACATATTGCAGTTATGAGATCTTCTCACCATTAAAAAAACCAAACGAACAGATTATAACATGCAAAGCATTGGAATGTAAAAGAACGATTTTACTTATTCATGTTATTGTTTGGATAAAATTTTAGAGGTTTTAAGTTAGTTTTGGAAAAGACAATACTTCAAATCAACTAATTTTGGCAAACAATTTATTTATGTGACTTTTGTGATAAGAAAGATAACGCAATATAATTAACCTCCTTCTTCTTTAGTATGAAAATAAAGTGTGAAAATTCCCCAATAATCGCTGCCAGGTCAACAACAGTTGGGTTTAACGCGGCAATATGAAAAATGCTATGTTTTGTCAGAGGTTGCCTACTTTTACAAAACATTCTTGGTGATAATTGGTTGAATTGTTGGTGAGACACATACCCAGTAATTTTTTTTCTTCATAGATATTTATTCTATATGTAATAATTTAACTATTTAGGGAGTCTTATCAAAACTATAATTATTGCGAATTGCTAGAATTTTCAAATCAACAGAAATAGGTTGTAAGTCAATGTAAATACAATTCTCATAGATACCAGGCTTAAAATGTTGTACGCCAGACGCGCGTTTCGTCTACAAAAGATTCATCAGTGACACTCGAATCAAAAAAGTTAAAAAGGCCAAATAAAGCACGAAGTTGAAGAGCATTGAGTACCCAACATTTGGAAAGGTTTTGTCAAATACAGCTAAGGTTATCTACTCCCGGGGGTAGAAAAGCCGTAGTATTTGTAAAAATGCAATGTTTCGTAAACAGTTAATTTATAACTATGACCATATCATTGATAATTCATGTCAACGCAGAAGTGCTGACTACAGGGCTGGTGATATCCTCGGGTAGGAAACCCCCACCAGCAGTGTCATCGACCAAGTGGTTGTAAATAAACTCTTAGATACCAGGCTTAAATGATGTACGCCAGACGCGCGTTTTGTCAACGAAAGACACATTAGGGACGCTCGAATCAAACATTTAAAAGAGCCAAATAAAGTAAAATGTTAAAGAGCATTGGGGACCCAAAATTCCAAAAGGTTTTGCCAAATCCAACATGCAATTGCATGTAACAGCAACATGTCAATTTTTACTAGAACATTGCGTAGTTTGATAGAGTTACATACTACGGACAGACACAAAGAACATTTTCAGTGTCTAGAATATAATAGTTTTAGCTTTTTCATCAATGCACGATGCAGTTGAAGCAACCAAGAAAACAATTTTTATGATTTGTTTAAGAGAAATATTTGAAATTCAACTTTTCATTAATTTACTTTGTAACTATGTAATTATCTATTTATGTATTTAATTTTTTGGGCTAGCTTAATATTTATATATAAAATCCTTTATTTCTTTTAATGATAATCATGCAATAACAAACAAAATAACAAGAAATGACAAAAAAATGTTTAACAGGCTGGCAACTCAACTACATATTAAAATTTGAATTAGCTCCCTAAATTCCCCTTAAAAGCATGAATCCCGCGTGTATTATTGCCTTCATACATTTTTGCATTTTTAAATTGTGTTTCTTCAACTTATATTGACTACATAATTTTTTTTCACGTAAAACAGTTAAAAGCAATCTTTTTGCAGATGGTTGTATTTTGGGCAACTGTATAGGTTGTTATGATTGGTTGTGTAATTAACAAGAAGTGTGATTGCAGTAATATGATGATGCCAAAATCTTCCTTAGCACCAAATGAAATATGTTATTTAGTTTTATGGTGATTAAGGTAGCACGGTAGTATTTGCATTCCAGAATTTAGGTTGCTCTTTTGTGTACCCTACTTAAGTCAATGTATCTGAACATTATGATTGGACAAAAAATACAGTATCAACTGAACATACTTTCCCAAACTGAGGGATGAATCAGGTGTAGAAAAATATGAAATAATTTTACATACAGATGAAAATGAATTTTTGAGATTTTTTTTAAATTTTGTATTCACTGCACGATAAAAGACCTAAAAGCACTAGTGGCCTTAGGTTCTTAAAGATAGCCAAAAAAGTAAACGGTCATGATACATATTCAAATTTATTTCTGAATAGTAAAATGAAAGTACTTCAGTTAACTGTGAATGTAGAATTTTTGGCAGTGTTAGAAAGTGGTGAAAATTCTAAAAAGGCTATCATTATCCCTTATGGACCAGGAAATACTACTGCGCCACCTTAACAATCAAATCACAGACAAATATTTTGGTTTTCACTCATTTTTATCATTTTCACTGTTATTTCTGGAAAACGGCGCTATCAATTAAAAATACGTCACTAATATTTTAAAGTGTGTTTGATAATTGACAAATAGTCTCTGTTCTTAAAAGTTTTTCAAATTTCCATACAGAATTTTATTATTTCAAAGACAGAATATGTCAAAATTTGGACGTCTTGTAAAATTAGAAATGGTCCGTCCTTGACCTTTCATCGCGATTTGACAACAAATGAACCGTGCAAATATTTGACGACCGGGCAAAAAAGATAGTACAGATGATATGCTTTAGAATGGTATATGATGTAGCCGTATGTTAGGGTTAAGTGTGTGCATTAAAAATGAAGATGTGTGGTTAATGTCACTCGACTATAGCTAATTAACTTATTTGAAAAACGCTCAAGTTTCAATTCATGAATGGAAACGAAAAACTTCCATTTAGAAATTTAAAATAGTTGCAACAAAATTAAATAAAAAACCTGCAAGCTTTGCAAATGGAATTAGGCTATTAAAAAGATGCATTGAATTTTTTAGAATGGTGAAACAGCAATTCATAAAGCGGCACGGAAAGGAAACATTGAAGTTATAGTGGCAATAGTAGCGCACGGAGGAGATATAAACATATTGAATATGGTGAGATAATGAGATGAGTATCTTCTTATGAGTTACAATGAATAAAATTCTTATAATTCTTATACAAACACCTCCATCAGCAATTAATTTATGTATTTTATAGATCCTTTTCACCGTATTACTTTCATTACCAATGTATTTTACATGGCTACTTGAACTCATGTACACATATAAACATGTAAATATTGTTTCCAAAACAAAATCGACAGTTGCTAGAAAAATGAACTGAAGAGTTATAAGGCTCAAAAGTATTTTCCAGAGTTTACTTACGTGTTAACCGCAGAAAAGTGTATATCTTATAAGAATACCTTCGGTTTGACGTTATCAACTAAGGTTACTCATCAATTGGAATAAAAACATTACTGTTAAGATCTGGTTTACATTTCCATTCATTTTCTTTTTCATAATATGGTTTCATCATATTGATATAACATACCCAGTTGTTTTTGTGTCTGTTGCCCAAGGGTATTTACAGCAACATTTCCATCATCTCATCTGGTTGTAAACTACTTTCTGTGGCATGCTCGACTTGAGTTTTACTTCAGTTTTCTTTTGGCAATCTCACAGAATAAACTTTATTTCAGGTGCATAAGTTAACAAGTTTATCTCTTGGTTACCATCTAACCACTGTTCGGTCAAAGGTTGTTATGGACCCCTAACAGTAAGACAAAAATTGATCTCAAAAGGGCTAGAACCTGATATGGTTCCGATTCACACTCCATAGCAGTTAACAGAAACAAACAAATCCCGTCATCCAAATCCTTTCTAAATTCAAAACAATATGCTTAAAGCATCAATGTCTGATGAGACCTTTCTAAATTCAAAACAATATGCCTAAAGCATCAATCTCTGACGAGACCTTTCTAAATTCAAAACAATATGCCTAAAGCATCAATGTCTGATGAGACCTTTCTAAATTCAAAATAATATGCCTAAAGCATCAATGTTTGACGAGACCTTTCTAAATCACATTGAGATTCAGTGTGATATTCTCGACATATACTGTTTTATACCCGGCTGACACATAACTTGGATATTTCTGGACATAAGACATGAACTTTAATCAGGCAGAAAAGAACCCGACTAAAGTGAAGCTAATTTAACCAACGCTATACAAATACTCGTCTGGGAGATTTAACATAAGTGGAATAACATCCTGAAATCTGGTTAAATTACACATTACAGTGAGCATAAATTCACTTCCAAAAATAAATTTGTCTTTGATAATGGACCTGCACGGTTTATATCAACTCTATTTATTGATTCAATAAATGCTGGTAATGGCTGTAGAGGCGCTACAGGAATTTTCTAGTTTTTTTTCGTATCATTTGGTATCTATGAAATGTTTTGATTTAATCATAATTTTAATTTTCTTCAATTGCAATGGTACTATAAATTGCTATTGCTTTGCCAAAAAAGAACAATTTGTTAAAGTAAAATCCAAGATCTTTGTGAAATTGTAAACTGTAAGAAATGTTGTCTTAAAAAATCCATCTTTAGTTCTGTGAACGGCGGAACTAATTTCACATATTAGGTGAGATCAATTTAAATTGTATCTGCTATCTGAGTTGAGGTACACCTTTATCTAATTCCATTTTGTTCTATTTGTACTTTCATTTCTTTTAGAAAAAAATATTTTCTGTTTGTGTTAATTTTAATTTTGATCTCATTCTCTTTCTTTTTCTTCTTCTTTTATTTTTTTTTGTTTGCATTTCTACTTCTTTTGATTTTCACTCTGATTCAAACAAAAAATTCTCTTACACTGATCATCATCAAGATGCTTAATTTTTGATTGACAATACATTTGTTACGTTTGGAGGAAGTGTTTCCGATAAACAACCGGCATTCCTATGGGAATTTACTGTGCTCCTCTTCTTTCCGACTTGTTCCTTTATTCATATTATGCTGACTCCATACATGAGATTTTCATGAAGAATGAAAAGAAGCTACGATAATCGTTCCACTATATATAGATTGTATCCTCGCATCCTTAAAAGTTTGGTGACTATGTTGAACGCATCTATCCCTTCGAACTTGAATTAAATGAAGCAACACATACAACTAAGTCTGCCTCATCTTTGACTTACATTTAGAAATTGACAATGATGGTCGGTTCAGTACGAAATTTTACGACAAAATCTTTATTTTGTGTCTTTTTTGTTTTATGTTTTTGTGTTTATAGTACCTATCTGGTGAGTCAATGCGTTTCCATCTGATTTTTACGGTTTGTTTTTGTTTTGTTTGTTACACCACTGTCCAATGTGAGGGGAGGGTTGAGTGCATTTTAATTTCTGCACATATAAGAGTTTTGTTTATGTTTGCCAATGAGACAATTATCCACCAGAGACCAAATGACATAGGTGTAAGCAACTAAGTTTTGTAAACTTTCGTATTTAAAAAAACAAATCATTGGGAAATAAGCCATACCTATTTCAAAAATATTATAGACTAAATTATTAGCAATGCATTATGACATATGTATAATGTCTTTTAACAGCACGGTCAGAGTGGCCTTGAGCTTGCAGTTATCAGAAAGGATGCAAGTGCAGTTCGATTGTTTTGCAAATTAGGAGCAGAAGCTGCTCTCCAGGATTGGGTTTGGACAATGGGTGATACGAATTTGCTTGCTAAAAAAGACAAATGGATTTTAGATCTACTCATTGTACAGAGCAGTAGGTACCCAGGATATAAGTATGGGTAAGAATTTTAAAAGGATGCAACATTCTATATGTTGCCGATTAAAATCGCCAAGCTGTAAGTACCGATATTGTCCCAAAGCGTTCATTTCAATCTAGATGTTGGCCGGTGATATGGTGTCAACGAGAGATGATTTCTAGACTGACTATGAAAAACGATGTGTAATATTCTCTAAATGAATCATTTTCAGCGCAAAGATCGTCATAACAAATTGCATTAATACGCTTAACTCAAATTTAACTGTTAAGTGAATGTTTTCTTCCGGGCATGTCGCTTTTGTAAAAATCCATCTGCATACAACTTTCCTCTTAGCGTTTGTTATAGGTACTTCATCATACTAGTAAGTTTGAAATTTATACATTTTTCATACAAATTGAAACAAAATGCCTAACGTAAATATGGACCATGGACATATTACACATCATTGTAACGTCATTATCTGGGCATATCACTGATTTGAACGAGCAGAAGTTTATGCAGCCATATCAGGGACTTTGATCGTTTCATTTGGACAAACTATTCATAAATATAAGCCAAATAAGTATTAAAAGGGATAAGTTATAGAGAAAAATAAAGTCCAAATTTGTATACAACGGACAACTTATAGGCATAAGTAAATTCCAAATGAGTATTCCAAGGGACGAATGTTAGGCAAAAATAAAGTCCAAATGTGTTTTACATGGGACGAATAATAGGCAAAAATAAAGTCCAAATGTGTTTTACAAGGGACGGATAATAGGCAAAAATAAAGTCCAAATATATTTTGCAAGGGACGAATAATTATAGGCAAAAATAAAGTCCAAATGTGTTTTACAAGGGACTAATAATAGGCAAAAATAAAGTCCAAATGTGTTTTACAAGGGAAGAATAATAGGCAAAAATAACGTCCAAATGTGTTTTACAAGGGACAAATAATAGGCAAAAATAAAGTCCAAATATGTTTTGCAAGAGACGAATAATAGGCAAAAATAAAGTCCAAATATATTTTACATGGGACGAACAATAGGCAAAAATAAAGTCCAAATGTGTTTTACAAGGGAAGAATAATAGGCAAAAATAAAGTCCAAATGTGTTTTACAAGGGACGAATAATAGGCAAAAAAAAAGTCCAAATATGTTTTGCAAGAGACGAATAATAGGCAAAAATAAAGTCCAAATATATTTTACATGGGACGAATGATAGGCAAAAATAAAGTCCAAATGTGTTTTACAAGGGACGAATAATAGGCAAAAATAAAGTCCAAATGTGTTTTACAAGGGACGGATAATAGGCAAAAATAAAGTCCAAATATATTTTGCAAGGGACGAATAATAGGCAAAAATAAAGTCCAAATGTGTTTTACAAGGGACTAATAATAGGCAAAAATAAAGTCCAAATGTGTTTTACAAGGGAAGAATAATAGGCAAAAATAAAGTCCAAATGTGTTTTACAAGGGACGAATAATAGGCAAAAATAAAGTCCAAATATGTTTTGCAAGAGACGAATAATAGGCAAAAATAAAGTCCAAATATATTTTACATGGGACGAATAATAGGCAAAAATAAAGTCCAAATGTGTTTTACAAGGGAAGAATAATAGGCAAAAATAAAGTCCAAATGTGTTTTACAAGGGACGAATAATAGGCAAAAATAAAGTCCAAATATGTTTTGCAAGAGACGAATAATAGGCAAAAATAAAGTCCAAATATATTTTACATGGGACGAATAATAGGCAAAAATAAAGTCCAAATATATTTTACAAGGGACGAATAATAGGCAAAAATAAAGTCCAAATGTGTTTTACAAGGGACGAATAATAGGCAAAAATAAAGTCCAAATGTGTTTTACAAGGGACGAATAATAGGCAAAAATAAAGTCCAAATATATTTTACAAGGGACGAGTAAATGGCAAAAATAAAGTCCAAATGTGTATTAAAAGGGACGAATACTAGGTAAAAATAATTTTCAAATGTGTATTATAGGGGACGAATATTAGTCGAAAATGAATTTCAAGTGTGTATTTCAAGCCTTTTCGTATTTAAAGTCATCTGGTATTCGAATACAAAATAAAAATGTATACCTATGTATGAAAGTGTTGAAATCACAAGAACAAAAAGCGTTCTGAAATAAACCGCAAAATACATTAGCAAAACGAATGACTTAATATTTTAATTCACAAAACATCTTGAATTTAGAATATCCCCCTCATTTTACTAATAACAATGAAAATACATGAACAAATATCTTTTTTCTTTCAGTGCGATATCTTTTAAAGTATTACACGTTCAACCAGGAACAGACGATATCAAAATGGAATCTCTTGGAATATCGATACAGCCGTATGGTATTTTAAACAGTTTTTACTTATATTGTTGTAAAATGCACCAAGAATATTCAAATGCCCGTGATCGTTTGCAACAACAAGAAAGTTTGTTTAGTGATGTTGTGGAACTGGTTGTCTGGGGTAACAAGCCTAATTCTCTAAAATTACAGATCACAGTACCTGGTGTGCCAAGTTGCAGTGAACGACTGTCGTTGTTTCCTATTGACGGTTCAGTAAATGGAACTATTGATGGATTCGAAAAAATTGAAACTGATGACTCAGACGTCTCAAATGTAAGTTAGTTTTGTTTATTGACATAACAATGGCATTTCTCTGTCTTAATAAACCAGACAAAGATTTGAAATATGTCGATAGAAATTACTTTTATTTATGTATTCTTAAAACAATGTTCAGATGTTAGAACATTCACAGTAGCAGAGTTTATCTGGTTACTGACGAATTGTTAATTCTTATATATTATAATGTTCGTACTACATAATCAGCAAGCATTGTTTTCATTTCAGTACACAAATGTAACGCTTACAATTACCTTTGGGAAAAAAGACTCCGTTATGTTTGCCATAATTACAACAGAAGTACCAGAAACGTTCACTGTAACAGAGGAAGCTGTCTGTATACAACCTGTTATGGAACCAGATGCCAAGATAGATATACCTCAAGGAACATTTGAAGGTCTTGGTCAATTACAAGTTAATGTAAGGAAATAGTCATCTAAAATATTCATCTTATTCAAATTTATACGTTTTTTTCCCTTCATTATACCACTCTGATCAACTGCTTCGTGTCATTTTATCGCTTAATGCTGTCCAAATAAGTGATTTTATCTTATTGGTTCAAATAAAAACATTAAATACTATTACACAATTTTTCCAGACGAATCAAAAGTAAAGTAATTATATTTCTTAAAAGAGAATGTTGATAGGTTTCAATTTGATCATGGAAGGAAAAAAATAAAAGTGGATGAACATAATTCTTCTTTTTAAAAGAGTATGTAAAAATAGGTTTCAGAAACCAAAGATTTGATGATGAACGAAAAAGGTATAGACGAACCGCTACTGATCACCAATGTATTGGATTTAACAATGTCAGATGGTAAACAGCCCAAGAAAACGGTTAAAATGCAAATGCCGGTACATACCCAGACAGATACAGATGTTATCATACTTGGCTGTCACAAGGAATATCCAGAAGAGGATGATGACTGGGAAATCATAGAAACAGATAATCTAAAGAAATTTGTGGCATTCGACGTGAAACATTTTTCTTTGTAAGATGTTTTTATTTTGTATTAGTTTCGTCCATACTTTATATTGTCAGATCTTCAATGTTGATGTCATGTTTTGTACCATTTTGTTTATTCTACAGTCAATAAATAAACAATCTATGCTAGACATTGCACAAAACCATCTTGGCTAAAAATAACTACTTATAGATAAAATTTGTTGTTAATAGCTTTTTAAAAATTTTGCAAAAAGAATTTTGAAAGTACAAAAGTACAAGATATCAAACAAACATAGTGAACTCGATAATAATCGACACTAATTTGTCTTCATAGCTTATTAATCTGATTATCATTTATAATTTATATTTTTACTTTGGAGCAATACCCGTCTTTGTATAAAAATAAGGAGATGTGGTATGATTGTCAATGAGACAATAATAAGGAGATGTGGTATGATTGTCAATGAGACACAAATAAGGAGATGTGGTATGATTGTCAATGAGACAATTATCCACCAGAGTTCAATGGATGAGGATACAAACAGCTAAAGTTGTGACCGCACGACTTCAACAATGAGCAACAGGCTCTTGCATGACAAAATGTGAAACAAGAAAACAGCTTCAGTCTGATTTATTCTAAAATAATCAACGAAACATAAATGACAGACAGCTACTGACAACAATAGCTGAATTACAGGGTCCTGACTTGGGGCAGGCATATACAGCATGTGGCGGTTTTATACGAGTTCGTGAGTGCTCAACCCTCACCCTCAATTGGGAGAGCGGTGTAAGAACGCAACTTCAAAACAAACTGTCTTTATCAGTTTGAAAGGGATTGCCTCACTAGATAAGCGCGAATCACAACAAAACACAAAAACACAAGTATCCGATATAAAAGCACTCACAGTTACTTAATTTCCGAGGCAACAGTACAAGAAGCGAGATCTGGGGCGTCGACAGGGCAAGCTTCTATTATGTATGCATCACCCGCCATGCGAATCCACACTCAGTTATAATGCCACAATCGGGATTAGGTCATAATCGGTAAATCAATGCTATTTCAAAGCCAATTTCAACTAAGAAATACACTGTTTTCAAGAGCATATCACTGAAATTTGTACATAGAATTACTTTATGACAAGTATTCCCCAAAAAAGAATAAATATAGTTAACAACACAATTTTATTTTGTAACACTATTAAGTTTTGACGACCTTCCTTAAGGAAAATGGAAAAAAAATACGAGTAGCTTGCCTTTTGTAACAAAACGTTGTTTTTTTTTTATTAATGTTAGCTATGTTGCTGGCTCGAGAACATTTTCTGAGAAAGCGGCCAAATTAGCCACTCAAGCAATTAAGAGGGAGCGAAGGATTGAATTGTTTGCAATGGTTAAGTTTGAAACAGATAGAGTGTTCACCCTGATTATTGAATGCATTCAGAAGACATTGGGCAAGAAACGACGTAAACAATGGAAAGAAAAAGGATTCGAAACTCAGTCCGTGGAATACTTTGATTGTATTGTGCAAGTGTACCAACAGTTTAAGGTACAGTAATATTTGACTCGGGTGGGATTAATTCTGGTAAGATTATCATTATTTAACATTTTTGTGGTTTTACTATGATTTTTGAACTTAATTTTCTTGAAATTGATTTCTTAATGTCATTTGTTATCATTTTTAGGCTTTCATTTAATAAATCCTCAAATAATAGCTATTATATAAATTGGCCAGTTATGCTATTTGATAGGTTAACGGGTGAGAATTGGCGAACGATTTTTTGCTATTTACTAAATAAAATTTGGAATATAAAAAGTAAAAAAACAGCTGATGGAAAATTTGTTTGCTTGTGCTTTGTTTCCAACTGGTTAGTAAGAGACTGAGTGATGTCTTTTATAACAAAAATAATAAAAAATGCCTCTTTAGTGGTTAATCAAAATGTTATTGACAGATATCTTTATTTGTAGGCCCATAATCATTCACGAGAATCTCAAATTACAACTGACGTCACATGATGTCCTGGACAATAATGTTTTACAAAATTATGACAAGTGGTGATATAAGTTCACTTGCCCAATCATTCTCAAGCAGTTCTTGAAATAAAAAAAAACCCAAACAACAAGATATCAGATATAAATTGAGGTAGATACATGATATACTAGCAACAAGTTTTATCTAAACTTGAATTCGAATTGACAGTACAATGATATAACTCAACAAATACTGATTATCTTAGGTCTGAAATAAAAACTCACAGTTTTTCCGGTAAAACAATATAAATGAAACTCTACAAACTGAACTAAAATGAAATCGCCTTTATCCGCAGACTACCAAATTCTTAATTTTATACATGTTGTTATGCGATTTTTAAGAAATTGTATTTTGAAGATATTCTAGAAAAATACTTATCGAAATTTCTGCTGATACGTTAATTTTGATTAGACCCTATCATAACAATTCATATTTCTCAGCTTTTTTACAGCTTCAATTAAAGATGTTAATTGTCTGTTTACAAGGTGTAATACCACCATTGATTTTCCCCTATTAGTCTTTGTTAAATTTGCACTTTTCAAAAAATTGTGCAGAATTTATCTTTGTTTCAAATAAAGAAATACTTGGCATGAGTAAAGTTTGATCCTGTCCAGTACTATAGAAAAAATTTCACATAACATTTCATTGCATATAAGAAAATAACCATCACTGGAAGTTAACCAATCAAATTTCCCCCCTTTTTTAACCTGTGTACAAGCTTTAGTAACCATGTAACCTCAAGTTTCCAAAATATTCTATAGAAACCCCAAATAAAAAAATAATGGTGCTGTGAAATACCCAAGATATATGTTTATGACCCAGAAATGTTTTACTGCAATGAAATGTAGGATCAATTACCTACAACTGTCAAATTCAAGGGAATATTTTTTTTCGACCTATTTTCGTATGCAACCGGATGTGACGTACTATGATTTGGTGGTATTACACCTAAAGAAGACTTTTTTGTTAAATAAACTGAATGTGACTTTTTTCCTTTGTAATACTGGTTATTTCAAGCATTCCTGTCAAGTTTTGTCATAATCAGTTCAATAGTTTGAGAAAAATCTAGTATAATGTAAGACGACATCTACAGCGGTTCGAGCTAAATTTCTTCGAAAAATCCAAACCAAGCCGCATCATGATAGAATATAGTGTGGACCAATAAATGATCAAATATTTATCTCATCTGCCTACAAACAGTTGAATATGATACAAAAGATGACTTTAGGATGATAAATACTACTAATGGACCTCTTTGTCTTCCTTATAAGGTCTCTTTTGGTCCATTTATACCTCTCATTTCCTCAAAATTTCTACTTTATAGGCCAATAAATAAAAATTTTGGGGTAACTTTCACTCATTTATGATAGAAATGTTATAATAAATGATTAATTGAAGTATTCAAGCTGAATGAACTATCCGTATAAAAGTTTACTGTCTCCAAGGAGGTTTCAATAAGTCCTTACGTAAAACTTAAATTTACGCCGCGTTCCAGAGAGGGACATAAAAAGCTTCTCTTTTGGTGAATAATTTGTTGTTACTGCTTTAAAAATAACTTCATTTACTTAAAACTATATATTTATTAAAGTATTTCTTAGGAAAAATCTTCTAGTATAGCAGAATATAAGAAAAAAGGAGAAAAAGCTCCCCAAAACTCTAAGTATGGCTTATTCTGTCAACTAATATTCATGGTAAAGTCCTATTTCAAGGAAATTTTCTCATAAAATGTGTTTTGGAGACTCAATCCACTCAGAATATTTCATTATTAGTAATATTTCACTTAAATAGCAAGAAATTTTAACACATGAGAGTACTCACAAGGTCAAAGGTGCATGTACAGCTTCCCATATTAGGTGTAATACCACCATTGATTTTCCCCTATTAGTCTTTGTTAAATTTGCACTTTTCAAAAAATTGTGCAGAA
This sequence comes from Mytilus californianus, assembly GCF_021869535.1. Classification (NCBI taxonomy): domain Eukaryota; kingdom Metazoa; phylum Mollusca; class Bivalvia; order Mytilida; family Mytilidae; genus Mytilus; species Mytilus californianus. Next base: position 126,297,245 of record NW_026262668.1, read on the forward strand.
TTTATCTTTGTTTCAAATAAAGAAATACTTGGCATGAGTAAAGTTTGATCCTGTCCAGTACTATAGAAAAAATTTCACATAACATTTCATTGCATATAAGAAAATAACCATCACTGGAAGTTAACCAATCAAATTTCCCCCCTTTTTTAACCTGTGTACAAGCTTTAGTAACCATGTAACCTCAAGTTTCCAAAATATTCTATAGAAACCCCAAATAAAAAAATAATGGTGCTGTGAAATACCCAAGATATATGTTTATGACCCAGAAATGTTTTACTGCAATGAAATGTAGGATCAATTACCTACAACTGTCAAATTCAAGGGAATATTTTTTTTCGACCTATTTTCGTATGCAACCGGATGTGACGTACTATGATTTGGTGGTATTACACCTACAACGAAAATAAATTTGCACCATTTTTCTCACAATTTTAATACCTTATTGGTTTAATCAAAAGTTTCTACTGTTTACAGAATTTTATAAATCAAATTTTATCATAGAAAGGAAAATATTCGTCCTTTGTTATTTTTATCCAATAAAAAAAACCTCAAATTTAATGTGTTTACAGTTGGGACAATGGCAACATTTTACTTCTTGTGGATCAATTTATCAAATTATGGATTACATTTGTCGTTAGCGCATTGCTATTTGCATTTATGTACAAAGATAAAAAGTTATACTGGTGATGTTTCACTCAATGAATAAGTGGAATCTAATATATAACAATTAAGATAAAGTTAGAAATTTGAAATTTCCCCTTGTCTAATTTCAAATAAATGAAAAATAAATGTGACTTATAATAGATAGCTAGTTAGAATATGAAGTCATTTGTACTAAAAAAAAAAGGCTTTCACCTAATTCTATTCAAAATACTGATCTTTTTTTAAAAGATTTCAACTGTATATAGATTTTTTTTTGCGAAATATACCACTTTTGCTTTTGAGACAAAGACACCATCCCAAAAACGGTTATGTAACCGGGTTTTTTTTTTGGGGGGGGGGGGGGTAACTTCCAGTCCAAATTTCGGGTTGAACGAAGTGTAATCTTTTAAAAAATCGTACTTTGTAAAAAACCACTCTGATTCAAACAATTAAATTCTCTGAAACTGACATTATTAATATGCTTGATTTCTTGATTGACAACATATTTGTTAAGTTTGGAGGACATGTTTTTCAACAAACAATCGGCATTCCCATGGGAACCAACTGTGCTCCATTTCTTGCCGACTTGTTCCTCTATTCATATGAGGCTGACTTCATACAGGAACTTCTTAGTAAAAAAGAAAATAAGTATCCTTCAACATCACTTTCCGCTATATAGATTCTCTCACTAAATAATTCAAAAATTTGGTGACTATGTTGAACGCATCTATCCCATCGAACTTGAGATAAAGGATACAACAGATACAGTTAAGTCTGCCTCATATCTTGACTTACATCTAGAAATTGACAATGAGGGTGGATTGAAAACAAATGTTTACGACAAAAGAGATGAATTCAGCTTCAAAATTGTAAACTTTCCATTTCTATGTAGCAACATTCCAGCAGCGCCTGCATACGTAGTATGTATCTCCCAGTTGATACCATATTCAAGGGCTTGTATTTCCTATCATGATTTCCTTGATAGCGGGTTGCCGCTCACAAGGAAGCTATTAAGCCAAGTGGTGAAGTTGAAATCATTACTTCCTAAATTTTACGGACGCCATCACGAGTTGGTTGACCGTTATGGAATATCCATTTCACAGATGATATCGGATATGTTCCTTGTGTCGTAACGACAATCCCGTCCCCTTTTCCCCGAATGTGGCCTACCGAATCATACTTATCACCGGGTTTGTACTAACATGAGCAACACGACGGGTGCCACATGTGGAGCAGGATCTTCTTACCCTTCCGGAGCACCTGAGATCACCTCCAGTTTTTGGTGGGGTTCGTGTTGCTCAGTCTTTAGTTTTCTATATTGTGTTTTATGTACTTTTGTTTGTCTGTTGGTCTTTTTCTTTTTAGCTCACCGGGGCCCGAAGTGCCCCATGTGAGCTTATGCCATCATTTGGCGTCCGATGTCGTCCGTCGTCTGTCGTCGTCCGTCGTCTGTCATCGTCAGTCGTCGTCGTAAACTATTTCAAGAATCTTCTCCTCTGAAACTACTGGGCCAATTACCTTCAAACTTTAACTGAATGTTCTTTAGGGAATCTAGTTTATGAATTGTATCCGAAGTTTTGATCCATCAACAGGGGTAAAAATGTTCAATAGGGTCAAGATCTCTCAGCCCTGAAATTTTCAGACTAACCGAACGACCCATTGTTGGGTTGCTGCCACTAAATTGATAATTTTAAGGAAATTTTGCAGTTTTTGGTTATTATCTTGAATATTATTGAAGATAAAGATAAACTGTAAACAGCAAAAATGTTCAGCAAAGTAAGATCTACAAAAAATTAATATGACCAAAATTGTCAATTGACACCTCAAGGAGTAATTGCCCTTTAAAGACAATTTTACACAATTTGTTCATTATGTTTGCTAACATTTAAAAATCTTCTCTGAAACTACTGGGCCTAATACTTCTAAACTTTAACTGAATGTTCCTTAGGGTAACTGGTTTATAAATTGTATCCGTAGTTTTGATCCATTAACAAACATGGCCGCCACGACTAAAAATAGAACATACGGGTCAAATGCAGTTAAGGAGTTATTGCCCTTAAAACGTTTTTTTTTACATTTTTTGTGAAAGTCTAATTACTTTTTCAAAAATCTTCTTCTCTGAAACTACTTAGCCAAATACTTTAAAACTTTAATTGAATGTTCCTTAGGGTATTTAGTTTATAGATTGTATTCGGGGGTTTGATCCATTAAAAAACATGACGGCAGTTTCTAATCAAAGTACTGAAGTACTGAACATCGGATGACCGCAGGTTCTTGTGGATGGTCAAAAGCACATGTCACAGAAACAGATCACATCTCTATACATGAAACTGAGGTTAATTTACAGAGATTTTTTTTTCTTATACAAGTTCGTGCTTGGATGATGAATAAATGACAGGAAATTCAACCTCACCGTAATAACTATTATATTGTAGTGATACAAATCAGTATACCTTAGACTATTATACTAATATAATAATAGTTCCAGAGAATACACTGGTTTGTTGTTATATATTATATTAATATTACGGTTGCATGTATATATAATTTTCATCTTTTTGTATATCATACTATTCTACTATTATTATAGTGTAATGCAAGTGCATGGTGGACACTCTTCTGTAAAAAAAAAGTCAAAGTCTTAAAGGCTGTAAAAGCAATTGCTGCCATGTTAATGTTTTGTGGACTTTTATTTTTCATCCATATATATAAGAATTAAACCTGACAGGACAGGAGTGTTGACTAGTGAGAAGCAAGACGGTTTTAACTTTATATCAATATAAGACTTTAGCAGGAAATCATTTTAAATATGTTTTATATTTTACAAGGAGACAACAAGTTTACCAGGCTAAAGTTGGGGTTAATTATACATGTGCTGAAACATATAACTGAAAAAAAAATCATTATGGATTATCCCCTGGTAGTGTTTGTAACTGGGCAATAACTTCCTTTATTGATTTAATTTTAACCATTTTCATAATTAATTTAAATTAACCATTCAGTTAAAACATTTCAACTTTCCAGACGCAAATGTTGAAAAACGGGACAGAAATAAAATATCTTACAAGACATAAACATGTAAAAAATAAATATATATTTCAGCTTACTAAAAATATTTTCATAATGTTACTTTGACATCATTTCTTAAAACTAAGTCCCAAACATAATTGCTCAGTTGACATGTGTCATCCTCATGCGATACGAGATAACTATAATTCTGATGCAATCCCGAAAAGGGGGGTCATCACAAACAAACATGACATTAAATTAAACAGAACAAACAGCTCTATGTTGCTTTGATATTTATCAATTTTCAGGAAACATGTGAAATAAATTTCAGGTCCATTTCATTATAGTGCCTAACAAGATTGTGTGAGGTAGACGAAATTGACCTTAAAACGATCGTATTGTCTTTTGATGTCCAAAAATAGGCAGATCGGACATATAAGGACTTTATCTAATGACTACATAAATTTGGGATTTATTATTATTATAATATTCTAATGAAACTGAAAATTGTATTTTTTTTTAGGATAAACAACAATTTTACCTGGCGTAGCCGTTCATTAATGTTTTTCTGCATTTATCTTCGAAAAATGGCGTATTTAATGGAATAGAACGTTAATACAGTAAACTTTCTCTTTTTTCTCCGCAATAGGCTATCAAAAATAATTTATCTAATGTGTATGTGGAAAATTATGTGAAAAGATAAAAAGTGGCAATTGTTACCTTTCATACCTTAAGTTTCGTTCATCTGATTCTGAACAATGCTTATATACTAAATATCTATTTATATGCCGCTATTATTGTTGTTGTTACCAATTATGTAAATCAATTGTATCTGATTTTATGCCCTTTATGGGCCCTGTTATTTGGGATATAAAAAAAATCTATTCATTGATAAAACGTAATATGGACTGGTCCAGTGTCCAGTTTGCAGGTCATTTAATTTTCTGTACACATTCATGCACGCTCTGATTTAATCAATATACTCGTACGAAAAAGCATGAACAGTTTGAAGGTAATCTAATAATAACTTAATCCAATCAAATTGCATAAGATTCAATAACAATGTCAAGTCCACATCATAATGAGTAATAGAGGTAAACTGGGTAGGGAGAAAATGACAGATATTTCAAGTTAATATTTATGCAATAACGAATTAAAATTTGTCAACCAAAAGTTTTGCTACAATTTCGAAAACATGTCGTTCTGTATGGGTATAGTTTTCGGATCTTTCATTAGCGTATTTAAGGCTATAAAAAGTTTGGGCTTCAAAAGTTCACACAATTATTGACTTTATACAGAAAATTCGTCCTTGTAAAACATTTAATAGTTCACAAATGATACGCGATTTTAAAGTAAAATTATTTCTTAAAACACTGCAAAAAATTTCATTCATATTGATAAAGTGGTATCGTCATAAAGTGCGTTGAAATGAACAGTGGTATAGCAAACATCGAATTCCCTCACAAAATGTTATCACACACTACAGTAAGGGGAGTCAGTTAAGTTTGTCTATTTTTAGATACTATACAGGTAATCTTTTGACAACCTGTGTGACCTGTGTAGTGATTTTGATTTTACGATAAATTCATGAATGAACGATAATTTTATGAATGAACATGAGCACCTGACCTCTTTCTTAAACACCTATTAAACATATAAAACCGTATTTAATAAGGAGATAATTCAGTCAAATTTTCAGTACTAAATCAACAACTGAAATGATTCCATTTTTTGATGAAACATCGTACGAACGGAGAACGGAATCGCAGGTATACAAATGCACTTTTTTCCCTTGTAATGACCGCGGATCTATAATTTTTATAGATCGGTTGAAATCCCAAAACTAATTTGCATAATGGAAATTTAGGCGATGGCAATACACTGGAGTGACCTCAAGGTCATCCTCTGTAAAAATAGAACATAGTGGTCAAATGAAGTTTTTGGCTTTCATCTCAAAAACTAAAGCAGTAAGAGCAAAACTGACACAGGTGAAAGTGTTAAAGAGGTTTAGATCTACCTGTCAAGTAATCTTCAGACCAATAGGATAACTTATTGTTGGGTTACTGTCAAGAAATAGTTAATTTTTAGGAAATTTTACAGTTTTGGGTTATGTATTATCTTTGATATTATTATAGAAAGAGAGAAAGTGTAAATGACAAAATTGTTCAGCAAAGTAAGATCTACAAATAAGTCAAATGCCCGAAACTGAAATTGCAGGTGAGCAATATCAGGCTCTCATGAGCCTCTTGTTTTGCCATGGCGTTGTCAGTTTATTTTCGACTTATGAGTTTGAATGTTCCTTTAGTATCTTTTGCCTCTTTATTACTTTATCTAGATAACGTTCTCAGGGGATCTGCTAATACAAGAAGGAACCGAAGGAACAGAAAGTGACAAAATCATTATATTCAATCCAAACAAAAAGAAAAATCATAGGACATTCAACTTAGTTGATTCACACAAGCTGGCTAGCGGTGAAGTAATAGTTGATTCACACAAGCTGCCTAGCGGTGAAGAAATAGTTGATTCACACAAGCTTCCTAGCGGTGAAGTAATAATTGACAAAATTATTGAAGTGGAGTCAAAGTCACACGAGAAAGAAGACTTGAATAAAGTTCCTGAGGTTATGACAAAACCTGGTCTGTTTGGTAGTTGTTGTCCAAAATCGATGTACATTGCAACTGGAAATGAAGACAAAGAACAAAAACCGCAGACTGAATATCTAACAACGTTACCAATTGCTGTCAAAATTACTGAAGTAGAAAGTAAGTTAAATAATTGAATGACTAATACTATAAAGGTGACCTGCACCATGGGACTGTTTAAGCTGTTGCTATTTGCGTGGCTTCTATTGTCCTTAATTCAGTTGTATTCAAATTGTCTTACGCTTTTGTCGAATATCCATAAAATATGGTTTGGAAATGTATGAATGACGGTTTCTAAATATATATTAGTGATCATTAGTTTTACCAGACAATCACAGTTTTTTGCTGACACTTTATACAGAAATCTTTTGAAAGTTGAAAATGAATTGTAATTAGTAGACAGTTAAAACGATTTCTCATTTCGTATTCTTCTAACACAGGCGGTAACTTGTGTATGTTATATATTACTACACATGCGCATGGTAATTGCGAAATCCAGATAACAACAGGGTCTGTTTTTCTGAAAGTACAACATATGCTAAAAATACTGTTTACCACAAGAAAAGTCATCAATCCATTTCTCCTTTATTATGTAATGACAAGGCTTAACTAATTGACTTTCTTCAAGGCGGTATAAAATGACTAAGTTAAACAACCTTTTTGTGTGGAAAATTTATAGAAAATCAAACTCATAATAACATGGGCATTTGTGACTATATGCACGACCACTCATAATAATAAAAAGATTTTACCCTGAAAAATGTTGGACAATTGACGTCGCTGCGTATTTATACATCACACACAACCAAGCGAGCATCCCTTGTGGCCATCCAAGTCTGGGACTATTTATAATAGTCCCAGCCCAAGTTAAACATATGTATTTGTAAACGTTTCTCATTTTCCTATGCAATTTAGTTTTCGTACATGTGTGAACCCAGAATATGATAGTTTTATGAATAAATATTATCAAATATTTAATTCTGTACTTACATGATTTTGTACAAATGAAAACAAATAATAGTATCCTGTGAAGCAGGATTACAATAAATATTAATTGTATAGTTTTATTTAGATAAAAGTGTATAATATTCTGGACTATTGTCTATATTTCAGTTCCAGAAGAATTGTTTAGAGAGACCAAACTTGATCCAAATGATCCTGAATGTAAGTTATAGATACATAATACAAATGATACATCCCTCTGTTAGCAAAATTACAGCAATATTGACGAGCAATATATATCCATTCGGAAGAAAGGATAAATGGACCTATGATAGCTAAAACGAAAAAAGGACACAATCCTGCATGCTGCCTCAAACTAATTCTTGCATTATTGGCCAGATTTATATAATACATTTTGAAAGCAATGTTTGAGTTCAAAGGTTTCATAGTTGTACTACACCCAAGTCAGCTCTTTCGAGAAAAGTTACTCTTTTAGGGTTTTGGATTTTCTGTTAAATAGATATAAGAAGATGTGGTATGAGTGCCAATGAGACAACTCTCCATCCAATTCAAAATTTATAAAAGTAAACCATTATAGGTCAAAGTAAGGTCTTCAACACGGAGCCTTGGCTCACACCGAACAGCAAGCTATAAAGGGCCCCGAAAATTACTAGTGTAAAACCATTCAAACGGGAAAAACAACGGTCTAATCTATATAAAAAACGAGAAACGAGAAACACTTATGGACCACATCAACAAACGACAACTACTGAACATCAGATTCCTGACTTAGGACAGGTGCAAACAATTGCACCGGGTTTTAACGTTTTAATGGTACCAAACCTTCACGCTTATCTGAAACAATAGTGTAACATCACAACATAGAAAGACACACTTTAAAATATCAATTGAAATGACTTAACTCAATCAAAAGACATATCAACACCAGTGAACATACACTGAACAAATAAGTTTGATCTATGATACAATGTAAATACAAAATGAATAAAGCCCTTTTAGTTTTACAGCCATCAAATGTTTGCATTTTAGTGGTAGGTGTTTGTTTCGGCACTTGACTTTGTTTGTAGTATGGTATTGGATTTATTAAGTTATCTCTATGTTTAATTTATGTTACTTTTAAGTTTTTATACGCCCGTTTACGGGACGTATTATGGTATACCGGTGTCCGTCTGTCCGTCCGTCCGTCGTCAACATGTCGGACAATAACTCAAAAACGCTTTAACCAATTTGCATGAAACTTTGGTGAATTGTTTATATCTATTGACGTAAGCTCCCTTTCGATTTTTATAAATTTTAGATGTTATGTGTTTGAGTTATGGGGTTTTATTCATTAAAAAAGGATGATTTTCCAGTTTTCGGACAAAAACTGAAAAATGCTTTAAGCAGTTTTCATGAAACTTTGGTGACTGGTTTATATCTATTGACGTAAGCTCCCTTTCGATTCTTATAAATTTTAGATTATACATTTCCGAGTTGTGGGATTTTTTTTCATAAAAAACGGTGATTTTCCAGTCTTCGGACAATAACTAAAATATGATTTGAGCAGTTTTCATGAAACTTTGGTGACTGGTTTATATCTATTAAAATAACCTCCCTTTGGTTTTTTTTCATAAATTTCTGATATGAAATTGAGGAGTTATGGAATTTTATTCCTTGAAAAAGCGACGGGCGTATCATGCGCTCATGGCGCAGCTCTTTATTGGTATTTTCCTCATTTTTCACTGCGTACCATTGCCATTCTGCTTTTTCTCAATCTTACAGAAAGTAATTTTTGGTTTTAAGATATCAAATGATGTATTTCATCTCATAAAGATTAATCTTAAGCACAAAAAATGAAAAAAGTATTGCCCATCTCCTTGCAGATTTTACAAGTTTTTTTAAAATTTTTCCTCGAAACTGCATGATTGGTCAACAATAAGTTGAATCAAAGTCTTCAGGCAATGCGACATGTTTACTTTTCAAGAAGATAGGGTGTCTTCAAGATGGTTATTTTCTTGAGCAACAAATTTAGTAAAATCAGAATCGTTTACCATTTGAGTTTGCCATTTGATAAAGTCTTTTCCGTTGAAAATTTTCCTTGGAATTCGGTATTTTTGTTATTTTACTTTTTACCTTGACATTCATGAAGTTTTTATATCATAAATTCCCCTTCTGAACATGGGTGAAATATTAACACAATTTATCAGATAAAAAATATACCAAAAAATAATATAGATATCAACCAATCAACATCCAGGATACTTACTTAAGGTGTAAGTATGTCTTAATTAACATTAGACTAATTTTGATTCCAGAACATCTGTTAATTTTATACAGGTATATTTCAAATAAATATGATAACAAATTTTATAAAAAGAATTATAAGTATAAAACCTGTTATTTTGTTTTAGGTCCTATAAGATGTACAGTCCTTCGATATGCATCACTCAAAAGACTTGGGGACAGTTTAACTGATGAAGAATGCCACAGATTAGGTATCAACTTAAACATGTCAGTGAACGTACTGAACGAACTAATGAAGGAAACCAACTTTAAAGAAAACATGTTTCAGAAGTGGCGACCAAAACGACCTTACGAAAGCCTGGTAGAAAGTTTAAGGAAAGCTTTGGAAAGAATTGATAGACAAGACATTGGAAATATGGTACAAGAGGCGTTTGAAAACGAATCAGAGTTCAGATTCCAAAGTGTTTGAGCATAATGTAAAAAAAATATTTTATAACTGTTTATACATACTTTGATAGTTGTTTATAGAATACGGAAAAAAAAAATTGACATACAACGTATGTTAAGGTGCCACATGTGGAGCAGGATCTGCTTACCCTTCCGGAGCACCTGAGATCACCCCCAGTTTTTGGTGGGGTTCGTGTTGCTCAGTCTTTAGTTTTCTATGTTGTGTTTTGTGTACTATTGTTTGTCTGTTGGTCTTTTTCTTTTTTAGCCATGGCGTTGTCAGTTTATTTTCGACTTATGAGTTTGAATGTCCCTCTGGTGTCTTTCGCCTCTCTTTTTTGAGATCATAAAAACAAAATTTATAGATGCAAACATTTGGATGATTTCTTTGAAAAAAAAAAGTACAGATGTTTCAAGATGGTTATTCTGGAATGCGGATATATCCAGAAGTCTGAAATGGCATTCTGGTTTCAATTTTGTCAAAGTCCATAATTTATCACTATAAACAGGGCCCACCTAATGGTCCAATAAAAGCACCCGATAAAATTGCTGTTCATGTTAAAATTTTCAAATTCCAAAAGTCAAGGGAACAAATATAAATGGGTAACACAAAATGTATGTAAATATGTGTGTATTTATGTGGATTCATTTATTTTCGTGGATCTTTAATATCGTGATTTTGACAAAGTGTGCACCTGTCAATTGTTGAAGACCTAATGCTGTTTGATTTATGTGTCATTGTGTAAGTGTCTCATTGGCGTATGCCCCACATCTCCTTTTGATTTATGTGTCATTGTGTAAGTGTCTCATTGGCGTATGCCCCACATCTCCTTTTGATTTATGTGTCATTGTGTAAGTGTCTCATTGGCGTATGCCCCCACATCTCCTTTTATTTAATATATCTTTTATATAAACACCGGGTATGATACCCGGTGTTTATATAAAAAATATATTAAATACTATCACCAGCCCAATAGCCCGAAATCCTCGGTTAACATGCAATATCATTGGCACTGTCATTGTATCTACTGTGTATAAACTATTGGGTAATTCGAAACAATAAGAATAGTCTACCCCCAGGGTGAGGCATAGATGAATATAGCTACTTACGGAACAAACTTTGAAAATTTTTGGTTGTCAATGCTCTTCAACTTCGTATCTAATTGGATTAAAACTGATGAGACCTATCTTGTCAACATGCGCGTTTGTTTTTTCCAATTAAATAAATGACCTTAGCCAAAACTAGCGAAACTGGTTTGGATTTTTTTCTTCAATTCTCTTCAAATTCGACGGTCCCACATTTGTTTTATAGTTATACAAAGAATATATATGTTATACCCTTTTTCATGTCCTTGCATCTATGCAACTTACAAAGACTAAATTTAGGGAACTTAAGACTTGATTTTTCTTAGCTTGTAATGGCGACTTTGTCCATATAAGACACATCACTGGTGTGTAAAAAAAGACAAGTATAAAAGTAATATACAAATCTACGTTATTTTGGACCAATTTAATATCTTAAATAATATCGACTTTGTACAAAGAAACAAAAAAAAACTGCTTTTACTTTGAAACTTTTAACTACAACAGTAGCACAGTACACCACTGTTCACTTAATATACATGATCCTGATTTTGAAACTAATAAGTCAGCAATTAGCACCATTTTTTTATTTTAACATTTTGCTGGAGGAGATGGTGGCAATTGGTTATTCACAGCAAAGTGGTAAAGACCTGCAAGAAAAGATAGGATACAATAATGTTGTTATTGTCAGTCAATATATGTTAATATTAATTCTTAACAAAAAATACTGAAGGTCTAGGTACAGTTAATGGGCTGTGTCACAGATTTTGGTAAAATTTTGAATACAACTTTTGTTCGTTAAAACTATAACTGAAAATCTAAAAAAAAAAATTTGTATCCCTTTTTTTTTTGAAATATTACTAAATGGATTCTTTCAAAATAAGTGAACATTTGTATAGAAAGCACATAAAATCAGCGAAGCATCAAATCTCCAATTTCAAATCCATACATTTTTCTAAAAAGAAAAATACATATTCTTGAAACATAAATTTCGCTTTTTCATTATGTAACATAAAAATAGGTTCACCGACTTCGTTTTTACGGTATTCGTTTTTCAAAAAGATGTACTAGGTGAAAAAATACCACAAAACGTCGAAATTAGCGTAGTGTCATCGCGTTGTAAGCCGTAATACGTAGATATTTTTACATGTTTCCTTACCAACTAGGAATCAGATAGGCAAATACACCAAAAACGAAGTCGGTAACCCTATGGTTATTTTACAGTCAGAATCCTAACATACCCCACGATGCCCACACAATGAATATATTCTGGAGAAACACTCCCTGTCTTTAAATGTATTATCTGAGGTGGATGTGATAACCATTATCCAAATTTGAAAAGGATCTAATGACAAGCGAACCCCTATCTCCCTCCCCCGACAAAAGTAATCCTGCATTGTAACCATATGCTACACACCTGCATTAGCTGAATGGAATCCTGCATTATAATCACAGGCTACTTCATTCTTGACGTAATCTTGTCTGTTGTCTTGGTAGTCGTCATTACGTCCTGGACCACCAACCATTGCACCATCAAGTTGATGTGGACTATCTTGACCGTCACTTACACACCCACTTTGAGTACAAGATCTAAAACAAAACAAAATCAATATTATTTCAAGTTGGGTTGACCCTTTTTTGCAGATTTAAAAATGTATTTTATAGAGGGTTTGCTTATATTTTAAATATCTGTCTAGTATTTTGAAAATAAACGAATGACACATGCTTCTGGAATAAACTTCATCGTGTACGCTCAAGATCAAAAGTATAAAACACATGGGAGCATCAATATCGAATTGGTCCAAACCGTCTTAGGTGAAGTTTGACTGCGGGAGCTACAACTTTACTTTTAGTATAATTACATACTATTTACGGTCATAACGTCGAAGCATTTATTACTAGACGGATGGTACCCTCAGGGACTTAACAGTCCACCAGCAGTAGTACCGAGCCAGTGTAAGTAAACAACCGTAGGCTCCCAATTTCAAAAGCCCAATACACGTCTCTTGAATAATATCAGCTATGGTTAAGCAAAGCTTAGGTGGATGAAGCCAAAAATATAAAACGTTTCAGAGCTTATAAATCAGATTGGTTTACACAGAAAAGCGAACGTTGTTTTGAGTAATGTCAAACACTACCGGATGAGCTGCAACCTTAATTTTAATGTTATAAATTTACATTATTTCAACTTTGAAAGTTTTCAATCCAAGTTTTAACTTAAATATTGGTAAACGAATTGATATGAAATGAACAGGTATTTTAGGGTTTTAATATAGTTCAAAATTTTTTATTCGAATTGATGCATTATTTCAATAACTATTTTTGCATTATTTTTGCATTATAAAAAAGGAGCTGAACTGTTTCTCATGAATTAATTTTCACTTAAATTGTATTGATCCTCATTAAAATGTCAGTGGTACATATTAAAGAGGCCAACGTTTGACTAGAAATACAAGCATCCTTTGACAATTTTTATGACAGTTTAGCTTCCACCAAATCTACAATTTCTGCTGAAACATTGAAATATGTTGATAGTGCTGAATATATATATATATAAAAACTTGCGATCATTTTAGTTTAAATTGTCAAGATTGGTAAGTCAAAGTGATCTTCTGTACCAATATGGAAAAAGAAAATCAATAAAGTTATGCTTGCAAAGTATATCTTCATCAAAATATTTAAATTTTTCGAAAACCATGGGACAGCTATCTGGATTTAATGACATCTGTCATTATTTCAACTTATTTCTAATCTTACTTCGTGAAATGTCATACAGTATTTTCAGTGACTATAAAACTGCGATAACCATAGTTGAGAAACTAGATGATTTTTGACAAGATTGATAAGTCCAAATGATCTTCTAGACCAATATAGAAAGGGCAAATCAATAAAATTATGCTTACAAAGTATATCTTGATCAAATTATTTTAATTTTTCGAAAACTGTTGGACATCTTTCTAGAATTAACGACATCTTTAAACGTTTCTCATTTCTACCCTTACTTCATGCAATGCAGTACATTATTTTCAGTGACTATAGTTGTATCCTGCTTTATTCCCCTCATCTCTGAGGTTTCCTCGATAAAATAATACCGAATCCTATCATTCTGACGCTCCTTTGTGATGAGGTTTTCTTGAGAAATTATTACCGAATCTTATCATTCTGACGCTACTTTGTGATGAGGTTTCCTTGATAAATTACTACCGAATCCTATCATTCTGACGCTATTTTGTGATGAGGTTTCCTTGATAAATTACTACCGAATCCTATCATTCTGACGCTCCTTTGTGATGAGGTTTCCTCGGTGAATTATTACCGAATCCTATCATTCTGACGCTCCTTTGTGATGAGGTTTCCTTGATAAATTACTACCGAATCCTATCATTCTGACGCTCCTTTATGATGAGGTTTCCTCGATGAATTATTACCGAATCCTATCATTCTGACGCTCCTTTGTGATGAGGTTTCCTCGATAAATTACTACCGAATCCTATCATTCTGACGCTCCATTTTGATGAGGTTTCCTTGATAAAATACTACCGAATCCTATCATTCTGACGCTCCTTTATGATGAGGTTTCCTCGATGAATTATTACCGAATCCTATCATTCTGACGCTCCTTTGTGATGAGGTTTCCTTGATAAATTACTACCGAATCCTATCATTCTGACGCTCCTTTGTGATGAGGTTTCCTTGATAAATTACTACCGAATCCTATCATTCTGACGCTCCTTTGTGATGAGGTTTCCTTGATAAATTACTACCGAATCCTATCATTCTGACGCTCCTTTGTGATGAGGTTTCCTTGATAAATTACTACCGAATCCTATCATTCTGACGCTCCTTTGTGATGAGGTTTCCTTGATAAATTACTACCGAATCCTATCATTCTGACGCTCCTTTGTGATGAGGTTTCCTTGATAAATTATTACCGAATCCTATCATTCTGACGCTCCTTTGTGATGAGGTTTCCTTGATAAATTATTACCGAATCCTATCATTCTGACGCTCCTTTATGATGAGGTTTCCTCGATGAATTATTACCGAATCCTATCATTCTGACGCTCCTTTGTGATGAGGTTTCCTTGATAAATTACTACCGAATCCTATCATTCTGACGCTCCTTTGTGATGAGGTTTTCTTGAGAAATTATTACCGAATCCTATCATTCTGACGCTCCTTTGTGATGAGGTTTCCTTGAGAAATTATTACCGAATTCTATCATACTTACGCTACTTTATGATGAGGTTTCCTCGATGAATTATTACCGAATCCTATCATTCTGACGCTCCTTTATGATGAGGTTTCCTCGATGAATTATTACCGAATCCTATCATTCTGACGCTCCTTTGTGATGAGGTTTCCTTGATAAATTACTACCGAATCCTATCATTCTGACGCTCCTTTGTGATGAGGTTTTCTTGAGAAATTATTACCGAATCCTATCATTCTGACGCTCCTTTGTGATGAGGTTTTCTTGAGAAATTATTACCGAATCCTATCATTCT
The DNA here is from genome assembly GCF_021869535.1 of Mytilus californianus. Taxonomy (NCBI): domain Eukaryota; kingdom Metazoa; phylum Mollusca; class Bivalvia; order Mytilida; family Mytilidae; genus Mytilus; species Mytilus californianus. Next base: position 126,312,762 of record NW_026262668.1, read on the forward strand.
GACGCTCCTTTGTGATGAGGTTTCCTTGAGAAATTATTACCGAATTCTATCATACTTACGCTACTTTATGATGAGGTTTCCTCGATGAATTATTACCGAATCCTATCATTCTGACGCTCCTTTATGATGAGGTTTCCTCGATGAATTATTACCGAATCCTATCATTCTGACGCTACTTTGTGATGAGGTTTCCTTGAGAAATTATTACCGAATCCTATCATACTTACGCTCCTCTGTGATGAGGTTTCTTTGGGAAATTACTACCGAATCCTATTTCGTAGCTCATGTGTTTGTTGTTATCACCAAGAATATAATTCATCTGTGACATGGCAAATTTTTTGTAAGAATCACCGCCAATACCATCAGCAGCCGCCGTAACAGCAACAAAAGCAGCATTGGCTATAAAATTAAAGTTTTTTTGTTTAATTCAAGGTATAATTCTACAGACAAACCAACCCACTTTCATTTTCAACAGCGAATAAGTTTTATACTTGAACATTAAATACACAATGTAAATCATGAATTGCAATTTGTTTAACCATAAATCGTAAATTATTGGATCCTTAAGATTGACTCTCAGTGCAGAAAGGTTATATTCTAAACTTGACAACTTACTTCTAGGCTTCAGACGTAGAAATGTAGAAATGTGATTACTCTCTAGCAGCTAAAAAATCTACTGACAATTCAATTACAACATCTAATATAAGCATGAATACAATCTTTTAATTTAGAAGATTTGATTCATGTTTTTCAATCTTTAAACTGACATAGTTAGTAAAGGTTATGATCATTTTATATAAGAAAAGTTAAGAAATCATCACACTGTGTATTAAATTGAAATAAAGATAAATCCGAGGTAAAAAGGGTGTAAGTAAACAAAATGTATAATAATCAAATAGACAATATTTGTTTACCAGCATATCTGTTAGCTCCCCACTGATCCCTCCAGGCAAGACCACATGGTGTATATGGTACAGATCCACCCGGCATATACGATTTCACAAAGGCCTCAACAGATGTCTTGTATGTAGCTTCTTGTGTGGCCTCCCATAGTAAAAGCTGAAACAAAATATATTTATAAAAAATGTGTTGTGCATGTATTTATATAAAAAAGACATTATACTGGTGTTGTTTATAGAATGATGCCAGGAACACGTTAATGATATGATTTGAACGTGTTTATCAATCACCAAGTTTCCGTTACCGTTTCCCCCAAGGGAGTAATACATAAGCCTATACAGTTTTATTTAACGTCAACAATAGTCTTATAAGAAATAATTTCCATTCTTGAACTTTTCTCCATCTAAAACGTGATATGAATAAAAGTTCAAATTTATTTACCATAGTTCTTAAATTTCAATATTCACAAGACTTGAAGAAGTTCTGTACTATTTGGTTGGAGTAATAACAGTCTATATAGTTATCACATGGTCATCATCCTACAATGATGATAAAACCTACCTGACAGCCTACATTCTGGTCGTCCCAGGAATATCCCCATGCAGTTCCACTATTGAACCAACCTTTAGCATCGCTCAGATATTTGGAATCTTGAGTGGCCTTGTACAGTTCTACAGCAGCTTCACACATATTATCTTTCCAACTGCTTGATCTATTGAAGCGAAAAACGAAATGTAAATATCTCTTTTTTAAGACTTCCCTGTTTTTTTGTTTTTTTTTTTAATTAAAAAGAAATGGTAACTGTCAGTGATAACACATACATACATTCATGTGGAACACTGTAGGAATGCAAACCAGTATGTACTTAAGCAAATATATACATAGATTTGGCAATTTACAAACATATGGCAACAAATGTAGTTTCTGATGAAAACGTTCATATAGATTGCCTAACAATGTAATTTAAATACATTTTTTTGTTTGCAAATATATAAAACATTATCAATGTGATGACAAATAAACACAACATTTCGGAAAACGAATTCCCTTCTACGGGCATGTAAAACTATGCAGTTTTATATACGCCTGATGTGATTAAGGTAGACAAAAAAACCTAGAATTTTTTTTGTAGATATAAATATTTCAAATTATACCATGTTGTGTATACGTTTATAAACAGCGTCCAGTGACTAATATTTCAAAAATGTTAAGATTGATGCAACTCTACTAATTTAAAGTTTCCCTGTAATTTTGTTCTTCTTTTTTATTTAAACCATCACGTTTTAAGGTATAACATTGCTGAATCCAAAGGATTTCTATTTTCTTCTCCCCGCAGTATCCCACTCACGTACTGAAAACCACTGGTGTTACATGTTAACACATATATTGAGTTAACAATTTCTGATAGTTTACAAATCTTAACAATCACTGGAAAGCAAAGTTGTTTTTTTCCTTTTTATTTTTCATATCTTTTTCATATTATTAAAAAGTTCACAAAGTAGACTATTATAAGTGTTTTCAAATATAGATACGTAAGCTGGTTACATTATATATGATTACCCATAGAAATCTTTTGCTTGTGGAACACTGTTTGAATAGATACCAGGATGGGCTTTAGCAAATGTATACAAAGATTTGGCATTTTCCAAACATTTAGCAGCAAATGTAGCATCTGAAAAAATAAATGCCTAATTTTTACAATAGTCTTATAAGTGATCAGTAAAGACACTGTTATATATTATTATCATTTTAAGTACCAGGTTTATTCATAAATTATCTTATCCGGGAAGATTTAATTAACTTATTTCTTAAATGTAAATGTTATTTCCAGCTATTTAAAATCATAAAGTCCTTATAAATTATGTTAGATTAATAACAAAATGATAGCAATTAAATTAGGAAATATCTTTTATTGCAAAGTAGCTCATATGTATTCTACATGTACCATCGATTTCAGTGACGGATGAAATGTCTTATCCTGCACTTTAGTTGTAAAAAACAACAAGAGTTACAAACCCTTGTCTTTGAAAACAATATATCCGGATGCCAATGCAGCAACTGTTGTACCAGCAACGTCACTTCCTGGAGAACCTGCCGTTATTTTGAACGCAGGTCTGTCCATATGCATGTCTTCAGGTCTACCCCAGAAACTGTGGTCTTTATGTCCATCGCCTACCTGTCCATAAAATATAAATACAAAATAAGAAAATATGAATGCTTAAAATTTACCATTTGTGAGGAAATTTGATTTTCGTTTATATGACCGACATGCACCTACAATGTATATAGACCGTGAATATAAATAGTAATAACAACAGATCCTGGTGGAATACCATATACGACCAGATAATTAAACACTCGATATTTATATTAATACTAGTAATTGATTAATATCTCAAATACATCCATGCATTAATATATCATGTGGTTCAACTTTAGTGCAAGTTTCTTTTAATAAAAAAATTGCGCTCAATCTATGTATAAAGCAAAACTGTTTTCTTTGTGCGTGATGTCATCAGATATGGTTGCATTTTTAATGCAGCCTTAATGACAATAGTGTGGATAGGCCAAACTGACCTTAACTGGAAATTAACAGGTATATAGTTTATGAAATCACATTTGAGATTTCTCATCGAGGTACTACTAGTATATATCCTGATGACACTTGCGACCAAAAAATATAGATGACACTTTTATGAGTGCAGTTTCTGATACTGGTATCATCATAAGCCGGTTATCTTACCTGTACCCAGTATTGCTGTTTGCTTGGTTCCCAACATTTCATAAAATATTCTAGTGGCCACTTAACCATGTCATACATCATATCTAGTTGACCGGCACTTTCATACGCGTCCTTAAATTTCTCCAATCCCCAAGTGAGCACATGTGAAGACCATGCCATAGGGAGGTTGAATTTAACATGATCTCCAGCTAAAACATAAAAAAGAGTTATAAAATTTACCACAACTATTACCTTCTCTCTGCTTCAATATTTTTACGTATTACATTCTCACACTTTATAGGTTTGATATTTTTTTATTTCATTGTTTTAGCTTGATATACTTTTCGAACGTTTTAAAACCTTTCGTTTTACAAACATGTGATGGAAATGAAAATTACTTACCATCATACCATCCACCCGAAAGATCGTGGCCGTCACCATTATCATTAACTGCAGAATTACTACGCCATGGGATAGGGTTGTTGGCAGGTAGTCTTCCAGATCTCTGAGCATCATAAAATTTAATAGAAAGTGACATTGCTTTTCCATAATCGTATTTCATTTTTGAGCCAGCTAAAAAATAAATAACATTTAAAATTTACAGCGGAATAGCAGTTTGGTTTTTAAATTTAATTGGATTTGACTATAGTTATAGGTGTCCTATTGCATGTCCTTTATCTTCAAATCTTCGTGGACTCTTTCTGAAATGTTTAATGTTAAGTCTTATCACATTGGTGAGCATCATGGCAACCAAAAAGATTATATATGTATAAACCCGTTTGAGGTCACAGGAATGAATTCCTACTTACGTGCACTAGTTCTGTGAGTGCTAGTAAAATTTTTGATAAATTAAAACCATCAAAGTACGAGTATTGCTTCAAATTATGACATTTACGTTGCGCATGTGAGCGGGAGGTATTTCATCGTCAGAGTATCAAAACATCCTGTATGAAGACAAATCAAATTATACATTTCTTCTTCATGACATCCGTAAGCATTGACCCCAAAGAAGAGCCTGCCTAATGTACTAGGAGGGGACGACTTTACATTTTTCAACTAATGTTCTTGGTGACAATGATAAGAATTAGGAGTTCAATTATCGTACTGAGACTTAGAAACCGTCTAATTGGAATGGAGTTCCTGTTCTAATATTAAATTAATCTTACCGACACCTTTAGCTGGTGCAGGTGTTATGGGATTTCCTGTTCCTGTTCCCGTTCCAGTACCAGTACCTGTACCGGTTCCAGTTCCAGTTCCCGTTCCTGTTCCGGTTCCTGTTCCTGTACCAGTTCCTGTTCCTGTACCAGTTCCATCGACGCCTTCTATCGATACAGTGGCTGTTGGGGCGGAAGATCCACTGGCACGTCCATTAAAATCGACCTTCAGTTCGCCTCCTGCATCAATGTGTTTATCATAATCTTTATTCGTAAGAACAAACTCTGTATGATCACTGCTAGTGGAAACCAAATTTGCTGTCCAGGTCTTAAATTTTCAAAATTTATGAATTAAGAAAAAAATTAATCCACGAAGCACATGTTAATATGAAGGGAAAACGAAGCATGAATAGTTGCTTTTGAAGCATTTTGGTGGTAAAATTGTATCAAGATTAATTGTGTCATAACCACGCTTGGTTTTACTGTTTCCTCTTAATTAATAATCATGATATTTGAATCTTATAAAGTGACTTCAATTATTCATGTACAAATATAACAAAAGGCACGACACGTGTTTATGTAATAACCATCCTTCATTACACCTGGCACTAGTAGCCAAAGCTACAAAAAGTTTGATATAAATAAACATAGCAGCCAAAACAGCATATTTTTTTTGTACGGATTTGGCTACACTTTAGGTCCTTTTTGGTTTGATTAGCTCTTCAACGTTTATATAAGTTTCGGTTTTTCAAATATTTTGACCTCGAGCATCACCATTAATTTGTATCGTTAATGATATTACAGTATAATTTAAATCATGCCAGAACCGAAGCACTGACTTTTTTGGGGATGGTAACATCGGGTCATGACATTCCACCAGCAGCCAATATCATATGACGCTAGAGAGCAACAAGGCAAACATGCCTTAAACAGAACAGCCAACATGCCTTAAACAGAACAGCCAACACGGTAAAAGATCAACTTGATCTTATGATTAACCTCGTCAAATATTAATTAAAAATAAATGTCAGTAATTGCTATTCAAATGCAATAAATCATGTCTGTTTAATAAATGATCATCAAAATACAATACAGTTATTGCTATTGTAATGCAATGAATCATAGATATAGGAAGATGTGGTATGAGTGCCAATGAGACAACTCTCCATCCAAGTTACAATTTATAAAAGTAAACCATTATAGGTCAAGGTACGGCCTTCAACACGGAGCATTGGCTCACACCGAACAGCAAGCTATAAAGGGCCCCAAAAAATTACTAGTGTAAAACCATTCAAACGGAAAAACCAACGGTCTAATCTATATAAAAACGAGAAACGAGAAACACGTATGAACTACATAAACAGACGACAACTACTGTAATCAGATTCCTGACTTAGGACAGGTGCAAACATTTGCAGCGGGATTAAACGTTTTAATGGTACCAAACCTTGAACCAATAGTATAACATCACAACATAGAAAAACACACTATAAAATATCAATTGGAAGGCTTAACTCAATCAAAAAACGTAAATGTCTGCTAAATGATTTTCAGATAACGGAAATGTTTTTCCCTCTAAACACAAAACATCGTCAATACAAAATCTCACATGCTCGCATTAGAATAAGATTTAGTATACACATACCCATTCTATAATGGTTCACTAGAGTCCATCCACAATAACTAGAGAATTCTAAATGATTGAACATCACAAAATGCGACAAATTTTAATATGTAAAATATGTCAATTTGATAACAGCACCTTTGTTCATTTGGCATCTGACATGCGTCATCGCTGTCATGACTATGCACCGAGGTTAACTTTTTACTGAGTGGTTCTAATAACGAACCTTTCTCGTTATTATTGTGACCTCATAAGCTTCTTATTATATGCTTGATACATTGTTCCTTTTTTTTTAAAGTGTCATCAATCTTAATTCTAAAACTATTAATGTGTTTTAAAACTCGTATTAAAAAACAACCATACCTCTAACTTGTCTACAGCACTACTGAATTTCAAATGTGCTGTCCAGCCATCTACTGCTTGACTTGGACTAAGAGTAAAATGTCCGTGGAATCCTCCATTCCATGTATCGGTGATATATACACCTTGACTTTCACCCCTTGTTGATGATACAAACGCCAGGAAAACTACAGATAACAAAGTCTTCATCCTGTAAGAAATACAAATTAATATTATTAGCATGAACAGGTACCCAATGCAATTTCGACACACACATTATGCGTGTGTAATTATTTTTTTATTGGTCCTATTTATTTCTGTAGGTAAATCGTATGTAAAAGTCCTTGATACCAAAGTAATGAATGCCTCGGAAGTACTGAAGTAGACGCTAACAGTCATCGATAAATTCCTAAAACGTTTTTCCAAAACAAACATATTCGATCAATACAAAAAATATATATATTTATAAACTAGAAAAGTCAAAATCTATTGTTTTGCTGCAAAACACAGAGCTTAATACTGATACCAAATACGAAAAAACAGGTTATTACTAGGCACCAACGTCGTCTTTGAAGGGAATTTTAGAAAAAATGAAAGGAGCATTCAAAACGACAGACTGCATAAATAATTCCTAAACCAAACCATGACTTAAACGAAGCATACCTTAACATATCATCTCATGTAACACTCAATAATTGACCAATAAAAATTAACAAGATTGTTATGCCGAAGGGGAAATGTTGCTGTGTAACTGTAGAATACAATTGACAAATAAAAAGAAATGCTTTCTCAACCAATATTAACACGATTTCTATCCCGAAGGGGAAATGTCGCTGTGCAACTGTAGAATACAATTGACCAATAAAAAGAAATGCCCTTTCAACCAATATTAACAAGATTGTTATGCCGAAGGGGAAATGTTGCTGTGTAACTGTAGAATACAATTGACCAATAAAAAGAAATGCTCTTTCAACCAATATTAACAAGATTGTTATGCCGAAGGGGAAATGTTGCTGTGTAACTGTAGAATACAATTGACCAATAAAAAGAAATGCTCTTTCAACCAATATTAACACGATTGTTATGCCGAAGGGGAAATGTTGCTGTGTAACTGTAGAATACAATTGACCAATAAAAAGAAATGCTCTTTCAACCAATATTAACACGATTGTTATGCCGAAGGGGAAATGTCGCTGTGCAACTGTAGAATACAATTGACCAATAAAAAGAAATGCCCTTTCAACCAATATTAATACGATTGCTATGCCGAAGGGGAATATCGCTGTGTAACTGCAGAATGCAATTGACAAAAAAAACTCTTTCAACCAATATTAACACGATTACTATGCCGAAGGGGAAATATCGCTGTGTAACTGTAGAATACAATTGACCAATAAAAAGGAATGCTCTTTCAACCAATATTAACAAGATTGCTATGCCGATGGGGAAATGTCGCTGTGTAACTGCAGAATGCAATTGACCAATAAAAAGAAATGCCCTTTCAACCAATATTAACAAGATTACTATGCCGAAGGGGAAATATCGCTGTGTAACTGTAGAATACAATTGACCAATAAAAAGAAATGCTCTTTCAACCAATATTAACACGATTGCTATGCTGAAGGGGAAATATCGCTGTGTAACTGAAGAATACAATTGACCAATAAAAAGAAATGCTCTTTAAACCAATATTTACACGATTGCTATGCCGAAGGGGAAATGTCGCTGTGTAACTGTAGAATACAATTGACCAATAAAAAGAAATGCTCTTTCAACCAATTAACACGACTGCTATGGCGAAGGGGAAATGCCACTGTGTAACTGTAGAATACAATTGACCAATAAAAAGAAATGCTCTTTAAACCAATATTAACACGATTGCTATGCCGAAGGGGAAATGTCGCTGTGTAACTGTTTTTAGAATACAATTGTTTGGACTGTAGACTTATGTACAGCAGTACTAAAAGTCCAACATCTCCCACAAAAATTGTCAAATCGAAACGACGGTATAGTTTGGTCAACTACAAAAAAATCATACTAAGTATGAAAGAGTTCGTGCAAACGGAAGCTGCATTTACAATTTGTCATTGTGTTACAAAAATCTAAACAATTTTCAAAGTCCCATAACTCCCCCAAGAACTGTCAAATCAAGATGACGTTAAAGTATGGCCAACCTTACATGATGACAAACAATCTTACCATATATGAAAGTTTTCTGTCAAGCAGTTAATGTGGAGTTGAGATTTGTAATTGTAACCCCCCCTCCCCAGGCAAACATATTCAAACACTTTCCAGTCTAATCCTACGCCATTGAAAGAGGTCACAAACACTCGACTGCAAGAAAATATATATGACTTACACTTTTTTTTTAAATTAATTTACAAAAAGTTATTTTGTTAGCAGTCATTCATATCCTTTGAACTCAGCCAATAACAATATTCCGTTTTTTTTTCAATTTTAATTAATTAGATTTAGGGGGAAAAATCAAATATAACTAGAAAGAGGTGGAAGATACCTTTGCAAAATTCAAAACTTATAAGACGAAGATAAACTGACAACGCAATGCCAAAAAACAAAAGACTCAGAAAAGAAAAGCAAGTCCACAAAACACTACATAAAAATATTAAGACTGAGCAACACGATCCCCACGAAAAACTGGGGGATATCTAATGTGCTCCGGAAGGGTAAGCAGGTCAATATCCCTGAATTTATTTCACAATAGGACCATTTCAATAGGTATGTCAATCTTTTATTAATGAAACAGTTTCACAGCTCCATGTGTTCACTTTGACAATTTTACAATATAATGGCTAATTCTAAAAAGTTGACTTTGTTCTAGATGCCCGAAGTAGCCCAAAACCGCAAGATTGACAGAATTTGGCAAATTGAGTATTTATCCAAAAATGTAAAACAAAATTATGTTGGAACTTAAGTTGTAAATTGTTCGTTACATAATATTTCATTTTGATTAGTGACGTCCTTTTATCCACTTACAAAACGACATTTGAAATTTTTAATTTTTTATCAAAAAATAAAAAAATAGCAAAATTAAGCGCCGAATTCCATTAGAAACATGTTGAAAATTATTTGAAAAAGTATATATATAGACGAATACAATCCTGTTTACAGGGGAAATTTGTCATACCTCTTTCCTTAAATTTCCATGAGATTATGCTAAAACATAATGTTGACCAACTTTGACGTAACATTGCACCTTAATTGCAAAATAAATCGGTATCCAGAAACCACCATTGGTACCATGTATAACTAATAAGTATACTTTCGTGAAAACCGTTACCAGTAATGTAAATACTACAAGCCCCCGACAAGATCTGGTCGATGGATGATGTACTATAACTAGTGATGCAAGTACCCATATAACCCGAAACTATTAACATTTTCCTTTTTTATCACAATTGACTTGAAAAGACCACATAAAAAACTAGTTTCGGGAGGTAAAGACCAGTTTTTGGCAAAAAAGGGAGTTTTATTACTTTTAGGTAAATTGAATGCATTGGTTCTATGTAAGTTGAATGCAATGGTTCCATGTAAGTTGAATGCATTGGTTCTATGTAAGTTACATGCATTGGCTCTATGCAAGTTAAATGCATTGGTTCTATGTAAGTTGCATGCATTGGTTCTATGTAAGTCGAATGCATTGGTTTGCTATGTAAGTTGAATGCATTGGTTCTATGTAAGTCGAATGCATTGGTTCTATGTAAGTTGAATGCATTGGTTCTATGTAAGTTGAATGCAATGGTTCTATGTAAATCGAATGCAATGGTTCTATGTAAATCGAATGCATTGGTTCTATGTAAATTGAATGCATTGGTTCTATGTAAGTCGAATGCATTGGTTTTATGTAAGTTGAATGCATTGGTTCTATGTAAGTTGAATGCAATGGTTCTATGTACGTCGAATTCATTGATTCTATGTAAGTTGCATGCATTGGTTTTATGTAAGTTGAATGCATTGGTTCTATATAATTCGAATGCATTGGTTCTATGTAAATTGAATGCATTGGTTCTATGTAAGTTGAATGCATTGGTTCTATGTAAGTTGCATGCATTGGTTCTATGTAAATTGAATGCATTGGTTCTATGTAAATTGAATGCATTGGTTCTATGTAAGTTGAATGCATTGGTTCTATGTAAGTTGCATGCATTGGTTCTATGTAAATTGAATGCATTGGTTCTATGTAAATTGAATGCATTGGTTCTATGTAAGTCGAATGCATTGGTTTTATGTAAGTTGAATGCATTGGTTCTATGTAAGTTGAATGCAATGGTTCTATGTACGTCGAATTCATTGATTCTATGTAAGTTGCATGCATTGGTTTTATGTAAGTTGAATGCATTGGTTCTATATAATTCGAATGCATTGGTTCTATGTAAGTCGAATGCATTGGTTCTATGTAAGTTGCATGCATTGGTTCAATGTAATCTAGGAAACTATATAAAATTATGTTTACTCTGATGTATATTATAAAAATAAGATATGTCTGTCTCTCTCTCTCTGTATTTGTGTATCAACGATTATTTTTGTGTATATCCGTTTACAACTTTTCATTTCATTACCGAAGCAACAAGTTCAGAAACTGGAATTATACAGTTACGACATGTACATGAGATAAGACAGTTAAGTAATAAGCTAGGTCAACATTAAGTATGAATAATATTTAGAATTATGCAAGACGTCATATATACTTACAAGTTTTTTTGATATAAATCTACAGTTTATACCCCCACGACTGGACATTAAGGAGTACTGTATATTTATTCAATTAATGCATCATTTCGCTGAACGTGAAGCAATCAACATTCAATCAACCAATCAATCAATATTCATGACGTAAAATCCATCACACAATCGACAAAACCAAAATTAACAGCGCTTTGATTGCTGTTCGTCATCTCTGTGAAACAGTGAGACTTTCAACACGGACCAAAATCTTACGCCTTGCTACGGTTTGAGCGAAATTGTTTGCTAGATGTCGATAACGCTACTACATGTAAATTGAAGAACACAAATGTGGAATAATATCAACAATTCAAATATGATGTGCTGCTTTCGCTTTGTAAACATCAGCGTGATTTAATTTTCGATATATCAATATTAAGCACAGACAGATAGATGTACATATATCTGGCTGTTACAGTCACTCCTATGTAGATTTACATGTATCGTAACATATGTACAAACAATATGTCGATTTCGCTGTGTGAAAGAAGGACCGAACTTTTATTCCTATTCTAATACATATTAAAAAGAATTAATGCATTAGAACGTGGAAAAATGTATGAACTAAAATCAAATTAAAATTCCGCGAAATCTCATGAAAGATTTTGGCGCATTAATGTCCGTTACTTGTGTATGCTTCTATGAACGATGATATCTAATTAAAATGGAATGTTTGGTGTATAGAAGGTGTTGTTTCACTTTCGATTCTATTGCATTAACTGCACATTTATGGATTTCTTAGAGTCAATATGGCGGCACACTCCAAAGTTACGACATGTCAACTGTGGATTTGACAGTAAATAGTAGCCATTGCAATGAAACACATTGTAAATAAACGTTTGGGTTGATAATAATAAGGATTAAATACATTTTTTCCCGAGATTATTTAAGAAATAATTCATGCAAGCCATAGATTTTTTGGAAATTTAAGCCTTTATCTTACAGGGGGTAAAATATAAAAGCCACAGACACGGCACACATTTCTTCCCTTCCGTTTTTTTTAACTATCGTATTTGTCTTATAAGGATCGAAATAATTCATGTAAACCATCTATTTGTTGTCATTTTTACATGGCCTTGGCTCAGAACTACACAGAAACAATAAAAACATTTAAACAGTCAGGGAAACCACAAAATATTTGTTAGATAATATGGCAAGGAATAATGTATGGATTCACTTGTCTGTCCTTGTATATTTTCTTTACTCGTTCATTATACTTATCATTGTACATGGGTATCTAGGGTACGAGTGCCTTGCTTGAACTGCTTACACTTCGATACACCTTACTTCATTCTGTTTTCAATTGGGTTGGTTGTGCTATGTCTTTGGTTTTATGTTTTTTTTTTCTGTTTTTAACAATGAGCTCAAATATGTTAAGTTGAAGTTTATTTCTAGTATGTAAATATATTCCGTTTTTTTTTCATTTTAGTTCCGTTGCACGATCACTGCTATTCCACTAAATCTTTTGCTTTTCGTTAATATACTAGTAGTCATGATTGCTTGTAAAATAAACCCAGAGTCTATATGATTAGTTTTCCTACGTTCGTGTAAAGTACGAGATCGATCATTTGAGCATATCCAGGTTTCTAAATATGAAAGAGCAAAGTCCAGTTGCAGCTGACAAAACCTTTTTGAATTTGAATATTAAACACATTAAAGGTTTTACAATAATTCTACACAATGTCCGCCTATTAGTTTTTCTGCCCTGAATATGCATAGCAATTGTGCTACTGGACATTAAACAAACAACAAAAGCACCGTCAGTGTTTATTATTCAATTATTCCTATATATGTTTTTGTCTTTTAGTGATTTTTGTAGTTGATAGTGATATTTAAAGTCTACATTTAATTTGTTCATAAATGTCTAAACAAGGTTCGATTTACAGCGTGAATATTGTTTCGACACTATTTGTGTTGTTGGTTTGTTGTCTCATTGAGGTATAATTACCCACATCTCTTTTAAATCAACAATATGCAATCAATTTAATTGATCACTTGTATCATCTTATACTTATCTGTAAGAAGCTGACTATAATAACAAATACCTACCTGTCAGCCTCGTAGTCTTGTCCACACTAGCTACTGGGACGAAGTTGACGTCTTATTATTAAATAATTTCTTATCAGCATGTTCCCATTTCGTGAACGTAGGTCACTGGGTTCAATGGATTAATCTTTGTAGTCAATTTATGTAATGTTAGAAGTCAGGGCAAAACCTGCCCAATTTCAAAGGAATTTTATAAAAGCACTGAATATATTTGGGGGCAAATACTAATGTTACATAAATAAGAGTACCAAGTACAGTTCAAATAATTGTTGCATACCTTTTTTTATTTAGAATTCTGTATCGTTTCTCGATTTGTATAACTTCAAATTCATTGAAAAAAATGAAATATATGAGTATGTTCCGGACCATATGAGTATTTGGACCATACGCGTATGGTCATGATCATCCGCGTTTATACTCACATGGTCCGACCATACGCGTATGGTCCGGTTAATTGACACGATGAACGTTGAAAAAGTGTCCTATAAATTAAGTTTCTAAAAGTGAATTTTTTATTTATTCAATCATATTGCAATCATTGTTACATAATTAATGAAATAAAGTGAATTTTATTTACAGATTCAGATTCAGATTCAATATTTTATTATAGTCTCACTACTTGCAATACATAAATATACAGTACATACAGAGTATTATACACAATATAAATAAAGGCAACAGTAGTATACCGCTGTTCGAAAGTCATAAATCGATTGAGAGAAAACAAAACCGGGTTACAAACTAAAACCGAGGGAAACACATCAACTATAAGAGGAAAACAACGAAACAGACAATTTACAAATATATAATACAAGTACCATTCTATTAAGAATTATGAGAGACTGTAAAATAAATTCTATATAAAACTATTTTATTACATAACTGTTAAAATAATTTCATTTTAAGAATATAAAAAGTTATTTCTTCTACTTAGAATATTAAAGCAGGTTTTGGCAACCATATCATAACAATTAATATTTTTACATGGTCATTATTGATTTGTCCTTACATCTGTACGAAACGCAATATGTCGACTTATGAAATTACAACAAATATCTAAATGGAGTCAATTGCTTTAACTCACAGGAACTTTGGTTATTGAACCTTCTTTCTTTTCTTGTTAATAACATTGAGAATGGAAATGGGGAATGTGTCAAAGAGAAAACAACCCGACCAAAGAGCGGAAAACAGCCGAAGGCCACCAATGGGTCTTCAATACAGCGAGAAAATCCCGCACCCGGAGGCGTGCTTCCGCTGGTCTCTAAACAAAAATATGTACTAGTTCAGTAATAATGGACGTCATACTAAACATTGAAATATATAAAAGAAACTAAAGTTAAAAATCATACAAGACTAACAAAGGCCAGAGGCTCCTGACTTGGGACAGGCGCTAATGCGGCGGGGTTAAACATGTTTTTTGAGATCTCAACCCTCCCCTAAACCGCTAGCCAATGTAGAAAAAACAAACACACAGCAATACGCACAGTAAAACTCAGTTTAAAAGAAGCCCGAGTCCGATGTCAGAATAAGTAACAAAAGAAACTAAACAAAATGGCAATGATACATAAATTAACAAAGGACTACTAGCAGTTACTGACATGCCAGCTCCAGACCTCAATTAAACTGATTGAAAGATTATGTCTTCATCATATGAATATCAAGCACAATCCCTCCCGTTAGAGGTTTAGTATCATACCATCATAAAATATATGAGAAGAACATAACCCGTATCATGCCATCAACTGGTTTTATTTGTGTGTTTATTTCCGATGTACATACTCAAAACGCCTTTTTATAAAATAAAAGTGGAAAAAATAACAGACGCCCAAAGAATTGATTTAAAGGGACATAAGCTACGAGATATAAAAAAATTAAAAAGATGATTTTTTTTGTTCAATTATTAATGAAAGTGAAATAGTGATATAATAATTTCGCTTTTAGCAGCCAGTTTGGTTCATTTTTTTCACAATAAGCAAAGAAACATCGCTGATGAATTATTCACTTGCAAGTGAATAATTCAACCTCATTGAATCTGTATTCATGTAACCTTCAATTTAACCCCTTATCTAGAGATGGGTTACGCATGAATTAAGCGTGTTCAGTTATTAAAAGGAAAAGAATGTCAACCTTGAAAGTTGAACATGGGTAAACCATTTGATTGACTGATTCGATCCACAAAAACTCATTCTTATACAGGTAAAAACGATGATTAACATATAGTTTTAACCTATAATACGAAATCAAACAGACCTAGAAAAATCCAATTGCACGGGTTCGCTATCTATTTATATCTGTTTTTATGTTGATGTCGGGTTATATGACCGTCGGCAGTCTTCGGAGGTCACCTCGATGGTTAATTAGATGGCGTCTAGACTAAAATACACACGAAATTCTGATACATATTATCGAGCCCATGCATCGTAAATTGTTTTTTAGACTTTTCATAATTTGGATATACGTTTAAATCAAATATGAGAATTTGAGTCAAATCGGTGAACATGAATTTGAAAACTAATGCCCCTTTAAATAATTTAAATGTAAATTATGATAAAAAATATCTTATTGGTGTTCAAATGCAGTGGTGCTGTAACAACAATCATCGAAGACTTAGTAGTGCTGTTACAACAATCATCGAAGACTTTATGGTGCTGTTACAAAAATCATTTAAGACTTAGTGGTGCTGTTACAACAATCATCGAACACTTAGTGGTGCTGTTACAACAATCATCGAACACTTAGTGGTGCTGTCACAACAATCATCGAAGACTTAGTGGTGCTGTTACAAAAATCATCGAAGACTTAGTGGTGGTGTTACAGCAATCATCAAAGACTTATTGTTGCTGTTACAACAATCACCGAAGACTTAGTGGTGATGTTACAACAATCACCGTAGACTTAATGGTGGTGTTACAACAATCACCGAAGACTTAGTGGTGCTGTTACAACAATCATCGAACACTTAGTGGTGCTGTTACAACAATCATCGAACACTTAGTGGTGCTGTTACAACAATCATCGAACCCTTAGTGGTGCTGTTACAACATTCATCAAAGACTTAGTGGTGATTTTACAGCAATCATCGAAAACTTAGTGGTGCTGTTACAACATTCATCGAAGACTAAGTGGTACTGTTACAACAATCACCGAAGACTTAGTGGTGCTGTTACAACTACCCTCGAAGACTTAATGGTGGTGTTACAACAATCACCGAAGACTTAATAGTGCTGTTACAACAACCATCGGAGACTTAGTGGTGCTGTTACAACAATCATCGAAGACTTAGTGGTGCTTTTACAACAATCATTTAAGACTTGGTGGTGGTGTTACAACAATCAACGAAGACTTAGTGGTGCTGTTTACAACTATCATTTAAGACTTGGCGGTGGTGTTACAACAATCATCGAAGACTAAGTGGTGCTTGCTCATGCTTACTTTGTGCAAAAAGTCATAAAAATATATTCAATGGTATCAAGTCTTGAAAAATAAGCAATATATTCCTTCCATCTGCAATCGGTATACATCTATGGGTAATTTGCGCGCATTTCAATACCCTTAAGACGATATATAATATGTGAGTATACCGCAATCTGATATCGTAAATGAATGAAAATGTAGGTTCTCTTTAATAATGAAGAAAGTGAAATAGTTGGGGACTTAAGCTATCAAGGTATCATCTTTACAAGAACTTGTTTTTTATACTCACCAAAATACACAACATGAGAAGGCTAATTTTATTGCACTTTGAAAAAGACGGAATTTGTCAGTTAAATGCCAGATAGAATTGTTTGACAGAATTATTAATATAAAAATAAGAAGGTGAGGTATGACTGCCATTGAGACAACTTACCACCTAATAACCAAATAACGTAGATATAAGCAACTATAGGTCACCGTATTAAGCCAATACTTCTATTTGACTTCGATATATGGGTACTAGTATACAGAAAGAATGACGTCAAAGAAAAAGTCATTAAAACATGATAAACACTTTAAAAATTAAGCCGAAGACAACATCTCAGCAAATTCAGGCAGGTGTGATACTAATTACTCTAAAAAGATAACTCTTTGCGGAATTCGCCATTCTAACCAGAGGCTGAAGCCAAGAAAAGGTCAAACTGTCACTATAGGTAAAAGATGAGGTAATGGGTTGATAGGAATTTATGGGACATTGATCTGACTATTAAATAATTGTCGTAGTGATATTAGTATTAGGCTGAATACGTGTACACCACTGACCAAGCAGTTTATGTGGCAGTATAAATTGTGCAAACTCAAGAAACTCACTTTAGTGGACACTGGCCCATGGAAAGCGAATCAAATGGAATATATAAATATGGATATATATATCTACAACACCACAAAAAATAGTTCAAAAAAGAATTTTCAATATGAGATTAATAAGTTTTAGGGTTTTTGTCGTCAGACAAGATAGCTAAGAAAAATTGTCTCGCTGTGCTTATCTTGAGCCCCTTTTTCTTCTACTATTATACCGGCTTTGAACCAATACATAGATCCATTTAAAAAACCCGTAATGTGTCAGATGATGTGGAAATCAAGACATAAAAACAGTACTGAAGCTGAAGGTATTGACGTTAGATTTGATACTTTTTGTATGAAGTTCAACGTTCGATTTGAATTTTTTGGAATACTAGTATTCAGTCTTTACAAGAGGACTGAAAATATCCTTGTTTGTCTGTCTTTACTGTCTTTAACGGTCATGCCGCACAGTAAATTTTATACATAAACAAAAATGAAATAAAAAACAAAGCATGATATCAAATATTTAAGATATTGAAAATAGTTACACAATGAAACTAAACTATTTTGTTTAGATGTACTTTATAATAGCAAATCTGGTCAAAATAATTAATATGCTGTACATCAGGGTAACCCCTAATCATTTCTGAATAATTCATCAAAGTAAATATTTACTATATGACTTAAGAACTTTCTAACAAGTCTTTTATAGGTTTATGTACAATTTTATCAGAAATACTGTAGGTTTACCTTGCTAAAGTAGTTCGTTACAATACTTCCCTCCGTACCTAAAATAACTGAATTTCTTTAAATACCTGAAGTTAAGATGAACAAAACGATTGATATGCTGTCTATTGAACAACAAGATCTTGTTCGGATTTAACTTTTTTTTTAACTTTGAGACGCGGCAGATTTGTCTTCAAAGACAAACACTACTTACATTAAATCCATTGGAAGTGTACTGATTAAAACTTTGGTCTGGGAAACATGATTAATTTTATTTATTAGTTGTAATCGACTTTGAACTACTCAATTTTATTCAATAACTGAGAGTGCTCCATGGCTTGTTCTTGTTATATATTTTTTTATTTTCCATGTTCCTTTATTTTTCTTCTTTCATTTTACTTTTCACGAATCATGAGCTTATTATTTGGATAACGTTGTTTGATAAAATAAATGTTAAGCAATGTTATGTAACTTTGAAAAACACACACGATACAAGCATATAATATAATTTGATATTAAATGCCATAGATCCTTCGATAATTTGTAACTAATTAAAATGCTGAAAGATAAAAACGGATTACATCTATAAATCTTAAGTTCTAGCGAGGTGCTGGAATTTTTTTTTTAATCAAATCAATCGAAAATGCATGTGTGAAATCATTATTGGTTATAATAGTTATCTACCAGGCGCCATGCGTCGTAACTAGCCAAGTAAAATGGAAAATAACTGCATTAATGCTTCAGGAGTAGCGTTGTAGCTTTTCTCACATAGTCTAGACTTGAAAAAATTAATTAATCTAATATTTATGATATCAGCTCTATCAAAATACAAAAACGTCAATAACAAAACATTATTTTCTTGACTTATTAATATTGTACCTTCTTCTGTACAACTTCGTTTATTCCATTGGTCGAGAATAAAAGGCCAAGGTTGAGCTTAATCCAGCCATGTGTACACTTCTCATGTCCAATAACATCGTCAGCGGTTGTGTTAAGTTACATCAAGTCACGTATTTTAAAAGGATGGAAAGGTTGTTGTCACTAGTGGTGCAGGAACTGCTGCTGCCTTTTCATGGAGACCCCCGTTCATCACTGGAGCTAGTTTATCTCAATCTTTAGTTTTCTGTAATTTTGTAGATAGTTGATTGCCTTGAAGGGCCATGTTGTTATTTGTTTTTCTTCGTCTAATGGTTTTTGATTGTACTATATTGAACATTTCCTTCCTTTTTGTCCTGTTCTAAACTAATATATTTGTTACTACACTGACTATTCATTTTATGTAACAAAATAGATGTAATTCTTTCAATATGATTTAACGTTTTGAATAAAGAAAACCATTGCAAATTTAAGGATTAAAATGTCTATGCTATTACTGACATATTACTTTGATTATTTGTTTTCAGCAGACCTTTGGATTTGTTTAATCAATATCGATTCATAACAATCGTAGTACACCAACAACAAATGTAGTTTCTATAACACCTCTGAAGCCCAGTTATATTTCGTATAGAAATGATGTTAAACTAAGTAATTTGAAAAGAGTGTTAAATGGAGCGTTTGGCATAGCTTGCAGTATAACGTTGTTTGTAAGGACGGACACTTGTGCAATTGGGGTGTCCTGTGGAGCTAAGGATACTCACGTCTTCGTCGCTTGTTTAAATTCTAAATGGAAAATAGACAGACTTATGCTTGTCCAAGAATTCTCTTTGTGAGTGTCATTGGGTATATCCTGGATTTCCAATGAATTGTCAATAACTTTATGATTCCGTTCATATAATGTAATTTACTAACAAAACTAATATTGTTCGAGTTTTTGTCATAACAGTAAGTCAGTTGTCTTTAAATATATATGTGGCATGAGTTTTCATAGATCCGTTGAATTTTAAATTTCTATTTGTTTGAATAACCTCATAGCTATAACACATTCGTAATTAAATAATTTCTATGTCTTCTACATTTCCGGTTCTGTCCCTTGTCTAGCATAATCCGCAAAAGAATCAAGTCGAATGTTAAAGTCGTGTTTCCTATTTATGGATTTAGGCTCATTGTATTAAGAACACTATTATTGTAATAAAGTAGACATCTGGATTAATATGAATAGGAAACTTGCATAAGTACAATCAAGAGTTTTATTTTTGAAAGTCATCAATGTTGAAAACCTGAAACATGTGTTTGTGGTTAACAATCCTTGTTGTAGTGGGTGTGGTATTAGTATAACATCTATACTATTAAAATAACTAGGTCCAATTTGTAAACCTGCATGACGTAAAAACGAATCGGAGAATTCAATTTTACATATAACTAAGCAGGATCTGCTTACCCTTCCGGAGCACCTGAGATCACCCCCAGTTTTTGGTGGGGTTCGTGTTGCTTAGTCTTTGGTTTTCTATGTTGTGTCATCTGTACTATTATTTGTCTGTTTGTCTTTTTATTTTTGGCCATGGCGTTGTCAGTTTGTTTTCGACCTATGAGTTTGACTGTCCCTCTAGTATCTTTCGTCCCTCCTCTAATATAGGACAATGGTGCTGTTTAAAAATTACACCATTCCAGGCCCTTTTGTTTTCCACATAACTAATATTACCAATAATTAACAAGTTCCGGGTCGAAACCGATACCGATACCAATAGTATATGCCACATGTAGTTTCCGGTTGTAGTTACCTGTTACCCTCTGTATATCCCTCCTCTCTCAGGAGAACCTGGAATTCTTCCAGTAGTTGTTTTATATCTATGATACTCTATAATAGTACACTATTTAACAAGTCTGTTTTCTTGCACCCCAATACCACTATTCATTTTGGTTAATTAGTTAAAAAATTAAGTTTAGTTTATAGTAAGTTTATTGTTGTAAGAAAACCAGGACGGTTTCAAACAGAAAGGTTTTGAAAGTAGAGAAAACTGTGCACCTTACAATCAGCATGACTTTATCAGATGTCAATACGAATACTAAAAATCCAGGATAAAAATAAGGCATAGGTACTTTAATTCAGTCACGGACCCGCGATGTAATTGGAAAAGACAAGTTGTGTAGAATGACAGTGCGATTTAGAGCTTGGTATACGGTATAGACAGATCTATCGCTAAAGACCGTACGTTGACCTCTAGATGGCTCTTTTGTTTTCTAGTGTTTTCATATTGTTGTCTCATTGACGTATACTGTCGGTTCATATTCTGAGCATATCATAAAAATGTATACATAATAATATTAACTACAAAAGCTTGGCTATCGGAATTGAAGGATCGTGTAACTTGATTTTTTTAATACTGTATACGTAATTTGAATCCTATTTTCAAAATAAACAGTTCGGTGAAATCGTTGTAACGCGAATGAACAAAACATTCCAGTTAACACAATACGGTCAGTCATACCAGGAAAAAATCTCTCATTAAAATGTAATATATATATATACAGGTATCAATGTTCAATCAATACGTGTTCACATCATCACGCAATCAAACTGTCAGAAAGATGGACGGAAAATATTACATGTTTTTCCTTATTATTGGAATTCTCATAACTTATGGTAAGAAAATCAGGTTTAAATTTAATTAAATGCCAAAATTTAAAATATTCAGGTATACCTCTTCTCCTGTTCAAGTGTAAGGTTATATAGATGGGTTTTTTTTTTAAAGAAGTATGGTAATCATCAGAAATAAAAGACATTTTTAGAATTATTTTATATATAATAATCTTACTCCTGGTTTAAAAAGTATATTACGAACTTAAAGTAGATGTATAAATTTTCTAAATAATAAGATGTGTTTTAAAACAATTGTTAACAACAATACTAAGAGCACACAACTTCTAATGTCTGGCAAGAAAATTACTCCGATATAAATTCAGTCGAAATTAATCAATGATTTTTGTAGGAACGACTGAAAGAAGCGGGGATTGCAATCGTGTAAGATGTAGACGAATTTGTCCCGGTAACCTGTTCCAAATCGATGACAATGGGTGTATTCTCTGTCGTTGTGAGTTTTTCTTTTCTAGTTTAGTATGTGTGTGTGGTTTTTTTTGTATGTGTGTGTTCCCGTGTCTGTTATAAAAGCACATTCGGTAAAGTGTCCTATAGCTTTGAACGTTATACAATGGGATTTTGACGGACTATTGTGTGTCGACTTTTATAAAGTGATTTCAAATTAAAAAAAATTTACAACATACAGAATTAACATATACAATCAGACAATAAACCGACATATTAGAAATAATTAAGCATTATACAATTATTATATTATCATGTACACATTAAACCCCAGACGCTCTTGACCTTTGTATAAAGTCTAAAACCCAATTTCAACTAATAAATACTAGTAAACGATAATCTCAGGCTAAAATGTCAATCCGTACACCTGAAACAGATTTAGTATATAGACATCGATCAAAAGCAGTCTGATAAAAGCACGAGCTAAGTATCAACATGATGTAGGGCCATTATTTTGTTTTTAAACCTGGATATAATACATGTTTAGTTATGTATTACACTATTAAAAATAGAATCAATGCTAGTACCGAAAATGACAATTTTAAAAGATCTTACTTAACAATTGATGAACATTGATTAACAAATGATAACTTTAAGACGGAGTTAATCATAGGAACAATCATGTATATATGGATCGTATCTTAACTTACGGGTACTATAAACCACTTCACCGTACAATTTATGATGTTATATCCCATTTGTTAATTCCTGCTTCATAAGAGTCAGCAGTTCGATAATTCCTACTTCACTAGTGAAACCCGCCGTGTTGAATTAATTGATTTGTTGACTGTAATCAAATATCAAAACTGCATGGATGCGTTAATTTCAGATCTTTGATTGTTTTTGTTAAATCTATTCCCGACTTTTATGGAATTGGAACGATTTAGAGCTAGAGATATTGTATAGACACGTTTATATTGTTGAAGAATGATTGTTGCCCTACCTCTAGAGGTCTTTTGGTCTTGTGGTTATTTTTTCGTTTGGGTTACTGTCTCATTGACGTTTACCCACATTTCTTTTTATTCACAGACAGAAACAAAATTTCCTCGAATATCTTAAAAAAAAAAACAAACTCAGGGAAATACAATGCTAATCTGTTTGTTTATATTTTGCATCATATTCACACTTGAAAAAAACACACGATCAATTCACTCAAAAAAGACGATCCAATTAACTAACAAGATATTAATTAATAAAATAATACCTCCATTATGTAACAAGATATAGACCTCTATTAAGTAACATGATATATATACATCAAGTAACGAGATGCAATAATCTGGAGACTGTACAGCTACGGTGTGCATTAACTACCTCAGATATACTGCACAGTTCAGATGTACTCTTACCTTTTAAGGCCGGATAGGATTTTTCAAAGGAGGCGTAATTCTATTAAAAAAGATTTGACGATTTTATGCTAAAAAATTATATATTTTCCAATCAAATGTAGTGTACGCCCTTTATGCCCCTCCCCCCCCCTTGAATCCGCCACTGACCTTGCAATTACGACAGTTGACAAATCAACAACTTTGTTTCAAAAAATGAAGTATCTCACAAGTACAATGTAAATCTGAAACCATTGTTAAACTAAGTCTGACTAGATAAATAAAAAAAAATCATAATTTCTGCCAAAAAATGAGTGTATTTTAGAATATCCAAATAATCTTTAAGGTGACTATCATTATGGGATCGAATTTTATAAGATTTATATTTAAGTATGTGCAAAAACTGGAAAAATATATAAGTTGAAGATCAATCATACTTGGTTAAAATGCAAGATGTCTTCAAAATTATTCACCGAATACAGTTTAAAAATTGGGGGGGAGAGGAGGGAAGTTAAATATTGAAAATTGAAACTTTTCCCCCGTATTCTTTGCACTATTAATTTAGGCACATCTCTCTTCGAATTAATCTTCATATGAGCATATTCTTGAGGGGAAAAAATGTGAATGCATTTAAAAGAAACAATCAAAGATCTGCAATTTAAAAAAAAAACGCAAATAAAGTAACAATATAGGAGAAAGCCTTATCTTAGTTCATAATGTAAAAGTTACCAACCTTTTACTACTTAAAAGCGTATTTTCGCCTTTCTTTACCCTACAAGAGAACTTTACTATGAACCGTGGATTGAATATCGTCGGCATATTTCCAAAACGTTCATGTAAATTGATGGCGCCATGTGTTAAACAGTTATTGGACAATCAAATCGGTATATGTCATTTAATCTGCACAGTCGGGATGACCCTTTAACCCGAACGACGTACGAACTCCTGCGTCGTTCGGGTCAAGCAGGGTCACCCGAGCCGTGCAGATAAAATGACATATACCGATTTACTTGTTCAATAACTATATCATATACCTCCATTATGTCACAATGTTTAACTTCCATTAAGTAGCAAGATACATACCTCCTCAAAGCAACAAGTTAAATTAGTCTTTTAAGTAACAAGATACATACTTCCATTAAGTAACAAGATAAATAGGTTCATTCAGTAACAAGATATATACCTCCATTTAGTAACAAGAAACATACCTCCATTTAGTAACAAGAAACATACCTCCATTTAGTAACAAGATATATACCTCCATTTAGTAACAAGAAACATACCTCCATTTAGTAACAAGAAATATACCTCCATTTAGTAACAAGATATATACCTCCATTTAGTAACAAGATACATACCTCCATTTAGTAACAAGAAACATACCTCCATTTAGTAACAAGAAATATACCTCCATTTAGTAACAAGATATATACCTCCATTTAGTAACAAGATACATACCTCCATTTAGTAACAAGAAACATACCTCCATTTAGTAACAAGAAATATACCTCCATTTAGTAACAAGAAACATATCTCCATTTAGTAACAAGAAATATACCTCCGTTTAGTAACAAGAAACATACCCCCATTTAGTAACAAGAAATATACCTCCATATAGTAACAAGCAAGATACATACCTCCATTTAGTAACAAGATATATAACCCCATTTAATAACAAGATATATACCTCCATTTAGTAACAATATATATACCCCAATTTAATATCAAGATATATGCCTCCATTTAGAATTCCATCAGGTAACACGATAAATACATTGTACCTCCATTACGTTACAAGATGTATACCTTTATCAAGCAACAATATAAATACGTTTATAAAGTAATAATATACATATTTTTTCATTAAGTAACAAGAAAAATACTTCTATTAAATTAAAAGATATACATCTCGACAAGATATTATACTTCCATTTAGTAACAAGATACATACCTCCATAAGTTAACAAAACACACACTTCAATTTAGTAACAAGATATTTATCTCCATTGAATAACAAGATGCATGCCTCCATTAGGTAACAAGACACACACTTCAATTTAGTAACAAGATATTTATCTCCATTAGATAACAAGCTACATAGATATAAAAAGATGTGGTATGAGTGCCAATAAGACAACTCTCCATCCTAGTCACAATTTGTAAAAGTAAACCATTATAGGTCAAAGTACGGCCTTCAACACGGAGCATTGGCTCACACCGAACAGCAAGCTATAAAGGGCCCCAAAAATGACTAGTGTAAAACCATTCAAACAGGAGAACCAACGGTCTAATCTATATAAAAAACGAGAAACGAGAAACACTTATGAACCACATCAACAAACGACAACCACTGAACATCAGGTTCCTGACTTAGGACAGGTCCAAACAAATGCAGCGGGTTTAAACGTTTTAATAGGCGCCAACCTTCACCTACCTGAAACAATAGCCTCCATTAATAACAAGCTAATTACTTTCATTTAGCAATACATTCTTGTACTATCCTTTATCGTGGACTTTGACCGGTGCTACCTAATTGATTAAACTCATGGGTATAGCATTCATTAAACATATATATTATCTTTAAGGTATACTAGTACTAATTACGACTTTTGCAGTTTGAACTTGTTTAACCCTATTTTGTTCTCGTTCTTAGGTTGTACGTCTGGACCAAAGTGCATTAACACAAGACCAAACAACAACAAATCCTTCAAGGAATTACTTAACTTGCTTAGAGGATGAACTTAATGAAATCATAGATAAAGAAGTTCTATAAAATCTATGTAACTTGTTATTTTTAAACATCCAAACCCCACGAGAAGTGATTATTAGTCATAACTTTTTACTTGTTATTAATTGCTTTCGAATTTTAGGACACATAAGCTTGTGGACTACGTATTGAAATAGGATTCACGATGAAAAAGGGAAACAATAGGTTGTTATGAAAATTACACTTTTTCCAATCTATTTGTGTAATTTAAAAAAAAAATCTGTTTTTGTTCATTTCTACTCACGATAACCAAAATATAAAATTGGTTTGTTTATCATAGAGTATAGTGTGTGTACCTATTGTTCTCATACAATAATACATATGATTTGTTTTGTGCTTTTGGTTTACTGTCTCATTGCCGTATATTACAATTCCCCTTTTTATTTAAATATATACTCAGACATAAATATGAAATATTAGGTCAATATCAGAGAAATATCAATTTATTTTATATGAGGCTGGGAAACAGGGGAAGATCGAGGTTTATCGAGCCCTTCAACAGTTTCGAGCCGAACAAAAAAAAATTAGATTTTTTCTGACATTGACCTAATATTGTTTTTATATACTACAGCTAACAATTGCTACACTTATTGTTCTGAAAATGTTTACACAAAAATACAACTTATTTTTCATCACTAAACAAACCCCAAATGGTTAAGATGTGACGTGACATGAAATAGACATTGCACAAAATATCTCTATGTTGCCGTATATTTGGTAAATAAAGACAACAGGTAGTGTTCCAGCTGCAGTATAAATAACATTCTGAACTTCAATTGCTTTTATCAAGTATTTATACATATTTGGCTTTCACTTCTTTTTTTATTTGAGCGTTCATAATGAAGGTTAATCCAGAAAAGCGATTCAGACGAATACAATTTATAAATCGGTAAATCCGTGATATAGCCATGGTCTCTGAAAATGGAGTTAGAAAAGAACAAACACAAATTAAAATAAAGGTGATTATATATGAATATACTGTTATATACAATACCACGAATCTGTATAACGAAAGATGTGTTATAATCACCAATCAGAAAAGTCTGCATGTGACAATATTAAATATATAGGAAGTTTTTGCAGTTGGTAAAGCGATGTACTCAAACAGTGGAATAATTACGCAATATCTGTTTGTAATGTCCAAATGTTGTGGGGATAGTTACCAGTTTTACCACTGGGTCAGTCTTTGGAGCCGTGTGTAGGGTGCCGTACGTTATGTTCAGCAAGAGTTACTTACCCATCCGTTCATACCATTGCAATTGTTTTGTTTCCCATTTCTGCCAATCTTTTATCTTGACTTCTGAAATATTAATTGATTATCGGTAAACTAAATATGTTAAACAAAATATCATGTTAAACAATACAATATTCAATCAAGACCCCAACTGAAATACCGGAAGTTAGTTTTCTCGTTTGAATTGCTTTACATTTGTCATTTCGGGGTCTTTATAGCTAGCTATGCGGTATTGGTTTTTCTCATTGTTGAAGGCCTTACGGTGACCTATAGTTGTTAAATTCTACGTCATTTGGTCTTTTGTGGTGAGTTGACTCATTGGCAATCATACCACATCTTCTTATTTTTATAACACGTACACATTTTCAGTGTCGTTAAATATAAAGCTCGTCGTTTTGCTAATAGACGAACCATACGAAAACAACAATTGTTTTGAGACAACCTCGTCCATAAAAAGGATTCGAGTGTAAATTGATGAACACTTAATCTCTCCCCTTTTTTGATTATAAGAACCTCATAACACGTGTTAGTTATCCGTGTAAACTTCTTCGGCTAAGGATTGCAACAAAGCATGAAAACATTAGAGAACTTTTTTAAGTACTTTTGGTTATGAACCATAATGAATATAACTGTAAGTCTTTTTTGTTAAAAATACAAAGTTAAAACAGCGTTCACATAGATTTCTGATATATATTTCGCTGCACATACATTTTATCATCACAATCTAATTAAAAACAGATCCTTACATAAAGGAATTACTTATTAACGAAGCAAAACTAAATTTAATTATTTTATGTTCTATGGAGAAAACCATCTTTACACATATCCATTCAGTATTGACTCAGCAAGGTGTCCCTTAATAATATATTTTTCTGCAGTAAAAATTGAGGTCAGAAGGCTTTTAATTGCCTAGTAAGAGCGTCAAGAATGGATAAACAGCTACTGCAGATGTTTTTGTTTGGTTTAGCCTGATTGTTTAAAAAAGGGAATAAATCGGAAATCACCCATAGCATTCAATTGACCAGCAGTAAGTGACAAGACTTTAAAGAAACCGAGTCAATATGTAAATTTTATAATATTATTGTAAATACGTGTATTTAATTAAGGTGTTTGTTCTATGCACTCATGTTGACATCAATGATCAATGAAAGGTTCTTTGTGGTAGAGTTATGAGTTTTTTTTAAGTTTATCAGATGTTCATTCTACGATGTCTTAATAAAACCGAGATGGGTGTTCTTGTCTTCCTCAGCTATGGATCTGTCTCCAAGTGGCCGAGAACAAATAAGATACTTTTTACATTTAGAATTTTTGTTAATTTTGTTTGAAAAAGAACCTTTAGACTCTTTCCCGGATTAATTCTGTATTGGTGTTCTTTTGATTATTCATCTACTGCACTGAACATAACCTACGTTTCTTCATCTGATAGGAGGAAGAAAATGTCAGATTCAGATTGTAAAACATTTTGTTTCTTTTGAAACTTGTGAAATAAAATACCGTTTCTCCTCAATTAAATGTTGTTGCAGGTTTTGGCAACTATATAGTAGCAACATTTTCATATGAATTTTTCACTATCTGGTAGTAAGTTAAGACGTCCATTAAAACGAATAGCTTCAGGTATCATGATTTGTCGTAAATCTACTTTTAATTGGCTTTTTAAAATGACATGAAGTTCATCTGCGGAGGTAGGACTTCCTGAATAATTAGTGCCGAAATATAAACAAAAGTCTTCCAATTGTCTCAACAAGTCTTCAAATATACTGTAATTTTTTCTAGTAAATAATTTTGTTGTCAATATAAAATCGATTCGAGATGACGATACCCCATTATTCACGGCTGTCAATCGGTATATCGTGAAAGAATACCTAACGGTGGTCAAGCATTGCGGTCGAATCGTGAAAGATCTGGTATTGTTTCGTGAATGTAATTAATTGAAATTCTACTTCCAAATCTGTGAAAAATCGGTTGTATTTTCAAAACGCGGAACAAATCAGAAAAAAAAAATATGTCTGTCAAAATTATTGAACTTTCTCAATAATACTGTGCAATAAGATAAATAAAATATGCAGTACTTTATGAGAAAACACAAAAGGCGCAACACAAGTCTATGGGATTCATTAAAAAAAGAACACGTTTTGTACATAGAATGACTACATTCCAGAATATAATGATATATTTTAAACTGAATCTTTTGTGTGACAGATAATACAGTAAAATAAAAGTTTTTTTTTCTTGAAACCGTTCATTTTGTTTTTAAAAACACTGAATTTTGTTGATTTTTCATTAAAGTTGATCGTGAAAGATCGGGCAACGCATTATATCGATCGTGAAAGACAATGCGTGACCAAACAGACGCAGGACGTTTGTGCTTTTTTACCTGTAACATTAAACGACATTTGCGCTTTTAACTTTGTTACACCTGAACAAAATTGACAAGACATTTGCGCTTTTTACCTATAATAGTTGTATACCTGTAATCTTTAGAAAATTTACCAAAGTCATGGAAAGATGTTCACATATTCTTTGAAAGTTCATCCGAACAAACGATAGATTTACTTTCCGTATAGACGGAACACTTAAGTCAGGAGATATTTCATAGAGAAGCATCGTAAATAATTGCAAAGGTATTTCACCGGATTCCAATTTTCCTCCAAGTCTTTGGGCATGCAGAAGAATCCAAGCGTACTACGCATATATTTGAGCATGTTACGACGTGTGAAAGTAGTACTTTTAATCTTTAGATTTACTATTTTTCTGCATTTTTATCTGTATATTGTTCCAGGACTAAGTGAGTGTGCGTAATAAAACGGACATATCCTGCTCGAAAATAATAGTTAAATAAATAGATAAGTATAATCTACCTTATATACCTGAGTTTATCTCTAAAAGAATGCGTGCAAATGTAATCCAAAGCTGTGCGCAAACGTAATGATTTTTGTGTGCAAATGTAATGGTAATGAGCGCAAGTGTAATGCACCGGTTTCTCGGTAAACGATAGAGAAAACGAAACTTTTATGAATGGAACAATTAAATTTGACCGAAATTCTTAAATTAGCTTCCTTATTAGTGGATTAAAATTGGAAACTTTATTCCTCTTGTGGCTATTCTGTTGCATGGATAGTCCGAGGAACTGTACCATCATAGTTTATCTAATATTGTTTCAATTTGTGAAGACCGAAATTTTATTTTTAAACCACCTGCTGTACCTGTTGAATTTTAGAAAGCGTCATGGTTGTTATAAGGAATTTACTCCCATCAACTCTCTTGGAGTGTTGTCGTTTCATCTGACACAAGCATGATGGGAAAAGGTTGATGCTTTTAGCTGTATATAAATGTATGAATGTTTTGTGTTTTTTTTTTTTATATTAAATGATTATTTATGTTATGTTGAGAAAGCGCAAATGTCCTATTGAAAAAGCGCAAATGTCCTTTTTTTAAAAAGTGCAAATGTCCTAAACATTTAAGCGCAAATGTCCATTAAAAAAGTGCAAATGTCCTATCAAAAAGCACCAATGTCCCGCGCCGGACCAGACTTAATAATCAGGAAACAATATTTCTTTTACCAATTAATATACCTGCAACTAGTTGAAGCGTGTAATTATTTTAATAAGAATGGATATTAATGCTTTCATTTTTTTTCACTTTTTTTTAATTTAACACTTTTCCTTCAAAGTTATTAAAATAACTAAAACGATTGTTTGATCAGTCTGTTCACAATAGCTATACGTCATTGTACCAACTTAGTGGGGAAATTACCAATCAACGTACCTCGCGATCGATTGTGCATGATGCCCAGCTTGAACTGTAATTTAGCCGATTAGGTTCTATTCTCAATCTTAAATTTGTATAAGAAATCAAAACTTATGAAGGACGGAAAATAGGACTGATATTGCTATAAGGCACCTAGTCGGTTTGGTATTATAAGATAATCAGATCCAATGGCATTGAACCATTATAGCCCTATTCACCAACAAAAGAAAACCGGAATGAGTCATGCAAATCCAATATTTGCTATACCAATTAAAAATATAAATTACCATATAATCAAATAATGAGTCGAACGTTTTCGTAGCATCAGATCTTTCACGATCCTTTTCACGATCTTCAGAAAGCGGAACACGATCTTTCATGATCCAAAAAATCATTTTTTTTTGTAAACATTTAAATTTTTTGCAAAATTTCTGATTATGCTAACACAAAATAACTTTAAGAACAATTTGAATCATTAAAATGAAATGACATTTTTCAAATAAAAGTTGTTTAGTCATTCGAATTATGAAAAAATCTTGTTTGTATACATATTTAATGTCATTGAAATGTCGAGGAGCAATCTGCCTTTTGTAGTTTTGTAAAAACGGTTTACTTTTAAACCTTGATTTTCTCAGATACTGATCATTATGTTGAACCATTTTGACAGACAGTTTTATTTTTTTTGTAAACTTGTCCGAATTATTCATTATATTAGATTAGAAATTGACCTTGCATATGTCTTCACGATAAGATTGACCTCACGATCCTATACCAGAGCTTCCACGATCCAATCGTAATACTTGACCACTGTTAGGTATTCTTTCAAGATCTTTTTTCTCGATATACCAAATGACACCCGTGTTATTGATGACGAATGCAGCATTATCCAAGTGATAACCTTTATTAAACCATCATGAAAATGTCTGGAAGTTTCGTGACAGCTTGTCATGTGTGTTTTCCTTGGTGGATTTAGAGTTCCTTTTACATAAAACGCCAACGAGATGCCAGTCCAGGGGAGGATTGAGCGCACACACACATGTTTAACCCGTCACTTTCTTTATGTGCATCTCCCAAGTCAGGATCCTGTAATTCAGTTGCTGTTGGTTGCTATGCGTCATATTTGTTTTATTTAATTGTTTTGTCATAATTCTGGCCGTTGGTTTTCTCCTTTGTTTGAATTACGTTTTTTAATGTTGGGATATTTTAGCTGAATTTACGGTATGGGTTTCGCTCATTATTGAAGGTCGTACGATGACATATAGTGACTTACATCTACGTCATTTCGATTCTGGTGTATAGTTGGCAATCATACCACATCGTATTTTTTTGGATTTGTGTGTACATATATTCTGGTTTTCAAGCTCTATGACCACCCGAGACTTAACATCTGGGAGTTTATGAGCAAACTTATTGAGAAAAACAGGCCTAATGATCGCTATACCTGCTAGACTGGGCTCCTGATATGTATATTTACCTTGTTCTATATATTGGAAATATATATTATACACAAATGTATCTAGACAGGAGAACCAGTCTATATACATGCTAGTCCTCGGGCAGCTATGAAATTTGGTAAGGGTTTGTTATCATCATGAGAACGAGAAAAAGTAATATGAAATGGAAAATGTTTCTCAAAGAAATTCTTTTCATATCCCCACAGCCAATGTTCTTGAAGACAAATAATAAT
The DNA here is from genome assembly GCF_021869535.1 of Mytilus californianus. Lineage (NCBI taxonomy): Eukaryota > Metazoa > Mollusca > Bivalvia > Mytilida > Mytilidae > Mytilus > Mytilus californianus. The sequence continues at coordinate 126,346,012 of NW_026262668.1, forward strand.
AAAATGGTCTCCGGCAATGTATTTGAAGAGGCTTAATTTTGATTATACCCCACAGTGTAGAATGTCATTACCTTGAATCCCGATGCCAAGCCAGTGATCCTATAGCTGTATTACGTTCGGTGGTTTCTTTGACGGAGGAAGGCAATACAAAAATATTTGCATGCTTGGTATGAACAGCGCCGTCCTGTGCAGGCATTTTCTCATTGGGATCGAAATACTCAGTCACGATCAATTGATTTCATGGTTGTTTTTTGGGGGGCGGGGGGAGGGGTTCCTGTGTTGCCTGAAACATTCATCGTGACTAAATAATGCTATCTTCCGGTTGATTTAGGACTTGTGGCAATACAATTGTTTAATTGATATTTTCAGCATTATCTGTCAGTGTAGTTTAGAATTCCCATTGCAGACTGATCAGATTCATCTGTAACAGTTAATCTTTTTGTTTGATAATTTTTACTAAATAAAAATTGGTGCATGTATTTCTTTTATATCTTGAAGTATGATTTAATAAAATTCGTGTAATAGTGGAAAAAGTTCTTTCAGTTATTTTGAATCAACATTTTCTCGAACCCGATCCAGATTTTTTTCTCTCTCAAAAATGATATCTTGCTTAATACTGAATAAATTTCAACTTTAAAGATAATTATTAATAATGGGTCACCAAAATAAAACCTGAAGTGAGAACAGTTACTTTATACTATTTTAGTTTAACGACTTTAGACCCATTTCTCTTGTTTCAAGCAATTGTAAATCATTTCTATACAAAACTCCAACTCAAAATTATTTACGAAAAACAAACTCGGTGACCTATGATTATGTCTGTTCGTACATTTATTTGCCAACAACATATCAATTTCTAAGAAAAAAAATATAGATCGATTTTAACAAATAAATTTTGGTAATTCTGAGGAAGTTTTTTTATCCTCTTTACGTCAGGCTTATATTATATAAAACAGCATTGTAAAAAAATATAAGATAACATTAAGATTACACACACACAAATCTGTGGATGCTACTTAACCAATGAAATGGAAGATCATACTTTTGTCAGGATGTATTCCTGGAAGTTCTATTGATTCCAATGAAGATGTCAAAATGTTCAGACTTGTGCATGTTACTTCAGTAGAACAGTATGTGATATAAGTAATTTGTTTATGCAAAATGTACCGGTATGTTTATACAGACAACAGCTAAAGTTTCCAAAGTATTAGGGCTTACTTATAGCTGTATAACTTCTAATGCAAATTAATATTTCTCTCTCATTTCGACCTGGAAAATTATGACTGCCAAAGGAAATACTTTATTCAGATATATTTCTAAACTATTCTCTGATACGAAAATGTCTAAAAAGTAGATACAAAAAGAAATAAAGAAAAAACAAACAAAAGTCAATGAAGAACAAACAACATAATATCGAAAAAGAAAACTAAATAACATCTCAAGGTGATCCCTGGCGGTTCCGGAAGACAAACAGTTGCTGCTCCACAAAGGCATCCGTCACATGAACAATTGGGGTGTTGGAGTTTTCATAAAGGAGACAGCAACCCAACAACCCAACAACATAAATAGCCAACAGACATCTATAGGTCAACACATCATCAAAAATCTTATGATGACTTAATAAAACCAAGATGAGTGTTCTAGTCTACCTTAGCTATGGATCCAAGAACAAATAAGATACTATTTAAATAAGAAGATGTGTTATGAGTGCCAGTGAGACAACTCTCCATCCAAGTCACAATGTATAAAAAGTTAACAATTATAGGTCAAAGTATGGCCTTCAACACGGAGCGTTGGCTCACACCAAACAGCAAGCTATAAAGGGCCCCAAAATGACTAGTGTAAAATAATTCAAACAGGAAAACCAACGGTCTAATCTTTTTAAAAAACGAGAAAAGAGAAACACCTAAGAACCACACCAACAAATAACAACCACTGAACAACAGGCTCCTGACTTAGGACTTATTTACCTTTTTAAAGATTTGTTTATTTTGTCTGAAGAAGAAGACCCTTTTCTTGAATGGATAGGAGGAAGAAAATGTCAGATTCAGATTGTAAAACATTTTGTTTCTTTTATTAACAACAAGTTAAATAAAATACTGTTTCTCCTCAATAAAATGTTGTTGCAGGTTTTTGGAACTATACAGTAGTAACATTTTCATTATTAGATATACATATGAGATTTTCACTATCTGATAGTGAGTTGTCTGTCCTTTTTGTTTTTCGTTAATTGTTTTGTCATAAACCTGGCCGTTTTATTTTCTCCTTTGTTTGAATTACATTTTGTAATGTCGGTAATTTTTAGCTGAATTTACGGTATGGGTTTCGCTCATTATTGAAGGCCGTACGATGACATCGACTTCATTTCGACTCTGGTGTATAGTTGGCAATCATATACCACATCGTATATTTTTGCATTTGTGTGTACATATATTCTGGTTTTCAATCTCTATTTTATGGCCATGACCACACGAGAGATACCCTAAGGGATTTTATGAGAAATCTTATTGAGAAAAACAGGCCTAATGAGTTATACCTGCTAGACTGGGCTCCTGCTATGTATAATTACCTTGTTCTATATATGAAATATGTAATATGCACACATATATTAAGACAGGAGAACCATTATATATACCTGCTAGTCCTCGGGCAGCTTTGGAATTTGATAAAGGCAATAAAAAAAATATTTACATGCTTGGTGTGAACAGCGCCGTCCTGTGCAAGCATTTTCTCATTTGGGATCGAAATACTCAGTCACGATCAATTGATTTCACGGTTGTTTTTTTTTTTTTAGGGGGGGGGGGGAGAGGGGTTCCTGTGTTGCCTGAAACATTCATCGTGACTAGATAATGCTATCTTCCGGTTGATTTAGGACTTGTGGCAATAAAATTGTTTAATTGATATTTTCAGCATTATCTGTCAGTGTAGTTTAGAATTCCCATTGCAGACTGATCAGATTCATCTGTAACAGTTAATCTTTTTGTTTGATAATTTTTACTAAATGAAAATTGGTGCATGTATTTCTTTTATATCTTGAAGTATGATTTAATAAAATTCGTGTAATAGTGGAAAAAGTTCTTTTGAATCAACATTTTTTCGAACCCAATCCAGATTTTTTTCTCTCTCAAAAATGATATCTTGCTTAATACTGAATAAATTTCAACTTTAAAGATAATTATTAATAATGGGTCACCAAAATAAAACCTGAAGTAAGAACAGTTACTTTATACTATTTTAGTTTAACGACTTTAGACCCATTTCTCTTGTTTCAAGCAATTGTAAATCATTTCTACACAAAACTCCAACTCAAAATTATTTACGAAAAACAAAATTGATGACCTATGATTATGTCTGTTCGTACATTTATTTGCCAACAACATATCAATTTCTAAGAAAAAAAATATAGATCGATTTTAACAAATAAATTTAGGTAATTCTGAGGAAGTCTTTTTATCTTCTTTACGTCAGGCTTATATTATATAAAACAGCATTGTAAAAAAATATAAGATAACATTAAGATTACACACACACTAATCTGTGGATGCTACTTAACCAATGAAATGGAAGATCATACTTTTGTCAGGATGTATTCCTGGAAGTTCTATTGATTTCAAGGAAGATGTCAAAATGTTCAGACTTGTGCATGTTACTTCAGTAGAACAGTATGTGATATAAGTAATTTGTTTATGCAAAATGTACCGGTATGTTTATACAGACAACAGCTAAAGTTTCCAAAGTATTAGGGCTTACTTATAGCTGTATAACTTCTAATGCAAGTTAATATTTCTCTCTCATTTCGACCTGGAAAATTATGACTGCCATAGGAAATATTTCATTCAGATATATTTCTAAACTATTCTCTGATACGAAAATGTCTAAAAAGTAAATACAAAAAGAAATAAAGAAAAAACAAACAAAAGTCATAGAAGAACAAACAACATAATGTCGAAAAAGAAAACTAAATAACATCTCAAGGTGATCCCTGGTGGTTCCGGAAGACAAACAGTTGCTGCTCCACAAAGGCATCCGTCGCATGAACAATTGAGGTGTTGGAGTTTTCATAAAGGAGACAGCAACCCAACAACATAAATAGCCAACAGACATCTATAGGTCAACACATCATCAAAAATCATTCCTTGATGACTTAATAAAACCAAGATGAGTGTTCTAGTCTACCTTAGCTATGGATCCAAGAACAAATAAGATACTATTTAAATAAGAAGATGTGTTATGAGTGCCAGTGAGACAACTCTCCATCCAAGTCACAATGTATAAAAAGTTAACAATTATAGGTCAAAGTATGGCCTTCAACACGGAGCGTTGGCTCACACCAAACATCAAGCTACAAATGGCCCCAAAATGACTAGTGTAAAACAATTCAAACGGGAAAACCAACGGTCTAATCTTTATAAAAAACGAGAACCCAGAAACACCTATGAACCACACCAACAAACGACAACCACTGAACAACAGGCTCCTGACTTAGGACTTATTTACCTTTTTAAAGATTTGTTTATTTTGTCTGAAGAAGAAGACTCTTTTCTTGAATGGATAGGAGGAAGAAAATGTCAGATTCAGATTGTAAAACATTTTGTTTCTTTTATTAACAACAAGTTAAATAAAATACTGTTTCTCCTCAATAAAATGTTGTTGCAGGTTTTTGCAACTATACAGTAGTAACATTTTCATTATTAGAAATACATATGAGATTTTCACTATCTGATAGTGAGTTGTCTGTCCTTTTTGTTTTTCGTTAATTGTTTTGTCATAAACCTGGCCGTTTGTTTTCTCCTTTGTTTGAATTACATTTTGTAATGTCGGTAATTTTTAGCTGAATTTAAGGTATGGGTTTCGCTCATTATTGAAGGCCGTACGATGACATATAGTTCCTTACATCGACGTCATTTCGACTCTGGTGTATAGTTGGCAATCATATCACATCGTATTTTTTTGGATTTGTGTGTACATATATTCTGGTTTTCAATCTCTATTTTATGGCCATGACCACACGAGAGATACCCTATAGGAGTTTATGAGAAAAACAGGCCTAATGAGATGTACCTACTAGACTGGGCTCTTGCTATGTATAATTACCTTGTTCTATATATGAAATATGTAATATGCACAAATATATCTAGACAGGAGAACCATAATATATACCTGCTAGTCCTCGGGGAGCTTTGAAATTTGATAAGGGTTCGTTGTCATCATGGGAACGAGAAAAAAATATATGAAATGGGAAATGTTTGTCAAAGAAATTCTTTTCGTATTCTCATAGCCAATGTTTTTGAAAACAAATAATACGAAAATGGTCACTGGCAATGTATTTAAAGAGGCTTAATTTTGATTATACCCCACAGTGAAGAATGTCATTACCTTGAATCCTGGTGCTTAGCCAGTGATCCTATAGCTGTATTACGTTCGGTGGTTTCTTTGACTGAGGAAGGCAATACAATAATATTTGCATGCTTGGTATGAACAGCGCCGTCCTGTGCAGGCAGGCATTTTCTCATTTGGGATCGAAATACTCAGTCACGATCAATTGATTTCATGTTGTTTTTTTTTATTTGGAGGGGGCGGGTTGTTCCTGTGTAGCCTGAAACATTCGTCCTGACTAAATAATCCTATCTTCCGGTTGATTTAGGACTTGTGGCAATAAAATTGTTTAATTGATGTTTTCAGCATTATCTGTCAGTGTAGTTTAGAATTCCCATTGCAGACTGATCAGATTCATCTGCAACCGTCAATCTTTTTTGTTTGATGAGGTTTACTAAATAAAAATTGGTGCATGTATTTCTTCTATATTTTGAAGTATGATTTAATAAAATTCGTGTAATAGTGGAAACAGTTCTTTTGAATCAACATTTTCTCGAACCCAATCCAGATTTTTTTCTCTCTCAAAAATGATATCTTGCTTAATACTGAATAAATTTCAACTTTAAAGATAATTATTAATAATGGGTCACCAAAATAAAACTTGAAGTGAGAACAGTTACTTTATACTATTTTAGTTTAACGACTTTAGACCCATTTCTCTTGTTTCAAGCATTTGTAAATCATTTCTATACAAAACTCCAACTCAAAATTATTTACGAAAATCAAAATTGATGACCTATGATTATGTCTGTTCGTACATTTATTTGTCAACAACATATCAATTTCTAATAAAAAAAATATAGATCAGTTTTTACAAATAAATTTTGGTAATTCTGAGGAAGTCTTTTTATATACTTTACGTCAGTCTAATATTATATAAAACAGCATTGTAAAAAAATATAAGATAACATTAGATTACACACACCCACATCTGTGGATGATAGTAAACCAATGAAATGGAAGATCCTGGAAGTTCTATTGATTTCAAGGAAGATGTCAAAATGTTCAGACTTGTGCATGTTACGTCAGTAGAACAGTATGTGATATGATTAATTTGTTTATGCAAAATGTACCGGTATATATATATTCAGACAACAGCTAAAGCTTCCAAAGTATTAGGGCTTACTGAGAGTTCTTAATTTCTAACACAAATTAATAGTTCCCTCTCCTTTCGAACTAAACATATAACGGTCAAAGGAAATATTTCATTCAGATATATTTCTAAACTATTCTCTGATACGAAATTGTCTAAAAAGTAAATACAAAAAGAAATAAAGAAAAAACAAACAAAAGTCAATGAAGAACAAACATCATAATATCGAAAAAGAAAACTAAATAACATCTCAAGGTGATCCCTGGTGGTTCCGGAAGACAAACAGTTGCTGCTCCACAAAGGCATCCGTCGCATGAACAATTGAGGTGTTGGAGTTTACATAAAGGAGACAGCAACCCAACAACATAAATAGCCAACAGACATCTATAGGTCATCACATCAAGAATAAACAGGTGTATATACCACTTGTCAAGGTCTAAATCGCCTCAAATCTAAAAACAAATATACCAAACAGAAACTATCAAAGATATGCATCCAAACATAAATATAGCCGTGGTCTTAAGACTAGCATCTAAACATAAATATAGCCGTGGTCTTAAGACTAGCATCTAAACATAAATATATCCGTGGTCTTAAGACTAAACCATCCAAACATAAATATATCCGTGGTCTTAAGACTAAACCATCCAAACATAAATATAGCCGTGGTCTTAAGACTAGCATCAAAACATAAATATAGCCGTGGTCTTAAGACTAGCATCCAAACATAAATATAGCCGTGGTCTTAAGACTAGCATCCAAACATAAAGATAGCCGTGGTCCTAGGACTAAACTTTTAGCATCCAAACATAAATATAGCCGTGGTCTTAGGACTAAACTTTTAGCATCCAAACGTAAATATAGCCGATGTCTTAGGACTAAACTTTTAGCATCAAACATAAATATAGCCGTGGTCTTAGGACTAAACTTTTAGCATCCAAACATAAATATAGCCGTGGTCTTAGGACTATACTTTTAGCATCCAAACATAAATATAGCCGTGGTCTTAGGACTAAACTTTTAGCATCAAAACATAAATATAGCCACGGTCTTAAGACTATACTTTTTACATCCAAACATAAATATAGCCGTGGTCTTAAGACTAAACTTTTAGCATCCAAACGTAAATATAGCCGTGGTCTTAGGACTAAACTTTTAGCATCAAACATAAATATAGCCGTGGTCTTAGGAATAAACTTTTAGCATCCAAACATAAATATAGCCGTGGTCTTAGGACTAAACTTTTAGCATCCAAACATAAATATAGCCGTGGTCTTAGGACTAAACTTTTAGCATCCAAACATAAATATAGCCGTGGTCTTAGGACTATACTTTTAGCATCCAAACATAAATATAGCCGTGGTCTTAGGACTAAACTTTTAGCATCAAAACATAAATATAGCCACGGTTTTAAGACTATACTTTTTACATCCAAACATAAATATAGCCGTGGTCTTAAGACTAAACTTTTAGCATCCAAACGTAAATATAGCCGTGGTCTTAGGACTTAACTTTTAGCATCAAACATAAATATAGCCGTGGTCTTAGGAATAAACTTTTAGCATCCAAACATAAATATAGCCGTGGTCTTAGGACTAAACTTTTAGCATCCAAACATAAATATAGCCGTGGTCTTAGGACTAAACTTTTAGCATCAAAACATAAATATAGCCGTGGTCTTAAGACTATACTTTTTACATCCAAACATAAATATAGCCGTGGTCTTAAGACTAAACTTTTAGCTTCCAAACATAAATATAGCCGTAGTCTTAAGACTAAACTTTTAGCATCCAAACATAAATATAGCCGTGGTCTTAGGACTAAACTTTTAGCATCCAAACATAAATATAGCCGTGGTCTTAGGACTAAACTTTTAGCATCCAAACATTAACATAGCCGTGCGTCTGAGGACTATACTTTTAGCATCCAAACATAAATATAGCCTTGGTTCTAAGACTAAACTTTTAGCATCCAAACATTAATATAGCCGTGGTCTTAAGACTAAACTTTTAGCATCCAAACATAAATATAGCCGTGTCTTAAGACTAAACTTTTAGCATCCAAACATAAATATAGCCGTGGTCTTAAGACTAAACTTTTAGCATCCAAACATAAATATAGCCGTGGTCTTAGGACTAAACCTTTAGCACCAAAACATAAATATAGCTGTGGTCTTAAGACTAAACTTTTAGCATCTAAACATAAATAAAGCCGTGGTCCTAGGACTAAACTTTTAGCATCCAAACATAAATATAGCCTTGGTCTTAGGACTAAACTTTTAGCATTCAAAAAGTCAGCAAGATTGAGCATTTTCTATCTAGGACAACCATTTTCAGCGACATACTTTCTCTTTGAAAAAGATATGATTGCGATCTCGCGTTATTTCCTCACAGTATTTGTGATAGTGAGAGCTAATTTATGCACGAAAGTTGGTATGCACTACGCTTGCATCCATGAGGCAAATTGTGTTCATATGTCACCGGGATCATATGCATAAATTATATGTGAATGCAGTCACATGACAACTTGTTTAAAGCAAAAAGACGAAGCAAAACTAAGGGATCGAAGATAAAAGAAGTTTTCAATTGTGATACAGGTGGTTAATACGTGAATACATAATACAATGTTCGTGGAGAAAAATGAATAAGGAATCGATTAATGTATTATTTATCTGCATGAAAATGGATCTTTTATTACTCAAGGTTGGGGCAGCAATTTCCATATGGACTGCGCTCTAACATCAAACGACCCCAGCCGATCAAAAAAGTCCATACTATGATTATATATGAACATACGCGTATGGTCCAAATATTCATATACTCTGAAACTCATATAATCATGTCCTTGATCAAAAGTTTAAATTCAAAATCATTAAATCGATAAAAGGTTATTTTTCTTCTTTATTGATGAAAGAAATAATGATGACCATATATTTTCACCAGACGACAACAAATTAAGGGGCATAGCTAGTTATTTCTTATAGACGAAAACGCGCGTATTAAGAAGGCTTATGTTTACTACCTGCCAAACAGTTATTTTGCCAACGTGCAGTTTACAGTAGGAAAAATAGGTTAGTTTATTAGTGATTACTAAGATCAAATAAAATAACAATAACTATATGTGTCTATATCATTGAAAATGACACGTACATGTAAAGAAATCAGTAAAGCTGAGGAGGTCAGATAAATTTGACAATTCTATATCAGGTCGTTACACATGTAACTTCCGACGGAATTCCGCCAGCAACATTGAACACATCTTTTTCATTATGACAAGCGTGAAACCCCCACGCTTATTAAAAATAGGTTATTTTTATACATTGTAAGTGATTAATAAGACAATATTTAGTAATAATAGATAGTTAGAATTGAAAATGACACGAGCTGGTGTCGAAATAAAAGCTGAGGAGGAGGTCAGTTAAATTCATTACTTGTTTCTCTTCCGTATCTTTACAAAAAATTTAAAGGCGTTGAGTGAGAGAATCCCTCCATTCTACAGATCATATTTTCAAAAATCAATATAATATTTCTTTCTGGATCGATTGATTGTTGTTTGATTCACGTACAATAGCAAATATTTTATGCATATTGAGGTGGACAACAAATTAATAATAAGAGAGGGCGGATATTTAAACTTGCTACGATACAATAAGAAGGTCCTGCAAATTGGGTCGACTGGGAGATTATAACTACCAAAGGGCAAACTCCGTATGTAAGATAGGGTAAAATGTTACTTGCAATAAGCCACCTACATACCCTTCAAATGGTTTCAATGGTTCTTTAGTGTACAGTGAGCATGGAATCCCCCTACACGAGCATCGAAGTTAACGACCCAATTCTGATCAGACCTGGATATTTATCTATACATCCCACACAGTCAAACAGACCTCTCTAGCATAGGAGAAGTCAAGGTGATATATACATGTACCCGAATCAAGGGGTTATTGATACCCGTGAAATGAATAACTCAAGAAACTAGTCACAAATACAGAATTTTAGAATTGAATTGCTCCTACTGCAATGGATCTCAAATCTTGAACACAGGCGATTGGGGAATGAACTCATTCTTCTAAATGGTTTGTTTTCGTGTTTTAACTTTTGTTTAGTAAACATTTTTTTAATATTTTCACCTATTTTCACTTTTTGTAATGTGTTTTTGCTCTTATCCATACGATTTGTGGAAAATAAGAATAGAGGGCATCATATTAACTATTTATAACACTTCTATACATGAAAATTTGACAACATTCTAATAAATTTTCAAACTGAAATATTATGATCGTTGAATGATTACCGTTAGTATAATAGACGTGTTGGCTACAACACTGACTGTTTTGTCTTATTTGTTATATTATTATATTTTGACTTGTTTAAACCCAAAACGATGGATAACTTTTTACAGTTTCAACAGCCTATTTAAATTATTTTTAGAATTTATTTGCTCCCACTGCAATGGATCTCATTTCTTGGACACAGGCGATTGGGGAATGAACTCATTCTTCTAAATGGTTTGTTTTCGTGTTTGAACTTTTGTTTAGTAAATATTTTTTGATATTTTAACCTATTTTCACTTTTTTGTAATGTCTTTTTGCTCTTATCCATACGATTTGTGAAAAATAAGAATAGAGGGGCATCAGATTGGCTACAGTATAGGAGAGGGTTGAGATCTCACAAAACATGTTTAACCCTGCCGCATTTCTGTCCAAAGTCAGGAATCTCTAGCCTTTGTTAGTCTTGTGTTTTTTATTTTGGTTCATTTGTATGTTTCGGAGTTAAGTGTGGCGTCCATTTCGCTGAACTAGTATACATTATTGTTTAGGGGTCAACTGACCTCCGTGTGCGGGATTTTCTTGCTGCGTTGAAGACCCATTGGTGGACTTGGATTGTTTTCTGTTCTTTGGTCGTGTTGTTATTTCTTTGACACATTCCCCTGATCCGTTCTCTATTCTACTGTCCTTATGCTGATTATGGATGAAATGATAGAAACAGAACTTAAAGCAAGTAACAGTCAGTCATCAGATATTTATTATAAAAGAGACTTAACTATACTATTATGTTAACTACGTTGTAACATGATATGTCTTTGAGTTTCTCTCTCTGGCGCTCAACAAAAAAATGACTTCTGTGAGAATAGAAACTAAACCTTTTCATTTCGGGGAGACTAGCTAGTTGCAATGTCCGAGATGGTATAAGGCATTTTTGTCGTTGAAGAGACCGGCCGGAATCGACTGACACCTATTAAGGAGAGGTTTACATTTTGGCAAGTCAGCCTTAATTCAAGCTTATATAGCAGTACGCGCTGATGATATGGCAACGTAACTTTCTTAGTTATTATAGCCAAATATCGAAATTGTCCAAAGTAAGGCTAATTGTTAAGTTGTTTAAGAACAGATTATTTTATGTCCAAAGTTATAAAATAATGTTGACCAGCTTGTGATGTTAATTTGATTTGTATCTCATTAGAGATTTGATCTATTAAGAAATAGTTAAATGGCGTGAATCAGATGTGGATACTAAAAATTTCCAAAGATCTTTTAGAGTACATACAATCTGAGACTCTTTCCTCTTGCAATAGTATTAAAGCATTTGACTTTACATTTTATACAAGTATTCCCCATTCCAAACTAAAAGACAAATTGAGAGAGTTGATCCTGCTTTGTTTTATAAAAAAGAATGGCCTACGTAGATACAAGTTTCTTGTCTTAGGGAGGGATAAATCGTTCTTTGTAAAAAATCACTCTGATTCAAACAAAACATTCTCTGATTCTCTGCAACTGACATTATCAAGATGCTTGATTTCTTGATTGACAACATATTTGTCTTGTTTGGAGGACGTGTTTTTCAACAAACAATCGGCATTTTTATGGGAACCAGTTGTGCTCCTCTTCTTGCCGACTTGTTCCTTAATTCATATGAGGCTGACTTCATACAGGAACTTCTTAAGAAGAAAGAAAAGAATTTAGCAGTATATTTTAACTTCACTTTCCGCTATATAGATGATGTTCTCTCACTAAATACTAAAAGTAATTCAACATTTGGTGACTATGTTGAACGCATCCATCCCATCGAATTTGAGATAAAGGATACAACAGATACAGTTAAGTCGGCCTCATATCTTGACTTACATCTAGAAATTGATACTAATGGTCAGTTGAAAACAAAACCAGTTTACGACAAAAGAGATGATTTCAGCTTCCCAATTGTGAACTTCCCATTTCTATGTAGCAACATTCCAGCAGCACCTGCATACGGAGTATATATCTACCAGTTGATACGATATTCCAGGGCTTGTTTTTCCTATCATGATTTCCTTGATAGAGGGTTGCTGCTCACAAGGAAGCTATTAACTTGACTAAGAGTTCCAAGTGGTGAAGTTGAAATCGATACTTCGTAAATTTTACGGACGCCATCACGAGTTGGTTGACCGTTATGGAATATCCGTTTCACAGATGACAACGGATATGTTTCAATTGTCGTAATTACAATCCCGTCCCCTATTACCCGAATGTGACCTACCGAATTAGACTTATCACCGGGATTGTATTAACACGAGCAACACGACGGGTGCCACATGTGGAGCAGGATCTGCTTACCCTTCCGGAGCACCTGAGATCATCCCCAGTTTTTGGTGGGGTTCGTGTTGCTCAGTCTTTGGTTTTCTATGTTGTGTTTTGTGTACTGTTGTATGTTTGTCCTTTTCTTTTTAGCCATGGTGTTGTCAGTTTATTTTCGATTTGTGAGTTTGAATGTCCCTTTGGTATCCTTCGCCTCTCTAATAGTTCATTTGTATTAATCTTGTAATGACAAAGAAAGTGTCTTAGCAGATTATTTAAATTATTATTGACAATACCCAACTATACGTTGTAGTATTGCTATTGATCCTTCTTAAAGTGAAATAATAGTTTCCGACCTAGTTTGCTATAAAGTTTTATCAAATATTTTGTCACAATATATAACCAAAAATTATCAAATATTCCACAAATCTCATCAAAAGAGGTAGCTCACACATTATAACTGACATATCCACTTCAGTGTTGGTGCTGTATTATCGATTACACAAAATATGTTGCGTAATTATCTAATTTTGGTATCTATTTATGTAATTATTGTATAATAATAAGAATCTTTGTTAATTTATTACAAAATATTGTGCCAATTATTGATAGCATATCACAGATAAAATTCTTCACGAGTTAGCAAAATCATGAAAATATGATAAAACATTTAATTGAAGTGTTTTCTTTGAATGTTTCATTTTCTGGGAGGATGCAAATACTGATAAAAATACGTCAGAGAAGACTCTTATCAGATTTCAAAATTTAACATGATATAAATGGTCGAATGGAAAAATGTAAACATATAACAGATGTATAGAAGGTAAGAAATGTTATTTTATACTATTTTATCAAGTAATGGTTTGATATTGTTTCGGTGTATTTTTTACAAATTTAAAACGGGAGGGACTTTTAAGAAAAAATCTCATTCAAATTCCTATCATACTGGAAAAAGAAAAACTCAGACGACCTAACCTTTGAAAACAACTTGTCATCTGTAGTTTTAATGAAACTTATGTCGGGAGCAAAGACCTTTACTTATTCGTAGAAGCGTTAAATAAACATTTTCTGCTTTACTTTCCCTAAGAAGCACACAGTTCTACGCAATGTTTGTTTTGTACACGTGTATTTATCTAGTGCACATGCCATAAAGAGTTTTAACCATCTTGGCTCAAATGTATATTAAAATTTCTCCATACATTAATTATCCCCCATATACTTTTCACCCGAAATTCATGTATTGCTTCCTTAATTTACAATCTTCTTAAATGAATATATAATGAATAAATCTTTATTGCAAAAGCATAAACATGCAATGGCAAAAATAGCAACATATAATACATAATATAAACACGGATAGACAGCAGAGAACAATAGTATAATATTATGACAAATGTAAAGTTATGAAACTATATTTAGATATGAGATCTACTAATCCATGCAGATGTTATATAATTACATAATTTGATAGTGAGAGACTTACTAGATTACTGATTATTAGACCAAGAACAATAATACTTTGGTAAAATTAGTACTTTGCACTTGAAGTGAATTATTTGGCACAGCCAGTCAAATTTCAAATGAAGTTTAGCTTTAGTTGAACGTTACTGAATCATTTCTATAAATTCTTGACGAGACATTTCACTCTTTGACCTTATTGTGATGCATCCCCTACAAGAATCCTCTGTTGGTTTTTTTTATCATAAAGGAATTCATGAATGCATCCAAAAACCACATTTCACTTCTATGTTCCGCTCTTTTAACATCTGATTACTGTTCTCTCAACAAAGAGGCGCGGATCCGGCCATTTTGAAAAGGGAGGAACACCACAAAACGTTCACATATTAAGTAAAAAAACAAACAAAAAATCGAAAAAAGGGGAGGGGGGGGGGGGTTCCAACCCCCGGAACACCCCCGCTGGATCCGCCAGTGAAGAGTATTTTTTCGGAAGCCCTCCATCTCCATTTAAACATTTATTGCATTTTACATTGTATTTTACTGCACTAGATTCGTATTTCGACAATGAATGGTCTCTTCAGTGATGCTCGAGGCCAAAATATTTGTAAATACAAAACCTAATTCAAAGGTTGAAGAGCTTATCAAACCAAAAAGGACCTAAGATAAAACTAAATCCAGATAAGAAACAGATAAGAAATAAGTGGTTTGGATGATGGAGATAAAGTCATTAATGCAAAAATGATTTTTAAATTTTTGAACAGCAAGTTCCTTAAAACAATGTTAATGTCAAGCTATTCCCTAATTTAGTGACCTTTATTTCTTGACAGATTATTTCATAATATTGATGATTTGATTGACAATCGTTGACATTTTAAATTTATTGCAGTCGATTGTTTAAGCAGTTAGGAATATTGCATATGCAATCCTAATAATGTTATGCATTAAAAATACAAAAGTACTACGTTCATACTCTGCATCTTGACGTGTTAATTGAAACCCTGGCATAAATGACTATGTCGGCAACAAAAAGGCAAGACAAAGGAGACCGTTAATTCCTCTATAATAAATAGGACTATAGTTTGACTATTTTCAAATCATAAAATTGACAAAGAAATCCTTCTATTGCAATTGTATATTGAATTCTGTAGCACTCCAGCAAGGAATTACTGAACTAGATGTGTCATTAACAGCAAGGGATAACTGGACCATACGAGTCATTAACAGCAAGGGATTACTGGACTATACACGTCATTAGCAGCAAGGGATTACTGGACTATACGTGCCATTAACCGCAAGGGATTACTGGACTATACGTGCCATTAACATCAAGGGATTACTGGACTATACGTGCCATTAACAGCAATGGGTTACTGGACAATACATGTCATTAACAGCAAGTAATTACTGGACTATACGTGTCATTAACAGCAAGGGATTACTGGTCTATACGTACCATTAACAGCAATGGGTTACTGTACTATAGTGCCATTAACAGTAATGGGTTACTAGACAATACGTGCCATTTACAGCAAGGGATTACTGGACTATACGTACCATTAACAGCAAGGGATTACTGTACTATACGTGCCATTAACAGCAATGGATTACTGAACTAAACGTGTCATTAACAGCAAGGAATTACTGGACTATACGTGTCATTAACATTATATTTATAAGTCCTATTCATCGTAATGTGACAGCGTTTGTTATGCGTATAATTTTAATGGAGCAAATATTTGACGATGGTAACCTGTTCTCGAAAAATCAGTAAAATCAGGCCGTTGGTTTTCTTTTTTGATTTGTATCTCATTTTGTCATGTCTGGGCCTTGTATAGCTTAGTATGGTGAACGTATAGCTGTTTACATTCTCATCCTATGATCTCTTATGGATAGTTGTCTCATTGGCAATCATACCACATTTCCTTTTTTGTTATACAGACACGTATAAGTATGAATAAGAGAAAATGGTGGGTATACGCGAGTGAGATAGCAAGCCAACGACAAAAACGATCAAATGATCAGCTAGAGGGCAAGATCTTCAACAATAGAAAGGTGTCTACTCAATATATCATGCAAAGTAAATCTTTTGTCGCTGTGTAGGAAAATATAGTGCTTTGCTTGACTTAAAGAGTAAAACACAAAAAAAATCTCCGAAGTTTACGACTCATGAAAAGTACAATAGAAACTTAATAATTTAGGAAATGCAACAATAATTGATTATGCACTTATTTACAAATTTTGGTGGTAAATTATAATTAATTCGTTAATCATTAACCATACCCGGATATAGTGAAAGACAAAATTAATCAATCTTTCAAACAATTTTTTTTTATTGCTTATATATTTGTTTTGTTGTATTATATAACAATATCATAAAGAATATTGTACTTTTAATTTCAAATTTGTACAAGTATCACCTCCTCCAAAATATCTAAATATATGATACACATAATATGATATGAATGTTGGTTAACTTTGAATATTGTATGAGTGTAAATATTGTCATGTTTGTCTTGGTAACAACCCAATATTTGGATTTTACACCAATCAAACGATGTGATTTGATTTGATTTTACACGCGAAAAATGTTATCAAGTGAGGTGTACTTTGAATACTAGCAATATACATTCTTATTACATTTCAGGTTACTGATGAAAGACATGCGATTTTCAACAAACCATTTCCTATACCTAATTTAACATACCAGCCGCCTATGTGTCTAATTGAAGTTTACATAGGGGGACTTTTGTGAAGTTATTATTTTAACCATTCTACAAGAAAATGACGTCGAATGCCTCAGTCTTAATCAGTAATTATACGGATTATTTTGGACCATTTCAGACTGGATTATTTGGAACTTGGTTAATCATCATAATAATGGCTTCAATAATAGGGAATGTGATGGTTATAATTGTTATACTGCGAGACAGTAACATGAGAGCAGCTAAGAATGGCACCAATTTATTCTTATTCAACCTAGCTATTTCTGATATGATGGTCGGAATTTGCATGGCACCGGTGTCTTTGAATACACTTATTTACGAAAAATGGCAATTTCCACAATGGTTTTGTAGTATAAATAGTTTTCTAAATTCTGTATTTTTGTCGTTATCCATTCATACTCTAATGTATATTAGCATACACAAATATTTCTCATTAAAAAGACACTCAAATGGAGACCGAACATTTATTTCTCGAAAAATTTGTGTATTAATGATAGTTGCAGCTTGGTTGTGGGGGGTCATGTTAGGTGTCGCTGCAGTATCTGGACTAAGTAAAGCAGTCTATAGGCAAAAGAAACTTCAATGTGGTCCGATGTACCCACATTTTAACATACCAAAAGATTCTATTCTGTTCTTCACTAATTTTACAATAAATATCTTGCTACCAATTGTGATCATGGGAATTACATACAGAAAAATATTTACAATTCTCCATCAATCTGTTGTGTTCCGACGGAATTCCGCCAACAGTACAGATGACATTTTTTCCGATGACAAACGTGTAACCATCACGCTGGTTCTTGTGCTTGGTGTATTCATTGTGTGCTGGTTACCTTATGTTGTCTACATTTTCTTGGCTCTAATGTTAGAGGACAAAAATGATATTCCATCATACATAAATCCGTTGGTAAGTAAGTTATGTAATGATATTTGTGTAAATAAAAGAACTTGAGCACTGTAACAACAATATAACACTTTAATGACATCTATAGCTCAACATTCCATTTTCCTTGATAGACAATTGTCTTGATTACATACAGCGCGATTCTTAAGAACAAGAGCAACATCAAATCGGTTGACAAATGGAATGCAGATTGATAGAGAAATATTTAGGGAATTTTTAGGAAGAGACTGCGATGAAGATTTAGATAACAAATAAATGTCATCGAATGTGAAAGAAATCTATAGAGACAACCAAAGTTTGCTATTTATTTTATTGCTCTGTGGAGAAAAGACAAACAGAAATCACTGAAAGGGAAATAAAGGGAAATACGGGTTCTTTATAAGCTTATATCAAAGTCATATCTTTTTAACAACAATATCTGTCGCTGTATTAATACATTTTTTTCTACCAGCAGCGTCTTTATCAATGCATAGAAGTCGTTTTTATGCAATGTAACGTGGACATGTTCACAGAATGCTAAAAACAGAAAATTGAAAATAATAAAACTTGGTCATGTCTAAATTTGTAAACAAGGAAATTGATTTTAACTCCACATGCATTAATATTATTGTATATTTATTACCTTAGTCAATGTGAAATTTAAATTTACAAATAAGGGATTTGATATAAACCCAAAATTACAAAATGCGTGAATTACTATAATTAGTATTGTATATTTATAACCTTAGTCAATAAGTATATCAAGCCAAGAAGATGATCCTAAATCTCGTTTGTCTTATTAATTATATTTCATTGAATACATCCTGCATGAATAAAATGCGTTTATTCAACAACAAAAAATGAAATATGAGTATTCATTCGAAAACATGCATGCATTCATATGTTTGTAGTTCCAAATTGCGTTTGAGATCACCATTTGCAAATCAAACTAAAATGTACTTGCTACATGACAGTACAAAAGCAGAATACAGTTCAAAATATAGAAAGCGTACAAATATATAGGCATTATACCATAAATCATTAGTCTATGAGGGATTGAAATAATCATGGCCGAACTTGAATTAAGCCTTTTTTCAGGAGAGTGGCACTGTGCAACTTATTTATTTGTATTGAACTTTTACTCAAGTGCAAGTTGTGCTTTGATCATCTTTTACAATGCTATTTTCTTTGCTAGTCAATTAATATCATGCAAACAGCACAAATACCCTACAAGTACTTCCTTATTTCAATATTTCGACAGTTTTACACACAAATAGTCATTCAATCTCACTTCTTTTTTTATAGTATTTGCGCACTAGTTGGTCCCGCGCATGAACTTTCTTAATACTTGATCGTATTTCGTAAAATCTTGAGGGCGGTTCCGGAATAAAATATGAAGCTTACCACTATTCACGCTCTACTGGTACTCTAATAAATTGAACAAGATAAAAGAAACATACAACTCTAATATTGTGGTTGATATTTTAAAGATTTTCAATCGAAATTGTCACAAGTAAGTAAGTGTCATGAATTAAGATTAAGAAACTCAATGAACAATGCCGTTCTTTATTTTGCTTATGGTAAATACGTTAAAAATTATTACTCCAATTTAGATTTAAAAAATAGTTGTCTTAATATGGTTTCTTCACATGAAGGTCATTTTAGAAACAGATTTTTTTTCTAGATAGCCCCACTTTTTGAAAATCATGTTCTCAGTTCAGATAAAAAAAAAATTACAGTCCTGTTGCAGAATTTTCTGTATCCAAATTCGACTGTCTCACCCTTAAAAATCGTGTTGTATCTAAGACACACCTCTGTCAATGTTGAACGCATATTAATTGATAGAGTTTTATGTTGTTAATAAATTTAGAATGACTAAGACCATATTAATGTAAATTTTACTTTTAATATGCTACAGCTGGCTTAGAATGTGACCTATTATTATGTAAGTCAATGTTTCAAAGCGTAGATAAAGATTGTTTATGCCGGTACATTAAATAAAATATTCTTATCTTAAATTTAATAATAGACAATTTGTAACAAATTAACATATTCAAAACCGATATGTGGTATTTGATACGATTGCCAATAAGACAACAACATTGTATACACCAGATATCAAAGGACGAGAATGTAAACAATTATGTGTCACTGTACGGACTTCAACAATTAGCTAAACCCATACCTTAAAATTTGGTATTGCAAAGGGTCCTGCTTGAGTTCGTCTTTTCTCTAATACCGTTGGAAATTTGTTGATTGATATTTTATTCTTGGAAGACATGGCCTATTTGTTAATTGAAATAGGGCTTTGAACTAGCATTCAGTAACTGCGAGTAATCCCTTAACCCTCATGGTCCTGCATCATTTTCATCCTTATATTAAGACATTGCATAACGCCCTCTGTTTCCCGACTGCTTATGAGTCTTTATTCTAAATACGTTAGAATTGTGCTGATTGATATTTTAGTCTGAAGGTATTGTTTATTTATGAGTTGAAATTGGCCTTTGAACTTACTTTCAGTATCTACGATTACTCTTACATGAAAATAAGATGTGGAATGATTACCAGTGATACAACTATAGGACTTTGTATGGCCTTCAACAATGAGCAAAACCAATACCGCAAGCAATAATAAGCCCGTATTAACAAGATGTGAAACAATTCATTATAGAAAACCAACGGTCTGACTTGTTTTTTGACTTATGATAAAAAATAATTGGTTAATTTCTTGAAAAATGTACTCCCAATACATATTTTCCAACATAGGAGCATTAATTAACACCATTTATATTTCTATTTAGCTTACTTGGAATATTATTTTTAAATCATCAATCAAAGAAGCAATTGCAAGATCTAAGTTCTATTACATTAGCATGATGTATTTGCATAAGAAAAGCTCTTTGGATCTAAATTATTACTTATCGTTATATGAAAACTTCACAAGTACTTCAAGTACATACATGGGTTTTTTTGCATGTGAGAGAGCTGTCTACTAATAGTTTTTATTATTACATCATTTGAACTTTGGTGGATAGTTGTCTTATCGGCAATCATACCACATCTCCTTATTTTTATATTGTTGCTCTTCAATGGCTCTTGTATTGTTATGTTCTACGAAAGCTCACACAGATAAGTTTAAATTTCGAGATCCATAATTCAATTTATGAATTTGAAAAGCATGATTGTAGATTCGACATGCAATTTACATATTTTAATATTTTAAAGTAGCCTAAAGAGGAAAACTTAGTCCTAACATTAAATGATAAATTTGGTGAAAGGTATATTTTAAGTATATCATAATATTAAATGACAAAAGTAATCAATTTGCCCTTTATCACAGATAGTGTTGGATACAGTATTTCTTTAAAAAGGGGTTGAGTTTTTACGTGTAACACAGGATTTCAACCATATTTATACAAACTCTACATAACTCTTATAATAGGGATTGTCCTACCATAAAACCAAAATGTATATTGCAATGGAAGGTTTTTATTAAAATGTATGCCTAACCTTGTAAAAACTATAACAGCTTTACAAGTACATTAACAAAGCTTTAAGTAAATCAAACTAAATAATTAAAGCAATTAAGCACATTTATCTTCTTGGTATCAATACAGACACTTGGCTTGTTGCTCTCAACACTTGATCTGTTGGTCTTAGCAAGGGACACTTGACTCGTTGGGTTAAGTACGGACACTTGACTTATTGATCTCTGTAGTACAGACTGTACGGACACTTGACTTGTTGATCGCTGTACGGACACCTGACTTGTTGGTCTCAGTACGAACACTTGACTTGATCTCGGACGGACGAACGCTAATTATTTGCTAAATGTTTGTTTCGGATCGAGACTTGACTGGTTTGTTTCCGACGGTCACTTAATTTGTTGCTCTCAGGACGGACACTTTACTAGTTGGTATCTGACGGACTCTTGACTTATTTGTCTCAGGACGAACACTGTACTTGTTGGTCTCAGTACGGACATTTGACTTGTCTCAATACGGACGCTTGACTTGTTTGTCTCAGTATGGAACCTTAACTTGTTTGTCTCAGTACGGACACTGTACTGGTCTCAGTACGGACATTTGACTTGTTTGTCTCAGAACGAACACTGTACTTGTTAGTATCAATACGGACACTGTACTTGTTGGTCACAGTACGGAGACTTGACTTGTTGGTCTCAGTACGGACAATGTACTTGTTTCTCAAGACGGACATAAAACTTATTTGTCTCTGTACGGACACTTGACTTGTTTGTCTCAGTACGAACACTGTTTTTGTTGGTCTCAGTACGGTCACTGTACTTGTTGGTCTCAGGACGAACACTGTACTTGTTGCTCAAAGTACGGACACTATACTTGTTGGTCTCAAAACGAACACTTGTCTTGGTTGTTTCAGTACCGACACTGTACTTGTTGGTCTCAGTACAAACACTTGACTTGTTGGTCTCAAAACGAACACTTGTCTTGTTTGTTTCAGTACGGACACTATACTTATTGGTCTAAAAACGAACACTTGTCTTGTTTGTTTCAGTAAGAACACTATACGTGTAAGTCTCAGCACGGACACTGTACTTGTTGGTCTCAGGACGAACACTGTAATTGTTAGTCTAAAAACGAACACTTGTCTTGTTTGTTTCAGTACGGACACTATACTTGTTAGTCTAAAAACGAACACTTGTCTTGTTTGTTTCAGTACGGACACTGTACTTGTTGGTCTCAGTAAAAACACTTGACTTGTTGGTCTCAAATCGAACACTTGTCTTGTTTGTTTCAGTACGGACACTATACTTGTTGGTCTAAAAACGAACACTTGTCTTGTTTGTTTCAGTACGGACACTATACGTGTTAGTCTCAGCACGGACACTGTACTTGTTGGTCTCAGGACGAACACTGTACTTGTTGGTCTCAGTACGAACACTTGACTTGTTGGTCTCAAAACGAACACTTGTCTTATTTGTTTCAGTACGGACACTATATTTGTTGGTCTCAAAACGAACACTTGTCTTGTTTGTTTCAGTAAGAACACTATACTTGTTGGTCTCAGTACGGACATTGTACTTGTTGATCTCAGGACGAACACTGTACTTGTTGGTCTCAGTACGGACACTGTACTCTCAAAACAAACACTTGTCTTGTTTGTTTCAGTACGGAAACTATACTTGTTGGTCTCAGTACGAACACTTGACTTGTTTGTCTCCGTACGAACACTGTACTTGTTGTTCTCAGTATGGACACTGTACTTGTTGGTTTCAGTACGGACACTATACTTGTTGGTATCTGACGAACACTGTACTTATTGGTCTCAATACGAACACTTGACTTGTTTGTTTCAGTACGGACACTGTACTTGTTGTTCTCAGTACGGACACTGTACTTGTTGGTCTCAGTACGGACATTGTACTTGTTGGTATCTGACGGACACTGTACTTTTTGGTCTCAGTACGAATTCTGTACTTGTTTGTCTCAGTACGGACACTGTACTTGTGTCTCAGTAGGACACTATACTTGTTGGTCTCAGTAAGAACACTTGACTTGTTGGATTCAGTACGGACACTGTACTTGTTGGTCTCAGTAAGAACACTGTACTTGTTGGTCTCATTACGAACACTGTACTTGTTGGTCTCAGTACCGACACTGTACTGGTTGGTTTCAGTACGGACACTGTTGTTGTTGGACTCAGGACGAAGAAATGACTCATTGGTCTCATTACGGACACTTATTTGTCTTGGAAGGACACTTGACTGTTTTGTATCAGTACGGACACTGTACTTGTTGGTCTCAGGACCGATACTTGAATTGCGGGACTCAGGACGGACACTTGATTTTTTAGACTCAGGACGGACACTTGACTTATTTGTCTTGGAAGGACACTTGACTTTTTTGTATCAGTATGGACACTTGACGTATTGATCTCAGGACGAAGAAATGACTCATTGGTCTCAGTACGGACACATATTTGTCTTGGAAGGACACTTGTCTGTTTTGTACCAGTACGGACACTTGCCTTGTTGGTATTATGAAAATACTTATTGGTCTCAGTTCGGACCCTTGATGTGTATGTCTATGTGAAGACGACTTGTTGGTCTCGGCAACGGATAATAGATTTGTTGGTCTGAGGGCGGAAATTAACTTGTTGTAGTTCAGTACGGACTTTGATGCTGAAAGAACGAAGAAGCAATATTTTATCAGTCGGGGAGTTGTATATATTATATTATTGATACTAATATTCCCCCCTCCCTCTAAAAAATGCCATATTGTACGTTTCTCTTACAATTTTTCCATTCTTAAGTATGGTGTTAGTATGACTTTAATGGTTTTTGGCTCCATCATACGGTGTTTATATATCCCAACTCGTTCGTTATGCCCGTGTGTGTAGTGATGTCATAGATTTTAACGAACGTAATCAACGTATCACTGGTAAATTATTAAGTCAGGGATTTCGTTACCATAAATTGCTTAAAACTTTTACTAAATTCTTTCAAAGATACATAGATTTGATTAGTAAATTTTACCTGTACCTGTAGACAACTTATTAAAAAACGGTATTTCACATCCTAAATTTTACGGTAATATTGTACTAAAAGCGCGGAAATCACTATGTGATCCGTGTAAACTCATCAAACCTTTAAACAAACTTATTAGACAAGTAAAGGTTATCTTACCAATGTTGTAATTAGATCTTTGAATATAGTTTACAATGGCACAAATATCGATTTTGTCAACAGCAAATCAAAACATAACTAAATTTGTATTCTTTTCAAACGGTTTTTTGGGATGTATAAATGCACATCCACGTTCATTTTCTATATAGAAATTACTCTATCTATATATTACATTATACATATTTATTAACATGTTAACTCTTAACTATCCTACTGCCTGTCGATACTTTTATTTTGGCATTGCACAAGTCATGTCTTCTTTGACTGTCCATGACGTTAAAACACTATAAATCCCTGGGATGTGTTTTAGTTGATTTTAGTCTCTGATGCATGATTTTTTATTATTAATTGTTTTTGGCTTTTAACTAGCTTTCAGTAACTGCGAGTACTTTCAAATCGTACTTTCGTGTTAATTTGACCTGTTGATACAATTTGCAATATTTTTTTGTTATTTAATGTTTACTTATTCAGTGTTATATCTAGTCTCACTATTTTTAATATATACCACCTTTGATAAGTGTTTAGTATGACGATAATTATATTTTCATTTTTGTCCTCGTACTAGGAACAACAAAATTATTTATTTTGTAAAATTTATTTCCGTACTCCATGTATACCCTTACAACAAAATTATTTTTATTTACCTGTGTACGTTATTTTATTTGGCGGCATTTTGTCCAAGGTTATGGTTGTCTTTTTGATATTGTTTTACATCTAACCCCTTGTTTTATTAATTTTGTATTTACATTGTATCATAGATCAAATTTATTCGTTCAGTGTATTTTCACTTGTTTTTGTTAATATGTCTTTTGATGGAGTTAAGCCATTTCAATTGATATTTTATAGTGTTTCTTTCTATGTTGTGGTGTTACACTATAGTTTCAGGTACGGTGAAGGTTGGCGCCTATTAAAACGTTTAAACCCGCTGCATTTGTTTGCACCTGTCCTAAGTCAGGAACCTGATGTTCAGTGGTTGTTGTTTGTTGATGTGGTTCATAAGTGTTTCTCGTTTCTCGATTTTATATAGATTAGACCGTTGGTTTTCCTGTTTGAATGGTTTTACACTTTTTACATTTTTGGGGCCCTTTATAGCTTGCTGTTCGGTGTGAGCCAAAGCTCCGTGTTGAAGGCCGTACTTTGACATATAATGGTTTACTTTTACAAATTGTGAATTGGATGGAGAGTTGTCTCATTGGCACGCATACCACATCTTCTTATATCTATTATAATACTATCTAATATCGAGTTTCAAATTTTAAAATGGATTGATCCTACTGGGCCTTCGTAAGTTGCAATTGTTTTTATTGATAACATTTAGTTTGTATATATTGATCATTTTGCTATTTGACTTGACATTTTAACAAAATGAGGTCCTATATCATTAGTGCAAGCATATTTAATTACAGAATTCGTCATGTTCAACTACAATAATAAATAAATACGAATAAACAAGTAATTCGAAAGTAGGATTAGGAAACAAGAGCAGCAATTTTATATAAGTCCATTTTCCTATATTCTTTGCTAAGCATCTCGCCCCCCCCAAAAAAAACCCCAACAAAACAACAAAAACAAACAAATAACACCCGAATGCAACGCAAAATCTGAAATCACCAATCAGAACACAGGTCCTCAGTCTTTGATATCTGATATCGATTGAGTAACAATCCATACTTGTGAACAGATGCTATGAGATAACGAATTCTGGTCACCTAGATTTTAATACTAACAAATAAGCCCCCCCCCCCCCCAAATAAGATGCTGGGTTTTCTTTTTAAAACATTCATAGGTTTCTCTAGAAGGACAGTCTGGTACGCATCGTCTTTGTAACAGATAGATCTTAATTCTCTTGTAATTTAACAATTTTACGACATTTATCGAGTTTTTAATTCTAAACCGTTATTCAAGGTTTTTCTCGATGTTTTCATCATTAACTATATCGGTATCGTACAAACTCATCAAAGATGCCAGCGACTCTTTTCACAAAAAATCTTACGATTTAAATTGATCGTAAGTTATACTGAAATGTGTATGACTTACGAGTATTTTTACTCTTAAGATTTTTTGTGAAAAGAGTCGCAGGTTCATTATTTTGTTCCTCAAACGCGCATTTCGTCTACATAACATTCATTAGTGATGTTGTTTGTGTTTTTGATATTCTGCAATACCAGAATAAATTCGATTAAATGCATTTGTCCGTTTTGATTAACCGCCTATCAAAATTTATGTCATTTAACGCTTGCAATACGATGTGAGCATTTATTTATTTTCGATTTTGCTTAAAAAAAACAGTATGGGAATAAAAAATACAAAATGAAGCACCATAATTAAGCATGGTAGTAATAAGCAGATTTATAAGTATGATAAGCTCGGTATTAAAGCTAATAGGAAATATAAAAATGTAAACTAACTAAGCATGATTAGAAAGTGGGTAAAACTCATAGCATAAAAGGATAGAATATGATCTAAATGGTAACCATTTAACAAAATACATGTACATATATATTAATAATCTTCACAAACTGTTTAATGTTCGAACTCTAGGTATATTTACAATGTTAGAATATCTATACTCATATTTATAATCTTTTCAGTATAACTAAGTCGTGTAAATTGGTGGTGACAACTTATATAAAATTTTAGAACATACAATAGACATGTTACGCAAACGTCTAAATTTAAGGGATTGAACCTTTGCTCGTACAAATAATTCATCATACGTACTACTATAGTCTTAATATATAAATCGTAAAACCCTTTCTTATTTAGTGGTATAAGATGTGTTGCAAAAATGCCAAAAAAATTATATGAAATAAATGTGTGAAAAATTGTCAATTTATTTAATTTTGTAAGATAGCAACCGATGCGCTCTCAAACAGTCAGTTGATGAGATACTTTACGACACATATTTTTAATGTGGTGAATAAAATTAAGTGGATAATCAATATCAATACCTAATTTGACAATCACATGACATGATATTTTAGCTGTCAGACTGTATATTAAAACAGGCTTCTTCGCAAATGTTGTATTTTCAACTGCAATGACTTGGAATTTATCAGGATTTTCCTGCATACAATTCAATTTAAACCCATGAATTAAAACCTTGCATTATTCCCATTATTCAGAATCCCGAATTTTGTCGAATTAATGTTTAATCAATAAGTTTATGTTTTCAGGCTTACTGTTCTGGTTTTACAAACAGTATATGTAACCCGGTTATATACGCCTTCCGATTTAAAGACTTCAGAAAAGGATACAAGCAAATTTTACAAAGGTCGTCCTGTACTGGTACCAAAGGTAAATATTATGTAAACGTCAGGTTTAAATATTGCAAATTTTTAGGGAAACTAAATAGCTCAAAATGTCATCATTTCCTATAATTTTATGGAGAACTCTTTTAAGCATATTTTAATACTCGTTAATATTCAAATTTTATCAACTGCCTCTTGAGTAAAAATACAGAAAAAGTTATCATGCCTAATCTGATGTTTTGTTTTAATATTTACACCAAGATGTCGTTAAAAGAAATTGGATAGATACCCTGCATTTATCATGCTTTTCAATAACTTCTGATCAACTCGACGAAAGACCCCCTCCTAACTTACCGAAAACTATCATTTTGCATTGACAATAACATCTTGGTGTAAATTAGATACATCCATTCGGGCTAACGCCCTCAAGGTTTATCTAATACATAAAAAATATAATCTGAAAAAATATTGACCACTGGAAAAGATATAACGATCTCTATTAAAATTAAACAATCGGTCCCTTTATGATTAAAGTGTTTTTCCCTCACCTATGTTGATAATCGAAAATCTATACAAAGGAATTAAACTTTTTGATGCGGTATTATTTATTATTGTTTTACTTTGTTATCATACAGGCATTATACTCTATAGAGTGAAGTGTTCTTCTGGAATGAATAATATTGTGCATTTTCATTGTTTCTTGATACATGATCGATGTAACTTTGTGTTAGATAAAGGGCATTAGCTGTCAAATTCATGCTCACCAATTTGACCCAAATTTTCGTATTTGATTTATAACGATTTATACGTATATTCAAATTACAAAAAGTCAAAAAGAAACAATTAACAATGCGAGGACTCGTTAAAATGCATTTCGTGCGTATTTTTAGACTAGACGCCATCTGATTTCCATAGGAACGAACTCCGAAGACTCCTGGTGGTCATATAATCCGATATAAAGATAAATATAAATTTAAAAAGAAACAAACAAACGAGCACGTGCTATCGTATAATGACGATTTTCCAAGGTCTGTTTGATTTCGTTATATATTAAAGATATATTTATATCATCGTTTTACCTATTTAAGAATGATTTTTGGTATGCCGGATCATGCATTCAACGAAATGGTTATTCCTGGTGTCTCCCTTGTTTCTCTTTTCAATGTTGACATTCTGATCAGTTCAATGAAAGAACCACAAGTTGAAAACATACGCAACCTTCTCCACTAAAGGTCAAATTAAAGGTTGCATGAATACGGATTCAAATGAGTTACATCAGGGATGTATGTATTTCAGCTTATTTGGACGAAATTTGACCAATCTGACTGTTAATACCGTAACATTATATCTATATTCTACGGAGCCCTGTTGGTCTCACACAGATTATAAAGTGTCTTTTAAAGTCCTACGCTGAAGATGTGTAAAGTCTAGCGCTGGAGATGTAAAGTCTAGCGCTAGAGATGTAAAGTCTAGCGCTGGAGATGTAAAGTCCAGCGCTGAAGATGTAAAGTCTAGCGCTGGAAATGTAAAGTCCAGCGATGGAGATCTAAAGTCTAGTGCTGGAGATGTAAAGTCAAGCGCTGAAGATGTAAAGTCCAGCACTGAAGATGTAAAGTCCAGCGCTGGAGATGTAAAGTCAAGCGCTGGAGATGTAAAGTCTAGCGCTGGAGATGTAAAATCAATCGAATTATACGAATTCCAAACAAAAAGAAATTAGAAAATTCAGCAAAGAGTCAGAAACTCACTAAAATAAGTAAGAAAATACCAAAACGAAAATAAAAAAATTTATAGACGGAAGAAGAAATGAAGCACACTATGACCAGCAAACAACCATTAGATAGCTGATAGTGGGGGCATAAAGAACCCTCAGATAGCTGATAGTGAGCATAAAGAACCCTCAGATAGCTGATAGTGGGCACAAAGAACCCTCAGATAGCTGATAGTGGGCATAAAGAACCCTCAGATAGCTGATAGTGGGCATAAAGAACCCTCAGATAGCTGATAGTGGACATAAAAATCCCATAGATAGCTGATAGTGGGCATAACGAACCATTAGATAGCTGATAGTGGGCATAAAGAACCCTTAGATAGTTGATAGTGGGCATTACGCAGCAAAGAACAAAACACCCTCAGATAGCTGATAGTGGGCAAAGCGAACCCTCAGATAACTGATAGTGGGCATAACAAACTCTTAGATAGCTGATAGAGGGCATAACGAACCCTTAGATAGCTGATAGTGGACATAAAGAACCCTTAGATAGCTGGTAGTGGGCAAAGCGAACCCTCAGATAGCTGATAGTGGGCATAACGAACCCTTAGATAGCTGATAGTTGGCATAACGAACCTTTAGAAAGCTGCATTCTGGTACAGGATTGTGTGAATGTTCGCCAACGTCGCCAACGTCGCCAACATTTACAAAATCATTACTGTTCGCCAACGTCGCCAACGTCGCCAACATTAACGAAATCATTACTGTTCGCCAACGTCGCCAACATTTACGAAATCATTACTGTTCGCCAACGTCGCCAACATCGCCAACCTTTATGAAATCAATATTGTTCGCCAACGTCGCCAACGTCGCCAACCTTTATTCTATTCTATTCACTATCAGCTATCTAATGGTTCGTTATGCCCACTATCAGCTATCTAAGGGTTCTTTATATACACTATCAGCCATCTGAGGGTTCGCTTTGCCCACAAACAGCTATCTGAGGGTCCGTTATGCCCACTATTAGCTATCTAGGGGTTTGCTATGCCCACTATCAGCTATCTGAGGGTTCGTTATGCTCACTTTTAGCTATCAAGGGGTTCGTTATTCCCACTATCAGCTATCTGAGGGTTCTTTATGCCCACTATCAGCTATCTGAGGGTTCTTTATGCTCACTATCAGCTATCTTAGGGTTCTTTATGCCCCCACTATCAGCTATCTAATGGTTGTTTGCTGGTCATAGTGTGCTTCATTTCTTCTTCCGTCTATAAATTTTTTTATTCTCGTTTTGGTATTTTCTTACTTATTTTAGTGAGTTTCTGACTCTTTGCTGAATTTTCTAATTTCTTTTTGTTTGGAATTCGTATAATTCGATTGATTTTACATCTCCAGCGCTAGACTTTACATCTCCAGCGCTGGACTTTACATTTCCAGCGCTGGACTTTACATTTCCAGCGCTGGACTTTACATTTCCAGCGCTAGACTTTACATCTTCAGCGCTTGACTTTACATCTTCAGCGCTTGACTTTACATCTCCAGCGCTTGATTTTACATCTTCAGCGCTAGACTTTACATCTCCAGCGCTTGATTTTACATCTCCAGCGCTTGACCTTACATCTCCAGCGCTAGACTTTGCATATCTCCAGCGCTAGATTTTACACATATCCAGCGCTAGACTTTACATCCCCAGCGCTAGACTTTACATCTTCAGCGCTTGACTTTACATCTACAGCGCTAGACTTTAGATCTCCAGCGCTGGACTTTACATCTCCAGCGCTAGACTTTACATCTTCAGCGCTGGACTTTACATCTCCAGTGCTAGACTTTACATCTCTAGCGCTAGACTTTACATCTCCAGCGCTAGACTTTACACATCTTCAGCGCAGGACTTTAAAAGACACTTTATAATCTGTGTGAGACCAACAGGGCTCCGTAATATTCCGCTTTTATAATTGTTTGAAACAAAACAAAAACATAGTTTATTTTTTTGTCTTATTTGTAACTAATGACCCTTTAACTGATTATATTATACTGATTTGGTTATACATTTACTTTCAGATTTAAGAATGATTGAACTTAGGGAATCTAGAAGACCCTCACGGAACTGGATATGTGTAGAAACGTAACTGCCATAAAAGAATAAAATTGAAGACTAAATGAACATATTCTGTAATTTTCTTTACAATTTTAAATGTAATAGAAAAAAGATACAGTTATTTTTTAGAAACTTGAATACGGTTTTATTCAAATTTTCTATCGCTTGTTCAATATAAACAGATGGAGACAAACCATTACCATAAACCACAAATTCATTCACTCTTGTAAAATAAACATACTCAAATTATAATTATTTAGAAATTAGTATACATGTATCATTATTAACGAATGTTAGTCAACATTATAAGAAATTGTAAGTTACTGGCTGTACTATTTAACTACAGCACCACAAATAAAAAATATTCGTAGCCAACATTATTTATCTCATAATGACTGAAATATTTGATGTATAATCAGTGATATAATAAACATCTGTAACTTATTGTGATGAGTAATACATGTTATCAAGCAGTTGGTTGTTTTAAAGTTACATAATGACGACTATGTCTTCACAGAACGATATATTTTTTTAAGGTAACCTTACAAGCAAAAGGTCGAATGCATCTTGTGCAGTAAAAATTCTAAATATTTAATTCTATCATCAACCTAGTCGTCAGTGCTTCGCTACTGTCAGGATTTTATAATACTAGTATACAATTCTTAAAATTCGGTTGATAAATTTAGACATTGTTAAACCACCTCAGGTAAATACACTCATCATAGATATCAGGATTAAAACTTTGTACGCCAGACACGTAAAGTTGACCTTAGATTCTTTTGTCTATTCTTTTAAGTTCTTTTGGTCATTTAGGTCTTCAAGTATTTATCCATCTTTGGTTTGCACATTTATTGTATTTGAGAGTTCCTGCTGAAGGAAAATCCAGAAAAGCACCTCGGATTCACATGTTATTTCTATTTACTCATTAAATGTCCTACAACATATAAAAAGTATGCTACAGCAGTAACATGCAGTATGGTTACATGCTTTATGTACGTATATGTTGGCATTGCCGTTGGTTTTCTCTTTTAATGATAGAAAGGTCAAATAACTGTATCTGCAACAACGCCATAATGGAATACAGCAACATTACAATTAATGCAAGAATAAGAAATGACAAATGTACTGAATTCAAATTAAGGATCCAACATCGAAAGTCCTAAACCATGGATTAAAAAGAAAACATGATGGAACAAATAAAAATGGCTGTCATATCCCTGATTTTACGTTTCACAGGAAATTGGTCGGTTGAAACATGTTTTTCGGCACACCAAACCACTTAGAAAGATTTACAGGTCTGTTTCTCTTAGATACAGAGAACTTGACATTCCTCGAATGCACCATTTTGAGCTATCGACCTTAATTTGACCAGACTGTGAATCTATGAACGATCTAAAGATATGTCATTAAGGTGTTCTTTGCGCTTTGCATGCTTACTCGTGTGTCTTGAAAGTAACGTTTTTCAGTCCGACTTGTACGTAAAGTAACCTGTAATTGTTCCCCCGTTTTAGTTCATCCCGTACAGTGCAATGGGTACTATTCGGTATGGGTTTTGCTTATTATTGAAGGCCGCACGGTGACCAGTAGTGGCTAACATCTATGTCATTTGGTCTCTGGTGGATAGTTTGGCACTCATACCACATATCCTTATTTTATAATATACACACAACATATACACATCTACTAGTTTACAAACGTCTGTGTATGAAATGTTTTAGACGTATGTATCCTTATGATAAATTGTTTAAGAAATTGGCATTATATATTATAGTCTTATCAATACTAGATATTTGCCAACAAAATCTGTTTTTTTTAAATGAAATGCTTTTTTACATTACCGTTATTCAAAAATTTAACTGTAGATCAGTGAAAAATCTACAAGATCAGGCATATCTTATAAATTTTAATCTCAAATACAGGTGATGCAGGTATGTTGCTTCTCAAATTAGAATTTAGAATTTCATAGTTAAAATGATTTCATTACTCACAAAAAGGATCCTCCTAAACCCCAGTATTTTTTGTACAGATATCAACAAAATATAGATGGATTTATTCATTAATAAATTATTTTTCTTATATATGTACCAAGTCTTTGGAAATACAAGTCAAAGTGAAGACACATTTGCCAGTTGTTTGAGAAGCTTGTCTCCTAGCTCGTCGAATATCATTCATTGATTGATTGTTGTTTGCTTTACGTCAAATATCTCCTGAATAGGGATCGACCGGGATGAGGGGCGGGAAATTTGGACTGCCACTATAAAGTGAGGGTATGTTGAATAGGAATAGAATTAAAGCCTTGCAACAGGCTACTTACACGGACGCCTCGAAGAGTTGTAGCAAGGGTTCTGTAACGTACAGCGAACTGGGCACTATCTCTACGCGAGGTATCGGATTAAAAGTCCCCATTATCAGTGGATTAGGATATACGTACTGATACATGATCATCCCGCATCTTCAATATGAATACAAATCAAAATAGGCGTAAACAAACATACGTGTACTGTGTTACTCGCTCATTCATTAACGTGCCGTAAATTGATTCCTAATTGATAATGACATGAAGACAGGTACAAAGTATCTATTTACAGATAAGCAAAAACATCTCTTTTGGCAGATTACGTAACGTTGGCAAGTGTGCAAGGTGCCACAATAATAAGTATGGTTGTATCCGTTAAAATGTACATCAATTGCATTTTTGAATTAGGTGAAAAGATTTCTTGGCGTTTAACAAACGAATGTATCCTATCTTGGGGAGATGTAAATGGCATTTAATGTACAAGATCGGTTTATCAAATTTGATCCAAAAAGAAATATTTTGCTCATTATTTTTAATGGTTCTTTAAGATGATTCCACTGTATGATTTTTGTTTAATCCTGGCAAAATCTAGGATTTTTAACTTGAATTAAAAGAAAAAAACATAATACGACTTTTTGACGACCCCGAAAAATATATAGAACATACAATAAGATGAAGGCTTTTAAATAATATATGATGTA
The DNA here is from genome assembly GCF_021869535.1 of Mytilus californianus. Lineage (NCBI taxonomy): Eukaryota > Metazoa > Mollusca > Bivalvia > Mytilida > Mytilidae > Mytilus > Mytilus californianus. The sequence goes on from NW_026262668.1 coordinate 126,380,813, forward strand.
TATATATATATATATATATATATATATATATATATATATATATATAGCTGCATGTTAGTTTGGTGCATTAAAATTAGTTCAGGTCATGCGAATAGATCAAACAACGTAAGCATGCAGTTTTCTTTATCTTTAGCGCATTTACATGAATGCATGGGGTATAATCAGTAATACTTGAGTTGTTAAAAGATTTTATATCATTATGTTTGTTAAAATGTAAGTATAAACGATCATTTTCTCTGAATATATGTATTTCTAATTGAATTAGATTAAATTAACAAAAACTAGACAAAGATGAGGCCTCCGCTGCATGCATGGATATAGTGCAGTAAATATTTGATTTAGTAGTAAACAAGGATGTTGAAATGCAATTTAAACGATTAAGTCTGAATGAATCATTTGATGCCCCCAACAAAAGAAGGATCTAACACTGCCATTATTGAAAATTTAAAGAAAATCAAAATATTGATAAGGTGCACACTCTAAAAATATGTAATAATACCCTTTAATTTATATAAAAATGTATATGCATAATTTCAATGAATAGGACAGAACTCAACATTCTGTCATTTGACAAATTAAAATACATTCTGTGAATATGCACAACTTTTTTTTTATATGAACACACATTTAGCATAATATAAAAGCTCAAGCTTAAAAACTTTAGGAAGAGATAGCTGAATAAACCAAGTACCTTTGCATGCTAATTTAAAAAAAGTGAAAAAAAAGTGCAACATTCTGTCTTTTGTGGAAAATTTTAAGAAAATCAAAATCCTGATCAAATGCAAATACTTGGAATATGAACCAAGTTCTGACATATACATACAAGTTCTAGCTTGAAAACAGAAGGAGGTCTTAATCGGAAAAACCATGTACCCCTCGTGGCTTATATTAACGAACGAAAGAGACAAAGTTCTATAAACTCCTGACAAAATATGAAAATAAGAAGATGTCGTATAATTACCATCGAGACAATTCTCTTCCAAAAACCAAATTACGTAGAAGTTAGCAGCTATATGTCACCGCAATGTCTTCACTGCCTTCAACAAGGATCAAAACCCATACCGCATAGCAAGCAAATGCACATCTTAAGTATACGAACCAACAACATACATAATATAATAGTTCAAGCTTGAAAACTGTAAACATGTAAAGGATTAACCGGTCAAACCATATATCCTAAGTGGGATGGACAGCTTAGCAAATAGATTCCTAAAGTATTTTCATTCTTTTCATTTGGTTGCGTCTTATCGCACCCCCCCCCCCCTAAAAAAACCCACCTGTTTATATAATAATAAAATATATTTTGGTATTCGAAAACAAATTCACTGAACCAGCAATCAATCATAAACAAATTTGAAAATTGTAAGCAACTAATTTCATTACTGAAAATTTGATTGGATAATATTGTAACGTGTAAAAAGTAGGAAATGCTGTAGATATCAACGATAAATGGCTGATCGTCGGAGAATTCACCTAGATCATCTTGATATTTATAGAGTTTTAGTAATTATCCTAATAAATGTTATACTAAGTACTTATAATTATCTTATTTATCTACTAAGCATGAACTAGTTCAAATATCGTATATTGAACCCGGAGCGGGCCGATCAGTATAGTGTACTGTGACATCACGAATATAATCAGAACAAAAATTGAAAAATTGTTTCAGTCAAACCGCTTAAAATTTCATAACACAATCCAACAAAATATGTTTAAAAGTCTTTTTATTTTCCTTGAAAGATAGAGATATCGAAAATCAATATCAAACGGTATGTGTCGTTTTAATATAATACTGATAAAAAAAATATGGCTTTACATATATTTGGCTTCACGGTTAAAAATGAAACACTGCTGTAATGTTTGATCCCTTTCACACTACAGTATAATTTTAACAAGTAATTCATGTCGCTCCAGGCAAAATAGCAGCTTCGCTTTTGTTCAGTTGGTCATCTTATCTGCGTATGGCCCTCAGTGCCATGAATTATCTCAAAAACTTTACATTACCTTACATTTTTTTCTATCAGCATAAATGGACCTTATACTTTTGCGAAAGTTATTTCTTTACTTTTTTCATTTGCCTTGAACTCCTAACAATACGCTAAAAGAGTATGTCTAACTTTTTTTTCTTTCAAAACAAATGTAGATACTACTTTCTTCTATAAAAAGACACTTCTTATCAAGATTTGTGTCTAGTATAAAGATTAAAACGAAACGAACATGATAAGTCAACACGTGATGAATACAACAATAAATGTTTGAAATTTTCGGTTTGACGATACTAACGATGTTTAAAAGAAAGAGGAGACTTAACCAAGGGGTAATACAAATAACATTTATCCAAGATAACAACAACACCATGACCAAGAGAAAAACAAAGAAAAGACAAACAGCATTCTAAAAACACCACATGGAAAACTAGAGATTGAGCAACACGAACTCCACCAAGAAACCGTGGTTGAAATTAGCACCTTGCTACATTTTCAATTATTTGGTCATAGACACGTGGATGTTAGCATTTCTGGAATACCAGCATCTCCACTCTTGTCAAATGAGTCGAGCATGTGGATTTAATCAGTTTATAATACGAGTAGTTTTTGTACAGAAACAGATATCAAACATGCATCAAGAAATTAGCTATTACCTTTCAGAAGTACATGCTTTTACGACCCTAGAACCTTTGTTATATACCTTGATATATAAAGAAAACGGTTCCTTAATCGCTAAACATAAAGTAATCTACAAGTCAGAAACATATTATTACCATAAAACACATAAATGTAACACATAAATGTATTTTATGATTATAACTTGTTTGTGACTTGCAGATTACTTTATGTTTGACGGCAAAGGAACCGTTTTTACATCGGATGACCGTGAGGGTATTCCGGTGTATTGTTGCCACAGACATTTCTACCCACGTGACTTTCGTTTTTTGACTGATAACCGAACGCAAAATAACATTCCTTATTGCTTGTTATATATCAATTTCATCAATAAATATTCATGAAAATATTTTTTAGGAACATAGATAAATGATATGAAAATGTTTTGTCGTGAGAAATATATATATATCAATAACAAATCAAGAATACCGAAAACTTGTGTTAAGGCATGCGGAAGAATACCTCAAGAACGTTTTGCGGGAAAATATGAATACCTTCTCAAATCCAATCTATTAGAAAAATCGAATTATTACAGAAGAGTGTTAACCATGCACTTGCACTGCACTATTATTAATATAGTAGAATAGAATGATATACAAATGGATGAAAATTATATATATATGTAACTGTTATATACAAATATTAATATAATATATAACAACAAACCAGAGTATACTGATTTGTATCACTACAATATAATAGTTATTACAGTGAGGTTGAATTCCCTGTCATTTATTCATCATCCACGCACGAACTTGTCTCAGAAAAAAATATATCTATGTACCTTAATCTCACTTTAAGGTATAGAGATGTGATTTTTTTTTCTGAGACAAGTGCTTGTGACCATCCACAAGAACTTGCGGACATCCGATGTTCAGTACTTCAGTACTTTGATTACACCTTATTATAACATAAATAATGTAAATTCAGAAATTATTGCGTGCATTTATTATTGCGATTTTGTCATTTTAGACTAAAATGCGATTTTAATTTTTGCGATATTGAGAAAAATCCTGTTTAATTCATACAAAAAATTTCAAAATGCGAGTTTAAATTATTGCGATTATAACCCTGTCGCATTTTGCGCAATAATAAAAACATCGCAATAATTTCTGAATTTACAGTATATATAAGTGAGATAATTTGAGAAAGATTATCAACCTTTAGTGCCTTTGTTACGTCCGGAAGCACTGAGGAAATGATTGGTCATAATTGATCTTTCTATAAGGTATATAACATCTACTAGATCCACGTATGTACACATAACTTAGTTTGATTAAACATTTGACGCATCTGAAAGAGGCTACAACAAGTCAAAACTGTTGTGGTAATTCGTTGCATTCCTTGATTGACTGCATGCATGTTTGTCTTTTACTAATTTCACGAAATCGACCAAAAAAAAACTTCATTTAAGTTATAGGTATCCTAAGTGCGTCCATTTTTAAAAAAACTTGTTATATCATTTGACGCTGTAGTAGCTTATAAATTATACCGATTTCCATACATTTTCAGGACTTAATTAATTACAGACCTACCATAATCGTAAATATACAAGCAGATAATATTAGTTTGTGAACAAATTGGAATAAACCACTTGTCATATGCTTTTACATTGTTTTTAAAGTATTTATTGTAGATTTTAATTGGACCACATTGAACATCGACCTGATAATGCCTGACCCTGCCGGCAAACCCGGTCTCAACCCTTTTGGAGTCAATGCAATTCCCTCAGTTTTTGTTTGATACCTTAAGTTGTCTTCTTAATCGATTAATGAGGTTTGAACTTCGGTAAATTACTGTTGCTTTGATTTATGTATAAATAATAGAATGTAAATAAAAGTATAAGTCAATTATACAACAGCTAACAATATTAAAACAGAACTAAGACGAACAACATAAGAACAAATTATAACAATTATATGACTCACCAAACGGTACTAATCACAAAAACCGGTACCAAAGAGACAAAAAACACAAAGTACATATCTAAGAGTACTCGCAGTCTTGTCTTTGTTAGCACTGGCAAAAACTCGCACAGATTCCATTTACTCAATAAACCAAGATCTCCTAAACTGTTAAACATCCTATGATTTATCAGTAAAACCCACCCGAAGGTTTAGGAGGACCTCAGATTCATAAAAAGGTGGACAGTGCAATTCCTTTACTCAAAATCCAGAATATATCTTTCGTCAGGAGGATAAAATTTCAAAGTCTGATAAAAGTCAGTCGAGCTTTCAGGTAGGACTAATAATTGACAAGCACTCATGATTGTTACCAAATTCCAATTCTCAGAAAAATGTTAGTTTTCGGTATACAACGTTTATATACGTATGTACCAGGTATGCCACGTTTTTGAGATAAATCTTTTTCCTGGTGTCTTTCATGATGGATTTTCCTGTTTTTCTTTGCAATGAAAGAAGCATTAGGATCAGTAAAATTAGTGAGAAACTTTAACGATGTCAAAACAATTAACCATAAAAAAATTATATATATAAATCTAAATTGAAAACAACGTTCAAACCTATGATTGCGTTGGATAAAAAGCGCAATTTTCATACGTGTGCATGCAAAACAAATTTCTTGGTAGAGGGGTCTAAATACAGCACAAACAACATTTTCCAAAAGACCAAATGAGTGAAAAAGTATATTTTAACATAACGCATTTGACTAGCAGGTCGAACAACTGATGTTCTTTAACCCTGCTGACTGCCATTGGCGATTGCCAAATAAACGGATCACAAGATGTAAAAAAATAGATATTATCATTAATTTATTACCAAACAGAAAACAATAAACTTGCGGAAAAGATGGTATACCGCAAACATGCAAAAAATTTGTACACCATATCCGGATTTCGACAATTCTCTTCAGTGATGTTAGGAATCGAAACGGTATTTGGAAGGCCATATAATTTACCTCAATTTAGGATAGATTCTTTGAATTTTGAAAGAGTCAAAATAGGATGAACGGATCATATAAACCCGAAGGCAAATATAATACAAGCCCAAACGAAATATATAATTTTATTTATAGTATATATATGCTTTGTTTCTTAGATACTGTAAGCAATAGGTCAACTATATTTGATGCATGGAATGATTTTAAGGTGTACATGTCTGTCTTGCAGGGTTCATCTGACCTTGTTACATATATACATGGTACACATCATTTGCAATTGTATTAAGATAGACCTTTAAACTAAATATATAAAAACAATATATTCAAATATTCAAATTCAATGTAAATACCGTTTATAAGCTCATAACCTAAGCATAGTAACAGGCAGTTAGTTCTTAAGTTGAACTGTTACACCAATATCATAGATTATGGGAGGTTTTGACGGTGCATTACATTTGCGCGCATTACCATTACATTTGCGCGCAAAAATCATTACGTTTGCGCGCAGCTTTTGATTACATGTGCGCTCATTCTTTTACAGGTAAACTCAGGTAAATAGCAGGATAAGTCTGTTTTATTGTGCACAAGCACTTAGTCCTGGAAATATATACAGATAAGGATGTAAAAACATAATAAATCTAAAGATTAAAAGTATTGATTTTACATGTCGTAACATGCACAAAAATACTTGAATGTGTTGAATAAAATCTTTCTGCGGCCCGCAAACATGTTTATCCCCGCCGCGTACTGTACATGCCTGTCCCATGTCATCAGCCGGTAATTCAGTGGTTGTCGTTTGTTGCTGTATATTTGTTTTTTTCGTTTATTGTTTTCTCCATAAATCAGGCCGTTAGTTTTCTCGTTTAAATTGTTTTACATTTGTCTTTTCGGGGCCTTTTATAGCTTACTATGCGGTATGGGTTTTGTTCATTTTTGATGCCGAACTGTGACCTATAAATGCTTACTTTAATGTCATTTAGTCTCTGGTGGAAAGTTGTCTCTTTAGATATTATAATACTGATAAAAATTGTATGTACAAACTGTGACACTGCTTTATTTGAAGAGGAATAACTCTGTATACTTGATTCACTAAGATACAGTAAAATCCGAAATAAGTATATAAGAAAGTCCATCGGTTTAAAAACCAATCAAGTTGTTATATGTCATAAATATAAAAAAGAAAATTTTAAATGGTATATTTTAAAAAATTCAGAAAAATTTAGAATATAATTTTTTTGTTTTTGTTTTCATAAATTGTGTTTATTACAGTAAATCACTCTCCGCTTGTATTATGTATTCTGTTTTATTATTTAAGAAATGACTGTAATATTTTTTCTGTCTATGAAAAAATAACATCAAAAATGAAGTGCACACTGAATAATCCGCGTAGCAGGTTATTTTAAAGTGTGCACCACATTTTTTAGGTTATTTTGAATAGACAGAAAAAATATTACAGTCATTTCTTATAATTTAATTCAAAATTCCATTTTTAAAGAGCAAATCATGAAAAAAACGATGGCGTCACGTTCACATGGCAAAATTATGTCTATGAGCCGATAGACCAAAAAAAATTCAGCCAATCAGAAGACTTGTTACATCCAAAATTAAATTATTATGTTGTATTTCGATTACACTTACAAATAGGATATTTTGGTAAAATTCTGACTATTGGTTCATATGAATTATTATCTGTTAATTGGAATAAAGTATTATTATTATTAAAGGCCCGATTTGGCCTCAAATTTTTGATGAAAATCAATACATTGTTGAAGACCGTACGGTGACCTATAGTTGTTTAGATCCGCTTTATTTGAACACTGTTTGAGGCATGAGCACATTTGGCCATTTTTATGGACCAACTGCGGACTCATGAAATATTTGTTAAAAAGGATATTTTAACTTGCCGAGGGTGTGACACTTAGTTTCTTTACACAAAGCATTAGATTTTCCGTCCCAATTTTGGCTGTGCATGCATGTTTCTACACCTCACTCTGCAAAATGGACGACCGATGTAGGGGGGATCCTATCCAAACACAGGCAGAATAATTCTTATATCTGTCTCTTCAGTCACTTACAGATTCGGCACAAAATTGCTCCACAGTCTATAGATTGTGAAAAGATACCGCTATGAATATTTCGTCATGTTCTTGCAAATCAAAATCATTGTAATGATGGAGTGTAGAGTCACCTACAAATCTTATCAACCCCTGTTCATTTTTAGGTGCACAAAGAAATGTCTGGCAATCTCTTATTGATCTGCATTCAATGACTTGAAGAACATTAGATCTACCACCATTTGAAATAGATCTTGTTGTCTCTTTGACGCAATCTCCGTTTCCATTCTCAATTTTACTCCTTATTCTTTCTGCTGAATTTTGTAGAATGTTCCACATCATATCAATCAAACACGTCCACGACACACCCGAAGTTTTCAAAATAAGCTATTAGGGTTTTAAATGCGTCCTTGACCAATCTCCAAAACTGTTGTACTTTTCTACATAAAGACTATAAACAATACCCATACCATCTCTGATCAGGGTGTACTGGTTTTCAATGCAGAGATATTACACACTCAGCTAAAGGTATACATTTCCGTACAGTATCACATGAGAGTGTATTGTAATCATTATCCATATGAAGATAATTGTCATCTACAAACCAGGCAAAAATATTTATCAGAGAGGTAGTAATAAATTGTAAAGCTGTTGGAATACTAAATTTTGACGGACAAAGATAACAATAATTTGAAACTTCGAACGATCGTAAACTGCTTTTCACAATTTTTTCCGCATCATGACTTGAAGGATCTGGAAGAAAGGAACAATATGTATCTGAGCAAACTTTCGACAACGAACATGCTTTTTTTCACAAACAGATCATCATGTTGACTTTCTGTTAGTTTTTGGAAAGCAAAATCATGCTCCGACTGATTTGAAGCATCAGGAGCAAGTTATTTTTTTTTTCATTTCAGCCAGTAGTTAGCAATGCATGCTGATTAATGACGCAGCGCCTTATCCTTGAAGTAATCTATAGAGAGTAAACTTACCACTGGATAGTCTGTCTAGTAATTTGTGTCATTTAAAACATAATTGGCACGCTCAAATGACTCGATATACCTTAATTGCTTATAGCGTTGTATGACTTTTGTCTGCAGAATAAAATATTGGACCAGCCTAATTGTAATGCCATGGAGCGAGTGTTAACGCAAGTTGATTCATCATCACACGCATTGGTTTTACCCTTATTCAAATGTATCAAAATTTATTAGTGTACATGTATAGGCTTATAACACGACCTAAGCTACTTGACTTGTTCTTATTTAATGGAATTAGCACTGTCTATGATTTTCCGGATCAATTCGGATGTGTTCCAATGTGGTTTAAAATTAGTCTATTCGAAAAACTCAACAAGAATAAAAGCACCTCAAAAGTTATTAAACCTTATCATCTGTACTTATTCAAACATCTAGACACAAACATTGATACAAATCTATATTCTTATTTACAAAAAATAAGAAAATGCATATTTAATTCATTGTGAAAAACACAGCAATTCAAATGCCAGGGGCAAATAGGAAAAGGGACCGTAACATGACTTATTAAGGTGGATATTGAATAGTAAAACTGCTAGGCTATATGATAAATATTATAAAAAAGGCTTGTAAAAGTTGATGTGTATGTTCTATCAAACTATGATATATTAAAACTTCTTAGGTATTGATTGTTCCACTATTTTGTGTCAAAATCGACAAAGTTTGATGTATGTAAGAAATTCAATATACTTTGACAGACGGTAAGATTGAAAAACATGTCACATGTAATTGAAATTCTTCAAATTTACTCTATGTGTATTTTCATATGATATTTAATTTTGATATTAAATGAAAGCTGATACATTACTCTTTCATTTCATAGCAAATATTTGCTGATATCTTCATTCAGAAATTAATTATAAGCGTTCCCGTGTTTGATAATGAAAAAGAAAAAAAAATCGGAAAATCACGCTTTACCGCTATTTTACAAAAAACTGCACCGTGGGAAAACTCTACGAAAGGGCTAAAATGATAGTATAATGTTTACTCTATCATCGTGTGGATTTTCAGCTGTGAGGTATGTCGGTCCATTAAATTCTTAAAATAAGCGACTTTTTTCTTGATTTGTCACTCCACTATTAAGGAATTGTCGAAATACACTATGTAAAACAGAGGGAATAGACATGTGAACAAGACCTTTTAATTTTTGTTATGTTTGACAAAAATTAGTCTGAGATATGTAATGAACCATGACTATTGCACTATTTTTTCTGTTGCATACACACAATTTAAAAAAAATATCACTTGACACGAGGCGCACAAAACACAAAAGTTTTAAAATGTATTACTCTGTAAAGACTTTGCGAGGGTTTGTTTGTGGCTTCAATGTTGCCCAAACAAGAACAGAAAACATCCAATTGTCATAGGTGTTAGGATTAAGTAATAATTGTATAAAAATACGATTCAGCAGAAATCTGGTAAATGCAATAATATGGTCAGCTTTATTACATTTGTTAAGCCATGCACGTTCGTATATAATTATTTGCACACATCCTTGACAAGGTCTGTAGATTTAGTTTCATAAAACATTCATTCATTTGTTATAAAACTGACAGTTGGAAATGAACAGTACAAAAAATCAGTTTGTTAGGCTTAAGTAGGCTATGGTTATATATGATTTGAACTTGTAGAATTTGCTTTATTTCTTATTTAAAACAACGAAGTGGTTATACACTAACTACTAAACTAGTAATGCATTTGTCTTGTATTGCTCATATCATGTAAATTAACAAAATTGATAACTGTCAGAGTGTATTTCTTGTTACTGCATTTATTCTTCACATTGCATTCTATATGACCTGGAATAAAATAAAAAGAGAATAGTTGAATAATGCTCATTATTATATGACCTATTTTGAAAAGTGTAATGAAATCAACAAAATCAAAGAAAAATAAGTCCTAAACTTGAAATCGACATTTTACGTTGAACTCCTGGTCTATTTGATAGTAATAACCTGAAAGGTATCTGGATGATTGGTTCCAACTCCGATTCGTACCAACCAATTCGTCCCAAGTTGCTTGGTCAATTCGTTCCAACCGTTTAAAGAAATTGTTTAACCATATGAACTATTAAAATAGCCTTTTTACGTTTATTTTAAATGCTGCACATATATAAAATTATATAAAAATATTTAAAATTTATTTCTATGGTTTATACTGAGAATGATAAATTGACAATTATAGTATTTATTTAAATAAATATTTCATGACAATTTAATATAAAAAAAAAACTAACTAATTTTATTTTCAAATAAATCATTATTTTATTATAATTGCTTATTGTATTTTAATACTATGCGCATAAAAGTCTTTTATAGATATAAGAAGATGTGGAATGAGTGCCAATGAGACAACTCTCCATCCAAGTTAAAATTTATAAAAGTAAACCATTATAGGTCAAAGTACGGTCTTCAACACGGAGCCTTGGCTCACACCGAACATCAAGCTATAAAGGGCCCCCAAAATTACTAGTGTAAACCATTCAAACGCGGGAACTTTTTATGCATTCATCAAAAGGATAAACCCGTACTCAGATTGAGTCGAAGCTTGGGTCATAAATGCTTGTAAATAATAATTAAACCATACCAAATATACTATGATTTTATAATGTGCATCGTTACTTAACTCCTGGCACAGCAAAAGAACTTCTTTACCAAATAATAAGTGGATGTTTTCAGCTCGATAAAGTCCCATTAGAATAGACAAGAGGAATAATAAATCCAAAATTAAAACCGAAGTCAGACGATGAACGTATACCACTAAACTACGGTGGAATAACATTGATATCAGTACCATGTAAAATATACTGTATTATTCTTAATCAACGGCGTCGTAAATGGTTAGAAGATAACGATCATTTATGTAAGGAACAAAATGGCTTTCGCAAAGGTAGAAGCTGTGAAGAACATACCCAAGCGTTATACTTGACTTTGAACGATAGAAAAATATTTTGACTGTCAACACATGTATGCTTTATCGACATGTGAAAAACGTTTGATACCGTGAATAGAAGACTACTACGGCATAAACTGCGAGTCTTGGGAATACAGGGAAGCATATCTGCAGCGGTACAGTCACATTACACTGACGTCAAATGCACTGTCCGACTGAATAATGACTAAACCCCTTGGTTTTACGTAGCGAACGGCGTAAAACAAGGCTGTATTTTGTCACCAACTCTTTTTTCCGTTTATATAAACGACTTTGCAGTACATATCAATGCGCTTAACTGCGATGTACGTATGGATGATACTATGTTGAGCATTTTGATATATGCTGATGATATAGCATTGATAGCACCGGATGAAAACAGTATGCAGCAAATGTTGAACGTTGTTACGGAATGGTATGAAACATGAAACTGTCCGTTAACGCAGATAAAACGAAAGTTGTTCATTTTCATCCTCAATCAATAGCGGTCTCCGAGTTTAGTTTTGAATGTAGTGGACACAACATAATGAAAATAAATTCATACACATATCTAGACTAGACGAGCATCTTACATTTCGGAAGAACGCGAAAGAACTGTCAAAATTAGCCAGAAGAGTATTAGGTCCATTGTGTGGTAAAGTTGTGGCTGCTGGTGGAATGACCCATGTCGTTTATACGAAGCTTTATTCAACAGTAGTTGAGCAGATACTTTTGTATGGAAGCGGAATATGCGGAACGAACACATTCAATGAAATAACATCTGTTCAGAACTGTGCATGTAAATACTTTCTAACCGTTGGAAAATACACAGCAAATTTATCTTCTCGAGGTTATATGGGTTGGACATCTTGTGAAACCAAACAGAGAAAGTCCTGCACACGTCTTTTGTGCAAGGTATATAGACTGGATGAAATGAGACTGCCGAGTAAAATTTGGAAATATTCGGCACGTCGACGTAAAGGATGGACATTCATGGTCAACAAACTGATAAATGAGATTGATATGGACTTATACTAGTATGTAAAAGAAAAGTAAATCGTCTGGTATCGTTATTTCAAGATTGAAACTTAATATTTTTTTATCTTTAAAATCATTGTCGGACATCATTAGTCGTTATATTAAACTTCATCGTTATAGTATTTCTGTTTCTCATTTCATTGCATTTTGAAATATGTAAATACAAACAATAATTTCTATCAAATTAAAGTCGCGCATTTCGCTTTTCTGGGAGCAAGTGTCAATTTTTAACCAATGGCATGCGATTAATTTGGAAAGACTGCATGTGCTACAATAATAATTTTATCACAAAAGACTACTTTTAAGTGAATTTGCTTAAAAGCAAACTTTAATATAACTGAATTGTGATACCCTTAACTCAATATGTCTAGCCATTATAGGCTTTTGAAGGATAAAGACGAACGTCTAGTGGTAGCAGTAATTCAAACATACAAGTTTGGGCAAGATACACTTGGTTTATATGAACTGATAACATTTAAATAATTAACTGTAATTATGGTTTGCTTGCATACATTTAATTATGTTGACCTTGCATATGTTTTACTCGCACGTAGTGGTATTACAAAAAAAAATGTAACCATATGTGGATTCTTAAAAACTCTAAAGAACTTCTGGATAATTTTAAATCTCGGTATTTTTCTGAAATTAGTTCTTTCAAAACTTTTGCTTTTTCAACCTTGTATACCACCATTCCCAATGTAAAATTGAAAAACCGTCTAAAAGAAATAATCCACATGCTTTTCAACATAAAAATGGTAGCATACGCTATAAATTTATTACTTTGGGATACCATAAGGCATATTTTGTTTAATAGTGAACAAAAGGGTAAAACATGCTACACAGAGGAACAAGTGATCTGTATGCCTGAGTTTCTCATTGACCTCTTCTTATTTTCATATGAATCGGAGTTCCTTCAGACACTTGTCAAAAACAAGAAGATCAAAGAAGCCAGGTTATTTGATTTCACTTTCAGATATATTGATGTTCTTTCCATTAACAATCCGAACTTTTCTGATTATGTTCCATTAATAGATCCCCCAGAACTAGAAATTAAAGAAACAACAGACACGGCTTCCTCCGCCTCATATTTAGACTTATACCTCGAATTTGACATACACAGTCATCTCAGTACCAGAATCTATGACAAACGAGACGATTTTAATTTTGAAATTATCAATTTCCCCCACCTTGGTAGCAATATACCAACTTCACCTGCATATGGGATATACATTTCCCAACTTATTCGGTATTCAAGACCTTGCAGCTCCTACTCAGACTTTGTAAAACGTCACCAGTGTCTGAGCAGAAAGTTGATGAACCAGGGGTATGTCAAAGAACGTCTCGTCATTTTTCTAAAAAAGTTCATCGGAAGGTACCAAGACCTTGTTGATAAATATTCCGTATCAACTTCACAAATAATACACGATGGTCTTGAAGTATAGATTCTGCGTACTGACGTTGTTTATCATCTTAATAACGTATTATAGTATTCGTTTATTTGTCTTTATTAATATTACTTTTACTGTTAAGTATGTTTTTTGTGATATCCATTTGACGTGACTCTGTACTTATGTATCCCGTCATACTTTGAACGACAAAATTATTTTATATCTACCTGTGTGCCGTCAAACGTGCGATTCTACGCCAGTACTTAAAACCTTCCATCCTTTTTTATGGGTGGATTTTACATCGATAAATAAAATCGTATAATAAAAAAGCAAAATGAGGATGTTAAATTTGATGTATGCCTTTTTGTGCTTCTTTGTTACATTTGTTTGTTTTTATATTGATTAAGATGATCACACAATGTTGACTGCTGTACCCCTATTTTTGACATTTTTACCTATTGTGTCTGTTTGTTTTGTTCACGCATCGTTGTCAATATAATGGAATTTGATGCGACTGTCATACAAGTGAGAGGTTTAGCTAGCTATAAAACCAGGTTCAATCCACCATTTTCTACATAAGAAAATGCCTGTACCAAGTCAGGAATATGACAGTTGTTATCCATTCGTTTGATGTGTTTGAGCGTTTGATTTTGCCATTTGATTAGGGACTTTCCTTTTTGAATTTTCCTCGGAGTTCAGTATTTTTGTGATTTTACTTTTTGAACATCATATTGAACAAAATTGTATCCAACGAAGTATTATATATTTACATATATCGTTATTGATCATCAAATCTCTTCAGCACTTTCATAACTTTCAGCACCGCGTACGACTCCAACTTCATTTTCAGTGCTTGCAGCGCTATCGTTTTCGACGCTGTTAGGGTCACCAACGTCTTCATTAATATTCGTGTTACCCACATCTATAACAAAATTTAAAAAAGAATAGTTTCCATACCACTTTTTACAGTTCAACAGTAAGTATTAGTCGTTTTACTTCTATGGATGAAAAAAATACAACCATGTAAAGAGTCATTATGTGTCTTTTAATATGAAAAGGTATTGGGATTATTATTGAAATTTGAAATAAGACATACTAGTAGCGATAATATTTTGCCCTACTTTCCAAATTATGTTTCGTCTTTAAGTTATTGGTCATCATGTTGATAGTTATGTTGATAGTTGCACTTTTCGGTTTTTTTATTGTGTGTTTTACTTTTACGACATATGGTCTAGATATAGGCAGAGGGGATGTTTGTTTGCACGTAAGACTGGTTCAAGCGCACCATTACGACATATGGTCTAGATATAGGCAAAGGGGAGGTTTGTTTGCACGTAAGACTGGGTCAAGCGCACCATTACGACATATGGTCTAGATATAGGCCAAGGGGAGGTTTGTTTGCACGTAAGACTGGGTCAAGCGCAAAATTACGACATATGGTCTAGATATAGGCAAAGGGGAGGTTTGTTTGCACGTAAGACTGGGTCAAGCGCACCATTACGACATATGGGCTAGATATAGGCAAAGGGGAGGTTTGTTTGTAAGTAAGACTGGGTCAAGCGCACCATTACGACATATGGTCTAGATATAGGCAAAGGGGAGGTTTGTTTGAACGTAAGACTGGGTCAAGCGCACCATTACGACATATGGTCTAGATATAGGCAAAGGGGAGGTTTGTTTGCACGTAAGACTGGGTCAAGCGCACCATTACGACATATGGTCTAGATATAGGCAAAGGGGAGGTTTGTTTGCACGTAAGACTGGGTCAAGCGCACAATTACGACATATGGTCTAGATATAGGCAAAGGGAAGGTTTGTTTGCACGTAAGACTGGGTCAAGCGCACCATTACGACATATGGTCTAGATATAGGCAAAGGGAAGGTTTGTTTGCACGTAAGACTGGTTCAAGCAGACCATTACGACATATGGTCTAGATATAGGCAAAGGGGAGGTTTGTTTGCACGTAAGACTGGGTCAAGCGCACCATTACGACATATGGGCTAGATATAGGCAAAGGGGAGGTTTGTTTGTAAGTAAGACTGGGTCAAGCGCACCATTACGACATATGGTCTAGATAAAGGCAAAGGGGAGGTTTGTTTGCACGTAAGACTGGGTCAAACGCACCATTACGACATATGGTCTAGATATAGGCAAAGGGGAGGTTTGTTTGCACGAAAGACTGGGTCAAGCGCACCATTACGACATATGGTCTAGATATAGGCAAAGGGGAGGTTTGTTTGTAAGTAAGACTGGTTCAAGCGCACCATTACGACATATGGTCTAAATATAGGCAAAGGGGAGGTTTGTTTGCACGTAAGACTGGGTCAAGCGCACCATTAAGACATATGGTCTAGATATAGGCAAAGGGGAGGTTTGTTTGCACGTAAGACTGGTTCAAGCGCACCATTACGACATATGGTCTAGATAACGGCAAAGGGGAGGTTTGTTTGCACGTAAGACTGGGTCAAGCGCACCATTACGACATATGGTCTACATATAGGCAAAGGGGAGGTTTGTTTGACTGGTTCAAGCGCACCATTACGACATATAATCTAGATATAGGCAAAGGGGAGTTTTGTTTGTACGTAAGACTGGGTCAAGCGCACCATTACGACATATGGTCTAGATATAGGCAAAGGTGGGGTTTGTTTGCACGTAAGACTAGTTCAAGCGCACCATTACGACATATGGTCTAGATATAGGCAAAGGAGAGGTTTGTTTGCACGTAAGACTGGTTCAAGCGCACCATTACGACATATGGTCTAGATATAAGCAAAGGGGAGGTTTGTTTGCACGTACGGCTGGTTCAAGCGCACCATTACGACATATGGTCTAGAAATAGGCGAAGGGGAGGTTTGTTTGCACGTAAGACTCGGTCAAGCGCACCATTACGACATATGGTCTGGATATAGGCAATGGGGAGGTTTGTTTGCACGTAAGACTGGTTCAAGCGCACCATTACGACATATGGTCTAGATATAGGCAAAGGGGAGGTTTGGTTGCACGTAAAACTGGGTCAAGCGCACCATTACGACATATGGTCTAGATATAGACAAAGGGGAGGTTTGTATGCACGTAAGACTGGGTCAAGCGCACCATTACGACATATGGTCTACATATAGGCAAAGGGGAGGTTTGTTTGACTGGTTCAAGCGCACCATTACGACATATGGGCTAGATATAGGCAAAGGGGAGGTTTGTTTGTAAGTAAGACTGGGTCAAGCGCACCATTACGACATATGGTCTAGATATAGGCAAAGGGGAGGTTTGTTTGCACGTAAGACTGGGTCAAGCGCACCATTACGACATATGGTCTAGATATAGGCAAATGGGAGGTTTGTTTGCACGTAAGACTGGGTCAAGCGCACCATTACGACACATGGTCTAGATATAGGCAAAGGGGAGGTTTGTTTGCACGTAAAACTGGGTCAAGCGCACAATTACGACATATGGTCTAGATATAGGCAAAGGGAAGGTTTGTTTGCACGTAAGACTGGGTCAAGCGCACCATTACGACATATGGTCTAGATATAGGCAAAGGGGAGGTTTGTTTGCACGTAAGACTGGGTCAAGCGCACCATTACGACATATGGTCTAGATATAGGCAAAGGGGAGGTTTGTTTGCACGTAAGACTGGTTCAAGCGCACCATTACGACATATGGTCTAGATAACGGCAAAGGGGAGGTTTGGTTGCACGTAAAACTGGGTCAAGCGCACCATTACGACATATGGTCTAGATATAGACAAAGGGGAGGTTTGTTTGCACGTAAGACTGGGTCAAGCGCACCATTACGACATATGGTCTACATATAGGCAAAGGGGAGGTTTGTTTGACTGGTTCAAGCGCACCATTACGACATATGGTCTAGATATAGGCAAAGGGGAGTTTTGCTTGTACGTAAGACTGGGTCAAGCGCACCATTACGACATATGGTCTAGATATAGGCAAAGGTGGGGTTTGTTTGCACGTAAGACTAGTTCAAGCGCACCATTACGACATATGGTCTAGATATAGGCAAAGGAGAGGTTTGTTTGCACGTAAGACTGGTTCAAGCGCACCATTACGACATATGGTCTAGATATAGGCAAAGGGGAGGTTTGTTTGCACGTACGGCTGGTTCAAGCGCACCATTACAACATATGGTCTAGATATAGGCGAAGGGGAGGTTTGTTTGCACGTAAGACTCGGTCAAGAGCACCATTACGACATATGGTCTGGATATAGGCAATGGGGAGGTTTGTTTGCACGTAAGACTGGTTCAAGCGCACCATTACGACATATGGTCTAGATATAGGCAAAGGGGAGTTTTGTTTGCACGTAAGACTGGGTCAAGCGCACCATTACGACATATGGTCTAGATATAGGCCAAGGGGAGGTTTGTTTGCACGTAAGACTGGGTCAAGCGCAAAATTACGAGATATGGTCTAGATATAGGCAAAGGGGAGGTTTGTTTGCACGTAAGACTGGGTCAAGCGCACCATTACGACATATGGGCTAGATATAGGCAAAGGGGAGGTTTGTTTGTAAGTAAGACTGGGTCAAGCGCACCATTACGACATATGGTCTAGATATAGGCAAAGGGGAGGTTTGTTTGCACGTAAGACTGGGTCAAGCGCACCATTACGACATATGGTCTAGATATAGGCAAATGGGAGGTTTGTTTGCACGTAAGACTGGGTCAAGCGCACCATTACGACATATGGTCTAGATATAGGCAAAGGGGAGGTTTGTTTGCACGTAAGACTGGGTCAAGCGCACAATTACGACATATGGTCTAGATATAGGCAAAGGGAAGGTTTGTTTGCACGTAAGACTGGGTCAAGCGCACCATTACGACATATGGTCTAGATATAGGCAAAGGGAAGGTTTGTTTGCACGTAAGACTGGTTCAAGCAGACCATTACGACATATGGTCTAGATATAGGCAAAGGGGAGGTTTGTTTGCACGTAAGACTGGGTCAAGCGCACCATTACGACATATGGGCTAGATATAGGCAAAGGGGAGGTTTGTTTGTAAGTAAGACTGGGTCAAGCGCACCATTCCGACATATGGTCTAGATAAAGGCAAAGGGGAGGTTTGTTTGCACGTAAGACTGGGTCAAGCGCACCATTACGACATATGGTCTAGATATAGGCAAAGGTGAGGTTTGTTTGCACGAAAGACTGGGTCAAGCGCACCATTACGACATATTGTCTAGATATAGGCAAAGGGGAGGTTTGTTTGTAAGTAAGACTGGTTCAAGCGCACCATTACGACATATGGTCTAAATATAGGCAAAGGGGAGGTTTGTTTGCACGTAAGACTGGGTCAAGCGCACCATTACGACATATGGTCTAGATAAAGGCAAAGGGGAGGTTTGTTTGCACGTAAGACTGGTTCAAGCGCACCATTACGACATATGGTCTAGATAACGGCAAAGGGGAGGTTTGGTTGCACGTAAAACTGGGTCAAGCGCACCATTACGACATATGGTCTAGATATAGACAAAGGGGAGGTTTGTTTGCACGTAAGACTGGGTCAAGCGCACCAGTACGACATATGGTCTAGATATAGGCAAAGGGGAGGTTTGTTTGACTGGTTTAAGCGCACCATTACGACATATGGTCTAGATATAGGCAAAGGGGAGTTTTGTTTGTACGTAAGACTGGGTCAAGCGCACCATTACGACATATGGTCTAGATATAGGCAAAGGTGAGGTTTGTTTGCACGTAAGACTAGTTCAAGCGCACCATTACGACATATGGTCTAGATATAGGCAAAGGAGAGGTTTGTTTGCACGTAAGACTGGTTCAAGCGCACCATTACGACATATGGTCTAGATATAGGCAAAGGGGAGGTTTGTTTGCACGTACGGCTGGTTCAAGCGCACCATTACAACATATGGTCTAGATATAGGCGAAGGGGAGGTTTGTTTGCACGTAAGACTCGGTCAAGCGCACCATTACGACATATGGTCTGGATATAGGCAAAGGGGAGGTTTGTTTGCACGTAAGACTGGTTCAAGCGCACCATTACGACATATGGTCTAGATATAAGCAAAGGGGAGGTTTGTTTGCACGTAAGACTGGTTCAAGCTCACCATTACGACATATGGTCTAGATATAGGCAAAGGGGAGGTTTGTTTGCACGTAAGACTGGTTCAAGCAGACCATTACGACATATGGTCTAGATATAGGCAAAGGGGAGGTTTGTTTGCACGTAAGACTGGTTCAAGCGCACCATTACGACATATGGTCTAGATATAAGCAAAGGGGAGGTTTGTTTGCACGTAAGACTGGGTCAAGCGCACCATTACGACATATGGTCTAGATATAGACAAAGGGGTAGGTTTGTTTGCACGTAAGGCTGGTTCAAGCGCACCATTACGACATATGGTCTAGACATAGGCAAAGGGGAGGTTTTTTTGCACGTAAGACTGGTTCAAGCGCACCATTACGACATATGGTCTAGATATAGGCAAAGGGGAGGTTTGTTTGCACGTAAGACTGGTTCAAGCGCACCATTACGACATATGGTCTGTATAAAGGCAAAGAGGGGGTTGTATGCACGTAAGACTTGGTCAAGCGCACAATTACGACATATGGTCTAGATATAGGCAAAGGAGAGGTTTGTTTGTAAGAAAGACTGGGTCAAGCGCACCATTACGACATATGGTCTAGATATAGGCAAAGGGGAGGTTTGTTTGTAAGAAAGACTGGGTCAAGCGCACCATTACGACATATGGTCTAGATATAGGCAAAGGGGAGGTTTGTTTGTAAGAAAGACTGGGTCAAGCGCACCATTACGACATATGGTCTAGATATAGGCAAAGGGGAGGTTTGTTTGTAAGTAAGACTGGGTCAAGCGCACCATTACGACATATGGTCTAGATATAGGCAAAGGGGAGTTTTGTTTGCACGTAAAACTGGTTCAAGCGCACCATTACGACACATGGTCTAGATATAGGCAAAGGGGAGGTTTGTTTGGACGTAAGACTGGTTCAAGCGCACCATTACGACATATGGGTTAGATATAGGCAAAGGGGAGATTTGTTTGCACGTAAGGCTGGTTGAAGCGCACCATTACGACATATGGTCTAGATATAGGCAAAGGGGAGGTTTGTTTGCACGTAAGACTGGGTCAAGCCTACAATTACGACATATGGTCTAGATATAGGCAAAGGGGAGGTTTGTTTGCACGTAAGACTGGGTCAAGCGCACCATTTCGACATATTGTCTAGATATAGGCAAAGGGGAGGTTTGTTTGCACGTAAGACTGGTTCAAGCGCACCATTACGACATATGGTCTAGATATAGGCAAAGGAGAGGTTTGTTTGCACGTAAGATTGGTTCAAGCGCACCATTACGACATATGGTCTAGATATAGGCAAAGGGGAGGTTTGTTTGCACGTAAGACTGGTTCAAGCGCACCATTACGACATATGGTCTAGATATAGGGAAAGGGGAAGTTTGTTCGCACGTGAGACTGGGTCAAGCGCACCATTACGACATATGGTCTAGATATAGGCAAAGGGGAGGTTTGTTTGCACGTAAGGCTGGTTCAAGCGCACCATTACGACATATGGTCTAGATATAGGCAAAGGGGAGGTTTGTTTGCACGTAAAACTGGGTCAAGCACACCATTACGACATATGGTCTAGATATAGGCAAAGGGGAGGTTTGTTTGCACGTAAGATTGGTTCAAGCGCACCATTACGACACATGGTCTATATATAGGCAAAGGGGAGGTTTGTTTGCACGTAAAACTGGGTCAAGCACACCATTACGACATATGGTCTGTATATATGCAAAGAGGGGGGTTGTTTGGACGTAAGACTGGGTCAAGCCTGCAATTACGACATATGGTCTAGATATAGGCAAAAGGGGGGGGGGGGGGGTTTGTTTGCACGTAAGGCTGGTTCAAGCGCACCATTACGACATATGGTCTAGATATAGGCAAAGGGGAGGTTTGTTTGCACGTAAAACTGGTTCAAGCGCACCATTACGACATATGGTCTAGATATAGGCAAAGGGGAGGTTTGTTTGCACGTAAGGCTGGTGCAAGCGCACCATTACGACATATGGTCTAGATATAGGCAAAGGGGAAGTTTGTTCGCACGTAAGACTGGTTCAAGCGCACCATATGTTGTGGCTGTACCAAAAGAGGTGGCTTTCAGGACCATGCTCTGTACGATGTTGTTTGTCTTTGTTTATACATTTTTGTTCTAGGAGGGGTTAGTTTTGTTGGTGGTCTTTTGTACCGTAAAATATCTCTGTTATCGTTTTTAGGTATGATATAAACTAATAAATCAACACTCAGGTAATACCACATACTAAGACATATCATTTGACAAGGATGGCATTTTGGCGAATCATAAGTCCTTCATGGCTTCAATGAACATTATACTGAACAGCAAATCGGAGGACTTGCCTTTTTTGTATTGGATACCTAAGTCCACAAAATTCCGAACAAACAACGGTACATTGCCGGTTCATCTGCATGTTTTACAAAGGAATTGTCCATTAGATTGACAAACATTCTGGCCGCAGTGAAAGAGGGTCTTCAGAAATACTGTGAAACGGTTTACTCGCGTTGTTGTATTAACCATATGTGGATTCTTAAAAACTCTAAAGAACTTGATAATTTTAAATCTCGATCTTTCCCTGAAATTAATTCTATCAAAACTTTTGATTTTTCAAACCTGTATACCACCATTCCCAATGTGAAATTGAAAAATCGTCTAAAAGAAATAATCCACAATGCTTTTCAATATAAAAATGACAGCATACGCTATAAAGGTATTGCTTTGGGATACCATACGGCTTATTTTGTTAATAGTGAACAAAAAGGTAAAACATGCTACACAGAGGAACAAGAGATCAGTGTGTTGGAGTTTCTCATTGACAACATATTTGTTGAATTTGGAGGTAGATTTTTTCAGCAAGTTGTCGGCATTCTTATGGGAACGAACTGTGCACCTCTCCTTGTCGACCTCTTCTTATTTTCATATGAGTCGGAGTTCCTTTAGACACTTGTAAAAAACAAGAAAATCAAAGAAGCCCGATCATTCCAAATGATACGGGAGTCAAAAGAAACAACTTGGCTCAACTATTACAGCGATCGTTCCAATTTTACGAGTACAGATGTTTCTGACGACGTCGTAATAACCGATTCTTATCACAGGACTTACATTGGATAAATCAATAATTGCGTAAAATTTCCAATCGAATTAGATACAAACGAAATCTTTTGGCGGTTTAAATGAAGCAAAATACAATATATTTGTTTTTTTTAAATTAAACTTGTTAGTTATTTCGCTCAGCATTTCGAATTTTACGGGAAACGTCATCAAACTTTTACGAATATCGGAAAGTGAGTAATAAACAAAATATAAGGCGATTCGCCGAAAATACTTTTAAGAACAAATATAAGAATATTTTCTTAAACAATCCTCGTAACACATAGATGTATTCATTCCAACGTTTTCGATGAAAGCCGAGAACATAAAAATACTAGAAAATGATAATATAAAAAAAAATCCAATTTTAAACCTCATTTCCTGTTCGAGAGTATTGACTTTCCATCATCTCAATGTATATTTATTAACAATCTATCGTATCATTCAAATACTACTAGCACGCAAATAGAAACTGACGAAACACGCATTATTAATTATATGAATGATGTTCTTGCCACGCTGCCTAGAGATACTTTTGTGTCGAATTTAGTAGACAAATGCAGGGAACGTAATAGTGATATTGAAACAATTCGATATGAATTAATGAATATCGCCAAGCGTTAGCAATATTTTCCGTACAATAATGCTAGTCTTTAAAAACGTCTAGTGAACCCATTGAGAGTAAGCTGGGAAAGATTGCTATCTGTTATACTTGGCTTCGAGATGTCAACTCCTTAAAAGGGGATCATACCCAATAAATTGAATACCTTAATAATACGGTATCCAAGCTGACAAAGGAAAACAACCAGTTACTTGATATTACTTCTTAAACCAAGAACTTTCAAGAACTTTCAAAATCAAATTAGCACATTACGGAATACGTGCGAAAACTCAGGTCAACAGCTCGGTGAGTTTAAGATTCACTTCATGGAACGAAATTCTCAATGTTTCTCACATAATAATGTTATCTCCAAATTCCCTGGCTTTGTCAGATCAAAAATCTAAGTAATTCTGCGAAGGATAGGGATCAGCTGAAACATGAATCCGGAAAACCCAAGAAGTATATAGCAGTACTATCAAAGAACTATAAGGGGCTCCAAAACGATGTCAAAATTGAATCAACAAGAATCAATCAGATCAGTGATACACGTTTTATCGGTGTTCAGAGTGTCGTGAATATGGGCCAAGAGACTTTAGAACGTTATGTTATGTAATTGCTTCCCGTACTTTCGCGCACACTATTGTAATGTAACGTAACGCTATTGTTACGTATCTACGCGTCTTAGAGCAGCACATAGGCGAGCAGTAAAAAAAGGAGACCCGGCTGAAGAACCACAACAAGATTTTGTAAAACTGAAATCCATGATGGAGCTGATCAAAACAAAGCAAAAGACATTGTCCGATCTTAATCAGAAAATTATGGAAATTATTGAAGAAGAAAAAGACCTCGACGAAGAAATTGAAGAAGTTGACAGATACGAGTTGGAGATACAGATTGGAATCACGAAAATTGAGAAGTATATCAAAGAAGTAAGTCTGTCAAAAAGCCAATCCGCATTAAACCCTAAAGCCCCAAGATTTCATAAACACTAAACCGAGCGAGCAAGAGCATTCAAATCCGATAAATTTGAACTCAGAACAAACAAGCGTAAGCTAGTCAAACATGCCCACCTCTATGTTGTCAAATCATCACAACAAATTGCCTAAACTCAACTTGCCCACTTTTGGCGGAAACCTACTAGAATGGTCAGCCTTTTGGGATTCATATAATTCTGCCGTACATGAAAATCCTTTATTGAGTGACGTACAAAGATTTAACTATCTGAAATCGCAACTTTACGGAGAAGCTAGCCAGTGTATATCGGGAATGCAAATTACTAGTACAAATTATAACCAAGCAATACAAATTCTACATGAGAGATTTGGCCAACAACACAAAATTTTAAACGCATACATGCAAAACTTGCTAAATTTGCCTACACCAACGCCCGGAATTAAGGGACTGAAATCGTTCAGTGACCCAATAGAAAGTTATATACGTGAACTAGAAGGAATGGGTCGATATCAGGAATCGTATGGAAGCCTATCAATACCACTAATACTCAACAAACTTCCATGTTTTGTCAGACAAAACATTACTCGAGACCACGATAATGATGAATTGGATATTTCAAGTTTACGCAAAGCAGTAAAGAAAGAAATTTGTATTCAAGAGGCCACCGTCAAACCTATTGAAACCGATATTATCCCAACCGCATCGTTCGTAACAGAAACTACAAATAAAATATGGAGGTCAAGATTAAGATTAAAAGGCCGTGTTTGTTTTATCAAACCCCACATCACCCAAATGAATGTACAAAGATCACCGATATAAACGTCCGCACGAAAATCGTCAAGGAAAAACGAGTTTGTTTTAACTGTTTCGGTAATCACAAGGTTTCGGAATGTAAGTGACAATATAGTGGCCGATATTGCAATAAGAAACATCATAGCAGTATTGGCCGTAATAATTTTCAAAATAGAAATTCCACTTTGAATGAAGATAAACCTTTAACAAAACCTGCTAATGGAGATGTACTAAGTACTACAGAAACACAGATCGTCGCTATGCATTCTGCCGATACAGCACATTCCGAAATTCTGATTAAAAACTGCCGTAGCGCCCGTGTGGTGCCATGATGAAAGTGTTACGACTAACATTCTACTCGATCAAGGCGCCCAAAACTCATTTATTTCTCAAGAATAGTAGAAAAACTACATATCAAACCCAGTGGTATAGTAAGTAATAGTATGCAAATTTCTGTATTTGGCGGGAAAGAAGGTGAGGTACGCAACCTAGAGAAAGCGACAATATCGATTGGGACCGAAAGAAAAGAAAGAGTTCTAATGGAAGTAATAATTGTTCCAAAAATTGCCGCACCGTTACATATGAAGAAACGTGTAAACATCAACAGCTTGTCCTATTTACGAGGATTACAACTTGCCCACCCAGTCACACACGATGAAAAGTTCAACATTTTACTACTTGTTGGAGCAGATTACTACTGGTCTTTAGTACAGGATGAAATTATTCGAGGTGACGGACCAACAGCGGTTAAATCCAAAATAGGCTATTTGCTATCAGGACCGCTGAACTCAGGTATTAACACTAGACAATGGAACTCTAAGATGATGAATGTTTTAGTGGCGCACAAACCCGAGGAGTGCGATTTACAGAAATTTTGGGAGATTGAGTCGAGCGGATTAGAGACGGATTCTGATAGAAATAAAAAAAAAAACGTACAAAACCTGATGCTTGAATACCAAAACTCTAGCATAACTTTTAAGGAAAATAGATATGTCGCCAAACTTCCATGGAAACCAAATCACCCAGAGTTACCTACAAATGAATATGTAGCAAGAAGGAGGACCCATAATGTTATAGCTAGGTTAGCAAACGACTCGGATATGTTACATTTTTACGATAAGATAATCGAAGAACAGGAGATGAAAGACTACATAGAAAAGGTACCCTCTACAGAAATCGATCGCGAAAATGGACGAATCCACTACATACCGCACCATCCCGTTAAGAAGGAATCAAACTCGACCCCTATTAGAATTGTATATGACTGCAGTTGCCGTGGAAATCCAGATTTACCCAGCCTTAATGACTGCCTATCTTCAGCACCACCTATTTTGAATAAACTAACAAACATTCTTACAAGATTTAGATTAGGAAAATATGGAATCACAACAGACATAGAAAAGGCATTTCTACAAGTAAGACTTGACAATGAAGACCGAGACGCCATACGATTCTTTTGGTTGTCCGACTCAACTGACCCAACAAGTGACTTCACAATATACAGATTTAAAATTGTACTTTTTGGAGCGACGTGTTCGCCGTTTATTTTAAACGCGACATTGCTAAAACATATATCGATGAATCTGAGCAAAGTAGCTACAATTCTATATATGTTGATAATGTACTTACTAGCATGGACACCGAAGAACCAGCAGTTAAATACTTCAATGAATCGAGAGGGTTACTGAAACAGGGAGGCTTTAACTTAGGTCATGGATGTCAAACAGCGACAAACTCAGAGATTTGGCCCAATCTGAAAAAGTACTAGATGCAGACAAGGAGACGAAAATATTGGGGATGCGCTGGAATGCAGACTCAGATACACTCGGGTTTTCCGGATCGAAACAATTAAAGATGGACACACAATTGACAAAACGTGAACTTTTGCGACAGTCTTCCGCTATTTATGATCCGTTAGGACTACTCGGACCGATCACCTTTAGAGCAAAAACACTTATTCAAGAACTTTGGAAAAAAGGATATGCATGAGACGAGACACTACCGGAAGAAATTGAAAACGCATGGAACGATGTGAAGAATGACATCTTACAGATAACTTCGAAACTTAAACTACAGAGATACTATTTTGCAAACCACGACTCTACTCTACACATTTTTGTTGATGCAAGTCAGAAAGCATATGGAGCTTCCGTTTACTTGAGTAAACTTTATTAATGACTGCAGTGATCGGAGCACGAACCTCAAAAGATGTAATTGAAAACTTAAGGATTAAAAGAGCAGTATTTTGGAGCGATAGTCAAAAAGTTCTACATTTGCTTACCTCATCGAAACCATTAAACAAGTTTGTAAAACATCGTGTTAGTGAAATTCAAGATATAACTGAAACTCACGAATGGAAATATGTACCTACATAAATGAACCCAGCTTACCTACAAACACGTGGAATAACTGCACCGCAATTTGAGGATTCGACATTATGGATGAATGGACGCCAGTGGATAACGGACGAGCGTAAATGGCTCACGTGGTCAGGACATGTGGAAATAGACCTTTTCAACAATTGTCTACACCTACAGCTGAGAACGACTACGACAGGTGAGATATGAGGGGTCGTCTCAAAAATAAAATTGAAAAAAAATATTATTGATCGCATATGATTATTTTGATTGCCAATGAGACCACTATCCAACATGACGTGTATATAAGCAATTGTTGTGTACCGTACCTTATTTTGTTTATTAGATATTTGTTTATCAAAACTAAATTTATTTGTGAATTGACTATGAAGAAAAGGAAGGACTTCAATGTTTCATTTCTTTTAGCCTGACGTCGAGTTGAAAAATGAAAAAAAAAAAAATACCTGTATTTTTGTAGTAGATGTTTAATTAATCAATGTTTTATATCTGTTGACTAGGGCGGTACATGTTTCTACAATGTCTGTTAATTTTGGCTTCCAATGTCTCAATGGTACTCATAACAAAATAGATACCAAGATTTTTAAAGGCCCTTGGTGTCTCTTCTGATTCAGATTCAGATTCAAATCTTAAGTTTTTTTTTTTGTCGTTCTGTTCGTTTCGTTTCGTTCCGTTCACCCCCCCCCCCCCCCCCCCCCCCAAAAAAAAAAGGAAACAAAGTTACTATCTTTGATCGAATAAAAAGGAAATAAATATGAGAGCGAAGCATGATGTCAAAATATCAAATTGTAAACTAAATATTCTATTGTGACAAAAACTTACCAATTGCAATGACCAACCTGTTTAGGAATTGTTTCAGGCGCATAAAACATGCGGCGGGGTTTCACTAGTATAATTGGGATCTTAAATCTTCCCTTTGTATGGTCAGAGATGAAATTTAAAAACCTTTATGCATGGAAAAAATAGAAAAGAGTAGAAAACCAAAGATATGTCCTGAAAAGGGGAAGGGTAAGCAGTTCTCGCTTCTTGCAAGACACACGAAGGTCATTTTTCAGGAACAGGGAAAGGAAAGGAAAGGAATTTACGACAGGGGAAAAGGTATGTTCACGTCTCTCGGGACACGGACAACCTATAACGGTCAATCAGTTCGGCGCTGTCAAAAAGACACTGCAATGACAACAAGCTCTGTTGGGATATAAATACCATACGCATCACTGAAGAGAAATTAATTGTAAAAATGCGCATGTGGCGCAGAAAAAAATGGTGCCGTTAATGTTTCCAGTTCATTAAGGAAACATCTCAATTTAAACATGGTATCTTAAAGCGGAGTAGTCTCTCGTAACTAAATTATCGATGTGGCCTTTTCCTTTGACCTTTAGACAAATAGGCTTTTACCCCTCCCAAAATTGAATGTGTACAACAAGTGACGTGAAGATCGGTTGAGAAACACAACTCTAGCGGACGGACGGTAGTCCTGTTACAATGTTCCTTCAGCAAAGTTCATAAATAGCATTACAAAAGCGAATTAATCGCAATTGGCATGTGGAACAATCTGCGTTGACAGACTCGCTTATCTAAATACTCACATAATCATGAAATTTAAGAAGAAAAAAAGGCAGATTATGTGAATTGATTGCAGTAATTATTTACTTGAAGGTTTAATAAATTCAACGTAAAATGTCGTATAACTACATGTTATAATAATGATATACAAAAGAGAGAGATATAGTTCATACTTGTTTGAAATATGTTCTTTCGTCAAAATAGTGTAAAACGATAAATCGAAGGTGTAAAAGTAATACTATTCATGAATGATTTTTAGTTTTGAGACGACCCCTTCATTTTACCTGTAAACTGTAGGTGTCATTAGTCGGTGTCGAGAGTTATTGAAAAGATCTAATATTAAGAACTCAGCTATCCAATATCACAGGAACAGAGACACACAAAATTGACGATAAAAACCCAAGTGATCCGCAGCGAATATCACAGGTCATAGATATGTCCAGGCCACCGTTTCACAAAGCCTTCTTAACATACGATCACCGTATCATTTTACGATCCGTTTACGTGTGGTTCTACGTTCCCGTTACGTGTGTTTCACAAAGGCATCGTAAAGGACTACTAAGTTGGTCGCAAGTTACGCACTGTGTATCATCGTAAGTGTATCGTTAAAAGGAACTCTAGCTGTAAACAGGAGGTGTGAATCGTAGTTTATTTACATCGGAATATGGCACACTCTTCTTTCACAGACCGATGAGTCGAGCATGCCGATGAGAGCGGACGTGAAAATGTGTGCAGAGAGAATCCTTCAACATCATTGAAATTGTTTTGCCAAATTGGTTTCATGGATAAATATTGTTATCCTTACATCTTATATTTTATATTTTGGATTATATTTTTTTGTTGAGGAAAGTTTCTGCAGATATTTTCAGGTTTGTTTGAGACATGTGGTCAGATGGAATCCATTAGTAGTTTCCATGTGAGAAACTATCAGACCAATCTATTTGATGTTTGAGGGTTTTAGCTGTTGTTCCCCTAATGGATCGGTAGTTTCTTTCCGAGATGCTTTATTGTAGGATTTTCGGCTTTCCTCTAACAGTAATACAGCTGGGCATTTAGCGGTATCGGTTTGGAATCCAAGTATGTCCTTTCAGGTTTCTCCACTGTGTCTAAACTACCTCGGCAAAAAATGTTTGGACTCGATGGTATCTAATATCCGGCACGGTGACGGAATATCAATAGACAGAGAAAAGGTAGTTTTCTGTTTATTTATTTGTTATTTTTATGATATCGAAGAATATATATATATATATATATATATATATATATATATATATATATATATATATATATATATATAACTATTTTCTATTGTGAGACGTAATATTTTCTACAACCGTTCTAGATTAACAGAGAAATAAGTAAAAATGCACGTCAAAATGACGAATTGAGTGAACCTTGTCTCGAATTTGTTTAATTTCTCCTTAAATTGTTCAGATGGTACGGAAAGAAAGGTACGGAAAGAAGGATATTGACATGGAGATTGCAAAACTAGTTACTTTGAGCACCTCAATACTTGTATTTCTGAGTATGGAACGAAAGAAATGGGTCATGTCAAAATGGAAGCACCCGGTTTTGTCAATGTTGTTTACTACATAACGACCCGGTTTTGTCTATGTATAGAACCCGGTTTTGTTTATTTTATGAAAAACAACGTTAACACTGGTTCCTTGAAACAAAAAATAAATTTACAAATGGCTGATCATGTGGGTTTTCAAACCAGATATCTCAATAAAGCGTGTGGTCAAGTTTAATTAAATCGTTAAAGAGGAGAAGATTTTTGTAAGATAATTGGCAAAAACGCAAAGAAATGGTAAAAATCGTAATTAAAGGTCAATAATTCTTACAAGGATATCGACCAAGTCGACTTATTCGTATATATTGTCTTGCTGATCATTTTTGCTATATAACTTTTATATAGAGATATTAGACAGAAATGGAAAAAAAGGAGAAATTCGTCATTCAAGGACATTAACTTCTATATATATCTGCCCCTGTTAAATTTTCTCTTTCTATAGCTGTTTTCAAATAATAGACAAAACTTGCATCCCATATGTTCTATTTTAAGCCATGTCGGCCATCTTTGTTGACAAGCGGGGTCATCAAAAACTTTTTAAACTAGATACCCCAATGATGATGAAAAACTGTTAAACATAAGTTCGTTAGACTTTTTAAAACCGACATAAGATTGTGGATAAGGTTTGTTAAATGTATTGTAGCCCAGTATTTTCAGAGGAGAAGATTATGTAAAAAAATTAACGGAGACGACGGACGACGGGGGCCAAGTGATGAAAAAAGCTCACTCTTCCCATGGGGTCAGGTGAGCTAAAACCAACTAAGAATTCCAAACAAGATTGCACCGTTCTTGAATAAAAAAAAAGTCTAACATTTCATAATTAAGGCTTACACGAACGAGATAAACTTATCAGACACGGCAAAACAACTTCAATTGCGTTTTTTTTTAAACAAAAATAAATACTACATATTATTTATACAGGAGTGACTGTACGCACTGACATTTCGCGACTGCGGGAATGATTGTTATCGAATTTATTTTGAAGGTCTGTAAGATAAATAATTTAATAAAAATATCTCATAAAATTAACATTGTTCATGAAACCATAAAAAAATTCAAGGTCTGATGAAACCTGCCAGACGGACATGAACACATTACAATCATTAAAACCAAACAAAAAAAAACTTAACATTTACCAATTAATCAAGAAAATAAGTTCAAGGTCACTTAAATAGTCATGTGTAGGAAATCGCTAAACCATGAAAATGAGGTCAAGGGCAATGGACATATGACAGATAGAAACATTGTTACATAAAAGATCTGTGTGCGAGGTATGTTTCAGTCAGGCCTTCTAACTTCTGACATATGAAGCTTCGTACAAATAGTTCAAGCCGCCACGAATTTGCATCCCTTGGTCTCGCATTCCGACAATTCCAAAATATCAATGTGAATTTTTAGAATAAACATGATAATTCTACTCACATACATCCAATTTCGCGGTGTCCCTGCTTTCTTATTTCTTATAAAATTTTAAGTTGGTATACGATTTAGTTATATAACATTAGTGGCGAATCAAGGCCCCCACCTTTGATGGCCCAAAAAAATTTTTTTTTACGATTTTTTTTTAGCATAATTCGTCCAAAACATTGTTCGCTTAGCTACGCTCTGCCGGTATGTAAGCTGTTTGAATTACGCCCACTTTGAAAAAACCTGAATACGTCCCTATATATTGTCAATAATATATTGACCAACGTCAATGTACGATAATCATAACACAATGGAGAGATAACAGAACCGTTTATTTATACAACTATTAATAAACTCATCATTATTGCATTTTCTCGATGGCCTGAGACTATTATACTAATTTACACTTAGTATTATAGTTACAATTAGGGATAGATAGATTTGATTTTTAATGCATGATTATTGTAATCCTTTTCTCACCATAAACATTCATTTTCTATGGCGATTCTGCAAGCATATATACATTTGTCTGATTATCATGCCTTATAATGAACATTTAGCCTTAAGATGATTTATTTTAAACGATCATAGGAAATATTACACCCCTAGGTAGGACTACTTATAAAGATAACCATCCTGTTGTGCAAGTAAATCACATATCAAATGTGCGTCCTTCAATTTTTAAGACCATAAACTCTAATTTTAAGTTTTAACACTAAAATTTACATAATTCATATAAAAAAAAACGAGAGCTTAAAACTCAATTTGCGGTTTAACCTTCATTTCTTTCTATTTCGCAGTTTTAGTTTTTTTTTTTTAATGCAAAGCAAAATTATAATTATTTTTGTTCCAATAAAGTAGGAATTTAAGTGTTTACAGATTCAAATAAGTAACAGGTTGTCCTCTGTAAGAAATCGTTTTCCAACCAGCCACCAAACTCCTTTTAATTGCTGAAGTTCAATTATGTTATGTGATTATGATTTTTTTTTCTTTGACAAAACCAGGTTCTGCCTTGTGAAATCTAGGACAAAACCGGGTTGTACACATTGACAAAACCGGGTGCTTCCATTTTGACATGACCCATTTCTTTCGTTCCATACTCAGAAATACAAGTATTGAGGTGCTCAAAGTAACTAGTTTTGCAATCTCCATGTCAATATCTTTCTTTCCGTACCTTTCTTTCCGTACCATCTGAACAATTTAAGGAGAAATTAAACAAATTCGAGACAAGGTTCACTCAATTCGTCATTTTGACGTGCATTTTTACTTATTTCTCTGTTAATCTAGAACGGTTGTAGAAAATATTACATCTCACAATAGAAAATAGTTATATATATTATATATAAATATTCTTCGATATCATAACAATAACAAATAAATAAACAGAAAACTACCTTTTCTCTGTCTATTGATGTTCCGTCACCGCGCCGGATATTAGATACCATCGAGTCCAAACATTTTTTGCAGGGGTAGTTTAGACACAGTGTTCTCGTTCGTTGCCTTGGCATTTGTGCGGCATCCGGGTGACCTTATCCTTTATTTTGTATATAATTGGTTTTATATTTTGAATTTTTATATTTGTGAGGACGAGCGAATCAGGTGAGTGGGTGTGTTCGTATGTTTTTCATTTGTAGACGAAACACAAGCCTTGTATCTTTGATGGGTTACTTCCTTTGATATTCAATAATACTTTTTTTCTTTGTATCGGAAATTTGAAATAATAGGAGAGTGACGAGACGTGTTTTTATTTGATTAAAGGATTAAACGAATTTTTTAACAATTATTTGATAATGTCTAAAGTTATTATAGTACTGCAATTTTAGAGGAGATATGATTGATTGGTTGCTGTTTTGTGAACGTACAGTGGCAAATATTTCATGCAGATTTATGACCAAGAGAAGAATTTTCAAGCAAGAAATAAGAAGTTGCATGTGTTGTCGTTGAAAAAGAATTAAAAGAAAGTCCAATAAAAATAAACAAAACCAGTGTATATAATGTGCAAATCCTGAAATACCATTTTCACTGTATCCGTTATGAATTTCTAATGTAGAATGATAAATAAACAGACGACAAATTCATGATTTTTGAATAGAATAAGAAATAAGATATAATGTGTACTGTTTTTATAAATTCATGATATAGGTATGAGATGCGGACGGGTTTTCATCGCGCCTTCAGCCATCCAGGTGTAAAATTGATACACAAATAGATAAATATTAAGAATAGTTCACGAACAGAGCGTGCAAGAGATTTAAAAGCAGCAGATAAATTTCATTTGCAGAAAAATGTACGTTTTAACATAATTATTAATGTTGTATAACTTAAAACATGTTTTGTTATTCAGCTTGTTGATATTGAATTAAATTCCACTATGCTGTTTTCGTTATGCGATTCATGTTTACTGTCGAATAATGATACTAGGCTTTCATTTTCACTGTAGGGGCGATTCATTTCTATTATACATGCGATGCATTTTCACGGAAGGAAATTAATTAATTTTCATCATATAACGTCTTAATTCAGCCGACTCTCTAACAAAATTTATGAAGTCAGAAGGATTGATTATATGTGACCCGCCACGACATTTCCAGGCTTATGGAGGTAGAACATCATTGTGAGAAAACCGCCGTTAACTATATGTGACTAGCCACTTCCAGGCTTATGAGGGTACATTATCTAAACTTTGCTTTTTGTATATTTATCTACAACATTCTGAAACAAAAAATTTCTGTCATGTTATTATGACCTATTTTTTGTAATAACAATGACACGAGTCATTTCGAATACCGACATGATAATGAGACTGTTCGATGACGAATTTTTCATTATCGAAGACACTAATTTATAAATTACAAAATTATTGTATTCTTTTGGCGCTTAGTAATCTTCAACAGCGTATTTGAATAAAAATTTCAAACGAATTAAATTTATACAACCTTACAAACAGTTCTTAGCTCTATTTTAGAAAATGTAATTAAAACATGTTAAAATGAAGTTAGTATAAAATTTGTCAAAGAAAGCTTTTAGAATTCCTTTTTTTTTTTTAATTTGTCTTTTAACTTAGATTTATGATGCATTTCTCTATACATAGTATGCGACGCGTAGCAGTTTATAAGTAGTTGTTCTCATATATGCATTTGATACAGTGCATTTATTATGGATATATTTTAGACTACATTTATGAAAATCTATAGATCAGAGAATTTTGATTTTTTGTATCAATTTAAAATGTAGATTCAAATATTTGTATGTCGTTGATACAGACAAAAAGATCTTATCATGTCAAAATCATGATACAACAGGAAATTTTCATATGCACGGTCTGAACACAAGAATTTACAGAATAAGCATATTTCTTACTGAATAGAGAAAAATGGCCAAAAGAATTACAGAATACAGAAATGTAAAAGCCACCCATTCCCCTCCCCCCCTAATCCAGATCCTCATATATCATTGTGACGGATAGTTTTGTTTGTTTTATTTAACTGTTTTTATTTTCGAAAAGAATATTTGTACAAGGTGTTGTTAATAAATGTAACGAACAATATATACCATGCCCTCTCAGCCGACGTCGTAATTTTATTTTTAATGAAAGAAAGTATTTAAAAGCTTCTTTCCCTGTGCAATATGATTTATTAAACTCATTAGGCAAAGCAATTTTTATGACTACTTGCATAATTGTTTAATCGTATTAAATTCTGTAGATATAAGAAGATGTGGTATGAGTGCCAATGAGACAACTCTCCATCCAGTCAAAATTTATAAAAGTAAACCATTATAGGTCACAGTACGGTCTTCAACACGGAGCCTTGGCTCACACCGAACAGTAAGCTATAAAGGGCCCCAAAAATTACTAGTGTAAACCATTCATTCAAATTTATATTAATAATAAAAGTTTCAGATCTTTAATATTGAAAACGGGTTAAAATTATTTACTTGCATTAATATTGATATAAAAACATCCAGTTCGTTTTTTTGTGTTTTTTTTTTGTAGATCTAAGAAAAAAAGCAACTCTGTTACACTAAAACAATTGACTAATTAAAATTGTCACATGGTGTCTTCTTATGTCGTCTGAATTACAATGTAAGTTATTGATTTGTAATCTATATATTCGACATCCGTAATTATTATCTAAAATGTTTATTTGGCATGCCATACTCGATAGAAGTGCGGATGTGAAAGAAAGCACTCTTCACACAAAACGTGAACGGAGATTACATTCCACGGAGATTACATTTCGATGATTTCGTCATTTATAAAACAAAATACGTGAATCTGAAGATAGAAGTTGTATCAAAATTGAATGTTGACAACGATATCGATCTGTTGGGTGTAGAATTTATTTTCAAAATAGGTGTTTGTTTAGGATATACCATTCCACGGAGATTACATGCTTAACAAATCTCTGCAGTTTTCAACTTTGTTTAGTTTTCAAGACTGATATGATTTGGAATAAATGACGATTTAACAAAATTATTTATGGTAACCTTATAAACAAAATTATTTATGGTAACCTGATAATCAAATTTAACTCATATCACACTCTATGTTGTACTAAATATTGTAACGTGACCAAGGGGAGGAACGACAACGACACAGACGGACGGACATAGCCATCTATGGCACGACAATGTATCCTGTGGTAAATTCCATTAACTAAATAATACGGTATCTATTTACAAGTTTATTCACAAATGTACATTACTTCAGACTTATTGACAAATTATTAGCAACAAAGTTTAAACATATAAACTTTAAATACAAGTCCTCCAGAATCAATACTGATTCAAGACTTCAAGGAAAATCACATCCTTCCAGTATCACAGCTGATACACAATCTGCCAGTCTCTGACCAACTGACCTTTATCATAGAGTTTAATTACTGCATATCTAGACAAACAAATAGGCATAACTAATTTTATTACCCTATACCCCAAGACATTGCTACTTGTCTTAATTACATCTGACAGTTCAACTTTAACTGCAGATAATTAAACTAGCCATTTGTCAAATTAGCCTTGCGTCATTAATTTTCTCTGTACACAAATAAACAGTTATAAAGCCAATTTAACCAGAGGTCATTATTTACAAAACATTAAAACATTACAATATTTAGTCTTGCTTGGTCGTCTATCCGTTAATGGGAATTACAGGTTTACGAAGAAAACATTATGACGGCCGGTACGATCACTATCGTTGTGCAATATGTACTAAACTTTATATAAATTAAAAATATAGATAATAAAGAAATATAAAAATCTCAGATATAAGTATAACAAGCTACGGGTATATAACTCGTAGTCGTTAGTTTTGCTTTGTTACGGTGGAACAAATCAGCGTCATAAAATGGGCGCTTTACCGGAGAACCAGTGAGTAGCGCAAAGCTAACAAAACCTGCGTTTCAGGAGTAAGTGCATGGGACCTATTTGTATTATACAATTATAGCATTTGTATGATGTCGATACTATGGTATTATTACGTGAGTATTTCTGTATTGGCCTTGTTATTGGTCCAAGGCTTGCTGTATTGGCCTGAGGCGAAGCCGAAGGCCAATACAGCTGGCCAAGGACCAATAACAAGGCCAATACAGAAATACACGTAATGATACCTTTATTAATTAACTAAAGTGTTATCATTGTTTTATATACCACAAGAGATAAACATTTTTTACCTTGAGGTGGAACTATCCAAATCTGAGTTCCCATTTATCATGTTTATAAGCTGCAATATCAAATGATCTGGTGCTATTTCCAGGCGTCTTCTACATTTTCTCATCTGATGAATTTTTCTACCCTTACCAGTCACTATAAAGTGTTACAGTTCATATTATATCACGCAACACATAAATAGTAATTTGAAAGGTACTGCCATTGCACGTGTAATGCAGAAACAAATTATTTAAAAAAAATGTAGGAGTTGAATATGATTGAAAATGATACAACTATCCATAAGGCAACTGACCGAAGATTTGAACAATTACAGATCACCCTTCTACAATGCATATGCCTGGTTCGGGTTGAAAAATAAATGACAGTTTACGAAACACGAGAAGCGAAAGTAAACAGTAAATCGGTTGTACCTGAGGTCGACAAGAAATGAACTTTGTGATAAACTACTCGTTGCCCAAACCTGAAATAATTCAATTGTCTGCTTACAAAATGCTTTTTAAATGAATGTGGCCGTCTTTAGCCTGAAATATATGCCACACTGAACGTTTCGGCATGTTTATGGTGAGTAAATGAAAACTGCGTCTTCCTAACGACTGTTTACTTTCAGTTTGTGTTTATCATGACTTTCGATCTAAAAATTAGAGACGTTCCGAAATCCTGTATTGGCCGGATCAGAACTCGGCCAATACAGAAAAAAATCAATATTGGCCGAGTTATTCTGTATTGGCCGAGTTGACACTTTTATATTGCATAGGCAGTTTTCATCATATTAAGTCCAATAACAGAGTAGTTAATTAATAAAAGGATATATTGACCTGAAAGAAGTATATTGGCTGAGGACGAAGTCCGAGGTCGATATACTTCTTTGGGTCGATATATCCTATATTGACCTCATACATAGGCTATAATTGTTATATTATTAATTTCCGACCATATTTGTATCAAAATCGTCATTTGATTTTGTTGGAATTTTATAGATATCATATTGTCTCATTAAGGAATGACTGTAATATTTTTTCTGTCTATGAAGAAATAACATCAAAAATGTGGTGCACACTGAATAACGCGCGTAGCGGGTTATTTTAAAGTGTGCACCACATTTTTTATGTTATTTCGAATAGACAGAAAAAATATTACAGTCATTTCTTATAATTTAATTCTAAATTCCATTTTAAACCGGCGTAAACCATGAAAAAACGTTGATGACGTCACGGTCGCATGACAAAATTATGTCTATGAGCTGATAAACAAAACAACGTCAGCCAATCAGAAGACACGTTACATCCAAAATTAAATTATTAGACAATAACAACATATTAGTTGTTATTTCATTTACTTTTTATGTTGGTTTTTTTTTTACATCTTATGTATTTGAAGATTTTTTTTCTTCAAATAATTGATCATAGATATTTTTTTTATAAATCTTTTAACAATATCATGAAATTCATTACATGACGTCACAAAGTATATCGGTTTTTAGATATTCTAAAAATAACCGTGCAATATGCTTTTTGCTATGCAATATGCTTTTTGCTATCCGCCGTTTTCTAAATACCTTCGAAAATATAGTTTAACATGTGACTATCCTTGAACGAATCAAATTAGTTAAAATATACTAATTAATAATATCATGTTTTATATCTATTGCCAATGTATTTCATTGATACTGTGTCTATCCAGTCTGTATCTGGATATAATATCCATTTCATTTTCAAAATGATCAAACGAAGAAAGTGTGGTTCTAATATTGAAGATTCTTCTTCGTCTTCTGACATTTGCGGCATCTTGATCGAGAATAAAGCCATCTTAGATATGGTTTAATTCATATTCGCGGAAAAACTACGATCGAGATACGACTGGGTATAGCTGTAGTAAGTTACGCCAGGATTTACGTATTATTTACGCTCATCTTAACTTACGACGGCTTTGTGAAACGGCTTTAAAACCTACGATTTATTTACGATGAACGTACGATGACACGTAGATTTACGAAGGCTTTGTGAAACGATACCCAGGTATTTTGATTTACATAAACTTTTAACTGTGACTGGATAAGTCTTGAAATTCGTAAAAAACTGTCAGAAAATACGACCATATCGACTTAGGAGTTCACAAGGTGACAGGAAGCTCAATACAATTCTAACAAAAGAGGAAATTTCATTAGCTATGAATTTATGGATCAAAGATACACAACGAGACAGGTTCGTGAAAGAGCTAGAACATATTTCATTGGTTCCGAAAACTAAATCACTACTGCTTGTACAACAGTTACGTTAATATCTGGATGAAAATAGAATCATACGATGTAAAGGCAGAGTACACAATTCATCTCTAGAAGAAAACGCGAAGTTTCCTATTTTATTACCAAAGAACCACAAACTTACAGATTTTGTTATTATGGACGCACATCTTAGAAATCTACATGCAGGAGTCGGCCAGACAATAACACAGAAAAGACATCCATACTGGATACCGGCAATTCGACAATGTGTGAACAGTGTCTTACGTAAATGCGTACAATGCCAAAAAATAATTGGTAAACCGTATAACAGACTAGAACCACCACCACTACCAAAGGATCGAGTAAAAGACATCATACCATTTTGTACAACTGGGATAGATTTTGCCGGACCTCTACACGTCAAGGATACATCAACACAACCGCGGAAGGTATACATATGTTTATTCACATGTGCATGTATACGAGCTATACATTTGGAACTTGTACCTGATTTGTCATTGAACACTTTTATCTTAGCATTTAGACGTTTTATCAGTCGAAAAGGAACACCACAAACTATTTATTCCGATAACGCACCTACATTTGCAGCCGCATCAAATGAACTACAAAGTAAGTTGAATTTGCACATCAACTGGAAATTCATTCCGAAAGGAACGCCATGGAATGGCGGGTGTTGGAAACGTCTAATTGGCTTAACGAAAATGACATTAAAGAAAGTTTTTGAAAAAACACTCGTCAGCGAACAATCTTTAACAACAATACTCTCGGAGATTGAAACTATAATAAAGAATCGCCCACTTACATATATATCTTCAGACATAAGAGATCCCGAACCATTGACGCCATCTCATCTTTTACACGAAAGAATTATTTCGACAACAGAGATGCACAACGACATACACAACGCGAATATTCAAGAAATTGACACAATCACAGCAAACAAACTATTTGAGAGAAAGGGACTTTTATATTAGACCACTTCGCCAAACGTTGGTCTAACGAATATCTTATCGGATTACGTGAATATCATTGATGGACAAGTTAACATCGGTGATGTAGTTCAACTAGAAAGTGAATCACCACGACTTTTATGGATATTAGGAATAATAGAAGACGTTATCAAAGGAGGGGACGGACTTATTCGTGCAGCAAAAGAACGGACTTCTAGAGGACTAGTTACCACACGACCAATTGTGAAGTTATATTCATTAGAACTATAGTAACTGTTAAATGATTTTTGTGAAGGACAGTTAACGTTATGTGAAATTTTACAAAAAAACTTTCAATGTGATCTATTTATAGAACTTTAATAGTTTTGATTATTTATTATTTTAAAATAATTTAATTTCTTTTGCATTTTGAGGCCCCCAGAATGTCGTGAA
Source organism: Mytilus californianus (assembly GCF_021869535.1). Taxonomy (NCBI): domain Eukaryota; kingdom Metazoa; phylum Mollusca; class Bivalvia; order Mytilida; family Mytilidae; genus Mytilus; species Mytilus californianus. The sequence continues at coordinate 126,422,521 of NW_026262668.1, forward strand.
TATGGGCCAAGAGACTTTAGAACGTTATGTTATGTAATTGTTTCCCGTACTTTCGCGCACACTATTGTAATGTAACGTAACGCTATTGTTACGTATCTACGCATCTTAGAATCATAAAGTATCTCAACTAGCAAGACGTTATTTTCACAAGTCTAACAAAGTTAATAACCCTCATGATACAGAGTCTTAAGGCAAAAACTGATCTGCTTAATGACAAAGTTAGGAAATTAATGATACATTTGCATCAACACAAGAAAAGAGTGTATCTATTTCACAGCCCATAACCGACATCCGCAAACGGTTGAGCAAAGCCGAAAAGAAGTAAATTGCCTCAATAAGACTAGCAAAAGTTATGCCGATATCCTGACGACAAAAATGGACCACTTGGAGGGTTTATCTACGGTAGATACATACTGCTCTAGTGAACTAGCACCGTCGGATGTGCTTAGAATTATAAATGTTGCAGACAAAACAGAATCTAAGGCCATACATTCTACTTGCTCAGAATATCAAGAATCAAGAGACAACGAGATCAATGCTAACGTTTCAAATGACAGTAATGACGTGATCATAAAAATGCCTACCAAAATTGAAGAGCAAAGTCTCAAAATAAATAGTCTTCTGAAACCGGAAAGAGGACGTATTTATCAGAGAAAGGCATTCGAGTGACTCATCTACGTTTTTTTTGATAAGCAAATGATAAGGAACGCTTCAGCTCAAGTAAATATTGATGCCCAAGATGAATTTAAGATTCGAGATCCGTCTTTTTGGCCACCTGGAGTTTTCATAAAACACTGGCTTCCTTGGTCTGTGTTTAGATCAGAAAAGGATATTACACAAGACGCACATACAAAATCATGGAACTGAAAGATGCTTGCTGGAACTCGCGGTATTATGTCCGCAGTGCCTTACTCAACATTTTGAGAGAAATGAAAATTGATTTAATTGCATTAGCTGAACATTGGCTGCGGAAATCACAATTTCATTTTTTAAACACAGTTGACTTGAAGTATCACGCTTACGGGAAAACTGAAGACGAGTATCATCATAAACTGTACAACTGTAACCTTATTGGTAACTTACTGAATACACACTTAGAGGCGACTAGCAGTGTCTCACTTCACACACAAACTTTTGCCGGTGTATTTACATACAGTCTTACGATGGTGGGTCGAAAACAGCTTTTGATCACATAGTAACTTAAAGAGAGAACATTTGCTATATATCTGAAACAAAAGGTTATTTGTCGTGAACTTCATGTGAATGGAAGTGCATATACGGAAGATGATGATATATGTGAGGATTGGCCGAACATTTTGAATAAATATTTGAAACCGACAGATCTTTGCTCAAACTTGAGAGAGAACAAAGTATAAAACAACAAATTGCTGATATTCGTAACGTCTACAGAGCAGTCAGTGACGATAATACGGAGTTTAAATATGACGATATCTACGATATTTGTAGAAAGTTAGAGAATAACAAATCTACTGGTTTGGATGTTTCCTACGAACACGTGAAGTATGGTGGAAAACCCCTACAAAAGCGTTTTTTGCGCCTTATTTAATCTGATAATTCAAAACTATTATATCCCTGTTGATTGGAAATCAAGTGTTATAATACAATTATCCAAAGGTGGAAATAAACTCATTCCGAGGTATATCGCTAACGAGCTGCATATCGAAGATTTTCGAGAAAATACTCATTCTTAATTTAGAACCTCTCCAACAAAACTTTCTTCATCCGACACAAATGGCTTATCAGAAATTGTAATGCAGAACACATGCATCTTTTACTATGAAGGAGGTAATTAGACACTATATCGAGCGCAACAGTAAAGTCATCGTTGTTCTGGTGGACAGTATGAAAGGATTAGACTCCATGTGGCATGACGCTCTCCTACTAAAATTAAAAGAATATGGTGTGTGTAGTAATTTTTTGCTTTTAATCGACGAAATATATCGTGGCATGAAAAGCTCAATCTTATTCAATAATAAACTGTCGAGATGGTTTCAACTACAACGAGGAGTGCGTCAAGGAGAGGTGTTATCAGCCGGTCTATACTTAGTGTGTACCAATGACTTACTTACTGAATTAAACAACACGAGATACGGTACAATTCTCTATGATTTAAGAGTCGCATGTTCTGTACAAGCGGATGATATAGCCGTTATGTCTCCTACAACCCAAGGAATGCAAACTCTTATAAACATTGATAATATTTGAATCAAGTAAGCTGTGTTATATATATATTTTCATTAAACGGAATATAAGAAAGATGCAGTGTAATACAGAAAAACTACATACAGGCTTTCCATACACTCGGCATCCTCAAATATACTGTATTTCAGTTAAAATCATTTATAATATCTACTTCTCTATACATGTTACTGTTACTGTTACTGGTAATTTCCTCCTCTCTCAGGAGCACTCCAAAAGGGATACATAAATTTTAAGATATAGTCTAAAAAAGATATTTACAACTTACGTTAAACTGTACAGTTATCCCACCACCCTTGGTTATTGCGTATACTAGAAGCATTGTTCATTTGGCATGTTTTAAGTTTCTTTATACATTGTCTATTACTTCTTATGTTTCATCTTTTAGGAGGTAGGTTCTCCTCACATGTAGTCCATAACAAAATGTTCTAGTTATTTGCTCAATGTCAGTATAGTTGTCCTTTTTTAAGTGAATAGATGTTCTCACACTTTCGCAACTAGAGTCAAGAATAAGTCGCATTAGAAGTCCTTCTTTTTCAAGATCTTTGTACGCTCCTTTTTTGATGTTTTCTATATAACATTTTAGAGTGGTCAAGTGTTTTTTCCTTACGTCTTCTAATCTATCGCATATCAATAAAAAATGTTCTATATCTTCTGTATCATGTAAGCACATTTTACATTTTGCTGTTTCTTTGTTATTACTAAACTTGGCTCTATTAACTTGTAAAGTATAAGTTCCCGTTAACAGTCTGGCTTTTATTTCAGCTTTTTTCACCTCAATGTGACAGTTTGGTACAGATTTCCAAATCTGATGAGCATTTCCAATAGCATGTGACTGAATATGCAGTAGTTTCAAGGTTGACTTCTGTTGTTTCTCTTCTTGCCACTTATCATCCCAGTAGTGTATTATATGTTTCTTTACTGTTTTTTCCCATTTCAGGGTATCTAATTCATTCTCTAATAATGTTTCATTTTCTGGTAAAACATATTTCTCTAATCTCTGAATAACTTTAATAATGTAACTTTGCCCATTGCGTTTTGCCATACTTAGTTGTCTTTCTAAAATTTTGAATTCTAAAGTTTCTTTGTTGTGGAGGAGATTTCCTAGGAATGTTAATATTAATCGGTCTACAACTACCTCAACTGGCTCCACTCCAAGAAGTGAGTAAGTGGCAATATTTTCCGTCCGGTCTGGAAGACCTTGAATTTGTCTACATACTTTCAACTGTAGTCGCTCTAATTTAAGGATATCTGACTCAGTAAAATTCATTACCTCTATTCCATATAATGCTCGTGGTATGACATACGTTTTCCATATTTTATAGGCTACTATTGGAGACATTCCTTTCCTTGCATGCAGTCCAGGTCCAAATAAAGCATATAGAGTTTTTCTTGCTAGTTTTAGTCGATCTTCAGTGTTTAGTTTGTTTTTACTATTTCGTATCAGTCCTAGATGCTTTGTTTCACTCTTTTGGGTTATCTCATCTTTTCCAAGGTATACTGAGAAATTACTTGACACTTAGTGATCGGTACCAAATCTGACTTATTTGGGTTTATAGTTACTAGATCTCGTTTTGTACAGTTTTCAACAATGTCCAATAATGCTTGTACTTCATGTTGGTTTTCTGCCAATACAGCTATGTCATCAGCACATGTTGGGGCCATTACTTTTATGTTTCCTATTTTAGCTCCAATGTCGGATCTTTCTAGTGCTTCCAGTATATCGTTATTATATCTCTTATATATAACTGTTGACAATTTAGTTACTTGTCTTACACCTTGTGTTACTTTCACTTCACCTGAGAGATTGTTATTCCATTTCACTTGTATAGACATATTTCTATATAAATTACGTAAAAGTATCCAAATTCCACCACAAATTCCGTCATGATATAAGTTGTTAAAAAGTATCTCATGATTGAGTTTATCAAAGGCCTTTTGGGCATCAAGGGTAAGTAGAAAAAGTTCTCTTAAAAGTTCCTTATAACAGTCTGCTGTTTCTGTAACAATAAATGCTGTATTTAGTGATGATGCCTTTTCCGTGAAACCACGCTGTAATTTACTTTGTTTTGGTAGCAGAGCTGGTTCAATTCTGTCTTTCAAGAGGCTTTCTAGTACTGTTGAAAAAGTATTAGCAACTGTTATACCTCTGTAATTTTCTGGGTACATCTTGTCTTTGCCGGTTTTTAATACTGGAGTAACGGTTCCAGATTTAATTTTCTCTGGCACATCTAGATTGTCAAAAATTAAATTTATGATAAATACTATAAATGGTACAATCTCTTCTGGTCCATACTTGAAATGTTCTGAGCTAATTCCATTAACGTCTGGTGATTTTCCTGTTTTCATCTTACAAATTGATGACTGGACCTCATCTACAGTTGCTCGTTCTATTGGTTGTAGATTTTCTTTCTCTATAGATTCAATGATTTCGTTTTGGATCTTTACAAGGTTTAGTTTTTTTGCATCAATCTCATTCTCAATGTCATAATTAAATAGTTCTGAGAAATAGTCCCTCCATCCTTCTGAAATTTTCTCTGGGTCATCTATGGCGTTTTTATTAAAAACCATTATGTCAGGATTTGTAGTTTCTGATCTTCGTTGGTTTTGTATCAATTTATGAAATAGTTTATTGTCACTTTGGCTTGATTTCATAATTTTTTCTGTAAGTGCTATTCTTTGCGAAGCATGTGCCCTACGTTGTGCACTCCTTAATCGCCGTTTTGCAGTATGCATTTCATTTTTAAGTTCCTGATTTTGTATGTCTTGCTTCCATATATAGAAGGCTTCTTTAGATTTTCGAGAAGCATTGTTTATGTCTTGGTTCCAAATACTTTTGCCTTTTGTTGTAACAATTGATTGTTTTCTATATTTTGGGATAGAAAGGTTTCCTGCATGATGTAGGATATTCTCTAAATTTTCAATTGCCTCTGTTGTTGTTTTAATTGCAGTTAGGTCTATTTCTTTCAGCTTAGTTGTGATGGCTTCTTGGTATCTATCTTTATCACATTTTTTCCAATCAGGACGTTTAACCATTTTTGTTATCTGCCGTTGTTTTCTATTCAATGTTCCTAGAACTTCCGCTATGACAATTGTGTGGTCAGAAACGTTTAGAGGCTCAATGTCTGATATAGATACTGTGTACCTTATATTCTTCTCAGCTCTCTTGTGGAGAAAATAATCGATCTGTGATTTAGATATTTTATTATGGTTATAAAATGTTGGTTTAATTGGATATTTGTTTGCTAGTTCTAATTCGTTGTTGGTTATAAATTGTTTTAAAAACATATCTCTTGATCTGTCATCTCTATGTAGTGACGCATTGAAATCTCCACAAAGCATTATTTGATATTTTTCCTGATATTTTTCAATTATCTCTTCCAGCTGAGCTAGCATATTTTTATACTTGTCATCACAATTTTCAGTTCCTGATGGCATGTAAACATTTATCAAGCATATTGGCTGCTCATTCGTATTCACTGTTAATACAATTATACGTTCATTTCCATCTGGCATATATTTCACTGCATTGTCAATGCTTTTTCTCCAGAACGTAGCTACCCCCCATAACCTCGACCACATATGATATCTGAAGTGTCAATATTGTCATCAACTGATTTTGCCTCTACTTCATGTATATTACTGACGGTATTCAAGTAATGTTTCTCAGATGAATATAACCAATGTTCTTGAATACATAAAATTTCACATCTCTTTAGTACTTGTTTCAAATAAAGTTCATTTGACCTAGCATTTTGTATATTTAATGTACCTATAGTGATTTCCGTTTTTGCGGATGATTCGAGGTTGAAGCTCGGCCGTGCTCTAAAAAAGAAGAGTCTCTTTGTTCTTGATTTCCTGAGTTTGATTTATTTTCAGTTTCTTTTATACTTTGTATGTTAATGTTTTGCTCACTATCACTTAAGTCTGAACGTTTCTCGTTGGGTCTATCACAGTTTGATTTCAACTTTTGTACATTGTTTTTATGATATTCTGTTGGATTTATGGCTGTCTGTATAACTCGTGGTTGTTGTGTTTTAACTTTCTCCAGATTTGGCACTGTCATACGTTCTGGTGCTTGCACCTTGCTTTGATATAGGTTGTTTTGATCTAAAAGTGTTGGTACCTGGTGAATGTCTCGTCTATTTTGCTGATGATATTTTTGGTGAGCATGTTGTCGTATATTTCCAATCTGGTTTACTATAGGCATATTTGCTTGTTGTATATTACCATGTTGATTGTTCATTCTATAAAAATTCACTTGGTGCATAGGATTTTGTCCTTGAATATTACGTATTTCTTGTGGTTGTTGATATGGCCCTATAAATCTCTGTGTCTGTATTGGTCTCAATTGATATTGGCCTTGCATGGGTATTTGTAATTGTTGAAATGGCACTGGAAATACCTTTGTCGATATAGGTCCAAACTGATTATGTCCTGCAGCGGGCATTTGTGGTTGATTTATCATATAATTTTGGTTCTTGTTTTGAGTATTTCCTATATTTTGTACATTTCTATAATTTTGTTGGTTTATTTGTGGTTCCATTCTGTGCTCAGTTGTCAACAGTTCATGATTTTGAAAGCTAGGCTGAGAGTTTTTCTCTAGTTTTTCAGTATCATTTTTACATACACATTTACTCTCATGTTGTTCATAGTTCGGTCTACTTGCATGAAGTTTCATCATGTTTATTTCAGTTTTTAAGTCTCTAATCTCTAGTTCATGCTTTAGTTTCATTTCATGAATGTCTAATTTATGTTGGAATTCCATATTCATGGTTGTAAACTTAGCTGATACTGATTTTTCTAGCATTTGTACTTTAGTTTTTATGTCCTGTAAGGCAGAATTTTGCCATTGATGAATTTCATCTTTTTCTTTGCCTGTTGTTTGTTGTTTCCATTTACAGTGAATGAGACTGATTGTGTTTTCATAGTCCTTGTTTTGCTCCTCTAGCATGATTATTCTCGCTCTGCTAGCTGTGAGTTGTTGTTCTAATTCTATAGTTTCTTTCTTTTTCCCTTTTTTTGGCTGGTCCATTAAGTGAGTGGGTGAGTTTTCATTTAGCTCATCTGGCCCAGCTGTTTTCACTTTAGTTTCCTCTTGGTTAATATTATTTATAAGTTGTTCCTGTTTATCTCGTTCATTATGGTAAACCTGTACTTCTGTTTTTGATCTTGATTCATTTTCTTGTTCTTGATTGCTATTGTTCGTATCTATGTGTACACATTCTTCTTCTTCTTCTTCTTCAATACTAAATGTTACATTTAGAGGTGTGTTCGTTCCCTCTCGATCGTTCTCTAGTTCAAACTGTATAATACTGTCATTTATAAATATATCTTCTAAGTTTTCACACAATGGACAAATATATGTCAGGTTGTTGTCTTCAGATTGTTTTTCAAATTCTTCATCAGTGAGATTGCTACATTCTTTATGTAGCCACATACTACATTTTGTACATTCAACAGAGTCTTCATTGTTGACTTCATAAAAACATGCTGGACATTTGATATAATTAACTTGTTGGTCAATGTTTTCTTGTTCACTATTGTTAAGCCTCTCTGTTTTATTTGTTTCACTTCCAGGCATATGAATGTGCTTTTTTCTGCCTTCTATTTGTAACTTGTTTGTATTTTCACTTTTGAATCCATTATCTTCTGTATTATGGTTCTTACTACTATATTCAGTCACCGCCTGATTTGAAAGTACAAGCTCACATATTTCTATTATCTTTTCATTGATTTGTTTCACATTTGCCATATCTATAGTTTGTATGATTGTTGGGAGGTCTTCACATATAAATTGCTGGTATTGACGCCCATTGATATCCATTCTACTAGAAGTATTGAACATGTTGATTCTATACCATTGTCTACATTTAATATTCATATTTTCTTTTGGTCTAATTGAAAATGATTCCTCAATTATTGCTTTTCCAATTGTCTTATTGCTAGTTTTACTAGATTTGACGGTTTTAAGGTATGTTTTATTCTGATGTTCATCATAATATTTAATTATAGCCCTTTTATATACTTCATATGCTGCTGGAGTAAAAGACATCACTAAAGTACCTCTTTTTAGTTCAATTTCAACATCAAAATCTCTTTTGGCAGCATCTATTTTTTTAAGTAATGCTGTTCTTTCATTAAGTTTATATTTCATCGATGTTTCATTTCTACTGGGTGTGAATATCTCTTTGCGTACAATTGTTCTGTTTGTCTTCCGCACAGTAATCGGAGACGCCATATTTGAAAATTTGTCACTTCCGGTTTATATTTAAAAAGTTAGTTGTCAATATATACTAGTGCTCTATTTACGGAGTGCTCGTCAATAAAAGTTTTTAACACGGTAAATGTTAAATATATACACTAAAAACTGCAAAACGCAGGAATATCTACAAGCTGGGATATACAAGCACCGGTAAGAATTCTTCAACCATGACGGATTGTAAAACCATAAAATGTCATTTGTGGCAGGAAATTAAAACTCTAAAATGCACTACAAAGCGTGTGTGTGTGTGTGTGGTGAAACTGTACAGTTTTTTGTAAAACCTTTTGTGCTTTAAAACAACTAAAACTATAAAAACATACATGAAATGAAAACATTTCGATATACATGTTATGTGAATCGTTTTTTCATGTGAACAAGTATTTTCTATGAAGATCTTACGTGGACTATTTTATACGGCATGCAACATTACAAATTGTTAATTCAAACTTGAAAGTTTCTTTGTCAAATGTGCAAGTACAAATAATTGACAGATGGCAAAGACAATGGCACATATCTTTGCACAAAAGGTGCATAATTCAACCAGAATATACTAGTATTCAATGCATAGTCAAAACTTTTCAATCTAACCCAGATTGTCAAAAAACTGTCCCTAGGGACTTGCCAAGGAGTACCGAATGTGTAGTTGACATGGAAAATACGTAAAGTTGCAGCTTTGGACCCCTGATATGTATAGACGGGCTCGGATCCCAGGAAGATATTTAAGTGAGCGATGGCATGGGTCATATCTTTGAAATGAGCTAGGTCTGGCTCAGAACTTAACGTATTTTTCATATCAACCACACGTTCGGTGCCCCTCGACAAGCCCCTACGGCAAAGTTCCGAACCAGACCTAGCTCATTTCAAAGGTGTTGACCGAGGCTATTCACCACTTAAATATTTTTCTGGGATCCAGGTCCGTCTGGATACCACAGTTTTAGTCAATTATTTGTACTGGCAAATTTGACAAGGAAAATTTCACTTTTAGATTACTGATGATAAATTGGTAATGTCGCATGCCGTACAAAATAGTCCATGTAGGAAATTTTAAAGAAAATACTTATAAATAAGATGTGGTATGAGTGCCAATGAGACAACTCTCCATCCAAGTCACAATGTGTAAAAAGTAAACAATTATAAGTCAAAGTACGGCCTTCAACACGGAGCCTTGGCTCACACCGAACATCAAGCTAGAAAGGGCCCCAAAATGACTAGTGTAAAACAATTCAAACAGGAAAACCAACCGTCTAATCTATATAAAAAACGAGAAACGAGAAACACTCATGAACCACACCAACAAACGACAACCACTGAACAACAGGCTTAGGACAGGTGCATACAAATACAGCGCGTTTAAACGTTTTTAACAGGCGCCAACCTTCATCCTAACCTGAAACAGTAGTGTAACATTACAACATAAAAAGACACACTATAAAATATCAATTGAAATGGCTTAACTCGATCAAAAAGACATATAAACAAAAACAAGTAAACATACACTGAACGAATAAGTTTGATCTATGACACAATATAAATACAATATTAATAAAAAAAAAGGAGTAGAACAATGTCAAAAAGACAACTTTAACCTGGGACAAAATGGCGTTAAATAAAGTAACGTACACAGGTAAATTTAAATATAATAATTTTGTTGTTAGGAGTACGGAAACATTTTTTACAAAATAAATAAATTTGTTGTTCACAGTACGAGTTCTGTTCACATTATAAACAGATTCACATTACATGTATATCGAAATGTTTTCATTTCATACATACAGAAATAGCTATTGAAAATGGTTTGAACCGAAATATTGGATATTTTAGGATGCCGAGTGTATGGAAACCCTGTATGTAATTGTTCTGTTGTACATTGCATTTTTTTTTATTCAGTTTAGTAGATATATATATATATAACACGATTCCTCACATTTTACTTAAATCCATTATTAACAATGGTAATTGTACAAAATGTACTTGGAATTTTTATTTTCTATTCCTACATTGTTTCTGTACCTCCTAAACATAAGGAATCAAAAAACGAGAAAAAGAACGGAAACAACGATTTTAAATTGTACAATTTTTTATTAAACAAACAGTGTCCTCCGAAAAAAAGTGGCTGCTAGCATCATTTGTATATAAAACGGATTGTCATCTTTTGAGAATCACGACAAGACGTGAAAATGTCGAATTCCGCGGTCAAAGAAGGTGCTATAATATTCATTTAAAATTTGAGATTTTTGGAACGTTTGAGTCTTATACAGTTTTTTGGATTTTAGACATATCATTAAAATTGGCTACTGGAAAAAAGCGGCTGCCATCTTGATTGGATGCTAAAAGTGGCTGCCAGCATGAGTCTGGTAGTAAATCTCATTAATTTCTGTTTTTATTTTATTATATAAGCTATTTCTTAAGAAAGAACAAGTATGATCAAACCATTGTTTATGATTTTTAGGCATTGTTAGTATCATGTTTCCTATCATAGTTTCTTTGCAAAGATTCAGATCTCAGGTTACATCGAATTTATATTGTTTTTATTTACGAAAGAACAATTAAATATGACGAATGACAAAAAATAAAAACAACATCAATATCATTGCGGATTTGAAAAAAAATAAACCAGAAAACGAATAATGTATACAACGTTTAATCATGTTTGTCTTAAAATGCAAGTACATCTATTACACTTTTAATTACCTTGGTCTCAAATATCCTGGAACATCTCTAAAGCTTTCATTTACCTTTGTCTTTAATATGCAGGTTCGTCAATAAATTTTTAACTTACCTTTGTCTTAAAGATGCAGGTACATATGTAAAACTTTTACTTACCTATTTCTTGTATATGCAGGTATATCTATAAAGCTGTCTAAAATATGCAAAAGATTTACTTCTTACCGGCCATTTATACATACATATCGTCCTTATTTGCAACATCTTGCTCATTACAATTTATCATTGAAATTGTTTCATTAAGACATATTGAATAGAGCACAACTGTTTATTGTGTGCAAAATTAATTACAAATGCCCTTTCTTAAAGCAAGTAATTTAAAAAAAATGAATTTCTTTTTGCAATATGATGTTTTTTTTCCATTTGATTTGATGTTCACGCAAATTAATGATAGGCTATCCTTTAGAAGTTTGATCTGCCTCGAATCAGTATAAACTGGTCTTTTCCTATGTTTCCGTTATTCATTCTATGGTTATATCAACTCTTAAATTCTTCAAGTATTAAAATCGAACTTTCAACAAGTCTTCTCAACAAACATAATTAACTCAATTTATTAATTAATATTTGATACGTTAGTTTCCGTTAAACGTCAATGAGAAGCAACTCGCCAATAAATGTACACTAAGCAAGAGAAACCGCCTCGGTTGTGTTGTGGTAGCTAGTCAAATTAAAAAAGCGTCACAAAAAAAAAGCCTTTCAAGACGTCTCAATTATTTGGACTACGTGGTAGCGTGCTCTTCTCGATTGCGGAAAGTTGGAGTTCGAAACCTGGCCGGGTCAAACCGAGGACTTTAAAATTGATATCTGCTGCTTCTCTGCTTATTACGCGGTATTAAGGGTAAGAGCAAAGACTGGTCGGCTCGAAATCAGAATAATGTGTCCGGGTAGGGTGACATGACTTTTACCTTGTGAACTAGCATGTTAATAGTGTCGGTTTACTACAAAACAGGGCTATATTCATATAGCATTAACATGTTCTCGTCCTGAATATGCATTTATTGGCCACTTGACGTAAAACTGCCATCCACCAATCTTAACAAGAGTCTTTTGAACACCGTCTTCAACGATTGACAAGACCCCGTACAGAATGACAAGTTCTTCATCGCTTCTATATAAATTATCAAATCTGATACTTTATTAAATGCGTAGAACACATCTTTCTTTAATAATTTCACAAACAGAGACATTGAATGCAAAACGCCAGGCTGCTAAACCAATTAAGAGAAGAAAAATAAAAGAAGAATGTGACTGAGGGCAAGAATCTCCACACCCCCTCCCACTTAAGTTAGAGTGCGGAAACGAAAACAATTGTCATTTTCCAAGTTATAAAGGAGCATAACTCTAGAACGGTAAGTGACTCACTTCTCATATCGGACGGACGGAAGGACGGTCAAAGGTAACACTTAATGCCCCCTTCGACTAGCGTCGGGAGCATACAAAACAGACATGAACACCAAAACGGTATACGGACATCTGCAGGATTAAAATTATAGTTATATCATACGTTTTATCTATTACCAGCGTGTCGGTACCTCTTCGGGTACCATCCAATAAAAAAACTATAACGAAATTAAAAATTAAAATATAAATAACACTTTAAACGTAGGATCTGAAATTGAGTAAAACAAGAAATGGAAGAATTTATCTATCACAGAGAAAAACAAGAAAATAATGCGTAGTGTTTTATATAAACTTTTTCTACTGGTTAGCCATATAAACATCCCTGTTATAAGTTGTTGTTTTTCGGGTTCTTTAATGTACACTGAACGTGGTATTTATTCTCAGCTTCTTTTACTCAAGTTGTTATATCAATGATAAGGGGAAACAAACACTTGATAAATTTTATGAGTCCGAAGCTCGTTAAATTTCTTGATTTACCTTCATCAGGAACGTTAAAACCTAAACATTCGAAAGCCAAAAGATGTATAAAAACACAAATACTTCAGGTGCTATATGACCAAAAGGAATTTTAAATGAATCTTAGTTTCCTTATAATAACATTACATGCATGTTTCATTAGCATCCGTAATTTCAATTGGCTGACAACAATCGCGAGGCACGCCAATATCATAATTTAATTTCCATATAGAGTACAACAGCTTGACTGCACATGCAATCCGCGACAATTTTCAAATAATGCACTGAAGAACACACGAAAAGCTTGATATATATATCTTGAGTTTTCATGGTAGTAGCATAAAAATGTAATTATAAGAATTGAATGCTTCTTTTTGTAATTTAATAAAGTTGTAAAAGCGTTGATCATGCGCACATTTTTAACATGAAGCGCTTCCGCACTTCATACAAAATGTGCTTCGGTCAACGCTTTAATTTACACCCAGATAAAATTGTAAAAAGAAGCATTCCTTTTTTTCTTAATTTATCTTCAGAATATTTAAACTGAGAGTTCATCAATGTTCCTTGAAAGGGTTATTTCAATGAGGCTTTACTTATAGTGTATAATAAATCATACAGTAGTTTTGAGTATAGTCTGGGTCAATTTCTTAGTCAGATAAAATGGAGTCGGAAAAAACAATCGAAACATTTTACTAATGAATCAATAATAAATCATTAATAAAATAATCGTAAACAATTTGCATAACTTCTACCCTTCGTCAAATTTTGCGTAAAATTACGATAAATAAAAAAAATCTTGGTTTGTATAATTGTGTGGAGTCCGTAAAACTTTCGAAGATATTAAAACTTCAAGTTTTATGTAACCTTTGAAGATATGTTTTTCCAAAAGTTTCAAAATCTTTTAGTCAACATGCAAGCATAAACAGAAATATGCTTGAAGTTTCCATTTCTCTCGCACTCCGACTTCCTCCACCAATAAAAACTGACCGCCACGAAATAGCACAATAGTGTTTAAAGTGTCGTAAACAACTACTAATCAATCAATCAATCCATTTCTTTCTCTCATTGTAAAAGTCGTAAGATTAACCCGTCATAGGTGACATATTAACGATTAATTATATAAATTTATAAAATTACTTGCAAATTATTTGAGATTTCCCATGCTATTAAACTGTAATCAGTTCATCATTAAATACCGAAAAATACGGAATTATGTCACATTACTTTTGTACTCGTTAAATAATAACCGACTGCAATAATTGACCATTATTTGATCATATTTAAACCGATGTAATTTACTGAAGATAAAACGTCTGTGTAAGCATGGTAATTTCGTACGTGCGATAATTCGTTGACAATGATAAGTGATCTGACATGTGGAATGAACGTAATTACCGCCATCATTGTATACATACAGTATGTATTTGTTGATTACTGTACCCCTATTTTTGACATTTTTACCAATTATGTCTGTTTGTTTTGTTCACACATTGTTGTCAATGTAATGGAATTTTATGCGACTGTCATACAAGTGAGAGGTTTAATCCACCATTTTCTACATAAGGAAATGCCTTTACCGAGTCAGGAATGGTTGTTTTCCATTCGTTTGATGTGTTTGAGCTTTTGATTTTGCCATTTGATAAGGGACTTTCCGTTTTGAACTATCCTTGGAGTTCGGTATTTTTGTTATTTTACTTTTATTTTTGTATATTATAACGTTGGTCAATTATTCGTACACGTGATACAAGTGTTGAAAAAAACGTTATTTTGCTAACCAATCCCTATTTCTAATAACCTAGGTGCTACTTTTCACCTTCAGGCATAAATATGTTAAAAATAACTACAGAGAATATATGGTTTAAACGCTTAACAGCATACCGATGTTCACGCTCACTATACATAACATATTTCTATTGGTTTTGTGTGGTTTGGTTGCTGATTCATTTACGTATAACTTTAATCTCGTTTTGTTCAAGATTATGATAAATAAATGGATGAATATTTATTTATTTATTTACTTGCAAAACACTGCAGTTTTCTCTTATATGTTGTGAGGTTAGAACGTTGCTGCGATAACCATCACATAGGGGTGGATGTGACAAAATTAGGTTTCCGACCTGACTTTTCAAAACTTTACAATTTCTTCTATTTTATTATATATTTATATATGTACATGCATATATAATGTAGATAATATACCCGAGAATATAAATATATTGTCAAAATTAGAATGGTTCTCTATTCTTCAGCTGTTGTAACTGTGGTACTTTTGTATTGTATTGCTCTCTATCCTGTAGAAAATATTATGGTGAATAGAAGAACAACGTTGTCATATTTTAAAAAAAAATATCTGATAGAAATATTTGGACCGTGTAACTGTGAACGTTTGATTATGAAATCCACGCCCTCTTTATAACAGGCTTATTTTGATTTTATGTGAATATTTAGACACTAAGTCTTAAACAATGCCTCAGATTCTTCCTGTTTTTCATCGGGAAACTCATCTGATTTTAATTCAACTGCATTGCTTTGAGATTCGTCTTTTTCTTCAATCTTTTCTTGAAAGCATTTAAAGATATCAAATTTCTTATCAATCTTGTTATTTGTGAAAACGTAATCTGTTAGAAGAGAAACTGCTATAATTGTTATTACACAACACAACATTGCAAATGTTTTATGTGGAAATAGCTGTCCATCTACGGGATCATACCAAGGATATTTGATGATTGCTGGGAATGATAAAATCGGTTCCCCGCCAAGTATGCGTAGGATCAGACCAACAACGAATCCTACAAGTGAACCATAACCGTTTGCCTTTTCAAACCATAATGCACATGTTAACTCCGGCATTTGGATCACATACATAATGTCCACACATAAAATAAACAAACCATACACACTTTTAACGACAATAGCGATCACCGTTCCCAAAATTCCTGTCAATAAAATACTGACTCTCAGGACCCAAGTTAATTCCCGCTGGGATGCCTAAAAAGAGAATTATAGAAAAAAATGTTCTGAACAATATAGATTTGTGAAATAAACAACAGGCATACTGACAATTGTGCTGCTTTAAAAAGAAGTCTCACGTGATACACAATGTATTCGATTGTCATGTGTTATTATTTTAGTTCCAGTCTAGTCTAAACACTTGGTATTAGTTAATCTGGAACAATAGTTTTATGTTTACTGTGGTTCCTGTAGCTCAGATTTCAGTTTTTGGTGTAATGTTTGGAGCATATTGGTTGTCTATTGCGTCTTTTTGTTACCCCTTTGATCATGGTTTTGTCTGTCTATCTTTGACCTATACTATTTTATTAACCACTCTTGGTATCTTTTTATTTATTTGTATAAAAACGAAATAATGTTCTGCCAACATACCTTTGGTCGGAAACAGTTTTTATATAAATTATGGCTGATGACAGATCCAGTTGCAAGAACAATAGAATCTGCGGACGACATGACAGCAGCACTAATAGCCCCTAATCCAAAGACTGATACTACCATCGGACAAAGATAGGCTAGCACCATAGGTAACACATAACTCCATTCTTCTGTTGACAATACTGGGTTTCCATTGTACATAGTTTGATTCCAGTCTATAATGTAAAAATATTGTATTCGTAATGGGTTTTACAGTGAAAAGTTGTATTAGAAATGACAATTGACTATCTCCTGACATATAATGAACAATTCTATACAACACCAACTTTTCATTTCTACAAAAACACAAAGTATATGGTATGATTTAACAATGTGATGTTAAAACATTAACATTGTACTGTAAAAAGGAACGGTAACATTAGAAACAAACAAATCTCCTCGTAAGTTATTACGAAAAAGGGAATGATGTCACCTCCTGTTATATTCGTTACAAATAGAACACACCTGCGACATCGCGAGTCCGTGACTGAATTAAAGTACCTACGCCTACTCTCTAATGGATTTTACTAACCCTCTATGGATCCGTAGGGGTCAGTAATGAACCGTATAACGAATTTATCGTACACTGGACTTTTCCTGCTAAATTATTTATAAAAATAAGCAACGAAATACAAAACAAAAATAATCCATGACGTCACTTTAAATAGTAAATGTGATGTCATGAACCCCATATGAAATCTACTGACCCCATACGGATCCATAGGAGGTCACCATGTGCCGGCGTTAAACCATTCATAACGTCATAATTTATCCGAGGTGATATGAAGACACTTGGCATTTGTATGGGAACCAACTATGTTCCTTTTTTCACCGACATTCTTTCTTACGTATGGCATCACACATGGTGTTCTCAAGAACTATAAACAGAAGCTTGTATTATCCTTTATCTTCTTCTTCCGCTAAACATATGATGATGTCCTTTCACTGAATATCTTTTTTGTGACTACTGTGATTGCATTTATCCCATGGAACTTGAAATACACGATACAATAGATACTGTTAGGTCTGCTTTCATATTTTGACCTGCATCTAAGTATAACTAAACATATAGCGATACACGAGATGATTGCAAGCATATTATTATTATGTCGATACGACAATACAGGGATTGCGTTTCCTACATGTATCATGATTTTCTTCGATAGATGATTTCTGCTTACAAGGAATCTAATGTGTTTTTGAATGGTTATCGAATTATTAATCTTCTTTCGAAGGAAAAGTTTGAATTTCACGATTTGAAGACGGTGAAATCCAAGACATACATTTGTATGTATTCAAATACAATGTAGTTTAAGTACATAATATCAGATTCTGCAAAATTACAATTTTGGGAAATTCTCTCAAGTATTGCAATGCTTCTCGGAATTTGAGCACACTTCAATGGCGCGTCCTAAAAACATTAATTTACACGAATATTGTAAAATCATACTAAAAAATATGACTTAAAATAAAAATATTCCTTAAAATGCCCAAACCGTCTGAACAAACGAACAAACTTGATCCGCAGATACGTGCTACGTGTTTACAAGTAAATAAAAAAAATCAACTAGATAAATGCAGTTACAGCAAGAAAGGACATATAACTGTAGTATTTAATGAAACTCCTGATTTCAAGGGCTGATTTCCTTCGAAGAAATTGATTCGTAATAAATGCAAAAATAGATGTATAGCAAGCCGATATTTACAACATACCAAAATCAGCACAGTGTGTGCATGAACAGTAAATAACTTCGGTCAACAGTTTTATTTGGAAAGACAGCATCGCGGACAAAGGTACAACTTATACATAGCTTGATACGTGGCTTTTTACTTTTTTATGTCAAAAAATCTTCTCTCTTTTTATTGTCATTAAACTTTCAAACCCTAGAGTACAAAATATACAGAAACAAACCTGTAGCGGCTCCAATAACACCTGCAATAGCTGGCGGTACACCCATAAATAAAGCCAAGAACGAGCTGACTAACACGGAATCTCTTGCCATTCTAGTAGTTCTACATGCAAGTACACGCTGATAGAATGCCTATAATATCGGAATATAATAAAGAAGGCATGTTACATTTATTCTATAAAGGTTTATTATATGTAAGTCATGTTTATGTAAAAATCTAACATGATAAAAATTTCTTTAATTTTGCCCTTCCTATTGCAAAATTTATCTGTTTATGTATATCACATATACATGTTTTTCTTATTTATTTTTACCTGCCAGGTGAAACATCCGCCAATGGTTATTAACCACATATCTATATAAACACCTATAAACTTTGGTTCCAAAGTTCCTTTCCAGTTGTCCTTTATTCTGCTCATATCAACAGCAGGGTTTGTCCAAGCAAATGGTATTATTAAAATCTGGAATATTATATAAAGTAAATGTATTACTTACATATATTGAAACATTTCTTGCATTCCGATCCTTCAATTTAGATCAAAGTCACGTGACGATTGCCACAAACATTTTCTAATGTAGCTCCTTTTTTTTTAATTTTAGAAATTATAAAGAAAATAAGGTTTAATCTCCCTCAGGCAAATTTATCCATAGATAGATCTGGCTATTCTTTTTATGTCCCTTTTGGCCATAGAGCTCTTTACGTGTTCAGGTTCTTATACACTCTTGGCTTTCAAATGTCTGGGTTTCAGCGTTCCTGATGAAGGTAAATCAAGAAAAGCGCTAAGAACTCCTCATTTTGTATTTGAATGAATTAGGACAAAACTTTTTGACTTGATAATATTTGTTCATTTAGGTAAGTATATGGATTAAAGGAGATGTGATGCATAGGTTAAAGAGACAGCACCAAATTTATGATAAACAGGTCGTTTTTTCTTCGCCTGTTGATTATGTTTTGTTTCCCTGGTGCATAGTGCTATTTATTATTTTTGGGGTTCGTATTTCGGTGGCAGTTAGTCATGCACCATTTTCAGAAGCGACATAAATTTGAATAATAAGAATTGTGATCTCTAGCTAGCTTTATAAGAACGAAAGCTGAAATTCGCTAAATTCAACAATGTAGGTATAAACGACAATTGGACAGCAAACAATAATATATTACTATAAACCAAAGAATACTCGCGGTTACTGAAACTCAAGGTATTTTGTTTGGTTATAATAAAAAAAAAGGCGAAGTCCATAAAAACTGATAAAATCAAACGTTAGACTTTATCAACCAACTGAACGAACGGACAACAACTCATATTTCTGACTTGGTACATGCATTTTCCGAAGAAAGTGGTGGGTTAAACCTAGTTTTATAGCTAGCTAAACCTTTCCACCTACAAATATGAAGTACGACAAAATTACGAAAATGTAGGTGATGTTAGCTTTTCAGGAATAAGTATATATTAAAAATATCTTTTATAGGCCATACTCAATGTATAAACGTTTTTAAAATAAGCAACATACCAGTCCAAGAGATATAAGAAAAAGTTGAGCTACATCTGTATATGCAACAGAATACAATCCTCCAAAAAAGGTATAAAACACTGCCACACAAGCTGACACAACAACAGCCGTCGACATATTTATACCAAGTATTATATGTAAAGTCGAACCTGTATAAAACAATCATCTAAATTTTCAAAACTCTACACCAAGTATATATGTATAAAAATTGTTGTTATTATCCAACGCAATCATAGGTTTGAACGTTGTTTTCAATTTAGACTTGTTTATATATATATATATACATTAATTGTCGAAATCCGGATATGGTGTACAAATTTTTGCACCTCATGTTTGCGGTATACCATCTTTTCCGCAAGTTTTTTGTTTTCTGTTTGGTATTAAATTAATGATTAAGATCCATTTTGTTACATCTGGTGATCCGTTTATTTGGCAATCGCAATGGCAGTCAGCAGGGTTTAAGAACATCCGTTGTTCGACCTGCTAGTCAAATGCGTTTTGCTAAAATATACTTTTTCACTTGTTTGGTCTTTTGGAAAATGTTGTTTGTGCTGTATTTAGACCCCTCTACCAAGAAATTTTTTTTGCATGCACACGTCTGATAATTGCGGTTATAATCCAACGCAATCATAGATTTGAACGTTGTTATATATATATGTAAAGTCGTATCTGTCAATATAATGTAAAAAAGCAGCGATATCCCCATTCGCAACCGAAACAACTTCATTTAAGCAAAACAAGAAATAGTTAAGACTAAGTCAGAAAAACATTTTTAGGCAGTTATTTTTTTTAACAAGTGGTCTGAAACTGATTATTTGAAAAGCAACAGACAGTTTGATAGGAAACATTTTTTGAATATATACGTGTTATCAGCGTCCGTTTGTAACTCTGGTGTATGTCTTAATTATGGAGGGGGATATGTGTTCTATCTCTAACGGGCCACACAATGAGTGGCCTTCTTCGGGTACAAACAAAATTAAAAAGATTGGGAAGTCAAAAACAAAGCTGTTATCCTAATTTAAAAAAAAATATTTTCAGTTTATTTCAAAACTTTATTTTTTCACAAGGAACATGTAAATAGAAAAATTCAATTTTATTATAATTATACGACATTCCGATGATACATGTAACACTTAAGGATTATATCTATTATGTAAGTAATATACCTAAAGCAGAGAGTATCGCAGATTCCCAAAATACATCAGCCAATAATTCGTTAATAAAAAGTAGTCCACCGATTCTCTTTCCATATTTTTCTTGCAATAAGTCGAATATTGTTGTATACTTCTTCTCTCTTGCTTTTGGGGCATAAAACAAGGCCGCTTAAAACAGGAAAAAATCAAGATTTAAGGCGATAATGAAATGTCATAAGAGTATTGTTAGTTTTTCGACTTTAAAAACTCGAGATAAGAATATGATTATTACATGTAGTTCTGAGAAATGCCAAGTTTCACATTATACCATCTTTGTCTTTCGTCTTCATTCTTTCTACGTTCGAGCATTTTTAAAAATCTTGTGTTACCCTTTTTAAAAAAATATGTATCAAATGATATATGTGAGGGTTTTCATCTTAGAGTTGAATGTTAGTAGTAAGACTATATTAACATTTACTAAATTTATAAAGTTCATTACATTTGTTGTATGCTATTTTCCTTTTCTAGGACTGGGTCGATACCGGTGCTGGTGGATTGCTAGTCGCCGAAGATATTAACAGTTCAGTAGCTAATGTTTTCGCTATGGCATAATTTATAATTACAGTAACGGTACCAATTATAATACAACCGTTTTAATATCTCCGTTGTCATTAAGAAATTACTAGTATTAAAAAACTAAGGATCACCTCTCTTAGACAAATTTGATCTTATGTGGATTTTGCTATTCTTTTGGTAACCGTTTGGTCATATCATTCTTCAGGAATTCAAGTATTTAAACATCATTGGCTTTCAAACGTTTGTGTTTGAGATTTCCTCATGAAAGTAAATCCAGAAAAGCGCTTCGGACTCACCAAGTGGTTTTTTTGCCCATTGTTTTAAGCAAGGAATACGTCATTGAGCAATAATTCAAATTTCAAGATGAAATTTTGTATGCATTCAAAACTCGAAGAACTGCATCTGAATATCTAGATATGAAGTAGAATTCATTATCCATGCTGAAATATTATCTACCTTAGTTTTAAAAATATATCTGTAAATGTATTATATATATCACACAACGTCAAAAATGTGCATTGGTTTTCACTATAAATTTCTCGAAAACCTGTCCTAAGATATTTGTACGTTTCTGTTTTTATGATAGGAAATTATATGGGCTTAAGTGGTTTTTTTCTCTCAGCAGAAATCATGCAGAATAAAAACACATCAAAAGCATACGTGACAACGTGATGCTGCATATGGTAGGTTTTCGTGATTTTCTACATCACAGAAACTTAAATAATTTAGACAGTAAAACCTCTCCAAATAATTCTAATATACATGCTGTAATAAACATGGAAATGTTCATAGCAAATAACAAACACATATATCATTTTAAAAGACTATTACCAATTACCAATTATGATTCCTATGTTAAAGCCAACAGGTGCAAAACACCAAACTAACCCGTCTCGACCCATAACTTCCGCTGTTCCGTTAATGTAAGCACCTCCAACCATTGTTGCTGTCAATGAATTAGTAATTTTTTTTAATAAATAAGTAATAATTATCTACAGACATATGATAAGAAAAGTTTAACATGATATTTTTTTGCCTAAAATCGTGATAGTTTTATCATAGTATGACGATTTTCGTGAAGAACTCTGATATCAAAAGTTTAGAACGTGAAATAGTGTTTTGAAATTACTCTAATCATTCAAAATATACACAAAAACGCATTTTTTTATCATTATCATATGAAACAGGTATTGTTTTTGCAGAAATATAAAAAATAGGAGATGTGGTATGATTTTCAATGAGACAACCATCCACCAAAGGTCAAATGAAGTGGATGTAAGCAATTATAGGCAACCGTACGTACGGCTTCAACAATGAGAAAAACGCACACCGTATAGTCGGCTATAAAAGGCTCCTGACTTGGGACAGGCACACAAAGAATGTCGCGGGGTTGAACATGTTTGTGAGCGCTCAACCCTCCCCTAATCTTGGACAGTGGTGTTAGAGCACAACATAAGAACAAACTATAAAAATTATTTGAAAAAGGCTTAACTCAGCAGATCGATACAAAGTAGAAAAACATCTAACAAAAACACAGACCGGCTGTGGCAGGATATTTATACATCCCCATGCAACAACAACAAAAAAGATACAAAGTACAGATCTAAGAGAAATCGCAGTTACTGAAATCTATATAGTTCAAAGCCAAAAACAAATAATAAAAAGATCATCAACCCATTCAACAAACACTTACAACTTTCTAAAAATTGAAAATATTTTGTGAAACTTAAAGGTTCATAATCAGCGACGTCGGCAGTCATGTAGTGTATGATACAGACATTATTTTTGTCGTTTAAGGAAGCCTAGTATGTTTAATTCATTCCCATTTTTTTTTAAATTGCAAAGAATGTATCAGTTTAATAACATACGATAATAATGATTCTCAATTTGGTTTCAAATGTTTTGCTTCATGTTTATAAACATTACTAGAGATAAAAGATATGCTGATGATTAAAAATGCACAAACAGAAAAATAATTTGAAAACTTTATGTCACCTGTATTCGTCATGACCGCAACAAAGAACCCTAGATTTCTTCCAGCGACTAACATCTCATCGGAATCGCCATTCTTGTTCTTCTTTCTGCCAGCGATTATTCCAATAACAAGAATGAGAAGGTAGAAGACAATGATACCTATTAGTCCGGGTATATGTATTGCCATTGTCGTTCTGTATTGGACTGAAACAAAGGTATGCCCATTACCTAACAAAATAGCACATCTTTACAAAATGACAATCAATGGTATACAATAAGTCAAATGTTAAAAGATGAAGAAATTATGTCATTACTGTATTCGTGTGAACTACTTTTAAAACAATTACATATTTTGAAGCATTAAATGTTTTGACCTATTCAGCAGTAATGAGGACTCTGACATCTACTGCCATCTACTGCACAATTTACCCACAAGAAGTTTTCACACGAAGCTTTAATAATTTTATTGTATTGCCTTACATAGTTATTGTATTCAACAAAATAAACTGAACTTTTTATTTGCATTTTAATATACCTACCATGATTGATCTTGGATATATAATTATTATATACCTACCATGATTGGATATGAATATATAATTATTATATTTTATTTGACGAAAGTAAAGCAATATCGCAGGAAATTTATCACAATTTTGGTCAAAAATAAATAAATAAGTGTTCTTTATTTCAAGAGGATAATTCCATTAGTTAAAACTAATCTTCCTGAGAGTCCTCAAAATAATAATAAAATATACATAAAATACGTACAATATTATAATGATATATACACAATATACAATTTTATATAAAGCATATTAATCTGCCTTCTTCATGAAAAAATTGTAATATTTTGCTTTAAAAGATACAAGTGTATTACTCATCTTTATTTCATTTGGTAAACTGTTCCATATTTGAGAACCAGAATATATAAAAGTTAATTAAAATCATGAATTGATAAATGAATGTTTTTTGTATTTTGTATACTGTTGTTTGTATTTTGGTCCTTTTTCGTTTTTTGTCATGGCGTTGTCATTTTTTTTTCGATTTACGAGTGGATGTTCCTTTTATTAATAAATGATGTTCATTAATGATTGGCCAAGAAGCCTGTTTCGCTCCTTTTGGCATTTTTGCATAAAATAGAAACAATGCAATAAGAGTTTTTGTGATGAATGGAAAATGTGTAGGCCAAAATCTTGTCTTGCTATCATTTTTGCTGTAAGTTTTTGTCTATCCATTAAAATTTTAAAGGAAAAAAAATCATAATTTAAGGACAATAACTCCTATAAAGAATCGACTGGCAATTTCTACCCTGATGACTTATTTGTAGAATTTGCTGATAAGTTTTTGCAATTATGAGTCTCTCTCTATATCATATAATTTCCACAAAAACACAAAAAGGGTGACCTTGTTGACTTATTTGTAGATCTCCCTTCCTTATAACTTTTGTTTTTTATAGTTTATCTTTATCTGATATTGTTTTTTTTTCATATAGAACGTAATTCTAAGGCCATAACTCTTATAATGTTCGATTTATTTCTAGATCTTATTTTTCTTATCTTTTTTGCCATGAACAGTTTCACTCTATGTTCTATATATAGTTTAGGCAAAATGCAGAAGAAATTGATGAAAATTGTCATTTAACGACAAGAAATCAAAAACTAACCTAGTCTAGATTTTCTCTACCTATTACAGTTTTCAAGATATTAAACAATACTTGCATGTTTTACTCCTTTTTTATATTTTTAGATTGGCGGCCATCGGGTGGAATCATTGAACACATTTGTAAAACTAGATACACCAATGATGATTGAGGCCAAGTTTCTATGTTGTGTTTTGTATACCTTTCCTTGTCTTTTGGTCTTTTTTCGTTTTTTGCCATGGCGTTGTCAGTTTGTTTTCGATGTATGAGTTTGGATGTTCCTTTGGTATCTTTCGCCCTCTCTTTTGTTTCCATATTGACAAGGTTTCATCCTTATATAACATGTATACTTTTGAGGACAAATTGTGCTTGCATGAAACCTTAGTCATAATGCTATTCAGGGGAAAATTAAATAACAAGCAATCACAATTATTTTTATCTCTATATAAAGTTCCTTTTTAAATGGCAGCATTCATGTACCACTATTTGGTACATTGTAACCTATATGGAATGGATGTGTTTGTTTGTTGATAAATTCAAATTGAAACCTTATATGCTATAGTTTCTGTGTACATATAAACTAGACTCCGGTATTACTATACAATTAAAGACTTCATGGTGGCCGAGTAGTTATAAATTATGGATATGTCACAGGGTTACATTTATGAGATCATATTGCGTTTAAAAGATTTAACAAAAAGAACAGATACTGGTTTGTTTTCAAAGTGTTTTACCCCAAAGCTATTTTCCATTGAAAATATGTACCTTGCTTTATAGCTCTGCAGGGTTCATTCTAAAATGTATTACTTTTTATCTTATCTAATATTTTTTTTTTCACTGAGGTACATTCTATTATCCAAAACAGGACAGATATATGATAGTGTTTGATGTCTGCCCTTTCAGTGATATGTCAAACAAAGATGCTTCCTAGCTTATCAGCATGTATAATATGATATTCCTATATAATTGATTAATGTACGCTTTACTCTGACAACTGAGTACCTTCATAGTTCGGAGTGAAATATGATTATAAATCTTAGTTTACACGTCTATCAATTCTGGAAATAATGTTTAATTCTTATAATTTCAAATGTATCTCTTCGTTCACTAATTTTAGTTTGAAGTGATTGCTTACATGCATCTTGTCGAAAATAGAGAATGCATATTAACTAATTATAGATCATTATTGTAAAATGCGAGAACATGTCTCTATCCCTGCTTTTTAAAAAACACAAATTGTTTCAATGTAAATTAACATGAATGTGGTGATGATTTTTTTTTGTGTTGTTGGGTTGTTGTTTCATTGAAATATATACCCGTCATCTCTCTTTGCGTTAGAGTTCTTGAGTTGAAACATGCATACCACATCTTCTTATCTTTATATAAACTCAAATACCGGATATTAATACAACAAAAGAAATTCAAAATTAATGTTTGTGAGCATATAAGATTGTAATTAATAATTTAGTTTATCATTAAAGTAAAATTTCAATGATAGAAAGCAAGTTTTGACAAAACAGATTATTTCAAATTTCTAATTGGGGACTTTCCATTTCTATGTTGAAAAATTCCATAAACATCTGCATATGGATTAAATATCTCCCATTTGATACGATATTGCAGAGCTTGTGTTTCCTATCATGGTATCCTTGATAGGGTGTTGCTGCTAACAAAGAAGCTATTGAACCAAGGTTTCTTAATGATAAAGTTAAAGATAGATAGTTTTTTACGGTCGCCATCATGATTTGATTGACCTTAATATAGATCTGTTTAAATGACAACATGGATATATTTTACGTTGAAAACAGAAGGAAAAAAAAAACAGAAAAATCAATACATTGAAAGATGACTAGCAAATACTAAACAACTTCAGGAACCTCGTCAGTTAATGTCTTATGACATGATTTGCCAGCTATCTCACGTCAGGTCCCTCGTCAGTAGTTGTCTTATGACATAATTTGCCAGTTATCTCACGTCAGGAACATCGTCATTAGTTGTTGTCTTAAGACATAATTTACCAGCTATCTCACGTCAGGTCCCTCGTCATTAGTTGTCTAATGACATGATTTGCCCGCTATCTCACGTCAGGAACATCGTCAGGAAATGTCTTATGTCATGATTTGTCAGCTATCTCACGTCAGGTCCTTCGTCAGTAGTTGTCTTATGACAAGATTTGCCAGCTATCTCACGTCAGGTCCCTCGTCAGCAGTTGTCTTATGACATGATTTGCCAGCTATCTCACGTCAGGTCCCTCGTCAGTAGTTGTCTAATGACATGATTTACCAGCTATCTCACGCCAGGAACATCGTCAGGAAATGTCTTATGTCATGATTTGTCAGCTATCTCACGTCAGGAACCTCGTCATTAGTTGTCTTATGTCACATCTTAATGATTTTTGTTTTGCATTTTAGAGAATTTGATGTTGCTGATAGATCTTTGATCTCCTTTTTAATTAAAATCCCTTCTTGGTAGACTAGAGACGACTTACATCTTCACATATTGTATAGACAACTGTCTAATTTAAAAGATTGTGTGGACATCTAGTCTAAGAGGTCATTTGGCTATTTGTGTCGTTTCTTGTTGTCGCATTGATGTATACCACCTTCTTTTATTACTTTTTAATGACACTCCACTTATTCATGGTTTTATTGATAACATTTAAACATTTACTACATAAAATTATAAAAGATATAGGTCTATACTGTAGAAATTAATTCTCAAAACAGTAGAATGTATACTATCATCGAAGTCTGTACAAGATGTGTGTCTTTTGGAATTTTAATGATTGTTGAAAGATGATACATAAGTGGTCGTGAGAAAACAAGACTGTTACGACGACCCCGTTGTAGCGTGCTCACCTCGAATGCGAGAGGTCGCACGTGGGTTTGATCACCAGTTATGTCAAGCTAAAAAAAAAAAAGAAGCGGCAAATACCAAGGCGACATTCAAAACACTTAAGTCGGGAGAAACTGATAGAGCAAAACGAACCCCTTCAAATACTGGATGTGATCTAAAGAATTGAAAAAAATATTTGCTACTCATTCGCTTACCACGCGGCATTTAGGAGTAAGAGAAAAGAAAAGACGGCTCGGAGAGTATGAATGTTATATTTGCCACTAGACGTTGAACACTTTACCACAATCATCATAAAATCAATGATATTTTGCAAATGTTTGCAAACCACAATAAATATTTCACATGAAGTAGGTAAGAACCTACCTTCTTTGTAAATACTAAATCCAATGACGTTTGAATGAAAAGTTTTAAAAGTTTCACCTGGATAAACAATACGATATATAAATAAGGAGATACGTTATAAACATTTTATAACTTTTCAGTATAATCTCATATTACTCGTCAAACAACCCTTGAAGTTGATGCATTGGGGTATAATGTTTAAAGGTTATGAATAAATTAGATATCAGGTGAACAACAATCTGTAAATGAGGTCACGAGAGAAGGTACTAGGGTAACATCATGGTGTCTCTTTAACGTTATATATAGTTGTTAAGAAAACCCATTTAAGCAATGCATACATTTTGTCTGGAAACTCAATATTTGTAATAAAATCTCTTTCTGTAATAAACACTCTTTTACAATACACATACCGTACGCTGTGTTTGTGTATTACACTTCACGTCAATGTTGTCAATGCTATCTGTAACACAAACGCTACATGTATGTAATAATTATTACAAATATTTAGTATGCTATACTAAAAATCTATGAATTTGACTTACCAATGATACTGACGCACAAGAACGTCAACAGAGGCAAAAAGTCTCAAATACTAAAATAAAACCTGTATTAATGCTTCGTTTGAGTGTACAGGCAATAAGAAAAGAATGTCACCTTTTAGTGAAAGCGGGACAATAATGAACACATATATAAAGCCCATGTTTTCTTATGTACATTGCATGCATTTACAGGAATGAAAAAAATGCCATAACTTGTTGGTCGCCATAATCTCTCGAAATCCTCTCATTTAGACGAGATAGCAAAACCAAATTACATTCACTTCAGGCAAAACATGTTGCTTAATACCTGAAGAGAAAGGTTGAATAGAATTCAGCATGTTATAGGGAAATTTACTTTTAATGAAAAAGAAAGAATATGATGTATTTATTCATGTCATCAAATTACTACAGGCATTTGAAAAAAAACCACAACGTTAAAAGGAAAACTTGTTTTATTTGCACAGTGAGGCCATTCAGCATGGAGTAAGCGCTCACACTGCATTTCAAAACTGACATTACTTGAATACGGAATGTCATGGTTTGGTTAAATCCGTGCCAGTAACAAAATAGTTATGTAACAATAACAAAATTACCATCGAAGACAAGACAGAACTGCAGCATAGTATATTAAGTCATATGATGGCTGTAATATGCTATCTCTTCCTGTCCGTTTTTCGCCACGTTATAACTACATACGTTTAGACCGATAAGACAAAAAACAAGTTTCTCTCTTTAAAAAAAAAAATGCAATACGGGAAACTGATTGTTTGTTTGTTTGTGTTTTTTTAAGTTTTGAAGATAAGAAACCGTTTCTACCGCACTATTTATTTTAAGAAGAAGCTAGGTCGACATGAATTTTAAAAAGAAGCGACTTGTGAGATAGATTACCATCATTTGATGTTCGTGGTCCGTTAATTGTTTTCCCCTGAAACAACATCGTACTTAAATCTGAAACTCGGCAGGAACGATGTATTGACGGTACTCTACAAATCATCCGCATTTGTATTCTGATTGGCGAATTTTCAAAAATCTCCTTCTTTGAAACTAAAGGGCAGAATATTTTGAAATTTTACAGGTTGACTCATTTGGGGGATCTTATACAAACAATCTCTATTCAATGTTGAGTGGGCGTACTGACTGACATTTTAGTCTGGAAAAACTTGGTTTATTTTATATTAGTTCCAATGTGCTTTGGAATAGCTCTCCGTAACTGCAAGTATTCTTAAATCGGTACTCTGTGCCCTTTGTAATCTTAATGTGTTTGTGCCGACATGGCGGGTTAAACCCTTCTCAGCTGATTTTGAGTTTGTTCATATGATGAACTGTCGTACCACTGTCCCAAGTGGAACGATGGATACATAGAAATAATT
Source organism: Mytilus californianus (assembly GCF_021869535.1). NCBI lineage: Eukaryota > Metazoa > Mollusca > Bivalvia > Mytilida > Mytilidae > Mytilus > Mytilus californianus. Next base: position 126,452,861 of record NW_026262668.1, read on the forward strand.
TGGAAAAAATAAATCCAGGGCCAATAACATGTATCAAAATATACAAATAAAACTACTGGAAGCAGCCCATAATGAAATTAGTGGCTCACATCAGCCTGATTCGTTTACATTGCAAAAGTATGCATCATTAAGAATGAATTTTCAAGACTTCGTGGAATTAATAAATTCACACACTGAGTAAGATTGTTACAAAGTTTGATCCAGATCCACTTGGAAACTATTTAAAAAATGTAAAGTCATTTAAGAACAAAACCCCTATAAAGAATCAAACAACGATTTCCATCACTTTGTTTTATATTTGTCAAGTAAATTGCCCTTAAAAAAGCCCAAAATTATATTAAAAAAATTATCATTTAATGGCAACAACTCCAATATGAAGTCCATCGGCAACTTTGATAATTTGACTCGTTTGTAAATCTTGTCTGGCTGAAAATTTTTGCTGTTTGCATTTTACTCTCTTTCTATAAGTTTTCACGATAATAGCAAAAACGCAAATACTACAAAAATAAAGATCAGTATTAAGAACAATAACTCTTATAAGGATAATAAAGCAATCGATTGACATATCGGTTATGTCAAGTTATTATAGTTTTCAGTGCAAATAAAAAAAAATCAAAACTGGTTCAGAAATGTTTTAAGGCCGATAACTTGTGCATAGAATATATTGTCAATTTCTGCTATGTAAACATATTTTATTGATATTTTTTTGCTTTTTACAATATCTCTTTGTCTATTTTTAGATAAGTATCCCCCCAAAAAACCCACCAAAAATGGGTAATAATCGTAACTATTTCTGACAATAACTACTTAAAGGAGCCGACTGACGAGTTTGGTCATTCAGCTTGTTTGTAGATCTTGTCTTGCTGAAATTTTTTTTTTTTTTTTAGATTATTGTTAAAAAAAACCGCAAACAAATGGGCAATGACTAGTCTTTTGAAGGCAATAACTCCTATAAGCCTTATAATATGGAGTCAACTTTTCATCGGCCAAAGTTCATCTGTAATTTGCAGTGTTGATGGATCTTGGTCATCTAGTATTTTATGCAATTTATATTGTACATCTAGTGTCTTAGTTTTAGAGCTTACAGACAAAAACTGTCAATTTTCTGTGGGAACAACTCAAAAACTGGTTGTCCAATAGTCTATTTGCTGATTACCGATGTGATTCTGTTATTGCACACTTTTAACGCGTCAGGTTGTTTCTATTTTCTTTTAGACTATTGTCCGATAAATTAAAGGCAGGTAGATCTTGACTTGCAATAATTATCAGCTTTGTCCATACTGCTTTAGTTTTTTTGAGATATCATTATCCAAAAACTGCAGATTTACTCCATATTCTGTTTTGAATAACATCGTCCATGTTTGCTGGTCGAGAGACATACACCATACTTTTGAAAGTAAATGCTCCCATGGTCATTAAATCATTATATTGTTAACTGATAAAACTGAAAAACTGATTAGGTGATTAACAAAACTACCACGAGCTTCAATTAACTCGAGTTTCAACTATATCCCCGATGACATCCTCCTAAATTGATATAATAGCATGTTCTGCTGAGACATGGTATTCCGTATTTCAAATGATTTTTGCAGTTTGTTCTTAATATGTTGTGCTGTTATAGCAATGTCCGAAATTAGGGAAAGATTTAGCGCTCACAAACATGTTTAACCCAGCCACGTTCTGTATGTACATTCCGCAAGTTAGGCGCCTGTGATTTAATGGTTGTCATTAGTTGCTGTCTACCATGACATTAGTTTTTCGTTTTATAGTTTCGTACAAAATTAGGCCGTTGGTTTTCTAGTTTGAATTGGTTTACATTTTGGCATGTCGATAATTTTATAGCTGACTTTACGGTATACGGTATGCATGTTTAGCTAATTGTTGAAGGCCGTGTGGTGACCTATAGTTGCTTAAACTTACGTCATTGGTCTTTGGTGGAGAGTTGGTTCGTTGAATTTGAAATCAAACCACATCTTCTTAGTTTCATACTTTTAAGTTTTCTGCACTTTCTTTTAAGTCGTTCCAGTCTACGGGTATTTTGATGCCTGGTGTAAGTATTCACAAAAGGATAAGGTTGGTATAAATTATATCTCCTGGTAAACCGATTTGACACATTTACTGTTGGGCATCTTTCTGATGACCCAGCAAACCTGACTCCTCAAATAACGTAACCTTGATTGTTGAATACTGTATGTGCTTGTATTCGATGAAAGTGTCAGTGACCAGATAAAAACACTGATCCTGTGAGTCTGTCAGAGGTAGATATTCAATATCTCTCTGTTGGCGTCCCATTGATATGTGTAAAACATTGATCCTGTGAGTCTGTCAGAAGTAGATATACACTAACTCTATGTTGGAGTCCCATTGATATGTGTATTACTCAAGAAATATAATTTATTAAAATAACATAAAGTGACCCTACAAGTAAATGGAGAAAACACTGCTTATGAATGTTTGAAAACCCAAGCATATTTCGATGCTTTGTTCATAGCTGAGATCCGTTGATCCATATATCAAAGTTTCGTCTGACAAGAAGTGGTAGTTTCTGGTGTTGTAAAAATGTTGTTTACGAAAAATGTTAAATCGGAGACGCAAGTAATGTGCTGTGGTTTCTTTAGCACCACACGAACAAAGAGTCGAATTCACAATATCTTTGATAAAAAGATGCGGATTCAGAGAACTATATTCGAAGTCTTGGTTGATAGATTTGACCTAATCTCTTACTAATGTATCAATAATATGGGGTTTAGGTCCCGGAGACTTGACACAATAGATATAGGAAGATGTGGTATGAATGCCAATGAGAGAACTCTCCATCCAAGTTACAATTTATAAAAGTAAACCATTATAGGTCAAGGTACGGCCTTCAACACGGAGCATTGGTTCACACCAAACAGCAACTCTTGAAAGCTCATACTGAAGTACTGTAAGGGGGTAAATTCCAAGAGTTATGGGTAAATAATATGAATAAAGGGCTATTCTTGTTCTACCATGGAATTAATGACTAAGTTCTAGTAACATAATTATGAATAGTTTCATAGAATGCTCTCCAAGCCATCGAAAAAATCCATACTATTATATTCTAGTCAATAACTTGACGGATGCGTATCTTCAAAACAACATAAATGTACATTATCAAGGGAAACAAGCGGAAAGTAACGATTACAACACTGCTGTATATCAATGACCATTTTCTTAAATTAAAAAAAATGTTTAATAAGATTGTGTGGTGGTGTAATATATACAATAGGAATATCATAACTATCATCGGAAACAATATGTCAATATTACTTGTGAAAGAAAAGAAATTACAAACACCGCACTATTCCTTTACAAACTGTATAGTTTGTAAATTGGTAATAATGGCATACTGCAATAGTTCCCTTTACTTTTTGCCCATTTCATCAACATTTTATTATTTCTTTACCAAAGAGATAATATCACAGTCTACCACTATAGACATTATTACAAGGCATACAAGCATGGTATACTCTCTTCGTTGTTGACTGCAAATTTGAAACTCTTGTGACAATATCAGTAAATCAATGTACGATATTACAATTTCAATTTTAATAAATGGGTAGTCGATTAGGCAGATGTGTGTCAATTTTTCCCCAATTAAATAATAATCTGAAACGATGACATTATGATAAAAAAATTGGCGTGGGTATATATAAGACCAAACAGAGGTGATCCTTCATATCTGCAAACAGAAACAATATTGAGAAAGTATATATGATATAAATCATGCAGGTACGAATTTTTCCTTTTCATTTTTTCCATATGTTTTAGATTAATTTTGAAATAATCGTCTTTTTCTTACCAATTATTTGTATTTATGAATATATATTTATACTTTTATAGCATATGATCTACACTTTTGGATATTATTTTACGTATAAGCTCAAATGTTGGTACTAAATTATGAACATAATTTATGATGCTTCATAAATGTAAAACACAGACTTTATTTGACCTCAAGGTAACTAAAAGGCTGCCTCAAGGGCAGTCAAGACCGCATGATGAGGGGCTTCCGTTAAGTTGTATAGGATGTATAAATACGCAGCCACGACAAGGTGGTATTTGGATGTCAAATCCAATATCCCATATTGAGATATTGCCACGCTCTCTGTATGTAAAAGAACCCCTTTAACATCTCTGTGGTCTCTTGCAAGGCAAACTGCAAACAGGTCACCAACGGACAACTTAAAGAGTTGTTGCAAGTTTTTTTTTTATCGTGTAGAAAATCTTTAAAGTCTTTTACTCACCATACACGAGACATCCGAATTAATGTTCCATTATGGCAGTGTGTGGCTGCGTATTTGTATATCCCCACCCCTAAACGGACTTCCCTCTTTAGCATTAGTATTACTGCCGGATTGGAGAGGTTCATGCAACCATATTCTTATACTCCAGTTGACTCTTGGGGTTAAAGTTTATGTCAACTTTCCATTCAAATGGAACAATCATTATCATTTTTCCAAAGGGATGGTTTCTAATGTGTACTAGATTGTTAAAAACAGCCAATACCTTTTGTTTTTAAGAACAATTAATTAAACAAAGACCAAGATAAACAATCAAAGCAAGGTCATTTATTTTTTGATGTGTTCATTTCCTATTGAATTGTTATTTCTTTGCCATATTATGTTTGTTTTTTGTTTTTGTTTTTTGTCACAAACTAATTATGTTTACATGACAATAACGATGTTAATTAAAAAAACGCGTGTCGTCATAGATATCGACAGCTATTGAACCCATGCGTGCCTCTGCCAAATAATAAACATTAACTAGAAATTGAGGCCTATAAATACCGTCTCAAAGTCTTCTACTAATAAATTCAGTATTATCTGGAAATAAACGTCAAAACAAGTAAATGTCATTTCAGCTACTGTATACGTTATAGGGAGGTATTTTATATTGTTTAAATAGCATGAGAGGACATGATCGAGGTCTTTTTGTCAGGCTAAAAACCGATTGAACTGACAAAAGACCTCGATCATGTCCCCTCATGCTATTTAAACAATATAGAATACCTCCCTATAATGTATACAAATAGCTGAAATGACATTTACTTGTTTTGACGTTTATTTCTTGGTAGAGTTGTTATCATTAGATGTGATCATCAGTCTGACAAAAGTATCAAGCGGATACGATCCCCGATTCGTCATACTATATTTATTTTGTCAATTCCTTCAGTAACTTACAATAAATGACAACTTACATTTAATGTAACAGCTTTTCAAATTTATGCGTAATGAATCTTGAAACTTAAAACTTACAGATGTATGAAAACACAAAGATCTAAAAATCATTTAAATGTTCGGTCGTCCCTGTTTAAACAAGTAAAATGAGTGATATGAATTTGTCCCATATCTTGGATCCATGCAAATACCATCGTTGTCCTTCCTTTGCACAAAAAAAAAGAGTTTTGTCATATTGAACACTTGGACTGACACAATCTGATTAAAACACGGACCCTGTGTCTAAGCCTTGCATACAAAGCCTTGCATACAAGGTTCTAACATCGCTCTGTTTTACTTTTTGTTCTTGTAATTATTAATTCAGCCAATGAAATTTTTGCTTTCAAATTTGTGAAGGTGTGTATTAATCCGACAAAACCAGTGGATCTCAAATGGTCTTTAAAACAGAAAGTTAAAACGGAGCGTTTTCAGACCCATGTAAGCAAAGTTTAAACACAGGATCTGTATTTTAATCAGAGAATCGCTTGTATCAGCCATTTGAACTGACGTTGTAATATCATATGTCACACATTTGAACTGACGTTGTAATATCATATGTCAGACATTTCAAATTGGTATCTGTCAAAAAAAGTAAAACAAAAATATCGAACTCCAAGGTAAATTAAAAAAAATAGAAGTCGATAAAAACTGACAAAATCGAACATTCAACTTTATCAACAAATGGAACAAATGGAAAATAACTGTCAAATTCCTGACTTGGTATATATATTGTCCGCAGAAAATGGTGGGTTAAATCTGGTTTTATAGCTAGCTAAACCTCCCACTTGTATGACAGTTGCTTATAGTTCCGTAATATTGACAAAATTGGGTGAGCAATCCAAACAGACATAATAGGTTAATGTGACAATAATTGGGATCCAGGGCCCGTATGCATAAAGCTACTAAAGTTAAGATTTTCCTTAGTAAACACTTAAGTTAAGGAAACTCCGCCCTTTTTACCTAAGTGGTATGCATAAAAAATCTTAAACTAAGTATTTCCTTAGTAAAATCTTAGTTGGTTTAAGTCACGCCCACAAAACTTAAGTGATATGCATAAACCCCCTTATACTAAGAAAACGCCTAAGATTATACTTAAGTATAAGGTACTATAATAGTCTTGTTTTACGGGGGTTCCATAAACGACAAGTCTAGGGTTCTTTGACATCACTTTATTATACAAGTAAACATAGGGAAAATAACCCTGCAATAACAATAGCATATAATTATCACATTTATCAATATCACAGTCTTATTAAATTCTTATACTAGAATCATACAAATAGTATACTGGTGTAATTAACAATGTTACAAGATCGTATGAAATATTCTATTCCATATACAATAAACTATACTGAGTATCAAGAATGCAGTGACATTCATAATATGCAACAAACTTGCAATTATATTTCTAAATACAAATACATGTATCTGATAAGTCGTATCAAATAGCATATCATTATAATCAACCAAGCGTATTATAAACAAGTCGAATGTATCGTACTTCATAAACGAGTGTCATTCATAAAACCTTTATCATACGAAGGTTATTAACTGTTCACTATAGTATTCTAGCTATTAAGTTCGTATGCACTACTGTAATGTTTAATATCTATTATCGAACTCAAGTTAACTGACATATAGGTACAATATAATATGACCCTTACCAATCTGTGGAACCAGGTTATATATCTAACATCTACAGTACAACCAGTATGTTACAGGAACATCATAATCTATGTGTCCTGAAAATAATACACAATAGTAAATACTAGGATCTAGGAAAATAATGATCCCTTATACAAAATACAACATATTAAAGACTGATATAATAAAATCAAGCTATTACACAAAATTACCATATATGGCAATATTAACGCAATTGTCAATGTGACGTCATAGATCCATAACTGAAAGGTCAAGGTCACTTTCAAAATCATTCGTAAATCTCCCTTTCTACATCCAAACTACAGATTCAAATCATATATTCTCAGACTAATACATAAACTATCTTACTCCTATCATATCTAAGGTCTATGGGCATACTTACCTATAAACGGGCAGAATTGTATAGCATGCACTGCATACGCCTTTCATACACCACAAAGAACATAAAATCTACTTACCAGATATAAAGAATGTAATTTCCAATAACTACAGTGATTCCAAAGTATGGAAACTTCAGTGAGTACTAACGAGCACTAAATAGAATGTCTCTATATAAGTTTCATCACTATATATGGTTTAAATAAGAAGTAAATATTAAATATGTATGTCTCCAATTTTCAAGAATTAACCACCATTACTTCTTTTTCAAAATCTGAGGTGTGTCCAGAATGACCAATAAGAACTGACCATAAAGATAAACAAGGTGTGACAATTAATTTACTAATGAGTTGGACGGGTAGATACAATTACAACTTTGCTCAATGAAGTATGACTGACTAGAACTTTCATACAATTTATAGTGTAAAGAGATAATAAACTATAAATCAAAAGATCAAATGATCAGAGTGAATGAATAAAGTATAATATCTGGCATGTAATAAAATGTAAAATACTAATAAATGAAATATGTAAAAATATACTCTGTCACATTCTCCCCCTGTTGCGAGAATGTCTTCCAAGACATAACTGAAATCATGGTGACAATAAACAAAAATATACAACAATGATCTTCCCCCTGTGTGAGGAAAAGACGTCCTCGTCTAATACTGGACAAAACTGAAATACAATATATCATCTAATCGTCTGTCTTGGTGATCAGCTTCAACATCGCTCTGGAAACGTCATCAGACATGTTGATAAACATTCCAGAGGATGCTGCAGTCCTAAGGTAGTCAGCACGAACCATCCATTCCGGATGTGCACTCTTGGAGACTGGTGGTACAACAAAATCCTTGTACTTAGTTGTAGCTGTTGATGTCTTGGTTCTGGTAGATCGTCTTTGTTGTGGTTCTGGTGTGTCATCATCTTTTTCTTCTTCATCATCAATGTTCTCATATTCCGTGCTATCATCATCTGTTACATCATGTAAAGCATCTGTTGCCAAATCATGTACTTGATCTTCTAGTGATGTTTCGTGCTCTGAACCTCCTGATTCCTCAGGCAAAGAAGCGTCCTCCTCTAATTCAGATTGCTCCTCGGTGCGGTCCTGATCGTCATCAGCGTTACCAGGAACAGTAGCCTCCTCCTCAACCGATGCTGTTTCATCATCTGCTTGGATAACGTCATCCGGCTGAATATCTTGTTGAACATCTTGCGGAGGCTCTTCAACCACGACATACACCATTGATTCATCCTCACTCTCTGTGTTGGAGTCTGTTGAAACTTCTATGCTGGTTTTCTTTTACTTCTTCTTGGCAAAGGAACTGGCATTTGGTGAGTTGTGTTCTCTTCCACAAGTTCCTCGTTGATGCTTCCAATGGGTAGTAGATGGTTCCTATGAAGCGTTCGTTTTCTTCCATGACCATTCTCTTTCCTAACTACATAGACAGGTAGTTCTGTATTGGGCTGATCGAGGATTACATATGGATCTTCTTCCCATTTATCCTGTAACTTGTGGGTTCCATCGAAGGCAAGAATCTTCACAAGTACTCGATCATCTTTATGTAAAATGGCTCCTTTAACTCTGATGTCATAAGCTTGCTTCTGTTTACCCTGTGATTTTTCTGCAGCTGATGATGCAAGTTGGTAAGATTTCTTTAATTTCTGTCTCAGATCTTCAACATACTTCGTCATACTTTTCGGTTCTCTATCACTGTCAATCCCGAAAGCTAAATCTACTGGTAGCTTCGGCTGTCGACCAAACATCAGCTGGAACGGTGTGAAGCCTGTAGTGTCATGCTTGGTCGAGTTGTAGGCATGGACAATAGGACCAATGTAAGACTTCCAGTCTGCTTTCTTATCTTTCTCGAGAGTTCCAAGCATGTTGATGAGTGTCCTGTTGAATCTTTCGCATTGTCCGTTGCCTTGTGGGTGATATGGCGTTGTCCGTGACTTCTTGATGCCGGTAATATCACATAACTCTTTGACTAGACGGCTCTCAAAGTTAGCACCTTGGTCGCTGTGTATTCTTTCTGGAAGTCCATAATGTACCACGTAGTTCTTGAAGAAAGCTTCAGCAGTGGTTCGGGCTGTCATGTTTTTCGTTGGAATGGCCTGTGCGTATCGGGTAAAATGATCTGTAATCACCAATACGTACTGGTATCCGCCCTTGGAAACTTCTAACTTCAGAAAGTCCATACAGACTATCTCCATGGGTTGAGTAGTTCTGATACTGGTCAATGGAGCTCTGTCGTTGGTTGGAGTCTTACGCCATATACATCTTGGACATCTCTGGATCCACTGCTCAATATCTCTAGTCATGCCATACCAGAAGAAGCGCTCTTTGACTAATGATGTTGTCCTGTCTCTTCCCTGGTGTCCCATATTGTTGTGCAGTGATCTGAGTACTGTTGAGATCTGAGACGCTGGCAGTACAAGTTGATATTTGGTAGTGTCGTTGTCAGTAGTTGTTCTGTATAATATACCACGCTTGATCTTCAGCTTGTCAAAATTATTATACAGCATGTTGTGGAATGGTGACAACGGTACATCATGCTTTCTGGGTTTCATTTTCTTACTGACTTTGTCTATCCAGTATCTGATTGTAGAGTCGTTCATCTGCTCATCTCTGATGTTGATTTGATGTTCTTTGAGCATATCAGGTATGTTGTCTAAAGCATCTGGTTGGTGTGATAAAGACTCTACATATGCAACAGGTTGTACTAAGCTGCATATAGCCTTGACAGATTCCTCTGAGATGTTATCTGGTTTGGTGTGAATACCAGGAAGACGTGACAGTCCATCAGCATCTGCGTTGTTTTTGCCTGGTCGATAAACGATGTTGAAATCGAAGGATGCTAATGCTGCAAGCCAACGATGTCCTGTGGCATCTAACTTCGCTGTGGTAAGTGCGTACGTCAGAGGGTTATTATCTGTGTAAACTGTAAACTTCTGGCCATATAGGTAATCCTTAAATTTCTCTGTGACGGCCCATTTTAACGCCAGGAATTCTTGTTTGTGTACTGGGTAGTTTCTCTCTGATTTTGACAAGCCTCTGCTGGCATAAGCTAACACTCGCTGTTTTCCTTCCTGTGTCTGATAAAGAACAGCTCCAAGTCCATTAATACAAGCGTCGGTGTGCAGCTCAAATGGATGTTTGGAGTCGGGAAAGCTTAGTATTGGCGGTGATGCAAGATGACTTTTCAACTGTTGGAAGGCTTTCTCCTGTTCTCTATTCCATTGCCATGGTTGTTGCTTGTGATCTTTCTGCGGCTTCTTTCCTTTAATCTTTTTTCCTGTTGTAGGCATCAAATCCGTCAAAGGGCGAGCAATCTTTGAGAAGTCTTTGATGAACTTCCTGTAGTAGCCAACGAAGCCTAGGAATTGGCGGACTTCTTCGGGTGTTGTTGGTCTTGGCCAATTAGTGACTTTGTCGATCTTATCTGGATCTGGCTCTACTCCTTTCTCTGATACGATGTGACCAACGTATTTCACCTTTCGTTGAAAGAAAGAACACTTCTTCGGAGATAACTTTAGGCCAACTTCTCGGAGACGCTGGAAAACTCTCTCGAGGCGATCTAGATGTTCGTCCAAGGTTTTTGAAAAGATGATTAGATCGTCTAAGTAGATGAAACAAATTCTTGCATGTAAGTCACCAAGGCATTCTTCCATCAATCTCTGATATGTAGCTGGTGAATTCGCTAACCCAAATGGCAATCGGTTGAATTCGAAGAAACCAAGTGGTCCTACAGTGAAATCTGTTCGTTGTTTGTGCTCCTCCTCTAACTCCACTTGATGATAACCTGACTTCATATCAAGCACTGTAAATATCTTGTTTCCACCTAGCGATTCAAGGATTTCTTCAATTCTCGGAAGTGCGTAGGCATCTTTGATGGACAGCTGGTTCAGTTGACGATAATCAACGCACATGCAGAGTTTTCCATCTTTCTTCCGGACTAAGACGACGTTAGACGACCATGGTGAATGTGAACGCCTTATGATGCCTGCTGACAGTAATTGCTGAAGATGATCTCTGACTTCTTCTAGCATTGACGGTGGTATTCGTCGATGTCGTTGTTTAAATGGAGTGTTATCTGTTAAATCTATTCGGTGTTTCACTAACGACGTATAACCAATATCTGTGTCGCTCTTGGAGAATATGTCGTTGTATCGGTTTATCAAGTTCTTTCCTCGTTGAAGTTCATCTGGCTTCATATCGTCTGGTAAGTGTATATCTTTGAAGATATCAATTTGATTGTTGTCATCTGGTTTTACTTGTTCTGTTGTTATGGTCACTGGTTGAAGTTCACATAAAAGAGCTCTAGGTGCAACGGTTACTGTTCTTGTAGAAATGTTCGAAATGTGAACTGGAATACCATCTCGTTGATTCTGGTCGTATGTGATTACAGCTGGTACAATATCTAAGTCGTTAGGTATTACTGAGTTTGAAGTTGCATACAGCATGGAAACGGTTGATGGATACGGTAACATCTTGTCCATATAGCCTTTGATAACTACTTCGGTGTTAGGTTGTATGATAATCGGTTTTGTCTCTGCTGATTTCACCAGTGCCAAACGGTTATGTTGTCTTTCAAGTTCTTTCTCTCTTAAGTTCATACATCTGAATGCTAAGTAGTATGGTGTCATCAGGTTAGCATCTTGTAGAAAACGTGTACCATGTTCTTGTTTGATGTCCTTCATAACTTCAGATAAGATGTTTGTTCCGATAAGCAGTGGTACTTCTTTATGATATTCGCTGTCTGGTATGATGAGGAATACACCGGGTTGAATCTTGTTGTCAGCTGCTCCTTGAAGTTGCAAGTCAGCTTCAATGTATCCTTTGTAAGGTAAACGTTGTCCATCGGCGCATTCTATGTTCAAAAGAAAACTGAGTGACTGTAATGGCGTTGAATATAGATGCTGATTGTAAAAACTCTCGCTTATCGTTGATACAGTTGAACCTGTGTCGAGAAGTGCTGTTGTATTAATTCCATTTATAGTAATAGTGACTTCATTTGATGAACCAAGTAGTCCTGATGTGGACGATTTCTGTTCAGTTTGTTGTGTTGATTGTTTCATGATGAACGTTTGATGGAGGTTCAGAGCACGCTGTGTCTTTCTTGAATGATCAAGTCGTACAGTGCAGTCTACGGCGTAGTGTCCTGGCTGCCTGCAGCGCCAACAGGTGAAATCATTCTGTTTGCGTCTTCTGTGTTGTTCTACTGGTCTGTATATGGTTGTTTCGTCTGGGTGGTATGGTGTCCATGATGTATCTCTTCTTGACCATTGAATGTTAGTAGATGGTTGGTCACAATTTCTATCTTCCTTCAAAGCCTTGACATCTTGTGAGAGTTGTTTCACCAAAGCTGTAAGCTGCTGAATTTGTCTGTTTTCTACAGTTGTTGTCGTTGATTTACTAGTAGCATGCATAGATGGTTTCTTTTTCAAAGATGGCTTGATGTTATGTTGATTCTCTATTTCTCTTGTAGCTTTCAGTAATGAATGAAAATCTGTGATGGTATCTTTCTTGTAGCGGACAATATTCTTCATCTCCGGTCTCAATCCATCAAAGAACTTGGATGTAAGCATGTCGTTGATGTTTTCCTCGGTCACATTCTTTCTGTTCTTGGCTTTGCTTAGTATCTCCTCTAATCGACAAGCCCATGTTGCAACGTCTTCGTCATCTTGCTGTCTGGCCGTGTAGAATTGGCCAAGTAAAGCTTCAGGTGGATAAACAGATCCGTATATGCTGTCCATCTTATCAATGATGTCGTCAATGGTTGCTTCCGGACCAAGTCGCATGGGAACCTTGCTAGCATCTCCACGCAAAGAACGTCTAATGGCCATCGTGATAGTTTCATGTGTATGTCCTGTCTTGATGAGACACTGTACCTCATATCTCCATAGGTCATATGGTGTACTAGTCTTTGCATCTCCGGAAAATGCTGATATCCGTGGTAAGTAGACATTCCATAAATCATCATCTGTGTCTTTATAGTCTTCCATCCAGGTTTTGAAATCATCTGGTGTCTGAGCGCATGGTTTGAGGTCCATCTCCTTGAAGGCCAAAACTATGTTGCTAATCTCATCCTTGGATAGATAATCCGACATGGCTGTACAAAATGATAATACCTAAACTATAGAAATAAAATGCTGAGATGAAATCTGAAATAAACAAAATCTTCTGAAACAAACACAAAAAATATTAAGTTCCTAAAAGAAGAAAAAAAAATATGTCTGAAATGAATACAAATATATACCAAAAATTAGTGCTAAAACAAAATAAGGATGTTAAGTACCTACAATAGGAACAAAGTATCTGAAAGAAAAACAAATATATGAATAATGTTAATTTATCCTAAAATACAAAGAAATCATCTGGAATAAATAAAATAAACAAAACGTTTTAAGTACCTATAACAGAAATAAAGATTCTGAAATTAAATAGGAAAAAAATAAGTTAAGTACCTGAAATCTAAGAAGAAAAAAAAAAATAAGATTAATATCTGCAGTCTACTGTCTAATCTACAGAAAACAATAAATATAGAATCAATGCAAATCCAAATATGATATACGATAATCTGGAAATCTAAATGAATATCCTGTCAAAAGAATAAGATTAGTAACTCTAACTACTACAAAGGTCTGAAATCAAAATTATGATTAAGTATCAACAAACTCGACAACAGTGCCTAAATAAATATAGAGTAATATAGTAATGGACTGAAATGACTAACTCCTCTGAAAATAAACAGATTAGATGACAAATGCAACTCCGCAATGGTAAATCAATATACTGAAATCAAAACTCTGATTACTATATGTATACAAAAAAAATACAAAATGGATCTCAGAAATACTATATAAAAGTATTAATGTACACAGTGGCTAACAATACCTCACAACTGAAAACCAATGAATATGTATAAGGAAAACAAATATAAGTAGTATCAATATACACCCACGTACCTTTCTTAAAGTTCCTACCCAGCTATGCCTCTGAAAATCACACACACCTAATACTCACCAAAATGTGTGTAATTTATTCCTAACTGAGTACGACTAACTGCTACATATTATCAAAAAATATATATATAACTATATAAGCAAATATATATTATACAATATAATGTAAAGTAGTAACTGGTACTGCTGCTGCTGCTGTAAATAATATCACTGTATCATCAATGAAATCACTGAAAGTCCTTAAACTTAAAATGTATTAAAGAATCAGTCAGTCAACAACAAGAACCGAAGCAACAGATCTACCTATACAACACAATGTAGACACCTATCAAGTACCCCAAATAGCCAGAACCTATCAATCAAACAACACGTATACTTACTCAACTATAAATATGTATACTTCTAGTTCCTTAGTGCTTTATACCTACTACTTCAAATGTACAAGTTACTCCAGGCAGTTACTTCTGTACTTATATTTTTCACTTACCTTCAAATTTTATAGGTAAATATCTGCGACAGCAAAGTTCTGTGGAACTTTACGAGTAAAAGAGTATTTGTCGTGTCTCTGGTCTTTGCAACAATCCTAACTTACAGGAGTGGGGATTGGGCAGTTATGAATCTATTTATTATGTACACAATAATATGCAAATTATTTCAATGTACAAATATCAACACAATGTATTTTCTTACAAAGTCAAATATAATATATATATCAATTACAAACAGTAGCAACTGTTTACTTTTCTACCTTTGTGTCACACTTTTTTAAAATTTTAATGTAAGTTAACTAACTGTAAATGTGTTCGAAAGCTAATTACATAATCAAATTCTGAATGAAAATTTACAGTTATTTCAACAAAATTTTACAACAAAAATTTAATTCCAAATACAGCTAATATGTATGAGACAACTTTTCATAATTTACGGAAAAAGAACAAAGAAAGTTATTTTAAAAAAAAAATTCAAGTGACACAATCAATGTTTATATATATACACAGTTCAAATACAAATAAAGAATATATTCAATGTCAATCAACTAATTAGTATGTATCAAAAGTTTTACTAAATGATATTTAATTATAAAGTCAAAACACACACCGGTACATTAAATACAACTCAGTTTAAAAGTAACATCTATTGTCAATCGGTAATCACTGAGGTGTAGCGACATCTACGGGTATCGTGTATTGCCAAAATACGAATTATTCTTCATTCTCTTCATTATTCACCAAAAACGTCTGATCTACCAGAAAAACCACGTTGGGCGCCATTATAATAGTCTTGTTTTACGGGGGTTCCATAAACGACAAGTCTAGGGTTCTTTGACATCACTTTATTATACAAGTAAACATAGGGAAAATAACCCTGCAATAACAATAGCATATAATTATCACATTTATCAATATCACAGTCTTATTAAATTCTTATACTAGAATCATACAAATAGTATACTGGTGTAATTAACAATGTTACAAGATCGTATGAAATATTCTATTCCATATACAATAAACTATACTGAGTATCAAGAATGCAGTGACATTCATAATATGCAACAAACTTGCAATTATATTTCTAAATACAAATACATGTATCTGATAAGTCGTATCAAATAGCATATCATTATAATCAACCAAGCGTATTATAAACAAGTCGAATGTATCGTACTTCATAAACGAGTGTCATTCATAAAACCTTTACCATACGAAGGTTATTAACTGTTCACTATAGTATTCTAGCTATTAAGTTCGTATGCACTACTGTAATGTTTAATATCTATTATCGAACTCAAGTTAACTGACATATAGGTACAATATAATATGACCCTTACCAATCTGTGGAACCAGGTTATATATCTAACATCTACAGTACAACCAGTATGTTACAGGAACATCATAATCTATGTGTCCTGAAAATAATACACAATAGTAAATACTAGGATCTAGGAAAATAATGATCCCTTATACAAAATTCAACATATTAAAGACTGATATAATAAAATCAAGCTATTACACAAAATTACCATATGTGGCAATATTAACGCAATTGTCAATGTGACGTCATAGATCCATAACTGAAAGGTCAAGGTCACTTTCAAAATCATTCGTAAATCTCCCTTTCTACATCCAAACTACAGATTCAAATCATATATTCTCAGACTAATACATAAACTATCTTACTCCTATCATATCTAAGGTCTATGGGCATACTTACCTATAAACGGGCAGAATTGTATAGCATGCACTGTATACGCCTTTCATACACCACAAAGAACATAAAATCTACTTACCAGATATAAAGAATGTAATTTCCAATAACTACAGTGATTCCAAAGTATGGAAACTTCAGTGAGTACTAACGAGCACTAAATAGAATGTCTCTATATAAGTTTCATCACTATATATGGTTTAAATAAGAAGTAAATATTGAATATGTATGTCTCCAATTTTCAAGAATTAAGGTTCATCATAACAAATGGACAAATATGGCCGTATTTTCACCTCAAAAACTACACTGTGTACAGACTTACCTGAGCAGTTTGGAAAGTTTTAAGGCCTGGCATCCACTAGATATATAAAAGTTAAATGTATTTTGTATATCAGAAAGGTAAAATCTTTTTTGGATTTTAATGGGCATTTTTTTTCATTCCTGCAGAAGGTGTAAAAATAAACTAAGTTGGGATACAACTTTGAGATGCTCCCTCTCAGGTAACAACTGGTTTGTATTGTATTGATTGTACTTGATTGGCATGGACAATAGATATCTACACATCTATAGGTGAGTTAAAGGTAGTAACTGAGTGGACAGTATCAAATGCAATTCAGGTGTTTGTTTATTTTTACACCTTCTGCAGGAAGGAAAAAAAAATGCCCATCAAAATCCAAAAACGATTTTATCTTTCTGAAACACAAAATGCATTTAACTTTTATATATCTAGTGGATGCCAGACCTTAAAACTTTCCAAACTGCACAGGTAAGTCTGTACACGAGTAGTTTTTGATGTGAAAATACGGCCATATTTGTCCATTTGTTATGATGAACCTTAACCACCATTACTTCTTTTCCAAAATCTGAGGTGTGTCCAGAATGACCAATAAGAACTGACCATAAAGATAAACAAGGTGTGACAATTAATTTACTAATGAGTTGGACGGGTAGATACAATTACAACTTTGCTCAATGAAGTATGACTGACTAGAACTTTCATACAATTTATAGTGTAAAGAGATAATAAACTATAAATCAAAAGATCAAATGATCAGAGTGAATGAATAAAGTATAATATCTGGCATGTAATAAAATGTAAAATACTAATAAATTAAATATGCAAAAATATACTCTGTCACAGTACCAAGATGCTACCTTAACTTTTCTAAATTATATAAAATCAGTCGAATGTATGCGTTTTTCGCAGAACATGGATAGATTAGCTCCCATTTAATTGAATAAAAATTCAGTAGTATTTCGTTTGTTTATTGCTAAATATTAACAATCATTGTAATTTTCGTAAAATCACTTATAATCAACAAAATCTAGAGATAACACAGGGCAGTTTTATAATTTCATTCTACCCTTATTTCCCAATCTCGTAAGTGTGTATTCCGAAAAGTACTCAGTTTTTACACGCATGGAATTCAAGCAATTATATTTCTTTTGATTTGTTCGTGCCTGCTTACACGAGTATTATGAAATACACCGCCTGGTATTGATTGTAACTGTTAGTACAAAAGTGTATGAAGGAAGGAAGCGATGAGGATCTATAGGCATGCAAAATCCTGTTTTTTTGGGGAGGAGGGGGACATGGGTTTAATTTTCAATTATATTGTTTTTTTCTACGTATATTAGGCAAATTTCTCCTGAATTTGTTTCTCTAACTTGGACAAAATCAAAACGTTTTAAGACCTACTCCGCGGAATTCGAAGTCTATATATATATAATATATTCATGATACTTAACCCGTATTCAATAATTTGTTGTATGTCCTTATATATTTAGTGATATATTGCTGTTAACAAAGATATTGCAAATTTGCATAGACG
Source organism: Mytilus californianus (assembly GCF_021869535.1). Lineage (NCBI taxonomy): Eukaryota > Metazoa > Mollusca > Bivalvia > Mytilida > Mytilidae > Mytilus > Mytilus californianus. The sequence goes on from NW_026262668.1 coordinate 126,471,147, forward strand.
GGAAGACTTTAACCTAAATAAATTATGGTGTATCTGAAAGAAGTTTATGTTATAACTTCCAATAAAAAAAAATAAAACGGTCCTTCTCGCCAGTTTTGGATAATTGCTCAATTTTTTTCTAAAACCTACCATGAATGCATGCAGTTTTTGGTCATCTTTCGGCGTGGTAACTGTCAAGCGAAATATTCGGAGATACGCAAAGATGCTGGTAATACCTTACAGTAAACATATGATTCTATTAATGTGTGTTTTAGTAAAAGATTGAAGGACTTTTGAAAAAATACCCGTTTTGATATGAATTCATGGAAAATGATCATATCCCCTTTTTTATTGTTGTAAAAGGGAGTGATAAAAAGTTTATTTTAAATCGAAATCAAAAAAAACTTTATGATGTATTGTTAGAGTTAAAAATATATTGTTGTCTCTAGAAAATAAACATATTGCAATTCCATCCAGCATCACCCATGAAAGATGAATGGTCGGTGGCTCAGAGATGGAACAAATCTGTTTTATAAATATGATGACGTGGATTTATTTTTTCATTAAGATTTTACTAGCATATACCATTATTAGGCTGGATGATTTGCTACAAGATAATGTTGAGTTTCCATTCAGCGACTCCTCGGGTGATTGGAGTTTTGTTTGCTAAAAAGAATAAATTGCAAGTGGATAACTCGGAATTTTTTGATAATTAACATTTATCACGCCATGTATAAATTGTCCCACTTCTTTTGTGTCTCTTAAGAATCTCTCCTGATGGATTTTTTTCTACTTATTATATTGTTATATTTCAGGTTTTTTTTCATCCCTAAGGGTGAGTGGCGACCTGAAGTACGGTATTTGGTCTATTTCTGACCAACAGTAAAACTCTTGCCAAAACGGGACGTTCGTTTGGCTGTGCGGGATGTACAAATACGCAACCACGTCCGGTCAGACTAGGGAGTTTAATCCTATGCTTCGTGTTCAGAGAGTGACACACACTCTGACCGTTAAGAACACCTACAACAACTCATTGGGGTCCGTAGGTGAGCTGTTGCAAGGGAGAATTATGTCCCTATCTAATATACCTTCATTTTCCAGTGGTAGTTCAAATTTTCTTGACCTTCATCCCGGAAAACGTCTATTACAAGATCCACTTATTTTATCTATTGTTAATTTGTTCTCGTCTTGAACATGCATGACATATTTGCCACTGGACTTTAAGCAAACATCGATAAGTCAATCAATTTCCTTCCAACCCCCTTTCATCTCTCCTTTAGTAACAGTAGTGGGAAGTTTTGCATTATAAATATGTTTTTCTTTCCACGCTCGCCCACCAAAACAACCTTTTCTCTTATGCGCCAATTTGTTTGGTTATTTTAGTTGGTTACGTATTTGTTGATTGTTTTACACACCAACATCAATTTAACATCAGTTCTTTAAACAATTATGTATTGTTCAATCAATATAAATAATCAAAACAAACTTTTACACGGATGAGTACATGCGATGAACTAACATATATCATACGGTGATTAGAGAAAGGTTCCGATTTAAGTATTCCTTAGTTAAGTGAAGACTTAAGTAATGTTATGCATACGACTTAAGATTTTTGCTTAACTAAGGAAATTCTTAGTGAAATCTAAGTTTAAGGAACACTTAAGTTAAGATGTTTTATGCATACGGGCCCAGCAGCCAACAAATAATTCGGACTGACAATTTTCAAGAGCCCTGTTTGCATATAAAATGTGAAATCTTTTTATATTTCAAACAAAACAAGAGGTAGATGGTTCTTTGTTGGTTTATACATTCTAACCTCATATAATTAGTTGTCATAGTTGGGTGAATTACGAATCTGGAAGGATACTGGTGGTTGTGGACTATAACCACCCGCAATGCTTCTATACTTGGATGATTTATAAATGACAAATTTTGTAAATTGCTAACTCATCAGATGTACTTAAACTTAAATTACAACTCATTCAGGAAAAGTTGAAGAAGGTTATTGAAGAAACATTTGTAATATAATTTGTAAAATGTAAAAAAAAAACAATTGATTGCCTTAGTAATTACATTCAAAATCATTTAACTGTAGTTTTAATTTTGCAAAAATCCAGTACTGATTTAAATAGTTATCTAAATGAACTTCGTTCTCTTTCAAAGGTAAATTAAAACTCCCTAGTTCGAAAAAAAGAAAAGATAGAATCATGCAATAAAAAGCAATGTTCTTCAGTTTTCAGTAACAATAGCTTGTGTTTTGGTCCTTGGAGTCCTGGCAGCAGATGGTACAGACACGGTATTGTCAGATGCCAAAGGATGTCAACAATTGTGTTCTGGTGAAAACATTCACTGTCACAAGTTGTTCATGTGTAATGAACGTAACTCCGAAGAAGAAAGCATCCTGTGTTTGCAATATTGTCTTGAAAGATTAAAGACGTGCCAGAAAGCTTGCAAAGTGATGTAAAATTTCCATGACTACGAAATGGTTACAGTTTCTACACAATTAGTGTTATTGCTAAAGGAAATCAGAAAAAAATGTTTTGAGCATATGTATGCTTATACATGAAATAAATGTAATAAAAGAAACATGACTATTCAATTTGCTCTTAAATTCTACTTCAATTCCCCTCGGTGTTTGTGACTTTATTGGTAATTTTCTGTGTCCCGTGTCTGTTTATTTAGTGGTTTACCCTTGTAATGTTACTTCATATTGTAAGATGATACTTCAGTCAAATTTCAAACTGTGTTGTCTTTAAAAAGAGTGAAATTGAAATTCCTCCGATTCGATTAATACTGCTGCTATAACATCTAACATTTCATTAATGCAGCAGATAATTTGTTTCGGAAACGTAAACAAAGAATAGAAAAATGCGAACTGGTTTCATAATGATATAAACAAAATTTAATTGAATCTTTTAAGTTTTAACATTGTATTCAAAATTCCCTACATATACATATGTAAGAAATCACTTTTAGAATATATGACAAATAAACTCATCATATATACCAGGATTAAAATTTTGTACACCAGACGCGCGTTTTTTTCTTCTATAAGAGACTCACCAGTGACGCTCGAATCAAAAAAGATAAAAAGGCCAAATAAGAATATGAGTGAAAAAAATGTATATATACAGATAAAATGAATACTTTTTCCAAATAATTACATATGGTGTGATGTATAAATATATAGATTGAAAATGATTATTTATAATGGAAGGTTTTTATCTTTCGTTTGCATTTTCCCCGACAAATGAGATTCTGAAACAATGAGGGGACCCCTAAGTAACTTTCCTGCACAATTTAGGGTTTATGTAAGAGGTGATTATTAATAAAATATGTTTAAAATAAAAAAAAAAAGCCAAATAAAGTCGGAAGTTGGAGCATTGAGTACCAAAAAGTATAAAAGGTGTTGTAAAATACAGCTAAGGTAATCTATTGCTGTGGTAGAAAATCATACAAACGAGACTAGTTTAAATGATTTTTCCTCACCTTAGTAGCAATATACCAGTTACGACCGCGTATGGAGTGTACATTTCTCAACACGTACGATATTCAAGAGCTTGCATCTGCTGCTCAGACTTGGTAAAACATCATCGGTGTCAGCAAACAATTAGTGAGCAAAGTTTTGTTAAAGACCGTCTCATTCTTTTTCTCAAAAAGTTCATCGGAAAGTATTAAAACCTAATAGATAAATATTCAGTGTCTACCTCACAAATAACACAAGATGATCTTGAGTCATAGATTCTAGGTGCTGAAGTTGTGTACTATTTCATTTACTTAACAGTTTTCCCGTGATTTGTTTTTGTACCATTATACTCTTGGCTCGGTATTTGTACAACCAGCTTTCGGGTTTTTGGCTTTGTCGTTCCTGCTGCAATAGGGTCCAGAGGTGCGATTCGGACGCAAGATTTTTTATAGTGTTGTTTTCATTTTGTTTACCCTTGTATTATAATTTACCTAATTACTACTCTATCGGGAAAGTGTAAGTAGGATTGCATTATGTTTTAATTTACTGTATGAACTATCAACTGCAAAACTTTTTTCGTTGACGTCTTTGTCAGATTTATTTTTATGTTTGCTTGAATTCTTTAGTCAGTTGTTTTGTATGTCTGATGTATGTTTACACAGTTTTGGCTGCTGTATCCAAATTATTGTCACAGTTACCAATTATGTCTGTTTTAGTTGCTCACCCAATTTTGCCAATATAACGAAACTATAAACAACTGTCTTATACGTGGGAGGTTTAGCTAGCTATAAAACCAGGTTTAACCCACCATTTTCTTCGGAAAATGTCTGTAACAAGTCAGGAATATGAAAACTGTTTTGCATTCGTTCCGTTGGTTGATATAGTCTAGTTTATGATTTTGGCAGGTTTAAAATATATGATAATGTCTTCATATGTAAAAACCATTATTTGCAATGTCTCACAACAGAGCTTGGAATAAATAGAACTACTGGTAATCCTACATATTCTTTAACATCATTTACCAAGGACGAAATTTTACAAAATCACAAATCTGTCCTTCTTTCTTTTGGTATCAACATCAAGGAAAACGAAAAAAAATTTACCATCATTATACTGTATACCAAAACTTCACAAAACTCCATATAAAGAACGATACACTGCTGGGTCATCAAAATGTTCGAGTAAACATCTTTCTAAAGTACTGACTACTATTCTTTCTACAGTTAAAGATGGGCTTCAAAAATATTGTGATGAGATATATTCTACCAGTGGTGTTAACCAGATGTGGATTCTCAAAAATTCGAAAGATCTACTGCTTAATCTTTGATCACAATCTTTGCAATTTTGCAGCAACATAAAGATTTTTTATTTTTCTACGCTTTACACTACTATTCCTCATGCTCAGTTGAAAGATCGACTTCACCATCTCATTAAACAGAGCTTTTTCTATAAAAATGGGAATCGTAGATACAAATTTCTTGTTTTGGGTTACAATAATTATTCATATTTTGTGAAGAACCACACTGAATCTACCAGAAAATATACTGAAGATGATATTATCAAAATGCTGGACTTTTTGATCGACAATATATTTGTTGAGTTTGGAGGATTTATATTTCAACAGACAGTCGGTATTCAAATGGCTACTAATTCCTACTGGCCGATTTGTTTTTGTACTCGTATGAAGCAGAATTCATTCCGAACCTTCTAAAAGACAAAAAGAAAAAGCACCTTGCGAAATTCTTTAATTTTACTTTCCGATATATTGATGATGGCCTATCATTGAATAACCCATATTTCAGCCAATACTTACATCTCATATATCACAGTGAACTTGAAATTAAGGATACTACTGATACTAGAAGGACTGCTTCATACCTTGATCTTTTCCTCAATATTGACACAGATGGACGACTTCACACGAAAATCTATGATAAACGGGACGATTTCAACTTCCCAATTATCAATTTCCCATTTCTCAGCAGTAACATACCCTCTGCCCCTACGTATGGTGTTTACATATCTCAGTTGATACGTTATGCTCCTGCATGTTCACACTATACAGACTTCGTATACAGGAGTGTGCTCCTAACGCAGAAACTGCTCCAAAGTTATGAGGAGGACAGATTAAAAATGACACTCCGTCAATTTTACGGACACCATCACGAATTGGTTGATTCATACGATGTGTCTTTGTCCAAACTTACTAAGGACATTTTTACCACGTGTTAGATTGTGGTTTGACATTACGTCGTCTGATCTTTTAATTACCGAACGTGACTTATTCCCGATTGTGACTGTTTTGCTGAGTGTGAATTCGTATTGCTATAAGACGTGTCACGGTACTTTTCTATCCAAAATTCATGTATTTAGTTTTGATGTTATATTTGTTATTCTCATCGGATTTTGTCAAATGTCTTATCGTTTGTAGTTGTAAATCTTATTTTTTTCTGTTGTACTCGTGTGTTATGGTAAAGATAATTAATCACCCAGTTCATTTATTAGATTTTAGTTTGGGTCAACTAAATTTATACGATATATTTGGTTTACAGTTTGATTTAGAAGAAACACCGACATAGCTAAATAATACAATTTATTATCTAATGACTACCACAATTTTATATTAATTAGTATTGTAATTTTCATTGTTATAAATAAATGTTAGATGAGTATTACAAACCTAATCTTGAATTCTATCCTAATTCTATCCTATTTGGGGGAAATTTTTAGAAATTCAAATGTGACGTCACTTTGTGCGTTGTTCTCTTTGCCTAACTCGGCTGTAAATTTTTATGTGCTGGTTTATGTTGTTTTATGTATCCGTTTTTATTCTGTAGTTAGTCACCACTTCGGTGTTATCATGTATATCTATTATATAGTCATTTTTATAATTTTTATAATTTACTGTTTGCAAATTATTCTAAATACTAAGGATTTTCTTATCCCAGACATATAACCTTAGCCGTATTTGGCACAATTTTTGGAGCTTTTGGTCCTCAATGCTCTTCAACTTTATACTTGTTTTGGCTTTCGAACTTTTTTGATCTGAGCAACACTAGTTAGTCTTGTGTGGCCGAAACGCGCGTCTTGCGCATTAAATTTTAAACCTGGTACATTTTGTAAGCTATTATTCGTATGTTTCTCTGTCCTATATGTTCTCCCATTTATTTGTATTGTAGTCCTGTCATGTAATGTTGTCATTTGTATGTTATATTTAACATTTCCATAAAAGCGGGAGGTTTGGCTAGCCACAAAACCAGGTTCAACCCACCATTTGTTTTCTTAAAATGTCCTGTACCAAGTCAGGAAAATGGCCATTGTTATATTATAGTTCGTTTCTGTGTGTGTTACATTTTAATGTTGTGTTTCTGTTGTGTCGTAGTTCTCCTCTTATATTTGATGTGTTTCCCTCAGTTTTAGTTTGTAACCCTGATTTGTTTTTTTCTCAATCGATTTATGAATTTCGAACAGCGGTATACTACTGTTGCCTTTATTTAATGGACTTCCCCTGTTTGAATTTACCTCGGAGTGTGGTATTTTTGTTTATACTATTTCACAATAATTCAAGATGGTCTTTTAGTCACAGCTAGATTATATGTGCAGACGTTCTGTATCATTTTGATAACTTTTCAGTTTTCCCTTTTTTTGTCTTTGTACTATTAAGTTCAATTTGATCGTATAACTCGTGACGTGGTTCTGTATTTGTTCATTCGGCTTTCAGGTTTTTGGCTTTGGGCGTTCCTGATGTAGGTGGGTCAGGATGTGCGGTTCTAAGGCATGAGGTTTGTTAAGAGTTGTTTTCATTTTGGATACCCTTGTATTTATATTTTTGTTTTCATTTGTACTTCATCGGGAAATTGATGTGAAACCATGTTTTACTATACTGTGTGATCTTGTCAGGTTTTATGGACTTTCCCTATTTGAATTTACCTTGGAGTTCAGTTTTTTGTTAATAATTTTTTGTTTAATCAAGCCGTGCATAATTATAATACAAAAGCTAGAAAAAATCAAGTCCATACCTCTAGCGCTAAAACGATTACATGATAATAACTAACCCGAATAATTCAGTCGTTATATTCCGCTGATCTACGATGGCTACATTAACGCCTGAACGCCTTCGTCGATAAAGTCCGTCAACCGGAAATTTTACTTCGCAATGAATTGTGGGAGTTACAAATAATTTGGCGGTAAATTAAGGAGGAGCTATCGATGTTTGTATTCATATGTAAATATGTGAAATGGATCATTGTAATCGGATTTGTTTTCATTGTACGCATGTGTTTGACCTTAACAACTTAAAGAATGAAAAGAGGCGAAATTTGAAAAACGAAATAAAAGAAGTTAATGCTGTTAAAATACTGTCAGAGTGTTATGTAATAGATGAAGAACAAATTCGCTATGTTGTTGACTTGAGAGTTGATGATGTTTTCATTTGTAACCAATGTGTTATTACTTTAAAGGCCGTATTTACGTGTGAAACTAAGTTGAAGAACTTATTGAACAATATTAAGAAAAGTGCTTCACCACAATTCATCGAATTCGCTAATAACTTACAAACTGTTGTTGACCAAGATAAAGATGAATATCCTGCCATCCACACCATTACAGAAAAATGCCCATCAACGACAGAAAAATGCCCAACCACGACAAAGAAGAGGGCATTACATGCACTCACACCGTCTAAATCAGGGTGCACCCCCAGGGGAAAGAGAAACAGATGTTCGACACCAAGTAAGGGGTCCAGAAGACGACAGTTGAAATTCCAAACACCAAAACCACCACAGGCACAGACTCCAAAGTCATCACAGACTCCACAATCTTGCAGAAAGCTAACAGAAACTTCCAAGCTACAATCGCCTGGTCCAAAAGTGAAGGTAACTAGAGACACAAAACTTTACTTAAATGTTCTATATTAAAAATGATGATGTAGACAGTCATGAATAGTTCTATAAAAATAAATGTACATGTATATGGATATACTCACTGTATGAAAATTGTACACGTATATACATGTACCCTTCATTTTTTATATATATACTGCTCATTTAAATACAAACTCATTAATATTTTATTATAGTATACACTTGCATTAATACTATGTGTATTTATATTTTAAAGATTATGTAAAGTACAATGAAAGTATATCTTTTCTTTTGAATTCTTATTTTGGTACATGTACATGTATAATAACAAAATGTACATTCAAAATCATCTATAACATATATGTACATGTAACTTCCAAACAATAGTTATTGTATATATTTCATGATCTGGATATGGGTGACCCCTTCCTTTATCTTTATAATTTTTAGACCATTTAATCTCTTCTTATCTCATATATTTTGTCCATTATTTTATTATTCTGTAAACCACACCCAGATCCTCATACATGTACACAAACCCTTGGTTTTATAAAAATGCAAATTTTTCAAATGTTAAAAGATACATGTACAATGATGTATATAGAGACTTAATCCATTTTATATACATGTACTTATGAAATTCTTATCTAGAGGTCTTTTTTGTTTTTGCAGGTTCAAATAGGTTTTAGGAGTAGTCGGCGAAACTCACTTTTGCAAGGCCCTGGTAAACTTGCTTGCAGAGCCATTGTGATGAAACAGTACAAAACAGCATTAAATCACCTGCTTCAAATAGATGAGGTAAAGAAGGATTTGGCAACTACTGTGAAAAAGGCACTTGACGATGAAGCACAAAAATTATGTAGATTGAAAAGTTCAGTATTCAAAGTTTCCAACATTTCAAAGTTCACATGGAGGTCAGCAATAAGCCAGTTAGAGAGTACATGCCCAATAACAATGGACATTTTAAGTGCTATTATTGGAAATAGTAAAAAGGACAAATTAGTGAAGACCCCAAGAATGGTGACCAGTATGGGTGTACTACTTTTCAGTAGAAACAGGCAGATGAACACCTTACAAGCAATTAATAGTGTCATGATGTACAGAGGACATGTGAGAACAAGGGTAAGTAAAATACATTTAGTATACATGTACATGACATGTGTATATACATTTATTATATCAGAGGTAACCTTAAAATCTTGTTGTTAACTACTAAGGTTCATGTACATGTATTGTGTTTAAGGTATTTAGCATTCACTCACAGGAGTAACTGCATGCACAAGTTAAGAGTAAATTAAAGTAGGTGATAATGCACATCCCTTTAAAAAAAAGTGAAGATAGATAAATTTGTGTTCCATACACTGTATGCATTAAAAGCATGTCATAGCCCTAGGTTATATATATATATATATGCTGTAATCAAATATCATGTTGTCAATGTAACTATGAAGATAGATAAATTTGTGTTCCATACACTATACATATACATTAGTATGCATTACAAGCATGTCATAGCCCTAGGTTATATATATATGCTGCAATCAAATATCATGTTGTCAATGTAACTATGTCTACATAGTAGAAGGGGAGGGTGGATTCAAACCATATCCATATATGTATGCTTAAGTCCCTATTCAAAAGCATTTATTTAATATTGTTTGGAAAAAACCTGGACCCCCCACCAAATTGATCATGCTATACCAAGTTTTAACAACATGTACTCAGTATGCTGAAACATTTTATAGAATTGTAAAATTTAACTCAGATATACAAATTAATACAACATATTATGTCTGATTTTTAGGTTTACAGTACATTTAACAGAGCAGGGATTTGCAACTCCTACAAGGCAACATTAGGCTTAGTAGATCAAATATGTGAAAACTTTGATATGCCTGTCAAGAAGTGGTCAAAAGAGATATCTAACCAATATCAGCTTAACACAGTCACAGAAGATAGTAGTTTAGGTATATTGAGTAACATGTGATTGATTTAGGAATTTGATAACTTAAATAATAGCTATCATGGTTAAATATTTGCATTTCAGTGAAATATTTAAATTAGGTGTTTCCAATACATGTATGCTTTTCAGAAGAAAAAAAAATTGTGTGACATCAAATCCAAATAATGATTAGTTAATACATGGACAAGGGAGGATGATTCTATGGTTTAATTTTTTTTATTAGTTTATAATTCATGTAATTATCATCAAAATTTAAGAAACAAATGATGTAATTACATATCATGCCATTTGCAAATATTTGTTTGATTTCAATTTCTTTTATTTCTTTATTTTGTTTTATAGCATACACTGTACAAAATGTATATAAATATGTACATGATGTACACGATCATATGTATAGTTTAGTATATCAGTATATGTACTATTTAATATCATCAGAATCTGAAACTTGAGGATCTTTTACTTTAAAATTCCAGAACATGTGAACATGCCTTTTCTTTTGTAGGAGACCATTGCTATTCTACTATAGACAACACTAGTACTGTGACCTCTGGTGACCATTGCTACTCAGTTGCACTTCTTGTCACAGATACCCCTCTCAAAGGCAAAGAGTCAAATGGTGATTTACCCTCCATTGATGCTAACGAAGTGACAATCCCAACTATAGAATGCTTTGGTATGTTGATGCAACAATTTATATGCATACATGTACATGTAGTTTACAAGATAAAATGCACTGTCTACAATATATATATATACAATGCTATTAAATATTATAACTTTGAGACATGGTTCAATGTCTTATTTCAGGTTAATCATCAAATCATATTGTAAATTTTTGGCTTATATTTTGAATTTATATATTTGTTTTTCTCGCACCAAAATTATTGAGCCATTATTCTAGACATTGCTAGATGGAGAACCAAAATTGAAAATTCCAAAAAATAATCATAACAGTATTATATATAATTATAATGAAATATGTGTCCAATGTATTTCATGTATTATTCTTTTTTTTAGATGATTATTATTACGCTACTCCAATTACCAAGGTCTCTGATGGGGAATTAAGTTCTGTGCATCCTGTTAATAGCCCACTTTTTGTTGGTGAGATCGAACTCTCAGATACTCCACTAAAAGACAACAGATATTTGAATGTCCATTGTGATGTGTCAGTTTCTACTACAGAACCCTTTGGTATGTTGTATATAATACTTTGTAACTATTGTGGAGGGAAATTTTCAAACACAAGTAAAAAAGTTTCAACACATTTGAATAAACCACGAATCACAAGCTTGTGCAATCTGCTGAGTAAAATCAACACTCCGTTGTTGGACCTGCTAGTATAATGCGTTTTGTTAAAATATAACCCGAATAATTCAGTTGTTTTATTCGAGTAAGTTAAAATATACCTTTTTAGCTCATATTTTTGGTCTTTCGGAAAATGTTGTTGGTGCTGTATTTAGACCCCTCCATGTATAGCAAGAAATATGTTTTTGCATGCACACGTATAAATATTGTGTTTTTTTATTCAACTCAATCATAGGTTTGAACATTGTTTTCAATTTAGACTTGCATATATATATATATATTATGAAAAAAATAGGGAATGTTTTTAAATCTTTAAAGATTATAGTTCTACATGTGTACTTTATTTTCAATGCAGATGATACCTTTGATGTTTGGGTACCAAATGTTACAGAATTCGAAGAACAAACAACTTCTCCAGATCTTTCACCAAGAACTCCTGTTGTAAAATGCGGGACTGATGCAGCTATAGGTATGTTTTTTATTTCTTTTTATATTAAATTTCAAGTAATAATACAATCAGGAAAAGGACAAAACTGGGAATTGTTAGATTAGATGAATTACCTAAGACCAAATAAATATTTTTTTAGGATCAGTCACCTTGTGTTATGTTGATTTCAGAAGTTGACCTTTGTTACCCAGATATTGCTTCATAAGAAGTTCACATGTTAGAATGCTTATGTTTATGAATTAATAAACATGTATATAAACTGTATATATATCATGTATATTGTCTAAAAAGGAGACTATTTTATTTAAACATAATTGTAAAACCTTTGTATTGCATACCATTATATTTATTGATTAAATTTCAGTCATGAGCCAAGATGAATCACCATTTACTACAACTCTAAAGGAAGCTAACAGAGATGGTGGATCCTTTCAAGTTGTGATGGACAATTTAAATTTACATCAAAAGACCAGACATAAAACACTTGATAACAAGAACAAAATACACAACTTAGTTCATTCTATTGCTGTCCATTCTCGTGTGTCAGGATTGGATTTGGATTCAACCCATCCACAGGCTGATATATTATCCATCCCAAATGATGCATTCATCCCTGGAGACCAAGAGTACTTTGACCTGCATCAGGACTTCAAGACATTGATGAAGAGAACTCTTATTGAAAATGTACCATGCTTGGAAAACTTAAAGTATTTAGTGGAATACCATATCCAGCATCAATATTCAAAGCAGTCAGAAAAAAAGAGCAATGTTGTAAGTGATACAATATTTTTAAAAGATAATTTAACATACCTTTTAATATACATGTATAAACAACAATGATCTAATAGTCACAATGTACGTGTATATATATATGATCAATTTTATGAGAAAACAAAGTAAAAAATTATGCTGTTATTTTATAAAATAATTGATCATTTGATACATGATACTGTAGGCAAAACTAAAATTTATAAATACGTGTATATATTTATGCTTTGGTTCAAGCATTTATTACCTATGTTCTATAACGAAACAATATTTGTATGTTAATAACAAACTTCTTTTTTTTTTTAAGATTCCTTTAGGCATTTTAGAGAAAGACGAGAACATCATGGAACAGATGATTGAGATAATGGAACACCTGCAACAGTATGTGCCAACAACAGAGAACGGTAAAATGATACCATTACTTCTTGGAGGAGATGCATTGAGTGTAGAAAGGGGTGATGGAGCACAGAGAGCCAGACAAGATGCAAGGACACCAGAGCAGAGGCTTGATGGATACGTTTGGAAAAGTGAGGACTGGCATGGCCACATAATATCATTACAGGTAAGAGCATACTTCTTTTCTTCAGATTGAAAATGTAGTCATAGTATTGAAATCTTTTACCAAGTACTTAGTATTGAAATCTTTTACTAAGTTTTAATTTTTTTTTTTATTTTTTTTAAATTTTGTATGTCATTTTTTTTTAACATTAAATTTGATTAACAAGCAGAAATTAACTTTCTGTTAAATATGAGGGGCTTGATGGGTTATTTTCGTTCTTCGTGATCGGCGCATTTTCGCTATCGTGATCCATTTTTCTACAGATTAAACTCTTTTTATATTTTAGTGATCTGTGATCAGGTAAATTTCTTTTCTGTGAATCGTGATTGACAAAAAAATCAACTCGTGAATCGTGATGAGACCCCCCCATCAGGCCCCTCAAATATGTGTTTATGAAATAATGCCATTCTTTACATACTTATTATAGCTTTGTGTAATTCTCATTATTACAGGAATCATTTAATATGCTGTTCAAAGGCTCATCATCTGGTGAAAGAGGAACACTGTTCCAGTTAAGGAATATGCTTGATAGACGTGGAGTAAAATCAGAGGTAATTTGATGAGTATTCAAAATATGCAAATTAAAGAAATATCGCCAGACACAATAGCCCAATAACATAGGAATGTAATAGTTTAAAGAGGACACTGTAAAACTCCCATATTACAACACTTGAATTGACACGTAGATATTACAGGGATAATTCTTGACTGACTGTTCTGACAGTCAATTATGTTATGATAAAAAGGAGATGTCGGTGTACATGAATGAGATAGCAATCAAACAACAAAAATCTCTAACATTCCGGATGGCATTAATCTCATTTTTACAATTCTTATTATAACTTAGTGTCATTATAATAGAAAAATATTATTATCACAATACTTTTTCTTTTAGTAAATCTTTTTTTTCTTTACCCAAACAGGTGACAAAAGCAGTGAATGATTGCAGAGAGTTTATGAGATTGACCACTCAAGGTTTTATACTCCTAGCTGCATTACAAGTCCTTGGAGTAGACAACTTGAATGAATTCGATAACCATGTAAATAATCTTGCAACAGATGAACAAAAAGCAGAATTAATGGAACATATTGTTCAGACTATTGTTGATCGTTTCATTAAGACAGAACGGTTTACTCTAGATTGTGATGACATAACAGAAGACAACAATGAAACCAATAGAGTGCCATGCGGTTATCCTGGTTGTCCAAAATCTTACCTGTTGGATGGACTGTGTCGGCGCAACCATCGACAAACTTGTCAATATAAAGATTTAAATATATTACAGCCACATGAACCAGTCGCAAATGAACCAAAGAAGAAGACAAAGGAAAAATCTGCAGATTCCAAAACTGACTTTAAGTTTAATTACACATGTTGTGTGCTTCGGGATGGTTTGATGGACTGGTGTAGGGAAGACTCAGCCAAAGAGAATGATGGTGATCGCCTTTTTCGAATGTGGAAATTTGATATGCTTAGGTTTTCAAATTCAAACCATACAAAATACCGCCTACTGGCCTTTAAACTTCAAGCACAGATTATGGCTACATTACCTCCAAGGCTTGCCTTTGAACTGAAACATAATCGGTCAATTAATATCCATGGCGGAAAAGGTGGGAACGTACCAGGTGACCTGGCCTTAGAATTCTTCAACATGAGAGCCAAGGATGCTTTGCATGCGCTGCATGGAAATCTAACATCAACGTCCATAAAACGTGTTGGTAGAAGCCTTCAAGGATGCAACGACATCATGGATGCATATGTAAATGGTCTAGGAGAGTATTTTGGAAAGCCTTCAAATTCAAAACCATCTTTGAAAAAGGACATAAACATGATTGTAACACAACTTCAACCAGAGAAACTATTCAATGAAATTCCAGGACGTTATCACAAATCCTTTCAATATATTCCATTCGATCCACTTTCTGACCTGAAAGGGAAGACTTTTAACAAATGGCTAACAGAAAAGAAGGAAACATACGCCAAGATACAGAGACGGAAATCATATTATGTATGAAAAAAAGGTGCTAAACTGTGATAAATTGTTAATGGTGGCTTTAAAAAATGTTGTATAAATACATGTGTATACTTGATTAAGTTACTCCATTTTAATCATACATTTCATGTTCAATATCAGAAAGCTTTCTATTATGTTGTGTTTTTTTATTTATAACTTGTGCTTTTTGTTGTTTTAATGAGTTGAAGGCAGCCCATTAGTAGCATGTATAAAGTTTTTTTTATTCATTGTTATTTTGACCTCTAGATACTGATTCTTGGTTGTGTCTCTTAAAAGTATAAAAATATCATGGTCAGCTGTACATAACACGTTCTCATCTAAAATTAGAAATTCTCATTAACGGTCATTTGGCATAATTCGTACTCAAATAGGTCGAATTATCGCTCATAAGACAAACTTGTGCAAAAACGAGAAAAATAAAAGAAAAACACGTTTTTCTTTTTATCAAGCACTTGAAAATCGTGAATCTGACATATTGAACACCTGGTGTATGCTGAACTGAATTGTAATAAATTAACTTGCATTTCTCAGGCCTGTATGCCAGCATACGAACCTGGTGTATGCTAAAGTCTACATTTGATTTATACATTGTATTTCTCAGGTCTGTATGCCTGCATACGAACCAGCGACTCTTTTCACAAAAAATCTTACGATTAAAATTGATCGTAAGTTATACTGAAATGTGTATGACTTACGAGTATTTTTACTCTTAAGATTTTTTGTGAAAAGAGCTGCTGGTGTATGCAGAACGGCAAATATTGAATCAAATGTTGTATTTCGCAGGTCTGTATGCTAGCATACGAACCTGGGTGTTTCCAAAAAATCCTTTACTTCAGTAGTTGTGTTTTAACGCTGATTTCGATTTTTTTTTTTTTTTTAAACTAAAAGCCTACCACTGACCTCTATATTTTCTCCCGATAGGTAAACAGAAAAGCGTTAATTTGCAAGGCAAACCAGTAAAGCGTTTACTGTTGTAAATCTAAAAATGAAAACCGATTCTCAAGTTCCACGACTATGATCACTTTATTGACATGACAGTTATCTGTTTTTTGCAAATTAAAATTACGGAAAAATGAGGCGATCATAATTTGTATAAGGTTCCAAGTTGTTGACAAAATTTCAAATGACGTCAGGGACCTTCTGACGTAAGGCGGAGGGAATTATAGACGGATAGCACTTGACTTACGCGAGTTACTTTTTACCAGTACACTTAATTAAAATAATAGCAATTGAATACAAAACAAAATGTTTTTTTTTATACTTTGTATTGGTAAATGATAAAAAGTCAAAGAACAAATGGACTATTTATCTGCGTTGAATGACCTAATAACACCTTATGTCACGCACTCCTATATGACGTCATTTACAAATGTAAACAAAGGAGTTCCCGTCACGGAGAAGAAAATGGACAATTCATTGAAAAATACGCTCTATTATCTAAATTTTAATATACCAGAAGCAAAACAGAATGTCAGATACATTTACGGTAAGTAAACCTAGCTGTTTTGTACATTTTCCACGAATTTCATAGAACACCCTCTTTTTTTAAGAAGTGACTGACTGATTTAATCCGGCTTGAAAACTATAATACAAGATTATTGATTACGCTAAGTTTGTTTTCTCAGGAGGTTTGTTCACTTCAATCAATTTCATGCTAGACATCATGTGGCGAAATTTACTGCTGTTTAACTATCGAGCTACCCCCCCCCCCCCCTCCCCCCCCAAAAAAAAATAGCCTTGCAAGACGTCATAAGTATTTGGACTACCACCCCCCTCTTGAAAGTATTTAGAGAAAAAATGAATGGGAAATACGATTATGTGTACATCCATAGTGATGTCTCCTTGCATTAGTTACAATTTTAAGGATTTTAAGGGGTGCTTTGTGGGAAAAATTTAGTTGATTTATTGAGGGAAACAATACTGGAGCGGTCCATTTCTAAGGAAGTCCGTGCCCTCCCCAGCCCATCCCCCTTATGAAACTTCTGGATCTGCCACTGAGTTAAAGTCTCCCGGATTTAAAAAAAAATTGAAATTCAGCCCCTATCCAGATTTTCAAAATGCATGGCCAATGCCCTTCAGTTAACCCATTCAGGTCTTATTCTAACAACTTTTAGGGAAACAAAAGTCCAAGGTAAAAAGGGGGGGGGGTGGGGTGAGCGCTCACATGTTAAAACCGGCCACACTAGTCTTTATGTGCCTGTCCCAAGTCAGGAGCCTGTAGTTGAAGTTGTCACTGGTTCATGTATGTCGTATTTCTTTTTCGTAAATTGTTTTGCTATAAATTATTGTTTCTTATTTTTCATGTTGGGTCCTTTTATCATCTGACTATACAGTATTGGTTTTTCTCATTGTTGAAGTTCGTACAGTTGCCTATACTTGCTTACATCCACTTCATTTGGACTTTGGTGGATAGTTGTCTCATTTGCAATCATCCCACATCTCCTTATTTTTACAAGGAGGTTGTATGATGTGTCCTTGTTTTGGAAAACTGTATACATTTGTCACATGATCACTGCAGCATTCTGTGATGTGTGTATGTAAGAAGCTGTTACTGTAACAGGGTAATATGAAAAGCTATCAACAAAATCGAAAGACAGACAGAAAATTTTAAAATTTAGTGAGCAATAAAAAACAAAAAAAGAAGTAATTCAAACAAATTAAACATACATTTATTGCGAAAGGATCAGAACAGCACATTTCAAGAGTGTTCAAATTGGAAAAATGAATGTTAATAAGGAAATGACATATTTCATTGATCTTCAATCAGATGCATGGCGACAAAAATACTTTCAAGGGAACGACTTCAATTCAACCACTAAGAACCCTTAGTTCATATAAATTCTAAAATCAGTAATTGTGATAATGTTAAAGTTGTGAAGTGTATAATATTCACACATATATATATGTATATAATATGTAGTTTCCATTTCTCGTTTCAGCATTTTTCAAACAGTGGCTATACCTTTCATGTAACTATTTATGTGTTGCTTATGAATTGAATTGTAACACTTCTTAGTGACTGGATAGGTTAAACCAATGCCTTCCTAGAAAACTACGACATCAATGAACAACACCTGACCTTTTGCTGTTCCTGCTAATAAAGTAAAAATGGCTTCACTAGAAAAGGACGACACCTAGAACATGTAGAAAGAGCATCAATTCTTTGGCTTTCCTGATTGAAGGATTTATTTTTACAACTCCAGTGTATAATATGCCATTATAAACAATTTTTACCATAGTATAATGCTATAAATTCACTAATTTTCATATCTATTAGCTAATCCAGTTAGATATCGACTTATGATATGCAGTGAAGACAGATCATTGCAAATTGTTTACATTACCGATAATTAAAATACATGTATGCATGTTTGGCATACATCTTTGTAAAGCAAATTGTATACAGACATCCCCCTAAAAGCATTTAAAAAAAACCAAGAACTTTGGCATACACCATGTTGACAGGCAGAGATGCAAACACAATGACTTAAACACTCTGCTGTATCACTGTCTATTTAGTATGCATATTGCCAACTATATCAGATCTTAAGACAGTTTCATTTTCTCTCCATCAATTTCTAACCAAGAGTTCCAAATGGTGAAGTTGAAATCATCCCTTCGTAAATTATACGGACGCCATTACGAGTTGGTTGACCGTTATGGAATAACCGTTTCACAGATGATATCGGATATGTTTCTTACGTCGTAACTACAATCCCCTTCCCTTTTCATGAATGTGACTTACCGAATTAGACTATTTACCGGGTTTGTAATAACATGAGCAACACGACGGGTGCCACATGTGGAGCAGGATCTGCTTACCCCTCCGGAGCACCTGAGATCACCCCCAGTTTTTGGTGGGGTTCGTGTTGCTCAGACTTTAGTTTTCTATGTTGTTTCTTGTGTACTATTAATATTTGTCTGTCTTTTTCTTGCCATGGTGTTGTAAGTTTATTTTCGATTTATGAGTTTGACTGTTCCTCTGGTATCTTTCGCCCCTCTTGACACAATGCTTGAAGTTACTTACTTAGAGCATGATGAAAAATAAGTTTTACAATTTAAAATATGAATACATGTACAACATACAGCTGGTTAGAATGCAAACCATTCAGCTTGCTAAATATCCAATAAGTGCCACAAAATATGCAGAAATTTTAGACTGGAGGCAAACCCTACACAAATACACTAGCTCAATGAACACCAGCTTGGTTTGACAATACTAAAATGTATGTAAAACTATAATTTAATAGAACATAGGTGGGTATACAGGCAATCAAATCTTGTATATATCCAAGTAAAAAAAAATAAGTGTTCACCGTACACCAGTGTTGTATGCAAGAATACCGTGAACTGAAAATGTCAAACAAATATGCAAACTTTTATGTTCCAATGTGTATAGGACTATAGGTCGGTATGCCGACAATCAAACCTATGAATTCCATTTTTTTACAAGAGTTTATTGAAAAGCGGGTTGATATACAGGAATAAACCCCTGAGTGTTGCAGTTAAGAATTGAGAGCTTTCTTTCAAATTCAAACGAAGTTGAAGGCTATACATAAGTAATTCCTTACATCGATGTAATTCGGCCTTTGACATGTTTGATGGAGATACATTTGTATGTCTCTTTCAAAATCATACACATCTCCTTATTTTCTATGGGGGGTTGGTTATGCAAACATAAGTAAATAAGAAATGTTACTACACAGTAAATGCTTAGCATTCAGGCAGACAGACTTGCCAATACAAACATGAATCCAGAATAAAATTTTAGAATCCATGCAGGCATACAAGTACCTGGCAGAAAAATGCCAAAATAAATAATAATTTGAGTCTATATGCAGGCATACAGACCTGACAAATACTAATATACGCAGAAAGTGAGAGTTTAGCATACGCCAGGTCGGTATGCAGGCATACAGATTTGACAAATACTAGTATACGCATACAGTGAGAGTTTAGCACACACCAAGTCAGTATGCTGGCATACAGACCTGACAAATTCTAGTATACATTTGTACACATAGAGTAAGAGTTAAGCATACACCAGGTCGGTATGCAGGCATACAGACCTGACAAATACTAGTATATGAATAGAGTGAGAGTTTAGCATACACCAGGTCGGTATGCTGGCATACCGACCTGACAAATTCTAGTATACACATAGAGTGAGGGTTTAGCATACACCAGGTCGGTATGCAGGCATACAGACCTGACAAATACTAGTATATGAATAGAGTGAGAGTTTAGCATACACCAGGTCGGTATGCTGGCATACCGACCTGACAAATTCTAGTATACACATAGAGTGAGGGTTTAGCATACACCAGGTCGGTATGCAGGCATACAGACCTGACAAATACAAGTAAGAGAAAAAAGACTGAATTTAGCATACTTTTCATTGAAACATCTGAAATAAAGATGGGCAAATGCTATGCTATGGATATATTTCAAAAATGGCATAAAAGTATAACAAAAATGCAGAATGAGTAATTTTTTAAGGTTTATTTGCTTCAACTATTTCCTGGGTGTTGAAATAGTTCATTCTAGCATCCTATGAAAAAGGTTTATGATAAAATGATGAAGTTTTGGATTCGCATTTACAAAAAAAGACCACAAATCTTGCAAAAAAATGACAGACAAATATTAATAATGCTATACAGTGACTTTTTAACGCGAAATATATCAATCACCCCAAAAGATGTAGCTTTTTCACACAAAAATCAGTTAAGTGGCATATGAGAATTTCTAATTTTAGATGAGAACGTGTTACATGTATTGCTTTGAAATGAGGCTGGTTTTATTTATAGTGCATTTTTTTTTTGTATGTGTTGGTTTTATTTATGGTGCATTTTTTTGTATGAAAAACATGACTGGTACCTGCATGATAACCTTTTTACTTTCATGCATGTATTTCAATATTTTAAAGTTAAACATGTTTATTAGTCAGCCTAGTGCTAACCTTGAAAATGTAGATGTATGTGTAATTCAAAGAAAAACAGCCATCCTTCTAAAAAACTTATGTATTTATATGTCATGGATACTACCAATAGTGCATCACTTGATCATTTCTTCTTTAGTGCATAATTTATCATTTTTTCATTTACTAAGAAATATAAAATGAAAACATCTTCTGTGCAATACATCATTTTCTGTGCAATATATATAACAGTAGAAGTAATAATAAATGCAGTAATATGTTAGCATTTAATTTTTTACAACTGTCATGATTATTGGTGGTTTTTTTTTACATATATGTTATATGTAATTTAAAGTTTTTGAATGTTATTTTAATTATTATGAAGTGAATAGTGCAATGTAAAGAAAATTGTGATATTTGTGTGTGTTATTTTTAATCTTTGGTATACATGTATCTAGTAGAAACATTGACTGTCCATCAATCCTGGAGATCAACAATAATAGAACTTCATTTTTATGTTTTCATAGTGCGAAAAAAGTAATTGTTCACAAGTCATGTGCTTTATTTACTCTGTATGTATACTGTTTAAATTTCATTGTTTTTCATCTGTCAATTAAATTATTAAAAATTCAGCTTGGAAAAATTCAAGCAATAATAAACATGAAAAGCAGTCTTAATCATATTTTGTTACATTTTTTTGCCCAATTGATATGGTTTGCATCACTAGGTTAGATTGGTGTCTTTACAAGACTTTCCAGTTGTAGTTGTGAAGATTATTGGAAGCAAATGTGATGATTCACTTACATTTCCAGCTATGATTTTATCTTGCATATAAAAAAGAAGATGTGGTATGATTGCCAATGAGACAACTCTCCACAAGAGACCAAATGACACAGAAATTAGCAACCATAGGTCACCGTACAGCCTTCTACAATGAGCAAAGCCGATACCGCATAGTCAGCTATAAAAGGCTGAGTAATGACAATGTAAAACAATTCAAACGAGAAAACTAAAGGCCTAATTTATGTACAAAAAATTAACGAAAAACAAATATGTAACACATAAACAAACAAAAACCACTGAATTGCAGCCTTTTTTTAAACATATAGAGATGATATGATAGCCAAACAGACAACTATCCACCAGTGCAAATAAGGTTGATTTAAGCAACATAGTATAGGACACCTTACTACTATTTACAGTAAGCCAAACTCACACCAGTCATCCATACAAAAATACATGTAGCTGATTTGTCTGAATATTTTGGCATTTTCTTCTCTATACTGGCTTTAATTTGTCATTACTGTAAATTCAGAAATTATTGCGTGCATTTATTATTGCGATTTTGTCATTTTAGACTAAAATGCGATTTCAATTTTTGCGATATTGAGAAAAATCCTGTTTAATTCATACAAAAAATTTCAAAATGAGAGTTTAAATTATTACGATTATAACCCTGTCGCATTTTTCGCAATAATTTCTGAATTTACAGTACATGTATTGGTATTTATCAACATATCACTTTCATAATGATATTGATTACAGGATTGATATCAAGGACATGAGTCTCGGATCCTGCACAAAAGTTTTCAAATTACCAATAATAAACTGATGCATCTTCATTTTGTCTACAAGCAAAAGTCCCAAACTGATATTTCATTCTAAAAGAAAGAGATAGGTACACGAAGAAGTTAACATCCAAGGTTACTCATTTTAATGCACCAGATGTGCATATAAATTCATACATGTCCTGTGTCCTTAGTGACGCTAAAGATTAAAATATTAAATCAGTCTAAGCAAACTGAAATCAAACTCTGAATTGCTGATACATTTGTACAAATCAAAAAGGTCAAAAAGTCTTGTCCAACCAGGAATAAAAGCGTCTTGGGACAGAAAAGTAGGAATTCTCATTGAACAACCAAGTATTATAGAAATTTAAACCTTTGTGCGTGAATATTTATTTGTTATTGCCAATTGAAACTACATGAAGACTAATTGAAACTTTCTTGTATCCCTGGTGCTTTCTACTGGAGAACTGTCGTACACAAGCATCGCACAAGTTGGCACTCCAAGGCGGGTGGGGAGCAAGAATGTGAACTGGGTGTAAGGTATGAATGATTCGTTCATTGTTGAAGACCCAACATCAACTGTTAAGATGAAGAACAGGAAAAGCCCTGTTCATTGATAATTTTCTATGTTTTCTATGTATTGTGTGCAATTTTGTCCCATGTACATCTACTCCATATCCTTTCATTTACTATTGATTTTATTGCAAATCTCATTTCTGTGGCTCTGGATCTTGTTACCCTTTAGTTTTACACCACGTTAATTGAGGCAAATTCTGTGAATCCTATTGGAGCATTGTATGGAGTGAATGGAGAGTTGTCTCATTGGCACTCATACCACATTTTCTTATATCTATGTTAGAGCACCCTAAAAATTTGTAGGGATTTCTTGTTGTTCCAATTTAATTTCTTTTTATTTTTTTGGTTGACATGTTTGTCTTATCGGTTTCTTTCCATTTTATTAATGGTGTTGACAAACAAATTTTTATCTTCCCCTTGGTATCTTCTGTGTATTTTTAGGAGACTCCTGTTTTTATTGGTGGAGGATAGGGTGGTGTTTCAGACTGCTACTGGTTGTACATGTATATTTGTTGTTGACAGCATATATTTTGGTTCTCGCTAAATAATTTCAACTTTTAAAGGTACAGGATGCTTTAATTCTTGATATTTAGAAAGGACACATGAATATAATAGAGGTCTATGTAGTAAATATTAAGTGTCTATTTTCGTTGTTGGTTTTTTTGTCTCATTGACATATTCATCTCAAGTGAAAGTATGAAATGTATGTACTTTTGGTTCAGAGAATTTCATGACTGAAGATCCAAGATTATTCAAAGGTCAATCAGAACATCAAATATGTATGAACTCTGTTAGATAATTGTCTCAGTTGAAATCATACCACATCTCCTTATTTGTATATATAATTAAATATATACATGTAACAAAGAATAGATTTAAGGAAACTACATACAGTTTATTATAACACACGTTTGAATTTATAGACAATAAATTTAGGATTACAATAATATACAATTTAATGTCAGAAATCATTGTTCATTACAATATCAATGGTTTTTGTCAAATTTTTTTCGTACTCTAGCCAGTAAAATAAAACACTTTATAATACGTATACACATATGAAACAAACAAAATTTACATAAAAAAAATTAGCTACTGTCATTCCTAGAAAACTTTGAAGATAAATTTTATAGGGGAAAAAGATAATTAATTGCTTCAGAAAGTCTTTTAGTGATTTGAAAAGCGACTATTAAACATTAACTAAATAACATGATTAACCTTAATGTGTTGATTAACTTGATCCTAAAAGAGTCATTGTTGACTGTAATACATAAGCATGTATATACACATGTACTGTTAAAATATTAATTTATTTAAATTTTTGTTAAATCAATGTTTAAATTTACATGTGTATTTACAAATGTAACTGCACAAAAATTGCAATAGTTTTAAACATGTTATAGGTTTTCTATTTCTTCTATCAACAACAGTATGTCTTCAGCATAGTCATGTTTAGAAAGCCCCAATTCTATCACATCTTCAATACACATAATGGTATCAGAATGACGAACTATTTCCTCTATTAACTGGCAATCAAAGTCATGGA
The DNA here is from genome assembly GCF_021869535.1 of Mytilus californianus. Taxonomy (NCBI): domain Eukaryota; kingdom Metazoa; phylum Mollusca; class Bivalvia; order Mytilida; family Mytilidae; genus Mytilus; species Mytilus californianus. The sequence continues at coordinate 126,496,125 of NW_026262668.1, forward strand.
TGTTGCTTGGATTGTCTTCACATATAACACTTTGGTAGTCTTGCAAATTAAGTTTTAATAATTTCATTTGCTTACTAGTGAGATACCTTACAGCCAGTTCATCACACACAACAGATTCGCTTACATTTGCAAAGTCAACATTACACCTAGGTATGAAACAATTGTTACAATTGCACTGCTCTGAACACAAAGAGCAGCAAAAACACAGACCTTTTTCAAAGTTTGATGCCTCGCTTAATGTTCCCAAACTGAAATGGACATTTAGAACTTTACGAATACATCCTGAAGTGCGACAGAACTCTCTCATAGCATCAGTTGATCTGTCCTTAGCAATGTCTATACCGGAAAAGTACAACACACAGACACGTTGTCTGCCGTCTCTTCCACCACGACCGCTTTCCTTCGAATATTGCTCCAAACTACGAGGGGCACCCCAGTGTACAATTTGTTCAACATCCGGTATGTCGACCCCCATACCAAAAGCCACAGTGGCAAATACAAGACGTAACTTACTGTCCTGTTTTGGGAATTCAGACAGCACTTGTTCTTTATTTTCTTCTGTTGTGGAGCGATGAAACATGGCAATTAGTCTACTATCAAAATTCAGAGTATCATCAATGTTGATGTAAAAATGTTCATACAAATTTGCACATGCCGCTATATTTCTACAATAAATGATTGTCTTCTTTGCATTTTCCTTGTTTTCTAGTATGTCTGCAAGGATCCAGTGAAGTTCATCTGTTTGTTTTCTTGATTTCTTGATCACATACGTAAGATTTTTCCTTTCAGGCAACATACATACGGTTTGTGTCTCTGATTGGCACATATCAAGGTGTTTAATAATCCTTCTTCTCATTTCTTTGGTTGCAGTGGCGGTCATTGCTATAAAAACTGTTTTGTCAGGAACAATGGAACGGAGGTGTGCAAGGTTCCCATATTCTGGTCTGAAATCATCACCCCTGAAAAAATATATACAAAAACCATAAATATTTGTTATGCAAATATAGATACTCATAATACAATGTTAAACAGTGCTTAATCATGTTAACCAAATCAGTAATGGACATTATTTACTATGAAATAATGTTCGGTGGACATTATTTCATGGGGGACATTATTAAATCCTACACATTATTAAATTGTTTTATTGTTACATTATAGCAAAAAAACAAATGATTAAAAGTATATGTTATAAATTTATACATACAACATAACATGTATCGTTTGAAATTTTTACAGACTGTGTGGTACAGGTTTTGTTCATTTGCAAAAGGCCATCCAGTCTCTTGTGGAGAGTTGTCTAATAGGCAATCATACTTCTTCCACATATTATTTTTTCATGCATGATCTTAGTCAAGGCTTAGATCAGCTGACAATGTTGTATAGTATAGACACACTAATAGTATCATTTTAATCAATACCGTGATAACTTACCATTCTATGATGCAGTGAGCCTCATCAACAACAACAGCAAAGAGGTTGTCGTGAAATATTCCAGTGGTAAAGCAACGTCTCCAAAACCCTGGTGTCAAGGCAGCTTCTGGAGAAGAAAATACCAACTGATATATACCCTCTCGTATCATATCAGCAATGTTCTTGTCACTTTGGCATTCTCCAACTAAAGTTGCTGAAATTCCCATCTTATTGAGCTTAGAAACCTGATCTTTCATCAAAGACTGAAGCGGCGAAATAACAAGCACTGTACCAGGAGTATCTCTCACAAGTCCATGAATCTCGGGTAAATGGGAATATATTTTGCTTTTCCCATATCCTGTTGGTAGGACAACGAATGTATCTTTACCCTCCATGATGTATTTTACCGACTCAAGCTGTTTTTCTTTAAAATTAAAGGCATATTTCATCTCTATTGTTTTCAAAGCATTAACGACATCCATTTTGATTGTTTATATATTGCGGGCGGAAACTGTTTTCATAGATTTGCGCAGACTCACAATCTGATCGTCGCCGATTGGCTCTCTCTCACAGAGAGCCAGCGACGCGACCAATGATCATTAAGAGTTCAAGCCCTCGCGTGGAAGAAAATCGGACACGGAGAGGGATTGAATTATTCGAGTTAGATAATAACCTAAAATTAAATTGAAGGCTTTTAAATGATCTTCAGAAAAAAGATCATTGATATGTAGAGAATATCATAACTCTAACACAGTGGCTAAAACAAGTTCAAGATCTTAATTCTCAAAATTCAGGACTGAGAGTGCGGGGCTGAATGTATATTAGATATATATATATAAATTTTCTTCACATAAGTAGTGATATAGATAATCCAAGTAACTATAGAGGCTTGACACTCACCAGCTGTGTCGGAAAATTACCCATTTATATATTTAACATTAGAATAAAGCACAGTCTGATTGATGACTCTCAGATTGGCTTCACCTTCGAAAATCAGACTCTATCTCAAAATTTAAAATCCAATTAAAAAGGCTAAATACTATAAATAAAGATGTACCGAAGCACTATTCATATGGACCGAGGAAACTAAATATGATTCTAACACAATTCAGATGCTATTCATCTTTCTTGAACTATGACTTGTTTAGAGTCAATATAATTTCTGACCCATCTTGTTTTTGTAAATGCAACATTGAGACTGTACACCATTTCCTTTTCGACTGTTCTTTATATACACACCAGAGAGAAATTTTGATGAACAATCTAAGATGGCTCCCTGATGACCTTATATTAAATGTTAAGTTACTAACATCTGGTAATCCAAACCTTTCGTATGAACAAAACGTCAATATATTTAAACATGTATTCGAGTTTATTAAAAGGTCTGAGAGATTTCTTGTTATATGATACTAATAGTGTATTTGCGGTACATTCACGTCATCATCCTCATCATCATTACCAATGTTTCCGTTAATATTATTTTATCTTTTTTTTTTCAATAGATAGACTCTTACAGAATTGTATATTCTGAATTATTGCATGCTCACATTAATATTGTATTGTAATTTATTGTTATTCGGAGCGGACTTCATAAGTATGGTTTACTTGTGTCCAATCCATTTTACTTTGAGTAAATAAAATATGTTTAAACTAAACTTCACCAAAACAAAAAGCCAGAACTTCTGATCATGTTCATGTTGAAGTGCAATGCTGTTGGTTATCGTTCAAAAAAGGATGGGAGAGTGACCAAAGAAAAGGCTTTTGAAACTGTAATTCATACAACTTAAACTGCAATATGTATTTCAAATAATTGTTATATGCAAAATTATATAAAGTAAATTAATGTTTAAAGTAAAGTATGATCATTGAAATTTAAGGTATCTTCATTTTTAAGAATGCTAGTGGTTAAAAGTTGTTTAAGTGGTTAAGGTTTGAACTGATCTAAACAATCATGACCATATCTTAGTAATGTTTTATTCTTATCGTGGCCTCAAACGCAAATCCAGTATTTATAGACAAAATCAAAAGACATACTGTGGATTCATTTATTTGAAACTTGCATTTTCGTGGATATTTGATTTCGTGGTTTTGCCAAAGTCTGCATACAAGCTTATAGAAAATGTGTAATTCGTTAAACATTTAAATTCGTGGTTCAACTGTACCAATGAAATCCACATAAATTGGTATCCCGATAATAAAAATGAATAATATGGGTGGGAACAGCTCATCTAGACCAGTGCAGCAAAGTTTTATATTATTACAACAAAACAACTGTCCTCAAAATCACTTTACGAACACACTCTCAAGCCAAATGTCCTTCAACCTCAGAGTTGTTCTAAACACCATCTCCCTTATCAATAATGTCTGCGATGCCATCAAAGACGAGTTTGCTGTTGATGTGATCCAGTGTCCTATTACATCTGAGGAGGGAACCGCTATTGCTGAACAGTTTTGGCAGATGTGGAAATTTCTACACTGCTGTGGTGCTCTAGGTGGCAAGCATGTGGCGGTCACTTGTCCTTGAAATACTGGCTCTGTGTAAAGAAAAAATGAGGGCTTCTTCTTCATTGTTCTCATAGCCATGGTCGACGCAGACTACAAGTTTCTCTTGATTGATTTCGGCTCTGATGGTTCCAGCAACAATGCCAGTATTTACAATGAGGATCCTGAAACCCCGAACAACATATTCAATCTCCCAGTATCCCAGAAGTCTCTATCTGGTGATGACGTTCCTGTCCTATACTACATATTGCATTGTAACTTAAACAAAATGTCTATGGAGTAATAAATTTTGTTTCTGAAGTTTTGATTGAAAATTAATTTAATAAAGAAATTAAAATAACTTGTAAAGTAAGGATAAAGGACCAAAAAATTATGTAATCAAATATATTTCCTACGGTCGGCCGAAGGTATTATAACATCGGAAGGTTTCGTGACCAAGTTCGAACGCATCGTACTCTCAATACGACATCGCATAGCCATCGTGTGGCCTTCGTGTGTCCTGCGGCTAAACATCGTAATAAAAATGGTTCGGGTGCCATCGTGTGACCTTCTGTAATCATCGTACTTGCTTCGTCTTATGATTGGCTGTTGACCAAGTTCGGGACAATTTTCGCGCAAAAAAACTCCATATTCGTATGACCATCTGGTGTCAATTTCTGGACAGTGTGACGCCTGCATTACAAATATTATCAGTGCTATCATACAAAGAACATTAAACTCTTAACTATGTTTAGGTGACTGGTTGTTATGATAAAATAGTTAACATGAACACAGTCATGTTTACCGTATTACAACAGACCCATGTGCTTTTGATAGTTGATATATATATTAAACCACATTCGTGTGCATGTACATGAACAATAACAAAAAAGAAACAACCAAATCCGATAAAAAGGAGGTACTACGGAAATGTGTGATATTGACCCGCCAAATTTTGAATATATCAGTCGGATTTTGATCTTGTCCGGTAGATTACTATGAAGAGTCGACCAAATGAGTGGCAGCATTGGGTTACGGAAGTATGAACTTACATAGAAGAACGTACAATACCTTCAGAAAATTCGTTTTACTCTATAATACCGATGTAAAGACATTATAAACTGCAGGATGCAAAACGAAACCATATCAAACAATGCTCACTTTGACTGAAAACAAAAATGCTTAACCCCTGTAATTAAATCATTCTCTTCTGCACCCTAACCAGGGCAGCTGTCTTGCGAATACGATTGTATACAGCAATTTGGTAAACAGTGCAATGACCGGAGAGAAAATATTACAGATAATCAATGCAGAAAATGACCACAAGGATCACTGGGGACTTTAGATCGGTAGTAAACCCTTGCAAAATTGAGGCGTCGGTTTGGTTGTGTGGGATGTATGGATACGCAGCCACGTACAGTCAGAATGGGGACGTTAGATCCGATGCCTCGTGTAAAGAGAGTGTCATGCTCTCTGCACATTACTAGAAAATGAAAGGATATGGAGTAAATGTACATGGGACAAAATCGCACACAATACATAGAAAACATAGAAAATTATCAATGAACAGGGCTTTTATTCCTGTTCTTCATCTTGACAGTTGATGTAGGGTCTTCAACAATGAACGAATCATTCATACCCTACAACAACGTCAAGACGGCCCCTAGCGTCGACTTAATCGGTACTATTGATAAAAATAAACCACAGTTCACCTTCTTGCTCCCCACTCGCCTTGGAGTGCCAACTTGTGCGATGCTTGTGTACGACGGTTCTACAGTCGAAAGCACTAGGGATATAAGAAAAGTGCAGTAATTTTGAAAGACATCGATCGCCGCTAAAATATGCCTTGAAGTTACACATGTTTTTTTAAGAATCCTTGCAACAACTCATTGAGGGGTCCGTATATGGTCCGTTGCAAGATCAAATGTCTGTCCTTGTCCGATATACCGCCTTTTATACCGGTCGACCCCTTATTGTAGGACCTACCCATTGTATCAATTGTTAATTTGTTCTCGTCCTGAACATGCATGACATATTTGCCACTGGACGTTAAATAAATAACAATCTTCTAACAATTCCATAATACCAGGTTCACAACTGCAATATATGTAGATATAAGAAGATGTGGTATGAGTGCCAATGAAACAACTCTCCATTCAAGTCAAAATCTATAAAAGTAAACCATTATAGGTCAAAGTACGGTCTTCAAAACGGAGCCTTGGCTCACACCGAACAGCAAGCTATAAAGGGCCCAAAAAATTCAGACGGGAAAACCAACGGTCTAATCTATATAAAAAACGAGAAACGAGAAACACTTATGAACCACATCAACAAACGACAACTACTGAACATCAGATTCCTGACTTAGGACAGGTGCAAACAATTGCACCGGGTTTAAACGTTTTAATGGTACCAAACCTTCACCCTTTTTCCGAAACAATAGTGTAACATCACAACATAGAAAGACACACTATAAAATATCAACTGAAATAGCTTAACTCAATCAAAGGACATATTAACACCAGTGAACATACACTGAACAAATAAATTTGACCTATGATACAATGCAAATACAAAATAAATAAACTAAGGGAAGAATAATAAAAGTAAGTGTATTCATTGTATCAAGATTCAAAGGATCTCGGTTGTAAACTGTAGGAGTACATTACACAAAACCAGTTCTATCTTTTTTTCAAACTTGTTACTGAAAAAGACTAAGTACCAGGAAAAAGGAAAACAAAACTAGTATTATCCTTTAACACCACGTTCCACTATATGGATGATTTCCTCACTAAATAATTCAAAGTTGAACGCATTTATTTCATCGAACTTGAAATAAAGAATACTATCATGATTATTGTACTATTTCTTTTACTGTATTTTCTGTGTCATTTGGTCTCTTGTGGAGAGTTGTCTCATTGGCAATCATACCACATCTTCTTTTATATATACTGATACAGTTAAGTTTGACTCATATTTTGACTAAAATCTAGACATTGACAATAATGGTCGGTTGAGAACAAATAGATTTTACTACGAAAGGCATGAGTTCAGTTTTCCAATTATGAACTTTCCATTTCTATGTAGCAACATTCCAGAAGCGCCTGCATAAAAGTATATACCTCAAAGTTGATTCGATATTCCAGAGCTTGCTTTCCTTTCATGATTTCCTTGGTAGAGGGTTGCTGCTTACAAGCTAAGGCAGCTATTGAACCAAGAGTTAGTTTAATTTAAACATAATTTATAAGCAAAAGAAGCAAAAGTGATTGGACACAAGTTATAAAAACATTGGTGACGCCATTTCCCTATACAAATATAAACACAAAATAACATTTTATAGCGACGAAAACATAACAGGAATGCATGTAATACAAAAATAAAATAAAATAAAATAAAGAAAAAACAATATAATATGGAATATTAGATAAGTCTGGGAGAACATGCTTTCAGTATCTGCGAGTAATGGTGCTTGATGTCTATTGTTTCTTTATGTTTTAGTTATTTTTGTGCCTCCTACCAATCTTTCGAGTTAATTCAATTGCTACTGATTTTTATAGTTTGTTCTTATGTTGTAGAGTTACACCACTGTCTCAGGTTAGGGGATTGAACGCTCACAAGCATGTTTAACCCAGCCACATTTCATGTGCCTGTCCCAAGTCAAGAGCCTGTAGTTCAGTGGTTGTTGTTGTTTTGTGTCTTTTATATTTGTTTTTTCGTAAATTGTTTGTTATAAGCCGACTAATAATGTATGGGTTTTTCTCATTGTTGAAGGCCATACAGTTGCCTATAATTGCTTACATCCACTCCATTTGAACTCTGGTTGATAGTTGTCTCATTGGCAATCATACCACATCTCACTTATTTTTATATTGAGTGAAGAGTGAGAAAGTAAGAATTCAGAATTTTGATTGTATGTTCTGAATATTTGTGTAACGCTGATATAAGATTGCACAGACTCAAAAATTTCTCTGTGTTGCTGAAACGTAAGCTCAATATCAGCAGCCAAGAAAAGCTCTTTCTAATTTGAAAAACAATATTTCTCATGTTTAATTGTGAAAAGGGCACTCGAAAAGATAGTGAATACAATCCTCATCAGGGTGGCCAAAGCTGCAAGCGGGATGAAGTTTAGTAATAACACGGTCCAGATCTGCATTTAAAGAACTTTTATGATGGTATGATACTAAACCCCTAACGCAAGGGATTGTGCTTGATTTTCATATGATGAAGACATAATCTTTCAATCAGTTTAATTGAGGTCTGGAACTGGCATGTCAGTAACTGCTAGTAGTCCTTTGTTGATTTATGTATCATTGTCATTTTGCTTAGTTTCTTCTGTTACCTATTCTGACATCGGACTCGGACTTCTTTTAAACTGAGTTTTACTGCGCGTATTGCTGTGTGTTTGGTTATTCTACATTGGCTAGAGGTATAGGGGGAGAGTTGAGATCTCACAAAACATGTTTAACCCCGCCGCATGTTTGCGCCTGTCCCAAGTCAGGAGCCTCTGGCCTTTGTTAGTCTTGTATGTTTTTTTCAGTTTTTTGTTCATTTATATGTTTCGGAATTTAGTGTGACGTCTATTTTCACTGAACAAGTACATTTTTGTTTAAGGGCCAGCTGAAGCACGCCTCCGGGTGCGGGATTTTCTCGCTGTGTTGAAGACCCAATGGTGGCCTTGGGCTGTTTTCTGCTCTTTAGTCGGGTTGTTGTCTCTTTGACACATTCCCCATTTCCATTCTCAATTTTACATATTTCTCAAACGTGTATGAAACATATTTAGTTCTCTATCACCAAAACTAAAGTAGGAGTGTGACTTTATTAGTTTAGTTTTCATCAGTCGTTTGAATAGGTTTATATTTCGGGAATTTTGTATGTCTGGTTTTAAGTGATAAGTTGAAGTCATCTCTTCGAAAGTTTTACGGACGGTTGACTGTTATGGAATATCTGTGTCACACATGACTATGGATATGTTCAAATTGCCGTAACCACATGCCTGTCCTCTTTTGATTGTGACTACCGAAATTTTGCTCGCCATGAGTAACACAGATGCCTGCCACCATTGGATCAGGATATCCTTATCATTCAGGTGTAACTAGGATTACCCCCAGTCTTTTGTGGAGTTCGTTTAGCTACTTAGTTTGCCGTGTTTTTTTTTAACTTGTTTATCTTTTTGTCTACTTTTGTGTTTGTTATGGCGTTGTCAGTATATCTCGACTTATGAGGTTTGAATTTCCTCTTGGTATCTTAAGGTATTCCAAAAATTTATATATTAGTTCTAGTTGGGAATAGAAAAAAAAACGCATGTAGAAGTAAATAGTGAATTCCAACAGAAATATGAAATATGAATATATCCTATATTATTAAAAATTGTCAAAATGTCAAAAGGCATAAATAATACAGGTTGGTTACAATGCTGTCACCATTATTCGAACCATAACAAAGAAATCAATAGAAATGCCTAATGGACTTAGATTGATTGTTGGTTGCTTTACGTCCAGCATCGGACTAGAAATGACCAATAGAATTACAAAAACATTCCCGCCAAAACTGAAATAAAAATATGTGGTTCTGTACAGGAATAACTAAGGTCCAATAAAGAAAATTATGAAACAGAATACTGAAGACTGAAAATAATACTTGAAACAAATAGATATCATGAGTAAGTTAACTTATATGATAAAGCCATAATTAAATACATGTTCTACTATTCATATTTGATTATCAACGTAGAGTCAATATTGCAGTCTGTTTGGATGAAATTTAAATAAAATTAAATCTATCACATTTCAAATTGATCTGATGGGTTATATTGTGAGAGAAAAAAAAACTCGAAGAGTATCGACATCTATGAAAATCGGGTTCTATCTCATGTACAGAAGTGCTAGTTCTGTTTTAGAATTTAAACATTCATCTAAAATTATAATACATGAAGGTTTCTTCTATGAATTCCACTCGCATTGTCGTTATATTATACTAAGAGTCAGATAAACCTTACCTATAAAATTTTGTCCTCGTAAAATTATATGAGGTAATTTTTTTTCTTCAACTGTTTCATTGTAAGTCCATGGTAGTTTGATGTTTTGCAGTGCGGTATACACAATTGCCTGAACAAATATTCCACCTGCTTTGAAAAAGTCGGAAGATACAAGGTGCATATGTTGAAAAGAAACTGCATGACACCATAGCAACGACGAAAGACAAACCAAAACCGGTCCACAAAATACTACATGGGAAAACTAACGACTGAACAACACTAACCCCAGCAAAAACTAGTGTCATCTCATGTGCTCCGGAAGAGTAAACATATCCTGCTCCACTATGTAGCACGTTGGACTTACTAAACGGCGGAAAATAACCAATACGGACTACAACAACAATAGTTGATATGTAATCACTGTGCAAAAAGATGAATGCATCACATTTTTTCTTTTTTAATTTCAAACTGGCAATACCACATATATAGTAAACTATACAACGAATATTAATCAATTATAGAAGAGCCACTGACATATATTAACATATAGTATCACGATGTTTGAAAAATGCATAGTGTATGTTGAAGATAAAACAAATCATCACATATATTTACATTTTCCCAACAAAAATATCTCTTTACCACGTATATCATCATTACAACCCATATATAACGTTGACCACTGCATAAATAAAACAAAACCAGCAAAACAATAAAAAGAACAAACGCTATACATACTGTCCATACTTAAGGCTAATTTATGGCCATACAATTTCATATTGAATATTCAACAATTAACTATATATATACTGAAAAATACAAAGATGATGATTATATAAATATTATTTAAAGAGTGCTTTCTTTGACCCTTATTCGATGTCCCAATTACAAATGTAGAATTATGCACGCTGCCAATCGTTAAACTTTGTTGGTACTTTTTGAACCGTAAATTGGTTGTCGTTCTTTATAATAAATATTTACGTAAAAAAGTTAAGTAATATTTAATCGCTTTATTTATCCAAAAGTTTATCACAATAGTTACAATATACGTGTACATAAAGGGCTAAGGAAAACAGGTGGGTGGATTAAAAACAAACCGAAGAAATGTTAGTCGAAATAAATGGTGTTAATCGGAATAAATGGTTTACTATTTATCTTTGAATTCAATAATACTGTAAGTTTATCAAGCATTCTGCAGTCAGAAAATCCCTTGTAACCGAAGAAAATCGATAAGTGCTACATTGTATTGTAGTTTTTATGTTTTATGATTTGTTGAAGGGTGTTGTCATCGTATATTTTCCCGTCCTAACAGACGTTCCTCTAGAACCTTTTGTTATAAACAATACCGTTTTGAACAAATATTCGATATCCTTTTTTCCGTCAGGAACAAATACTGTAATATTTCATCCAGTGGAAATAATGTTCCAGAATATACTTCTATTTGGACCTAATATTATATTTAGAAACCTCTATTTCATAACAGGGTGTGGTTGTGACGGAATAAAAGTTCCACCATTCTTTGGAACAAATATTATGAAGGAACTACTATTTCATGACACTATAATATCATGAAATAGAAGCTCCTTCATAATATAAGTTCCAAGTGGTAGACAAATTCTGTTATATTATTTCCACTGGAACAAATGTTACAGAATTTGTTCCTTACGGAATAAATGGCATAGAATATTTGTTCCAACAGGAACAGATAGCATGACATTGTTTATAACAAAGTTTCCAGGGGGACTTCTGTTAGGCGGAACAAATATACTTTGACAATAACACTTAAAATATCAATATGAGATTTGATATATTTTTATTACATATTGACAAAATTTATGTTTATCACGTAAACAAACAGAAACAGATTACATTCCACGAATAGATATACAAGATAGTAAATGGAAGTTCAATGACAAAATAATTATTTTCTAACGAAGGTGTGTATATAAATATTCGTGTCGGAATAATTATTATGAAAAAGAAGTTCCTGGAATATTTAGTATGTATCAAAATTTCAAGAAGTATTTATGATGTAAGAGATTTTATAGGAATACTCAATATGTATACGGGTATTCCAGACCTCATTATCTTTAAGAGATAAATGTTGCTTTTTTTAATTCAAAACGTTTTATTATACAAATATCAAATGTACATTTAAACAAAAGGATGGGACAAAAGCCAAAGCATATACAAATACTTTGCCATACAAGTTGGATTGAATAATTTAATAGTATATAATATATTTCTGATAATTAATAGATCAGTCATTATTGCAGTGAGTCAGGGGAGGCAACCCACCCACTTCTTGAAATATTTTATTGGGTATGCATATATAATAAATAATTATCAGTGAACCCTTGCCAGTTCACTACAATAGTTACTTTGTAACGAATTTCCATGAATTCAATCCATGTATAGAAAAACAGAAAGGTCACATTAAATATAGGGAAGTTATCAGAATAAGTTTAATATATGCATTTGTCATTAAAGTTCCTTTGTTGTATTTCTCAGAAACCATGTTTAATCTTGAAAAGTTTCATATATATGTATAAAGTTTCTCTATTCAAAATGGGCACTGAGGTGTAAACACTGTCGTGATATACATTTATCCTTTATAATAATCTTTAAATATCAGTCTACTGTAACAGTATAATTTACAGTCATTCTGGGAACAAACTAAACTGTGTGAGGCTTTATGTCCCAGGAAATTATTTTATGAAGAAAGAAAAGAATAAATATCATACAGTTTTAGTTCTCAAGAACTTTTGTTATCTACCATTTTGTTCCAATTGGACATATATTATGCAGAAAAAAATAAACAGTTATATGGTGAGATCTTTGAACTATAAAATTAATAATACATAGACGGTTGCCGTGCTTGTTTTTAAGAAAATGAGGCTCAATATTCAGTATATATGTATTTGGAATTTCGTTGAAATTTTTTTGACGACTTAAATATTTTTTTTTAAATGAAAACCAAATTGTACAAAATTGGTAAATTTACAGACCTTTGATTAGAAGTTTTAAAATGTCCGTGTCATTTTTCCTGATTGAAATCAAAACATTAAAGGTATGTGTTACCGCGCTTCATTATAAAAACAACTCAACTGTTATTCCTAAAAATGTGCTTATATTATTGTCGCATCATTATTTGAAAAAAAACAATGCCATCTCGCGCTCAATTTGAAAAGCGGGCAATAATTCTGACAAAATACAAATATATTGACTGTCGTTTCAAAACATTTCCTTTTAACTCATTTGGTGGATAATTTTGCGCAATTTGCTAGTTTTTATACGACCGCAAAAAATTTTGCGGTCGTATATTGGTATCACGTCGTCGTCGTCAGCGTCGTCCAAAGACAGTTGGTTTCCGGACAATAACTTTAGTACAATTCAATAGAAATCTATGAAATTTAAACACAAGGTTTATAACCACCAAAGGAAGGTTGGGATTGATTTTGGGGGTTATGGTTTTAACAGTTTAGGAATTAGGGGCCAAAGAGGGGCCCAAATAAGCATTTTTCTAGTTTCCAGACAATAACTTGATGAACGGTGTATGGATCTCTCTGAAATTATACCACAAGTTTCCATACCACAAAGGGATGGTTAGGATTTGCTTTGGGGGGTTATGGCTCAAACCGTTTAGGAATTAGGGACAAAAAAGGTGAAAAAAGGGTTTCCTGGTTAATGGACAATTACTTAAGACAATTTAAAAGCAGTGTAAGGGAGGTAATCCAAACATAACGTTTTGATTACCTCCCTTACACTGCTTTTCAATTATGTATAAAGAAATGTTGTCTTGTCTTGAGATGATTAGCTGTCAATTTATTTTTAGAAGTTACTATTAAGGAATATTAATTTTAGCCATGATTATGTATGTCATTTTCTATTTTAAGACTTTTATGATGTATTTAAATGGGTAATTATGGTTGCAAACTCCATTTGAAATTTGAATTGAGATTATGACCATATCTTGAGGGAAAGAATTTTTTTTGGGGGGAAAAGGGGGGGGGGGGGGATTTTTTCTCATTTCAGATTTCAGAAATTAAAAAGAAAAATTCTTCAAATATTATTTTTTTTGCCAAAAAAAAAGTGGGGGGGGGGGGAGGTCAATACACAACATCATAGTGTATTGCACAAAAGCAAAAAAAAAAGGGGGGGTACATTTTTTTTTTGTGGGGGGAAGGGGGGGGGGGTCAATTCGCAACAGCAAAGTGTATTGCACAAAAGCAAAAATATAAATTCAAATCATATAACCAATTCTAAGTTCTTTGACTAGTTATTCTGTGTCAGAAACCTATTATGTGTCAAATATTTAATTACAATCCAAATTCAGACCTGAATCAAGCGCGAATATTGTGTACATTTTTGCCCCAACTGTTTAGGGTTGGACCTCTGCGGCCGTATCCAGCTGCGGTCGGCGAAGCAATTTATTAATCTATGTGATTAGATTTCGTTATTATGATATCATAATCATCTTAACAAAACCTGGCGAACGTGCATTATCGCGCTTACCGGTATCTCCCCTAAAAATGTATGTCAACTAATCTGCAATACCTGGTACTTGTACTCTATTTTTAGTTATTGGTCCTAGTTGATACACAGTCAAACTCATTATATGATGAAGTCGCAATTAAAATAAGTTAAAGGTTGAGTGCAAATCGTTGAATTTACAGTTGAGCTTTGTTTATACTGAGATCTCATTGTTACACAGTTGCATTTTTAATAATTTATAGTTATTGATCATCAGCCCACGTGATACCATAATTTTGTTTTGACCACGTGGTGTTTTGCTTTAGCAGGAAATGTTTAGATGATTAATATATTAAGTTGAAATAGGAAGTAATGACATGGTTTATATTTCAAGATTCTTTCTGTTTTTCCCATTTCCATAATGTGTGTTTGAAGCACGTCTTATTGGACGAACACAACACCGTACTTTACTACTTGATCTCACCAATCATTACGTAATACACTATGTGTGAAGATAGTGTTAATCTGACCTGAATGTTAAAAGTATTGGATTAGTAAAGATAAACAATACTTATAAGTGAGTATGAATAATATAACTTATGATCAATCATTGAAATCAATGGTCTTGCCTTTCATCGTATGTATCATATTTCAGTATAGTAAGCTACTTTCTATTTGATTATAGTATTTCACAAAACACACTCATACATATGCATGTTTTTAAATTGATTAGAACAAACATAAATGTGCGAATTTTTCACTTGAATTGTTAAGAACAAATTAATATGCGTGTGTTTGTAAAATATAATTCAATTGAAAGTAACTTATTGATCTTAAATATTGTATTATAGAACAATGAAATATTTAGATACGTTAGGGTCGAACCTTTTGTTTTCGTGAATGCATGTTTTATATTGCAGACGACATTTCGCTATTAATCCGGTATTAACTGGTCGGCAGATATTAAACTTATTTAAGGTAAACAGTCGATACATGTTTCTATATTGATTACCTCGTTAAACACTGATTAAAAAAGGATAGATTTCATAATCATCCGATTTATAAAAAGATATCTGTAAAATTATGGTATTTAGAAAATAAAATCTTTCGTTATTTATTGAGAAACTAGTTTAAATATGTTAATATTAGTGTTCCTTATAGATAGTTCCGTATAACATTTCCCAGAAAATCGACCAATTTTCAATATGTACGGTGAGGGAACCCACATTAATTTTGAACCTATTTAGAAACAGGCAACAGTTTCCATTCTGTCTTTATTTTGTAGATTTATCCTTATTTCTTAGTAGAGGGTCTAAATACAGCACAAACATCATTTTGCAAAAGACCAAAAAAGTGAAAAAGTATATTTTAACAAAACGCATTTGACTAGCAGGTCGAACAACTGATGCTCTTAAACCCTGCTGAGTGCCATTGGCGATTGCCAAATAAACGGATCACAAGATGTAACAAAATGGATCTTCATTATTAATTTAATACCAAACAGAAAACAATAAACTTGCGGAAAAGATGGTATACCGCAAACATGAGGTGCAAAAATGTGTACACCGTATCCGGATATATATATATATATATATACATAGATCTACTCTTAACATTTTAGGCTGATTTTCTAGGCACTTTATATTTTATATATATATATATAAAGTGCCTAGAAAATAAACCTAACGATGTTAGAGTAGATCTGTTTCTTTACTTCCTCCCCGAGCGGGGCTGGAACCTGTACTTTTTATTTCTAACTTCTACGACAACACCGCCTAGCATTGCGCAGACACCTTATCCCCTCCTATATATATGTTGTGTACAAGTTATCATTTTGTACAAATTATAATTTGTACAAAAAAATTGTACAAATTATAATTTGTATTTTGACTTTGTACAAATTGTAATTTGTACAAAAAGTGCTTGTACAAATTACAATTTGTACAAAATTCGACTAAAATTCAATTATAACTTGTACAATAATTTATAGTATGGATTTTGTATTAAAAAAAGCATTGATACACACTATAGAATTTTTATTCAATGACCACACAATAAACCTTATTTACAAAATACAAAAATACCCAGATGGAGACAGGAAATGTAATTGATACATGTATGCCAGTCTATTCTGATAGTATAATAGAAATTTGCCCAAGTGACAATTCTAATAGAATATTAGAAATTGGCCCGAGTGAAAATCAGGATGACGCTGACGTTGAAACACCAACTATACGTGCCAGGAAGCGTGCGCTGTCTGGCAAAGAGATCCAAGCAGAATGTCTAACCAAGAAAACGAAACGGAAATTATCAGAACTTGCCTAGGGGGATAATGTCATTATACCAATTCCTCAGTATGATTGCGCCCCAACTGATCCTTGAAATATCTTAGGTGTACTTATTGAATCTGGAGAATTTGGGTACCGAATTGGAACAGTTGTAGGAATTTTAACACGATATTTGTCGAGATATCAAATTGAAGCTGTTAAAGACACAAATTTATTCGCAGGAACGGTTCCTGAGCTTCAACTTTAGCTACGTGAAACAATTAAAATGCTTTCAAAAACTGGTGGTCAGTGGGTTTCTTTCATGTAAATGCAAAGGGGTGCAGCACTTCTAAATGTAAATGTAAAAAGCAAAAGATGTTGTGCCATTCCCGATGCCATAATTCACTCACGTGCTCAAACAAATGATACAGAACTATTTTTGTATTTTTGTAAAAAAAGGCTTATTGTGTGGTCTGAATCAAAATTCTATAGTGCGTATCAATGCTTTTTTATAACAAAATCCATACTATAAATTATTGTACAAGTTATAAGTGAATTTTAGTCAAAATTTTATACAAATTATAATTTGTACAAGCCCTTTTTGTACAAATTACAATATGTACAAAGTAAAAATACAAATTATAATGTGTACAATTTTTTTTGTACACATTATAATTTGTACAAAATGATAACTTGTACACAACATATATATAAACAAGTCTAAATTGAAAACAACGTTCAAACCTATGATTGCGTTGGATAAAAACCGCAATTTTTATACGTGTGCATGCAAAACAAATTTATTGGTAGAGGGGTCTAAATACAGCACAAACAACATTTTCCAAAAGACCAAATGAGTGAAAAAGTATATTTTAACAAAACGCATTTGACTAGCAGGTTGCCAAATAAACGGATCACAAGATGTAACAAAATAGATCCATATGTTGAAAGATGTGCTCTTTGACAAATGATAAAATAACGAATTGTTTAGTCCCTAAGAAAACCTATTAGATTTTCGTCGCTGTTTTGAAAATTGGGTATATACTCGGTACATTTTGGTACTGTGACGTTATGATTTCAAGAAGACCGGTTACTGAGTTTTTTTTTCTGTTGTATTCTTTCAGATATGATGAAATAAAGTTATGAAGTCTAAACCTTATTAATTATAATAGCCATTTACTGATTTCAAATACAAAAGTTATTAATTTACATTGACATAACTTCTATGTTATTTGGTCTCTGGTAAAGAGTTGTCTCATTGGAAATCATACCGCATCTTCTTATTTTTATACGCCCGTTTACGGGACGTATTATGGTATACCCTTGTCCGTCTGTCCGTCTGTCTGTCCGTCTGTCCGTCCGTCGTCAACATGTCGGACATTAACTCAAAAATGCTTTAACCAATTTGCATAAAACTTTGGTGAATTGTTTATATCTATTGACGTGAGCTCCCTTTCGTTTTTTATAATTTTAGATTTTACGTTTCCGAGTTATGGGGTTTTATTCATTAAATAAAGGGGGAGTTTCCAGTTTTCGGACAATAACTCAAGAATGCTTTCATCAACTTGCAAGAAATTGTGGTGAATTGTTTATATCTATTGACATGAGCTCCCTTTCGATTTTTATATATTTTAGATTTTACGTTTCCGAGTTACAGGGTTTTATTCATAAAAAAGGGGGATTTTCCAGTTTTCGAACAAAAAATCAAAAATGCTGTCAGCAATTCTCATGAAACTTTGGTGAACTGTTTCTATCTATTGATGTAAGCTCCCTTTACATTTTCATAAATTTCTAATATGACATTGAGAATTAATTGAACTTTATTTGTTTATAGTCTGACAACAGATTTGCTAAGTATTGCACAACAGCACAGTGTATTGCACAACAGCAAGAAATCTTTAATTGAATATAAATTCAACTCATATAACCAATTTCAAGTTCTTTGACTACATTTATTCAGAAACCTATTATATGTCAAATATTTAATACAATCCAAATACTGACCTGTATCAAGCTTGAATATTGTGTCCATTTTTGCCCCAACTGTTCAGGGTTGGACCTCTGCGGGCGTATCCAGCTGCGCTCAGCGAAGCAGTTTATTGTATTTAGTAAATATTTCAATATTAGAGTTAAGACTTATTCTTGGTCAGTCTATTAAGGTAAATCATAATGCCGAAAATATTCCTGATACTGTATATATCATTCATTATTGCAGTGAGTCAGGGGAGGCAACCCACCCACTTCGTAAAATATTTTGTTGGGTATGCATA
Source organism: Mytilus californianus (assembly GCF_021869535.1). NCBI lineage: Eukaryota > Metazoa > Mollusca > Bivalvia > Mytilida > Mytilidae > Mytilus > Mytilus californianus. The sequence goes on from NW_026262668.1 coordinate 126,515,003, forward strand.
TATAATAAATAATTATCAGTGAATCCTTGCCAGTTCAATACAATAGTTACTTTGTAACAAATTTCCATGAATTCAATCCATGTATAGAACATGTAGAAAAAACAGAATGGTAACATTAAATATAGGGTAGTTAACAGAATAAGTATAATATATGCATTTGTCATTAAAGTTCCTTTGTTGTATTTCTCAGAAACCATGTTTATTCTTGAAAAGTTTCATGTATGTTTAAAGTTTCACTATTCAAAATGGGCACTGACATGACTGAGGTGTAAAAATTGTCGTGATATATACATTAATTTTTTTTATTATGACCTTTAGATATCAGTCTACAGTATACTTTCCAGTCATTCTAGGATCAAACTAAATTTTGTTGGGCTTCACGTTCGAGGAAATTATTTTTTGAAGAAATATATATGAAATGGATAAAGACATATTTTTGACAATATTAGAGTCAAGACTTATCCTTCGTCAGTCTCTTTATGTAAAACATAATACCGAAAATGTACTAAATAACCCTAGAATTGAGAAAGGAAACGGTGAATGTGTCAATGTATGCTAGTTCAGCGAAATGGACGCCACACTAAACTCCGAAACATATAAATGAACCAAAATTTTAAAAACCCACAAAACTAACAAAGGCTAGAGGTTCCTAACTTGGGACAGGCTCATAAATGCGGCGGAGTTAAACATGTTCTGTGATATCTCAACCCTCCCCTATATGCATTGTACCTCTTACCAATGTGGAATAAACAAACACACAGCAATATGTACAGTAAACCGCATATTGACAATGATGAACATAAATTAACAAAGGACTACTAGCAGTTACTGACATGCCAGCTCAGGACCTCAATTAAACTGATCGAAAGATTATGTCTTCATCATATGAAAATCAAACACAATCATAGTTCTTTTTTATTTCAGTAAATGGGAACTATGTTACAGAGTGAAGAAATTGTGATAACGCCATTTGAACATCAAGTCGGGGGACATAAAGTTGTTCTACAAATTTCGAAAAACTTAATTTGTAAACCTAGAGAGGACTCTGAGGTTGAATTCTATCGTCGACTACCAGATCATTTAAAAGAATGTGTTCCGCGTTTCAAAGGTAACATTCATATTTAATATGTTTAAGATCGTGTAAAGATCAAAATGTCTTTTTTTCAGTCTGACGTCCAGTGGCAAACATTTCATGTATATTAAATACAAGAACAAATCAGCAAAGTGGGTCAATCAGGATAAAGGGTTGGGAATCTAGACTGACACTGGAAAAAGAGGGTGTTTTGGATAAGGACAGAAATTTTGCCTTACGAAAAATCGGTTTAAGAGTTGGTACAAAGGTTTTTGAACGTGTTTTATCGTTGTTGTTCAAATCAACAATATATATATCTTAAAACAGTTAATAGAATATACAGACCACCATCTATGATCTAAAACATCTTCACCGTTACTCTATATATTTATCAATTCGTATTCATTCTGAAAAATACCAAAGAAGTGAAACACTATACTCTTGTAAACGATCATGTAGTAAAACTTCTTATGCATACTTATGAGTGTAAAGTGGTATAACTTTTTGAACCACACATGAAAGCGACATCTGTGCGACTCGGCATTCAAATTGTATTGCAATAAAGTATCCATACAGACATCTGCATTTTATGAAACCTATACCATGAATAACCCAAAATGTTGACTGCATGGCATATAGAAATGTGGTAATTCCTTGATCTGTATAGGTGGCCTGTTTAAATTTCTAATTCTGCCCTCTATCCAACTTACCCTCATTTGCAGTCTAAATTTCAAACCCTTCATATATGACGACCCACTTTGCAGAACCTATACCTATTGCATTAATTGATATTTTTTCTCATCCTTGATATTTATGAAGTATTTGCCACTGAACGAAACACCAATCAACATTTGCACACAAGAGTCATTTGGCCCACCTTTCAAAACAACTAAAAGAAACAAGCCCGAGAAGTATGAGGAGTATCTCTTGAACAACGGCATAACAGCGATACAATATTTTTTTAAATGCAAATTTTATATGACTGAAACTATCAATTGACTCCTTACATCATGTACATTTGAAAAACAATAAGCCATTTATCTTAATTTCATTTGAACGCATTCGCTTCATTCATGACAATTGGAAGTAGATAGTTTGTTTCTGGAAAACAAATCTGATCCTTTAAAAGGTTAAAATAAGTTTCAAAACGGCATATTTTAGCTAGGTACGCGATCCGACCATAAGTGGCTTCTTGTTTATTGTATGTATCTCTTTTGTCTTATATTAAAATTCCGGTTAATCTGCTATACTTACAGGTGAAATTCAAGTGCAATATGTAGAAAATGATTCTGGTTTCCAGCTACGTACAAAACTGCCAATGAATTTGCAACAAGATTTTCAGAATGAATCCGACATGCAAATGGACAATCATTGTATAAACGTTAAATCAAAGTTGTCTGCACGTGATATTATTCAGTTAGAACATTCATCAAGTGATAGCCTGACGCGAACGTCTGAGGCAAATATCAAAAGGTAAGTAATTCGAACTTTGACAACAAGAATACATACAAGTACTTATACACTTCGCGTATCGTAGTATTTATAAAATAGGAAGATTGCCAATGAGAAAACTATCCAAACACAGTATAAATGAAGCGGATTTAATCAATTATATGTCACCGTACGGTCTTCAACAACTAGCAAAACCCATACTGTATACTAGTAGTCAACTATAAATGACCCGACAGGACAAAATGTAAAACAATTCAAATAAAAACCAACAAAAGAAACGAAAAAACAAATATGTCAGACAGCAACCTGACTTGGGACATGCACATATAGAATGTGACTGGGTAAAACATGTTTGCGATCGTTCAATCCCACCTAACATATGACAGCGGTGACGTAACATCATAATATAAGAACAAACTGTACAAATCAGTTGGAAATGGCTTGACTCATCATATCGGCACGAAGCACAAAACAAACATAGACAAAAGACCCAGATCTAAGAGTACTGGAAGTTACGGAAAGCTAGTTCAAAGACAAAAACTAATAAATAAATCATATTTTCCCCGACTAAATTTGTCGATTAACAGCTGAAACAATGAAAACGAACCTTTTAAATATGAATTAAAAGCAAGAATATGCTGCATGCCAAGCCTATATCCGTGTTAAATTTCATCACGGAACATTTACTGCCAAACCGTCAGAAGCAAAAGGTGTATAAATAAAGATTTGACTAGCCTACGACAAATGATGCAGAAATGCGAGATATATGTGACACGGCGGCGACAACGGCGTTAACTATTTGTATCAAGTTTAATATTCAAGAATGTAAGTGACCTGCATACTTCATATCGTGTGTACAGATGCCTTTTGTTCTCAGGTTTCCGTCCGTTGACCTTAACGTCATTTTCATGTTTCCGCGACTGCTTAAATAAACTATAGTTGTTTTTTTTTGTATGCGACAGAATGATAAACATATGGATGCTAATCTGGCGGCGGCGTTAACCATTTGTATAAATCTGGTTTTTTTTCAGAAGGTAGATGACCTTGATACTTCATATTAATTGTTTACAGATGCCTTGTATGACGAAGTTTCTGTCTGGCATACGTCATTTGTCCGTGACCTCATTTTCATGGTTCAATAACTGCTAAATAACTGGAGGTTTATTCACGCGATTTTTTACTTGTTATTAGTGATAGGACATCTATATTTGTTTATAGGATTATTGTAAGGTTAACATGTCCGTCTGGCAGGGTTCATCTGAACTTGACCTCATTTCATAGATCAGAGATCAAGGTTGAGTTTTTGCAGTCAAGTCCTTCTTAGATATTAGTACTATAAGCAATATGTCAACTAAAATGGTCATAAGATGTATTTGTTAGTCTGGCATTTTTCATCTTACCTTGTCCTCATTTATGATGAAAAGACACAGGCACTTGTTTCTATCCATGGGAAGCCCCACTATCAACGTATATTTACGAGAAGGTACCCAACTACTTTTTTCAACTCTCCGCTGAAAATCATTATTTCTCTGTCAATTCATTCTCAAATTTCTTGTTTCATACATCATTCTATTCGTGAAAAGTTTTTCTTTCAGATGGTATGCATTGTATTTACCCTTACAGTACCCCTTACCTCCAATACACAATCTTTGTCAATAAATTTGCATGAGTTCATTTTTAGTCCTCCTACAAAATACAACAAGTTCCGGTTTAAAGCATCAAATTTCAATATTGCTAGTGATTGGTCGGTTCATAGGTCATAGGGTCATTCAAAAATAGAAGGTTATTAGAAAGGGAAAGTGAAAGTAATATTGTATGATAACAACATGGTTTTGACAAAAACTCAAAAAGAAGTCCTTAACAAGGCAAATGAGGGACATTCTATGGTTTTACTAGGCCAAAGTGGGACAGGGAAAAGCTTTTTAATTAAAGAAATTTCAAAACAGTTAAAAAAAGAAGGGAAAAATGTATCAGTGACAGCGTCAACAGGAATAGCTTCTTTGAACGTAAATGGCCAGACTATACACTCGTGGTCCGGAATAAAGGACGGTAGATTTTCAAATCAGGAACTAGAAGATAAACTTAATAAAAATGAACACTATATACAGTACAAGCAAAATATTTTATCCACTGATTGCCTAATAATTGATGAGATTTCCATGATATCAAAGAAAATATTTGAGCAAATAGAAAGTATATGTAGAAAAATATTAAAAAATGATAAGTTATTTGGAGGCATACAGGTCATTGTAGTGGGGGACTTTTTTCAACTGCCGCCTGTCCCCGATCATTTAAAAAATGATGCTGGGGAATACTGCTTTAAGTCATCAACTTTTCAACAATTATTTAAACATAAATTTATACTGACTGAAGTTATACGCCAAACTCAGCCTGATTTTATCCAAGCCATTAATGATATTGCCAGAGGAGAGCTCCAAACTGAAACCGAGCATTTGTTAAACAGACTACGCCGCCCTTTACCTCCTGGTCCAGAACCTATCAGATTGTGCGCCAGAAATTTTGACTGTTACATATTTAATGCCACAAAATTAATGGATCTACCAGGGGATTATACTGTATATAATTCAATTGATGAAGGGCAAATTTCCAAACTGGACAAAAGTCCAGTAACGAAACAGCTGCACTTAAAAATTGGATGTCCTGTAATGCTTTTAAAGAATTTGAATGAAAAGCTAGTGAATGGTTTACGGGGTATTGTGTCATCATTGTCTAGTAAGTGTGTTACTATAAATTTCACAGGGCTGAATGGGGAAATCTTGACAGCTAATTTGAAAGCTGAAACATTTTTGGTATTCAGTTGTAATGAAAATAGGGTCATTGCTTCGAGACAACAAATACCTATCTGTCTGGCCTACAGCATTACCATTCACAAAGCACAGGGCCTAACATTACAAAGGGTTGAGGTTGATGCTTCAAACATTTTTGCGCCTGGCCAGCTGGGGGTTGCTATAGGGAGGGCTACAGAGAAGAAAGGACTGAGAGTCATTGGATTTAATAGGTCATCAGTCCTTAAGCATGAAGCCAGCTTGTATCAGTTTTATGATGCAAGTAACAATAATGAATTTGATAATTCTGGGAAACTTACTTGTTGTAAAATTGTATTCAATAATACAGAAGGGAATTCTGTGGACACTATTGAAAATTCAAATTCGGATGACGAATTATCAGATTTTAGTGATGGGGAAATTGAGGAAATAGATTTTTTATTGTCTAAAGATACTGATATAACTGAGCCATGTGAACCAGATCAGATTCAAGAACTCTTTATAGACTTGACAGAAATATCAGCACTTTTCTCAGACTTGAATACAGCACCAATTGATAAGTTAGTAAATGAACATTATAAAAATAATTTTGAAAACGTCTCAAGTACATTGAAGACATTTGTTAACAATTTATATTCGAAAATAAGCACAATTTTTGATGAGACTTGTGGTAATATTTCAGAGAAATCAATCGAGCCTAAAGTATGGACAAAATATTATACTGAAGTCTATCAGTATTCAGTTTCATCTGAGTATGTTGGTCTTGCTAAGTCACTTTTTCAAAATGAACCATCTTCACTAGATTTTCAGCTGTGTAGCAAAATTTTTGATAAAGTAACATCAGCTGTTTTAAAAAAGCATGCGGATACCATAACATCGCAGGAAAAATGCATTTCCTCTTCAAACGAAATGTCAGATTCTGGGAAAGGAAAATTAAGGTACATTTTTGGAAGATGCATCGCTAAATGTCGTTATCACATTATGAAACAGGCCTTGAACAACATCTACAAAAAAAGTAACCGACATAATTCGTCAAAATTATTCTTAAAAGTTAAAATGCTAGACTCTCTAACTGCAAGATATTCAGAATTAGAAGTTTCATCAAAGTACAAGGACACCCTATACCAAACACAAAGGAAGCAAAATCTTTCTCAGGGTTTAACAAACATTGGTGATAAAACATTTCAATTTGCCATAGAACTGGAAAAAAAAAGGTTTTCAATCCAAACTGATCAGTCGTTCAATTTATATGGGGCTGGAATACTTAATTATACTCATGGGGAACTCTTGAAAAACAAGCCATTATTTGAACTGTGGAAGAACCTATTCTGTGATTTTGAAATAGTTGAAAGTATTTTTATGGTCTGTAGTCAGGATTCAGAACAGTGTTTGATTGAGCTATATACTGATGTTGTTCTTAGATTCTGCAGAATCTCAGACAATGAATTTCGAAAAGGAATCCTACGCCAATTTGGGAAAACTAAAACTGAACGATTGCGAAAAAAAGTTGATAGCAAAGTGAGCACATCAGGAACACTTACTATGAAAAACATTTATGGTGATAAGTCTCAAGGTAAAGTAAGCTCACATTTAAAACTAAAATCATTGGTTTTTGATTCTTCAAAGTCTGCTTTTAGTAATTTTGTAAAGAATGATCTCTTGAAACTGTGCCATGCCTATGCCATTCAAATAGCTTCAAATTCAACAAATGACAAAATAAAAGACAAATTATGTTCCGTGTTAAGTTCTGCATTAGAAATTCCTTTTCCTGAATATTTAAATGAATCTGGGCCTACAAAATCACCACCAACTGATCAAACACTTGATTCAACACAAACAATTGTACAGTCAGTACCTGATGTCAGTGATGTGCAAGTGCCTTCTACATCTGGACAATCAGAAGTGACAATAAAAGCTAAACCAAAGCTAAAGAGAAAACGAAAAAAATCAAAACTTGTTACAAAAACTAAAAAAAGGAAAAACAATAATGAAAATTCAGGGGAGAAAGACACCATATGTCCTTTATGTCAACGAATATATGTTGACGGCGATGAATGGATTGCCTGTGACATTTGTGATGTATGGTATGACAGACAGTGTCTTGATTTAAGTGATAGTCAGTGGAGTGAAATTGAAGGGGATGACTGGTATTGTCCAAAATGCAAAAAATAATTTTGTTATAAAATTCATTTCTTGCAGAATTTGTTATATTACTTTCTGATGGTTGACCTTACACCCTTTAGATCTGATTACAAATAGCAAAGAACATTTGGAATGTCAAATTTATATATATATATATATAATAAAGGAAGATGTGGTATGATTGCCAATGAGACCACTCCTCACAACAGATCAAATGACACAGAAATTAACAGCTAAAAGTCACTATACGGCCTTCAACAATGAGCAAAGCCCATAAAGTTGTAATCAGCTATAAAAGGCCCTGAAATCACAAATTTAAAAGAATTCAAATTAGAAACCAGACACTGCTGAAACAGTACAACATAAGGAAAGGAACTATTAAAAACAATTAACAAAGGCTTAACTCATCAGATGGATATAAATAGAAATACATCTAACAAAAACACAGTGGAGGTGGCTGGGTTAATCTTTTTAGAATATTTTCAATCGGGAATATAAAGTGTACTAAAAAAACAAAGAAATAATGCTGTAATTCACTGATTGCTGTTCTTTATTTCAAAGACACTTTGAGGTCATTGAGATAAAACACAAAAAAGTTTCAGATCACTGAAAGTTAAAGGTGACCATTCACAGTAATTAAGTGTAGAAGTCTTATAATAATGTATACATCCACTGCTCAAAATACTGAAATCTTATTTGAACTGGTAATTTTGGGGTGCTGAATAGCTTACTTGAACTACATTGTGTCTTGGATGGAAGGTTGTCTCATTGGCACTCAAACCACATCTTCTTATTTTTATATTGAAATGTGTCATTGACACTCAAACCACATCTTCTTATTTGTATATTCATGTATAGCTGACTAATGATATTGTTTGTTTCATTCATTTTTGAAGGCAGTTTTGTACCAAGACATGGTCTACATAATTTATCTTTGTTGGATATTTTCAGTTGTCTCATTGACAAATACATCCCCCTCCCTAATTTATGTAGATTTATAAGAAATGAAATAATGGCTTTATTGGATAGAGTTTACAAAACTACAATTACAATATCTTCCTCCCCCTTAATTAAATGGGTACACATACATCAGATGCCATATCAATCACATAACATACCATGTACATTTGTACCATTTGATAAGTAAGAGTCTTTAATAACTTATATAAAAATACATAATAATTAAATTTTTGCATTTTAATTGTCTAGTTTTTGTCTCTTTGGTGGTAGTGAAAGGGCTAATGGTTTTGCAGAAGTGCCACCAACATTAGACTTTTTTGAAGTGGTTGTTTGACCAAGAATGATACTGTTTATTCCAGTTCTGTATTCGTTATAGTTTGGGTTAGAGTTTGCCCCATGATATAGTGCACGTTGCTGGCAGAATATGTTTTCTATAATGTCACTATTTATACGGCTTGGTACAATATCTGTTTTAAATTCTAAAATTGATACTTTTACTAAAGACATGAATCCATGATAAGTGAAGTCAATATCTTCTCTTGTCTCCATCGTTATTAAACTTTTATTGCGTTTTTTTTCATCCCCTTGCAAATGCTCACTCTCCCATGCCTTAAAAAAGTTATATATTTCAGACAACAGTTTAAGCCTTGGATCACACATTTCTTTAATAGGCCTTGAATCTGTGAAAAAAGACACCAAAGCACTTGTGTATTTCAAAAACTCAAGAACACTGACCATTTCAGCCTTTGCATATGGATTTAGTGTATCACTATAGCATGTCATCAAGTTGTACATATCAGAATCAAGTGTTTGAAAGGCGAGTTTATTGCGCATTTTTTGGGCGTTTGACGGGAAAATATGTTCATCAGTCAATTTATGATGTATTCTGAAGCTATTTGTGCAATCCCACTGATACGCATCGACCCACATTTTCCAAATAATCACATGCTCATTTACAGTCAGAATTCTCTGGTGACTGTCTAAAAAACCACTACTTAAAACACTGTTTCTAATTTTTTTTATCAGATGACAAGGATCCATCATGAAAATCATTGAACGAGTTGGGTTTTTATAACTTTTAGCCACCATTTTACTATTTACAGGATTGCTTGAAGGAAAATGCATTTTTATGAATGCCCTATTATTTGCAGATCCATCTAAACTGGTATATATTGGTTTAAACCCCCAATTATAGAGTGCATCAACACATGTCCAAAAAGTAATAAAAATGTTAGCAGGAGGTGCTTGTGTGTTAGGAAAATTAGCAAATGGCCATCTAAATCCAGTAAGACCACTAAAAACATACTGCAGTACATGATCAGCCAATTCAGATTCAGACTTCCCATTTTTTAGCACTTGCATATGTTGGACCTCACTTCCACTATTACTTAGTCCAACCAAATTTGTTTCAGATTTATAATAAACAATTTGCAAGTCCTCCTGAATGGACATTTCGTCCAAAATAATTCCTCCATAAAAACCCTCCCTTGATAATTGTTGGGATTTAGCCTCACTATTCATCCACAGCATCATATCATGTATTATACCTGGTTTTTGTTGAACAGCATTCTTATATCTTTGCAATAAGGATTCTGATGGCAAATGTAGCCAATTATTAGTTGTTATATCTCTATATGCTGCTGGATTTCTATTATATAAAGTCAGAGACATACAAATAATGTCTTTGTCCCATCTTACACCTTTTTTGCTTGTATTTGAATTCAATATTTGGGTTTCAATTAGATTTAATTGATTTGATTGCAGGTTTGGGGCTAATTGTCTTAATTTATCTTTAATCTCTTCTCGACTTAAACAATATGTATTTTCTTTATCATCATCCTTCTCAGCATTATAATGCCTGTACTTTATGTGTTTTTCACATTTTTTACATCTTTTGTTTTTTGACCTGAGTGGACTTATAAATGAACAGTCTTTGTGTCTTAAAATATTAGTAATAAAGGTTCTGTCTTGAAAAGTCTCAATAGTACATTGTGGAGAAGTTCCATATTGTTTTTCCTCTTCAGATTTGATTATATAACCTTGGCACGGATTAATAAGTTTCATACAGCGAAAAAGGGATGCTATTGAGCTAGATGTCAGTTCTACTGCACTTGGTATTAATAATGATGAACAGTCAATTTCTTTATTGTCTATTTTGACTAAAATGTTTTTGTTTTTATTTATAACTAACTGTAGAAAAGGCTTTCTTCCATTAAATTGTAATTCAAAAAAATATCCAAATATAACTTCATCTGTGTTCACCTTGAAAACAAACCAATGTTTAGGTACCATTTTGTGTAATTCTTTAAATATAACTTCCTCGTCTTTACATGAATTAATTAATAGATTCTTGAAACTTGTTATTGGCTTTCCGGTTGTTTGACTCCTTATTGTAGATTTTTTTGAATTTGGAAACATTTTAGTAAGCATCCCACTAACACATCTACATGTTATCTGTTCTTCATCATTGTTGATTTCTTCACGTAAAGACTTAAAAATTGTTTCAAGGCTTGTATTGCCACCTTCAGGACATTCAATTAAATTTTTACCTAACCTGCAAGAAAAAATATTTTTTTGATTTTAGTATTAATCTAATTTTATTTCAGGAATTATTTATTCTATAATTTCAGAAAAAAAATATTTTCATCCAAAGTTTGGTATAATTAGATGCATATATCTAAACTCCTGTGTGGTCTCTGGCTTTGGGAATCTACTCCCATATCAATGATATCATGATATAATGCTGTGAATATATATAGTGAGGCTAAATCCTGGGCTAAATTTTCTTGTGTTGGGTAAAAATGAATTACAGAAAAGTTGGTCAAATCAGAAAGCATTTAATATAAAGCAATAATAAACAACTCAAAGATTTTAATTTCAAAACATAGTTTTATTTTGGAATTCTTGAAGTTGACCAATTTGATAACTGGACCCAAATCTAAAATCACTATACATGGTTGGATGCAAAAAAAAAATCTTATAATTAGTTGAAATCAAACAAAGTTTAATTTCGGACTCTGATTTAGAGCAACTTGTTTAGTGTTTCTAAAGGAGAATCTTTAATACACAGTTTAATATTGCCCATAAGCGGATTCTGGGGGCCTGACCACCCCCCCCCCCCCCCCCCCTTTTTGGTGGAGAAAATTTTGGTTGATTATATAGGAAATCACAGAAGCATGACAGGAGTTGCCCCCCTTTTTTTGGTGGGGAAAATTTGGTTGATTATATAAGGAATACTGAAGCATGAGCCCCCCCCCCTCTTTTATGAAAAGTTCTGGATCCACCACTGTTGCCTATCAAATACTGACATATTCTATTATACATAAATAATGCTTACCAGAAAGCTACATGGAACATAGTTTGTTCTTTTTCTGTTTCTTTTTCCATTTGTCAGTTAATAACTAAAAACTTTTCTTTTTCTGTATTTATAATTTCCCTCCAAATTACATCTGTACACTCTCTAGACTTTACTTATTCATTTGTGACTCTCTAGATTTATCATGGTTACCGTTTATGCAAATTATCTAGGACTAAAACTTTAAAGACAAGATGAATAAATGCATCCAATATATTTTCTGTTTTCTAAAATTTTACTTAAAAAAAATCCCAGTGAGATGATATTTCTAGCATCGTTTAATTCTTTTTAAAAAGTATTCAGTCCGTGAAATTCTCAAACCGGAACTTGTTGTATTTTGTAGGCGGACTAAAAATGAACTCATGCAAATTTATTGACAAAGATTGTGTATTGGAGGTAAGGGGTACTGTAAGGGTAAATACAATGCATACCATCTGAAAGAAAAACTTTTCACGAATAGAATGATGTATGAAACAAGAAATTTGAGAATGAATTGACAGAGAAATAATGATTTTCAGCGGAGAGTTGAAAAAAGTAGTTGGGTACCTTCTCGTAAATATACGTTGATAGTGGGGCTTCCCATGGATAGAAACAAGTGCCTGTGTGAAAAGATTTACATGCCCATCAGGCAGTTTATCTGACCTTAACCGCATCCCATGATGGTTCATTTGGTTCAATTTTCGTGGTTAGGTCCGTTTCTCAGACACTTGAAAGGGGGTTTTGTTGTGCTTGATGTATAACGACACAGCCACATCAGGTCGGAATAGGAGCGTTAACTCCGACGCCTCCCAACACGAGGCATGCACGTCATAACTTTTGCAACAACTCTTTAAGGGGTCCGTGGATGGCCTATTGCAGGGCAAAACTTCTGTTAAATCCTTCATTCAAGATACCCTCATTTTTCAGCCTTTAATTCTTGTTCTAACAACTCTATCAGATTTAATATTAAGTTTTTGCCACTGGACGTTAGGTAAACAACAATCAATCAAAACTGATTGGCTTGCCATGCCTTTTAGGTTGGGCGTACCCGTTGAAGCGTATACAATAAACTTGTGCCGTGCGGACGGTCAATTTTTTCAGTTTTTTATTTATTGTTCACCGCCTACAAAAGAAGGGGGCATAACATCCCGATCCCGACATTTTTGTTTGTGGTATTTTACTAGGAGTTGAGGTCACACCAACTTGAAACATGGTATCCGTTTCTTTATGATATGACCTAATTTGTAAACTAAGCCAAGCAGTCAGTTATTTTCATCGTTTTATTCATTTTATGTATTATAAGTCGTATGTCGATAACACTTTTAATCAATTTAACGGTGAAATTTTTATTCAGTTTGCGGGTAAAATTTGTAATCAAAAGTACCAGCTTGTCACACTAGAAGCGCTTAATTGTTAAAAATTTACATTGAAGGTCATTTAATTAAAACATGACTCTGTGAGATTTTTCAGATCTTACATGCCGAAACGAACAATTCTTACGGAGTAGAGTGAAAGATGTGAATCAAACATATGTGCCCACATTTTCTTGTTTATTTAAATTTTGTGATAAACTCCTTTCATGAGTTACTGTATACTAAATTACGCAGTGATGCCGTTGGAGTTAAATATAATATTTATATGTATTTCTTTGTCTTGAGTATAACTGATATAAATTGTTGATACTCTTGTCTATTTCAGTTGCAAGACTTGTCATACTAGTGATTGGAGTAACCAGTGCCTTAAAAGAACCATGCAGCAGTACGCATTGTGGTCCACCAGTTGTTCACATCGTATCCTTACATATGTATTTAGGACTACTTGGCATCAAAACATCACTGCACAGGAATCATTATATATAACGATTGAAATATTTTAATTTACGTGATAATTCATGGCGGTCATGCTTTATAGGAGATTATACACGGGTTGCATTGTCGGTGTAAAATTGGAACTCCCGAGTGTAAGCGAGAGGTGAAATTATCTCCAGAAAGCATACCCGTATTAATATCTAAATTAAACATAGCCGCCATGAATTATGTCGATTCTTATGGGAAATTTCAGATTTTTTTGGTTTCGAAGCGGATCTATAAGACATGTTCGACCGGCAGTCATTTTGATTTGATGGATCAAAAACGTTCAAATTAGCAAGTGCTTCACCATTTAAAGTGTATATTATATGTATATAGATTATTTTTTTAAAGATGTATTTGAATTTCACAACGAGCCGCTCCGACTGAATTTCAAGCATTCTTCAAAATACTATTGACGTTCTTATTTCAATTGTGAAGTGATGCATGCTGCTTGTGTTTTTTAATAGAATTAAAGCGCGAATAACCATACATTGTCTCGTAAACAATATTTGTACGCACAAAGATAAGACACCAGGAGAAATGCAAGGCTGCAAGGAAACATGTTGTTCACGTTACAAGCAAGGCTTTATACGGTCAGTCACTGTATACAAGTAGCACACATGATCAAACAGTCGATAAAATTTGACTTGTGGAGATAGCATGGTTGTAGTTTAAACTAGAGGCTGCAGGGAGCCTGTATCGCTCCTCTGGCATTTTGGCATAATATTGACACCATAATGTTTTATTGTTTAATTATTCTCTCTATCTACTTCATTCTTCCTCCAAAAACTTTAAAATGGTCAAATTCTTGACCGAAGAGCAAGAATCTTAATCGAGAGTCCACTAACGATTTTGGATCTTATTTTACTGATCAACCTTGCTGTTTTCCAAAACTCAGATCTCTCGATCAACTTTATTAATCTCAAGAGACGCAAACAATGGGCTTTAATCGTCTTTAATGGACACTTACTCCTTTTATGAGTCGGCTGTTGATTTATTTGTTGATCGTGCGTTATAGTAGCTGGTCATGTTTGCTGTAAAAACATTCTCGCTATGTATTATAGATGTCAAGATTATAGCAAACAAAATCAAACGTCATTTGAGTGCAATAACTCCTTGAAAGAGCCGACTAACAATTTAAATGACTGATGATTTCAGTTATTTTTGTCGAGCCTGCGACTTTTGTCGCAGAAAGCTCGACATAGGGATAGTGATCCGGCGGCGGCGTCGGCGGCGTTAACTTTGCTTCTTAATATTTCAGAAGGTAGAAGACCTGGATGCTTCATACTTCGTATATAGATGCCTTATGATATGAAGTTTCCGTCTGTCATATGTCCATTGCCCTTGACCTCATTTTCATGGTTCAGTAAATACTTGAAAAGATTTTTTGTAATGGTAATTTCTCTCTTATTATTAGTAATAGGATAACTATTTTTGGTATTTGCGTGCCTTGCAAGGGTCCTCATGCCTGTCAGACAGTTTTCACTTGACCTCAACCTCATTCCATGGATCAGTGAACAAGGTTAAGTTTTCGTGGTCAAGTCCATATCTCAGATACTATAAGCAATAGGTCTACTATATTTGGTGTATGTAATGATTGTAAGGTGTACATGTACAACTGGCAGGTGTCATCTGACCTTGACCTCATTTTCATGGTTCAGTGGTCAATGTTAAGTTTTTGTGTTTTGGTCTGTTTTTCTAATACTGTATGCAAAAGGTCAACTATATTTGGTGTATAGAAATTTTTTACGATGTACATGTCATTCTGGCAGGTTTTATTTGACCTTGACCTCATTTTCACGGTTCATTGCTCAATATTAAGTTTTTGTGTTTTGGTCTGTTTTTCTAATACTGTATTCAGTAGGTCAACTATATGACCTCATTTTCACGGTTCATTGCTCAATGTTAAGTTTTTGTGTTTTGGTCTGTTTTTCTAATACTGTATGCAAAAGGTCAACTATATTTGGTGTATGGAAATATTTTACGAGGTACATTTCAGTCTGGCAGGTTTTATTTGACCTTGACCTCATTTTCATGGTTCATTGCTTATGTTAAGTTTTTTGTGTTTTGGTCTGTTTTTCTTAAACTTTAACCAATAGGTCAACTATATTTGGTGTAAGGAATGATTGTAAGGTGTATATGTCTGTCTGGCAGGTATCATCTGAACTTCACCTCATTTTCATGGTTGATTGTTCAATGTTCAGTTTTCCTGGTTAACTTTGTTTCTTAGATACTTTAATCAATAGGTCAACTATATTTGATGCATGGAATGATTTTAAGGTGTACGTGTCTGTCTGGCAGGGTTCATCTGACCTTGACTTCATATTCATGGTTCATTGGTCAGAATAGAATTTCCATGGTTTGGTCTGTTTCTTTTATACTATAAGCAATAGGTCATCTATTATATTCTGTTTATGGAATGAATGTATTGAAGGTGTACATGCATTTTCGGCTTGGGTTATCTGACCTTGACCTCATTTTCTTGGATCATAAATGTAAATGTGATACTTGTAGTAAAACTTTATATGTAGGACTATCAACATTAAATCAATGGTCAGTATAGTAAGCGAGACATACCAGCGTGTGCACTCTTTTTCTTCCTTGTAGAACTTATTTTGTTGAATATTTTTACTTTTTAGTTTTTCACTATCTTCTATGGTTTCCGCTAAACACGAAAAATGGGTTAAAATCGTCATTGTAGGATATTAACTCCTTTTAGGAATCGACTGAAGATCTCGGCTATGTTGTCTTATGTGTAGGTCTTTAGTTTGCTGATCATTGTTTGTGATAAAAAGTTTTTCTCTAACTATTATAGTTTTAAGTATGAAAGGCAAACAGATGTTAAAATTGTCTTTCAAGGGCACTAACTCCTATCAGGAGCCGTTTGACAATTTTGGTATAATGGTCAGTAGGTAGATAATTTGTGCTTCTTTTCAGTTTTCCCTTTAACGATTTGCAAGATATTAGACGTTTATTTCCATTTTATTACTCTGTTCTATTTTAGCCAAGGTGCCAATGTTGGTTGGTAGGCGGGACCATCGGAATCAATTTTAAGCAACATGCTCTTAAGATATGATTGCGTCTAAGTTTTGTTGCAATTGATCAAGAAGTTTCAGATGAGAAATGAGAAGGTTTTTGTAAAAGTAAACGGGCGACAGACGCCATGTGACGGCAGCAGCTCACATTGGATATCTGGGCCATATGAGCTTAAAACGAAAGACGAGCGTCAAATTAGAATAAACGAACAAAGGCGTCTCATTAAAACACCAGAATCTCCGATCATGTAGTTACCGCAAACTAGTCCCCCAAAAAAACGACCAATAGTGAAACAATGCAACCAAGACAACCATAAATTATGAATATATATAATAAAACAACCTGTAGCACAGGGTAAACTTGAAATTAACAATATTCTAGAACATGCTTTAATGCTAATTGAAAACCATATTTAATATTGTATGCAAAATTCCTTGACTAACGACTAGAGTTTATTGTGCTGGAAAACTTGCTTGCTGGTTATAACAATCCGTGTATATTAGATATAAAATTGGGTCGTAAACAGCGAGCATTTGATTGTACAGAGGCCAAACGTCAGCTGTTAGAAAGTCGATGTGCAAATTCAACATCCGCCTCATTAGGATTTCGAATCTGTGGAATGCAGGTAAAATAACATTTGTCTGTTATTTATCATGCAGATAGGTCTCAAAATGATTTAATTTGCAAGCAACAATCAATCAATATGACACATATGATATATAAGTATAACAAAAATATCGAAATCCATGGTAAATTCAAAAAGAGGGAGTCCATAAAAACTGAAAAAGTCAAACACTATCAACCAACAGAACGAGTGAAAAACAACTGTCATTTTCCTAACTTGGTACAGGCATATTCCGAAGAAAATGGTGGATTAACCTGGTTTTAAAGCTAGCTAAACCTCTCACTTGTATTACAGTTGTTTATAATTCCGTTATATCAACAAAATTGGGTGACCAACCCGAACAGACATAAAAGGTTAATTTGAAAATAATTGGGACCAAACAGCCAGAATTCAGTAAACATCCCGGCTATCGGTACTGGATATAGAACAGGCGCCTGGGGACTGTTACACATCATGTTACACGCTATCGGTTCTGGATAAAGAACAGGTACCTGGGGGACTATTACACATCCTATTACCGGCTATCGTTACTGCAAATAGAACAGGCGCCTGGGGACTATTACACATCATGTTACACGCTATCGGTTCTGGATAAAGAACAGGCACCTGGGGGACTATTAAACATCCTATTACCGGCTATCGGTCCTGGATATAGAACAGGCGCCAGGGAGACTATTACACATCCTATTACCGGCTATCGGTACTGGATATAGAACAGGCGCTTGGGGGACTATTACACATCTTATTACAGGCTATCGGTACTGGATATAGAACAGGCGCTTGGGGGACTATTACACATCTTATTACCGGCTATCGGTACTGGTATAGAACAGGCACCTGGGGAACTATTACACATCTTATTACCGGCTATCGGTACTGGTATAGAACAGGCACCTGGGGGACTATTACACATCTTATTACCGGCTATCGGTACTGGATATAGAACAGGCGCTTGGGGGACTATTACACATCTTATTACCGGCTATCGGTACTGGGTATAGAACAGGCGCCTGTGGGACTATTACACGTCCTATTATCGGCTATCGGTTGTGGATATAGAACAGGCGCTTGAAGAGGTGATATAGTGATCTCAGAAACACCGGCCCGCAGCAAATTAGAGATCATGAATTTCTCTATTTATATTATCCGAAAACCACAAAAATTTTCAAAAAATTAAGTACCAGAACTCTGAAACCGTAAAAGTGAAAACAACAAAAAATCGAACTTAACCCGTCTTTAGTGTTCCAAAACATTCAATTAAGATTTCAATCAATTTACAAAAAGGATCATTTTCATTCGGAAAATAATTAAAAAAACTTCCAATAATCAAGTACCGTAACACTGGAACGGTAGAAGTGAAAACGAGGAAAATCGAATTTAAGCTGTCTTTTCTTAGTTCAAAACATTCTATTTAAATTTTAATTAATTTCAAAAAGCGGTTATCTCTATTACATCTGTAAACCAAAAGTGTGACGGAATGAGGACATGGGGATTTTTATATACTCCCGACTCTGCCGAGCGGGAGTATACAAAGAGCAAGGTAATATAAATGTATAGATCAAGACATCGAAAAATGATGGCACATAACGGTAAAATCTTAGGCCAGAGCCGATGTCAGATAGTGCGGGAAGGTCAGAATAACAATTTCGTCCGACAGTTACGTTTCTGAAAAATAACCAAAGAAGTGAATTTTAAAAAGAACATTAAATAAATTTCTCGATAAGATTTGTGCCGTTCTCGTTTCCTTGCTTGAAAAAAAGGTAAAATATTATTACTTCGATGCATATATATTTAACCTCTTGTGCATATTATTAACAGCTGTTTCAGAAACACACTGGCGAATATATATCACAGAATAAATACATAGGAAGAGCTTTAGACGATGAAGGTGCACAGTTGAATTTAAAACAGTATTTTCACGATGGTATTACAGAAAGAAAAAAGGAAATGCTAAGCATTGTGGAAAAACTTAAGCATATACATACAGCAATGTCCGAACAAACTGTTTTTAGTTTTCTTTCTGTGTCACTTCTCCTCATCTATGACAGTAGTGCCGATTGTAAGATAGATGCTCGACTTATTGATTTTGCGAATGCAGTAGTTACAGATGATTCCTCTTTAGATGAAAAACACAAGGAATGTAATGTAGACCTTTTATTTGGTTTATCTAGTATAATTAGTATTATACAAGGTTTCTTATCATAGATTTAGTTCGCCTGTAATGAATGTCGCAGTAGGCGAGACATACATATAGGTTTCTGACGATGTTTTCAGCACCTGTAAAGTTTGCTGATGATGCCGGATTCAGAATAAGAATTTAGTAAAAAAAATAATAATAAAATTAAATTAAAAATAATTTCCACTGACGAAATGAATGTTTACAGATAACATTTTTGGCGTGTTTAAGTTTTCTAGTTACATTAATTAGGAAGTACTAATATTGGCATATGAGGTCAATCATCCGCATACTCCATAATGCATTGAGTGAGATTGTTTTTATGTTATTCAAATGTATGTGTGTGCTTATATGAAAAACTTGCATGAATTTTACGTGTAAATGATGCGCCGATATTTGGTATACAGTAGCTTTAGCATCAATGTCTTAAGTTTAAAAAAAGAATGAAATACTCTGCCATTTTGATATTTTTACATTATTAAGATTTTAAGTTTTCATTATTGAAAAAAATGTATGATAGACTTTACCATATGGTGTTCTGAATTATCATCAATAAAACTTGTTTTAAGACTTCAATAAGACTATACAGGAGCAGTGGTCTCTCCCGTCATGATTCAATGGTTAGTTTTAAAATTGTAATGGTAGGACTAGATAATTGGTTATGAACTTAGTATCATTTTCATGAAAATTATGTGGTCTTCATCATATTTATTTTATTTCAAATAATTTTGCTTTTCAATGTCGAAATTAAAATTCTAAAATGTTGGATTTTTCTGTTCAGAGTTTTTAGAAGATACCCAATGTATGTATACATTATATGGATAGCATTTATTAAAAGGATGTTATTCATTTGGCTGGACAGTGGTAAGAAATATATCCGTATTTATGTTTAAACATGGTTTTATTTATGAACAATCATCACTGTTGAAGAAACAGTATTCAGTTGTTTTAAAACTATAGAACTTCGCATTCTTAGGACATTTAACAAACTCTTCAAAGATGGATTCCATTTTATATTTGTATTGTGGCTTCTAAATAAATTAGGTTGGCGAAGCAATTATTTATCTTTTACATGTTGTACCTTCAATAGTCAAACGATTCATGCAAAGCGTAACATAGAACTAAACTCGATGTATATTTCAACTATTAATGCATATAAACAACTTCTTTATGGGATAATTAGGTTTTTTTTCAACCGAGCATCATTAAAACAATTGGCGATCATAGTCCTGACTGTATAAACACTTCAGAAATGAACATGATGAATTGACCCACAATATCTGACAAAGGTCCAATACACCGAGTTCAACTTTCATTTAAGCTTTCAAAATATATGGACCACGTGTTAACGGTGATTGTGCCAATAATGATTATTTGGATATATTTCTTACAAAAGTAGCCAAAATACAAGAACAAGGAAGTTTAATAAATGACCCCCTATAAATGTATATTGGAAACTAGAACTTTCTGTGTTTCATTGTTTAGGATTTCATGATGTAATTGAAAAATAATATTTTCAGTCGAGTTATGTCAATTTAGACTTGCAATCGATATAAGGCTAAGCATTCCAGTTATCAACAATTATTTTTTTGATATTATCTTTCGAACGTTAGATCAGACAAACTTCGATGGAAAGGGTTCATAGAGGGAGTGAAAACTTTTGATTTTGACATTTTACCTTCATAGGAAAATCATTATTTCTTGTTATTTCTTGTCTATGAAACCGTGTTAAGCCTTAATTGTAAAACAAATCTGCATGTTGAAGTTTACTCAATAAATTTGAGGATCCAGTATTATAATTTGTATTTTATAAAACCATTAATATTACTTATTTTAATTATTTTTCATATTATTATTAAATTATATATACTTGTTTTTAATTTGTTTTATTTAAAAAATATACATCTTGTATTATTGTTATAGTTATACATGTGAAGCTAATATTTCAACGTTTTTTTTACACTGCAGAATTTTCATAATGCATTGTGATAGTTATCCAGAATTCTATATCGTCATAAGAATTCGAACAAACAAGTTCCTAAACTCTGTAAACGACCATTTGTGTCTTACTTCAACGAATTGTTTTCGGTGTCGGCGGCGGCTTCAAACATGTGTTATCAATGTTTGTGATTAGGTCAGTTTAATAGGAATAAGCATTGGTACATCTCATTCCCATGGAGATAATTTGGCCCTTCCCATTCAATCATTGTTTATTGACTTTGGAATGTTTGCTTAGTTTAAAAGTTAAATTTTGTAATTAGGTAAGTTCAAAGGAAACTACAAATGGTAATTCAATGATATTTGGTATGCAGTTGAACAAGCATTGGCACATCTCATTTCCATGAAAATTATATGGCCTAGTCCCGTAACTCATCATGCGGGTCTATTGACTTTGCAATTTTTGCATAGTTTACATATTGAAATTTGAGATGAGGTCATTTAAAGACATTAACACAACTCATTTCCATGGATACTGCACCTTCAGTCATGGTTAATTGAAATTTGAATATTTTGCATACTTACATGTTAAAGCATTGTCATTTTAATTTTGACATTTGTATTTACCTATCAAAATTACATACATGAGAGACATAGTTCTGTGTCAACAGTTTATTATGGTTTCTAGTATTAATGAGTATCCCCTGTTCATTGTACTTGTCAGTATTAATGAGTTTCCCCTGTTCATTGTACTTGTCAGTATTAATGAGTATCCCCTGTTCATTGTACTTGTCAGTATTAATGAGTATCCCCTGTTCATTGTACTTGTCAGTATTAATGAGTATCCCCTGTTCATTGTACTTGTCAGTATTAATGAGTATCCCCTGTTCATTGTACTTGTCAGTATTAATGAGTATCCCCTGTTCATTGTACTTGTCTGTATTAATGAGTATCCCCTGTTCATTGTACTTGTCTGGCCGATTAATGACTTACTCTTGATGGTCGGATGGTCCTTTAACTTAGTTCAATTCCTATTTCCAGTGATATCCTTTCCGTACTGACTTTTCAGACAGAATCGTAAACAAGATATGTATATTTTAAGGGATCAATAAAGACAAATCCCTATTTAAGTCGGAGAAAAGGAAATAACATACGGTATAGATATTCCTATTTTGTATTTACAAATTATACCGTTTGGTCAGTTTACATTTTACAAATTATAACATATTTTTACTTTTGTCCTATGTTATTTGAAATGTCACTCTGCCTGTACATTTGTCTCGCTATTAGAATTTGCTACATACGATATAGGAATAACTGCCATAAACTGTGTGTTCTAGTAGTGCAATAAACAATCTGTATTTACCGTTGAAACAAAACGGAATACGATTGATTGGGATTTCTCTCGTTTTAGAGAAGTATCCAAAATTAGTAATAAAGCAAGTATATTTTTATAATATTAAGAAAGTTTATTTTCTGGTCCAGTCACGAAACTGATTTGTTGTTATATTCAAAACCATTAAAAGCTATTACTGTAATTAAATATGTACTTGGAAAAAAACTGCAATATCATAGTAATGTTCGATGTGCCACGAATTATATTTTTTTTATTCAAATGCCCAAAAATATGCAATACTTTTTTATATTATATTAATGTTTACGGAATATTTTTTAAAACACCAGAAAAAATATATATAAGTAGATTACCCAGAAACAATTCGTTTCAGATCACGTTGGAAGTTTTTACGAGTAAAATATTTTCTGTATCCGATTTATAGTTTTCCCGACGTACCGTTGCTTTGTTTTAGTTGCTCAATGGTGGAAATTAGGTTACAAATTGTAAGATACCTTATCATTTTCTTGTGTGACCTGTGTTTTTGTTCAATTTCCTTCGAGGTTTTGCAAAGACGCTTCGTTTCTGTTATCATTTCATTTACGCATTCATTCATAGAATCTACAAAATTTCAAGTTCCTGTCTGAAAGTAGAAAGTAAAAAGTTGAAGGTCGTGTGGTGACCTGTAATTGCTTACATCCATTTGAAATCCTGAGGATAGTTGTCTCACTGGCAATCATAAAACATCTCCTTTTTTGTATAGTAATTCGGTTACTATATTTAGATTAATTACATGTATCCTTCTTCTCTGAGTTGTGCGTATTTCTTTTTTGTTATTGACAAGATATCGGGTACACCTTCATAATGTATGAGACGTTTTGCAAAAACAAAACGACCTTTATTTCATTATATTAGAACTGTTCAGTTCCGTAACGCATTAATTCCTTTCTGAAAGTAAACTGAAGAAGTTATGTTTTAACATCTAGATTCCTTCTTTTCTGGAGTTGTGTGATTGTGTTCATGATTCCTTCGAAATTAACAAGATATCGGCTATAACCTCATTATTAACAAGACACTTTGTACACATGGCTTTTGACGGTCCTTTCAATTTGGTTGACAGTAATGACTTTTCGACTCTCTACACTACGCTGTCACACAATCTTATCTCGCAGAAATTTTTCTCATTAATCTAATGGTCCTTTGAAAACTGTGATCGCAAATTTTTTTTTGCAACCCATGTAAAGCATTTCTGGAATAAAAAAGGTAAAAATGCTAGATACATACACTTACTGGAACTGTGATCAGATTATTAAAGCTGTTAACTTTCTCCTTGGCAACATCTATATGCATGTTTCAGCAATATTTATGTTTATTTCTTACTTAAAACATATTGTATTTGGAATAATAACAATAGGGATTAAACACAAGACGTTACATTAAAAAAATATTTTCCAAATGACATCACTAATTGTTGATTTTACTAATTATACATATTTTTATAGCTTCTTTAATATTTTTGTATACTTTTGAGTATTAACATTCTCCCTGTGTGTTCTGTTAGTTTTATTGCACAAACTTTATTAAAAAATAAAATGAAAGTATCTAAATGAGTACTAATAAGAAATTATACATTTTATACATAAAACAGATAATCGTGTGTTCTAGTTATGAAACGGGTTTTTATTCTAAAAATATAATGTATTTTTTTTTTAAATATTTGATATGTGTTAAGACAAAAAGTGCAATTACATTGTAATGACCAAAATGCGACCAATTATATTTTTAAAATTAAAATGCATAAATAAAATATTTATAACAAAGTATTATTTTATTTTATTTTTTCTCATTAATGTTGACTGGATATTTATACACATATATAGGTAACCACATTAACCAGAAACATTTTCAAGCCTGATTATTAGATAATTTCCCTATCTCTAGCTTATTTGTTGTTTTCCCGGCGAACAGTTTGCTTGGTTGTTCAATGAAAGGCGTACAATTATAATATGTCTGGGTGGTGTGTATTGGTTAGCAGGGTATCGATCACACCTTTATTGTGTTACTCATCAAATATACCAGGTTTAAAATTTTGTGTACGCCAGACGCGCGTTTCGTTCATAAAAGACACATCAGTGACGCCCGAATCAAACAAGTCACAAGGCCAAATAACTTAAAATACGAAATTGAAGAGCATTGAGGACCCAAAGTTCCAAGAGGTTTTGTTAAATACAGCTAATGCAATCTATTCCTGAGATAGAAAATATAGAATATTTAATGATAATTCATGTATCAGGCGATTTACAAAAAGCGACTTCATTTCATCTTATCAACAATGATCATTTCTGTTACATGCTTATTTTTAGAATATATGAATACTACATTTCTAGTATTAAAGTTACCATAAGAAATATGATTTAACAACACTGAAAATGATGTGAAACACAATAAGAATTATAAACAGGAAGATACATCAGAAAAATATTTTCCACATAAAAATCACAAAATATTACAATATTACAAGTAAATTAAAGTGACAATTCTTGAGAACTAGGAAATATGACAAGACTAAATATAATTAAAAACAAAATAAAACAAAATAAAACAAAATTGAGAGAATGGAAACGGGGAATGTGTCAAAGAGACAACAACCCGACCAAAAAGCAGAAAACAGCCCAAGGCCACCAATGGGTCTTCAACACAGCGAGAAAATCTCGCACCTGGAGGCGGGCTTTAGCTGGCCCCTAAACAAAAATGTGTACTTGTTCAGTGAAATGGACGTCACACTAAACTCCGAAACATATAAATGAACTAAAATTTAAAAAAACATACACGACTAACAAAGGCAAGAGGCTAAGACTGGAGATGTGGGCAATCTAGTGGCAAAAAATATCGCCCTTGGAAACACTGACATATGGGACTCTTCAATGTTTGGATGTTCTCCGGAAGGACGCTATTGACTACAAGTTAACAAGAAAAATATCTGATTTCGATGAAAACAAGATATAAACATAATATCTATATTATGATTTCATTTTCATTGTGATACGGCAAACGATAAGAACAGCAGAATAGGTGTTTTGTGTAAATGGAATTTAATTGTTTAAGAAATGAATCCCTCACGATCATGTTCCAACCTATCTTTATTTCTACTGGCTTTATACGGCTCTGGAACACACCGATTTTCCATGTATGTAATATTTAGCTTGACAAGAGAAGTTTAGACAACGATGTAAACAACTATAGGCCACTGTTCACCCTTCAGCAGTAAAGAAACCAATACCATATTGTAATGTTAAAAGGCACTGGCATGACAAAATGTAAAACAATCCATTAGAGATAATCAACGATGTAAACAACTATAGGCCACTGTTCACCCTTCAGCAGTAAAGAAACCAATACCATATTGTAATGTTAAAAGGCACTGACATGACAAAATGTAAATCAATCCATTAGAGATAATCAACGATGTAAACAACTATAGGCCACTCTTCACCCTTCAGCAGTAAAGAAACCAATACCATATTGTAATGTTAAAAGGCACTGGCATGACAAAATGTAAATTCTAATAGACGACCTATTATCGTCAATCAGTATAATCACAATATATCTACCTTTAGCGCAAACGCAGTAATACACATAAACGGCTGTTCCGCGTTACGACCAACTTATTTATACTGCCAGATATTCTCAATTTTCGACATCAAAATCCCCAGTTTACGAAGGCCAAGCCTCAGATACAATATATTTATCTCTATTCTACAGCAAAATAAACAAATCAGTCCATTTCAATTTATTTTTCATGGTAAAATTTCATAAAACAAAAATTCCGCGAAATTAAGTTATTGTCTTGACGTGGCAACGAAACAAGGTGACGTCACAAATATGTTTCCGTAAACAAAAAATCAAATGTAAATACCGGGCGTTTTAAAGCTTCTTGTACGCCTCTGAACGAATAAAATTACATTGGAAGAAAATTTATAAGTGAAAAATGCGATTAAAAAAAATAATCATTGAATTATATAATATTACTAATATTATATAAATTGGGTAAAACGGAACAGCCAAAACAGTATCGTATGTATAGGGCTTTCACGGTTAACAGGTGCAGAATTACCGAATTGTCCTATTAGAATCGAAATAATTCATGGCAGCCGTAGATTTGTTTTCATTTAACCATGGGTTTGGCATTTATATTCGTATTTTACTCCTCGCTAACGCTCAGGGTAAAATAATCGAATATAAATGCCCAACCCATGGTTAAATGAAAACAAATCTACGGCTGTCATGAATTATTTCTTAAACAATCCATTAGAGATAATCAACGATGTAAACAACTATAGGCCACTGTTCACCCTTCAGCAGTAAAGAAACCAATACCATATTGTAATGTTAAAAGGCACTGGCATGACAAAATGTAAATCAATCCATTAGAGATAACCAACGGCCTGATTGATGATAAGACGACAACGAATAACCAAGACCGAGCAACATGAAACCAACAAAAAAATAGTCTCGGTATCTGTTTACTTTCTTGTGTGTTACAATTTTAGTTAGCCTCTATATTTGAAAGAAGATATTTTCAAAGGAATGTCTTTTTCGTAAAAGATGCATAGTGATTGGGTAGCGTCTTCCTCGGGTATAAAATTACCGATGATTAATTTATCTGATGTTTAACTTTATTTAATTCAGGAAACGCTTACCCTATCGTTGCAGAGGATCACTCTTTTTGGAGTTCATGCGATTCACTCAGTTTTTCTCTTGCCCGCGACTTTCGGAAAGGGAGACATAGGGATTGCTTTTCCGGCGACGGCTCAACAATTGTTAAGTTTTCTGCTTAAGTTAGTTTGATAAGAACTACTTGTGATAGATCAATATTTTGTATGAAGTTGCATTACTATCCATACATATTAGTTTGACGACTATTTTTAGGACCTGTCACTTAGGTCATGATCCAGTGACATTGAATTAGTAAGCAATTTTCAATGTTAAGTTATTTGCTTAAGTTAGTTTGATAGGAACTACTTGTGATAGATCAATGATATTTTCTATCAAGTTGCATTTCTATCAGTTCATACCAGTTTGGCGACTATTTCGAGCCCTCCCCCTAGGTCATGGTCCAGTGACTTTGAATTAATAAGCTATTTTCAATGCTAAGTTTTCTGCTTAAGTTAGTTTGATAGGAACTACATACAATATACAAAAATATTTTCTATAAAGTTACATTACTGTCTGTACATCTAAGTTTGTCGACCATTTTCAGGCCTTGTCTAATAGATCATAGTCCAGCGACTTTGAATTAATAAGCAATGTTGCTGTCAATCAGATTGCTTTTTCTGAATTTTATGCCGACAGGCGAGACATATCTCTCTGTCAACAGTTTATTGTTATTAGTATGAACTTTGAACATCGGTAAACTACTGTTACCTTAAACTGATATATAGATTATGTCCTCTCACTAAATAATTCAAAGTTTGGTGACTATGTTGAACACATCTGTCCCATCGAATTTGAAATAAAGGATACAACAGATACAGTTAAGTGTGCCTCATATCTTAACTTACATCTAGAATTAGACAGTGAGGTCGGTTGATAACATAACTTTACGACAAAAGAGATGATTTCAGCTTCCCAGTTGTGAACTTTCTTTTTTTATGTAGCAACATTCAGGCAGTGCATGCATAAGGAGTATATATCTAGTTAAAATTATCCCTTCGAAAAGTTTACGGACGCCATCACGAGTTGGTTGACTGTAATGGACATTTTCTTTCACAGATGACGACGGATATGTTCCAATCGTTGTAACACAATCCCGTCCTTCTTTTTCCAGAATTGGACCTGCCAAAAAAGAATCATCACCGGGTTTGTATTTACATGAGCAACACGACAGGTGCCATATGTGGAGCAGGATCTGCTTACCCTTCCGGATCACCTGATATTACCCCCAAGATCCACGAGTAAAAACATAAATACTATTTACTGTTTTACAGTCAGAATTGCATAGACGTTATATCACTGCATTGTCACTGGGTCGACGAAGCGTCAGTGTTTGTGGCTTAATAACACTTACAATTCTCTCTTCTGCATGGTTTGTAACCCCAGATTTTCAAGTTCTTCAAGTGTAGCTAGTATATATTTGAGATTTCTGGGTCTGCGTTAACCAATAGTGCGAGGTGATGAACAAAATTATTTTAAGGAAGACTTAAAGCCAATAAGACGACAGTGCGGACAATGGATGAAAGATTTGTTAGATTAGGATGAAAGGTGCATTTGTCATCTAGGGCGCAGGAAGATCTTTCTGTCTTTTTCGTGAGCTGAACCGAAAGCTTGTTTATAATGCTGATTTGTTGTTTGCTGAGTTGTCTCAAATGGAAAATGAGCCTTTATTCCGAGGAGCAAAAACACCTTTTTCTACTGGTTTTCGTCCTTTTTCGTTTTCACCATAGTATTCTCAGTTTAGTGTCGACATGTGAGGTTTGAATGTTCTTTGGTATCTTCTGCATCTTTTGATTACAATTATCTGCAACATCTTGTAGATATCTTTCAGTTTTAAATGTCATCAACAGGGTTTGTATGGCTCACTCAAAAAGATGCATTCTTCAAGATCCCCCATGAAAATGTTGTCTAAAAAGGGTGCATTTTGGTTTCATACTAGTATCGTCAATCTGTAAGTATTGTATCTTGAATGTGCGATGGAATTTGTCAAGAATGTTTTCCAAGGTATTTCAATGAATGAGGATACTACCGGTCGTCCCAGTACCACTTCATTATCAATAACTATACGAAAAAAGATTTGAAGCATGATATTCAACTTATATTTTCTTTTCAATGAGTTGGCATGGGATTGAATCATCTGATCGGCATAAAGTACAAAAATAAACTTACAAAAAAGAACAAAAATGCAAATGACATAAATAACAGATTTATGTGTACTCAAATCTATTTTACCGTTTTGTCGTCAAAGCTATTTTCCTTTTTTGACGAACTCCAAACCGAGTTTATACATAATATGGTTTAATTGAGTG
This sequence comes from Mytilus californianus, assembly GCF_021869535.1. Classification (NCBI taxonomy): domain Eukaryota; kingdom Metazoa; phylum Mollusca; class Bivalvia; order Mytilida; family Mytilidae; genus Mytilus; species Mytilus californianus. The sequence goes on from NW_026262668.1 coordinate 126,544,729, forward strand.
AAAAAAGCGGGTTTATATTCTAAATTTCGCTATTGAGCAATTTTTTTTTTATTTAAATCACATTACATAATATGAGTTTGAATGTCCTTTTTGTATCTTTCGTCTCTCTTTTACATTACTGCTTGATAAATAAATTAGGTATTGATAATTCACTTGGAAACTCAACAAATACCCCCACGACACTTACCAAGGAGGAAATCCTGAATAATCGTAGGTCTGTTCTCTGTTCCTTTGGAGTTTCAACCAAAGATGAAGAACTTGATCTTCCTTCACTGTATTGGGATACCTAAACTGTCCTTACAAAAAACGTTATATTGTTTGGTCTTCCAAGTGCTTCATGAAACCTCTTTCTTAATTATTAAAATCAGTTATCAGCAATCAAAGCCGGGCTTCAAATTTATTGCGAAACTACCTATTCTAGAAATGGCGTGAATCAGATGTGGATACTAAAAAATCCAAAGATCTTTTAGAGAACATACAATCTAAGACACTTTCATCTTGCAATAGTATTAAAACATTTGATTTTTTTCTACTTTACACAAGTATTCCCCATTCCAAACTAAATGACAATTGACAGAAATGGTCCTGCATTGTTTCATAAACAGAATGGCCAACGTAGATACAAGTATCTTGCTTAGGGAGGGATAAAACCTACTTTGTAAAAATCACTCTAATTCAAACAAAACCATTTCTGAAACTGACGTTATCAAGATGTTGGATTTCTTGATTGACAACATATGTGTTATGTTTGGAGGACCTGCTTTTAACAAACAATCGACATTCCCATGGAAATCAACTGTGCTCTTCTTCTTTCCGACTTGTTCCTTTATTCATATAAGGCTAACTTAATACAGAAACTTGTTAGGAAGAAAGAAAAAAAGTTAGCAGTATCCTTTAACTTCACTTTCCGCTAGAAAGATGATGTTCTCTCACTAAAAAAATCCAAATATGGTGACTATGTTGAACGCATCTATCCCATCGAACTTGAGATAAAGAATACAACAGATTCAGTTAAGTCTGCCCCATATCTTGACTTACATCTAGAAATTGATAGTGGAGGTCGGTTGAAAACACACTTTACGACAAAACAAATGATTTCAGCTTTCAAATTGTGAACTTTAAATTTCAATGTAGCAACATTCCAGCAGCGCCTGCATACGGAGTATATATCTTCCAGTTGATACGATATTTCAGGGCTTGTATTTCCTATCATAATTTCCTTGATAGAGGGTTACTTAAATTTTTCGGACGCCATCACGAGTTGGTTGACCGTTATGGAATATTTGTTTCACAGATGAAGACGGGTATGTTCCAATTGTCGTGACTGCAATGTCGTCCCTATTTCCCAGAATATGACCTACCGAATTGGACTTATCGCCGGTTTTGTACTTGCAAGAGCAACACGGCATGTGCAACATGTGGAACAGGATCTGTTTACCCGTCCGGAGTACCTGAGATCACCCCAGTTTTGGAAAAGGGGGGGTTCTAGTTGCTTAGAGAGTTTAGTTTCTATGTTGTGTTTTCTGTACTTTTGTTTGTCTGTTGGTTTTTATCTTCTTTAGCCATGGAGTTGTCAGTTTATTTTCGACTTATGTGTTTGAATGTCCGTTCGGTATCTTTCGCCTATCTTTTACACAATATAGGACAGGACACAGTTCAGAAGAAAAGACACAAATTTAAGGCTAAACATATATTTGATGCTTACATTTTTATATATGCTATTAACTAGAACTAAATGTCGATCAGGAGTGGAGTTTTGACCATCAACAATCACCCAGATCACTGAATGTTTTAAAAAACTTTTTTTAAACTGGTAATGGATCGCACTACGCCAATGACCATTCAAGAGTGGTGGAATCTCTTATTGCTTGTTTCGGAGAAGACCATCTCAGATCCTCTTTTAATGACTTATCATTTTATTGTACTTGTCATGACTTTGTTCTATCTTAAGCTAATTCGTTGTGCTTTGTTTATATATATACTGTTGTCTGTCTTTTCGTCTTTTTATTGTTTTTGAACATGGTTTTTCTTAATCCTCTCGAATTAATTTCATGACCAGTTATTTTTTACTTTGTTTCTGGTTTTGAAATAAAATAATCGATATTGCTGTGTAGCAACAACTATCATTTCCTCGTTTAAAGGAGTACTAATGTTTGGATCTAATAAAAAAAACGTGGTACGGTTCTTTTATATTTTTTCATATTTATTTAAACTAGCACAAGTAAACATCCGGGATTATATTTACAACTTGGTTGTCTTTGAAAAATACCACTCGTTTTAATATTTTCATACTGTAAGTACAAACAAGAAATAATTTAGATATGTTCTTTATACACAGTTGTGTGGAAACATCAAGAAAAATATCCTTTAAAATTCTGTGCATTGAAGTACTCGGTATTCCACGGTTTTCAAACAAATAAATTCAAATTTGCCAAAATGCAAATAAAGTGCATTCATATAACTTGTTGTGTCAAGTTTAATTTATTGTGCAAAAGATATTGTTTAATCGTTTGAAATTTCAAAAACTGAATTGATTTATCTTGGAGTTTTAAACTTATGGAGATTAATTATCGATTTGAATTTTTTGAAATCTTGTAGGGGGATAATTATCATAAAATACAACGTGTAAGAACAATAGTCGCTATATATAATGCCGAATCATAGATATTGATATAAAGTGGAAAAAACCTTTAACATGATACGTCTAAGCTATAAATATAGCTTGAATGACAGTCAAGGTAGTATTAACACCCAATAGCATTTACAATGACACAGAGTTTTGAGTATTAACTTCCTTCTTAAGCAACCATCGAGCCAAGTAGCAGTAAATCGACAACTTTGTGGACTATGTCACACTAAATTGCAGGTAAAATAGAAATTGTGATAAGTTAATTGAAAATAGTTTGTGATAATTATTGCATTTGGCAAGAGTTTATCTAAAAAAGAAAATTGTCAGAAAAAAACAACAGATAGACTGAAAAAAACTGTTATTTAAATATGCCAGTTGCAATTTGTATAAATTGATTTGATTAGGGTAATAAATTTAATGAGATTTGTTTAGAAATGCATATAAAAAATAATTGTTAAAACTTAAACTTGTTTTATGCCTGTATCTTTAGCAACAAATTCGCATTTGAACAATCTAAATCATAAATTCATAAGGAAAATATATCAACTCAAGTAAAACATACAATAACAGTAGTGACTATTCTCACCTACTAGAAACTGACTACGCCTGAATAATCATAACTGCTCCCTTAGATTGCGCTTTTTATAACACCAAAATTTCTACTTACAGGATAATCGTCCATGTTTAAAGCTGTGGATAAAACTGGTCAAAATCCAAAGCTTCGAAACACAACGGTTCATACCAAGAAAACATACTTTGGTTTCTTATGTAGAAGTAAAAAGCATCAAAGCAAAAATATAAATCACAATGAAAATAAAATATAAAATATATGTGCATATTATATGTTATTCAGGTCTCAGACAGGGTATATAATGTATCATTCTCGGTCGGCTTAGGGTTGATATAAATATTCAGCTTGGAAAATCACATCATATACTCTGTCTGAAACCTGAACTACAATACTATATTGTGTATACTCATCTTCACAAATAGATTTTTTTTTACAAAATATCTTTTAGCAATAAAGTATTCATTAATTATATACGAGCTCCATAAGGGGGACCGGGCCCCTAGCCCCCTCCCTAAATCAGCCTCTGGGTTTTAGAGGATATGTAGGCAAACTTTATCTGTCTTTTTCAATGATCTACAAAACTATGCTTCTATATTAGTGAACTCATTGGACATGGTCGTCTTTTTTTTTGTGACGTCACAATTGAATATTCAGAGAAAAGCAAGAAAATTTGACGTCATAATTGATTTTGACCAAAGAAGAAACCACACCTTGGTTATAAAAAACATAATCAATCTATCGGGATAGGGATAAATTGGGTAAGAATTAGGGGATTGACTATTACAGCTTCATCGGTAAGTGTTTTACTTCAACTCAATAATTTGAATGGAATAGTCAGATAATTCAAACAATCACTTATATAGTTATATTGGTATATGTTTAAAGAATCTAGCTTTTAGAATTTTGTTCTTATTATAAGTCCTCATCAGAACATAAATAGGCTATATATCTAAACGCACAGGAAAGATCCCTATTTAAATGAAGATGTCGTGTGAACCATTTTAGTAGTAACATTACATTAGAGTTTGAATTGTGGAATTTCATAAGTGTTTTATTTAATTTTTTTTTATACAACAGTATAATTTTATGAACACACAAAAGTGCGAGAGCATTATATTTGAATTGGTTGTGCACAAGATTAAAATATATTAAACAATCCATGTTTCAAAATATTTTTTATTATGTACTCAATTCATTTAAAACTTTTGGTTTTGTTTTTTGCACATGTGGAGACATGTTTGTTTAGTGCATGTAAAACTGTTTATTGTATTTTTATTACAGTGAAATATTTCAATACATAATGGACATTGATTTCAGGAGTGAAATATTTGTGTTTATTTAAATTGATACTTAATAGTTATCGAAGGTACCAGGATTATAATTTAATACTTAAAAGACCGCAATTCTTATTCAGTGCAATATAATGTCAAGAATTTTTGAAATCTAATTTAAAAAATCAAAATTATTGTTATCTAATTGTTAAATGTTTCAGTTATAACGAATAATTGCCATTATTAATTGTTTGTTAGAATTTAATATACTTAAGAAATAATTCATGGGGGCTTGAATATATCGTGATTTTACCACGGGTTGGCCCTTTATGACAAATATTTTACCCTGAGCGATAGCGAGGGGTAAAATATCGGCATAAAGGGACAACCAGTGGTAAAATCATGATATATTCATGCCCCCATGAATTATTTCGATTCTAATAGGACAAATACGGCAATTCTTTTGGATCGAAGCGCTCTAGGTGAAGGCATTATTTGCTGTTCCCATAAATAAACGCACTATTAAATTGACGTAAAAGAACGGAGCAAACTGAATAAATGGCATGCTTAAACTATTTACAATGACATATTTAGATAGGTTTGAATGAATCTAAATAATAATTGTATTTATATATCTTATATGGAAACAAAAAATGGCTTATATAACACATTTTAGCATCGTTTGTTTACGTTTCCTTGTTGTGATGATTTTCGGTTTCACAAGCGTGTATTTTCCCGTAAAATGCTTATATTCTTACGTCATTGTTCTATGACGTCGGGTAGCTCATTCATAAAAAAAGCATATGACGCGGGAGTACGATCGGAACAGCCCAAACAATATATTCATATTTTACAACGGGTGTGTACTCAAAGCGTTTGAAGAATGTCATGTTAGAATTCTGATTATTTATTTTTGTCGTGTGGTATCAATTTTCGTGGATTAATAAATAAATGACTCCACAGAAATAAAAATTGCATAATTTCAAACTTTGGTAAAGCTGAAGATGTCCTGATGATGAATATATCAAATTGACCATCTCCAGACACTATGATAACATGTTCCGAAATACGTCAAAATGTTGCCAGAAACTACTATGATTTTTTTAAAGATTGAACGGCTTCTGATATATGTCACTGGTGTAAAGTAAATTTCAAAGATAATAGCCCTTTTCCTTTAACCAAATGTCTCATTTTGACCAAATATAAGTGGATCTCTGGCACTAAATTGTGTTCAAGTATCTGGGATTGATACGAAAAACTGTATTAATAGGTTGTTTTTCATCACGAAGTCTTTGCGAATTATTCATGAAATCCAGTAAAAAAAATCAAAAAGCATGTTTTAAAGTACCATCATTTTATAGATTATTGCTTTTACTTTTCTTTGACACGTCCCTATAGCAGTTCCTACTTTTAGAATATAAAAGCAAATCGACCATGAGATAACATTAAAAAAAATAAGTGTGTTAGTTATTACGTTGGGTTGTACCCTCCTTTAATTTTATGGCATGATTTGTTCGAAGTTAATGAACATTTTATTTGAAATGCATGTGTACAAAATTAAGATGTATTTTAGAACTTATTTTCGTTTTCAAATATTTTTTATTTTGTACTCCATTCCTATAAAAGATAAGTATACAAGACACTTCGACTTAATTTTTATTTGGAATTTTTGCACAGATTTACTATTAGTCAAATTGTTTATTCATCGTATTATAAAATTTCAAGGTGAAATTAAGCATATTGTGATGCAATGTAATTATTGTGTCATGAATAACAAAGAATTACCATAGCAAAATCTATTCAGCAATTTGTTTGAAGTACATAATTTAATATGAAAAAGTGCGTTCAATTGAAATCTTGTAAAGCTCGGATTGTCCTAACGACTCATGACTATGATAATATTTACACAAAAACAACTGGCAATATCCTAGTGATAAATCAGTTAAAACTTTTCTGGTGACGAGCGCTTGCCTTCTATGGTAAAAGCAGAATGCGACCAACTCGAACTGATAAATCAACAAAAAAGACAAATGAAAATGTCTCAGTCTGACGAATCAATCGACCAAAAATATCCTAACAACTGATATTTTGTACAAATTCCCTCTTTCTTTTTTTTTTTGTATTTATTCAAATATTTCTTAGTGTCATATTTTAGGGTAAGTGAATAAAAAAAGTATCGAGTGTATAGGAATAGTGTGTTGCATCTGACGGTTAGATAAGCGACATCTGACAAGCTTTAAAAATTTATAAAATAAAGCTTTATATCTTAGGCTGTGTTCATACCAAACGCTGTGTACTGGTAACCTGCTTACAATTAGTTTCTTGTAGTGAACACTGGTTTCACATTAAATTTGTTCTCATCCGTACATCGGTTTTAAATACCTGTACATGAAAATTTTTCACATCAGTACACAACATGTACACGTTATTTACATGTACATTTAATAGAATTGAATGTAAAAATTCTCTGTTAACTTTTGTATCAGTTAGGCGTAGACAATTTATTTTTTGGGGGGAGGGGGGGTAGATAAATTGTTTAGATTACTTTTTTTTAAGAAAAAAATGTATTTTTTCCAGGAGGGAAGTGAGAAAAATTGTTTGAATTCTGAAAATGAAGTGCGTGGAATTCAACATGGAGTTTTTAAAATGTTCCTGTACGTTATTGGACACACAATGTTTTTTTTATATCAAAGTAATAAAAAGAATGGTTTTTACCAAGAAGATGAATGAACGGTACCTTAAGAAAATCGTTCTATTGATTTGGAGGACTTTGAGAGTTCTAAAGATGTCACGATTACGTTGCTTAAACAGCGTAACAATAGGCGAAAAAAGGAATTTGAAAATGTTTGATTGATTGATTAATTGTTGGTTGATATTTCATACATGTTCAGGATGAGAACAAATTCACAATAAATACAATTGGTAGGTCCATTAATTATAGGCCGTCCGAGACGGAGCCAACCGGACGCTCTACTATGGAAGGATTTTACGGCCGATCGGAAGAAGATCTGAGTAACCATATTACTATTCCCCAGTCACACATATGGTGATTATGGAAATGAATAGTATGGACTGGTACTAACTTTACAAATAACCGTGTCCACGACATAATGAAATTGAATATTTTGTCCTACAAAATGCAGAACTTTGCAAGAAAAAGTTGAAAAAAAGTGAAAATAATTTTCACGCTAAATAAAAGTGCTATCAACCGGTGTAAAATGAATATTCTATCAGACAAAAAACTCCTCCCACTGAAAATCAAATAGCCGAAAAGGCTATTAAATTTAATCATGTTTTTAACGGAGCAATTTTTGAGTTTTTGTCATAAAAATATGAAAATAACTTAATTCATAGAATTATTATATAATATTTATTCAATATATGTAACTTCCTTAAATATTCACAATAAAATCCACGCTCTTGACATCTTGTTTTATGAACACTTAACCCACACAAGGCCTACATTGACTATCGACTGTATGTAGTCAAAACCTGTTTCAAACTACATGTTAACATTGACTTTTATCAATGGGAACGTCATTGAGTTTAGTTTAAGTGTAGAGTACACTTACACCACACCGAGATTAGCTCAATGTGAACACGGCCTTACTTTGATGAATTTCCACGTCCATATAAAAGTAATGCGAGAGGTGGCAAGTAGTTGAACAGGAACTGCGACCCTTTTTGAATCATGAATCATCCTTAGTATTTTGTGGTGTTCGTGTTGCTCAAACTTTAATTTTCAGTATAGTTTTTGTGGACAATTATTTGTCTTTTTCTTGTGATTAAGATGTTTTCTTTCTTCGACGAATGATTTAAATTGTGTTTTGGAAAGTTCTTTCTTTCTTTAAGCTCATGATATCTATTATATGCACACAACACGTGTTTTCCTAATAGCAGCAATAATAATAATACCAAAAAGGACTTTATTTATTATTACTGTATATTTATACCTGTATCTTTTATTCTACAACTGATTAGATAAAACTTTTGAAATCATTAGGCGAATAGGCGCGTGCTACCAACAAAATCTCACGTATGCTGTTCCTAACGCTCAGTTAGTCTTACTACTAAAACGGACTCATAGTGATCGAACTGTATTATACCATAAGTTACGCATCGTACATTTCCTTTAACATATAATAAATTCTAAAGAAAGCTTGTTCGCTTGTTATTATTTTCATCTTGATGAAGTCTTTGATGTTACTCATATATTTCCTCGACAAAGGTCGAATGATAGCATGCTGTATGTAGTACAAACGCCTTTTTTTTTATTAAGACCGAAAGTTGATCTCTAGATGTCTTGTTTGGTTTTTGTTGTGATTTTTCTTATTTAAATGATAACCATATTTTGTTATATTCGTTTATAAAAACAGCACAGAAAACTCAATCATGCTTAAAACTTCCCTCCAGACAACATACGTTTCCGGTGAAGGATGTGTACATTTTGTAAGATCTGAAAGGTGTGTTCTGACAAATCGTTAAAAAATTATTATTGAGAAGACTTTTCGTTACAGTAGTTAAACTTTTTTGGATTCGAGCGTCACTGATGAGTCTTTTTGTAGACGAAACGCGCGTCTGGCGTAAATATAAAATTTAATCCAGGTATATATGATGAGTTTATTTATGGACATAGAGCACACCATTATTATTTGAAGCACGAGTTAAAAACATATGCACTGTTAAATGAATGAGCAATCTTAAAAAGATATGTTTATTTTTTCTAGAGAAACAATTATGACTGATACACTTCCTATAAATAATCACAAAAGTAAACACACAGAAGGGTAAGTAGATACCAATTTATTTGTCAAAACTTCAACCTAGAATCAAATATTGCTTTTTGCTGATTATTGAGTGAATTAGTTCTATGTTTAGTTTTCGAAATTCAAAGGATGGTGTTAAATTGGTTATTTATTCCTTTTATCTTGCAAATCAAATCGCATGACTTTCAAAGACTTTTAAACATTTAAAAGCAGTAAATAAACCATAATTATTAGCTGTGTCAATATCTGATAACAGTTCATGTTCATACTTGTTGTAAGTGCACTAGTCACAGGAGTTGAAATGTAGATAAAAACGAAATTGGTAAGGTTTCCTTTGTAGATTAGAAAACATATACATACTCGGAACCATATGAGGTTCAACAGGCAGTAGCTTTCAGTTCAGGTTTTATGAAAACATGTTCAGTTACAATCTCAGTTAATACTTTACGCTCGTGCATTTTCACACTATACGGATTTCATTGACAGAGGTGTGCTCTTACACAAACTGTTCCAGCAGAGTTATAAAGTATAACGACTGAATTCGACACTACAAAAGTTTTACGGTCACTATCACCAATTCGTTGACCAATACGATGTGTCGGTGTCTCAATTTTCTAGCGGTTTTAGATCTTTAGATACCAGTATCCCGTCGTCTGGTCTAAAATTTTACCGATGTGATATTTTGACTATTTTTGGAATTCATGCGCTTCCCTCAGTTTCTGTTTGTCACCTTGATTTGTACAAAAAACAACATAATAAACTGAAGACTTACATATATAGCTGCTCTGTTGGCTTTAACAAACACAAAACGCTGTCTCAACGTATTTATTATGTTCTTCAATCTTAATTTTGTTTAAGTAAAACAATTATTTTTTAAAGTTGCATTTTTACGACAAAATTCCGATGTGTATAATTCAACATTACAAATGTATATTTCAGGTACTATTTATGGTTAGTACAAGAATAAATAGGATATTAATATTGTAAAAGTACTGAGACGCTAGATTGAACATAGCAATCGTTAAATAAACATATATATGAGGAATAGCTCATTGCAAACAAAAACCCAAACTTTTAATCTTTAGTTACTTTGTAAAGAAGACTGAATAAAGATACCAGTAAATGATTACAATATGATAAGATTGAGTTTACCTATGTGTAATGAACAAAGATTTTACAATGTAAATAATGCCTTCCGATATATTACGAAAATAGTTAAGAGATCTTTAAGATTGAAAGAAGATTTATGATGTCTCCGTTTATTATATGTATTTTCCTTTATGCTACATTTTTTTCAAGTGTATACTTTTTTGAAAAAATGCAAACAATTTATAGACAAATCTGTAAAGGTTGCACTTTGTAAATACAGATGTTTCTCAAACCACGCCTCTTTTGGGAGATATATAATATTCTTTGATATTTTGTTTTATTATACTTCATGTCAAAATGCCAGATTTTGATTGGTTAATACGAGGGAGACAATTTACACTATTCTATGGCAAATACTCTATTACCCTTCAAGGAGACGCTTGATAAAGTGTGCGCTTTTTTAAATACGGATGGTTGTTATGTACAAGACGTCATAGTTAATTACTATGAATTTGAAATTTAGTAGACAGTAATAACAGAACTTTCAGTATAATAAATTAAATAACACATATCTGAGAGGGTGATAGAGCAAATTGTTACCCCTAGAAAAGACATTGTCAACCTTGGCTTCGCCTCAGTTGACAATGTTTTCTCGGGGTAACAATCTGCTCTATCACCCTCTCAGCTATGTCTTATTTATATATTGTTAACGTACTGGTTCCCAGATATGATCTCTATGTTTCATCTCATAGAGACATAACTTGGGAATGTTACCAGTATAAAACATATGGTTGCGGTGAAAATTGAATTCTGAAGTAGGCCCAAAGTGAAGGTAGGGGTAGTACAGAAATTTAGTATAAGTTTAAACTCTAACAAGTTCGGGGCATATAAATTTTGGAAATATGCCGCACAGCCCAATATTTTTACCTTTTAATAAAATAGTAGTGCATATCAACTTTCCATTCTAGGATATATTTTTTTACGAAACTTCATAGTAAAAGTGGCACAGTTTTAGCCGCAAAGGGAAATCCTATGGGAAATTACATTGTCTATATTTACAGAAATGCAACCTATATTGGGTGAAAAAATAGAACTTATAGAATTTCACCAAATCTGGTTTATCTCAGAGATTTTAACGAAATTAACTCAAATATGAAGTTTTATAAATATTTCATGAAGATTGCGAAAATCCTGGGCCTTAACTATGATGACTCAGCATAAATTCACAGTTTACAGTATGCATAGTTTACTTAAAGCCCTGAATGGAAAATAAATTCATAATATATGCATATTTGTAATTTAAATTGTTTAGAAGTACTTATATTTACTCTTCGCAGTCATTGAAACTCATAGATCCTTCCTGAATATTATTGGTGGGGTGTTTTTGTCCTGTCGATAACCCAAAAGTAAGCCGTAACACCTAAATGTGCTTTTTTGTGACCGCGGCATAACAAAATACAAGCTAGAAATACAAAAATACCTCAATAAAACTAACAATAGTGTGTTCTATCCTAAATATGTACTAAATATTCCATATTCCTAGAAACAGCAGAATAATCTAGCAAATTTGAGGCCACAGTGGCAAAAAACAGAGAAAAATGCCTACCCCTTGGGTCTTAAAACCGATAATTTAACCTGTAAATGCTAGGATTTTATTGTTTTAAAGGTCTTTTGTATAGAAAACAATAACTGTGCTTGGAAGTTATGCAAAAATCAGATGTTAGCAGTCAGTTCTATAAAACTTTTAGTGAATTCATACATCAGACTGGTAACTTCATACATGCAACTTTTGCAAATATGGCTTTGTTTAAACATTCCTAGTTCATATATTAGCTTAATTATGTTAGATTTATGGTAAGATATGATACTGTTGTGACAAGATTTCTAAACTGACCATTTGAGGCAGAAATTGTGAACTTTCATTGACAAATAGGCATACAGCAAGATGTGGACTGGAGTCAGAGGCAGGATTGGATACTTTATATAATCTTGAATGTTGGAATGATTAACTACTAAACTTTACATTTATAGTATTCTGAAATGCTTTCAATTTGTTATCAGAATAGTTTCAAACAGGTTCTAGACATTTAATGTCAGAAAACATGCACATAGGATAAGCTGGCAATAATTAAAGTCTTGTTTTCAAATTCTTTAAAACATTGAAACAGGGGTGGGGGTGTATAATGTACTGTAAAAGAAAACTATGAGTATATGCAGTGATTTCTTTAAAGCTAAAATTCTGATAAATAAGTATTGTTATGAGAAAAAGTGTTTTTAGAGAGTTTTCTATTTGAATAAATGTTAGTATAGGTTGCACTTTGTAAATACAGCTGTTTCTCAAACCACACCTCTTTTGGGGAGATATATAATATTCATAGATATTTCGTTTTGTTTACGTACTGGTTCCAAGATATTATCTCTATGTTTCATCTCATAGAGACATAACTTGGGAATGTTACCAGTATAAAAACATATGGTTGCGGTGAAAATTGAATTCTGAAGTAGGCCCAAAGTGAAGGTAGGGATAGTACAGAATTTTAGTATAAGTTTAAACTCTAACAAGTTCGGGGCATATAAATGTTGAAAATATGCCGCACAGCGCTATATTTTTACCTTTGAATAAAATAGTAGTGCATATCAACTTTCTATTCTAGAATATAACTTTTTACGAAACTTACATAGTAAAAGTGGCACCGTTTTAGCCGCAAAGGGAGTTCCTATGGGAAATTGCATTGTCTATATTTACAGAAATGCAACCTATAGGGGTCTGTCAAATCCATTTCCATCGATTTGATCCAAATTCTTATTTTTGATTTAAAACATAAAAAAGATTCCAAAAGATATAATTAACAATGTATGGACTCGTAATAATGTATCAACATTTCTTGAGTATTTAGACTAGACGCCATCTGATTGTCCATCTAGACATGGATGTATAAACCCACCTATGATCTAGATGACATCTGAAGACTGCCGTCGGTCATATAACCCGACATAAACATAATATAGATAAACGGACAACCACGTGTAATCGTATAATGATAATTTTTCTAGGACTGGTAGATTTCATTTTATAGGTTAAAATATATGTAAATCATCATTGGACCTGTATAATAATGTTTTAATGGGCCGGATCTGTTAACGAAATGGTTATTCCTGGTGTCTCCCTTGTTTTACTTTTCAAAGTTGACATTCTTTTCATTTTGATAATTACCAATTTTTCTGCACCAGATGCGCATTTCGACAATCAATGTTTCTTTAGTGATGCTCGAGGTCAAAATATTTGAAAATCCAAAGCTTATTAAAAAGATGAAATGCTATAAACCCAAAAGGTACAAAAAGTATAGCCAAAGCCGGGCAAGGAATCAGAGCTTTGCATGGGGGAGATATATTCCTTAATTCAGTATAAGTTCCAAAATTTTGTAACAGCAAATTTTAATAACACAAAATCCGTATTTTCATGCCAGTACCGAATAACTGGCTACTGGGCTGGTGATACCCTCGGGGACTATCAGTCTACCAGCAGAGGCATCGACCCAGTTGTAGTAATAACATAAACGGTACCAATTTTTCTGCACTAGATGCGCATTTCGACAATCAATGTCTCTTTAGTGATGCTCGAGGCCAAAATATTTGAAAATCCAAAGCTTATTAAAAAGATGAAGAGCTATAAACCCAAAAGGAACAAAACGTATAGCCAAAGTCGGGAAAGGAATCAGAGCTTTGCATGAGGGAGATATATTCCTTAATTTAGAAAAGTTCCAAAATTTTGTGACAGCAAATTTTGATAACACAAAATCCGTATTTTCATGCCAGTACCCATGGGCAACCCATCTCCACTAAAGGTCAAATTAACGGTTGCATAAATACGGATTCAAATGAGTTAAATTATTGACTTGCAATAATACATCAGCGATGTTTTAAGCTTATGTTGACGAAACTGAAGCAAACTAACTAGTGAAATATTATTTCAAGATTCCGCTTTATAAATGTTTGAATTCCCCCAATTGTTTTTTTCTAATTCGTAGTTAATGCCCTTTAAATTATACCTGATGTCAAAATATGGGCCCAAATAATTCAAGTTTTTACTTAAACTGCAATTTCCTAGATAGCTCGATATGTTTCATCTAAGTGAATTTTAAAGTGTAAATTTTGCAATTGCATTGCTTAAACTCGGTCAAAGAAACGTATTAGATTTAAACATTTTATGATTTTAAAATTGTAGCACTGAATCTTCCGGAAAAGAAAATGATCCATATGAGGAGCAACTAAAAGATTCGAAATGTCCTTCACCAGAGAAAATTTTAAAAGTTTGTTTTGCCATATTTTTGTTTATCATTGTGATCTGCAGTGGTTTTGTAGCGAGAATATCACTTCATATCCTCATATGGCACATGAGTCCTCCAGTACAGTCAGGAATGTCCAAACTTGGTACACTCGGTAGTTTGTTAAAGTCCAACTGCTCTACATGTTCCACATACAACACATCAGTTTGTAACTTGGACACTTCACAGGTTGACGAAACCTGGATATGGGCAGTATTCCTTGTCATTAGTGCACCTTACTTACTTACATTTCTGTCGACGTTATTTAGAATATGCTTCAAATCGAATAAGGCAATCAACTGGAAAATACTATGTGCGGTAAGTTTAATTGATAGCAAAAGTCGTTGTTTTCTTTTTCAGTAAACTCATCATAGATACTAGGATTAAAAGTTTGTACGCCAGACGCGCGCTTCGTTTATAAAATACTCATCAGTGACGCTCGAATAAATAAAGTTAAAAAGGCCAAATTAAGCACGAAATTGAACATACTTGTAAAATAATTGATACCTATAAATTTGAACAGTATCAGCTAAATCAGGACACTTCTTTCCGAATCCAAAATCGTTAAGCTAATTCTTAACGGGAATAAGCGCATGCATTTTTTTTCTTCAAAATTAACGTATTTAAAGAGATTGTTAGGCAATTTGGTATTAGAAGAAGTCCATTATTTAATTTTCTTTGTATCATGTTTCTGCGTTTAAGGATAAATAAAGGCAACAGTAGTATACCGCTGTTCAAAAGTCATAAATTGATTGATTGAGAGAAAACAAATCCGGGTTACAAACTAAAACCGAGGGAAACACATCAACTATAAGAGGAAAACAAGGAACAACAGAAACACTGAAGTGCAACAAAAACAAACGCCAACATACATAGAAACGAACTATTTGATAACAACTGCCATATTCCATATATATAAGAGGGTATGTTACTGCTGAGAAATGGGAAATGGTAATTGGGAAGTTGAAATCATCCCGTTTGTCATAGATTTTAGTGTGAAGTCGTCCATCTGTGTTAATATTGAGGAAAATATCAAGGTAGGAAGCAGTCCTTCTATGATTAGTAGTATCCTTAATTTCAAGTTCGCTGGGATATATGAGATGCAACTACTGACTGAAATATGGGTTATTCAGTGATAGGACATCATTAATATATCTGAAAGTAATATTAAAGAATTTTGCAAGGTGCTTTTTCTTTTTGTCTTTTAGAAGGATCTGACTGAATTCTGCTTCATACGAGTACAAAAACAAGTCGGCCAGAAGGGTTGCACAATTAGTGCCCATTGGAATACCGACTGTCTGTTGAAATATCAATCCTCCAAACTCAACAAATATATTGTCGATTAAAAAGTCCAACATTTTGATAATATCATCTTCAGTGTATTTTCTGATAGAATCAGTGTGGTTCTTCACAAAATATGAATTATAAGAACTCAGTTTATGATCAACACTGGCACTCGTCGTGTAGATTATGCTTTGTCGTGTATATAAAATGCATTTTAGGTCAGGGTTAGGATAAGGATTACAATGAAACTACCCAGTATCATATTATTAAACTCTGTCATTATCTTACGAAGAAATGACAGTTGGAATTTTTCTGTGTGTATTTAGCATGAATCAAAATCTAATAAGAGAGGAACGGTCAAATTCTCTTAAAATAGTTTCAATCAAAATGAGTGAATTCTGAAATTATACAAGCCTACATAAATTATACAGGAGAAATAGAAACGTATACTTCATTTTACGGATGTTTCTCTCAAACATCTGTAAACGTGTGTTTATTTCTACGCCTGGAAAAATATCAAACGTTCTACACATCAAAAACGTGTTTAAACTACCCTATTACATAATCGAAAAGATTTTTGACGGACGATTAATTCTATAAAAAAATCTTATATTTGATTGATGTAGATAAAGGCAACAGTAGTATACCGCTGTTCGAAATTCATAAATCGATTGAGAAATAACAAATCCGGGTTACAAACTAAAACTGAGGGCAGCACATTAAATATAAGAGGAGATAAAGACACAACAGAAACACTAAAATGCAACACACACAGAAACGAACTATAAGATAACAATAGCCATTTTCCTGACTTGGTACAGGACATTTTAAGAAAAAATGGTGGGTTAAACCTGGTTTTGTGGCTAGCCAAACCTCCCGCTTTAATGACAATGTTAAATTTAACACTAAAATGACAACATTTCATGACAGTACTACAATTCAAATAAATAGAAGAACATACAGGACAGAGAAACACACAAATAAAAAATACAATAGAACATTACGACAAGCGTATAGTTATCAAAGGTGCCAGGCCTAGATCTGGCATTAACAAATGGACATAACTATGCTCTTTAAAACGATTAAGAGATGAAAAATTTAATCATTTTCTAATAAAAAATATTGTTTGTTATATATGAAATCATAATCATTACTTTTGCTAAAGATTCATAGACGTGAATTGTATACTAAAACAATTATTATTTTCAGGCACTGGTTATCGAAACGATCCATTCTGTTGGTCTTTCTATCTTAGCATTCGTCATATTACCTGTATTCGATCCTGCTTCCGCTTCCGTTGTTTATATGTCAGTAGCAGTGATACCGTCTGTATTAGATGTTATTGATAAACTGGCAAGCAGACAAGGAACTCAAGTTTCTCCCAGATTTCCATTGTGCAATGAAACCCAAAAAAATTCAGTTATATTTCCGGTAATCGCAGCGGTCCTTCAAATAACAGGAATTGGATTTGTTGCAATGTATATAAAAACTGATTGGATGGTTGGTTTGTTTGTTATGTCTAGCCTTTTTGTTTCTATAAAATATTGGGAAAATTTTATTACCATCGGAAATAACCCTAAAAATTTAAATCACTTGAAAAAGCTGAAATTCGAATTACAAACTGGTCGGACGAAAATAGCATGCCTCGTAAGTATCTGGAAGATTGTTATTACTTTCCTCGCTGTGATTGCTGTATTTTGTATTAGAGCAAACGACGCAACGGATGGATTCAGATCTCTCTTTGATAATGGTATATCCACCTTAAATGCTTTAGTTGGTAATCAAGAACTTGGACGAAATTCAATTTGCCAAAGTCATGTGCCATTTTTGGTAGCTTTGGTTACGATTGTATGTGACTATTTATGTTACAAAGCTTCAAAAATCGTGTGCGTTATTAACTGTCAAAGGTTCGCCTTCAGCCCTATATTTTCTATGCTGCCAATTGTTACAACCATGTCCTTAGTTGGATTTATGTACGACCCGAATTTCCTAAAACTTGAGTCATGTGACTTGTTTTTCTCTAACTGGTGTGTAAGAGGAATTGATAGGCTACCAGAAAATTGCTTAGAACTCTTGATTGCGTTCATATTATTTTCTGTCTCCATAATTTTCATAACAAGACATATTTGGAAAGTAAATGGATACAAGCACGGAGAGACGTCTAGGTAAATTATCAACATAGTTTAATCAGTTCCATGATGTATATACAGTTACTTTCGTTTGAAATGAGAAATATGTTGTGTTTTGATATATGCACTTGCAAAGGGTTTAATGACATAGCCTTGTTGACAATCATTCTAAAAGCAAACTGTAATAAAAATATTGCGAAATAAATGCAGAAAAAAAAGAGTTGTAAATGCAAAACCTGGGTGGAATAAATGACAATTTAAACAAAACCTAGCTGCTCAACTAAAGTTGACATAATTTTCAATGCAGATGGACTTGCATACACACATCATACAAGTAGAAATCACCTACCGAACTTATAAGGTTTTGAAAGAAAGAGAAAATGGATGAATTAAATACAGTTTCAAAATACTTTAATCGTATAGACATCCGATTCATCCCTAGCAAACCATGACTTTTTTTCAGTTTGAAACTTAATAAATTTAATATAAAATTTAATAGGTTTTGATAAATTATGATTATCAATGCATCATTTAAACTAGTAGTATATAGCTTCATATAAATCACGGCTAAATTGTTTACGTAGTCTCCATGCATTAAAACGTGTATAGTCTACAAGTAAAACACAGCATTCGATATCAGATTTACATTATCTGAATTTCTGTCTAAGAAGAGGACATAATACAGTTAAAACTTAACCAACCTAAAATACGTTACTGCAATGATAAGTTATATTTTCTAAATGCACTGTCAGTAAATCTTCTTCTTCAGATATACAGTATCAGATTCATATGATTGAAAATTACGAACTGTTGCATGCGCGGAAAAAAGTCAATGGCAATTCAGCTATAATACTAAATTAACAGTTACTTTGATCTATAAAAGATAGGTGACAGATACGAAATGGACATTCAAACTCATATGTCGAAAATAAACTGACAACGCCATAGCAAAAAAAAAAAAACACGAAAAACGACAAAAAAACAAACAACAGTATACAAAACATAAATGAGTCTCTCTGAATATTTAGATATATATAAATATCATTTTAATTGATAAGATTGGTATTTAAATATTTGAACAGGATATTTGTGATGCCATTCTATTGTGGGATGTTTATAGACCTTTCGTTGCTATTGAACCGTCGAAGAAGCGACAAAGAATATGACATTGTTCTTGGCAAGGTAATTGCTAAACAATTATCATTACATTACTACATCTGAAACATAGCGATATGTTGAAGATAACCCTTAAAAGATTTAATCAATTGTCAATAAAACAAATGAATATTTCCAGTCAATATAAAGGATGTTAGAACAATCTTTTAAAACCTTGCATCATAATATTCGGTATTGGAAAAACCGGCATATAGGGATTAAATCATGACACATATTCTTACATGCACTAGACAAAACACAACGCAAGGCACGATGTTTTCATTGCTGTTTTACATCTAAATGTCATAGTGTGGCCATCGGCACGGTTCAAACGGTCACACCTCGCTTATCACTGCACAGAATTCGTTATTAAATGTCGCTTACGCTGTTTTTGTACATAGAACTGCAGAGATGCCGGTTAATATAAAAAATTACAGACCGCTATGGAAACAAAATCTAGATATTTTTAATCGCATTACTTGAACTTAACCAAGTATCAATATTAAAACTTTTTAAAACAACTCGACAAAAAGATAAGAAGATAACTCAGTCGGTATCAAAGAAGTACATTTGGAAATGTATTTACCAGAACGTGATAAATTAAAAACAACAACGAGTGTCTAGACAGAAACAGGTATACGAGAAAAATAAAAGTGAAGATACGGAAAATACGATATGCTATGACAATGAAATAATTTAAATGCACTTATCTAATTCAAATTGACAAAATGAAGCGATTTTATTTACATAAAGTTGTTTTATATCTTTTATCTCTTAATCTTATAATAAAAAGATTTGACAAAGAATATATGTAGGGACTCAGTAAACTGAAATAAATAACAGAATGTATGCTTTTAAACATGAGTTATATTTTATAATAAAGAAAGAAGACGATGAAACAGTGAAAAACAAGAAGAAGAAGAAAATGTTATATGCATGTTGTGCTACAATGTGGCATGAGACAGCCAACGAAATGACACAGTTGTTGAAGTCTTTATTCAGGTCAGAAGCCACGCCCCCCTAAAAAACAAAACAGTACAAAAAGCAAACCAAACAAAAACGTGTAAAAATTGTCATAAAATATTTCTTTTAGTTAGACCAATATACAGCTATATCTATTATCTTATCTTTGTGAAAAATTCTGTTTGTCTTGATTCTATCACTTCTGATCCGGTTTGGGGAGAGGGGGTTAATCTTGTCGATATTGTACATAGTTACAAGGTGACCTATACAGGTTCATTGAATAATCTAGGTCACATGTGTTTTCATGAATTTAGTTAAATGAAATTCTTAAGTTAGGGTTATAAAGAATAACGGGACATCATTTATACAATGAAGTAATGGTTACCTGGCGAATACCTTTCAGATTAGACCAGAGACAGTTTATAAACGACATGATAGCTGACGAGAAGCAAGATGCTGAGGAAGTAGAAACTTTTGAATTTGAAGGTAAAAGTGGAAATGGTACAAACAAATAGTCCCCCTATTTTTTAAGAATTAGTACATTTCGTTTCCATTCTTTTTCAAATGCAGTGGCGACAAATCTTCCCATAACCTTTATTCATAGGCGGTTAAAAATAATCTTTTAGCACATGGTGCATTTGCTTTGAACATCTTAATGTCTTGGAAAGAGTGTAAATGTTTTTTAAAGGAGATTTAGCATCATTCTTATAAGTTTCTGAAATACTGTTTCACATAAATATGATAAGCCCTTATATTTAAAAAGATAAAATAGATATCCATGAACTTTGAAGGGACTGTTGCGACAATGTGTTTATTATAATGCTGCGTTCACACGTAATTCGAATTTGATACGCATTAACTAATTCGAATAAGTTTAATTCGCATTCGAAACGTTTTACGTCAGAACGTTAATTTTAATACGAATTGCAATGCGCGTCAAATTCGCTTTACTGTCCGAACGACGTTAATTTCTAATTCGCATTATCAATTAATTAATTATAATTCAAAACAAAACAACCATTTTAGAGCCAATAACATCTCCAAACTTGCTCTCTTGATCTGATATGGCATTTATCGGAATCAAATCTTTTGATTTGTCTTTGAAATTTTGCCCAGATTTATCACTTCGTAAAAAGCTTCTTCTTTAGGGAACGACCATTTGATTTTTATGGAGGGTGATATGATCAAATTTGAAATAAAAAGGCAGGATCTCAAAAGGCTGTAATATCTTTAAGTGTGCGATTCTTTCAATTTTTCTTTTTTTGCAATACAGAATTTAAAAACCATCCTATATTTGAATATGACGTCATTATGGTTTTCGCCTATGATACGAATTATTAGTGTTACGTTTTTAATTTAAAAAATCAAGAAATAATGATAATTTTCTGTTAATTTGTCCTTTCAAATTACAATTTAGAAAGTGTCCACACCACAGTTTAATTCGAATTGAAGCGAATTTACTAATTCGAATGAACGAAAACGCATTTCTTATGCGAATTGATTAATGCGAAGTAGCCAATTCGAATTCGATTCGAATTAAAAAAAAAGTAGAGTGTGTGAACGCGATTAGCGAATTCGATTCGCATTCGATTCGAATTTAATTCGATTAAATGCGCGTGTAAACGAGGCATAATATCCTTTACTATCTGTGCATCTTTGTTACATAAGTCTTTTTTTAAATTCGACATGGTGTTTTCATTATACCAGAACGACATATCATAGACACACGTATATGCAATAGTTATTACAATAGGGACTCAAAGCACATTGCTCAAAAATACAGTACATAAAAAAGTAAAATAACAAAAATACTGAACTCGAAGGAAAAGCACATAAAAATAAATAAAAAGACAAGAATTCAAAAAATTACCATAGCACAATAACACAATGGCGGGATGTATAATTATATAAAGTACTAAGAGTAATACTATTTTTAATATTTTGTGAAGTATTCAACTGCTTAAAAGTAAATGTCAAGGAAACAAACATATCTTGTAAATTTCATTATTGTTCAAAAGAGGGACGAAAGATACCAGAGGGACAGGCAAACTCATAGATCGAAAACTTATGAACTCTAAGAAAGATTTAGAACTACTCATGTTCAATCTTCTTTCACTTTACAACAATTCTAATTACTAGTAATTGTTTTCAGTTAATTGATAATGCACTAGTAATCAATATAGATTTCTAACTGATTGGTCTCTCATTGTAGGGCATATCTTCTTTGATGATGCTTTTGATCCAATCAAAAAAGGAGAAAAATGTGCAGATGTCAATGAATATGTAAAAACGTTCATCCGGGTTATTGACGAAGCTGGAAGGTAACATATACAAGAAATGTATATCTATCACCTGGATAAGTTATCTCTGAATTTGTACTTACCATGAGAAACACGATGGATGCAACTATTGAATCAAATCTGCTTACCCTCCGGATCAACTGAGATCACCCTTAATTTTTGTTGTTCAGTCTTTGGTTTTGACATGTCCTTAAAACCCTTACCATGCGGTGACCGTCATATGACGTGATTACCCCAACTACCATTATTTGGCTCCAATGGCTCTCCATACTTTTAGATGTCAACTTTATGACATTAACTCGAAGTTGATGCATGTTCCCTCAACCTGAGGCTATTTATTGTCATGTTTCTTATGTTTAAGGTGCATTTTCAGCTCAAATACGAATTTGGAAAATTGAAATCGAATAAAACTGGTTTTTCTGGAGGGGTGGGCTTCCCTTTGGTGTCAGACACACGCAGTTCAGAGGCATGAAACTTTAATAGTGTAAACCCACAAGAATATAACTACTCATCGTGTTTATTATTGAAATCCACTTAGTAAACGACTACTTCCGGTTGCAGGTCCAGTTAAGCCAAAATCGGGAAGAATCGAGAAATTCCGGATTTTTGGCACAAATGACCTTCTTTAGACTGCTGTACCAAGATCAGTTTAAATTAGACCTAAGCTTTGTTGTGATTAATGTGTTCACTTGGGTCCATTCTACATTCAGACTACCATGAGATACATCTATTGGCATCCTTCGGTCTTCCTGGTCAAGAAATAGGACGAAAAATCGTCAAAATTAACGCTTTTTGCACCTGATAACCAACTTTGGGGCAAATTCCCGCCCACGCACCCCACCTTCTCATCCCGACCACCCCATCCCGTGATCCCCTATCTTAGATTTAAAGGAATCAATATGCATCAGCAGCAGGGTAAAGCTCATTCGTATGTAATTTGCATATTTTTGCAAAATAAACGAGGATAAGACATTTTCTGAAAACAATTCAGCATGGTAAGTGTTCAAATGTAATTTATCTTTTGATGAAAACTCCTTGCTGTACGCGTACAGAGAGAATTCAACCATTGACGACACGAAAGTGCTTGATATATTGAGCTAATATTTACTAGCCAGTTTCACGGCACCGTTCTAAGGGCTCTACATTTTATATGACGCGGACTAAAATAATTCTGCATATAAGTTTTCTTTTTCATTGAAAAGTCGATAAAATGTATACAGGAATCTTATCGTTTCAACTTCTTTGTTTAATTTTTTCCCATTTGTTCTTAGCGTTGTTCACAAGAAAAGAATAGCACTTCGTGATGGCGAGATGATGAGAACTCCGTATGGCGCAAGGATTACCTGGACACTACCTGGAGGAAATGATTTGGTCGCTCATCTGAAAGATAAGAATAAAATACGACACAAAAAACGATGGAGTCAGGTAATTAAACAGATTAGTTTAGTGGATTTCCTAAAGAACTTAAGCATATTCTACATAAAAAGGTTCTGCAAAACAACATCTTCACGTTTATCGTTGATAATAAAGAGTAGATCGCTAGTAAATAGTTATTGAATTTAACAGATCATTGTGGTCTGATCTGAATTAAAACAAACTATAAGTGTTTTGTTGTTATCACTATGTCAGCTCATATATATCTTTAATCACCATATTCGGTACTGCATAAACATGCACTGTCAATTGTTATATTTGTCTACTTTGAATTCATTATATCCAATAGGACAGATATTAATTACACTTGGCACTAAATTATGAACCACCAGGAATCTTATTATTTCAAATATTAAAATTGAGTCTATAAATGTAAATGTTGTAATATATTTCTAAAGTTTATGTTCAGTCATTATTACACAGGAGTCATCTTGAAATGTTTTTAATGTCAAACATACTTTTAAGAATGAATAAAAAGAGATGCAAGATATATGTTGGACGCCTTGAAAAACCTCATTTGTTGGAGATAATTTGTCATTCATTTGAATGACGGAACTATAAACAACTGTCATACAAGTGGGAGGTTTAGCTAGCTATAAAACCAGGTTTACCGACTATTTTCTTCGGGAAATGACTGTACCAAGTCGGGAATATGACAGTTGTTTTTCACTTGTTCCGTTGATTGATAACGTTTGATTTTGTCAGATTTTATGGACATCCCCTTTTTGAATTTACATTTAAGTTCGGTATTTTTGTTTTACTTCTAATATTTTACTCCATATGCTTTGTTTAATTAATAGATTATGTAGAAACAACAAGAACGTTACCTACGGAATAAGTTCTCCTGTTTATGTTGTAAGTGCTACAGATAACTACCAACCCATATCTCTCATTTATTTGTAAAAGTAGATGTGTATCTTCTATAACGTTTTTTTCTGTTTTCATCAATAAAGGTGATGTACATGCTTTACGTATTGAAATGGAAGTTACAAAACAAGTTCGGCAGATCTGGGCTTCAAGATGCAGCAGAAAATACGTTTCTCTTAGCCCTTGATGGAGACGTTGATTTTGAGCCAGAAGCAGTGCTAAGTTTAATGAGACGAATGAACAAGTCAAAAATAGTTGGTGCTGCATGTGGGAGGATTCATCCAATCGGTTCAGGTATACATTGTATAGGTCTAACATGTATATAAATCGGAACAGGTATACATTGTAAAGATCTAACATGTATATAAATCTGATCAGATATACATTGTATTGATCTAACATGTATATAAATCTGATCAGATATACATTGTATTGATCTAACATGTATATAAATCGGTTCAGGTATACATTGTATTGATCTAACATGTATATAAATCTGATCAGATATACATTGTATTGATCTAACATGTATATAAATCGGTTCAGGTATACATTGTATTGATCTAACATGTATATAAATCTGATCAGATATACATTGTATTGATCTAACATGTATATAAATCTGATCAGATATACATTGTATTGATCTAACAGGTATATATGTCGTTGACTAATAATGAATTGTTGTATAAAATATGATATAAATAACATTTTACGACAAAGTGAACTTATTTTAAAATGAAACTAATTTTTTTTTCGCCAAAAATAGTTGCTTTCAGGTTAATATGATAATGCCTTGCAGGTCCAATGGTGTGGTATCAACAGTTTGAATATGCAATCAGTCATTGGTTACAGAAAGCAACAGAACACGTGATTGGTTGTGTATTGTGCAGTCCTGGTTGTTTTAGCTTATTTCGCGGTTCTGCAATATTACACTCCGACATTCTGGAAACGTATACAACCGTAGCGTCTGAGGCTCAACAGTATGTTCAATATGACCAAGGTATCTATGTCATCAAAGTAGAAGAAAAAATAGTTACGTAACAATATCTTGTATCAACATTCATGTTAAAAAAAATAACAAAATTTTAATATAGAGATAATTTTATTAGTAATATCAAGTATTTTCTTTACAACTAATTATTACCAACGTGTATTGTTTATGTCAATTTTCCACTATCTTCTCAAATTCTTAGCCTACTTATACTTTTCACTTGGTTGATTATTTTTTTTTATCGGCAATTTGTACATTTTTCCTTTGATCTTACTGCCTAACATTTTTAAGATCATGAACAAGACTTGATACTCGAAAATATGAGGCAATGACGTTATGTATCAGTGCAGCAAGGTCACGTGCTCAAGTCCACCCGCGTCAATTTATCAATGGAATCAACGCGACTTCATTCATGCAAACGAGCAACTATCCCAACGTTTTTACGCGTAAAAGCAGTATTACTAACTATTTCATTTTACTTCATATTCTCAATAAACAGACAAATTGTCTATAAAAAGAATAATGGCATTTTATTTTTTTGATACTGACGTCATCAGCTCGAATATCAGCTCGCCCTAGCAGGCTCACTTGTTATTCTTGCTAATAAAGTCAGTATCAAAAACAAAAATGCCATTATCCTATATATATCATCTATGTTTCGCTTGATCTAAACACTTCATAAGTCAAAACTCAATTCATATCACATTTTCTTCCTTTTGATTTCTGCTATTATAACGTCACAAAAATCTACCATGTCCGATGATATGATATACTAGTACGTTTTGCAGAGCATCGAAAAAAACAACATTAAATTGCTTTTCACTATCGATGCAGTGATGTAATCTATTTTATTTGAGGTTTTCGCTTTATTATACAAGATCTGAAAAGAACTAGTTCAGTCAGAACGTCTTTCGGAGGTTGCTGGTGAAGGCTCCTGTATATTAAATTGGGATGTCCATACAACAAATATATAAATGCTAGCATGGAAGAGGTCACGGGTATCCCTAATCATTGTATATTTCAGGTGAGGATAGATGGTTATGCACTTTGCTTTTAAAGAAAGGATGGAAAATTGAGTATTGCGCAGAATCGGATTCATACACTTTTGCACCTGAAGGGTTTTACGAATTTTTCAATCAGCGTCGTAGATGGACTCCTTCTACAATGGCAAACATTCTAGATTTAATATTAGATTATAAGAAAGTAACGAAAACAAACCAAAATATTTCGTTCTTGTACATAGTCTATCATGTCTTCCTGTTTGTATCAACATTACTTACACCAGGCTCAATATTTATGCTGATATTAGGTGCTATTATTTTGGGATTTGAAGCAATTCCACCATGGTTGGCACTCATTCTCAACCTCATTCCTGTTGGCATATTTCTTTTGATGTGTTTATATGCCTCGTCACAGAGACAGGTATGTTTTTTGATACATGTTTATAACTAATATAGAAAATATATTTATCGATGATCGTAAAGAAACATGCAAAGTCATACAAAACCAAGGGGCGATGTGAATCTATTATATGGAGCAAAAAACTGGTTCTATTGCTGAAATGAAATTAAAAGAAAATTTATTTATTTTCAAAGCAAAAACCTGTAAATTACTTGAACGAACCAATATAACTGAAGTAGTGTGTTCAAAATGTGCTTCATGAATCCTATTCATCTCCATATACATTTACACAATTATTACTCTTATGATATAGTGGTTTCAATGTGATTAATAAAACTATAAGTTGCACTTACGAAAAGTGCTTCTCGTGGCCTAGTGGATATATAACCGCCCTATTAGGCTGTGCTAGTGGAGTACTCTTTTTATATATGGTGCTAGAGCAGGGTCTTCCTATGATGGGGTAAAATATCTTCACGATGGTAAACTGACTCTTGAGATGGGGGAGTTTAGAACTTCTCCTAGACGTAACAATAGTATATGTATATTCGCGCTCAATTAGTTGCGCGTGCAATAAATTAAATCCTGATTTTGTAAAATTTGTTAATACTTAATACTTTATCCATTCAGCTTCAATATGCCGCCGTTCTGTCTGCAGTATATGTGATAGTCATGGTTATTGTAATGATTGGTGTAATAAGAGATGCTTTAAATGAGGGTTTGTGTTCGATAACCACCATCTTACTGTTGTTTGTAGCTGGAGTGTTTGTTATATCAGCAATAGTGCATCCAAAGGCAAGTGTTGAAAAGACAAAATATAAGATATTTAAACTTGATCAGAGTTAATTCCCCTTATACTGCTGTTATATGAGTATTTGATTTAAAGTAGTACAATACATAATTCATCAAACGACAGTTCTTTTTATATGTCCCGGTCGAGGGTAAGAAAATTCGGGCCCCCAAAAAATAAATGTCAAACATACACATTTTGCTCCGTTCAAAGCGTTTTTCTGTTTTGTTAATCATTGGCGCTCATAATCAAGCTTTATGTAGTTGTAATATTGATAACGAAACGACCATGAGATAATAAACAATAGTGAAACTGTCAGAACCAAGGTTTTATCAAAAATTAAAATATTGTATTATTTACTGCTTTAAAAATATTGACAAACAATGTTTTTATTATATAACAGGAATTTTTATGTATAATGCCCGGAATTCTGTACTTCGTGGCCATACCATCGATGTCTATGCTAATGTTCTTGTATTCTATTGGAAATTTACATGTTGTTTCATGGGGAACTAGGGAAACTAAGCAAAAAACCGAATCTGATTCCCCAAAGAAGACGCATATACCAGAAAAAGAAGAAAGTGGGTATTTTTGTTCGCTTGGTAATTTTGTTAGGTAAGTTTAATATAGTTTGTACTTTATCAGCGCTTCGACGTATGTATTTGGTTTTAGATTTTCAAATATGTTGGCCTCGAACATCGCTGAAGAGACATGGATTGTCGAAATGTGCATCCTGTGCAGTCAAAATGGATTGAAGCTGTATTTACAAAAGTAACAGTAACATAGAATCATAAAAAAAACAATATGATATATAAATAAATCAGTGTTAAGTTATACTAATTTTACAAATCGTGCAGATACATGACAATGTATCTAAGGACTATAAACTCGAGTTTGTAAATTTCTAAAGAAATGAAAAATGTTTTTATGAAATGAGAAATTGTGAACATGTAATGTTTTATGTCATTAAATCAAAAGTAATTATTCGATGCAAAATCAAGTCAGTAGAATAAAAGACTAGGACAATTGAATATATTTCTTGTTAAATTCAATTTTTTATAACTTCTTGTATTGTTTGGAATAAAGTTATAAACGGGATGGTAACTAGTGAGACAGTTACCCCGAAAATGACATAATTATAGCTTAATGTTGATATTAATGCTACATCTATTCACAACTAAGCCAGACTAGTGGAGATTTTGAGCTTGATATATAGTTCTGCTAAAATTTTATCATTACCACTAGGTTTTTTTTTTAAGTCGAATGGATGATGTCTCATTGATGTATACCCAATATCTCCTTTGATTCATATTCAAACGTAATTATAATATTCTACTTCAAATTGAAATGCGGGGCAAATTCACTGTGATGTACTTTTCTGTCAATATAAGATTAGAAACGATTAACAAGACCGACAAAGGACTTATTTGAACTGACTGCACAAAATTCAAGTCGTCATGCGTTTGACGATTAAATCAATCGAATAAAAACGTGACTAAAAACAGTGGGTTTAATTAATGAAAGAATAACTCAATCAGCTGATAAAGTATGATCTCAAGGAAATAAGTTGAGAAGTACAAAGTATAATATATCCAGGCGCATCATTTTGCTTACCTTCTAGAAACAGCTTGTACTAAAAGAGAGGCGAAAGATACCAAAGGGACATTCAAACTCATAAGTCGAAAATAAAGTGACAAAGCCATGGCTAAAAAAGAAAAAGACTAACAGACAAACAGACAAACAGTAGTACACAATATCGGATGTCATTGATATGATCTCTTACTTATCACTTGTAGTAAACATATATAAAACCCATAGTTTGCACTTATTGAATGTAAAAGTACCTAGAACTATAAATTTGGGGAATCAGTGTGAAGTAACCTTTCATATGAAACCGGAGGCAAAGTTTTGTAATCCGGAAGTAATAACTTATATTTCGTACCTCAAGCAAAAGTATATAGAAACCATATTTCTATCAGTGTAAAGTTAACTATTATATGACCGGAAGTGGCTTATTAACTCCCTTATTTAATAAAAAAAACGTTCTATTAACTTTGTATTTTGGCAATCATTGTGAAAAAAGCTATGTTCTAACACTAGCCATGCCGTTTTGAATACAAATTGTCTGATCAAAAAGGGTGAAAAGACCGTCAATTGTTTGGAATGGTTTTTAATTCTATATTCTAGTATTGTGTTTCAGATACAAATAAATTTAATTTGGTTAACGATGTCGTTCGATGCAAAATTTACCTTGAGAGCCCTTGTGATGTTGTTTTAACTAATTTGTTTTAAGAAAGGCTATTTTTCTCGTTTAATTTATGCTTGCATGATACTAAACCATGGGAGGGATTGTGGTTAATTTTCATATGATGAAGACATATAAAAAAGAAGATGTGGTATGATTGCCAATGAGACAACTTTCTACAAGAGACCAAATGACACAGAAATTAACAACTATATGTCACCGTACGGCCTTCAACAATGAGCAAAGCCCATACCGCACAGTCAGCTATAAAAGGCCCCGAAATGACAATGTAAAACAATTCAAACGAGAAAACTAACGGCCTTATTTATGTACAAAAAATGAACGGAAAACAAACAAACGACAACCACTGAATTACAAGCTCCTGACTTGGGACAAGCACATACATACAGAATGTGGCGGGGTTAACCATGTTAGCGGGATCCCAACCCTCCCCCTAACCTGGAACAGTGACGTAACAGTACAACATAAGAACGAACTATAAAAATCAGTTGAAAGAGGCTTAACTCATCAGATGGATAACAATACAAATACTACAAATACAAGTGGACGTGGCCGGGTACTTGTACATCCAAACAATAAAAAGACACTAAGTACAAATCTGAGAGTACTCGCAGTTACTGACAGCTAGTTCAATAGTTCAAAGCCACTAACAACTAATAAAAAGAATCATGCATCTAAGACTAAATTATCAATCCATACACATCCAACATCCAATGGATTTAGTGTAAAGACGTCATAAACAGCCAGAGAAAAACATGACCTTGTGCAATGACAAGATACAAGTACCGACAGATTGCAGATCCATGAATGTGTATATGTATATAACAATACTATTTAGTTTGCTTTTAATTTACTGATAACAAAATCAATATTAGTACCAATAAAAACAATATTTAATGATCTAATTACAGTGTTGCCGTAGAAATGAGGATGTGCAATCCCGTATGAAATAAGTTTTCTACAGGTACAACCAAACTTCAAAACCAAATCTTTATATCTGTGGAAGAATTTAGTAAAGGTTTTAAGGAATTTGTGGTAACGAAATCCATGGCTTAATAATTTACCAGTAATACATAGATTACGTTCGTTAAAAATCAAAAACGTCACAACAGACACGGACATAGCGAATGAGTTGTGAAATATAAACACCGTAAGATGGTGCCAAAGGAACATCACCATCCAAAAAGGGAAAATTAAAAATAGGGAACGAAAAATCGTCCCTTTTGTCGTAAATTTTAGTGTGGAGTTTCCCGTGTAAAACCGAGATATCTTAATCAAGGAAAGGACAGTTGTGACCGTTTAAATTTGATTTATTAAAAATAAGTTCCTTTGGGTAAATTTCGGCAGTATATTGAGAAAATTCTTGATTATTTAACGAAAAAATATCATCAAGATAACGGTAAGTGTTGTTGAATTTATCAATTAAATGCAATTTAGACGTGTCTTTATTGAGTTTGGTCATAAACTGTGATTCATGACAGTACAAAAACAAGTCTGCTATTAAAGGGGCGCTGCGTTATAGCCTTTCAATCTGTTTAATTGAAGTCTGGAGCTGGCACGCCAGTAACTGCTAGCAGTCCTTTGTTAATTGATGTTTATCATTGCCATTTTGCTTTGTTTATTCTGTTACCTATTCTAACATTGGACTCGGACTTCTTTTAAACTGAGTTTTACTGTGCGTTTTGCTGTGTGTTTGTTTTTTTCACACGGGCTAGGTGTATAGGGGGAGGGTTGAGATCTCACTAGACATATTTAAACCCGCCGCATTTTTGTACCTGTCTCATGTCAGGAACCTCTAGCCTTTGGTAGTCTTTTTTATTTTTTTTTTTTTTGTGATTTGGGTTCATTTGTGTGTTTCGGAGTTTAGAGTGGCGTCCGTTTCGCTGCGTTAGTATACATAATTGTGTAAGGGCCAGCTTCCGGGTGTGTGATTTTCTCGCTGCATTAAAGACCCATTGATGTTTTCTGCTCTCTTTGGTTGGGTTGTTGCCTCTTTTTCACATTCCCCGTTTCTATTCTTATACCTTTACAGTATTAGTATAACAAATAACCAGAACACGCGCATAAGAAAAACGAATTTGAGTTGTCGCTGTTTGGTATATATTACAATGAAATTAAAAGATTTTGTATGATTGCCATTGAAATAACTATTTATGTGCTTTCTGCCTATCTGATGAGTAAAGTCATACCATTTCCAACCGATTTTTATAGTTTGTACTAATGTTGTGCTTTTACATCACTGTCCATAGGGGTGAGTTGAGCGATCGCCTTTTGTTGCTGTCTGTCATATTTGATTTTCGTTTATTGTTTTGTCATAAATCATGCCGTTAGTTTTTGTTTGAATAGTATCACATCATGTCGGAGTCTTTATAGCTTATTATATGGCATGGTTTTGCTCATTGTGAAAGTTCGGCATCTAGTTGCTTGCATACAGGTAATTTCGGCACTAAAGGATAGTTGACTCATTGGCAGTCATATTCTTCGTATTTTTATACTCTATAGTGTTAATACTTCTTATCAATAGTATTTTTTAAATTGTCATATAAGATAGGCGTAAACACACACATATATATATATATATATATACAAGTCTAAATTGAAAACAACGTTCAAACCTATGATTGCGTTGAATAAAAACCGCAATTTTTATTCCATGTGCATGCAAAACAAATTTCTTGGTAGAGGGGTCTAAATACAGCACAAACAACATTTTCCAAAAGACCAAAAAAGTGAAAAGTATATTTTAACATATCGCATTTGACTAATAGGTCGAACAACTGATTTTTGTAAACCCTGCTGACTGCCATTGACGATTGCCAAATAAATTGACCACGAGATGTAACATGGATCTTAATTATTAATTTAACACCAAACAGAAAACAATAAACTTGCGGATAAGATGGTATACCGCAATCATGAGTTGCAAAAATTTGTACACCATATCCGGATTTCGACAATTAATGTCTCTTCAGTGATGTTAGGGATCGAAACGGTATTTGGAAGGCCATACAATTTACCTCAATTTAGAAAAGACTCTTGAATTTTAAAGAGTCGAAATAGGATGAACGGATCATATAAACCCAAAGATATAATACAAGCCCAAACGAAAACAATATAAACAAGTCTAAAATGAAAACAACGTTCAAACCTATGATTGCGTTGGATAAAACCGCAATTTTTATACGTGTGCATGTAAAATAAATTTCTTGGTAGAGGGGTCTAAATACAGCACAAACAACATTTTCCAAAAGACCAAAAAAAGTGAAAAGTATATTTCATCAAATCGCATTTGACTAACAAGTCGAACAACTGATGTTCTTAAACCCTGCTGACTGCCATTGACGATTGCCAAATAAATTGATCACGAGATGAAACATGGATCTTAATTATCAATTTAATACCAAACAGAAAACAATAAACTTGCGGATAAGATGGTATACCGCAAACATGAGGTGCAAAAATTTGTATACCATAGCATATATATATATCCGCAAGTTTATTGTTTTCTGTTTAGTTTTAAATTTATAATTAAGATACCTTTATTACATCGGTGATCCGTTAATTTGGCAATCGCCAATGGCAGTCAGCAGGGTTTAAGAACATTTGATGTTCGACCTGTTAGTCAAATGCGTTTTGTTAAAATATACTTTTTTACTTATTTTGTCTTTTGGAAAATGTTGTTTGTGCTGTATCTAGACCCCTCTAACAAGAAATTTGTTTTGCATGCACACGTATAAAAAATGCGGTTTTTATCCAACGCAATCACAGGTTTGAACGTTGTTTTCAATTTAGACTTGTTTATATGTTTTCGTTTGGGCTTGTATTATATTTGCCTTCGGGTCTATATGATCCGTTCATCCTATTTTGACACCTCAAAATTTAAATTTATCCTAAATTGAGGTAAATTTATTGGCTTTCCAAATACTGTTTCGATTCCTAACATCACTGAAGAGACATTAATTGTCGAAATCCGGATATGGTGTACAAAAACCTTTCCACCTTTTGTTTGAGGTATACCATCTTTTCCGCAAGTTTATTGTTTTCTGTTGAGTATTAAATTTATAATTAAGATCCATTTATTACATCGGTGATCCGTTAATTTGGCAATCGCCAATGGCAGTCAGCAGGGTTTAAGAACATTTGTTGTTCGACCTGTTAGTCAAATGCGTTTTGTTAAAATATACTTTTTCACTTATTTGGTTTTTTGGAAAATGTTGTTTGTGCTGTATTTAGACCCCTCTACCAAGAAATTTGTTTTGCATGCACATGGAATAAAAATTGCGGTTTTTATCCAACGCAATCATAGGTTTGAACGTTGTTTTCAATTTAGAATTGTTTGTATTTTTTCGTTTGGGATTGTATTATATTTGCCTTTGGCTTTATATGATCCGTTCATCCTATTTTGACTCTTTCAAAATTTAAGAGTCTATCCTTAATTTAGGTAAACTATATGGCCTTCAAAACACCGTTTCGATTCCTAACATCACTGAAGAGACATTAATTGTCGAAATCCGGATATGGTGTACAAATATTTGCACCTCATGTTTGCGGTATACCATCTTTTCCGCAAGTTTATTGTTTTCTGTTTGGTAATAAATTAATAACAAGATCTATTTTGTTACATCTTGTGATCCGTTTATTTGGCAATCGCCAATGGCAGTCAGCAGGGTTTAAGAACATCAGTTGTTCGACCTGCTAGTCAAATGCGTTTTGTTAAAATATACTTTTTCACTCATTTGGTCTTTTGGAAAATGTTGTTTGTGCTGTATTTAGACCCCTCTACCAAGAAATTTGTTTTGCATGCACATGGAATAAAAATTGCGGTTTTTATTCAACGCAATCATAGGTTTGAACGTTGTTTTCAATTTAGACTTGTTTATATTTTTTCGTTTGTGTTTGTTTTATATTTGCCTTCGGGTTTATATGATCCGTTCATCCTATTTTAACTCTTTCAAAATTTAAGAGTCTATCCTAAATTGAGGTTAATTATATGGCCTTCCAAATACCGTTTCGATTCCTAACATCATTGAAGAGACATTAATTTCCTTTTTGAATTTTCCTGGGAGTTCAGTATTTTTGTGATTTTACTTTATACATAAAATATAAAGCATAACTAGTACTCAACGAGCAAATCATTGGATTGACTGCAATATGCATATTTTGCAATGTTTACTCATAAGTACACACACTCATTCATACTATCTCATATTTCTTAACACATAAACAACACTAATGGTAAATATATTGTAATTGGATATATCTAATGTCAGCTCCATTATTAAACAAAGAGTATTTGATCTTTCAGCTGTTTATTTTGTCCAACAAACAAATATACAAAGGAAGACTTTATTTATACCAATATGATGAATGAAATGAATGTTTTGGTGAACAAGAACGAGAATCGAGGAGGAGACAGCAAAAGTGAAAAGGGTATCAAACAAACACTTCAAAATGTATACCACTAATTAATTATCTGTAGAAAATGATGGTTTTTATAAACTTTATACCTGAATGTTTACAAAAACCAGTTGTTATAGTTGAAAATGCTTATATTTTTTCTTCCTTTGTGAATACATTCATATGATCACATATTCTAGGGTATGAAATATTTTATATCCTAGGAACGTGCGTTTTAAAACAAAACGTATAGAAAACTTTATTTCATCTAAACATAAATCACTGAAATCAATTTATAAATACCTGAAAATTTGAAATACCTTTTAACTTACTGTTAAACTTTAATTTTTGATATGATAGAGTGTTATTGCGTAATTTTGAAATACTTGTAGATAAAGAGCATGAGGAAGAAGTGGCCGAAGACTCAGATGTGTTTACTGGAAAAAATGATGAAAGTAAAAATCTAGACGACGGGGAAGATGATAAAAATAAAGATGACAATGAATGTCATTACTATGCCGATAAAACGGTTCAAAAGATTCATAAGGACGAATGGAAATTTTGGAAATCAAAAATAAAGCAATATTTAAAGCCATTAGAAAAGAATAAAGACCAAGAGACCAAAGTTCAAGAAGAATTAATTGAATTGCGTAACAAAGTGTCACTGTTCGTTTACTTGTTAAATGCAATCTTAGTTACAGTTATGTTTGGATTAACCCAAGTTAACACTTTCAAGGATTCTTTGTCTATATCCATAATATGTGATAATAATCCGGTTTCAATAGTGCCAATAGCTTTACTTTTTGCTGTTGTTTTTGGTTTACTTCTTTTGATTCAATTTCTCTGTATGTTGTACCATAGATTTTCTACATTAATACATATATCAGCCACAACTGATATTAAAGAAAGTAATGAAATTAAACAGGCAAAAATGGATATGAAGATTGTTGAACTTTTGGCGTCTACAGAAGCTACAGCCCCATCTAAAAATGAACCCACCTGTGATAAAACAAAAACAATTCCACATGGTGATAGACAAGTGCTACCAGAGAAGATTAAACCGTTAAAGGACCTTAAAGCTGTTGTTGGAGCAAATGCTGAACATCTTCAAGGTGCATTATACCTGAAGCACAAAAAATTAGTAGAACATGTCTTGGGTAGATGGACAAAAAAGGCGAAATATGTTAATAACGATAAACCAGGTATGCTGCGGGTCGTTCAAGAAGCTACACAACAGAAGTTAATTGGTCAAAAGAAACATAAGGATAACACAGAAGATGATATCATAGGAATATCTGCTACCAAACGCACAAACGGAAACAAGGTGAAGCCAGTAGGCAGTCCAGAACAAAAAAGAAAATTTTCGTCATTATCAATTTCAAGTCAAAACGAGGTTAATGCTAAAAAGGAATATGACAAGGATTCTCTTAGTGAAAGTTATAATGGCCGCGATAGTAATGATTCTATCGTTTAACAGTGCTATGTTATGCTTAACTTTTTACAAGACTAATGCTAGTCATGCCTGCAGTTGTCAGTAGAAAAGACTTTTGCTACAGATTTTGTTTATCTGTCATTTTTATTATATTGGGTTAACACTTTTTAAATTTAAATAATAATTAAATAAACTGTAAAGGAAAATCAAACTTTGATGCATGTATCAGGCACACAATTATGATAGGCGTAAACTAAGACTTCTAATTCATAACCATGTGTATACTCAGTGATTGCAGGCGGAAACTGGCATTCAAGGTTGTAATTGTTACTTTGATGTAGAAATTCATGGGATTTAGCAAATGTAGGAACACCAGTAATCTGAACTTTTATACAATTATAGCTATTATAAATCAACCAAAGATAATCAACAAAAGTTTGTTGGCTTAAACTTTACTTTTTAAATGGTCTACATTTGTCCAAAGCATCCATTATACCAAAAGCTAAATCGCCCCTATCGATGTCATGAAACGCATTAATGAAGTCTTTTATATCCAACACTTCACCTTTTGTTGATTGTTTCCAAAGCAAAATAAATCTGAAGTTTTTACTCTCAACACTACCATACATGATTGATACTTTTGATACGGTTCCAGCAGGAACTCCAGGCCGTATTGACAAGTCAAATCCCTCATCTTCTGACACACAAGTGGCAAGTTTATGTCGCCTCTCGGTACTTAATAACTTCTCAATAGCTTCTGTAATAAATATCAAACATCGGTATAAAAAAATAACATTCAGAAACTTTGGTTCCAAATCCCTCAAGTAAATTTTATTTTAGATAAATTGGTATTTTGCTATGTCCCTTATCACCAGCCCAGTAGTCAGCACTTCTGTGTTAACATGAATTATCATTGATATGGTCATTATTAAAAATTAACTGTTTACAAAACTTTGCATTTTTGAAATACTAAGGCTTTTCTAACTCAGGAATAGATTACCCTAGCTGTATTTAGAAAAACTTTTAAGAATGTTTGAACCTCAATGCTCTTCAACTTCGTACGTTATTTGGCTTTTTTAACTTTTTTTGATTCGAGCGTCACTGATGAGGCTTTTGTAGACGAAACGCGCGTCTAGCGCAAATACAAAATTTCAATCCTGGTATCTATGATGAGTTTATTTATAGTCATATTGCTCCTAACGTTTCAAATTTTCAGGTTTAAAAGTCCCTGATGAAGGGAAATCTAGAAAAATGCTTCGGACAAACGAAATTTATAAAGTGTTATTTGCATCAACAATAATGAATATAAATTATTGTTCATTTACTATAAACCAACTTATTTTTGCGGATTCTTTTATTTCGCGGTTAGGTTATTCTAGTCCACTTCGCGGCAATTTAAGTTCGTGATTTTCTAAGTACCTTGGTGTTTTTAATATAGGAAAGATCCAATTTATAGATATTCGCGTTATTTTTCTAATTGCAAAAGTTACGAAAATAAATCGTTCGCGAAAGTAAGTTGGTATGTAATTTTGATCGAAAACCTATGATGAGTTGTGTGAAAACTTCGGCTTTTTTGTTTTTTCTTTGATTGTTTTCTTGATTGCTTTTGCCATTGTAAGTAGACACTATTCAATAAAATCAAAATTGAGAATTTAAGCATAGTATAGTTTGAAGTAGACATTGTTGCAAATTAGACTTTTAAATTGAAATTTTATTTTTAAACATATATTAACATTATCTTCATTTACGAAACAGACGTCACCATGGACACGGTGTCGTCTGATAATGCAGGTGTCCCCTCATCACCGGACATGACAAATATCCCAAACATGACTCATTCAGATCATCATACTAGTGCCAATAGCAATAGTACACATACACAGCCATGTTCAGTTCTCCTTAAAGACATTTTGGATTTTGATGACTCTGAACAACACTGTCTCATTTCGAAATGTGGAACTAATGGCTGCAAATCTTGTGAAATTTTAATAACAGATGCTCAATTCATTAGCAATTTAACTAAAAAGTCTTATTTTACTAGAAGTTACAATGATCTGAATTGTAAATCTATAAATGTCGTCTACGGATTAGAGAGTAATCTTTGCGGATTGGTTTACGTCGGTGAAACGAAAGGAAGGCTAAACAAACGTATGTGCGGCCATAGATCAGATATCAACCTCAATGCAAACGACATTCTGTACCAGCATTTTAATCAGCCTGATCATTCCATCGTTTCTATGACAGTTCGTATTATCGAAAAAATATACCACAAGACTAACAATCCTCAACTTGCAACGCCTCTCCGTAAGCAAAAATGAGGACTACTGGATTCGACAATTGGGAACTGCGACACCATATGGTTGCAATGACAAAATTGATGGTATAGGAATTATATCTAGTCCTCCCTGTAGTTCGGTGAATGTGATGAATATTTTCAACTGTACTCCTCGACGTAGACGCAGTCATGGTCATCGTCAGTATACATCACCTACTTTGCATGATGTCTCTATTAATGACTTGCTGCCATTAATACAAAAGCCGTTAGGTATTCATCACATTCGCACGAAACTGTATTTTATTACCCCTTTCAAAACTTCATTCTCTGTTCCATTTATGTTTGGAAACCACTGTTACAAACACTCATTCAAACCAATACAAACTTACAGCTATCATTTCGGATATTGCAAGTCACAGACTTTTCAAACCAGTTCGCGTTGGAAAAGATGAAAAAGAGAAAAGATCTTTTCTTAAACTTTCCTTTGCCAACAAAGGTCTCGATGGCGTCAACTTAGGCAATATCATTCATCATAAATTAGTTCAGTCGAAAATACCTCCTTATTTTAAAGATCAGTCTTTACCAATAATTTCTGATACCTATACCAAACCAATTGCAACTAAACTTTTCAATTAAAAACACGTTTTGCAAGATCTCAACATTGACGACTTCAAGTCTAAACCTCCTGATCGCACCTGTGCTAGTTCCCAATTCACATATAATCCAGCTGGCCACGTTATTACCGGAGACCTCAACATTGTCAATAACACTTCCCTGCGAAATTTGTTATCCAAAGGTCCGAATGTCGTTAGCCTAAATACAACTTCAAAATACTGATGGATTTAGTCGAGGATTATGCCAGGCAATGGGCTAAACGCGAGAAAGAAGACGTAGATACTCTTTCCGAATGGCTTAAGGCTGTGAGGTCGTTGATACAAATCCGAATTAAGAAACTAAATGGGCCTATCAATACCCAAATGTTGCAAAACACTTGTCTTACCTCCATGACAAATATGATGTTGTCCCCGCAGATAAAGCCCAAAACAACATCGTTTTTGTTTGTATATATCATTACATAAACTGCTTGATAAATGAATTAGGTATTTACAATTCACTTGGAAACTCAAGATATACCCTCACGACACTTACCAAAGAGGAAATCCGGGATAATCATAGGTCTGTTCTATGTTCCTTTAGAATTTCAACCAAAGATGAAGAACTGGATCTTCAATCACTGTATGGGATACATAAACTACATAAGTGTCCTTACAAACAACGGTATATTGCTGGGTCTTCCAAGTGCTCCACGAAACCTCTTTCTAAATTATTAACATCTATTTTATCAGCAATCAAAGCCGGGCTCCTAAGTTATGGTGAAACTGCCTATTCTAGGTGGCGTGAATCAGATGTGGATACTAAAAAATTCCAAAGATCTTTTAGAGTACATACAATCTGAGACTCTCTCATCTTGCAATAGTATTAAAACATTTGACTTTTCTACACTTTACACAAGTATTCCCCATTCCAAACTAAAAGACAAATTGAAAGAGTTGGTATTACTTTATTTCATTAAAAAGAATGGCGAACGTAGATACAAGTATCTTGTCCTGGGGAGGGATAAATCCTACTTTGTAAAGAATATCTTTGATTCAAACAAAAAATTCTCTGAAAGTGACATTATCAAGATCCTTGATTTCTTGATTGGCAACATATTTGTTACGTTTGGAGGACGTGTTTTTCAACAGACTGTCGGAATTCCAATGGGAACCAATTGTGCCCCTCTTCTTGCCGACTTGTTTCTTTATTATTATGAGGCTGACTTCATACAGGAACTTCTTAGGAAGAAAGATAAGAAGTATGCAATATCCTTTAACTTTACGTTCCGCTATATAGATGATGTTCTCTCACTAAATAATACAAAATTTGGTCACTATGTTGAACGAATCTATCCCATCGAACTAGAGGTAAAGGATACTACAGATACAGTTAAGTCTGCCTCATATCTTGACTTACATCTAGAAATTATCAATGAGGGTCGGTTGAAAACAAAACTTTACGACAAAAGAGATGATTTCAGCTTCCCAATTGTGAACTTTCCATTTCTATGTAGCAACATTCCAGCAGCGCCTGCATACGGAGTATATATCTCCCAATTGATACGATATTCCCGGGCTTGTATTTCCTATCATGATTCCCTTGATAAAGGATTGCTGCTCACAAGGAAGCTATTAAACCAAGAGTTCCTAATGGTGAAGTTGAAATCATCCGTCCGTAAATTTTACGGACGCCATCACGAGTTGGTTGACCGTTATGGAATAACCGTTTCACAGATGATATCGGATATATTCCTGATGTCGTAACTACAATACCCTTCCCTTTTCACGAATGTGACCTACCAAATTAGACTATTTACCGGATTTGTAATAACATAAGCAACACGACGGGTGCCACATGTGGAGCAGGATCTGCCTACCCTTCCGGAGCACCTGAGATCACCCCAGTTTTTGGTGGGGTTCGTGTTGCTTAGTCTTTAGTTTTCTATGTTGTGTCATCTGTACTATTATTTGTCTATTTGTCTTTTTATTTTTGGCCATAGCGTTGTCAGTTTG
Source organism: Mytilus californianus (assembly GCF_021869535.1). Classification (NCBI taxonomy): domain Eukaryota; kingdom Metazoa; phylum Mollusca; class Bivalvia; order Mytilida; family Mytilidae; genus Mytilus; species Mytilus californianus. Next base: position 126,586,673 of record NW_026262668.1, read on the forward strand.
TTTTCGATCTATGAGTTTGACTGTCCCTCTGGTATCTTTCGGCCCTCTTTTAATTATGACGTCAAATTTGCTTCGTTTCTTCTGAATTTTCTATTGTGACGTCAAGAAAAAAGGCGACCATGCCTGATGACGTCACATATAAAGAACACAACTTTCTGCAAATCTTTGAAAAGGAAGGATACAATTCATTAGAGAAACGGATTCCAACACTATAATTCGTGTATTATGATATTTCTCCACTCTCAACAGTTAACCTTTACAATTTAAAAAGCTTTTGGCCATGGCGTTGTCAGTTTGTTTTCGATCTATGAGTTTGACTGTCCCTCTGGTATCTTTCGTCCCTCTTTTACGTAAGTGAATACCAAATTTACAACAGTGTCCTTATCCAAACAACATTTAATTTGAATTACTAGTCGATGAAACCTATTTCTAATGTACTACATGCAACATCTTTTATATCAGCGTTAAATAAAAGGCTTCCGATTTACTATAAAACATCGTAATCTATGGGTAGTGCGAATGCATTATCGAAACTTAAATATTTTGTTGAGAATACTAGTACATACTATTTTTATGTTTCTCGTTAAATTTAATAAAAATATTTGACTTAATAAAAATATTTGACTTCTCTCCCTTTTTCAGTGTATTGTTCATTCTCAATTTAAAGACAGTTTGAAATAAAAGAAAGAAAAGCAAAATTCTTATTTTACGACAGGACAAATCCTGTTTTCTTATACAAAAAAAAATGAAAAAAAGAGAGGCGAAAGTTACTAAAGGAATATTTAAGTTGAAAACAAACTGACAATACCAGAGCAAAAAAAACGAAATACGACGAAAGATAAAAAAAGAGCAAATAAGACAAATTATTTGTTTTAACTAATATGATTGTTTAAGACCTCTGTGCCTAGGATGACCAAAGATGTGTTCCCTTTATCATTACCTGTCTAGATTCACACGATGCAGTTCTTACTCTTCACGAATACCGAAATTCACCTTTGTTTTATTGAAATTTATGTTTCTCGATAATAATTTTCTGTGTAGAGTTTTTAAACTGGTGTTTGTCTTTTCGAAATGTTTCTTAAAGCCATGGTTTGTTTTTCGTTATCAAAATGATATCACAACTTGAATCTTGCTTCGTTTAAAAAGTCTGAGAGGTAGACAGCATGTTCTTTATCTCAATATTCAGCTTGCTTTCAGTAACGTTGATGGAGTAAGAACTGCTTATACTTTCGGAGCACCTAACATCATCCCAGATTTTTGGTAGGATTCGTGTTGTTCAGTCTTTGGTTTTCTGGGTAGTATTTTGTACACTGTTGCATGTCTATTCGTGTTTTATTCTTTTTTGCCCAGATATTGTCTCCAACTTACAATTTTGTTTTGGCTCCGTTATTTTTCATAAAGTTTACTCTTGTTTTTTTGGCGTTGCTCGATCTTTTTTCTATGCAACGTTTTACTTTTGTTTATATTGCTTTTCATCTGTTCCGTCTTTTTTTCTTTTTGCACATGATGTTGACCGGCGTTCTACTTATGATTTTTGTTCTTCTTTTTCAAAGCGATACTATCAAAATTGTCATTTAAAACTTTCTCTTTAAGCTGCATACTTATGTATGTTCTTGATTTAATTCGTACCTTTTGTATATTCCGGTGCTTCGGTTTTGGGTACGACTGACAAAATACAATTCAAATTAGGTAAAATAAACAGTAAACCTTCATATTGTTACAAAAAGTGGCAAAATAACTCATCATGAAAATTGTGTACGCCAGACGCGCGTTTCGTCTACAAAAGACTAATCAGTGACGCTCGAATAAAAAAAAGTTAAAAAAGCCTTATGAAGTACAAAAATAGAGAGCATGGAGGACCCAAAATTTCGAGAGGTTTAACCAAATACAGCTAAGGTAATCAAACGGTACTGAAATTTTTGTGGAGCTTTCAATTAGTCTGCCTCGAGCATCACTGAAGAGACATTGATTGTCGAAATGGGCATCTGGTGCAGAAAAATTAGTACCGTTTATGTTAATACATGTATCCTATGTTTTAAAACATAAAGCCAGGTTCAACCCACCATTTTTTCTTAAAATGTCTTGTACCAAGTCAGGAATATGGCAGTTGTTATCAAATAGTCTGTTTCTATGTATGTTGGCGTTTGTTTTTGTAGCAGTTCAGTGTTTCGTTGTACCGTTGTTTTCCTCTTATAGTTGATGTGTTTTCCTCGGTTTTGGTTTGTGATCCGGATTTGTTTCAGTTAAATCGATTTATGACTATTAAACAGCGGTATACTACTGTTGCCTTTATTTAAGTTATCACAATGATTCAATTAGTAAATGTTATTAAGTTCCTGTTAGCACGTCCAAAATCGTAGGCGACCTTTTAAAATCATATATATCCTTTAATTCAAGACTTGTCAATCCATTGCGTATCATGTGAAAAAAGGGTAACGCTTCATAATATATTGGAACCATTTGTAAAATTATGTCAACTGGGAGATTTATACACAAAATGCAGACTCATTTTGTTTTGGAATGTTGATTCACATAAATGTTACCTTACAATTGGAAAATTGAAATCATGTTTTATATGTTGTAATGTCCCCAGCCGACCCTAATTGTTATTTTAGTGATTTTTTAAAAAAATTACAAAATTACAAAACTTTATTATTCTATATTAATCATTGTTGCATGTATTAAAACATAAAACCCCATACACTATAAGTTATTACTGACAATTATATCCCACTTGTAGAGCAAAATTTTTTTATTCTTTCAGAACACTCGGGTCTTCCCTGGTTTGTTGTTCTCTTTACTCAATATTTACACTTTTTTTAGTTTGTTTTTTTTTTGTCGGTTGTTTTTTGCCACGGTATTGTCTAAATTTGCTCCATTGGTATTTTTTCTTCTTTTTTCATTCCGCTTGTCTATATTTTGGATATTTTTTTTAAATTATCGCCCTTACCATCTAAATCTGGATTATGTATGGTAAGTATGGGTTTAATTCGACATTTCATTTTGAATATCACTCGGCATAAATGTCCGACACTAAATTGCAACGTAGGGAATTCCTTGTAATGTCTTTGTTTGAAATTACCGTCAAGGTCAATATTAACGAATGACGAGCGAGCAATAAAATCAATACTGCCAGATCTCCCACCATCGTTTGACACTACTAACTGTTTATCGTCAGCTAATCCACCTAGACCAATGTATTTACTGACCGTATTATCAACATCTGGGCGTTCTACTATGTATACCCAAATGTTAAACTCCTTTTTTTTTATTTTGGTGAAAGGTAAGATTTTTGCAAACACAAGTTCGTGATGAAGCAACATACAATCCACGTTCTAACTTCAGTTCATACGCCTTGAACTTATTCATTTCTTTGGTGATTACATATCAAGTTGATGTTCTGTAAAACTTCATTGACTTGAATAGTATTTTGTTTTACCTGCTGTAAATGCATATAAATCAACACAACAGTCATGTTATACGACACATAACATTTGGTATTTCGCGGGCTAAGAACAAAAATATGCGCCGTTACTTCTCATAACATCTAACTGCAATTCCATAACGTAATAGAACTTAGTTAAGAGAAATTTTCAAATGTACATTCGATAGTCCCTTGTGTGGATAGTGTATCACTTGCAATTTTTTTCATTCACTTTCCAAATTTATTAATATTTTATGCCTACCATAGTAAGTAGAGGGATAAAATCATTTGCAAAGAATTTGGGGCATGAATTTTAGTTAAAGTGGTGATTTGGTTCAGTTTGAGAAGGTAAAAAATTAAAATGTCTGAATATGTCAAACTGAATTATAGATCCCCAATTATAGATCCCCTTTACACAAAATTGTCTATATTTTGAGTTAGAGCTGATAGCTGAACAAAAATGAAGATCAGAATCATATTTAATACTGAAATCCGGAAGTCCCAGTATAATATAATTGTTATTCGGGCTTCACAAGTTATATGGGCATAAACTCCATTTCAATGCCCTATATCAATTCTAACAATATAAAACACTGACAGGTAATATAAGATCATATCCTATGGAGATCCCTAATAACATAGATATTTGTAATAAGGTAATGTTGTTTGATCAAGCAAAACATCAAAATACTTACGTTGCGTTCGTATGGTCAAACATAACTATTATTTACTTAAATGGAATGTTATAGACCAAGCATAACTATAGATTCTTACGTTAATTAGTGTATGGTGACTTTAGAGAGTTGATGTTTAATGCACGCTGTCCAGTATAAATATGATGTATTTACGTCGAGTGTGTATGGTCCAGCATCACAATAAATTTCTTTTCTGTACTTGTTCTACAACCGATAACATTTATTCTATCTTGCTTCTCACGAATCAAGTATACTTCACTGTCTATCCCATATGAAATATCATTCATAATTGTTATCAATAACGGCGATATTCGTTTAGAAAACAATTAAAGAGAGGCGAAAGATACCAGAGGGACATTTAAACTCATAATTCGAAAATAAACTGACAACGCCATGGCTTAATAAGAAAAAGACCAACAGACAAACAAAAGTATATAAAACAACATATTTCGTCGAATCCATAGATATCTGATATATAGGTAATTGAGTAGATTTGTTTCCATTAAATCGATATATGACTATTGAACAGCGGTATATTAGCTACTTTTGCCTTTATTTAGTCTTGGACATACATCATCATATTTCGAAAATCGTTCCTTGTCTATAAGTCTTACCTATAAAACATATGGTGTAATAAACATAAGAAAACACTATGAAATATCATTGTTTTCTTGTTACATTGAAATCAGATGCCGTGCAAATACCTAAATAACATTTCATGTATCTGACCGTTCGTAAATAGATAATAATAAATGTATAAAAATAACAGATGATCATTCAATTTAATGGGAAAAGAAAATAACATGAGTTGCAAAAATTCAGACAGCAAGTCTGACAAAAAGAGAAACACAAACAATTTAAGGTTCATTAAAAACTACAGAGACAACTTAATATTGAGCAATACAAATGAACTCATGTGTAATTTGTAGGTTATCATTCTCACTCCCCACGTGACACTTGTCGCGTTATTTATAATAATAGCCGATGATATAAAGTCGATGATCACCTTTGTTGCGATAAATGATTTCTGAAGTTTGGTGTCTCGCCGTATTATTTTACCAAATTCATTAACTATCGATACATGAAATCCGTTAACTCTAAAACATAACAGAATATGGATATAAGAAGATGTGGTATGAGTGCCAATGAGACAACTCTCCATCCAAGTCACAATTTGTAAAAGTAAACCATTATAGGTTAAAGTACGGTCTTCAACACGGAGCCTTGATTTACACAGAACAGCAAGCTATAAAGGGCCCCCAAAAATGACTAGTGTAAAACCATTCAAACGGGAAAACCAACGGTCTAATCTATATAAAAAACGAGAAACGAGAAACACTTATGAACCACATCAACAAACGACAACTACTGAACATCAGATTCCTGACTTAAAACAGGTGCAAACAAATGCAGCGAGTTTAAACGTTTTAATAAGTACCAACCTTCACCCTTATCTGAAACAATAGTGTTAACATCACAACATAGAAAGACACACTATAAAATATCAATTGAAATGGCTTAACTCAATCAAAAGACATATTAACACAAGTGAACATACACTGAACGAATAAATTCGATCAATGATACAATGTAAATACAAAATCAATAAAATAAGGGGTGAATAAATAAAGGCAACAGTAGTATACCGCTGTGAGATGTTAAACAATTTCAAAAATACAACAATAACCTTGAACAAAAAGCCGCCAAATGTAATAATATACACAGGTAAATAAAATAATTTTGTTGTAAGATATACAGTTTAAATGGAGAACGGAAATATTTTTACAATAATAATATGGGTTTGGAATGATGATACAAAGGTTTTTCTAGACGTTATCTGTATAACGAGAACGTTTCATGGTTTTGGATAGTATCACTGAAGTATATTTTGCATTATTTCATTTTAGTAGGGAACTTGTTGAAGGTAAAATGGAAATTTGACATCAGCTAAAACATCACTGTTTTCTATACTATACTTTTGCAGATAGTTTTAGCACACTTTCTGCCAGGTGAGCTTTTCTTCGTCACCGTCTGTTACTTTTACAAAATTTTCTCCTCTAAAAAAACGATGAGCCAAATTAAACCAAACTTTGCCACAATGTTTATTGGGGTAATTAGTTTTAACAATGTGTCCGATCACCTCGCCTGCCAACCAAGATGGCTGACATGGTTGAAAATAGAACATAGAGGTAAAATGCAAGTTTTGTCTATTATTTTGAAAACAGTTATAAATAGAGAAAATGTTCAGAATGTTGAGCTCTACCAATTGTCCATATAAGTCAAAACTATGAGATAACATCTTATAGGAGTTATTGCCCTTAAATGACAAATTTGACCATGTTGATCATGTTTGCCTATTATTTTGAAAACTATAATAGAAAGAGAGAAATTCAAATTAACTTGACTCTTTATTAGATGCCTTTGATGACGATTTTAACCAGCTTTTTGCGTTTTTGCCTGATATCTTAAAAGTTATAAAAAATGGAGAGAAAACTAAAGCAAGACAAGATCTACAATTAAGATCATTTGGAGGAAATCTTCCGACAATTCCGTTTTGGAGTTTTTGACCTTAAATGACGATTTTTACCAATTTATTTTTTGGCGTTTTGCCTTATATGATAAAAATTATACAAGATAAATAGACACTTTAAATCACAAAAAATTATCAGCAAGGCAAGATCTTAGAATTTTAGGATTTTGACCTACTTTAACGTAATTCACCCTAATATTTCAAATAAATGCTCATTGTTATCATCCTTTGGCCATTAAACTTGTAAATGAAACAAAAAATCGTATATTTTGACGTACGTTATACGCCTAAACTTGGTCTTTGTAAAATTGTGTTTGTCTCCCTTTCTCCATTTATTTCAAATCTATTTTAAAATACCTTATTCTACGATAGAGAGATAGCTTTCACTTATATTTGAACAAACGAGAAGGCAAACTTTTTTCGCAGGGACACAGGTATATTTTAAATGATATACAGTTAACAATTGTTTTGTCCCCCCTTACCCACACAATTTTTTTTTTTGTATTCCGAATCATCTTATTATTTTTGTATTATCAATTTTTTGTATTGTACCTTTTGATTTTTAAAAATGCTCATCCAAAATTTGTTTCACCATAAATTCGGGTCTTGTCTGTTTATTTCAAATTTGATCTAAGCCTCTTTTTGGGGGGGAGGGGGCAGGGATTTTGATGCGGAGCAAATTCTTTTTGGGCAAGCTTCGCGGGCCAGATTATGTTAATATAAGAACATTTTGTTTTTTTTAATTATCTTATGGGCAATATGTGGACCATTATTTTCTAACTCAAGAAGCTGGCCAACTGTGAAATTAATTTCATTTCAGTCAAAATCAGGGCCAGAAATATTTTCATCTTAAAACACCCAGCAACCCCCACCCCGTTCGAATGATCCGTGTCTGATACATAAATGTTATTTTAGCTAAATTTACTGTTATTACTATCCGATTGAAACGCTGAAACCGGCGAAGGGAGACAACCACAATTCATATGGTAACAAGTCATTTCGTACCTTGTGCATTTTGTAGCACTGTCATTTCGTACCTAACTTTTACCATTTTGTACCCATGATCAAAACCATTTCGTACCCTATGGACCAATTGCATAAACCATTTCGTAGACTAAATACATGTTTACTATTTAGTATCCTGTATATTTGTTATTCATGGAAATTTTGTCCCAACATTGGGAATGAAGATTTTATATAACAGAAATGTATAGTTCAAAAAAGGAAAGATCCTGCACACGGCCACATTATTGTATACTCTTCTAAGTTGATGAACCAGGGGTATGTCAAAGAACGTCTTGTCCTTTTTCTAAAAAAAATCATCTGAAGGTACCAAGACCTTGTTGATTAATATTCCGTATCAACTTCACAAATAATACACGATGGTCTTGAAAGATAGATTCTGCGTACTGACGTTAATTATCATCTTAATAACGTGTTATAGTATTCTTTTATTTGTCTTTATTAATATTACTTTTACTGTTAAGTCTGTTTTTTGAGATATCCATTTGACGTGACTCTATACTTATGTATCCCGTCATACTTTGAACGACAAAATTATTTTATTTCTTAATATTACTTTTACTGCTAAGTCTGTTTTTTGTGACATACATTTGACGTGACTCTGTACTTATGTATCCCGTCAGACTTTGAACAACAAAATTATTTTATTTATTAATATTACTTTTACTGTTAAGTCTGTTTTTTGTGATATCCATTTTATGTGACTCTCTACTTATGTATCCCGTCATACTTTGAACGACACAATTATTTTATGTCTACCTGTGCGAATTTCAAACGCGCGATTTAACGCCAGTACTTAAAACCTTCCATCCTTTATGGTTGGATTTTACATAGATAAATAAAATCGTTTAATAAAAAAGCAAAATGAGGATGTTAAATTTGATGTATATAAATATAAGAAGATGTGGTATGAGTGCCAATGAGACAACTCTCCATCCAAATCAAAATTTATAAAAGTAAACCATTATAGGTCACAGTACGGTCTTTAACACGGAGCCTTGGCTCACACCGAACAGTAAGCTATAAAGGGCCCCAAAAATTACTAGTGTAAAACCATTCAAACATGCCTTTTTGTGCTTCTTCGTTACATTTGTTTGTTTTTATAGTGATTAAGATGATAACACAATGTTGACTGCTGTACCCCTATTTTTGACATTTTTACCTATTGTGTCTGTTTGTTTTGTTCACGCATCGTTGTCAATATAATGGAATTCGATGCGACTGTCATACACGTGAGAGGTTTAGCTAGCTATTAAACCAGGTTCAATCCACCATTTTCTACATAAGAAAATGCCTTACCAAGTCAGGATTATGACAGTTGTTATCCATTCGTTTGATGTGTTTGGGCTTTTGATTTTGCCATTTGATTAGGGCCTTTATTTAGAGAAAGTAACAGGATACAAAAGATACATTTAAGTCTGCCTCATATCTTGACTTACATCTAGAAATTGACAATGAGGGTCGGTTGAAAACAAATCTTTACGACAAAAGAGATGATTTCGGCTTCCCATTTGTGACCCTTCCAGTTTTGTTCCAAATGGTGAAGTTGAAATCATCACTTAGTGTTCTTTATGTCGTAACTTCAATCCCGTTCCCTTTTCACGAATGTGACCTACCGAATTAGACTATTTATTTGTAATAACATGAGCAACACGACGGATGCCACATGTGGAGCAGGATCTGCTTACCCTTCCGGAGCACCTGAGATCACCCCCAGTTTTTGGTGGGGCTCGTGTTGCTGTAGTGCCCCTATTTGTGACATGTTTACCTATTGTGTCTGTTTGTTTTGTTCACACATCGTTGTCAATATAATGGAATTTGATGCGACTGTCATACAAGTGAGAGGTTTAGCTAGCTTTAAAACTTTTAAGAAAATACCTATACCAATTCAGGAATATGACAGTTGTTATCTATTTGTTTGATGTGTTTGAGCTTTTGATTTTGCCATTTGATTAGGGACTTTCCTTTTAGAATTTTCCTCGGAGTTCAGTATTTTTGTGATTTTACTTTTTCCTTTCAACAAAATATATAAAAAATGTTATTGACTTTGATTTTTTGAATAAATAGGTAAAATATGTTATTAAACCTTTTGAGATGATTTTAATTTAAAAAAAAAAAAGATATATCACATAAAAATAAAATGCTTTCAGCAGTAAAGAATTTCTGAAGAACTATGCTTGGTTTAATAAGGGAATAAATGGACACTTTAATAGTTAAATTTCATTTTGTTTGTTTACAGGTTTTTTTTTCTTTAACTATTTTTTTTTAAATATGAGGTTTATTAATCAACAAAGGAATAATTACTGCTTATAGTTATTAACAGTTGTTTTGTCATGAAATGCATTAATGAAATGAGATATTCACTAAAAAAGAAAGCCATGAATAAAAATGTTTGCATAAGAATGTTCACCTTATGTGACCAATCAAAGAACTTACTATGGCTCTTTCAATATGAGAAATATTGTACGAAATGGCATATATGTATGCATGTAAATCTTCCGTGAGGTACTAACTGGCACACAAATAAATCTTCTGTTAGGTACGAAATGGCATACATAGACATATTCCATGAGGTAAAAATGGCATGCATAGAAATATTCCGTTAGGTACGAAATGGCATACATAAAGAGATTCCATGAGGTACGAAATGGGAAACACATAAATATTCCACGAGGTACGAAATGACATACATATGAATATTCCATGAGGTACGAAATGGTCAAGGTACAAAATGGCCAGGGGACGAAATGGGGGGTACGAAATGTTTAGGGTACGAAACGACTATAACTCATTTATATTATGTCTTACTTAAAATTGTAAACGTAAACGGTTACTTGCGTTAACGTGCGTAAGTTTCGTTTGAAACTTAAAATCCTCTTATAGGAGTGACTGCCCTGAAATGAGGATTTGTTTACCCTCTTTAATGTTTACAGCAAAAACTAAAGAAGATAGAAAGAAAATAAACAGACTTTAAGATCAGTAATACAAGATCAACAAAACAGAATTATATGCTTCTCTAGAATGTTAGAGAGTGCCCTTTGTTTTAAAATATGCACATAGACCAAGGTGAGTGAAACAGGCTCTTTAGAACCTCTAGTTTTTAAAATAACATAGCATTATCTTTTTTAATTTTTTCTCATTAATGTTGATTGGATATTCATACTCATATATAGATAAGCACATTACGCAAAAACATTTTCGTGCCTGAATATGTTCGAAGCTTATGAGATTGAATAAATTCTCTATCTCTAGCTTAAGCATTGTTTTCCGGGCGAACAGTTTGCTTAGCTGCTCATTGGTAGGCGTACATATATATGTCTAGGTGGTGTGTATTGGTGAGCAGGCTATCGGTCACATCTTTATTGTATGAACTCATCATAGTTAAACCATTGTCGTGACGTCAGCTTATTCATTTACCGTGGATTCTTTTTCTAGAATCAACGCTTCGTAAATCTGTCTATTAAATGGACTCACCAAATTGTATTCAATTGTGTCCTTTATGTGTCTAATTTCATTAAGTTTGAAATGAATAATTTACTGATTTCTGTTCACTAATAGAATTAATTTAAAAACTTACCTTTAATTTTTGTAATTTTTATATGTCTTCACCGGGATTCGAACCCCTTCCTTGATATCTGTTATGTATGACTGACACCAACACATCGACGAAACCTCTCGGCTACCAATGGGTTACAATTTAAATGTCTAGTTTATATATATAAAAGAACATGTGATACGCATCGGTGAAACGGACATACAGGGCTAGTACTTTTATGTATACATAATAGACAATCATATAGTATAAGTTGGTAACCGCGAGGTTAACATGGTTGATATCAATGAATTTAAAAGTCAAGTTAAACGTAGAAACTTGTCGGTTTAGGTTCGAATCCCTGTATTCTCTTTGTTGTCCCTATTCTTTAGTTTTTCCGTTTTTCTTATTTTGTATGCTACTGTGGATATTTCTGTAATAATAGCGGGTTTTCCTGGGTTTTTTTTTTATCATTATTGGCTATTTGACATAACTGAAAAGAAAATGATCTCATTCAATTTGTCCATTTTTGTTTTATAAATAAAAATTGAGAATGGAAATGAGGAATGTGTCAAAGAGGCAACAACCCGACCAAAGAGCAGAAAACATCCAAAGGCCACCAATGTGTCTTCAACACATCGAGAAAATATGCTTTCATCACTTTAACTACATATCTTTACAAATGTATATTCACAAATTCCTATGCGAGTAAATCGTGATGTGTCCAGAATAAGGCTTCTTGATAGAATTTTCAGAAGCATACTTATTATATATACTGTTTATATGTACTTAGAAATGAGTTCGAATATGTCTTATTTTGTAAATTACGGATGACATTCAGATGCCTGATGATTTAAAGACAGACTTGTTATGTTATATTTGTATTTCTCTAATCAATTAATTGTGAACTTAGATTTATCAATGCATCGTTGAACATGATAACGTGGTTGTTTAAACTCACTTACAATACCATCTAATTAAGAAAAGGCTTTAATTTAGAAAAGTCATCAACACAATAGTTCAAGTTAGAGATACAATGAATAAGCGTTGATTCATGAAAAAGAAACCATTCGCCCTCCGGGCTCATGGTTTCCTTTTCAAGAATCAACGCTTGTTCATTGTATCTATAATACATACCACGTTTAAATTTTGTATGGTAGACCCGCGTTTCGTCAACGAAAGTCCCATCAGTACACACAAGGTCAAAGGTGCATGTGCAGCTTCCCATAATAAATGTAATACCACCATTGATTTTCCACTATAAGTCTTTGTTAGATTTGCACTTTTCAAAAAAAAGTCCAGTACTATAGACAAATTTCACATAACATTTCATTGCATATAAGAAAATAACCATCACTGGAAGTTAACCAATCAAATTTTCACCCCTTTTTTTTCCAGTGTACAAGCTTTAGTAACCAGGTAACCTAAGGTTTCCAAAATATTCTATAGAAACACCAACTGAAAAATTAATGGTGCTTTGAAACACCCAAGATATATGTTTATGACTCAATTTTTTTTTACTGCAATGAAATGTAGGATTAATTTCCTACAACTGTCAAATTCAAGGGAATATTTTTTCGACCCTTTTTCGTATGCAACCGGATGTGACGTACTATGGTTTGTTGGTATTACACATGCAATCAGTTAATTTATAACGATAATTCATGTATCAGACGATATACAGAAGCGACTTCATTCCATCTTATCAACAATGATCAGTTATGTTACATTCCCATTTTAAGAGCCTATACACAATCAATTTCATGTCTTAAAGTGAACTTAAGAATGGAACACATTAAGTATTAAAAACATGAAGATATATCAGAAAAATGATTTTCAACAAAATATCACAAAACATTTCAATATGGCAAGTAAATTAAAGTGATAAATCTTGAGAACTAGGAAATCTGACAAGAAAAAATATATTAGAACCAAAATTAAACAAAATTAAATACATCTGGATTAGTGAGCAGGGCGCTTTTGACAAGTTGATATGAAAAAGATCTGATTTTTGATGAAAACAAGTGTTAAACATAATTTCCATATTAAGTTATCATTTTCATCGTGATATGACAAACGATAGGAATAGCCGGCTCTATGTGTTTTGTGTGAATGAAATAATTGTTTAAACATAAATTCCTCACGTACATGTATGAACATATATTAATTTCTGCTGGCTTTATACGTCTCTGGAACACACCGATTTTCCATATATGTAATATGCAGCTTTACGAGAAAAGTTCAGAAAAAAAACAACTATAGGTCACTGTTCGGCTCTCAGCCGTAAAGAAACCAATACCATATGTAGTAAGTTTAAAATGCACCGGCATGCCAAAATGTTAAACAATTCTTTAGAGATTATCAAAAGCCTAATTTATGCTAAAACAACAACGGATAGCCAAGACCGAGCAACACGAAACCATCAAAACAAGTCTCGGTATCTGCCTTCTTTCTTTTGTGTTCCAATTTTAGTTAGCCTATTAACTTAAAAGGAGTTATTTTCAAAAAGAATATCGCCAACTAGAATAAACATAAATTTCTATTTAAATTTTTTCCAACATAAAAAATCAGGAGGCCACATGTTTGTCTATTGAAATTCTACATATCTATTTTTTACTCTACATTATAGTTTATAAACACTAAATATTAACAAACATTTACTTTTCAAAAGATACTGTAAATAATGCAATATAGGGCATGCAAACAACATTTTTGACCTATAGGAACATGGGATTCATTTTCAAGAATTTATCGGATAATTGCAGGATAAAGATGCAAGTCAGAGATTCGTCTTACTGTTGAATATATTTCTTCATGACAACTTTTTTCTTTGTCTGACCGCCGTCAAAAGGAAAATCGAGACGAAAAACTTTGCTTCAAACACGGGCGTCGCTAAAACGATTGTAAAGTACCCACTTCAAAACATATATTTCTATCAACGTTAAAGTATAAAGTAGAAGATTTTTTTAATATTGAAAATTTTTCGTCATAACAACAGTTTTCTTTGCCGGACCATCGTTAAAAGAAAAAAAAAAGAGACGTAAAACTATACTTCAAACACGTGCGTCGCTCAAACGATTGTGAAGTACTATCTTCAAAACAATTATTTCTTTCAAAGTTGTAAAAAATCCTTTAGGTGACATGTGACGATATTTAACCACACCATTTCGTTAAACAATACAATCAACACCTTTATTAATTAGTTCAATGTTGCCGATAGCTATACAATGAAATCAGCTGATTGTTGATTTTCTATCTAAATCTAAGCGAGTTTAAAGGTAATTCCCAGTTGCCTGATCAGGGAAAAAGTTTGAGAAACCTGAAAAAAAGTAAACAAGATGGACGAAGCCGAACCGTTATATTTTGCCAGTTATGAATTTTAAACGCCACATTTTTTTATTATTTCGTTAAATGCGAGAATGGCGACCGCCAGCGGAAACCCTGATCCCATCGAATTTGAAATAAAGGATACAACAGATACTGTTAAGTCTACCTCATATCTTGACTTACATCTCAATTTGACAATGAGGGTCGGATGAGAACAAAACGGTACGACAAAAGAGATTTTCAGCTTCCTAGTGAACTTTCCATTCCTATGTAGCAGCATTCCAGCAACGCCTGCATATGGAGTATATATCTCCAAGTTGATACGATATTTCAGAGCTTGCATTTTCTATCATGATTTTGTTGATAGACGGTTGTTGTTAAACAAAGAGTTCCAAGTGGTGAAGTTGAAATCATCCTCTTGAAAATTTTATGGACGCCGTCGTGAGTTGGTTGACCGTTTTGGAATATCTGTTTCATAGATGACGACGGATATGTTCCAATCGTCGTATTTACAATCCTGTCCTCTTTCCCGCGAATATGACCTACCGAATAAGACTTATCAAGTACTAACTTGAGCAACATGACTGGTGCCACCCATGAAGCAGGATCTGCTTACCTCTCCGGAGCACCCGAGATCATCCCCGGTTTTTCGTAGGGTCGGTGTTGGTCTATTAGTTTATTTGCTAGTGCCTTTGGTATTTCTCGCCTCTCTTTTTATACAGCACCATATTGCACCTTGCAAGTTCCACAAGTAAAAACATGAATTCTATTTACCGTTTGCAGCCATCAGAGGTTGCAAAGATGTTGTATTGCTGCATTGTCACTGGGCTGACGTGTCGTCAGAGTTAGCGGCTTAACGAGACTTACAATTGCGTCTTCCGCATAATGGTTTGTAACTCTAGATGTTCGGGTTTTTCAGGTGTAGCTAATATATCTTTGAGATTTTTTAGTCAGCGTTAACTAATAGTGGGAAACAAAAAATATTTCTCATTTGAGGGAGGGTTAATTTCAATAAGACAACAGTGCGGACAATGGATAAAGGGTTTGACAGATTATGATGAATGGTACATTTGTATTCTAGGGCTAAGAAAGATCTTTCTATCTTTTTCGTGAGCTTAACCGAAAGCTTGCGCAATTGTTTGCTTTCTTCTTATTTTGACTTAGGTTGTTTGCTGCGTTGTCTCAAATGGTCAATGAGGAGGAAAACGCTTTTTCTAATGGTTTAAATGGTAAGGATGCCTTTTAAATTTTTCTAGGTCAAAAATTCAGATAGTAATTTGATAGAATACAGGTACCTGTAGTTATTACATGTCTTTTCGTCCTTTTTCGATTTAACATCAGCGTTCTCAGTTTGGCGTCGACTTGTTAGGTGTGAATGTCCTTTTAAGTATCATGTAAATCTTGTTATTACAATGCTCGCAATATCTCGTATATTTCTTTCAGTTTTAAATGCCATCAACCGGGTATGTATGCCACCACCAAAGATATGCATTATGCAAGATCCCCAATTAAAATGTTGTCGAAAAAAGGTGCGTTTTGGTTTCTCACTAGTATCGTCAATCTGTATGTTTTGTATCTTGAATGTGCTATGGAAGTTGTCAAGATGGTTATCAACGAATTTGTTTGATAGGATGACAGTTTCCTGATACTACTGGTCGTCCCAGAATTCCTCCATTATGAATAACTATACGAAAAAGAATTTGAAGCATGAGATTCAACTTATAATTTTTTTTCAAGGAGTTGGAATGGTCTCGACTCATCTGATCGGCACAAAGCACAAAAAAAAACTTACAAAAAAACTTAAATAACAGATCTATTTGTACTCAAATCTATTTGACCGTTTTGTTTTCAATGCTTGGTGTTTTTTATACAGATAAGACCATTGATTTTCCTGATTGAATTGTTTTACACTAGTCCATTTTGGGGTCGATTATAGCTTGCTGTTCAGTGTGAGCCAAGGCTCCGTGTTAAAGGCCGTCCTTTGACCTAAATTGTTAACTTTTATGTATTGTGACTTGGATGGAGAGTTGTCTCATTGGCACTCATACCATATCTTCTTATTTATATGTGTTTCTTATTTTGTTACTCCAAACCGAGTTTATACATAAAATAATTTCATTGAGTGAAAAAGAGGGTTTCACTATTGAGCAATTTCAATGATTTAAAAATTTGATATGACATAGGTTTTTTGCTGAGTTGTCTCAAACGGTAAATGAAGTGGAATTCCGAGAAGCAAAAATGTTTTTTTTTTCTAATGGTTAGGAATGCTTCGGGAATAGTGTTTCAGGATTACAAAATGCAGGCACTTATTACAATGTCTTTTCGTCCTTTTTAGTTTTTTTAACCATGACGTCCTCAGTTTAGCTTCGACTTGGCAGGTTTGGAAGTCCCTTGGTATCTTCTGCATTTTTTTATAACAATGATCCGTAACATTTTGTAAATATCTTTCAGCTTCAAATGTCATCAACAGGTACGGTACACTAAAAAAATGCATTCTTCAAATACCTCATGAAAATATTTTCGAAAAGGGTGACATTTTGTTCCCATACTAGTATCGTTAATCTGTAAGTTTTGTATCTTGAAAGTGCTATGGAAGTTGTCAAGATGGTTATCAATGGACTTGTATGGTAAGATGACCACTGGCTGATAGTACCGGTCGTCCTAGAATTCATGTATAATGAATAACCATATGAACAAAGTTTTGAAGCAAGTAGACACATAAAAAGACACAAATAACAGATATATTTGTACTCAAACCTATTTGACCGTTTTGCCTTCAAGGCATCGTTACTTATATGACGAACTCCAAAACAAGTTTATACAAATGTTTTAATGAGAAAAAAGGGGATTTTATATTCTGAATTTCACCATTAAGCTATTTCTTTGATTTAAAAATTATGAAAAATGAAAATTTCATAATAAGGCTAACTAACTAAAAGATAAAAAGTACATGTATAAGTTTTTTACAATTTGTTTATTTCTGGAAACTATAAGCTTCTATGTGCACAGTTCAACACGCATTCAATTTCCAATAGCTTTAACTGATATCGAGTTAATATGAATGTAAAAGGCATATTAATGTCTTTGACAAAACAAATCTCTCCTCGGGGACTTTTTTTTATAATTCTGACGTCTCAAATAGGACAGGCGTGTCTTAAAGAAAACAGGACACAGACATAAGTTTCGGAACGTCTTTTACGCAATATAGGAAAGAATACAGTTCAGACGAAAGTACAAACATTTAAGGCTAAACATATATTTGATGCTTATATTACTTTATATATTATCAACTAGACCTAAATGTCGATTAATAGTGGAATTTAGGCTATAAGCAATCATCAAGATCAGTGAAGGTGTTAAACAATTTGTTTAAACTGTTCATGGAGCGGACTTCATAGTTGACCATTCACGGGTGATTGTATCTCTTATTTCTTGTTTCGGAGAAGACCATCTTAAATCCTTTTTTAATGACTTACCATGTTATTATACTTGCCATGACTTACCTGACATATACAATTATTGAAGCTGAAACTGGTGACCTGTATAAGTGATCATCCGCGGTTTTTATGATAGAACTTTATTCTATCCTAAGCTAATATGTGGTGTTTTGTTTACTGTTTACTGCTTTTGAACATGGTTTATATCATGACCAGTTATATTATCACTTTTTTTCTGGTTTTCAAATGAAATAATCGATATTACCGTGTACCAGAACCTATCATTTCCACGTTTAAGGAGTAGTAATTTTGGATGTTTTTAAACCTTGTAAGATTTTGTTTATAATTTAACATTTACTTACTGGTAAATATTATGTTCATAACTTTGAAAAACCATGTGAAGAAGAATCACTATCTCGTTTTCATATTGTCATATTGTTAGTACACACAAGAAATAATTCACATCTGTTTTTATTAACAGTTGTGTGGAAACGTCAATATAATATCCTTTAGAGTTCTGTGCATTGAACTACTCGCTATTCAAACAAACAAACTCAAATTTTCCAAAATTCAAATAAAATGCATTTATATAACTTGTAGTGTCAAATTTACTTTATTGAGAAAAATAGATATTGTTTAATTGTTTGACATTTCAGAAAATGACTTAATTTATCTTGAGTTTTAAACTTACGGAGATTAACTATCGATTTGAATTTTTTGAAATTTTGTAGGGTGATAATTGTGAAATTCGACGTATAAGAACAATCGTCGCAATATATAATTCAGAGGCATAGATGTTGATATCAAGTGTAAAAACAAAACTTTAACATGATACGTCTATGCTTTAAACATAGCTTGAATGACAGTTAAGGTAGTTTTAACACCCTAAAGAATTTACAATGACACAAAGGTCTGAGAAATTAACTTCCTTCTTACGCAGCCATCGAGCCTAGTAGCAGTAAAACAGCAAATTTGTGGATTATATCAAACTTAACTGCAGTTAAGATCGAAATTTTGAAAGTAAGTAAATTTTAAATAGTTTGTGATGATTATTGAATCTTGCAAGAATTTACCGAAAATTCTATTTTCTATCAGATCAAAACAGATAGACTGATAAAATGTTAATGAAAGTCAAACTCACTCAAATATGGCAGTTGTATGTTTTTATAAATCAGCTTAATTATGGTAATCAATTTTATGAGATTTGTTTAGAAATGTATATTAAAAATAATTGATAAAACTTAAACTTGTTTTATGACTTTATCTTTGGCAACAAATGCGTATTTGAACAATTTAAATCAATAATTCATTAGGAAAATATAGCATAACTCGAGCAAAACTTACAATAACAGCAATGGCTATCCAGACCTACTAGAAACTAACTACGTCTATATAAAGTATCTGTTCCCTTAGATTTCGCTTTTCATACCGCTAAGGTTCATACTTGCATGATTGCCGTTCATGGTCCAAAGCTGTGAATATAACTGGTCAAAATCCAAAGCTTCAAAACACAACGGTTCATATCAAGGATACATACATTTTGGTTTTGTATGAAGCAGTAAGAAGCATCAAAACAAAAATATAAATCACAATGAAAATAAAATATAAAATATGTAAGGGTTTATATAAACCATCAACCTGGAAAGTCACATTATATATCCTGTCTGAAACCTGTACTACAAATATGTTACGGTTTACCCCTGCCTTTATGTATTTTGTCGTTACGATCTATTATTTTAACATTCACCATGCAGTGTAGCTATACAGTACAAGTTTCTGTCTATAGTGTTACTTTTTTATGAAAAGCTTTTTTTTAATTATCTTCACAAATGGATCTTTTTTTACGAAATAATTTTTGCGATAAAGTATTTACCTTATATATGCACTGATTGTGTGCAAGTTATTTTTTTTACCATCAGCAATGATGATTAAACAAACCTGATGTTTCCGCATACGTGAAACGTTTTGTAATTTGCAGCGAAAATAATTTTCTCGTGTATGCAGTACTTTATAACCATACTTTCAGTCATTAATTTAGTATTTGGTGTGTTAATAGCGCAATTCCAAATTAGAAACGTACCATTTGAGGATACTCATGTATTACCTTTAACGAGCCTCTAACATTCTTCTACTGCTAAATATATCAAGATTATGTAACATAGTAACGTTCGTTATGATGACGTAAGTGATGTTCATACCGTCGGGAAAAGTATAAATCGGGTAAGAATAAGAGAATTCTTCGGTTAGTGGTCAGATAATTCAAACAATCACTTATATATATTGATATATGTGAAAAGAATCTAGCTTTTAAATGTATTTTCTTATTATAAATCCACTTAAGAACATAAATTTAAATAGATATATATAAGCACATAAATTGTTGCTATTTAACTGTCATGTGATCAATCATGGAAGTTACTCTTTTACATTTCAGTTTGCTTAGGGCAAAACAGTAAGAATTTCAAAGGTTTCCCTTAACTTTTTTTATACAACAGTACATAATTTTATAAACAAACAAAAGTACCAGAGCATTATATATGAATTAAGTGTGTACAAAATTTAAAATATATTTAACAATCCATCTGTGATTTCAAAATAATTTTTATTTTGTACTCATTTCATGTAATTTTTGGTTTAAATTTTGTACACGTTGAGACATGTTTGCCTAGTGCTTGTAGAAGTGTTTATTATGTATTTGTATTTCAGTTAAATATTTCAATACATAATGAACATTGAATTCTGGAGTGATATACATTGTGTTCATTTAAATGCATATACAAAAGGCAGTAATTCTTATTTGCAAATAATTTTTAAAAAAATAATTAAAAATCAAGTTTATCATCAATCAAGAGTTTAATATTCCATGGATAGCCAAAAATACCATAATAAGTTCAAAAAATGTAAATGCTGGTTTGAATTCAAACACTTCTGATTCATTATTTTGTTCGTGGGTATTATTTGTTGTGGAATTGTGAGTAAAGAGAACAATTTATAAAATAATAAAATAGCCTTATTAGTTCGGTGACTGAGGGCAGATATTTTTTTAATTTAATCTCTCCACCGAACACACACATATATAATATATAATTAGAAAGAAAAAAACTTGTACTATAACAATATGCTTGTCGTAACGACCTGACATGGTCACATTTTTTTAAATTGAGGTCAAAGGTCGTCTTAACAAATCTGTGAAAATTTTGGAAGGTTTCAATTTTGACATTTGTTTTCTATTTCTAATCTCTACCTTAATACAAACGATACTGTTTTGGCTTAAGTAATGTTTATTTTTATACATAAACCTAAATCATAAATATTTTCTAAAAACATTCCGAAAAAGACGATTTATAAACAAAACTCCAAAAATCCAGTTTACAACCCCTAAAATGTTAAGAGCACCTTTACCTTATAAATTATTTTAATTTCAGGTAAACATCAAGTGTCATGAAGGACAATATTTCAAAATCATTTTTTTAAAATAGCATATTGGATGAGGTATCAAGCCAGGAGCAATAATACACTACAGTTAAATATGAACTCAAATTAAATTTGCTGATACTATTGTGTTTATAGACTACTCCTTGCTTTTTTTTTTTTTTTTTTTCACAATTATTGCTGTTTCCATAGCATTATCTACTTTGTATATTTCACTTTGGTTAATGTCTAGAGGTATTCCCGTAACAGTGTGGACAACCGCAATACTTATGTTGGTAATAATACTGAACCATTTACCCTTAGCTTGTTTGTCATCGGCTATCGATAACAATGATTTTACGCTCACTCAGTCTGTCAGAGGCCTTCCAGTGGGGATTTAAATAGAGTAAAAGATTAAGTTCATGCATGTGCATGAGAAGAAAAAAGAATGTTTAAGTATTCAACATTCAAATCAACACACAAGGTTTAGTCATCTGCTAGTTATTCATATTATTTGATTTAGGCGATTAGAACCTTTGGCGACCCCACAGTTTAAATGTCTATAACAAGTACGATGTAATAAGTGCGTTACAGACGAACGTTTACCGAATCTGACCCAGCCGATTGATAACCTGAGCGCGTCAAGAAATGGTCTCGTCCACACTGTTATGAAAACGATTATATTACATGATCAGTTTTACACCCATAACCCCCCCCCCCCCCCTTTTTTTCCTTGCAACGTACCAAAGACTTCAATAGGTATTCAATATAAATATAAGAAGATGTGGTATGATTGCCAATGAGACAACTTTCCACAAGAGACCAACTGACACAAAAATTAACGACTATAGGTCTCCGTACGGCCTTCAGCAATGAGCAAAACCAATACCGCATAGTCAGCTTGTAAAGTACCCGAAATGACAAATGTAAAACAATATAAACAAAAATTTATCGGCCTGATTTATTACAAAATAATCAACTAAAAAAATATGATATACAGAAACAAACGACAAACTAGTTTGAAGGCGCGCCAACCCTCCCCTAACTTAGGAAAGTGGTGTAACAGTACAACATAAGAAAAAACTATAAAAATCAAGCCTGATCTCCATCTTCTCCATCAACCATCACAAGACGTGTTTTAATATTTCTTCACATTTCACTTGCCTGGCATGTACATGAAAGGTTCTGCTCAAAGTAGACACATTCTGTTGAGCACACAGATTTTCCTTTACAAGAACAAAAAAGGTCTTGTCCGAAGACATTTGACCCTCGAAAAATACCAGTTTCAAACCATTTTTATCAATCCATTCAAAATTTAACGGAGATCTAATAGGTGGTTTAGGAAAGTGTGATGACATTCAAATGCTTGTCTTCAAAGATGCTCGAAGCAAATGTTGCCTAAATGTTGATTCACAAGGGGGAAGCTTGGCCAGAGACGCATATTAGGCAATCGCAAGTTTTACACGTAATTTATTGAGGTCACTGTGTACGTTTTTGAATTTACTCTTCTAATCATAAAGCAAAGCCACGAGCATTTTTGGAACTGAAAGAAATTCATCTACATCACAGTTTGCCAGGTTTACTAAATCGGACACATCACAACACACCTGCTTCAGAACTTTGAAAACCTTTTTTACCTATACCAAACATTGCCGATATGGTGTCACATCCTAAAATGGCATGTATGACAGGCAAGCATTAACTGACGATGGAATTCAAAGAATTGCATAGTTCATGTATGGGTATAAAACGTCTTGAATCCTTGGTACTGGTTATAGTTCCTGTTTCAAACCAAAGTTCTGCTGTGTTTTTCAGGGAAGACAAATAGTGGACACAAAGACCTAAAACATCCGTGTCAGGGGATTTCACTATGATCCTTCCTGAACAGCTACCACTTCCAAACCGTCTATCGGCATACATTGCGTTCAAAATCATACGCGTATCAGCTTCCTCATGCGTACTGTAAAGCTAAACGCAGTCTTTGACAGTTTTATCACAAATGCTTTTTATGAATTGAGGATCGGAAAAAGTTCTAGCTTAAATAAGTTCGTTATTATTTGCTAGTGCATTAGGGTTCTATTGGTGGTAACAAACAATAAAATTACCAAGAAACTTGAGCATTTTTGCTTATTTACGTTAGTAAACAAAAACATTTTCCAGTCTGGAAGGCAGAGACCTTCAATTACTTTAAATTAGTTGATTGACTCAAACTTTCAGTCGATGTTTTTTAGCATATTATACAATGCATAAAATTTAACGACTTTCGTCTTTTCTTTGGACTTGAAGGAGCAAGTTTCAACGAACTTGCCGAAACGTACATATCGCGGAATTTTAACTGAAACTATCCATCAATTATTTTGATTTTTATATATTTTTACAATCAGACTTTTCTGACAAAGTGCATTTGACGGTTTATGGCAAAAACAAAAAGAGAATATAAACATATACAAACAAACTTTGTTCATATATTAGTGCACTTAATTGAAAATAATTGTATATAATAGCGAAAAAGGTCTTTATTTTATATATCAGTTGAGTGCAAATTATTGACCGTAAGGATTAATAATACATAAAATGTGATGAAACGGAAGTGATAAAGTTCCGTGATAAAATTGCAATGTTTTACTTTATTCTTTTTCCGTTGTTATCTTAAGGCTTCTGATATTTAGGTTCTGAAATTTTTATCAGTAACATGTTTTATGAAGTACAATGTACTACATGCTTAAAATATTATGGGATAGTTTTGACTACTACTATGAAGAAGAAACTAAACTACTGAAAAAGGAATGTTGCAAATTTCCCAATATACTACTAGTCATTAAAACGATTGTTTTTAGAAGAATATGACCATACGAAATTCTTACGACAGGGTGGAAAATAAAGAAGATATATTTGTCTTTATGTTTAGCCCATTTTTAGCCATGTGTTATTTGGGGCTATTAAACTCGAAATTTAGACGACTTTTTACACTTCTGTCACCGCACTATATGTGCTTTTATGCAGTGTTTGTTTTAATGCGAAATGAAGCACCCAAGAAACAAACAGTTTGTTCGCGATCTTCAAAATTCGCAGTACCAGAAATTGCATAAAAATTAAACCTTGGTAAAGCTGAACATGTCCTGATGATAATTATATTTAAATTCTCCATCCCCAAAAATTAACAATATAGCATGTTTAGGAATACGTCAAAATGTTGTTAGAAACTTTGCAAATCCATGATACTGAACTTGATAAAGATTGAAAGACTTTTTAACAAATGTTCCTAGTGTGAAACAAATTTTCAAGACCATGGCCCTACTCCTTTCAAAATGTCTCATTTAACCAAATATAAATGGATCTCTGGTGCTGCATTGTGTGAGTGTATCTAGGATTGAAACAAATAAATTGTACAAGTAGGTAATTTCTTTTACCACAGACTCTTCCGCGAATGATCAATGAATTCTAGTCATAAAATTCTTAATTGGCTAGATCAACGATCATCAATTTAAAATACCTATATTTTATAGCTTATTGCTTTGACTTTTCTTTAATAAATATGAAAATTAAGAAGATGTGGTATGATTGTCAATGAGACAACTCTCCACAAGAGACCAAATGACATATAGGTAAACAACTAATGGTCACCGTACGGCCTTCGCCAATAAGAAAAACTGATATCGCATAGCAACCTATAACAGTCCCCGAATTGACAAATGCATACAATTCAAACGAGAAAACTAACGGCTTGATCCTATAGAAGTTCTTACTTTAAGAATTTAAAAACAAATCGACCACACTGGAATAAAGATAACATAAACAAATATTTTCATTGATCGCTTCATAACATTGGAGTTTCACCTAAAGGCAATTGCATGATGTGTTGAAGACACCGAAGTAAGTGGACATTGTATGAGAAATGCATGTGTACAACATTAAAATGTATTAAATAATTAATTTTCGTTTTGAGGATATTTTAGTTTTATACTCTTTTCATATGAAATATTATGATATAAGACGCTTCGACTTAATTTTTAATTGGAAATTTTGCACAGATTTACTATTAGTCAAATTGATTATTCGTCGTATTTTATCTTTACAGTTATCATTGTATTTTTATATCTTGAGTCCAACATATATTATATTATTAGAACGATCTAATAAAAGATTGCAAATTAAGAATTTCAATTTCTATTCAGCAATTTCTTTGAAGTACATAATGGAATGTGAAAAAGTGCGTTCAATTGAAATATTGTGAAGCTCATGGTGCAATCAGGATTCTACTTCGTCAAAATTATCTCCACCATACGCCAGTATTTTTTACAATCGTGAAAAAATGAAGCCATTGTAGGGATGCCGCGCTGCCAATTTAGCTCTTGAAAACCGATAAATTTATCCACATAGCACCATATCGATCCTTATATGCCAGTTGTATTTTAAAAGACAAATGTATCTACTAGCTATAGAGCTTTTCTGCATTCAGTCAACGTAAAACTATTGTCTGATCGATTGTCAGGTGGAATTTTCGAAAGTTCAAAAACATTTAAAAAAATTCTCATTAAATATTTCGTGGAAGGGCACACTAAAACATTTCAGAGGTTGAAGACTAATAACCCTATATAACACACACGAAAAATTAAGTTTTTTTGAAGTTATGCATCTTTAAGATCCAGTAAAGAAGTCTGTCGTCAAGTACTTTTTAGTAAAAAATTGTTATTCGAACACACCTACTCTGTTGTTATGACTCATTAGAAAGGTATTTCACTTGATCCATGTATTTCATTTTTTAGTACTGTGAATTTTTAATGTTATAAAATCAACATGTAGCCTTAATATATAAAAATAATAGAATATGAAGCGAGATGATGTATCAGATATTTTTGCTTTATACGTTTTCAAGACAGAATTGTCAACTCAAACACGCCCTAACATAAAAAAAGGTGCACTCGACTCTCTCTTTTTTATATGTAATTGTTGCCCTTTTTTTCCCGAAAAACTGTCGCCGGGGGCAGAGATGCAAATTAATGCTTTAGAAAGATCAATCTATTATCTTTCTGTGGAATTTATGTTTATGCACAAATAAGATCAACTTGGATTTGAACCTGCCACAATCGACTGTTTTATGAAAATTTGTCTATAATTTAAAAGTTTACAAATACCTCGAAGCTCCATAGTATAATTAAAGTAAAAACACGTATATAAGATGCATAAAATCCTAAATTATGCACCTTTATTAATCTTTTAAAGCCCATAGAAACAGATTCAAATATACCAATTGTGCTTTTCTACCTTCTCTAACAAAGAGTTCCATTTCTTTTGTTAAATTTCAACTGGGTTTCCGCCTGGGTGATAAATTAGGACACACCAATTTGATAAATAGTTTTTTGGACATTTGCTCTAAAAAAAATGAGGTGAGCGAGCGAATTTTTTTTTCTTTTTATATATTTCTTGAAAATGAGTTTTTGACAGGCGAGTTGTCTGTAAGAGGAGCGAGCGATATCTTTTTTATTTTTAAGTGAAACATGCAAGGGTTATCAAACAGAATAAGAAGGAAAAGCACTGATGTTATGATGCATACACTTAAGGTAGATCATAGGTATATATTTCTTGAGATAGAATTTTCTTATAATTTGCCAAAATGAAGATTTTACTATGCTTTTTTCAAAAATATAATAAAAAGTATGGGTCACCGTGTTATTTTCCAAGCTATGAGTCGTTGAAAAAAGCCTAAATTTGGTTAGATTGTTCATGAAAAAACACATTTGTGTGCATAAAAAAAAATCTATGAGATAGAATTTTGAAATAAATTGTGAGAAGATAGGTTTTATAATATATTTTAAGAAAATAAAAAGAAAAAATGGTGTCACCGAACTTGTTTTCTTGCTACAAGTAAAAATAAAAAATTCCCTATCAGTCCAGTATATATTTTTTACTTAAAGAGTTATCTCCCCTTAAATGGCTTATTTGAAAAAATTGATTCTAAAAACACAGAATTTGATATTTGTTTAAATATTTTGAATTATACAACAAATCACCAAGTGTTCTTTATATAAATAAACAGTCTAACCAATAAATTGCAAATCTGTCTCCAAATTTGCAGATTTGGGCAAATAACTAGACCGATTTTGTACTGGGATTGTACAATTCAAGATGGCGGTATACCATGAATCTACCTTAAAATTCATTTGCCTGTACCAAATCATTGAAAAGAAAGGATGTAAGGTACACATCCATGGCACAAAATCAGTACTTGTACAGAAAAAAAATCACAAAAAGCAAAGGAATAGGACTTTTATTGCTGTTCTTCATCTCAAAGTTACAGTGAGGTCTTCAATGCCAAGCCAATACCCTAACATCACAGCAAATAAGTGTCTTTTTGTTCCACTGTGGTATAGTTTATTTTTGTTTTTTTATTTTCTTGAATCAAGCATTTGTTTGTATGAATTTTCATTGTAATCAATATGGTTAAGGTGCTTATTTGATAAATATTCATGCATGTTCAGGACCAAAATTAGTGAATGAAATATTTCTTGGTTTGCATTAGAACATGCTAAGCAAGATATTCAATTGGCTAGTTAACATGGTTCCGTTTTAAAGCTGAAGTAGATATAAGAAGATGTGGTATGAGTGCCAAGAGACAACTCTCCGTCCAAGTCAAAATTTATAAAAGTAAACCCTTATAGGTCAAAGTACGGTCTTCGACACGGAGCCTTGGCTAACACCGAACAGCAAGCTAGAAAGGGCCCACAAAATTACTAGTGTAAAACCATTCAAACGGGAAAACCAACGGTCTAATCTATATAAAAAACGAGAAACGAGAAACCACATCAACAAACGACAACTACTGAACATCAGATTCCTGACTTAGGACAGGTGCAAACAATTGCAGCGGGTTTAAACGTTTTAATGGTACCAAACCTTCACCCTTATCGTAAGGCCTGTCACCCCATTTGAATAAATTATTCTGACTCTAAGCAAACTACTCTAAACTCTTACACCTTGAAGCAGCAAATATTTAAAAAAAACTCTTAAACGTGACTTAAAAATGGCAATGCCAATGACCTTCACCAATGTAAACAACATGCAAATCACAAGACAATTAAATTGATACTTTCAGTTTGTTACTTTTTGGTGAACAGCCTTTCATGACAATGTTTGAGGTTTTACTAAATTCCACCAAACAAAACATGGAGTTTTTTCATGTTTGAAGACTGTATGGTTGCCTATAATTGCTTACGTTTACTTCTTTTGAATTTGGTGGATAGTTCTCTCATTGGGAATTAACCACATCTCCTTATTATTATAGTAAGATCTCTGTTTGGATGCTAATTACAAACAGAAGGGTATGAGTTCTCACCGAAACCAACCGCTACTGTGAATTGTTAGATGCACTCTGGGAATAAATAAATTCTTAATATCATGTAATTTTTATTTTGATAGTATGATTTTGACATATTTCTGACACAGTAAAAATGTACTGCTTTTCAAATCAAGTTACTTGAATTGTCTATCACCTTTTTGCTTCTTTTCCTGCAGTTCTACAGGTTTTACATAATGGTCGAACAACTGAAAATATTGTATATAAATTTTGTATATAGTCATCCACATCATCTAGTAAATCTTCAGTTTTTCCACAGAAAATGCAGCATGGTGGAACAAAATGTCGCATAGTAGCACCAAAATAATTGATTTCTACTTCAGAGTTACATGACAGACTTTCAAGAACAAACAATCCGCTATCTCCAGGAAAGATATCTCCACATGTGTAGTTATCCTCTTCTCTAATACGAAGAAGTATTCCATCCTGAAGCACAAGAGTTAAAAGTACAGATTTAAATTCAAAATCTACACTGTTTATATAATACACAAGTATATATAAGATTTTTATTAAAGAAAGTTTTACTAGTGTAAATATCAGGTCTGAAAAATATTATATTTAATTCTTCATATGGACATTCTTTTTTGTGATACTGAAGTAGGACTAGTGCATGTGGTCGGGTTGTTGTCTCTTTGACACATTCCCCATTTCCATTCTCAATTTTATGAGTACTCATAGTCACATCTTACTAAATAATGTTAGGTTTAATCAAACAAATGAAAATCTCTAAAGCAACTCTCGACTAAATGGTTTTAATTTGTCCTGTGTATCAAAAGGAGAAAAGGGAGAATGGATTTACACTGGGTCTATCTGTACTGTCAAGAACCTTAAACATTCTAGATGCTTTTAAATGGACTTTATAAACTTTTGGAGGTCTGTTATGAGTGTTACATTTAATAGTGATTTTGTGCCATTAACCGATATTCATTCTTTCTCATACCATTGTGTTTTAAATGAAAAGAGCTGACTTTCTATAATGAATCCATTACTTTTTATCAGATAAAATGTTAAAAAAATAAATGTTATACCTGCTCTGTCGTCATTTTAGTGTTGCTATACACACATCTTAGTTTGAAGCATTCACTACACAAAATCACATCTCTACTTTTTCCTGATTTTAAAACGTCCCTGTTGATTTTATCTGCTTCAGCTTCTAGCCCCTGCACATTTGCGAAAGAAGGTCTGTGTTTGTCATTAGTCATCATTCCATAGAGCTAAAAATAAATGACAACCAAAGTAGCGTTGACATTTATAATGCATAACTATTTGAGCAGTATGCAATATTTAACTAATATTATAGTGAATAGTTACCATTAAAACTATGAACTAGGTTCTGCAACAAAAAAAGAATTGGCTGATAAGATCTTGTTAATATGGATAAAGAAGTTGTATTAATTTATTGGTTTTTTTCCATATAATGCAGGTTGTCTAGTAAATATCCTATGAATATAACACAGGTTATTTTTTATTCATTAAAATTTTGAGAGCTGTATCATAGCATAGACAGATGTGTCCAGAGACCAAAAAGGCCATTTAAAATACACAACTGTCTTTTAATGGGTGTAATGTTAAATTTGTTTTACTTTTATTAAAATGCAAAACTGAAGATGTGAATTTATTAGTTATTCATGTATATATACCCAAATTAATAACTATAAATCATGAAGAAGTGTGTTCCGGTAAAGGTTTCAAACATAAGTTTACTGATCGTAAATGACCGAACTTTCAGCTGACTATGCCGTATGGATTTTGCTCATTGTTGAAGTCTGTAAGGTGACCTATAGTTGTTAACTTCTATGTCATTTGGTCTCTGGTGGAATGTTGTCTCATTGGCAATTATACCACATCTTTATATTTTTATATTAACTGTAACTTTGTATATCCGTACCTGATCAAATGGTTTATTATGTTGGCCTGTTTCATCGGGAATAGGATCTGGCAAAAAATGAAGCTTGCTGAACTCGGCATCATCAAGTCTTATTGGATTTAAGACACAATATGGACAATTTCTACACTTGTTCAGCTGAAACCCATAGTGAGAAGACTTCCCATGCCTTTCAATAAAATCCTTTTTTATATAATTAAATGCATTTCAATTACACAGATATCAAGTATGTACAATCAATATCACATTATATGTCTATTGATAAAAGAACTTTTACTTGTAGGAAAACAAATAAAGTTTATATCAAAAGCAATTATTTGCTAAATGTGCAATACAAGTACACTGTATATGATTTCTGTTTCTGAATTGATTGATTGGTGGAATAAGACTTTACACCTCCTATGCACAATGCTTCTGAATTGTGTTAAATAAAGAACAGAACAAAGCACATGTACACATGTACATGTATGATTTTGACCTCTGACTGCATTGCAATAGGTGTCTTGCTAATGTCATATGTAAGCACATAGCAGGTTTGGTGAACATCCATTTAAAAGTAGTGTCTGTAAAATGTATACATTGTTTAATTGTTTGTATTTCATTACTATGATCACAAGGGGATACAAATTCATTAAAATGGGATACATGTAAAAAGCTATTTTATTAATTGAGAACATAATATATTTAGACAGTATATTTTTTTTTTAATCATTTTGTTAATTATTGGAAGAATTTTTAGGTGATGATGGTAGATCTTGATTCTGGTTAAAATCATATTCACAACTTTAGAGACTCAGGACAATAAAGAGCTTAACAATTGTCTATTGCTGAAGACAGTATGTTGTCCTCTTGAAGTCTTTTGATTGTTTTTGTTACTGGGTTACTCTCTCATAAATTTATATCACAAATCCCCTTTTATTCAAATAAACATGTCCCTTCAATGCCTTTGTATTGGGAGTAAAATACAAATATATGTAAAACATACCTTTAAATCTTTCAATTTGTGTAATTCTTTACTGTTAATTGATGAATTGAGTTTTGTGTGGTCTGCTTGAACAAACTGACGTACAATAACTAGTCTGTCTTCAATTTCCTCCTTTCTTACACCTTTGTATGTTATTATATTTTCCCCTTTCAGTTTCATTCGGCTAGACCTGTTATTAATCTTGTCAATTACTGGATTAATGCTGGTTGAAAAAGCTGCTTTGAAGCCTTCTTTGTATTCTACTAGATTACGTATAGCTGTTAGTGAAGATTTATTTTGATAGCTTTTTCAAATCTCTCATCCATCGTGTTTCTCTCTAAAGCTACATGTTGAAGAGTAAGATCTAATAAAGACATAAAACGTTCCGCAAGATTCATACAGCTATGATTTGGTGCGGTCCTTATTGCCACAATTATGTCTATATCTAGCTGCATAAATAGTTGTACCAAAGATAACTTTACAGTTTCAAATGTGACCCTGTGATCTGGGCCACCATCAGTAAGTAAGCAAAGTACAGGTGTTGTTAAATCAACATTATTTCCAGAATAATGATCCCTCAATATTCTGGTGATCTCTGTGGCATGTATACAAGGACCTGATGCTTCGAAAACCTTGTCTTTAGTGGTTACAAATATTTTCCCTTGAAACAAGCTGTCATTACAGTGTATTGGGATGGTTGTAACCAATGCAACTGATGGAACTATACCAGCCAGATGAAAATCATGATCAGTAGCTACAAGTTGCGGACCTGATGCTGGTGCTAATACCCTATTGTGACCTCTCTCACCTGTAGATATTGGGCATCCTGGTTCCCCAACTGGTACAATAGACGTATCATCAAAGCAAACAAATGTTACAAATTGTTAAAAAGGTGTGAATTGTAATCCTATTGTTTCTACACTTGGAACAGAAGCATCAGGAGGAATACGTTTAATGATTTCTGATCGTAGGTGTTCAACTGAAATTGCTAGTGGCAAGTACAGTTCTTGTGAATGTCGCCTGTGATGATATTGCATCAATTGTTCATCAAAATACTTGCCTAGTTCATCATAAAACAAATCAAATTTAGTATCAATTTCTTTGCCATTAAGCTTCCTGAAATCAAGCAATAATTCAGGGTCATCACTTCCTAGTAATATTTCAGTTACCCGTTGATTAACTTCATCCTGTACTTTATTTTGAGCTTGAATTTCACAACCAGTTAATTCCAAAAACATATGCCTCAAAACACTTTTTGGAGTTTTAATGAAATGTGAATACTTGTTTATAAAACCTCTTCTGATGGCTCTGCTAGAATATTTAGGCAAAGTTGGAGTAATTTTAGCAATTATTTTGGTATTACGCTCTGAGGTTTCAACACTATCTTCTGATGAGGTCTGCCAAACAAAATTTAGAGTGCCTATTGAACCACCATATGCCATTCGAAAAAGCATAATTAGACAAGAAAGTCCCAACTCATTTACATAAATCCGTCGTTTTAAACGATCTTCTGGTGAATAATTGTCAAGATCAATAAACTGTAAATTAGCAACTTTCTTAATAACAGAATCTAGTTTTCCGT
This sequence comes from Mytilus californianus, assembly GCF_021869535.1. Taxonomy (NCBI): domain Eukaryota; kingdom Metazoa; phylum Mollusca; class Bivalvia; order Mytilida; family Mytilidae; genus Mytilus; species Mytilus californianus. Next base: position 126,619,837 of record NW_026262668.1, read on the forward strand.
ATCGGTTATGTACATTCTGCACTGCAGGAATACATTTAGTCATAGAATCCTGTTCTACAGTTCTTGCTGGTTCCGTTCTTTTATGATGCAGAGTTTTATGTCTAAAATTATCTTTGTCAAGTTTTTTTTTTATATTTAGTTAAACACTTAAGAAGAGCCTCCATACAACACCTTATTTTGCGTTTACTTTGCATTGATAGGAAACTGAGTGCTTTTGCAAGATCAGAACAAATAATATCAAGTTTTTCAGATGTCACAGAAGGTGCCTTATGATGAAATTTCCAGAAACTATTATACCCGTGAAACGACTGAAACATAGTGGGAACTTGACATCCACTTTCTTGTAGTCTTTTATGGATATGATCTATATACCACAAATCCTTTTTCAGTTTATTTAACACAATTGTCCCCGATTCCAAAGTATCTGATGTCCACCCACACTCCATTGTACCAGCTATGTCAATAAGGTCAGACAACAGTTTCTCTGGGCCTATCAATTTCTCCTTGCCCTGTTCACACGATGTTGGTTTAGGTTTTTTTGGAAGTTCTATGTTTTTTTTCACAAACACTGCAAATGCATTCTTTTTAGGGGGACCAGTTGGTATTTCAGTTAAATTATTGTTTGGATCTGAGGGTGTTCGTCTTTCTACTAGTATTTCAAAATTCACAAATTTACAGTCGCCCCACACAGAAATATCCATGTCAGTGCCAACATTGATAGGTGATGCCGACGTTTGTTGACGAATTAGTGTGTGTGTTTGATATCATCAAAAGAAATATTGACGGACTTTACTCTTTTCGCTTCATAGAAAATATCTTCAAATGTAAATGATGACGAATACCGGATAGCTGTTTGTTCAATGATTGTCTGCCCACGGCATTGAGCCGAAACCACAACATCTGATTAACTTGCCAATTTTGATTTTTATTTCCTTTCACATTTTATTGATGGATCACACGTGCGTTTGAACCGAGATTTGATTATACGCAAAAAGAAAGCGTCAGTTTGAAAAAAAAATTGAAGGCAAGAATAATTTCGGAGTGGCATGCGGACCAAAAAAATACGGAAGCGGTAATTATTTTTTGTTGTTGAAAAGTTGATTTCTCCAAAACAGGAGCGGGAAAATCCAAAGAACTATTAATCAAATTGGTGTGGCCTTAGGTAAAAATATTCTGGAGACGAGTTCTTGCTTATTCTTTCTTACAGTAAAAACAGTATGCGACCAATTCGAACTGACAAATTATCAAAATCGACAACTAGTGACTCAGTTTGACGATTTCTTTAGCACAAAATATCCTAACAACTTATAACGCCCTCTCTAAATATTCTCCTTCCTTTTTGTTTTTTATTTTAAACTTTCTTCCGTTCATGTTTAAGGATAAGTCATTTTTTTTCTCTCGATTATATGAATAGTGTGTTGCGTATACAAGCGACGTCTGACAATTTTTTTGTGGAATAAAGCTTTATCTCACGATTCGGTGTAGGAGGTGTACGTTTTACAAAATGAAAAGTGGGTACTGACAAATCCGCGTTAAAATATATTATTGAGAGAAACACTCGCAGCAATCGTTTCCTGAACATTTCACTGAAAATGAAAATTCTGTAATTGACAATTACAGCTTCTTCGGTTAGTGTTTTTCTTCGACTCAAACATTTAAACGGAATACTAAGATAATTAAAACCATCACTTATATATATGTTTTAAAAAATCTAGTTTTTCAATTTTTTTATTATAAATTCCTATACAAATATACATATATAGCAGCTATAAAAGCACATACATGGTCCCTACTTGAATGGAGATATCAAGTGAATTATTAAAGTAGTTAAGTTTTTTTAACTTGAGTATGCCAATGGCAAAATTGTAGCGATTACGATTTTGCAATGCACAATGCACATTGATTTTCTTTTAAATACATTAATACATTGTATTTATGTCCAACATAAAGGTCAGTAATTCATATTTGAAAATAAAGAAGTCAAGAATTTAAAAAATTTGATTAAAAGTGAAATGTATTGTTATTCCTAGGTTTAATGTTTTAAGGACTACGAATAAATACCATAATTAGTTCGAACCTGTACATTTGTGTTTGAATTCATATACTTCTGATTCATTATTTTGTTCGTGGGTCTCAATTATCGTTGACTTAGTTGATATAAAGAATGATTGATAAAAGTGTCCAACAATATACACATATCCTTTACTGCAATGATTTTGACTGTGAAATCAATACCCACTAGGGTACAATTATCCCGCAATGCACGAAATTCGAATCAATAAAAACTTTACTCCACAACACTAAAAATTGCATAAAATTCAAATTTTGTTGAAGATGTCCCGATAAAAAATATATTACATTCCCCATCTCTAGACATTAATTAAATGATAACATGTTCAAAAATACGTCATAACATTGTTAGAAACTCTTATGAAATTATACATAACTGTACTACTGTGAATTTAATAAAGATTGAAAGACTTTTTAAAAATGTTTGTAGTGTGAAGTGATTTTCAAAGATCATGGGTTTACCTCTTTATGAATGTCTCATTTGACTAAATATAAGTGGATCTCTGGTGGTAAATTGTGTGTTAGTATCTAAGATTGAAACGGAAAAACCGAATCAGTACGTGTTTTTCATCACAAACTCTTTATCAAATTATTAATGAAAGCCAGTCAAAAAATTCTCTGTCACTGGTTGATTGAGCATCAATCATTACTTGCAAGTACCTACATTTTATAGTTTTTGCTTATACTATTCCTTTGATAAGTTCCCATAGCAGTTCCTTTTTTAGAATATAAAAGCAAATCCATCATGAGTCCACATTGAAAAAATATTTGTATTTATTGCTTCATAACTCTGTGTTGCGCCTGAAGGCAAACAAGAGTTGTTTTTCCCTCCTTTGATTTTAAGGCATGATTTGCTGAAGACACCAAAGTTAATGAACATTTTATTTCAAATACATGTGTATAGAATTAGGATACACTAAAGTGTACTCCATTTATATAAGTTAGAAGTATACAACACGCTTCGACTTAATTTTTAATTGGAAATTTTGCACAGATTTACTATTTGACAATGGTTTATTCATCGTATTTTATCTAAAAAGTTATCAATGCATTTTTATTTTTCGAGTCCAAACATATATTATATTATCAAAACGCTGTCATAAATGATTGCAAACAAAAACATTTTTAAAATCCAAGGTGAAACTTAACTATTGTAATTATTGTGTCATGAATAACAAAGAATTACCATAGCAAATTATATTCAGCAATTTGTTTGAAGTACATAATGTAAGATGAAAAAGTGCATTTAATTCAAATCTTGTTAAGCTCTAGATGTCCTATCGACTCACGATTATATTAATATTTTCACAAAAACAACTGACAATGTCCGAGTGATAAATCAGGAAAAACTATTCTGGTGACGAGTTCTTGTCGATCGCAATCTCAAGGTAAAAGCAGTTTGCGACCAAATCGAATTGATAAAATTAACAGTATCGTTTTTATGGAGAATAATTTGTATTTTTGTCTTCCAGTTCAATTGTATTCTTTCTTCAACGAATGATTGTTATTCTACCTTAGGATCCTTTTTCTTTTCTTTAAATGTATGATATCTTTAATATGCACACGACAATAGCAACAATGACATCACCATCAAAAGGGACTTCTTCTTTATTTATTTTTAATGTGCATTTATACCTATATCTTTTATTCGTCTACTGATTAGACAAACCCTTGTTATCTTTCGACGAATATGTGCTTGCTACCAATTAACACGCAACATACGTTTCCTTCGGCAGAGTACATTCATAAGAAAACAGATCATATTTTTTATAACTCCAATGACAACTTTGTTCTTATTCATTTAAATAATAACCATAATTTATTTTATTTGTTTAAAAAAAAACAGCTGAAAAACAAACATCATGTTTAAAACTTCCCTATTGATTACATACGTTTCTGGTGAAGAATGTGTAAGCGAGAAGGGGTACTGACAAATCCGCGTTGAAAATAAATTATTATTGAGAGAAACACTCGCAGCAATCGTTTCCTGAACATTTCGCTGAAAGTAAAGATTCTGTAATTGACAATTACAGCTTCTTCGGTTAGTGTTTTTCTTCGACTCAAACATTTAAACGGAATACTAAGATAATTCAAACCATCACTTATGTATCTGGACACATGTTAAATTGATAAATTGGTGGTGCTTAAGCTCCAGTGGCAAGTATTTCATGGATGTTCAGGACGATGATATATGTTAAAATAATCTAGATTTTATCATTTGTTTTTTATTATAAGTTATCATAGGAACATACATATACATCGGCTAAAAAAGAACAGAAACGGTCCCTATCTAAGTGTAGATATCATGTGAACTATTATAGTAGTTACTCTTTTTCTTATGGGTTTCATAGAGCAAAATTGTAGGAATTTCAAAGGTTTCCTTTTACCATTTTTCAATAACGGTATAACTTTGAGAGTACACAGAAGTTCGAGAGAATTATATTTGAAATGAGTGTGCATAAGATCATAAAATATAAATCTAAATAATTTTCATTTTGTACTCATTTCATGTAAGTTTTGATTTTAATTTTGTACATGTGAAGACATGTTTATTTAGTGCGTGTAAAAGTGTTTATTGTATGTGTATTTCAGTTAAATATTTCAATACATAATGAACATTGATTTCTGGAGTGATATACATTGTGTTTAGTTAAATGCATACATAAAAGGCAGTAAGTCATATATTGACGGAATTTAAAAACGCAACATTCATTTTGTTGATTTTTTAACCAAATCATGATTGATCCTCATACAATTACTATTCTTACCATACTTGCCATACTTCTTTTTGATTAGAAAAAATCAACATCTGACTTACCTGTGGTGAACATACCGGATTATTGAAGTCGCACGAATTGCTTAAAGCGAAATTTGAAACCCATAAATAATTTTTTTAGGGTTTTTTTTCTTCGTGAACAATTCTTTCAATCCATACCACACTTAAATCAGTTTTAAAATGTTGCATCTCCATATGGCTAAGACTGCGCAATGAAAAACTGAATCCGCGGATAAGAATATTGCAGACTGGAAAACGTGGACATGCTGTAACCAGACCATTTGACGTCAGAAACTCGTGTTACTGTCCTTCCAACAACGATACTGGATGACCATCAATGACCAGATCAATATGTAGTGACAACGCCACGTCAATAGAATTTGATTACGCAAGTCATTTGGGAGACATAATTACGGCCGCAACTTCAACTGTTATTCAAATTGCCGAATGATACGCCACACAAATTCATGTCATAAATGTTTCCCATAAACTGAAATGCCAAGGAATCGACTGCAGAAAAACATTTAAAGCCCTAAAGTTTCTACCGTATAATTGCCAAAACACACTGTAAGGGGGGTCAAAGGCAAAACAGAACTCAAAACATGCCCAACAGAATTGGTTGACCTTTCTGACAATCATTTTGGCGTTGGTTACAGGCAGTCATTGCTTACGACAGTGACACATTTTCTGATAAGGGGAAAACTAGGGTTTCAGTGAATACCACATAATTTGAACATTAAAATTGACGTAATCAATAAAACTTTCGAACTTTGGAAATTAAAAAGAATAATCTAGTGTTGCGTTTCTATAGTCGGTCAGTATATTTGAAAATGATGTCAAGAATTTCAATAATTTAATTAAAAATGAAATGTATTCTTCTTCAAGATTTGACTTTTTAAGGACAACCAATAATTACCATAATTCGTTCAAACAATGTAAATTTCATTCATTATTTTGTTCGTGGTGTATTGGCCTTTTCTTGGGGAAAAAAAAAATTTATAAAAGCGTCCAACAAAATACAAACATCTTAAGTACTTGTATGCAGTGTTTGTTTTACTGCAAAAGCAAGTACCCAAGAGTGTACAACTTTTCTTCAATCTATTAAATTTGAACCAATGAAAAAATGACTCCGCAGTACCAAAAATTGAACACTATTCAAACCTTGGTAAAGCTGAATTTGTCCTAATGATAATTTATTAAATTGTCCATATTCAGACATTAATTGTATGGTAACATGCACAGAAATACGTCAAAATGTTGTTAGAAACTATTCAAAACCATGATACTGTGAACTTGATAAAGATTCAGATGATTCGAGTGTGAAGTAAATTTCAAAGATCATAGACATAACCCTTTAAAAATGTCTCATCTGACCAAATATAAGTTGATCCCTGGTGCTAGTTGTATGTATGTAACTAGGATTGAAACTGTATTAGTAGGGGTTTTTTTTCATCACGAACTCTTTAGAGAATTATTAATGAAATCCAGTCAGAAAATTCTTAATCGCTTGTTGCTAGTCCATTGTTCATCACTTTAAAGAAAGATAAAAACAATATAACTACATTTCATACTTAATGCTTTTATTTTTCTTTGACAAGTTACTCTCCTACTTTTAGAATATAAAAGCAAATCAACAATGTGATCACAATGAAAGCAAAATTTTCTTCATAACTTTTAGTTGAGTCTGAAGGCAAACTGGAGTAGTTTTTTCCAAATTAAATTTTAAGGCATAATTTGTTGACGACATCGAAGTTAATGAACATTTTATTTGAAAAGTATGTTTACAAAATAAATATATGTTAAAGAATTTTCGTTCCTAAACATCTGTTATTTTGTATTCCATTTGTATACAATACTGGTATCAGTATACAAGACTCTTTGACCCTATTTTACTTTGATTGGAAATTTTTACTATTTGTCAAATTGTTTATTCGTCGTATTTTATCTAAACAACTATCAATGCAGTTTAAGTCCAACATATATTATTACAACGCTGTCATAAAAGATTGCAAATCAAGCATTTTTAAAACTCAAGGTGAAATTGAGCATATTGTGATGCAATGTATTTAGTGTCATGAATAACAAAGAATTACCATAGCAAATTCTATTCAGCAATTTGTTTGAAGTACATAATGTAAGTTGAAAAAGTGCATTCAATTTAAATCTTGTAAAACTTAGGATGTCTAAACGACTAATGATTATGTTAATATTTACACAAAAATAACTGACAATGTCCCAGTGATATATCAGGTAAAACTATTATGGTAACGAGTTCTTGTCGATCGCATTCTCATGGTAAAAAGAGTATGCGACCAAATCGAACTGATAAATTATCAAAAAGACAATTGAAATTTTGCAGTCTGATGATTCAATCAGCCAAAAATATTCTTACAACTGATAATGTCTTGTAAATTAATCCCCTCTTTCCTTTTTGTTTTAATTCAAAAACTTCTCTCGGTCATGTTTAAGGGTATGTGAATAAAAGTATCGAGTGTATATGAATAGTATGTTTCATGCTATGGTTAGACAAGCGACATTTGGCAATCCTCTATTGAATAAACCTTTATCGCCGACTATTTCCACATTCGTACAACCCGAATAATTCAGTCCCTCCCCGTGATCGACTCTCCCGTTTGCAAGGGCCTGAATTTTTTATACGATAAAAATGTGTCGCGAATCACAGATTTTGATAGGTGCTTTCTGGGTGAGAGAGCCCATCAGCAGACAGCTTAATGTTATCAAAATAGAAAAATCCAGAGCTAATTCCGAATGGTAATTGACGATTTTCCATTGACTAATTCTTCAGGCGTTAATATAGCTATCGCAGAGCTGCTGAATATTACAACTTAATTATTCGGGTGAACATTCTTTTGAAAATAATGCGTGTGGTGGCACTATTCAATCAAAGACCTCGACCACTTTTGAAACCGGAATTAACCCTTGTATTTGTGGTGTTCGTGTTGCTCAAAGTTTCTTTTTTAGTATATTATATAAGGAAAATAAGTTGTCCTTTGCTTGCTGTTCAAGTGTTATCTTTCTTCAACGAATGATTTTAATTGTACCTTAGAATTCATTTCTTTTCTGTAAACGTATGAAATTTATTATATGCACACGACAATTATTTTTTTTTTCGGATAGCAACAATGATATCAACATCAAATTGGACTTCTTCTAGATTTATTTTTACTGTATATTAATACCTCTATCTTTTAATCTTTCACTGATTAGACAAAACTCTTGATATTGTACGGCGAATAGGTGCTTGCTACCGATTAAACGTACCTTTCATTCAATCGAGTGTAAATTCAAAATAAAACCGGTCTTTTTTTTTCTTTGATGAAATATTTGATTCTATTCATTACCTGGACACATGTCGAATGAGACCATGATATTTGTATTACAGACATTGTCGGTTGATGAAGACCGAATAGTGACCTCTAGATGTCTTGTTTTGCTTTTATTATGCTGTTTTTTGTTTAAGTAATAACCATAAAATTTATATTTGTTTATAAAAAAAAAACAGCAGAAAAACAAACATCATGCTTAAAGCTCCCTTGAAGACCACATATGTTTTTCGTGTAGTAGAGTACGTTTTGTGACATCGAAAAGTGGTTCTGGAAAATTTGTATTTAAACAATTGTTACTGAGACGACCGCTCGTAACTTTGTTTCATGAACATAGAGCACATCCTTATTGGTTGTAGCATGATTAAAAAATGTAAACTGTTAAAACGGTGGGCAATTGTAAAAAAATCACTTTATTTTTTCTAGAGAACCAATTATGACTGATACAATTCCTACAAATAGTCCCAAAAGTAAAAGCACAGAGGCGTAAGTAGATACGTATTGAATTGTCAAAACTTTGTCAAATATTGCGTTTCGCTGTTCATTGATTGATTTTTTCTCGCTTAAAAGATTATTGCAAAATGGTTTCTCTGATTTGCAGCTTTCTGAATTCAAAGAATTGTGTTAAATTGGCAAATTATTCCTTTTATCATGCAAATCAAACCTCGTGACTTACAAAGACTTTTTACCATTTAAAAGTAGTCAATATAACAATCATTGTTAGTTTGTCAATATCTGATAACAGTTGATACTTATTGTAAGTTCACTAGTCAAACGGGTTGAAATGTGGATATATACGAAATTCCTAAGGTTTAGAGTAAAGAAAGGCAACAGTAGTATACCGCTGTTCAAAACTCATAAATCGATAGAGATAAAAACAAATCCGGGTTACAAAATAAAACTGAGAGAAACGCATCAAATATAAGAGGAGAACAACGACACAACAAAAACACAACATTAAAATGTAACACACACAAAAACGAACTATAATATAACAATGGCCATATTCCTGACTTGGTACAGGACATTTTAAGAAAAAAATGGATGGTTGAACCTGGTTTTGTGGCATGCCAAACCTCCTGCTTTTATGGCAACGTCAAACACAACACCGAAACGACAACATCACATGACAGGACCACAATACAAATAAATGGGAGAACATATAGGACAAAGAAACACACGAATAATAGCTAGCAGAAGGTACCAGGCTTAAAATTCAATACGCCAGACGTGCGTCTCGTCCACACAAGACTAACCAGTGACGCTCAGATAAAAAAAAGTTTGAAAGCCAAAACAAGTACAAAGCTGAAGAGCACCGAGGACCAAAACTTCCAAAAAGTTGCGCCTAACACGGCCAGGATTTTCTGCCTGGGACAAGAACATCCTTATTATTTAGAATAATTTATAATTTTGCAAACAGTAATTATTATAAAATGACTATATAATAGATATACATGATAAAACCAAAGTGGGGACTAACTACAGAATAAAAACGGATACATTACATAAAACAACTTAATCCAACATATAAAAATACACAGCCGAGTTAGCTAAAGCCTCAACGCACAAAGTGACGTCACATTTGAAATTCTAAAAAAACACACAAAGTGACGTCACATATGAATTTGTAAAAATATTTCCCAACAATAAGATAGGATTAGGATTGATTCAAGATAGATTTGTAATACTGCCATTACATTTATTAATAACAATGAAAATTACAATACTTATTAATATCAAATTGTGGTAGTAATTAGATAATTAATTGTATTATCTAGCTATGTCGGTGTTTCTTCTGAATCAAACTGTAAACCAAATATATCGTATAAATTTCGTTGAACCAAACTGAAATCTAATAAATGAAGGGGGTGATTAATTATCTATACCATAACACACGAATATAACAGAAAATACGTTAAGACATTTGACAAAATCCGACGAGAACAACAAATATAACATCAAAATTAAATACAAAAATAAAATAAATAAATAGAGAACAGATACATAGTAGGAAACATATGATGTTCATAAGACGGTAGCTTTCAGTTCCAATTTTGGTGAAAATATGTTCATTTACACTCTTGCATGTTCACACTATACGGATTTCACTAACAGGTGTGTACTCCTTAAAAAATAATTGCTGCAACAGTTGAAGAAAACGACTGAAATCTTCACTTTTTTTAGGTCCTTTTTGGTTAATATAGCTGTTCAACTGTTTCGGTTCTTATAGATCCTTGGCTTTCAAATATTCGGCTTTGAGCGTTCCTGATAAAGGTAAATCCAGAAAAGTGCTTCGGACGCATGCAATTTATAACGTGTTGTTCTCATTTTTTTCAAGTTCTTCTGTCACTATCACGAATTGGTTGACCGATACGATGTGTCTCAACTTCCTAGCAACATGTATTCGCTGTCTTAGATTTTTAGATACTAGTATCTCGTCGTCTGATCTGGGGTCAGTTGTTCAACTTGTCGTTAAAATAAACGAGTCGTTAAATTTTACTAATCACTGCGTTAAATTTTAATCAGTCCCTTATCATGTTCTTCAACTTGTCGTTAAATTTAACGAGTCGTTTAAAATTGTCAAATTGTCGTTATATTTAATCGACCTCATTGAGGTTGATTAAATTTTAAACAGTTGATAAACCTCAATCTAAGATGGCAGTCAATGTTATGTTTCAACCACCTGTGGTAAGAAGGGAGCGACATTTTCGAGTTTTGACCCTCTTCAAAGGGAATTTACTGATGAGGAGTTAAGGCAGAGGTATAGATTTGGAAAGGAGACCATTGAGTACTTGTCTGATTTAATGAGAGCAGATCTGGAGCGTGGGACAAACAAAGAGACAGCACTTTCAGTAGAGCAGCAAATTATGATTGCCTTGCGGTTTTATGGCAGTGGATCTCAATTGCAAGTTGTTCGGGACACAATGGGATTTGACAAATCAACTGTGTCTCGGGTGATTGGCCATGTGACGGAGGCGTTAGTTGCCAGAAAGGATCAGTTCATATCGTGGCCAGATAACCAGAGAAAGAACATAATAAGGGCTGGATTTTACGAAAAGGCTGGTTTTCCAAACGTGGTTGGATGCATTGATGGGACCCACATACGGATTACTGGGCCTAGCGTTGATGAACCGGCATTTGTTAGCAGAAAGGGGTTCCACAGCATCAATGTACAAGCAATTTGTGACCATGAAGGTAATTTAAAACACTATATTTTACCTATTTTATGTTTACAACATGCATTATGTGTGCGTCCTTTTTCTTGATATCTTCAATCGTCCTTGACCATATACAATATTAGCTGGTTTTCTGTTTAACTGGTTATCAGCTAATTAGAAAATTGACGTAAAAAGAAAGACAACTCAATCTTGTCATATATTTTTTATTGGATCCGTAAATTGCTTTTTACTTTCAAGTATGATAGATCATGAGATAGATTTATATTCAACTGCTAAGTGTTTATGTTTAACATAAATTTTATTTATCACAATAGTTTTTAAAGATGTGCCCACCCACCCCTTATCTGTTTTTTTTTTTCTCAAATTTTACAGGGATTTGGGGGTAAAATTCGGTCCGGCCTCCTTTAGAGAAATAAACAAACAAATAGTGTGCCTCCTTTTCAGAAATTCTGGATCTACCTCTAAATGTTTTTGTAAGAAAAGACAGAACCCCCCCTAAAAAAAAAAAACCAGAATAATTGTCCAATTATCAAAATATTTAGCCCCCCCCCCCCTCCGGTAGGGAAATAGTGACCAATCACTTAGCCAGTCATTGTTCAATAAATTTGAAATTTTAATAAGGGAGCATCACTTCGATGCTATGTATTTTTTATCTGAATAATCTTGTTTTCATCACATTGCAAATTCGGCCAATATTTTAATGACCGTGGAACTACTTTATTCACAATCACTGCCTTGCTTTGCTTTGACAAATACATTTTGGACCTACCTTTTCCCATTTTTGAATTATCATATTTTTGTTTAAAGATAGATTCACCAACATCAGTGCTAGGTGGCCAGGATCATTCTGATATTTTCAGAACCTCAGCCATAGGACAACATCTTGAGAATGGATATCAAGGAATTGGACAAGGTGTGCTGTTAGGTGACAGTGGCTATCCCTGCAGACAGTTTTTGCTGACACCATACAGACAACCAGCTGCTGGTAGAGGTCAAGCAAGGTTTAACACAAGGCATTGCTCAATAAGGTCAACAATAGAAAGGACTTTTGGAATATGGAAGAAGCGCTTTCATATTCTAGGATCAGAGGTACAAATAATTCTTTACACATAATCATAGTAGTAATATGAATACTTGACATAGTGTATGCCCTTATAATTGAAAGTTATGGGGTTTTTTTCTTGTGAGAGCTGTCTACTAAATATTTCATTATTACATTTTTTCTATTTCTTTAAATCTAAGTTGAGGTAATCATATTTGCCCTCTTCTATGTCGGGGCCTTTTATAGCCTACTATACGATATGGGTTTTTCTTATTGCTGAAGGCCGTACGGTTGCCTATAATTGCTTACATCCACTTCATTTTAACTTTGCAGGATATATAGTTATCGCATTGACAATCATACCAAATCTCCTTATTTTTATATATAAGAAAAACGAGAAAACAGAAAAATCAGTTGTATAAGGGCCGATCAAGCTGACCTCGGAAACAGGTAAAATATCAAGCCGGGACAAAAACACAATCGACAACTCATCACACAGATCACAACCCTAAAATTATACCGAGAACAGGGATCCCGTTGGAAAATTGGTAATGTGGGTTCGGTAAATTCAGGTGGTCCGGTTGGGGTAGATGCTCCAAGTTAGTCATTACTATAATTTTTATGAATTGTGAATGAAACAGTTGGACTATTTGCTCAGCTTCATCCCTGATTTGGTCCTTTTTTCATTAATAGTGTTTTCGAATATGCACATGTCACATTGTGTTTCTCTATCTAGAAAAGAAGGTCATTTTTTTCATAATAGATTTATTTTATCTCAGACTTATTCATGTGTACTTGTCATGCTGCCCATCAAGGGCCCTTGATTGGAATAATAAATATTCTTATTCTTATTCTTATTTATGAGCAACGTGATCTTACTTACAAATAGTATTTCTGTCACAGTTCAAAATTAGAAATAAATTTTTTCAAATTGTATTCCAGATCAGAATGAAACCAGATAAAGCTTGCCGAATCATCATTGCTTGTGGTATTCTGCACAATATTGCCATCATGAGGAATGAACCTGACGTTGCAAAAGAACAATTAATGGACAATCAACCACAGATGCCACCCTATAATGGTCAACAGGACGGAAAAGGCATACGGGACCATTTTGCTACCACTTTTTTTGCCTAATAAATTGCATGTTTTTATTTTTCCATATGTTCATCAATTGTCTGTCATTAATTGAGGATATTTGAAAATTGCAACATATTTTTACAAGATCATTTTAACATTTAGTCAAGAGAGGAAGTGTGCATTTTCGGCTGCAAAATTGGTACAGTAAATGGTGAGCAGTTAGTCGCCCAGAAAATCAAAAACTCAATAGCCAAGTACTTCAGTATACAAATAAGAAGATGTGGTATGATTGCCAATAAGACGACGGGGTATCCCGAAACAACAATTAGTCCAAGACCAAATGTCGTCAATATCAGCAATTATAGGTTCCAGTGAGACAATTGTACAACAATTCAGATTAGTCAAACAAACGGCCAGAATTATAAAAAAAAATAAACCAAAAAACAAATATGAAATACATTAACAATTGACAACCATTAAAATTACAGGCTCCGACTTGGGGAAGGTACAAATAGAATAGTTGCAGCGAGGATCCAAACATATTTCGTTCCTTGCAAGCTGTCATAAATGTAAAAATAATGAAACCTAGAAGATAGCTTTATGTTCATGCTGTTGTACAATTATATCCTTAAATAATTGAGTTTTTGGTTGAAATACTTGTCATTTGTTTATAAGTTTTTGATTCAGGCATCACTTATGATTCTTTAAAAGATGGAACTGTGCATTTGGTGTGGCAAAATTGTAATCCCTAATTTCTTCTACATAGGAGTTTGTTCACAAAATAAATTTGTTGGCCTCATAATAATTTCTAAAATAAAAATCAACAATATAACAATGTATTTAATATGTTTAAAACTTAGAGGCAGGTGCCTGTTAGAGGGTGACCTGTTCAGAATTGTCACCCACTAATTTCTGTAATAGTTCTATTTGGAGTTATAGATTTTTCTTTTCTTAGCTATAGGTCCATCTGAACGTTCTCCTTCTTTTGTTTTCTCAATTTACTATGCAGTGCTTGATACTGTAGGTCATCAATATCTTGCACTGTAACCTTTTTCAAGGGTGTTCTCACTTTCCTAAAAATAAAAAAAACATAATGTATTTTTTTAAAGATTTTATAATTTGATGACTTTTTTGATTGATCGATACCAAGGCATACTTCCAACCAAATAGCTACTTACTACTAAGGGACCACTTCCTATATACAAGGTGATAGGACGTGCCACTGGAATAGGTCACTTTTCCGGCTTGAAAATATGTGAATAGGTGAGGAAAACTATCACAAATATATGATAAGGTAAAAAAATTCCAATTACTTGTATATAAAAAGCCATGTCATTTTTTTCACAGCCGAAAGTCTCGCCGTAAGTAAACATTACATACAGAATCTTAGCCTTAAATATTCCACTTTTCCACCACACCACACGAAACCCAACCAATATGGGGAAAGGTTACATTTTTACCTACGCAATATAGGAAAAGGTATACATTTTAAAGATCTAAATTATATGAAAAGGGTGGGGTAACAGAAACCCAGCGGCACTCCTATCAATTAAGTATTGAAGTGGTTCCCCCGAGACTTACTACGGTGCTGACATGACTTGAATACAACCATTTGTTTTTAATAATTTGATATGTCCCGTCATGAATTCACATTTAAAGTATTTATAAGGAGATATATCACTGTAACATAAAGCTATGTCCTTAGCAGAATTTGTCAATACTTTGTTGGTTTAGGTTTGAAACATTGTCACGGTTAGTGATATTAATGACTGCATTGTCATGAAGAACTGATAGCAAAATCTCACTTTGAGGTTCATTGTTTGAAAATATAAACATGCATTGACAAATTCAATTTTATAACAAGAAAGAAGTGTTGACCAAATAAACTAGCGAAACCTGTTTACACAACGTCATATTTTAAAAGAGTTCTTTATAACTTACTTCTGCTTTTCTGTCCTATTTGTTTGTTTCTGTTTATCTGATGGAAGTTCAACAACTGTCTGTGTTAAAATAGGATCATATCCATTCAGCAGAGATGGACTTTGTGGACTGAGAGGGGGTGGACTGCCAATTATTGATGCTGCTGACTCAAACAACTCCTGGTTGGCATTTTCTTCTGGCAATGTTGCAATGATAGTATGTGGATCTGTAATAAATGAGAGAAAAACTGACTTACTGTGTTTGGGTATTTTATTTATCTTTTTTATAGGAGGGGGGGGGGGGGGGGGGGCAATGATTTATAATAACCAGTCCGTATTTGTTTCAGTATTATAAATCATGAATGGTTTTCGCTCCAAATTATCTATTGTGGTTCGTTTTAATCTAACAACAGATACCAGTTTGAAGACGACGTGGCGGGTACCTGCCACTTGTGAACAAATGTTGAAAAATAACTCTTTTAAACCGATATCAGTTTAAACAAATGCAATCTTGCAATAGTTAAACAAGAGGAAAACCTTCAAACCAACAAGAAACACGCTGGCAATCATTTAAGTAATAAAAAATTGGTTAAAATCTTCTTTTTTTTCAGTCACGTGATATTTGGGAATTCCCCTATTTGTTGTGACGGCGGAGCAAACTTTTACCAAAATTGAATGAGGGAAACTGTGTATCCCGGGATTAAAAAGGCTACGAATATGTTTGTTATTTTCATCGGATTTCATTGAAAATTAACAGTAACAATAAAAATAAACCTTCAAAACAATTGCCAACTAGCCTTCCATAAAAATTGTATGTTTATGTAAAATAAAAACATGTAGTTGATTGAAACTGTCCAAGTTCACTTTTTACAGAGTGCAATAAAAAGGGTAGAGCCTTAAGAAATTCTAATTAGGGAAGAAAAACATTTGGGCACATATTCTTATGTGCTAAATATTAATTACTTACTTATCTGGAATGATTCTGTTTCAAGTCCACCCTGAATCCCCCTGAAGCTGGTAGTGTCCTTCATCGGGTCGATAACCCTCTCCACTGCTGTGGTGGGTGGCTTTGGAGCTGGTCCTCCCCCAGTTTTGAATGTTTCAGTTCTGTGTTTAGAAAACAATGCCTTGGCCACTCTTGTAGTGTTTCTCCATGTGTTTCGTACTTTTATTTTTATTGTAATTTCATCTCATATTTGGTTTTTCAATTTATTGGTTACAGTATTGGTCAATTTCCCATTTAAAATATTTGAATGTTTTTCAACTAGTTGTTGAAATAAGTCCTCTTCTGCCACTGTAAAGTTTGTCTTCTTAAGCCTTTTCAGTTTGCTTGGTTCAACTTTGATGGGTAGGTTTTATTTAATCACTTAATTAATCAGTTGATAAAATTTTAACGCATTGATTATTTAATCGACACGTTAAATACTGTTGTACAAAAGAAAATAAACGACTCGTTATGTAACGACTCGTTAAGTTTAAACACTCGTTTAAATAACAACAAGATGAACAACAGACCCCTGTAATTTGACTAATTGTGTCCTATTCCCGATAGTGATATTTTGACTGAGTTTGAATTCCCATGTCGGTTGAATCATGCAGTATACACTTACCCTGTCGACGCATCAAATCTCTCTGCTTTTGGAATTTATGCTATTCGCATAATGTCTTTATTGTATCGTGATTTGCCTTTTTACATCGATTTACGAGACTTGAACATCGGTAAACTACTGTCGCCTTATTTAACGTATGCATAAGATGTTGGTATAAACACAGCAGAAATTTTCATTTTAATGATTGAGTTGTTTTAGAATCATTCGTTGCACAACGACATTCTATAAATAGGAGTCGGAAGATACCAAACGGATATTAAAGTCGAAAACGAACAGACAACGTCATGGCAAAACAAAAAACGACTACAAAATACAACATAAATATCAAAAGACTTAATTATATAGCTGTTATTTTGGCTGTTACAGAAACAAAACGCTTATTAACGTATATATTTTGTTCTCAAAAAAAAACCAATTAGTTAGTAAGATTGTATTTTTAAGACAAATGTCGAATATTTTTTTAATCAACAATCCTTCTACATACGTTTCCTATGAAATGAAAGAAAATCGCTAATGTCTTAACTGTAAACTTTCCAGATAACTAGGCTGACGATATTTAAGCGCTTTTTATGAGAATGTGTTAGTTTTAGGTCATGGTATGCTTTGATCACAATGATCAATTAACAGCGAGTTTCAATGGTAATGTAGTAAGTAATAGATGGGTTGAAATCAACATTACAAATGTATATTTCGGTATTCTTTTTAATTAAAGAGAGCCGACAGATACCAAAGGAAATTCAAACTCATAGGTCGAAAATTAACTGACAACGACATGGCAAAAAATTGAAAAAGACCAAAAGACAAATAACAGTACACAAAACACAACAAAAACTAAAAACTGAGCAACACGAACCCCACCAAAAATCGGTAGTGATCTCAGGTGCTTCGGAAAGGTAAGCAGATCCTGCTTGACATGTAGCATTCGTCGTGTTGCTCATGTAAGTACAAACCCGGTGATAAGACTAATTCGGTAGGTCACATTCGGCGAAAATTGGGTGGGATTGCAGTTACGACAATTGGAACAATGGTAAGTGCAAGAATAAGGTTATTTCTGATTTCTGCCTTGTTTTACTTTTCTATATTGATATTCTTTTATTTTTAATAAATGAACATCCTGTCCACATGCTGAACACATGTGTAATCCATCCCGACTAAAGGTCAAATTAAAGGTTGCATGAATACGGAGTTACATGAGTTGAGTTTTTGACCTTCAAACTAATAATTCATCAGCAATATAATTTAGCATATGTTGACGAAATTGAACCAAGTTGATTGTTTAAAGATACAATTGTGTGTCAAAATATTATCATAAATAATTCCGTTTAGTATTCAAGTTTCTTACTAAAACTGTTATTTTCTGGATAGCTCGATAAATTTCATCTTAATGAAAGTGTAAATTTCACCATTGAAATGATAAAAATCAGTTAAAGAAACGAAAAAATTTAAACATTGTATGATGTTGAAATTGTAGCACTGAATCTTCCGGAAAAGAAAGCGACCCATATGAGGAGCAACTAAGAGATTCGAATTGTCCTACACCAGAGAAAATTTTAAAAGTGTGTTTTGCCATATTTCTGTTTATCATAGTGATCTGCAGTGGATTTGTTGCAAGAATATCACTTCATATCCTCATATGGCACACGAGTCCTCCATTACCGTCAGGCAGGGACAAACTTGGTACACTCGGTGGTTTGTTGGAGTCCAACTGTTCTCGGTGTTCCTCAAATAACACAACAGCTTGCAAATTGGACGCTTTTCAGGTTGACGAATCTTGGATATGGGCAGTATTCCTTGTCATCATTGCACCCTACTTATTAACATTTTTTTCCACGTTTTTTAGAATTTGCTTTAAATCGAATAAAGCAATTAACTGGAAAATACTATTTGTGGTACGTATAGTGGGCAGATGAAAAAAACATGTATTCTTTTCCAAAATATACAGTAAAATAATTGATACATATAAAGGAGGAGGTATGATAAAAAGCCATGATTACATTGGTTGCAATGAATTACCATGAGTTCACAGTGAAATGAAAAACCGATTATTTCACATGTGAAATAAACTCGATAATTTCACTCCTCTGACGTCATACAACATGGGTGTGGTCATGACGTTGTCGATGAAATTGCATCAAAGCGAACTGTGAATGCATACAAAAAGATATAGCTTCTAGTGTTTTCTGCTTTAAAAAGCCTATTGTTTATGTAATAAAAAATATAACTAATCAATATATTCAAATATCGAAAAATATGACTCGTGACAGAACAACACTAATAATTAACTCATGCGTTACGCGCATTTGTGAGTTAATGTGTTGCTCGGTCACTCGTTGAATATTTTTTCAATATTTGAATTCCTCGATTAGTTATTCCATACTTTTTTGGCTCCTGAAATTGCAATAATAATAAACTTATCCAAGCCGTTCAAAAGTATGTCAATTGTATTGATAAATGAACAGGTTGATTTAATCTGGACACTTTAGTGAAGAAAAGTCATATTTACCCTAAACGGGTATTTTTCAAATTTGCACACATTTACATCTGTTTAAAAAAAGGTTACAGCATAATATCCTTTTGGGAAAATCTGTTGCTACTAATTTCCATATAAACCTAAAACAGGTATTGCTATTTAATCTGTGTACAGCAATGGGAATGCTAAAACGACTTATGATACATTTTAAAATTATCAGCGATTTTTCATACATGTGTATTCATCAAATAAAAATGTATTTCAATCCTTTTTCTGACAGTTACAGTTGCTAATGAAAATACTATTTGCTATAAATGAAATAATAATCACACGTTGGCAGACGATTTGTAGAAGTGAATGGTATACAAAATCATTATTCTTTTCAGGCACTGGTTATCGAAACAATCCATTCTGTTGGTCTTACAATCTTAGCATTCGTCATATTACCTGTATTCGATCCTGCATCTGCTTCTGTTGTCTATATGTCTGTAGCAGTGATACCGTCTGTATTAGATGTTATTGATAAACTGGCAAGCAGACAAGGGACTCAAGTTTCTCACAGTTTTCCTTTGTGCAACGAGTCCAAAAAGATCTCAGTTATATTTCCTGTTATAGGGGCGGTTTTTCAAATGACTGGAATTGGATTTGTTGCTTGGTACATAAAACATGATTTGATGGTCGGCTTGTTTGTTATAGCTAGCATTTTTGTTTCTATAAAATATTGGGAAAACTTTATTAGCATTAAACAGAACTCTCAAAATTTGAATCATTTTAAAAAGCTGAAATTCGAATTACAAACTGGCCGGACTAAGGTAACATGCCTTGTAAGCATATGGAAGATTGTTATAACTTTTCTTGTAGTAATTGCTGTTTTTTGTGTACGATCAAATAACTCAATTGATGGTTTCAAATCTCTCTTTAATCATGGAATGTCGACTTTATATGCTTTATTTGGTACGCAAGAATTTGGACGAAATTCAATATGCCAAGGTCATGTGCCATTTTTAATAGCTATGGTTACCATTGTATGTGACTATTTGTGTTACAAAGCTTCCAAAATCGTCTGTGTCATTAACTGTCAAAGGTTCGCTTTCAGTCCTATATTAACTATGATACCAATTGTTACAACTATGTCCTTAGTTGGTCTAATGTATGATCCAAATTTTCTAAAAATTGAGTCATGTGACTTATTTTTTTCTGACTGGTGTGTGAGAGGAATTGATAGGCTACCAAAAAGTTGCTTAGAAATCTTGATTGCGTTCATATTATTTACTGTCTCCATGATTTTCATAACAAGGCATATATGGAAAGTTGATGGATGCAAGCATGGAGAGACATCGAGGTAAGTTATTTACAGTGTTCAACCTGCTCAATAATGGGTAAAATAGCCCTTTTATCGTTTGAAATAAGAAATATGTAATGTATTGCCATGGTTATAATAAACTTTCATAATTCTTACACGATGTATCCTTTTCCTGACCCGTTGATCATTTTTATTTAATCAGCGTGTGCTTCATTTGATCTCAGTTCTTCATTGGTCAAAGTACGATTATGGCGTCAAATTTCCTTGTTTTCGTCTGAATTTCCTATTGTGACGTCATGAAAAAAGGTGACCATGCCTGATGACGTCACATAGAAAGAACACATCTTTTTGCAGTTCATTCTAAAAGAATGATTGAGTTTGTCTGCATATCGTTTAAAAATCATTAGATAAACAGATTCCACCACCATATCTTGTGCAATACGATATTTATCCACTCTCGACAGTTTTACATACAACATCGTTAAAACTAAACAATAATACATTTCATTATCTAAAGGCAATGCTTACCATACATGTATATTTAAATGTTAATTCATCAATTGAATGAACAGAACAGTTTTTTTTTCAATCTGTAAATGGATCTTTAAACTCTGTCGGAATATTTAGGTATATGCAAAACATAATTTCAATTGATAAGATTGATATTTTAATATTTGCACAGGATATTTGTGATGCCATTCTATTGTGGAATGTTTATAGACCTTTCATTGGCATTAAATCGTCGAAGAAGCGACAAAGAATATGACATAGTTCTAGGCACGGTAATCATTACACAATTAGTAACAAATACATCTTAAAAACGGCTGTACTCAATGGTGAATATGTAGTACTCGGAACCGCGATGGTACTCCGAACCTCGATGGTCACGCTGAAGTGCCATGGTCCACGCTGAAGTGCGTTGGTTAGCACGCTGAAGTGCGATGGTGACATTGTGACGTTAACTTGTTGATAGCTACGCTGACGTGCGATGGTGGTTACGCTGAAGTGCGATGGTCTTCCTGTGACATTGAGTAAAAAGCAAAATGTACATGGGCTGCATGAAATAACGTCATTAAGATTTGACCAAAGTAGCTGCTAGCCTCTCATTTGGAAGCTCGTTTAATTTCTGTTCAGGTCAAACCAAAGATTTTTTTAAATCTAATTTTACAGTTGCCAATTCTCCGATAAGCACATAGCAGTATGGAGTCAGAAAATAGATTGGATGGTTCAGATAAGGATAATGGGTTTGAGTGGAAGAAAATGTCTTTTTATGGGGTGTTCATGGGCGATAAAAAAAAAGGTCCAGCGTATGTGTCTATATATAGTACTGAGCAGGGTCCATCTCATTTTATAAAATATAATTTGTTCACGTCATGACTAACTTAGAAATTTATCCCAACAATCATTCATCCATTTATCTGATGTCGGAACAGTGTCAAAGAAGTAAAAAATAGCCAATTATATTTATGCTTGACTTATAGCGTGACGTGTCACGTATTCCACAAAAACTTTAAAATTAGCTGCAACTCGCTGAGGTGGAGAAATTTGGAAGTACACGTAGGGACCAGTCAGGTTTATTTCGGCCAAACTTGTTGAAGATTAACACTGTAACCACAATAAAATTATGGTAGAGTGCCAGTGTTCTTACAAAGCAGGATTTATCTCGGGAATAAAACAACATTATATCAACTTAATATAGCAAACACTTTGCTAATGATTAATTTTATCATTTGTCTACACAAAATCACGTGACGCATACTTGAAAAGAAGTCAAAATTTATATCTAAATCAATATATTTTATATATTGTGCAAAAAGTTTGTGGCATACTGACCAAGTTCATCTTTCAGCTGCTTTGCTCCCCACGATTTGCCGCCTGAAATGGTTTAACATAGTTTTGTAACCTCCACTTGTACTGCTCAAAACTGTTCTGGACTTTAATCGTTCGTTACATTTTAATTTTTCATTCCTATCATCCTTGCCTGCGAATCCATGTTGTATTTTTAAAAGTAACATTGTATTTGAAAACGTAACAATATTCAAGCAGCATGCTAAACCATCGCACTTCAGCGAAAGGACCATCGCACTTCGGCGTGGACCATCGCACTTCAGCGTCCCCATCGCACCTCCGAGTCCTACAAATATAAAATAAAATTACCTCGTTTAAACCAAATCAATGTTAAAGAGGGTCTGAAAATGTACAACATGTATTGAAAAATTCACAGGCTAGAGCATCTAAAGAAATATAACTTAAGAGCAGTACATTAATAACTAAACCAAGTACCGTTATCTAAAGTTAAAAAAAGCACTTGATCAAGGAAGTACAATAGAAAATATGATGTCCGATGTTTAAAATAAAAACGAAGTAGACTAAAGCAATTATGATAAGTATAGCCACACAAAGCTTTACTGGAAAACGAAAAGTAAGGTTTTACTCAAAAGCGGTATGATATAATTTGAGGTAAAGTATGATAATGTTGCACTCGTTTCTGGAGTAATAGTCCACTCAAGACAACATTTTGGATGACAAGCCACATGTATAATTTTAAATAGCATACAACTAAATGCACACCAGAACAAACAAAGCCGTCACATATCTTTTTTTTTTAAACTCGAAATTTGAAGCTAATAGCTACAAAATAGAAGAGCAGCGAATCTATCTATTTTTTTTTTAATTTTATTTTTAAATAAAATACGACAGATGATTAGATTGCGACGATTTTCCCCAACTCACATTGCAATTGATATATAAAAAGTTAGCGACTAAATACCTTTAAATATTGAGTCCAAAGTTTCATGCTTCGGATTGCTTTTGACACTTGCGACGAGTCAGGTAAACTGAAAAACCCTATATTCAGTGAAAAGTCGTTTGTTGTCTTACTTTCAAACATTACCATTAAAGAATGATTCGGACTGGTTCAAGTCAAGATCACATTACGTTCATAGTTAAAAAGTTTGCTTTGACAAATTCACCTGTAGAGGGTGACAATGTAATTAAACACATAATGAAAACCTTTAATTTCCTTTTCTAGTTCATTTCCTGCAGTCTTCTATATTTGATTAAAAATGTATGTCACTCGATTTGCTTTAATTCTTATGTTGCAGATGTCTGGTAGTTGTAATATTCCTTTCTCTACTGATTTCTCGTCTGATAATTTTCAATTCTATCTAGTTACGGGTTTTTCGAATTAATAAAACAAATACGATCATTATAGTCGATGGAAATTAAAGTTTGTCATCTTTTGCGAGTTGTTTTCCGTCGGACATAACACGTTTGGGAAAAAAGCCCCAAGATTTAAAAATTATGGATGTTCACCTCCTCAGATAGCCGTTATTGTATATTATAAAAATGTTAAGTTTTGAGGTATGCATTTAGTACTACATTTTATCAGAAAACGTTAAAAGGGAAGGTAGTTAAATCAACACTTAGCCTACAACGCAGTATAAGTCTGAAATGGGCCCTATTTGTAATCGACCGTAATGATTTTTACTCGACTATACTGAATTGGTCCGAATTTTACTCGATATTACTCGACTGTAGTCTGAATCATACTTAAAACAGTCTGAACTTGTACTGGATCTGTACTTGACCAGTTTGTGACCATTTCAAAGAGTCTGAATCATACTCGACCAAAGTCTTAATTATACTCGACCAAAGTTTGAACCATACTTGACCGAGTCTAAGCCATACTCGACCAAGTTGAAACCATATTAGACCAATTCTTAACAATCTTCGACCTATTCTTAATCGATCTCTCTTATTTTTTTCTATTAAGAGTTAATGTTTTACAAGTTTACCGTGGATAGAAATTTGACTTTATTAGAAAGTGATTTGTCAGATAAGCAAAATCACACATATGTAATAAAGGTTTTTGGTTTGATAAACCATGCAAGAAATTTACTTAGTATTCTAAAGCTTGGTCATGGGAATAAAAATTTCAAAAGAATTTAAATACAATAAAAAAAAAATATTTTAAACGGAGATAACACATCTTTAAATATATTAGAAATGAATATGAAAATTAATTCAAGAATAACATAGTTATTTGCATTTTATTTATTTGTAGTGGTTTACTGTTGAATAAACTAAAGTTATATTATCAGGACTGATAAGCTAAAGGTTTATTGTTCGAGTAAGCTTCAGACTTTAATCGACTATGGTTCAGATTTGGATCGAGTATGGTTCTGTCCTTTTGTCAAGTATTGTTAAGACACTGAAAATAAGTCGAGAACTGGTAAAGTACAGGTCGAGTACAGATCGAGAATTGGATAATACTGTTTCAGCCTGCTCGAGTATGAGTTCAGATTTTTCAATGTGTCCAAGATAAGGGTCGAGTACATGTTACAACTGCATTATGGTTTAGACTACAGTCGAGTAACATTGAGTAAAATTCAGAACAATTCAGAATGGTTGAGTAAAAATCAGTACAGTCTAGTAAAATAGAGTTCATTTCAGACTTTACTGGTTTGTTGTGATACTTAATTAAAAAAAACATGCTTGTTATCATGTAAAATGATTTTATTCTAAAGAAAGAAGAAGATGAAACAAATGGAACCGAGAAGAGGAAAATGCTGTATGCATGTTGTGCAACAATGTGGCACGAAAAAGCCGAAGAAATGGAACAGTTGTTGAAGTCTTTGTTCAGGTTAGAATTTTATGTCATTAAATCATTGACAATTAATTCTTCAATTTATTGTGAAATCTAAAGTGGTCATGAATGACTGCCCTTTCTTTGATAGACTTTTTTTGGGGGCTATCTACAGCAAATATTTGTCCATATGGGCACATGGTGATCAAAACCTAGAACTGCAGTGTTATCATTGTTTAGGTTGGCATATTTGTTCTTATGATGTCCAATTTTCCATTGTACCAGGTAACGGGAGGGCTGGTTCCCGCAAAAATGTCTCACACCACCACTTTCTGTATGTGCCTGTCCAATGTCAGAAGCCTGTAATTTAGTGATTGTTGTTTGTTGTTGTAAATAAAAAAAAAAACAATTCTGGTTTGTGCATAAATCAGGCAATTAGTTTTCTCGTTTGAATTGTTTACATTGTCTTTTCGGAGCCTTTTATAGCTTGTTGTTCGGTATTGGTTTTGCTCATTGTGTACGGTGACCTAAAGTTGCTAACTTCTACGTCATTTGGTCTTTATTTGAAAGTTGTCTCACCCTTTCAAAGTTCAAAGTTCTTAGGTGAATATACATACAAAAAAAGACCGGTAAAAAAAAGACGTTACTTAAGCATTTCATAGACGATAGCAATGATAGACGGTAATTTTAAATGATTTGTAAACCTTTATATTGTAAAAGCATATACATTCCACTGAATATTTCGTATTTTTTTCGTACTAGATATAAATGTCAATATCAATTTAATTAAAGCACATACATTTTTGTACAATAATTACATTACATGTATATTTCATCATAAAACGTTAATTTGATTGGCTAACAATTATCTCGCGTCAATCTGAAATTAACCTTCATTTCAAAATAATTACATTAGATGTATGTTTCATTATAATACGTTATTCTGATTGGCTAACTGCAATCTCGCGTTATTCCTTCATCAACTTCATTACACAATAAAATTTATCATTCATGATGACACGAGGTCCCACAATAAAGTGCACAGGTAAATTAAATAAAAACTTGATAAAAATCGTGTTTTCATGATCCTAGCTAGAAAATGTAATTATAAGTATTGAATGCTTCTTTTTGTAACTTCATAGGGTTGTAAAAGCGTTGACCGTGCGCACATTTTTAGAATGAAGCGCTTCCGCGCTTCATACAAAATGTACTTCGGTCAACGCTTTTACACCCCAATGAAGTTACAAAAAGAAGCATTCAATTCTTAAATGAATTGTAACATTCATGATGACACGAGCTTCCCCAATAAAGTGCACAGGTAAATAAAAGAAAAACTTGTTAGAAATCGTGTTTTCATGATCCTAGCAAAAAAAAAGTAATTACAAGTATTGAATGCTTCTTTTAGTAATTTTAAAGGGTTGTAAAAGCGTTGACCGTGCGCACATTTTTAAAATCCAAAATGTACTTCGGTCAACGCTTATACACCCCAATAAATTGACAAAAAGAAGCATTCAATTCTTAAATGAATGGAAATTAGAAAATTTCCTTCCTATCTGGACTTTAGATTAAAAAAAAATTAAAGAGTTAAACAACTTCAACACTTGGATCTTCAAATTCCTGGTATTTGACAAACTAACTTTCTGTCTGGGCCTATGAAGTGTCTCAGTTGGTATGATGCACTAGAGGAAGTTTTTTTTAGATTTATAAAGTTCGGAAACATACCTATTCAAATCAACATCACTTTTTTATAAAAGTAATATAGTTATGCAAGTGATGTGATAATTACAGTTTAGACCACAGACAGTACACAAACGACTTGCATGCTAAAGGAACAAAGGATGCAGATGATGTAGAAACTTTTGATTTTGAAGGTAATTGTGAAATTATATATTCCTCTTCAAAATACATGAATAATGACAGTAGAATAAGCACCTTTTATTTACAATGTGAAATTAGGTACAAATTACACAGATTTCCTTACAAATTTTAATCAGGAAGTAAAGGTTATTAAAAATAAAGATAAAATAGATAAAACAGGTAAAATGTTAAATTTTAGAAAACTCTCATGACTGATAAAGATTGAAACTAGTCTGTATACAATAGATAAATTAAACAGTATGTTGTTGAGTCAGAACAGTCATTTCACAAACGTATGAACAGCCATTGTAGTGACTATGAATGCAATCAAGACCTTCCCCTCAATCGACATTTTAGATCCCCTGGTCACACTAATACAGATCTCAATCGACTGACTATTATCATCATAGACCACAACACTGCTTGGTCTAAGGAGGAGATAATCACTCGGGAAATATTTTGGATAAGAAAATTGAAAACGCTGGCACCAAATGGGATCAATGAAAATGTGTAGTTCTAATTGCGCAGTGCTATTCATTTTGGGTTGTATAACCATGTAGTCTCTATTGTAATTCATGACCTTCGTCAACTCTGAAATTTAGAATTAAACCAGTTCAAATCGCACAGTGCTATTTATTTGTGATGTATGAAAACACAGCCTCTGTTATTACTTAACCTTAGTCTTTTCGATATTTAAGCATTACACCAGTTCAAATCGAACACTGCTATTCATTATGGATTTATAAACAAGCAGCCAATGTTGTAATTTCTTAACCTTCAACTTTGAAATTTTAGAATTATGCCAGTTAAAATCGGACAGTGCTTTTCATTGGGACTGTATATATACACAGTCTTTGCGTTGTAAGACATTAACTTTCGTCACTTGTGCATTTTTAAAATTGTACCAACTTATATCGCACATTACTATTCTTTTTGGATGCATATCTAAGCAGTCTATGTTGTAAATACTTATTCTGCATCAACTTTGAAATTTTAGAATGATACAAGCGTGGTTCGGTTTTTATTTCGTATAACGTTAAAGATTGTTCTAGTTAATTTAGAATACTGATATGATTCATTTTACATCATCATAATCATACTGATGAAGGATATCTGTTATCCGAAATATTTATAGGTACTTATATTTATTGATTCCTTTTTTTAATATCGTTGATGTTTTGAATACTTTCTATGCGAATATTATATAAATAACACATAGCTGAGAGGGTGATAGAGCAGATTGTTACCCCGAGAAAACATTGTCAACTGAGGCGAAGCCAAGGTTGACAATGTCTTTTCGAGGGGTAACAATCTGCTCTATCACCCTCTCAGATATGTGTTATTTAATTTATTATACTGAATGTTCTGTTATTACTGTCGATTAAATTTCAAATTCAAAGTAATAAACTATGACGTCTTGTACATAACAACCATCCGTATTTAATAAAGCGCACACTTGATCAAGCGTCTCCGTGAAGGGTAATATAGTATTTGCCATAGGATAGAGTCGTATTTAATAAAGCGCACACTTGATCAAGCGTCTCCGTGAAGGGTAATAGAGTATTTACCATAGAATAGAGTAAATTGTCTCCCTCGTATTAACCAATCAAAATCTGGCATTTTGACATGAAGTATAATAAATATATACTAGAAAACACCCGTGACATCGAGGATTCGTGGCTCAATTAAGTGCCTACGCCTTATTTATACCTATAGCCTGGATTTTAATTCACTTTCACTTATAGGTGTAAATAGTTTTCAATTACGGCTTTTTTTTTAATTTCTGTATTGTTTTAGGACAATAATATTTTAAGAAAGAATATAGATACTATTTTTGTTTAAGTTTTTTAATTCTTAATTTTTGATTTTAAAATAGATAGTATTAAAATTAAGGGTTTTTAATACCCGTATGACACGGGTCCTCCGATAACGGGGGAATTTACGAAGAGAAGAATAAGACATATACTATTAGTATCGGTATCGGATTCGACCCGGAACTTGTTAATTACATGTATTGGTAACAACAAGTAATAGCTTTTCTAAAAAGCTTGCCGTTTTTTTTTAGCTTATTATGTTGTAAAATGATTTTTAATTTGTAGTATCATCCATTCAAAATATTACTCTGCATATAAAAGTAGAACATTGGAAAGGCCAATATGTTTTTTAAGAGTTACAATTTTCTTTTTGTGCGTGGCTATTTTTACCCGTGGAAAGAGCCTAATTTCTGAATCACTTGGGTTTTTGCCTGTACTGATTTCGGTAAACTTTTTTATGACTAATTTTTTTTTTAAGACATGTCATTTATTTACTCTCTGTTTATTTGTTTGTGTTTGATAAAGAAAAGTGTGACAAATATCTTTTACTAATTGTCCCGTCAGATAAATCAACCAAAAATGGTTTAGAGTCCACTGTCAAGGTATACTTGTTCCGCCTAACAGAAGTTCCACTGGAAACTTTGTTATAAACAATGTCATAATATCTGTTCCTGTTGGAACAAATATTCTATATAATTTATTCCGTTAGGAACATATACTATAATATTTATTCCAGTGGAAATAATATTCCAAAATATTTGTTTCCATTTGATACTATTATTATGACGGAACTTCTATTCCTAAATCTGTATTAAAGCGGAACTAATTGTCCCTATATCCTACTTGAGCAGGTTCCATTAGTTTGTAAGGGTACATAGTTCCTGCGAATAATGTTTATAGAGTGAATCGGTTTAAAGTCGGTTATATAGGTTTTCTTATTATTATTTTTTAGCTCTGTATCAATCTGATGAGTAAACGCCTTTTCAACTGATTTTTGCAATAAGTTCTTACGTAATAGAAAAGAAAGGGTAAGGGATATCCATCCATGACACAAAGTCAGTTCATGCACAGTCATAAAAAACACAAAAAAACAGCAAAGGAACAGCGCTTTTATTGATGTGTGTTCCGCTTTAACACCAAAGTCCCAGATTGGGCACCCGCAAACATGGTTATGTATGTGCATCATTCTGTATGCGCCTGTCCCAAGTCAGGAGCCTGTAATTCAGTTGTTGTTGTTTGTTGCTCTGTAACATATTTGTTTTCCGTTCATTATTTTGTACATGAATTAGTCCGTTTGTTTTCTCGTTTGAATTGTTTTACATTTGTCATTTCGGGGTCTTTTATAGCTGACTTTGCGAAATTGGCTTTGTGCATTGTTGAAGGCCTTACAGTGACCTATAGCTTTAAAATTCTGTGTCATTTGGTCTCTTGTGGAGAGTTGTCTCATTGGCAATCATATCACATCTTCTTATTTTTATATTAACCCCGCCATGTAGGAAGTGTGGCTGTGGCAAAATCAAATAAGCATAGATTTCATTCATTGGTTGTCGTTTGTTGTAGTGTATTATATTTGATTTGTCGTGTCGGATCCTTGTTCAGCTTGCAATGCAGTATGATTTTTGTTTAGGTTGACGTATATTTATAACATCTACGTCATTTTGTCTATAGTGGATATCTATCTCATTGGCAATCAAATCGCATCTTTTTTTTTTGTTATACATATATGACTGTCTAATTTTCTGGACCATGGCAAATACATCGATCAAAGTTTAACTATAATATACCATTTGTTGTCAAAACATTATAATACAAACATGTACATGAAGCTGTGATTATTGTTTTCTACGATGTTAGCAAATGGAGTTTGTTCTGTTCATTGCCATAAAGTCTGCTAAATTTGTGTATTTTGATTTTGCTATTTAAGGAATTTTGCGTTGATTGCATATTTTGGGAAGTCTTTGTTAATTTGGTTGCTGTCTTATTTATAATACACCTTTTATTTGCACAAATAACCCTGGCAAAGCTTTAATTTTTTTTATACATGTTTATATATATATATTCCTGCTTTCAGAACACCTTACGGGTTTGTGAAAAACAAGCCAACGGACCTCATGTTACCGACGCATTTGTGTTTAAAATATCCCTCCCTTCTTGAAAAATTTACCAGTATTAATCTATCAATTCTTATTCTTTTCCTCTTTGGGAGTCGACCGTAGAAGCATAATTCTAAGGTCAACTAGAAGTAGAATTCTAAGGTCAATTTCCAAAGGAGAGAAAAAAAAGCTTGACACGATTAATGCAGGTAAGATTAATGCAGGTAATTTTTTTGGGAAGGGAGGGTTATTTGTTTTGTCATCAGAATTTCATTGTACCGTGCTGGACGGTAGCGTGATAAGTAACTCGACGCATGTCTATACATTAATCAACCCCTCTTCTATACTATCCTAGCTATACTAGACCCGGGATAAAAGAACATTATAATTAATAGAAAATAAGTCTATTTGAATAAACCTGTTGTCAGAATTTTTGAATGGTTTTGAGAAGATCAGTTAATAGGTACTTATTTCCGGGAACAGTATATCTATGTTCCTGCTTATCTTTAATTTGTGATTACTTCAGACAGAAGCATACGCGATTCGTCATATATGTACATGTTTTTATGAACGTAACATTTGTAAATGGCTCTGCAAAATCACGACAACGACTGTGCGGTATATTTGATATAGCGTTTATTACTTAAATCACGACGTGTGCATTTTATACACCTTAAAACAAAACAACTATTTCGGCTATTTATAGATAAGTGTGTAATAGGATTATCCTGTATAACGATACACATGAGTGATTAACTGTATTTGTAACTCAGAAACTGATTTAAAACACAAATTAGTTATAAATACGAAAGTATGTAACATAATATTTATATCTCAGTGCTGCAAACATTATTAATGAATAAAGACAGAACAAAACTCAATAAATTTGAATCAATTTTTTGGTATGACCTTGCTTCGTTAAAATATTGATTCAACACTTCACAATCAACTTGAATGAACACTTACTTCAGCCTATGTTCTTCCGGAATAAGCTAATATTCACCAATGAGAATCCCATAACAGATTTATCCCATTGTGACGTGCCCCGTCTGACTAATCAGACCGAGTCTCAAGAGTCTCAAGAGACTCTGTAATTAGAACATTTGCTTATACAATGTGAAGCTTGGAATTACTTGCGAGATCCATATCTACAAACAATTAACAACCTTCTTACCGCAAATGGGGATGTGCGTGAAGAAGACCTTACATGTGAAATGACAATTCAAGTATTAATGGACATTACAAAAATACAAAAGATATACAGAATCACATCCGACCTGATGTCTAAAATAGAATTCCAAACAAGAAGGCTAGTGTTCCTCATACACAATGCACGATATCAACTGGTGATGAAGGACCAAGCAAAGAAATAGGATGCCTGAGAGTGGGTGCAAGGATGGGAGGGGCAGCAATGAATAATTAAATAAATAATTGAAAATGTACTTAATACAATTTTTGAAAGTATAGTTCTTTTATTAAATCTTATAGTCTCAGTTAATAAAAATTTGCGAATTAACTATAAAATAGTTTTGAAAGCATAATTTTTCTATTTACTCTCATAATACAGAGTAAATAAATTAATGTTCTGTGAATTATCTAAAAAGTAAATTATATATGATTTACTCCATAAATTTTTTTTACATTTAGTATCAGCAGACCACAATAATCTAAACTGCCCGAGGTAAAAAATCATAAAAATTCTAAACTTCCCATGTAAAAAGTCTTAAAAACTGTAAACTTCCCATGTACAAAGTCATAAAACTGTAAACTTCTCATATAAAAAGTCATAAAAACTTTGAAAGTTCCTAATGTAAATAGTGTATATAATGTTGTGGTGTTATGATTGTTAATTTTTACCACCCCATTATTTTTTGGTGGTGGAACTGTTCGACATACGAAAGTATGGTTACCCTATAAAAGGTGTAAAGATCCAGAGAAGAAGAAGGTAATACAAATCAAGTGGAAAACAAAAAGGCCTGGAATGGTGTTAATTTAATCAACACCATTGTCCTATATTAGTTATAAATAAATATGAATTCTTTTATTCGTCGTTTTTACGTCATGACGGCTAACAAATTGTACTTCGTTATTTTAGTATTATAGATATTATTAGTTACATAGTGTGCTAGTGACCTAATGCGATATATATGGGGTCAGTAAATTCCCTATGGGATGAGAGCGAAGGCTACTAGCACACTATGTAACGAATTTATCTTACCGACTATCTTAGCATGTGGTATTTAGACTAGTGGCCTATAAAAGTGATCAAGTCTTCAATACCAAAGAACCTACTTCTATTGGTCTATACAAATGCCAACAATAACAATTTGTTAGCTTTAAATGCGTTTTATGAATTTATTTCAATCGTTCATCATCAATTTCTTCATCTGTTGAAACCTTTAAGATTTTTCCTCAACACCGTGTTGTTTTTATAAAGGGACGTAGCACCACTACTAACCGTGTATTGAAATAACCCTACTTACCTCATATGGAATATACACGGTCTCCACGCGGTTGTTTTTGAAAAATCATTAGCATGTGGTATTTAGACTAATGGCCTATCAAAGTGATTAGGTCTTCAATACTTAGTATTAAGAACCTACTTTCGTTTGTCTATACAAAAACAAATGCCACGATAACCTTTAACTGTGTTTTATGAATTTATTTCAATCGTTCATCATCTTCGTCTGTTGAAACCTTTAAGATTTTTCCTCAACAACGTGATGTTTTTTTATAAAGGGACGACAACACCACTAATAACCGTGTATTGAAATAAGCCCCGCCTACTAACTTAATATGAAATATACTGGTCTCCACGCGGTTGCTTTTAACCAATCAAATTCCTAGAAATGTATAGGAGGTAAGATAAATATAGATTCTACCACTGCATCGAGTGTGATACGATATTTATCCACTCGAGACATTTCTCTAACTCTTCGTCAATTTATCCCTTTCTGCACCCATTGTATAAAAAATTTAATCAACGTGTGGTTCATTTGATCTCAGTTATTCATTGGTTAAAATCCGATTATGACGTCGAGTTTTCTTGCTTTCCTCTGAATTTCCTATTGTGACGGCATGAAAAAAGGCGATCATGCCTGATGACGTCACATAGAAAGAACACATCTTTTTGCAGATCATTCGAAAAGACGGAATAAATTTGCCTGCGTATTGTTTGAAAATCATTAGAGAAACAGATTCCACCACCAAATCTCGTGTAATACGATATTTATCCACTCTCGACAGTTAAATTTTAAATATTTAAAACGCTCGGCGAGCCTCGCGTTTTAAATTTGAAAATTTAACTGTCTCGAGTGGATAAATATCGTATCACACTCGATGCAGTGGTAGAATCTATATATACATATCATTCATATAAGTATTACATAGAAGTAACATCTTATTAATTTTCTTATCTGCTATCTTTACATACATACTACAGTTATTATTATTATATTAATATTAACAATCTTTCAAACATATTTTTAATCTGCAAATAAATTGAAGTTTATATAAGTACCCGTTTCTGCAACGTTTACGGATAGTCATAAAGTCCTGTAAATTTTCTCAAATATTACCGGATATATTCCACAACGTTTACGGATGCGAAATCTCCGCTGCTTTTGTGAATACGAAATTTTCAATTCCGCAACCATTCCGCAACGTTTACGTTGATAATAAACTAAACGAATGGTTTTACACTAGTAACTTTTTGGGCCCTTTATAGCTTGCTGTTCGGTGTGAGCCAAGGCTCCGTGTTGAAGACCGTACTTTGACCTATAATGGTTTACTTTTATAAATTTTGACTTGGATGGAGAGTTGTCTCATTGGCACTCATACCACATCTTCTTTTATCTAAATAAAAACACTTAGTTTTCTTTAATAGATAGTATAAACGTTTGGGATTACTGCTTATCTATTGGTTTGTAATTGTAGGACATATTTTCTTCGATGACGCTTTTGATCCTATAAAAGAAGGAGAAAAATGTGCTGATGTCAATAAATATGTAAAATGGCTAATCAGTGCTATGCATAAAGTTGGAAGGTAACGTGTATGAGAAATATGTTAGATAGACGCAGATTGACGTCCGGTTTCTAATCGACGTCTGTTCCTCAAATAGACGTCCAATGTGACGACGTGTCGTTCTCAAATCTGTTTCCAATATTTTTACCCTCTAATCGCCTTCCAATATTACCAAAAATATGTCCGATCTATGGCAGTCTCTTTCATCGATGTCTTATGTCATGTAATCATTAATTTTAGTTTGATCTTTGCTTATATCATCTGTATCGTTTTGTCTTTGTGTAAGGCTGCTTTAAGAAACCAAATGCTTTCTTATATCTTTTTTTTTTTTT
This sequence comes from Mytilus californianus, assembly GCF_021869535.1. NCBI lineage: Eukaryota > Metazoa > Mollusca > Bivalvia > Mytilida > Mytilidae > Mytilus > Mytilus californianus. The sequence goes on from NW_026262668.1 coordinate 126,655,338, forward strand.
GATAAAAGAACCAAATTTAGAACATGACAATATGACAACCACCGACATCATCTTACATGTACATGCATATTAAAAATTTTGATGAGTAAAGTTCATCCTCTCGATCTACGTTTTCGAATCCTTTCATATTCATATAAGTAAATGACATGTGGATATACGACAATGAGACAACAGCCCAACAAAAATAACCGAATGACATCTAGTTTTAGTTTCAACCCACCATTTGATAAATTTATGATGTCATAACATCGATTAGAGAAGCCAAAAATTTTTAGTTGTCGATTTGAGGAACGGACGTCGATTAGAGACCGAACGTTGATCTGAGTCTTACATATACAATGTATATATTTTTTTTAAATTTTATATTTGCACCAGTTCATATCACACATTAAATATTAACCTACATCAATTTTGAAAATTTAGAATTATACAAGCGTTGTCCGATTTTAATTGTATAATTGTAAAGATTGTTATAGTTTAATCAGAATAGATTGATATGAATCATTTCACATCATCATTTTCATACTGATGAAGGATATATGTTATCCGAAATATTTATAGATCATACTTATATTGAATGTTTCTTTTTTTAATATAGGTGTTGTTTTGTACACTTATAGGCGTATATATAATCTATTTATTGTGTACAGATATGGTTACTCGTAACGATCTAGCGCCCTGGTAAGAAAGACCGGTGACTAGACGTTTTATAAATAAAGTCTAAAGATTTGCACAACGGTACTTAAATAAGATAGTAATATACGAAGATGATGTTATAAAATCGTGTTGACAAATATTACAGCTTGACAAATAGCCTTCGTCAGTGTCAATAATTTTTGCAATGTGACAACTTTATGACGGACATTTTAAATTGGGTAACCCGTGCTTATACAGAAATAACACTATAATATATATTATTCGTCTCAAATATAGCCCAACAATGTTAAATCCGTAAATTTACGTTGTGATATCGTGGCAATTCCGCCTGCACTGTGCCCAGTGCCCTAGAGCACTCGACCAACTAGGCAATAAAATATAGCTTTCGTTAGTCGAGTAATGCCTTTCCTCGTTGACTTTATCTTGGGTTGTAGCACAATTCATGATGTATAATGGAAAGTAGTATGATATATATTGTTTTGCTATATTTGAAACAACGGGTTATCCGATGGAAAATGTCTGTCAAAAAGTTGTCACAAGTACAAATACAAATAATTTTATTTACTAATCACAGTGCCTGTACTAGGGCAGAATAATTACAGCTTAATTATGACTACAAGACAAAACATACATGTTTCGACGTAATACTATATATATATATATTATAGTAAAAATAAAAAAAATATAATTTGATGTGACGGCATGGTAATTACATTATCATTCTCTACGGCGGAAAAAAACATAGCTGATCTGAAAGATATGTCATCCTACTTGCCATTATACATCATGTATTTCAATTTTAAAATAGCACATTCGGTCAAGTGTCAGGGTTAGCAAATTTTACATGACCGATAGTCTAGAATTTGGTGGTGCCTTAGGGTTAGATAAGAGTCAATTACCAATCCGCAATTGCGTGATTTCTTATCACTTTATATAACTTATAAAAGTATTATATAGGAGTAACACGACGGGTGTTTCATGTGGAGCAGGATCTGCTTACCCTTCCATAGTACCTAAGATCAACCCCTGTTTTGGTGGTTTCTGTTGATCCCTTTCTTTTTTAGCCATGGCATTGTCAGTTTATTTTCGACTTATGGGTTTGACCCTTTGATATCTTTAACCTCGCTTGTACTGTGATACAACCCTAGATAAAGCCGACGAGGAAAGGCACTACTCCACTAACGAAAGCTATATTTCATAGGCTAGTTGGTTGAGTGGTCTAGGGCGCTGGACACAGTATAGGCGGAGCTGTCACGATGTCACAGAAGCAAGGGCTCGAATCCCGCTGAGGGAAGAACAAAAATTTTTGAAAGCAAATTTACATATCTAACATTGTTAGGCTTTATTTCAGACGAATTATATATATCATCTGTTAACAACGAGATTCTCGCGATGTCGATCAAAGAGTAACAGTAGCCCCTCTTAACAAAATATTCTTTGCGCTGTGAATATAAAAAATCAAAGTTCGTCAAACACGAAGTGACTACCCGAGCAGGGTATTTTTTGAAAATCACTCGCACAGAATAACTCCTCGTGATGGAGTTCCAGATAAAACATCTAAATATTTCTAAATACAAGAGCTAAGATAGATGTAATGAACGTTTTTCATGCTCAGTATAAGTTTTCAGAATTCTATCGTCAAAAAGGTAGCTACTGCCAGGTAAGTACAAAATTGGTAGCTCCTGTATAACTCATCACAATATAGTTCCAGACCAAAAATCAAATCCTTTCCAACAAATTACAGTTTGTTTTTTCGACAAGAAAGAACATACTTACTATATTTCGATTAACAGTCAAACTTTGCAGTTATTTTGGTTAACCATTACAATAACCGGAGGTGATTTTTTCCTTCAATGTAAGTTCAATAAGACACAAGATTTTTGCGGACAAAAGACACTAGTTTTTGCGGACAATACCTGAAGGATTTGTCCGAGTGGGAAGAAAGGTAAATGGTGACAACTTGTGTAATTTTATTTGTACGGTTCCTCATATCTTTGAAATCTTAGAGGATATTTCTTTTTCTTGAGTTTTGCCATGATATTTTCGTATCCTCTAGACTTTGGTTGTTTTTTCAGTCGTCTCAAACTTCGCTTTAATTTGATGAATTGGCTGTAAAGAATACTCCGACAGCAGTGTTTCGGGTGGCAACTCATCGAAAAGAAAAAAATTGTCGTTGCAGGTTTTTTGGTGTGATGAGTTTGTGTCTTGCTCAAATGATGTAGTCGAGCAATTTTCCCGCTTGAATTTTCAATGGTAAATCTGATAGAGAGAATGAAATTATTTCTTTGATCTTGAAAATTGTGTAGGTCTTTTACAATATTGTTCATTTTATGTCAATGTCATTAAATTAAACGGAACCAAAACAAGGGTTTATATGGTACTCTCGAACGGATGTGTTCCTCGAAATCTATAAATACATACAGATTAAATGGAAAAAAGTTGACAACTTTAACTTTAAGCAAAGACAATTTTGAAGGTAAACATTGAACGAAGATTTGTTTACTGAAAATCTATATAAAATCAAAAATCAAAAGTAAAAAAAAAAATATGATTTGCATAAAAGTGGATTCAGGAGCCTGTAATTCAGTGGTTGTCGTTAGTTGCTGTGTTACATATTTGTTTTTCATTCATTTTTTTGTACATTAATTAGGCCGTTAGTTTTCTCGTTTGAATTGTTTTACATTTGTGATTTCGGGGCCTTTTATAGCTGACTATGCGGTCATTTTGTCAACAGAGTTAGATAACAGATTGATTCCGTTTATCAAAGAGAAATTATTTACACGCTTGTGTATTGAATTAAACATAATTGATCAAATAGAAATATTGAATAACCGTAAGATTTAAGTTCAATCTTGACCATAAGTATTGATAAATATAAATTTATAATCTATAAAATTGAGAATGGAAATGGGGAATGCGCCAAAGAGACAACAACCCGACCACAGAACAGACAACAGCAGAAGGTCACCAACAGGTCCTCAATGCAGCGAGAAATTCCCGCACCCGGAGGCGTTCTTCAGCTGGCCCCTAAACAAATATATATACTAGTTCAGTGATAATGAACGCCATACTAAACTCCAAATTGTACACAAGAAACTAAAATTAAAAATAATACAAGACTAACAAAGGCTAGAGGCTCCTGACTTGGGACAGGCGCAAAAATGCGGCGGGGTTAAACATGTTTATGAGATCTCAACCCTCCCCCTATACCTCTAGCCAATGTAGAAAAGTAAACGCATAACAATACGCACATTAAAATTCAGTTCAAGAGAAGTCCGAGTCTGATGTCAGAAGATGTAACCAAAGAAAATAAACAAAATGACAATAATACATAAATAACAACAGACTACTAGCAGTTAACTGACATGCCAGCTCCAGACTTCAATTAAACTGATTGAAAGATTATGTCTTCATCATATGAATATCAGGCACAATCCTTCCTGTTAGAGGTTTAGTATCATACCATCATAACATATATGAGAAGAACATAACCCGTGTCATGCCAACAACTGGTTTTTAAATAAATGTGTTTAGTACATTAACATGTTTCAGGTGTAAACAAATATTTCGGACATTTAAATTCATTATGAATTTCGAGATAATTACTATTGAATAAATTAAATATGCCTGGTGCATACGAAATGTACACGTTAATAAACTGTAATAGAAATCAACATCCTTAAATAGTTTTGAATAAAAAATTTAGTACAAAAATAATGTGTGACAATAATATATATTTGTAAACTGAAAGAACAGTAGTTCCATTTTTACCCGCTGACCCTTTATTAACTCTTAAAACGAAAATCAAATTGCTGATTGACATATGAATAATGGTGAAGATTGTAACAAAAATAGAAATTTTAAGGAACTCACATTCAAAGAAATATGGGAATGTGATATTTGAAATCAGTCTAGGAAGTCATTTACAGTTGTATTTGCCTATCTTTAGGACCTACTCTACTTACACTACCACGTTATTATTTATGACACTTCTAATACTTCCCACACATTAACTTCTTACATTTCCCACACATTTATTTCTTTTTTTTAGAGTAACATTTCTCCATCGACCACGCACAAGTCCAAGATCGCGGAAAATGGCAGACAATATAAATTAAATTCGTCCTGCATAGACGATATTTAGAGAGCATCGTCTTTATTGTAGCATGGGGTCGTACGGTTTTGTCAAGAAATACTTGAACAAAGCCAAGTGTAGTCACAGAAAAGACTAACCAAATTCAACATGAAACCAGTCATCATAATGAAACGGTTAAGAATACATCTTTTTCATATGATAAAAGTTATAAAGATAATAATACCGGTCACTACATTGATTTTTCATTGAAAGTCGACAAGTCAGTCGTTATTCTACTTGTGATTTGAAGCAGTATATTTTAATCAATTCGCCTTTAGTGTATTTAATTAATTGATTGGTAATTGCTTTACGCCACATCAGCACAAAAAGGCTTTATCGCGACGAGAGCTATTTTAAATATTATAACAAGACGTGTTTTTATAAATCAGACAAGTATTTCAATTTACTAAAACTTGAGTTTAAAGCGAAACTTATTTACAAATAGAATTTCATCAACGAGATAAATTGATAAAAACTAAAAATCATTTTAAACTTAGTGTATTTAAAATATTGTTTTGCCTATTACAACGCTTTTTTATTTACATAATGTATCAGTAACATCCATAAAAGATTAAATTCCTTCCATTGGCAAATCTTTGCAAGAATAACAATATATTTATCCGAGTGTTGGGACTATGGAAATTTAGAAATTTCAAAAGTGGACTTCTACCAATTTTTGGCCACGCAAATGGTCATTAATATATAACACATTTATATGATCAGATAAGCGTTAAGGCTGAAAATCTAAGCACTTTCTTTACTCAAAACCAATTATCTTTAATCGTACTGGTTTTGAGGCGGATTACAGATATAGTAATATGTGTTTCAAAATTAGGGCACTATTGTGAAGTTGCACGATTCGTATTGTAAGATTTACATCATTTATCTAATTAAAAGTAAATAGAACCCTAGACCAACTATGCTATAAAAATATAGCTTTCGTTTGTCGAGTAATGCCTTTCCTTGTCGGCCTTATCTAGAGTGGTGTACGTGATGTACAGTGGCAAGTAGATGGTATACTTTGCAGATCAGCTGTTTTTGTCTGTCGTGAAGGATAATACTTTCACTCACCATGTCGACACATCAAATTTTGAAGTTATCATATACGTCTTATGTGACAAGTTTTATCTAAAAATGCATTCTAAAAAAAACTGCAAAAAATTGAGAAATAAATATCAACTTCTCTATTGCCAATAATGTAGAATCATTAAGTTAAAAAAAGTAGAACGATTGCCATGTAATTAAAGTAAATATGGCATGGTATTGGTTGCAAAAATTTGATATTTTTCATTTAAATGCAATATTTCTTATTTAATTGATATATTTCTTCATTTAAATGCAATATTTCTTATTTAATTAATATATTTCTTCATTTAAATGCAATATTTTTTTATTTGAATGGTATATTTTTTCATTTAAATGCAATATTTTTTATTCAGATGGTATAATTTTTCATTCAAATGGTATAATTTTTCATTCAAATGGTATAATTTTCGTTCAAATGCAATATTTTTTATTCAATTGGTATAAAATGTCATTTGAATGCAATATTTTTTATTCAATTGGTATAGTAGTTTTTTATTTATATGCAATAATTGCATTATGGGAAATTCTTTGACGTCATAAGGTCAAATTTGCAACAACGTTTGTGATTGGTCGGTAATTGTTTGGATTTCTCCCCTTTCTTTCTAAACTTGAGTGACCAAGAATTAAAAAACGCGTCAGAATATCGCCCCTCTAACTAAATTTGGCGTTCGTGCGAGTTCGTGCACTGGCTGTTAATGCCAATAATGGCCAGGACGAGCAAAAAATGCGAGTGACAAGTAATAATAATTAATTTGACACACAACTTGTTCTTGGATAGAAACAGATGCCTGCGTGCATGGCAAAAAACACCTCCAATGAAAACCTTTTCTGAAGAAACTCTCCTACAGTCTACACATTGAAATAAAAAAAAAATACATAGCTAGCCCCCTCCCCCTTCTAAGTCCAGATACATGTAATCATGACGTTCTTTAGTGCTATATCATTTTTTACTTTTCTTGATCCTCAGAGACGTTGCAGGAAGGCACACATGAAAAAAGAATAAAAAGCATCCAGAACGTTACAATTATTTGGACTAAGCCCCCTCTTTTTTACTACATGTAGAAAAAAAATCACCTAATTACGACAGCAGAACCAGACACCCACAAGTAGAGACATAAGCTGTTATACTCCGGAACTAATTCTTTAATAAAGAAAATTCAGGATAAATTGGAACCAGTTAGTAACCCATGTTACAACAATATTCCTATGACATAGGACTTCACTATATGAGGCGTGAACTTCATATTTAATACTATCTATAATATGTGCTATCATGTGTTATGCTGCAAATCATTTTACATTTAGGATTCGTTGCTGAGCTTTTTTTTACTGTTCTCGTCTCCGAATCACTTAAATAGATTTTTTTTCAAGCCCCACAGTAGTTCAATAATTACTATATGTCTTTGCATAAATAAGTATGCAGGGCATATTTCAAAACATATTTTATCTTCAGGACTTTTAAATGATTGACTTTTCAATACTGCATTGGGAAGGGGGGTATACAAGTTTATTTTGTGACACATTATATAATATAATTAGGTATCCAACAAACTATATGATTGTACGTTTAGCTATTATCTAGACCCGTACACAATGTATATAATTAGACACATTTAACAGGGGCGGATACAAAACCTCGGTGTCTAGAGGGGGGTGGGGGAGTAAGTTCAAATTTAGATATTTGTATGGAGATGTATATATGCGAGTATTGGCAGTAATGGTTATGGTGTGTGTATGAGGGTAGGGGTTTCAGATCAAAGATCGTTTCTATAATTCTATATCTTTTAGTTTTTACAATTTCACTCTATTCCGTTTATCCTTTGATTTCTATTATATTTGTCCTAAACATGCGTGACATATTTGCCACTGGACATAAGGCAACCAAAAGTCAATCAACGTATTCTGTATATTTCATCATTTCTTTATTATGTTATCTATAGGTTTGGTCCCGCCCCTTATCTATTTTTTTGCACATTAGGGACAACATCAAAAGTTCAATGTAGGATAAAAAAAACTTAATTCATATAGTTTTTTTCACTGACCCCCTAACTTTCTTCGGAAGTGAGCCAGAAGAAGTCCATTTCTGTTTTTTTTTTGCATTGGGAAGATCTTCTGGCTCTCTTCCACCTCTTCTTTTTTGATAGGTTGACGGCAGAGGCACATAACAAACATGGCGTTGTTTAGTCTAAATGAAATTAATAAATTTATGAATGCAGATATATTAGAATGTGAGCTGTTTTATAAACGCTTTTATGGTATGGCAGCCTTAGTAGGACATCCCTGTAGGACGATAAGCTGGATAAATATATGAACTACACGGACAATAACAGTTAAGGGACGATTATTTGATATTCTAGGGAGGGGATTTTGATTGATTGGTGTTTAAAGCTACTTTCAACACTATTGGGCTATTCCGTGGTGGTCAGTTTAAATATATAGATGAAGGATGGGGAAGGGAAGAGAGGGCATTATTATTCATTTCAATCTGTCGCTAATTATGCCTATTTTTCAGCTCTTACCAGGCAACCATATTCATATATGAAATCCTTCTGTCCCCCACCCCAACAAATAAGTAAATATCAAATGGTTTTCCTCTTATTTAACACAAGTTTAAATTGATTGATTGTTTGTTGCTAATTTTAACGCCCAGTGAAAATTATTTCATGCTTGTTCAGGAAAACACGAGTTTAGAAGTCACGTATATAATATAAAAATGAAGAGATGGAATATGATTGCTAATAAGGCAACTATCTACCGGAGTTCAAATATGAAGTGGATGTAAGCAATTATAGATAAAGATAAGATAAGATAAGAAAAAAATATTTTAAGTCGGGTTACATGAAATACTACAAACATAAGCTCTGTAGAGCTTTTTGCCGTCATGTAGACAAATGCTTTTTGTAGACAATCGTAAGGCCTTCAACAATGACAAAAACCTGATACTGTAAAGTCGTCTATAAAAGGCCCGACATGAAAAGTGTGAACAATTCAAACGAAAAAACTAACAGCCTAATTATACATAACAAAACAATTTACAAAATATCAAATATGAGTGGAGACAGGAACCAACAACAGCCATTAAACTACAGCCTCCATCCCTGGGACAGGCAAATAAAGAATATGTCAGGGTGGATTTAAAAACGAAGATGTGGTATGATTGCAAATGAGACAACTAACCACAAGAGATCAAATGACACAGAAATCAACAGTTATAAGTCACCGTACGGCCTTCGACAATAAGCAAAGCCTACACCGCATAGTCAGCTATAAAAGGCCCCAAATCAAAAATGTAAAACAATTCAATCGAGAAAACTAACGGCCGAATTAATGTACAAAAAAATGATCGAGACACAAATATGTATAACAAAGCAACAAACGGCAACCACTGAATTACAGGCTCCTGACTTGGGACAAGCACATACATACAGAATGTGGCGGGGTTAAACATGTTAGCGGGATCCCAATCCTCCCCCTAATCTGGGACAGCGGTGTAACAATACAACAACATGTTTGTGAGCAACCCATCCCGAAGCTGGGACAGTAGTGTAACAGTACAATAAAATAACAACCTGCACAAATCAACAAATTAACTCAAAAGATCGGTACGAGACACACAAAAAACTAACATTAAGACAATAGACACAAAGCACCGACATAAGAGTATTTGCAATTACTTGAAGTTTGCTCAAACCTAATTACAACTGGTACTGAAATAAATCTTGTTCTCCCAGACTGAGTTATCAATCAATACACAACGCGCGGCAAAGGATTTATTAAAAAAAGAAAACAGTCTGAGAAACGTCTGGTTTACGTTGTATACAGATATAAGAAGATGTGGTATGAGTGCCGATGAGACAACTCTCCATCCAATTCATAATTTGTAAATGTAAACCATTAAAGGTCAACGTACGGTCTTCAACACGGAGCCTTGGCTCAACCCGAACAGCAAGCTATAAAGGGCCCCCAAAAAATTAGTAGTGTAAAACCATTCAAACAGGAAAACCAACGGTGTCTAATCTATTTAAAAAAAAACGATATACTTGCATATAAATCCATATACAATGAAACGGTTTTTGAAAAGTGGACTGAACGTTTCAAATGACCATCGAAATTTTGCAATAGAAATACTAGTTATGACCAAAAGATTTTAACAGCCAGTGCAGGACTCGCACGAATGTTAGATTTAGTTAGAGGGGCGATATTCTGGCGCGTTTTTTAATTCTTGGTCACCCATGTTTAGAAAGAAAGGGGAGAAATCCAAACAATTTCCGACCAATCACAAACGTTGTTGCAAATTTGACCTTATGACGTCAAAGAATTTCCCATAATGCAATTATTGCATATAAATAATAAACTACTATACCAATTGAATAAAAAATATTGCATTCAAATGACATTTTATACCAATTGAATAAAAACTATTGCATTTGAATGAAAATTATACCATTTGAATGAAAAATTATACCATCTGAATGAAACATTATACCATTTGAATGAAAAATTATACCATTTGAATAAAAAATATTGCATTTAAATGAAAAAATATACCATTCAAATAAAAAAATATTGCATTTAAATGAAGAAATATACCAATTATAAATATCAAATTTTTGCAACCAATACCATGCCATAAGTAAAGTGCACTGGCACTCGTGTTCTTGAAATTGTTTAATATTGTATCTTATAATGTGATCCTTCGTACTCTTAATTATTGGTGAAGATTTAGAAAAATTAAAGAATGGTAAAGATAATGAATGAACTAGGTAAATTAGTGACAATATTGAATTGTTTTAGAGACACTTCCTCAGTCTGTTTTTATTTATTCTTTACTAGTTGTATTTTATCTTTACTTAATTCTTTTATAGTGACCTGAACATGGCCTACCATAATTTAGGTGTTACATTTCAACCCGTCGAATGTAGTTTTATAATTATTTCACCATCAACACATTATTAAGGAGGTTGATTTTGTATTTTAAAAACCTTCCCAAAATATTCCAATCTATTCATTCGATATTGTTATGATAATATGACAGGCGATAAACAAATAGAATATACATATGCTTTATATTTTAGCTGGTATTTGCCTTTGCAATTGCAGGAGAAATAAAGCTAAATTACAAAACGTTCGTCCAATGGTTACTTGCAACTGTTGCTTGAAGAGGAAAACATATCCATGTGAAATTAATACCAAGTTGCAGCTAAAAATCCTCCAAAATATTTTTAGTATGATTCATAAAACAGACGAATATCTTGGCATTGCACAATGTCAAATTTTTCGCTGGCTATTAATGACGTCTTTACACTAAATCCATTGGATGTTGGATGTGAACTGATTGATATTTTAGTCTTGGACGCATAATTTTTTAATTAGTTGTTATTGGCTTTGAACTAACTGTCAGTAACTGCGAGTACTCAGATCTGTACATGGTGTCTTTTCTTAAGGAATATATAAATACCATGCAACGTCCGGTCTGTGTTTTTGTTAAATGTTGTTCTGCTTTGTATCATCGATCTGATGAGTTAAGCATTTTTAACTGATTTTTATAAGTTTGGATCTTATGTTGTACTGTTACACTACGGTCACAGATTAGGGGTAGGGTTTAGCGTCATCAAACCAGTTTGATCCCGCCACATTCTGTATTTGCCTGTCCCAAGTCGGGAGCCTGTAATTCAGTGGTTGTCGTTTGTTGCTATATATCATTTTTTTTTTCGTTTATTGTTTTGTACATAAATCAGCCTCTTAGTTTCCTCGTTTGAATCGTTAATGCATTTGTCATTACGGGGCCTTTTATAGCTGACTATGCGGTATGGGTTTTGCTCATTGTTGAAGGCCGTACGGTGACCTATAGTTGTAAATATCTATGTCATTTAGTCTCTGGTGAAGAGTTGTCTCATTGGCAACTATACCATATTATTTTTACATCAATTATTTTCAAAAGTTCAATGAAGGCTCCCACTTCGTACTACGATTGGTACAGTAGCAAATCGGGGAAACTTCTAACCTGTCAACGGACCAGTGTCGCACCGTTTTGAGTGCATGCGATTCCCTCAGTTTTTGGTAACAGAACAGTTTTTATTTATACTTCTTTGATCAATCTTTTTTTTCAAATTCAAGCTCTTTTCATAAAAGAAGAATATTATTTGATGGTGGCGATATGTTGAGAACACCATATGGCGCACGGATAACTTGGAAACTACCAGGAGGGAATGATTTAGTCGTTCATCTAAAGGATAAGAACAAAATACGGCACAAAAAACGATGGAGTCAGGTAATAATATTAGACCTACCTAATATTTTACAGTGTCTGCAGAATATGAATATAGTAGATATGCTTAAAAAACTTAATGTAAAGTAACATATAAACAGTTGTTTTGGCCCCTTTTTGTCCCCTTATTCCTAAACAATTAAGACAATAACCCCAAAAATCATTCCCAAACTTCCTTTTGTAGTATGGGTACTTGTGGTACAATTTGATAGAGATCCATACTACTAGTTACATAGTTTGCTAGTGACCTAATACGATATATATGGGGTTAGTAAATTTCCCCATATGGAATTTACTGACCCCATATATATCGTATTAGGTCACTAGCACACTATGTAACGAATTTATCTTACCGACTATCTTAACATGTGGTATTTAGACTAGTGGCGGCAGCCTATCAATTAAGAACCTATACTTCCATTGGTCTATACAAAAACAAATGCCAACAATAACAACTTGTTAGCTTTAAATGTGTTTTATGAATTAATTTCAATAGTTCATCATCAATTTATTCGTCTGTTAAAACCTTTAAGATTTTTCCTCAACACCGTGTTGATTTTATAAAGGGACGTAACACCACTACTTACCGTGTAATGAAATAAGCCCCGCCTACTAACCCAATATGTAATATACACGGTCTCCACGCGGTTGCTTTTAACCAATCATATTCTTAGAAATGTATAGGAGGTAAGATAAACTTATATACTCAAGTTATTGTCTGGAAACAAAATGTCTTCGGACGAAGACGACATCGCCATACCATTATACGACCGAAAATTTATAAATATAAAAAATTGAATATAACCTTTCAATTCCAAAAAAATTAAAAGCCCCCCTTAATTTCCTCCTTTCCCCTCTTTTTGGGGTTACAAATCACTGGTCCCTTACAGGAGTCATTACCCTTTCACTGATCAATTTTTGCCCATTTTTTGTGTCTATTTGTACTAATATCTTGAGAAAAGTAATATATTAAGAGAAACTTGAACAGCTAAAATGATCAGCAAGGCAAAATTTACAAAAAATGAACATACTTGACATTTATGTATCAACTACTTAGAGAAGAAACTGCCTCTAAATATAAAAGACATTTTCAATGGAAACAAAATATTTTGGTTGCTTCCTTTCTGAAACAAATTATGTCTTTTTCAAGAAATTAGGAATCAAACATTCACATCTTCTTATTTCTATTTAAAAAAAAAACAAAAAAAAAGATAAATGGTCTGCACCTTAGCCATGTTTACAGTTCTTGAGTCTCGAGGTGTATATAAGAGCGGATTCTTATAAAACCTTTTATATTGCGGGTTACTGTTTAGTTGAAGCTGTTGAAATAAATGCACGAAAACGTAAAAAAATAATCTGTGTGCAAATGTAATGCCACGAGTTGAAGTTCATCCCATATCTCCTTTCATCAATAACCGAGGGGGGATGGACTACTGTCTCACTAGCCTATCAGCACTAATGTTGTGAGTTCGAATCCCGCACAAGAAGGCAGGTAAGCTCAACTCCAATCTTAATTGTCAGTTTAAACTTTTCCTATCGAAGGTCGGGGCTTCTTTCCTGGCACTACGGCTTCCTCCACTAATTTAAACTGACTGCCTCGAAATAGCAAAATACTGGCGTTAAACACCAATTAATCAAACAATTAACCAATCAATCATCCATACCGGTATACTTATGCATGAGTAGAAAATTTTATAGCTATTGTTATGAAATACTTTTAAAAATGACAGTTATTTAATTGGTATAGTAAATGAATTAAGATAAAGCGGAAATTCACAAAGAGGGAATTTATACCGGTAAAGCTGTCTTTTGCAATAAAAATTGTTTAATATTTTCGCCGTAGCAGGGAAATTCTTCAACTGGCTCCCTTTTTAGCTCACCTGGCCCCATGGGCCAAGTGAGCTTTTCTCATCTCTTGGCGTCCGTCGTCCGTCGTCGTCGTCCGTTAACTTTTACAAAAAGCTTCTCCTCTGAAACTACTAGGCCAAATTTAACCAAACTTGTCTACAATCATTATTTGTGTATCTAGTTTTAAAAATGTGTCCGATGATCCCGCCTGCCAACCAACATGACCGCCATGGCAAAAAATAGAATATAGGGTAAAAATGCAACTTTTGTCTATTATTTTAAAAACCGATATGAATAGAGAAAATCTGACAAAATGTTGAGCTCTATCAATTGTCCTTGTCAAAATTTTCAGACGGCTTCTTATAGGATTTATTGCCCTTAAATGACAAATTTTACCATTTTGTTTTCATTTTTGGCTATTATCTTGAAAACTATAAAAGATACAGAGAAACATTAAATTGCAAAAATGATAGGCAAGACAAGTTCTACAAATAAGTTAACATTGTCGAAATCGTCAGCCGACTCGTTATTAGAGTTATTGCCCTTTGATGATATTTTTTTACCAATTTTTTGCGTTTTTGCCTTATATCTTAAAAATTACAATAGATAAATAGAAACTTAAATAAGCAAACATGATCAGCAAAAAAAGATCTACAATTAAGACAATATAGAGGAAATCGTCCAACGTCTCCTTGGAGTTATTGCTTTTTAATGACGATTTTTGGGGTTTTGCCTTACATGATAAAAATTATAATAGATTAATAGACACTTTAAATCACAAAAATAATCATTAAGGCAAAATCTACAATAAAGTCACATTTCGCTGATGGTAGTAGGCTGTCACTCTGTATAGGAGTGATTGCTAAGCCCCTTAAATAAAGATTTTATTTTTACCCTCTTTTGTGTTTTGAGCAAAAACTAAAGAAGACAGAGAGAAACTAAACAGACTAAATGATCAGCAATACAAGTTCAACAAAACTGATTTTTGTCAAGAATTCTATTCTCGTCTACAATGTTGTAGAGTGTCCTTTGTTGAATATGCATATAGACCAAGGTGAGCGACACAGGCTCTTTAGAGCCTATAGTTAATGGGTCTTAAACTTCCTCCGAAATGTTTGAAACGTTGATTTTTGTTAAATTGTACTGTCTCATTTTTTTCTATAAATTGCACTTTCGGAAGCTGAAACAAGGCTGGAGCTGCTAGATCAGAAACAGTAAACTGCCATTCATAAAAATAATGCAGAATATCCTCTGGTAGATCAAATATTTGAACTCCATGTGCTCACTACACAGTCGAAGACCCATAATTTAATAACTTTAGCCGTATGTTCATTATTGAAAACCCATTGATTAAAACTAAACTTTGCAATTCATATTTTGACAATTTTCCAACAATATCAGATGTGATTTATTTTCATCTTTAAAACGAGGTACCAACGTGCTAAGGTTTATCACTTTTCAAATCTTAATCATTTTCCAAACAATAGCTATATATTTGATCCGAGTTTATAGTAATTCCGAAGAAGCAGATCGGAATCAGTAATCAGTCTAATCGTAATCATGTTCATTGATCATAACAACGATGAAAGCACATTATATAAGGACGTTTTGACATCATATAATGAAGTAAACCGAACCACATCATATCTTTTCATAATTTATTCTATCTCATAGATTTCTTTTTATTTACAAAAAAAAGTGTTTTATCATGAATTATCTATGCAAATTTTTGCAATTGTCTACGAATTGTAGCTTGAAAACTAGCACAGTGACCTATACTTTTTATCGTAGTTTTTTTAAAAGCATGGTTAAATCTACATTTTGGCAAAGTATAGGAAAATTCAATCTGAGGAAATCTATACTGATGATCCACCTTAAATCATTTCGTTCGTTTGAGATATCTTGTCCAGTTTAAGACAATACCGTAAGTTTAAATAAAACCCGTAAAAGAGGTGACCGATTGAGATCTAACTTGAAACAGGTAGTACTGTTTTTAACTTGTTATTCAATACAATTGTAGTAACAATATATGTCATCACCTGTAATTGAATTAATTTTTTTCCTATTGATCTTTGAGTATAAGTTTAATTACTATGTTGTCATAACGAGGAAGATACGTTCCTGTTAATCTTGTAGACGCGAAACATGTAACATATGAAATGTAATTCATCCGCCATTTTCAAACCATACTTCACATTTAGTTGTTATAGTGGTTTTCTATTTTCTAAATCGTTTTTTTGTTTCATTTGTTATGAAAATAGGTGATGTACATGAATTATATATTAAAATGGAAGTTGCAAAACAAGTTCGGCAGATCTGGCCTTCAAGATGCAGCAGAAAATACGTTTCTCTTGGCCCTTGATGGAGACGTCAAATTTGAGCCAGAAGCAGTTCTAAGCTTAATGAGACGAATGAACAAATCAAAAATCGTTGGTGCTGCATGTGGGAGGATTCATCCAATCGGTACAGGTATAAACTGTTAAGATGTATAAATGAAAGGATTTAATTACTTTTTGGTGAAAAATAAAAGATTCAAGATGAACCACATTGCAATACAATGCGGACTTAGTTTTGAATGAAATAATTAGAATGTGGAAATACATGTTTTCTTCTGTAGTCTTTTTTCTTCTGTTAAAGTTGCTTTAAATATAAAAATAAGAAGATGTGGTATGATTGCCAATGAGACAACTTCCTAAGAGAGACCAAACTGACGTAAATGTAACCAATTACAGGTCACTGTGCGACTTTCTAAAATGCGCAAAACTCAAACCGCAAACCAAGCTATAAAAGTCATGACAAATGTAAAAAAAAAAATAAAACGACAAAAATTAAAGGTCTGACTTATGTTCAAATAAACAAACGAAAAACAAATATACAGAGAGTGGCAGGGTTAAACATATTTGCGGTTAGCCAACCCTCCTTCTAGCCTGGACAGTGGTGTAACAGCACATCAAAAATACAAATTATAGAAATCAGTTGGAAAAGGCTTGACTTATCAGATCGACACAAAGCAAACACAAAACAACACCTAACAAAAAGACTTAAGCCACAAAGTGCTTGTATTTTCAGGTCCTATGGTGTGGTATCAGCAATTTGAGTATGCAATCAGTCATTGGTTACAAAAAGCAACAGAACACGTGATTGGCTGTGTATTGTGCAGTCCTGGTTGTTTTAGCTTATTTCGTGGTTCTGCACTATTACACTCCGACACTCTGGAAACGTATACAACCGTAGCCTCTGAAGCTAAACAGTATGTTCAGTATGACCAAGGTACCTATGTGGATAAAGTTATAGATAGTTAGTTATATAGCCATTAATTCGGTACGGTCATGAAAATATGGATATTACTAGTATTTTATTGAAATTTACTGTTCTGAAACTTTGGAAATCTTTTGAAATAAAGGAAGATATCTCCCTGATGGAAACATGTAACTTTGATTCCATGACCGAGTTTGTTTATGGCTTGATCTTTTCCTTAAAATTGACACATATGAACGACTTCAAATTAGAATCTATGACAAGCATGATCACTTTCCAATCATCAAATTTCCACTCCTCTGCAGTAACATAACCTTTGTCCTGTCGTATGTCGTTAACATATCTCAGTTGATACGTTACGCTCGTGCATATTCACAGGATACGGAATTCATTTGCAGGGTTGGGCTCCTTGAGCAAAAAAATGCTCCAATGCAGAGCTGAGAAAGAACGAATGAAATCGTGCTTCATAAGCTCTATGGTCAATACAACGAATTAATTGACTGATACAATATTTCTGTGTCTTAACTCATTAGCGACATATTTCCCCAGTCTTAGATCTTTAGATACTTGAATGGACGTCTAATCTGTTGTGTCCTATTCCCAATTGTGATATTTTGACTGAGGGGGATCTGCATGGCGGGTGATTCATGTACAATAGGAGACAATTACCAAGTCGACGCGACCGACCTGGCTTCTTTTGAAATTCATGCGATTGTCTCAGGTATTTTTTGTTTCCTTGATTTTTTAATACGATTTTAAAATAAATCAATTATAGTTGCTTTACTTTGGCCATATTTTTGGTACTTTTGGATTTATTAGCTCTTTAAAGTTGGTAATAGTTTTTGGATTTTCATATATTTTGTCCTCGAGCATCTCTGGCGAGTCAATTATTGTCGAAATGTGTTGTGGTGAACAAAAGTGGTACTGTTAGTATTATTATGGTTACTTTATTTATTAACAAAAATATTTTTATTACAACACAATTATTCTGAATGCAATAAAGCTTGCTAGTATAAACAAATATTTTCCTACTTAAAATAGGCAGCATGCCTTGTATATGTTATGTCACTGCTATAAAGGTATTTATACTCTTTTGCCCCCTTCTTAGCCGATTTATACTTTCCACGACAGTTAAGTATCTTTTTCAAAATCAAGTTGTAGTTCGGTTGATTCCTTTCTCTTTTCACTATCTCAGCAGATATTTCTTTACAGTTCTTGACAGTTAGATAAAATTGTTAATAATAAAATATCTCTAGTGAAAACAAAAAGTAGGACTCTCGATTCCTTGGTATATTTATATCGTTTGATGTTTTCGCATTAATTTACAACATTTAAAACGCTTCAAAGAAATATTTCAGTCAAAATTTAACAATCGGAATTGTTTAGCATCTAGCAACTTATTAACTTTGTTTCTATATACCAGTTTTGCACAGGCACTTGTCTCTGAAAAAATACCTTTGATAAAAATAAGATGTGGTTTGATTCCCAATGAAACAACTCTCCACAAGAGACCAATTGACATAGAAGTTAACAACTATAGGTCACTGTACGGCCTTAAACAATAAACAAAACCCATACCGCCTAGTCAGTATACATTAATATAACACAAAGTACCAAACTCGACGTATATTTGAGAAATGTCACTCGGTCGCACACTCCGTTACATTTCGATTCTGCGGTTGTTTATCTCAGTGAAACTTGTTATGCCGTAAATCTACATTGAATTATCTACAAAATGGAGATTAACATGATTACTTCTATTGTCGGAATCTTTCGTTACAGGCCTTCTGAGTATGTCAATCGTCAAATTCCTTTCGTTCTCTCACAGTCAAATTGCAATGTTAATCTCGCATGATTTTCAACGTTTTCTCTTTTTTCTGAGTGATTGATTAATGCTTGTGTTTCGTCGGTTTAGAGAATAAAAGGTCTCTATCATTTCCATCGCTGAATTTGATCTTTATTCAAATCGTTGCAACAAATCATGAATCATTGATCAAAAGTGACTGAAAAGAAGGGCAGAATATACAAAAGGGACAATGAAAAATCATTAGTTGAATAAATACAGAAATTTTTTCACTTGAAAGAATAAAACAACATACCAACTATAGTTTACACCACAAACATAAAGACTACGCAACACGAACCCAATCACCATACTCGGCGACTCTCAAAGGATAAGCAGATTATTCTCCACAAGTGCATTCGTATTGTCATTTGCGAGTAAGCCGTTGTTGTTAAGTCTCATTCGTTGGTGTCACAATCGATAGAAAGAGGACGGGATTGTGGCAATGGTAGTTGGAACACATTTTTTCGCGCCTTTTTTCTTTTAGTTTTTCAACGCTATCAATCAAATCATTTTTTCAAAATTTAACACTTTAAGGTATGGGGAAAATCTGGATTCAGAATTTTTTTTGTCATCTGCTTGACCACAATATTTTTTTCCATTAAATTGGGGATCAGAATATTTTTTTATTCTTTTTTAAGGAAAAAACCATACCCCCCCCCCCCCCCCCTCCCCGCACAAATTATTGTACATTATTTTGAGGTTCATTGTATTATACAGTATTCTGTTCAGAGTACGCGACTTAGGTTCAGATATACGATACAAACTGATTAGAGAAATGTTTAAATTTTGTTATTTTCTTGAATAGTATATAAATAACACATACCTGAGAGGATGATAGAGCAGATTATTATCCCGAGAAAAGATTGTCAACCAATCCAAATCTGGCATTTTAACGTGAAGTATAATAATAATCAAATATTTACCACTGGATTTAAGCAATCAGCAATCAATTATTTTACTAGCAGGAAAGTAGTGACAAAATGCCGGTTCTGCTGCACTTTCAATTTTACAATAGAAAGTGAAATTGAAAGTAGGAAAGTGAAAGTAAAAAATTTAAATCGAACCCGACAGTAAAAAATGAAGAGACTCTAAAATGTAAAGACCTCCCCACCGGAGTAAGTAACCAAATTTTAGAGGTGATCGAAGTAGATGGCAAGTTTGGGAAGAGAGAGTAGTATACTCACCTTGAAAAGTAGGGAATGGGAGATGTTTAGGGTGTGGGCCTGCAGGGGGTTAAACAGAGAGAAGGGACCCTTTGCAGGAACCTTCGTGTGAGAAGTACAGGTTTTAAAATAAGTTAAAAGACTAAACAAGTGTATTTCTCATACGATATTGTGAGAAAGTAAATCTCTTACTCCTAGTCAAAAGAACAATCAATTTCCTACTTTTACTTTAACACCTCTTTACTCCTAGTCAAAACCCTAGCTAAAACTAGATTAAAAAATAAGTTGATCATGGTGTGTAATGGGTGATTATGGAACATTTTCCCTTCCGGCGCATGCGTTGTAAGGTCTTTCTTATGTTGTCGTTATGTTCGTTGTTCATCGTAGTAAGAGTCTAAGCATGTAAAAAATTAGAAAATTGAAAAACGTCCTTAAGGACGTTCGCTACTCTGTTTCAAAATAACAAGCTTTTAAAAAGACTGTTATAAATTGATAGTATATAAATAAAGGAACTATAAAAGCAGAAACAAATGAAGGTTCCGTAAGCTTGTTTTCGAGATACCGGTATAAGCCATTGGAAATTTGGCGGGAAATGATTCTCTCTAGATTTTGCATACATTTAACATTGGCACCTTTTTTTCTGTCAAAAAGTATGAAAAAAATAACAAGGATTTAATAAGATTTTTAAAGATGACATTTTAAACTATATGTAATCGAATTGTGAAAAGTGAAAAGTAAAGTAGGGGTTAGTGGGCAAAAATGTTTAATGGGACTACATGGATAAAACCAGAGGATTTCAAATATCTGGCAAAAAATCAAAAAACAAGAGGAGCGAACATCCTTAAAGAGAGATGTTAATATAAGTAACAACATTTGTTCAACATAAGAAGACATGCTTGGTCCATCTGGACTGTCATCGTCTTAATTTATACCAAGTGAAAGCGGCGGTGCTAAATTTGTTAAAAATTGTAGCGCAAAACTGAAGAGGAATAAGGGGTCTTGTAAGAATTAACCTGGAACAGACGGACAGTGTGGGAAACATAGAAAACAACTGCGTCGGCAGAACGATGACGAACCCATTTCAATCGAAGGCAAAATCCTTGTGAAAGAGACCATGAAGGAGCTCCGTAAGATAGCTAAGGATGAGGATTTGAGGGGGTACAGCAGGAAATCAAAGGAGACGTTATCCAAGCTCACTGAGGAAAAAACCAACAGCAAATTTACTCATGAAGAGGATTTTACCCAAAAATAGAGCTTACAACACTCGCAAAGAGACGAGGTATAACCAAGTACTCTCGATTAAGGCAGACGATCTACTCCAATTTGTAAGAAATGCACCTGTTGAAGACAAAAAAAAGTCACTGATAGAATAGAAGCGCTCAATGGTGTATTTGATACGGTGACTATTGAGCCTTTGAAGCAAAGTAATTTAGATACGTTTTTAAGGTAAGTAAACGCACTATTTCCAGTAAAATTTCAGATGCACTTTCCAAAAAGAAGAATTTGAAGGTGCAAATAGTAGTTCAAATGGGGTTTGTGAAAAAAAAACCGCAACTGGAGAGAGTACCTACGTTACTCTTGTCTTTAGATCATCCGTTGTTACTTTCACTGAATCAACGGCCCTCGAATTGGAATTGCACTCATGACGAAGCAGGTGAACGAAAATATGACAAAGTACATGCGTGAATGATGTGGATGGACATTTGGTAACATTGGACAATTAAAATAAAATTGAGAATGGAAATGGGGAATGTATCGAAGAGACAACAACCCGACAAAAGCAGAAAACAGCAGAAGGCCACCAATGGGTCTTCAACACAGCGAAAACATCCCGCACCCAGAGGCGGGCTAAAGCTTGCCCCTAAACAAAACTGTGTACTAGTTCAGTGAAAATGGACGTCACACTAAACTCCAAAACATATAAATGAACAAAAATTAAAAAAACATACAAGATTAACAAAGGCCAGAGTCTTCTGACTTAGGACAGGCGCAAAAATGCGGCGGGGTTAAACATGTTTTGTGAGATCTCAACCCTCCCCCTTTATCTCTAGCCAATGTAGTAAAATTCATTTAAACAAATTAACACCACTCAGGGGGAGTTCGAACGTAGCTCTTCCATCCAAACTTGCCCAAAAGAAGGCTATAATTAACGCACAAAATAAGGATGGTCGGTGTCTTCAATGGGCGATGTTATCAGCTTTACATCACGAAGAAGTGGATAAAACAGTCAATACAAAATATGTGAAAATGAACTTAAGACTGAGAGTATAAAATTTACAGTCTTTCTATTAGATAGTTTACTAAAACTGCAAAAAAGGGCAGCAAGAATAATTTTTAGACGAACATGATTACACCAAACCTTCAAGCGAATTATTTCACTAATGTAACATTGTGTCGATTACACAAAGAATACATTATCATAAATCATAACTAATGTATAAGGCAAAAAATGGTTTAGCTTCAGAATATTTGTCCAGTCTTATTTTATCAGCTTCTGCAAACCAAAAATACAATACGAGATTTTCGTCTTCAGATAATTTTATAATTCCAAAACCAAATACAGAGTTGTATAAGTCCTGTTTCTCGTACAGTGGACCAAAAGTTTGGAATGTCTTCCTAATACAATCAAAAAATCAAACACTGTATTAGAATTTAACATAACTACAAATCTATGTACCATGATATTTGTACTGTAATGCCGTATAATAATTGTTTATTGAATTTTAATTGTATTGCATCTTTATTTATCATTATTATTGAATTTGTTTTGTTTATTTTTAATGTAATTATTATTGTATTAAGAGAGCCTTATTGAAAATTGGTGTAATCCAAATGAGTTACTCTCTCTAAATAAAGATATTATTATTATTAGTCCATTGACAAATTCGAAAGACAGAATACAGATTTCAACATTTATGTTTTTGGTTACGATGATGAAGAAATAGATGAGAACAAAGAAAATAAAACTGGAAGTATACCCTTTAAGGATATCAAAGAACACCGGTGCGAAACACGTAGACCTCTTGTTCTTGACTAACGCCAGCAAATATGATTACAGTTTGATTAAGAGGATATCACGTCTTTTACGTGCTCATGTAACATCACACGATCATCAACTTTTCTTTTGTCGAAGGTGCTTGAATCATTTTTCTAGAGAAGACAATTTAGACGACCAAAATGGAGTATTGCAATCAGAAGGAGGTAATGAGAATCGAGATGCCGGAAGAATGTACCTTTATAAGTTTTCAAAACCACAAATGTAAAATGAGAGATCCCTATGTGATCTATGCTGATTTCGAATGTTTCACGGGAAAGATAGACACATGTCAACCGGATTCGTCGAGAGTTTACACGAATGCCTATCAACGACACACACCGTCTGGTTTTTATTATCGTGTAAAGTACGCTCATGGCGACTACAAAGAAGCAGAAGTGTACTGTGGGGAAGATGTGACGAAATCTTTTTTGAATGTATGGAGGAGGAAGTGAGAGAGATTTCCGAGATTTATCAAGACGAAGAAGATATGGTGATGACAAAGGAAGATTAGAAAAGCTTTAAAGAAAGTACACGCTGTCACATTTGCGACGACCCATAAGGTAAGGATAAAGTTCGCGATCACGATCACCTTACGGGTAAGTATCGCGGTGCAGCACACAAGAATTGTAACTTTGACTTCTAACTTTCCAGATTCGTCCCCATCCTGTTCTATAATTTGAATGGATACGACGACCAGCTGTTCGTCAAGGAGTTTGGCTTCAGCGACGGTAACAATAACTGCATTCCTAACACCGACGAGAAGTTCATCAGTTTCTCTAAGAAAGTAAATGGAGATTTATAGATGAGGTTCATCGATTCAAGCCGCTTCATGCCGAACTCGCTGGACAGCATAGCAAAGAATCTAACGAATGATAAATTTAAGGCGGTGAAGAAGTGTTTCAGAGACCGTTATGAACTGATGGAAGGGGGTGAATCCTTATGGTTACATGGATCATTTCACGAGTTCTTTAGCAAGCTTAACGGTGAGCACATCAGTGATGACGACTATGGATATGCTCAACGTGCGTTTAAAGCATTTGAATGTCAATCGATGCAAGACCACTACGATCTGTACCTGAAAGGTGATGTGGCACAATTAGAAAACATCATTGAGAACTTTAGGGATGATTTCATGGAAAACTACAAGCTAGATCCCTTGTGGTACTACACCGCCCCGACATAGCCTATGACGCCGCGCTCAAAACCACCAAGGTCAGAGTGTAACTCATCGATGACCCCGACATGCTCCTGATGTTTGAAAAGGCAACCAGATGAGGAGTCGCCATGATCTCACATCGACATGGTAAGGCCAACAACCCTTACATGAACAGCTATGACAACTCCTAGCCCACCAAGTACCTGACCTACCTCGACGCTAACAATCTCTATGGGTAGGCGATGGCACAACCCTTACCCACGAGAGACTTCGATTGGGCAGGGTCGGAGGAGACCGATGACATCTTGAACTACCCCGACGATTATGAGTATGGCGCTATGGTAGAATGCGATATTGACTAACCAAAGAAACTCCACGATGACCACAATGATTACCCGCTAGCGTCCGAGAACGTGGAGATCAACAAAGTACACAAGCTCCTTCCAACACTGCGCAACCGCGTCAAGTACGTGCTCCACCACAGAAACATCAAGCAGTACCTGTACAAGCCGGACTACCTAGGAAGCTGCATCTTGGATCTCTCAAAAACCCTGATGTATGACTTCCACTACAACTTCGTGAAGTCGATGAACGCTAAACTCCTGTTTACAGACACGGACAGCTTGGCATATGAACTCCAAACCCAGGACATAACATCCTACTTCCAGGGTAAGATCGACACCTCCAAATACTCAGTCGAACATTCTTCCGGAATTCCAACGGGTGTAAACAGGAAGGTGATTGGTATGTTCAAGGACGAGTGCGGTGGCAAGACGATACATTCGTAGTGCTACTGGCGAAGATGTACGCCTACACGGTGGAGGATCAAATCAGCAAGTTAAGAAGAATGTGATTAAGCGCGACGTCAACTGTAACGACTACAAGCGATGCCTGAACAAACAGCAGGAGATCCACAAGCCGATTAATATCATCCGCAGCCACCTTCACCAAATGTACATCGAGGAGGTCAACAAGATCGCCAATGAAGACAAACGTTACATTTTACCCGATGAAATTAGCACCTTGTCTCATGGACATTACAAAATTGAAAAAAACCTTGAAGAAAGGTCTTGATAGAAGTAAAAAAACCTCGTAAATATCATAAACTATCAATGTGTTGAAATAGACAGCGTTTCAACACATGTTGAGTTTTCATTGGTGCTATAAATTAAAGAATAGTTGATAAGTTTGGAATATATGGAAATGAAGAAATAAATAGGAATACTTTTCTCGAAAATTTGAACATTAACGACAATCGTATCACTTACCTAAATGCTCCGAGTCATGGTACGGATACTGTAACAAAACGATGGGTTATGTAAAAATGAAAGACGGTATAAGTAAGCCGAAGCATAACATTCCGAGTCTGAGCAAATAAAAACGGATATAAAACAAATGGAGAGAGAATATGATGAAAACATAAAAAACTAAAGAAAAAAGTGGATACGTTTGATACCAGACTTCAACAAGAATTCGAGGGAAAGTAAATGAGTTTGAAACTATTCTACAACTAAAAATCGATACATAGGTGAAACGTTCTTTCCTAATGCAAAGCATTACCAGTACAACAATCGAAAAAAACAAGGCAGATCTGGACAGTTTAAGGATGTCTTATTGGTTAATTTAAGAATTAAATGACTTAGAGTACCCTTTCCATTTAACAAAGACCTCTTTAACACCAACCTTGGTTTGTTTTCGCAAAACCTTTCGATGCGGTAACAGTCTTGATCCGTTTTCTTTTTTAAGTTCAGATTCATAAAATGAACCTTGTATCTCTTCGTCATTAAAATCCTTGATACGATTCGTTTCAGGTTGAGTGTTTGACACGTGGGACACCGTCAAGATTTCTTCGGTTCATCTAGGGGTGTATCCCTTTTCAAAAATGCCTTTCTTTTTACTGATTCCAACTTTATCCCCTACTTTAAATTTACCCTGTTTCAATGGAAGAAGATTACCATACAAGTTCCAATAGACTTTATTTTCATGTTCGTTTTTACCTGCAGCGATAGGAGTTATTTTGATAGATCCATGTTTAGACGTATTATACTGGTGAACGAGATCACTCAACACATTGATGTAAGTGCACGTAGAATCAGCTGAAAATTATTTAAACATTTTTTCTCTCATAGTACCGTTCCATCGTTCAACGACACTCGATTTTCCCTCATTCTCGGTAGAAGTAACTTGCTTCCGAAGTAACTCCTTGACATCTTTGTTGAAAAATTCAGTACCTTCAGTCCATAACTTTTGAGGAATACGTGATGATGATTTGAATACCGCTTGAAAGGCATCTCTCACCGTCTCACCTTTCTTGTTTTTAGAGGTATAAGCCATCTGTATTTGGAAAACACATCGATAGTACATAGAATGAATTTAAATCCTTTGTTATCGCGAGAAAATGAACTAATAGGCAAACCAAATCTGATCCACACCTCCAGCGATCACACGACGTTTCTGGAATTTACGTCGAACGGGTTTATGTAATTCTTCTGCTAATTGATCTGTCCAACGTACTTTTTTAAGTCCTAAACCAAATCGCATTTTGGTACCTATGAGGGGTTTAACGATACCACGATCCATTTTCTCTCTCATGGTTGGATTGTTGATGGAGTCTAATTCACTTAACATATTTTTATCACACACAGAATTACGTGTTGGTATATCTTTATGTTGAACAAAACAGATATCATGACGATAGTCAGTTTTCATCGACTCGATTGATAGGTTTAGACCATGATTTAGGTGTTTTATCTGCATTGAGTCGTTGATGTAACTTAGTCCCAGGTCCCGTAAACTGATGTCCCGGAAGATCATTTCTACGGGTAGATGGTTAATGACTTTATTCATGAAACCCCTACCACTATCGGTTTTGACAAACTGATATTTCTTTGATCCAAACACAGCGCAGATTCCACCTTTTCTTCGTCGTCCGTTGCTAGTCGTCTTTTCGGAGAGATTTTCGTTTTTGTATTCCTCTTGTATTTTAAACAAAAGAGTGTCATTTTATTTGAATAAATGGACGTTGAAAATATCTCATACAATGACACGACTGCGAACAAAAGTAATCGATTAGAGGGTTGACTATTTGAAAATCAGACTGTGGTAAGACGACATTACTCAACAACTTTCTCCTGAAAGATGAACGGTTAGATTATAACTGTGTGCATGTGTTTGGAAAATTGCTTCATCAACGCATCTGTCAACTCTTACAAAAAGCATTGTAAAAAGAGTTATCAAAAGAGGATATACGTCAGCTTTTATCAGTTCAAGAAAAATGTCCTCACTCTTTGATCGTGGAAGATTGTCGTAGAAGATTTACCTACACCTCAACAACGTAGTTGTATCGATGCCTTCTTCTATAAACAACGAAACGATGTACCAGAGCCTCGAGAACTTGATCCGAATCGTAAGAGCTTAATGGTTTGAAAATTCTATGCAAGTCGAATAATTTGTTTTCTTTCTTTTATTGTAAGAATAAGAAAATCTAATCAAAACTTTACCAATTATTGCCATTTATTGCCATTTGTATGTTTGAATGATTGAATTGTGTATATACTAGTAATATATATTGTATTTTAATGTATGAATCGAATGTATGAATGTTAACTGTATACATGTATTTTGTTTGAGGGCCTCAATGAAAATTAGACTACTTCTAATTGAGTTACCCTCTTTAAATAAAGAATTTATTATTATTATTATTATTATTATGGTGTTTGATGATTTGATGTTGAGCAAACAAAATAAATGTGAGGTTTATTACGTCTGAGGTAGACAAAATAACGTGGATTGTTTCTATCTATGTCAAAATTACTTTAAAATTCCAGGTCAAACAATTCGTGAAAATAGTAACTTTATATGTCTATTTCCACAAGATGCTCAAAATCTTCAACACATTCATCGAGATAATTGCTCGGATCTCACCGTTAAGGAGTTTAAGGTGTAATACCACCAAATCATAGTACGTCACATCCGGTTGCATACGAAAATAGGTCGAAAAAAAATGTTCCCTTGAATTTGACAGTTGTAGGTAATTGATCCTACATTTCATTGCAGTAAAACATTTCTGGGTCATAAACATATATCTTGGGTATTTCAAAGCACCATTATTTTTTTATTTGGGGTTTCTATAGAATATTTTGGAAACTTGAGGTTACATGGTTACTAAAGCTTGTACACAGGTTAAAAAAGGGGGAAAATTTTATTGGTTAACTTCCAGTGATGGTTATTTTCTTATATGCAATGAAATGTTATGTGAAATTTTTTCTATAGTACTGGACAGGATAAAACTTTACTCATGCCAAGTATTTCTTTATTTGAAACAACGACAAATTCTGCACAATTTTTTGGAAAGTGCAAATTTAACAAAGACTAATAGGGGAAAATCAATGGTGGTATTACACCTTAAGACGATGTGCAATCACTGTTGTTCTATACCTTATGGATTTGTCACCATCGATCTCACCAGCTCCAAGGGAAATGGGAAATACAGATCTAAATTAAAACAGTTTTATAAATGCTAAATAAATGGATGATTTATCGGTATTTAGTGATTCTAGTAGTGATAGTAGTGATAGTAGCGATAGTAGAAGTAGCGATGATGATGTCTGTGAGCATGAGTTCGATCGTATTGATGATAGGTTAAATCGACGTTTTAATTGTGGTGTTGAGCAAATCTATAATATATTTGGTGATGGTATTGATATCGATAACTGGAATCTAGGAAAAGAAGTTAACAAGTTATCAAGAGAAACCTCGAGACCACCATGTAGTGCCAATACGATCAGAGGACATCAATGTACTCATTCGTGTCAACCGAACCAAGACCTATGCCTTAGACACTTAAAACTTAATACAGACATTGATTTGTACGAAGAACATAATTAGTCGTAAGGAAAAACACGTCAAAGAGCTAAACTTTTATATAAAGAAAACAATATGTCCAATTTTGTATGCTATAATACTATATTTTCTGAATGTTCTATGGGTAGTCATGCTAATTATATCAAATGTTGTGGTTCTAAATATTCTGATTATTTTGATTTTACTAAATGTAATGACCGTCTTAAAGTCAAAAGAATAAAAACAAAAACGTGAGTTAAATTGAAAGGTTGATCCATATGCATTATCCCCATTGTTTCAACGTCTTTTTAAACTCTACACACCGTTCAATCTTCAACGTTCATCGTTCAACACTCAATCGCTATAAATAAATGACGTTTATCAACATCACTGATCCTAAACAACGTGAAGCTCTTGCAAGATGTAAAGCGTAGCATTCAAACTAACAACTTACAACAACGATTGGACAAATAAGGATGGAGTTGTGATCTTAAAAAGTTTTTAAAAGGCGTTATAGATGCACAAGGAAAAACGGCATATAAAATCACCTAGACGGGTGAAGATTTACCAGCGATCCTACCTGCATTTCCTCCTCCACCTCCCGAGTTTGCGGATCCAATTCCTTTCGAACCACCTACAAACATTATTAACGTTAGTCCCTTATAGTAGAACATCATTTACACCTTATGACTACTAATAGCGCTGACCATACCTTTGAGTTCTTGGGATTGTTGACGTATCCCGACGACTGTAGCAAATCTTGAGGTCTCAGCCAATTGTGGTATTAAGATTCTACGATTGACGCTGAGGCTAATAACACTGATGTTGCACCTAGACATGGTTACATCATCTTAAAGCCTACAACCAAAGGATTGTTTTCATTCGCCATACCTTTAAAAGCACATCTTTTTTTTCGCAGAGGATTATGACAAGATCGTGTATGGATTCAAACACGAACTCACAATCGTGCGGGACTCTGATGCAAACACAATGTTAAGAGCAGAAGCGGTAGATCCAGCAAAGAAAGTATTACGTAAACTATACAGGTTCGTTACTCATGTGGTCCCTTCCGATGAAAACAAGATGAAACTATACAAAACAATCCAAAGCAAAAATAATCTCAACTGTGGTTTCAGCATGAGGCAGTGCAATTCCATATCCGTTCCTCAAAGTAGAGATTTCACTTGGCGACTCTCTGCTAAGAGTGGACGAGAAAACCCCAGATACATCAGCGTTGCCTTCCAAACTGATAAAAGTAATGATCAAACTCATAACTCATCCTTTTTTTATCGCTGCCAATTGCGTAAACTCCATGTCACCATGAATGCTCAACGTTATCCATTCGTAGGCTTTAGCACCCTCTTCACCCAGTGGCAAGTATCTAGGGTGAACAATGAAGCCGCCGACTTTCGTAAAAAGCTCTTCAACATTGATAAAAATAATAATAATAATAATATCTTTATTTAGAGAGATTACACCAATTGTCAATATGGCCCTCTTAATACAATAATAATTACATTAAAAATAAACAATATATATTCAATAATAATGATAATTAAAGATGCAATATA
This sequence comes from Mytilus californianus, assembly GCF_021869535.1. Taxonomy (NCBI): domain Eukaryota; kingdom Metazoa; phylum Mollusca; class Bivalvia; order Mytilida; family Mytilidae; genus Mytilus; species Mytilus californianus. Next base: position 126,686,205 of record NW_026262668.1, read on the forward strand.
AATTTAAATTCAACAAACAATTATTTTATGGCATTACAGTACAAATATCATGGTAATGTTAAAAGTACATAGATTTGTAGTTATGCTTAAATTCTAATACTGTGTTTGATTTTTTAATTGTATTAGGAAGAGCATTCCAAATTTTTTGTCCAATGTACGAGAAACTAGACTTATACAACTCTGTATTTGGTTTTGGAATTATAAAATTATCTGAAGACGAAAATCTCGTATTGTATTTTTGGTTTGCAGAAGCTGATAAAATAAGACTGGACAAATATTCTGGAGATAAACCGTTTTTGCCTTATACATTAGTAATGATTTATGATAATGTATTCTTTGTGTAATCGGCACAATGTTACATTCGTGAAATAATTCGCTAGAAGGTTTGGTGTAATCAAGTTCGTCTAAAATTATTCTTGCTGCCCTGTAAAGTCGTCTATAAAAGGCCCGACATGAAAAGTGTGAACAATTCAAACGAAAAAACTAACAGCCTAATTATACATAAAAAAACAATTTACAAAATATCAAATATGAGTCGAGACAGGAACCAACGACAACCACTAAACTACAGGCTCCATCCCTGGGACAGGCAAATAAAGAATATGGCAGGGTGGATATAAAAACGAAGATGTGGTATGAGTGCAAATGAGACAACTCTCCACAAGAGATCAAATGACACAGAAATCAACAGCTATAAATCATCGTACGGCCTTCGACAATAAGCAAAGCCTACACCGCATAGTCAGCTATAAAAGGCCCCGAAATCAAAAATGTAAAACAATTCAATCGAGAAAACTAACGGCCGAATTAATGTACAAAAAAATGAACGAAACGCCACTGAATTACAGGCTCCTGACTTGGGACAAGCACATACATACAGAATGTGGCGGGGTTAAACATGTTAGCGGGATCACAATCCTCCCCTAATCTGGGACAGCGGTGTAACAGCACAACAACATGTTTGTGAGCAACCCATCCCGAAGCTGGGACAGTGGTGTAACAGTACATTAAAATAACAACCTGCACAAATCAGCAAATTAACTCAAAAGATCGGTACGAGACACCCAAAAAAACTAACATTAAGACAATAGACACAAAGCACCGACATAAGAGTATTTGCAATTACTGGAAGTTTGCTCAAACCTAATTACAACTGGTACTGAAATAAATCTTGTTCTCCCAGACTGAGTTATCACTCAGTACACAACGCGAGGCAAGGATTTATTAAAAAAAGAAAACAGTCTGAGAAACGTCTGGTTTACGTTGTATATAGATATAAGAAGATGTGGTATGAGTGCCGATGAGACAACTCTCCATCCAATTCATAATTTGTAAATGTAAACCATTAAAGGTCAACGTACGGTCTTCAACACGGAGCCTTGGCTCAAAACGAACAGCAAGCTATAAAGGGCCCCCAAAAAATTAGTAGTGTAAAACCATTCAAACGGGAAAACCAACAGTGTCTAATCTATTTAAAAAAAACGATATACTTGCATATAAATCCATATACAATGAAACGGTTTTTGAAAAGTGGACCGAACGTTTTTACCATCGAAATTTTGCAATAGAAATACTAGTTATGACCACAAGACTTTAACAGCCAGTGCAGGACTCGCACGAACGTTAGATTTAGTTAGAGGGGCGATATTCTGACGCATTTTTTAATTCTTGGTCACCCATGTTTAGAAAGAAAGGGAGAAACCAAACAATTTCCGACCAATCACAAACGTTGTTTCAAATTTGACCTTATGACGTCAAAGAATTTCCCATAATGCAATTATTGCATATAAATAAAAAAACTACTATACCAATTGAATAAAAAATATTGCATTCAAATGACATTTTATACCAATTGAATAAAAACTATTGCATTTGAATGAAAATTATACTATTTGAATGAAAAATTATACCATTTGAATGAAAAATTATACCATTTGAATAAAAAATATTGCATTTAAATGAAAAAATATACCATTCAAATAAAAAAATACTGCATTTAAATGAAGAAATATACCAATTAAATAAGAAATATTGCATTTAAATGAAAAATATCACATTTTTGCAACCAATACCATGCCATATCAAATAGTATTTTTTTTTTAAATTAACTGTTTAATATGAAACTTTAACCTACGTAATATTCTACACCGCTTTATATGTGTCTAGTTCTAAACGAAACGACTAATTATAATTAACAATTTATACAGTATAAATTATACTTGTTTACTAGGATTATAACCAAATGCTGACCAGTCAACAGCAATATCACGAAAAGAGGCCTAATAAGCTTTAAAAATTAAAAAAACATTTTATGACAAGACATGTTTTCCTGGTTGGAAGTAAAGCAGTGTTGTTTTTCCCTCATGAAGATTCTGCAAGATCAAATATGAGGGTCTAAATGAGTTTTAAAGAATAGAGAATAATGCATGAAGTAATGTGCACAATAAATAAAGAAAATAAACAAATAAACAAATCAATAAAGAATATTGGCCTTAATTGGGAGTGTAAAATCATAAAACAAACAGGAAAAGTGGGGGGGGGGGGGGGGACAAAATACAGAATAGTATAAAGAGTTAGTGAAGAAAGAAACGGGGGACCCTCACCCAGACCACCACTTAGGAAATGAAGTTTTGAGTAATGATTCATTTTTAAAAATAATTTATACAGCCTATATAGGGAAATGTTCTAAACTTTAACAGTGTGCATGCTTAATCGAAAATGGCTGGACTAAATGGTGCTTCCATAAACTGTATTTTAACAAGTTCATGTTCTTGGCCAATTAACATACATTTTTAATTTCATTATATAAATCTCTGTGAAATGACCCAGTAAATAGGAATTGGTGCAGGAAATATGATTTGCAAAAAAAAAAGCAATGTGACGACTGGAAAATAGGGCAAAATCACCCTTAGTCGAATATACCAGTTTGGAAACAAGAAAAAATGAAAAATTCTGTTTGCACCTCCTACTGTCATTTTCTCCCAGGAACCCACATTGTCCTCCCCTATGGAGATGAAATCACACCTGAAATATAAGGTCCACAAACTATCAAATAAATTACAAGGAGTGAAGTACCATGAGCTGTGGTTACATGTATATTTCAGACTCAAAAAAGGAGGGTTCATTGTTTTGTTGTTCTTGATTTGCTGTGAAATCATATCCGCTAATTTTACGCTTGCATTTGATTTTTTTAGAGGCATAAATCGCTCTTTGAGCACTTGTATTCAATTCATTAGCAGACGTTTTAAAATACTTACTTTACAGTTTTTCACCTTTTCATGTTTTGTTTACATCCATCTTTGCAGGACCTTTTCTAGTGTAAGACAAGGGTGAAACTGCGGCATAAGCTACCAAAATGAAGATCGTAATCTATAATTTTTTATCTACATTACAGTATTCATGAAAAGTCTTTCTCTCTTTTCCGACGTCAAGTACATGCTCCATATTTCCAGAACAGAAGTACATTTTCAACAATAAAAATTGCAACAATAAACTTTATCAAGTTAAAAAATTGCAGTTTTCAGTTATTCAACTCTTCCTCAAAGTATTTAGATAAAATAGATTATTTTAATAATCAAATTTTATTGTTACAGCAAATTACGACAATAAGCATGACTTACGATATCAGTGCTCAACCTTCTGCACAGACGGCGCGAAAATTTAAAACCCTAACTACCTTCAGTGTGTTTGGAGGTACGATGGGGTATGGTGATTTTAAAAAAAAATGTTCAAAACTGAAAAGTATTGCTTGCAACGTGCTTTAGTATTAAAACCACTTTAACACCAGTATGCTGTGATAAAAAGTCATTAACTACTTTGAATGAATAGGAATAAGTAAAAACGGTTTGTTGTTTAGGGAATTAGACCATTCTTTGAGTGGTTTGGGTAGTGCTGTCATGACTTAAGCCGTTGGTTCTGGCCTCTACCTTAAACGTGGATGTAATGATCTCTACCTTAAACATGGAGCTAATGTTTGCATTTGTAAACAAAAAAGGTAATGTGTTGCACATAACTAGGGGTTCATTACCTAACACCTATGGAGATTGGTTGTATTTAAAATATGGATGTAAAAAACATACAACAAACTAGATAGGATCAATTCCGTCGCATTAGGAACCTGGTCTGTTTTGAACGTTATTTGTACAACCAGTGCACTCAGTACAGCTGCAACAGGGATCGGAGCCATCACTTGCATACCTTTAAGTTCACTAGCGGTCATTAATTCGTTGGGAATGATGTGATAAACGGTATTATCCAATCGTATTGATAAAAACCGCAAAAAACATAAAGATACCGTACACCTTATCAGAATCTCTAAATCTAAGATTGAAGATGCAGTTAGTAAAGTTCTGGATGATAATGACATTAGTGACGTAGAGTTTACATGTATTGTTACATGCTTAGACTCGTACTACGATGAAATACAACAACTACGACAATCTAAGAAAGACCTTACTACGCATGCACCTTAAGGGAAAATGTTCCTTCATCACCCATTACACATGTTACATACCACGATCAACTTAATTTTTAATCTAGTGTTTAGCTAGATTAAAAATAAAGTGGGGAGGTTTTGACTAGGAGTAAAGAGGTGTTAAAGTGAAAGTAGGAAATTGATTGTTCTTTTGACTAGGAGTACGAGATTTACTTTCTAACAAGATCGTATGAGAAATACTCTTGTTTAGTCTTTTTACGTATTTTTAACCTGTACTTCTCGCAAAGGCTCCGTCAAAGAGTTCCTTCTCTCTGTTTAACCCGCTGCAGGCCCACACCCTAAGCATCTCCCCTTCCCTACTTTTCAAGATGAGTATATTACTCTTCCCTAACTTACCTTCTACTTCGATCACCTCTAAAATTTGGTAAATGACTCCAGTGACGAAGTCTTCTATTTAAGAGTCTCTTCATTTTGCTCCTGTACCTTATCCTCAAACACATTGTCACTCATGAAATCATCTTGTAAGAAAGCCATCGTATTCTTACTCATACCATTGCTTTCTTTCAAAGAGTTTTTTTTTTCAATTATAGCCTTGTCTTTTTTGAGAGGATTGTCGTGTTCGATTTAGATTTTTTACTATCACTTTCACTTTTACTTTCATTTTCATTTTCTTACTGTAAAATGAAAGTGCCGCAGAACCGGTCTTTTTTCACTACTCAGGAACAGTATGGGGTGTTGAAATTTTCAGTAAAATGTTGTTTTGGGGTTTTACATATATCACATATTATATTTTAGGCGAGGATAGATGGTTATGCACTTTGCTTTTAAAGAAAGGATGGAAAATTGAGTATTGCGCAGAATCGGATTCATACACTTCTGCACCTGAAGAGTTTTATGAATTTTTCAATCAGCGTCGTAGATGGACTCCTTCTACAATGGCAAACATTCTAGATTTAATCTTAGATTATAAGAAAATAACGAAAACAAACCAAAATATTTCGTTCTTGTACATAGTCTATCATGTCTTCCTGTTTGTATCAACATTACTTACACCAGGCTCAATATTCATGCTGATATTAGGCGCTATTATTTTGGGATTTGAAGCAATTCCACCATGGCTGGCACTCATTCTCAACCTCATTCCTGTTGGCATATTTATATTGATGTGTTTATATGCGTCATCACAGAAACAGGTACAATTTTTTAATATAGAGATGAAAATAACACTTTATTAATTACATACATCCGAAGGGATATTTTTTTAGGGTAAAACAGTTGTATATATATATATATTGACCAAATTTATTAGGAGTAATAACGACATGTTTATGACGTCAAAATGACATCACAAGTGACCTTTTTGCACTTCCAAGTGTCCAGATTAAAATATTAACCTGTTCATTTATCAATGAAATAATTTAGTATTGAAAGGCTTGAATATGTTTACTATTTTTGCACCTTTCAGGGGCCAAACAATTTTCGTGGATAACGTGTGACAATTTATCAATGGAGGAGATACTAGTATAAGAACCATTGTTTGGCCCCTGAAGGTGCAAAAATAGTAAACATATTCAAGCCTTTCAATACTAAATTATTTCATTGATAAATGAACAGGTTAATATTTTAATCTGGACACTTGGAAGTGCAAAAAAGTCACTTGTGATGTCATTTTGACGTCATAAACATGTCGTTATTACTCATAATAAATATGGTCAATATATATATATACAACTGTTTTACCCTAAAAAATATTTCGCATTCGGATATATTGATGATGTTCTTTCAATTAACAATCCAAACTATTCTGATTGGTTCCATTAATATATTCTCCAGAACTAGAAATTAAAGAAACAAGAGACACGGCAACCTCCGCCTTTTTTTTCTTTTTTTTTTTGACTTATACTTCGAATTTGACACAAGCGGTCATCTCAGTACCAGAATATATGACAAACGAGACATTTAATTTTGAAATTATAAATTTCCCCCACCTTAGCAACAACATATCAATTTCACTTGCACGTGGGATAACATTTCCTAACTCATTCTGTATTCAAGATCTTGCAGCTGCTACTCAGACTTAATGAAACGTCACCAGTGTCTGAGCAGAAAGTTGATGGACCAGGGTTTTACTTTGGTATTAAGATGCACAACAAATGGTGAACACTATCCCCAGGTCAATTGAACAACAATTTTAACAAAGGTGATCCCGTCATGCCAATTTTTGTATGGGCAAATTAGAAAAGCAAATTCTCAACACTTCTCTGTATCAACCTCTCTCTTGGTTCCGATTCATTTACGACTATTACATGCAGTGGGATAACACTGAACAATAATAAAATGCCCTGATTCAGCGTGGTAATAACGCCCACTCCTAAATCAAATTCATTTATGAAATCTCTGCCTCTAAGATCTCAATCCAAGACACTACTGTTCAAGTAAAGGGTGGAACCATATTAATATATCTGTATTGCAAGCCCGTAGACAAACATAAATGTTTTTTCCATGAGTTGTCATCCAAAACACTGTATCAAAAGCAGCCTACACCCGGGTTATCAGAAAGCGGTTTTGTTTTTACACCAGTTAAAGTGCAACATGGCGATTACAAGAACTTTGCGACAACCTACGAAACCGGGGCTACAGACAATAACGACAGTGATCATTCGGGATGTATACATACGCAGTCCCGTCTATTGTAAATACTTAATTTGCATGACGTTCCACATTTTAAATTAATACTAATACAAGTAGATTTTTTTTTTAGTTTCTGAAAATCAGCATAGATTAAGACGCCATTTTATATCAGACTATTCATACTGTTGAAATATATTTGTTATTCGAAATATTTATTGAAACGTTTATGTACTAATTGTTTTCTATTTTTTTATCGCTTTGGTGTTGTTGTTCACTTTCAGACGTATAATATACATTGATGATGTCCTATCACTGAATAAGCCATATTTCAGTCAGTACTTGCATCTCATATATCCCAGTGAACTTGAAATTAAGGATACTAATGATACTAGGACGACTGCTTCATACCTTGATCTTTTCCTCAATATTGACACAGATGGACGACTTCACATTAAAATCTATGACAAACGGGATGATTTCAACTTCCCAATTATCAATTTCCCATTTCTCAGCAGTAACATACCCTCTGGTCCGTCGTATGGTGTTTGCATATCTCAATTGATTCGTTATGCTTGTGCATGTTCACACTATACGGACTTCATATACAAGAGTGTGCTCCTTACACAGATACTGCTCCAACAGAGTTATGAGGAGGAAAGATTAAAAATGACACTCCGTAAATTTTATAGACACCATCACGAATTTGTTGATTTATACGATGTGGCTGTGTCTAAACTAACTAACGACATTTTTACCACGTCTTAGATTATGGTTTACCATCTGCGTCGTCTGTCTGCTAAGTACCGAATGTGACCTATTCCCGAATATGACTGTTTTGCCGAGTGTGAATTCACATTGCTATACGATTTGTCTCGGTATTTATACATCCAACATTCATGTATTTAGTACAGTTGGATATTGTGTTATGTCTTATCGTTTGTGGTTTGAATTCTGAATTCTGTATTTTCGTTAAATTTCACATATGTCTCATTTGTTAGAATAGTCGAGTTAACAGTCGAGTTAATTTTCATTTTCCATGGAGAACGTTTTGTGCTAGTTCAAATAATTATGGCGTCGTCACAGCATTAATTAAGAGCATTAATAGCCTTTCAAGACCGTCATAATCATGATAATTTTTTGGACTAGTATTGTGAAAATAATTGTGAATTGTTGGATCCCGTTCCATATAATTGTATGAATTTCACGATTACCTGTAATAATATATACGTCACTTTTTGTGGCGTTGATCCATTCATGTGACGCGCAGCTTGTGATGGCCTGTACTGTCGTTAATTCATGGGAGATGTCCGTTATTATTCTGCGGTTTACATGTTGTAATGTACTATTATATTATTTATTTGTGTATCTCTCGGTGCTGAGTGTTCTTGAGTTTGTTTGTAATGTATTCCTGTCACGTAGTGGTATTTTTTAACATTGCCATATAAGAGGGAGGTTTGACTGGCCACAAAACCAGGTTCAACACACTATTTTTTCTTAAAAATATCCTGTACCAAACCAGGAATACGGAAGTCCGTTTCTATGTATGTTGGCGTTTGTTTTGTTGCAGTTCAGTGTTTCTGTTGTTCCGTTGTTTTCCTCTTATAGTTGGTGTGTTCCCTCGGTTTTGGTTTGTGACCCGGATTTTTTTTCTCTTAGTCGATTTATATACAGCAGTATATTACTGTTGCCTTTGTTCCGAACTACAACCACATTTGGTGAAACCAGGACCATGACACATTTAGCTTTGTCAACACCTTTTCTTACAAATCACTTGAAGTTAGAAAAACATCGGGTTTTGTAAACAGAACACACATAAATATGCAGGATGCATTAATTCGCATTCTATCTGAATGAGGACATTAAATCTTATACTTTGTGTAAAAAGGTTAAGAACTCTTTGACCGTTTCGTAGGTGGCCTGTTGGAAGGCAACATTTCTGTTCCCATCCTATAAACATTCATTTCAAGTGGCAGTCGATATTCCTATCCTTTACCAGGGTCAATCGATTGCTGAATTTACCTATTTGATCTATTATCAATTTGTTCTCGTCCTAAATAGGCATGAGATATTTACTACTGAACCCAAACAAACAACAATCAGTCAACCCAAATACATCCATCGTTTTCTCTGCTTAATATCACACACTTCTATTTTAAATCTAGATTTTCCAAAAAAATCAATGTAAGTTTTATTCAATTGTAAGAACACTTTGTCCTTCTTGTCGTCATGACAATATTATAAAATTACACTATCTGAAATTCAGAGCGAGTACAAACCTAATGTAGTAAGAGGTGGCTTTAGGGGAGAGGAATAGGGGTCCATCCCCCTTATGGATCTTCATATATGATAAACGCATCGACTATTTACAAGTATCACTCCAAATGTTAGCTTGCCAGCCACCTTTCAAGGGATGCGGAAACAAACGATGTCTGACTTGCAAACAAATACTGAATGCCCAGACTTTTAACAGTCACTCCACTGGTACGGAATACACCATATTTTGCAATGTTAATTGCAAGACTACAAATGCTGTGTATCTTCTACAGTGTAAATGTGGTAAACAGTATGTTGGCGAGTCAGAACAGTCATTTCATAAACGAATGAACGGCGATCGTAGCGACTTTAAATGCAAGCCAGACCTTCCTCTCAGTCGACATTTGAGATCCCCTGGCTACACTAAGTCAGATCTCAATCGACTGACCATTACAATCATAGACCACAACACTGCTTGGTCTAGGGAGGATAGACTCACTCGGAAAAGATTTTTGATAAGAAAATTAAAAATTTTGGCATCAAATGGGATCAATGAAAAGGTGTAGTTCTAATTCGCGCTGTGCTTTTCATTTAGGTTATATAACATATTACTACGAAGTCTCTGTTGCTATTCTTTTACCTTTGTCAACTCTAACGTTCTTGAATGATACCAGTTTAAATCGCAGGGTTCTATTCATTTGGGATGTTTAAGTATTCAGTCACGTTCAATTATTTAACCTTTGTAATTTTTTCCACGCAGTCTTTGTTGTAACATCTAAACTGTCGTCTCCTTTGAAATTTTAGAAAGAACCAGTTCATATCGCACATTACTATTTATATTATAAGCATATCTTTGCAGTCTCTGTTATAAATACCTATATAACTTATGTCATTTCTGAAATTTTAGAATGGTACAAGCGTTTTTGTGTTCGGTTTTAATTGTATAATTTTCAAGATTGTTATAGTTAAATCAGAATAGATTTATATGATTCATTTTACATCATAATCGTACTGATGAAGGATACCTGTTATCCGAAATATTTATTGATAATTACATTTAATGTTTCCTTTTTTTAATATTGGTGTTGTTTTGTACACTTTTTAGGCGTTTATGTAATTTATTTATTGTGTACATGTATCGTTACTCGTAACGATCCAGCGCCCTCGTAAGAAAGATCGTTGACTAATATCTAGAAGTTTTAGATATATTTCGCGAGAGAAACTAGCTTCAACGGGCGTGCATCCATCCAGGTGAATTCGAATGCAGATAAGAAACTTTTGCTCCTTATAGTACATTTATGTCTGCTGCTGCAACAATTTGGATGAAATTCAAGATTATCTATATAATTTACAAAATCTGTTGTTGGGATATATATATATATTTCATCGGAAATGTGTACAAAAACACAAAAAAAAAATAAAGGAAAATTTAAATTGATACAAATATTATCATATAAGACTTCATTATACTTCATACTGAGGGAGAATATCTATTTTCTTAACTATTTATCGATATTTGTATTTATTGCTTGTATTATTGGTACAAGCTCTCCGTAAGTTCAATCAACATGGCTGTGACTAAAAGTGCCATGGGTCGATTTCAAACTTGTAGAGTGGTACATGTTTTAAGGTCACCTACTGTTACACTTATTTGACTGTATATGTATCCCATATTCAACTTGTTATTTAATAAGGTTATAATGAAAATCCTTAGGGAATCATAATAAAGTTACATAACACGTGTTACAATACTGCAATGAAATTATTAATTTAAAGATGAAAATCCCTTCATTCTCTTGTATGAATACAATTTTAATTTAAATTTACTCACGATTTTGTACATTTTGTTAACACTTAAAACTTTATTCATTAGCTTCAATATGCCGCCGTTCTGTCTGCAGTATATGTGATAGTGATGGTTATTGTCATGATTGGTGTAATAAGAGATGCTTTAAATGAGGGTCTATGTTCGATTACTACCATCTTACTGTTGTTTGTAGCCGGAGTGTTTGTTATATCAGCATTAGTGCATCCAAAGGCAAGTGTCGAAAAAATAATAAAAGAATAATATCAGACATTTTAACTTGATCAATGTTATTATCCTTGCAAAGATACCAATACTGCTGTTATATGAGTATATGATTAACCAAATCAACAAACAAAAGTGCTTTTTTTTATGTCCCTGACGAGGGTAGAAAAATTCGAGTAAGAAAATCAATGTCAAACATATAAATTTTGCTCCGTTGAAAGCGCTTTTCTGCGTTGTTCATAAACGGCGCTCATATCCTAACGTTGTTTAGCTGTCAAATGCAGTAGAGAAAAAAAACCATTAAAAAAAAACGACCTGAAGATAATAGATTACATTTATACTTCAGAACAAAGGTTTTGTTCAAAGTTAAATGATCTTTCAAAATGTCGTTTTTACTGCATTAATTATATTGACGAAAAATAAATTATATTCCAGGAGTTTTTGTGTATAATGCCAGGACTTCTGTACTTCGTGGCCATACCATCGATGTCTATGCTAATGTTCTTGTATTCTATTGGAAATTTACATATTGTTTCTTGGGGAACAAGGGAAACTAAGCAAAAAACCGAATCTGATTCCCCAAAGAAGACTCATACACCAGAAAAAGAAGAAACCGGATATTTTTGTTCACTTGGTAATTTTGTTAGGTGAGTTTATTAATTTGTACGTTTTGTCCTTTTTTGTTTCATCAGCTCTTCAACGTTTGTATTTGGTTTTTGATTTTCAAATCTATCAAATCTATTGGCCTCCAACATCAATGAAGAGACATTGATTGTCGAAATGCACTTCTGGTGCAGTCAATTTGGATTGTTATTTCTCTATAATTTTTGTGCTTTTTTCAAATGTCTTGATCGGTGTGAGAAAAATATTTCTCCTCACTAGTGAAATATCTGTTCTCAGCAAATGATTGGTCGAAATTCAATTATGACGTCAAATTTTCTTGGTTTCTTCTGAATTTCCTATTTTGATGTCATGATGTAGTTTTTAAAATTTACATTTACAGACAGTCTGGGATTAAACTTTTTTGACATGATAAATTTGTAAACCTTCATGGATTGTTATGAAACTTGGACAGAAGCTAATCTTCAAGACCATAAAATATAGATTTCACCACTGCAACAAGTGTGTTACGATATTTTTCTACTCGAGACACTTAAATTTTAATATTTAAAGCGCGAGGCTTGTCGAGTTTAAATAATTAAAATTTAAATGTTGAGACTGTCTGTAAATGTTATTTGTAAAAACTAAATCCGTCCATCTATCAGAAAAATACTGAAAATGAAAAAATATATATATTTTCAAAAGTTAGCTTCAAACATTATCTATAAATTACCAAAAAAAATTCTGCCAAAGTTTCGTAAAATTCTATAAAAGTTTGATAAAGTAATTGATGTGTAAAACAAACTTTATGCCTAGACTGTATTTATTTGTTAAATGTAAAAAAAACTAACATTATCAGTTAAGTACGGAAAATGAAAATAAATATTTTCAAAATTTTGCTCTGAATAATGTATTTTGGTCATAACTTAGGTCGTGTTCACACCAAACGTCGCGTACTGTAAAACTTTTTACAATTAGTTTCATGTAATGTTATTAAAATAATTTTTGTCGAATTTCGCCAAAGCGAGACATTTCGATCCTATATTCCGTCGTCGGTGGCGGCAACATTTAGGTTCAGATATTTAGGTTGTATACCAATGTAAAAACAACTTCCGTTGTGATTGCTGTATGGTTATGATTTTTTTTTCTTGGGAATGTACGATAGTTGACCAGATAAGTACTAAAGGAGAAGGAAGAATAATGCCAAATAAGGATAGATTATAAAACTAGTCTTCAACGAAGAAAGCATTGGATGCATTGCAACATGCCTATTTCGCAATGTTGAGTACACAAAATTATCCATACTATCATATTTTGTACCACTTGAACAACACTTATAGTAAATATATTATAATTGGATATAGCTAATGTCAGCTCCATCATTAAAAAAAGATTTTCTGATGTTTCAGCTGTATATTTTGTCCAACAAACAAATATACCAAAGAAGACTTTCTGTATACCAATATGATTAATGAAGTGAATGTTTTGGTGAACAAGAACGAGAATCAAGAAGGGGAAGACAAAAATGAAAAAGGTATTAAAACAAACATTTCACAATTTGTGTACTTTAGGCGTTTATGTATACATTATCTGTAGTAGATGTTAGGTTTTTTTTTTAATAAAAATATTTTGAGATAAAGTTGTCAGTTTTTCAAACCGTGGGTATCTTTTTAATTCTATATTTTCCGAACATAAAAAGATAATGAACGAAATATTTGTTGAGAATAAAATTATTTATATAGCGTACGAAGTACAATGCTAGATGAAGGTAAATATGAAGTTGTAGTCGTCAATTATGATAGTGTGGAAGCGTAGATCAAGTTTTATTTCTGAATGTTTACAAAACCAGTTGTTATAGTTGAAAAAATTATTCATTTTGTTTCTTTTTCCTTTGAACTCAATGAATATGATCACATATGTTAGGGTATGAAATATTTTATATTATTGGAATGTGCCCGCAAAGAGAACTTCATTTCATTTAAAAAGACCACACTGAATTCAATTAAAACATCCCTGTAAATTTGAAACACCTTATAACTTATTGTTGTTTTTTTTTTTGTTCTTGATATGATAGAGTGTTATTGTATTATTTCGAAATACTTGTAGATATAGAGCGTGGGGAAGGAGTGGCTGAAGACTCAGATTTGTGTACTGGAAAACATGATGAACGAAAACATTTAAACGAGGAACAAAAGGATGAAAATAAGGATGATAATGAAAAGCATTACTATTTCGATAATGCAGCACCAAAGATTCCTAAGGACGAACGGAAATTTTGGAAATCAAAAATTAAGCGATATTTAAAGCCATTAGAAACGAATAAAGAACAAGAGACCAAAGTGCAAGAAGAACTAATTGAATTGCGAAACAAAGTGTCACTGTTCGTTTACTTGTTAAATGCAATCTTAGTTACAGTTATGTTTGGATTAACCCAAGTTAACACTTTCAAGGATTCTTTGTCTTTATCCATAATATGTGATAATAATCCAGTTTCGATAGTGCCAATAGCTTTACTGTTTGCTGTTGTCTTTGGTTTGCTACTTTTGATTCAATTTCTCTGTATGTTATACCATAGATTTTCTACATTGATACATATATCAGCAAGCACTGATATCAGAGAAAGTAACGAAATTAAAGAGGCAAAAATGGATATGAAGATTGTTGAACTTTTGGTGTCTCCAGAAGCTTCATTACCATCAAAACATGAACCCACTTGTGATAAAGCAAAAACTATTCCAAATGGAAATAGACAAGTGCTACCAGAAAAAATCATACCGTTAAAAGACCTTGATGCTGTTGTTGGAGCAAATGCTGAACACCTTCAAGGTGCATTATATCAGAAGCACAGAAAACTAGTGGAACAGGTCATGGGTAGATGGGCAAAAAAGGCGAAATATGTTAATAATGATAAACCAGGTATGTTACAGCTCGTTCAAGAAGCTACAAAACAGAAATTAATTGGTCTTAAGAAACATAAGGACAGCAAAGAAGATGTTATGACAGAAATACCTGCTACCAAACGAACAAACGGAAACAAGGTGAAGCCAGTAGGCAGTCCAGAACAAAAAAGAAAACTTTCGTCATCATCAATTTCAAGTCAAAACGAGGTTAATGCTCAAAAGGAAAATGACAATGATTCTCTAAGTGAAAGTTACAATGGTCCTGATACTAATGACTCGAATGTTTAACAATAATAAGTTATGCTTAGATTTTTATATGACTAATGCCAATAATGGCTGTAGTTTTTAGTAGAAAGGACTTTTTTATTTATAGCCATTTTTTTTATATCGTTTATACTCCTTTTTAATTATATTCATAATAGACTGTTAATTGGATAGCGAATTTAATTCATGTTTTAGTCACTCAATAATGATGTTAACACATGGATTTCTAATTATGGCAGATGTTTTCTACTCGTTCCTTTGGTAATAAACTTAGAACTTGCCTTGGAGTTCGGTAATTTTGTTATACTTTTTATAACCAGTTGTATATACACTTATTTTAATTATTAACGTAATAAAACTTTAAAAATGTATAAAAATTATTTTAACCTTACAATAACAAAAATGAAAATTTAAGATCGAATCATTACAAAAAGAATTACTGGTAATCAATATTCATATTTTTATTGTAGTTAACGGTAAAATATTTTAACAATACTAAGTTCTGCATAGTTTTTACATGCCAAATATACATCCAATTCTAAAACCGATTACATTTTTCATTAAAAATCTTAAATAACACTTTCACATATCACATTATGTATATATTCTAATTTATAAAAAAAATCTATCTTTAAAATTCTATTCTTAAGTGGTTCACGACTCAGTAAACAAAATAATGATACTTGTTTAAGACGTCGTTATTTTCGTAGTAATTTTTTAATCAATCAAGTTTTTTCTGGATGGTCATGGCTTCTACTGCTACATTATTTAGGTACATTATAATTAACTGTGCTGAATCAGTAAACTTTCACTACTCACATTATTGTCCCTCGCACGACGCATTGAAGGAGACATAGAAATACAGGGCGTCCGGTCTTGTTAGCGCTCTCATGTGTACATTATGTGCCAGATTTTTATAAAACTTATGTCATAGGTTTTTATCACCATTGTCCAAAAATCGGTGCCGATCAACAATTTTTGAAAGAGTTATACCCCTCGGAATTAATAATTTTGTCGGAAATTGCATTGTAAGCGTTCTTATGTGTAATATTCTTGCCATTATTCTATGAAACTTATATCAACGGTTTATATCAGCAATGTATCGAACAAGTTCGAATATCAGTGCTTATCAACAATTTTTAAAAGTGTTATGCCCCTAGATATATCGGAAATTGAAACTGCTCTCTAGCATTCATTTCTCTAAGATATTATAAAAATTTTAAGAAAAAAAGAAGTTATTTTTAGTTATTGCCCTTGGACAGATAAAATTTGTGCATTACAGGGAACATTGGAACTCTGTTCTTATATTGTATATTCTGACGATATAACATAAAGTTTAAAAACCTGAGGGATTTACATGAATTTCAAAAATAGCGAAATCGGATGCGTCGATATGGTAAGCGTCTCCTTCTATGCATGCATCACCCGCCATGCAAATCAACACTTAATCAAAATGTTAAAATCGGGAAATGGACACAATCGATAAAATTACAGATAAGACGACTATTCTGGAATATAAAAATCTAAGACTGCAGAAACATGTCGCTGGTGAAATGAGACACAGACACATCGTATCAATCAATTGGGTGATGGTAATACATAGTCCCGATATCAGTCTGTTTTTTTTTTCTCAAGCTCTTTCGGAGCAGTTTTTATGCAAACTGCAATAAATACAGTCATTGTCTATGAGTGAACTGACTTAAATGATATTCCCTTAAATTTGTATCTAGGGTACAAAAATAACTCAGAAATTGCCTACATCAAAGATATTACTTATGTAAAGAGGTATATCCCTTAGGTTTAAATAAAATGTCCTAAGGGTAAGTAGCAATGAAGCCATTCACAATCAAGCTAAAAATAAGGTTTATTCCTGCTATTCCTACATTTGATAATCCAGTATGTAAAATGTAAGAAATCCATGTAGGAATAGGAGGAATGCTTGTCCAACATGGGATTAAGGCGGATTAGGTTGTAAAAACATGAAGCTAATTAACTTCATGTAAATTTAAATGAAATATCCTTTTAGTTTTCAATTCATGTGCAACTTTAGTGTACTAACAGTTTAAATGGTGTAAATTATCTAAAGAAATATATATTCTTGTCTTTTTTGTACTGTTAAATTATATTTGTTTCCTCTTATATCACTGAGAGACAATAAATAAAAAAAAATCGGAATAGTTGCATTTATTTATTTTATCATGTTCATGAAAATAGTAAATAGCACAATAATGTAAACACTATTTATGGTCCCAAAAACCTTTTGAGCACTATAATAAGAACTGTAACAAATACATGCATGTATTGTATCATCATCTAATCTATAAAATTTGCAAAGTCTCGACTGTTTAAAAGTGAAGTAATTTTTATTGCAAAACTTTAGTTTCTTCTTCATATTAGTTGTCGTTATATTGTTTTATGCATTTAGTACTTCATTGTTACTGTTTGGTACATTGCCTAGCCGTTCTTGCAAGAAAAAGACAGTTTGAATGGCCTCTGGATCTGGCAATGTTAGCGGAGATATATATGATGGTGTACGAAGTAGGTCGGGCCATCGATGTCAGACCCTTCTGTAAAATCTATTCTACAACTCTTACTTCTAGATTTGAATGGAATATAGAAGTATCGGCGATGGCATGCCTTCTGGGAGTTGTATGGATTGGTTAAAAAAAAAACAAATTAACATATAGGCTTGGTCTTTTCCCCTTTGATCAACTTTTATAGCATTTATTCCAGCACCAACACCATTTAATCAGAACATAGTCAAAATGAATAAAGTTCACAGGACAATATAATATCCCCATTAAGATATCTATTAAACTTTAAAATAAAAGTTGTATTTAGGATTTATATTTTTTAAACATTTTTTTCTTTAAATGTTTAACAGAAATACATTTTTTGGGGGAAATGTTCTCTTCTATAGACTCTACAATGCATCTTCTTTTTTTTTATTGTTTATTTTTATCAATGTAACAATCCTTTCCAGATTACCTCTACTTACCTGTATTTCAATCAAATTTATATTGTTAAAACAACAAAACAACTTATACCAACATCTATTGTTCTTTGTTTGTAGGAATAGAAGGTATATGAATTTAGAAAATGTAGGAATAGCAGGAAGACACCAAAAATAATTATGGAAAACAACAATGTTTAATCCGATCAAATACTTCACCCCTAAATATTCCTTTAAATGTTTTTAAAATCTGTGGATTTATTTCGTAAAAATAATGAAACTTACATTTTTTTAAACATATATAAATTTGAACAAAAGAAAGTGTTTGGATTTTAAAGGAGAATTGTCGATAAAAACAATATTTTCCGTCCCAAATGTGGACAAATCTATAGTTGCAACTATAATTCATATATATGTTTTATGAAACATGCAACATATGCATTACAAAAAGAATTGAATAACTATCAGAAGTGTGTCATATCATTTTTACTAAACCAATTATAAAAAATAAAATTTTATATTAAACGAACAAATAAATATATAATATATGATAGATATTCACAATTGAGAAGCTTAACCATACTAAACATCTTTAAGAGTGGCGCCTACTTATTTCCTAAAAAAATAAATACATGTTCAATCTCTATTGTATCTACTAATAAAAAAGGAAATTATAATTGATAGATGTAAATAAGACCTTAATTGACTGGATTAAAAAGGGATAGAATCTTAAACGTGTAATATTGTTCTTTCATTTGTCTTTGTTCTATTATTAATATTACTTTTACTGTTTGGTTTGTTTTCTGTGATATCCATTTGATGTGGCTAGGTACTTATACATCCCGTCAATGTGTTTGTATTATCTTTCATTTTTGCTGGTGTGTTTTGTATATGCGACTTTTTGTGTTTCTGTGGTTCTTATAACGTGACTCTGTACTTTAAAAGATCCCGGCATTATGTTATTGTTCTATTATATGTCATTATGTTATTGTTCTATTATAAATTTGAAAATACTTTGAACGACAAACGACAAATTTATTTTACTCGCGTAGTGGTATTAACCATATGTGGATTCTTAAAAATTCTAAAGAACTTCTGGACAATTTTAAATCTCGGTCTATTTCTGAAATTAATTCTAACATAACTTTTGATTTTTTAACCCTGTATACCAACATTCCCCATGTGAAATTATAAAATTGTTTTGAATAAACATTGAATGACAAACTTTTTTCTTATGTGACGTTTACATTTTCTGACGTCAGACACGCGAAGCAATGAATGTGGTTTTTAATTTGATAGATGCTTTTGTGCTTTTTTGTAAATAATTGTTTGTTTTGATATTGTAACACAGTGATGACTGCTGTACCCATATTTTGACTATTTTATTTATAATGTCTGTTTTGTTCACGCATCGTTGTAAATATAACGGAATTTGATAAGACTGTCGTACAAGTGAGAGGTTTAGCGCTATAAAACCAGGTTCAATCCACCGTTTTCTACATTTGAAAATGCCTGTACCAAGTCAGGAATATGACAGTTGTTGTCCATTCGTTTGATGTGTTTTGTCATTTGATTTTGCCATGTGATTAGGGACGTTCCGATTGAATTTTCCTCGGAGTTCAGTATTTTTGTGATTTTACTTTTTCTAACTTGATGAAAGTGAATACTAAATTTGTTTGAAATAAGATGATTTTTTTGTTGTTGCAACCATATCTCAAAAGTTTTCTCGTTTGTTAACATATTTAAAATTTATTGGTTTTTTATTTGTGGCAGACAAGGTAATAATTGTTGCTTTGATGTTGGTATCCATGAGCTTTAACAAATGCAGGAACACCAGTAATCATAACTTTCGAATAATCATTGCTATTTTAAAATAACCATATATATTCAACTGAGGTTTGGCGGCTTAAAGACTTCACTTTTTAAATGGTCTACAATTGTCTAAAGCATCCATTATACCAAAAGCTAAATCGCCCCGATCGATGTCATGAAAAGCATTAATGAAGTCTTTTATATCCGACACTTCTCCTTTTGTTGCTTGTTTCCAAAGCAAAATCAGTCTGAAGTTTTTACTTTCAACACTGCCATACATGATTAAGACTTTTGATACGGCTCCAGCAGGAACCCCAAGACGTATTGACAGGTCAAATCCCTCATCTTCTGACAAACAAGCGGCAAGTTTATGTAGGCTCTCTGCACTTAATAACTTCTCAATAGCTTCTGAAATAAATATCAAACAACGATATAAATTAAAACATTAAGAAACAACTTATGTTCCAAATCCCTCAAGCAAAGTTGATTTCAGATAAATTTGTATTTTGTTCTATGTGTCTTATAGTCATATTGCTCCTAACGTTTCAAGTTTTCAGGTTTAAGAGTCCCTGGTGAAGGAAATCCCGAAAAATGTTTCGGACAAACGACGTTTATAAAGTGTTATTTGCATCAATTATAGTGAATATAAATTATGGTTAATTTACTGAAAACCAACTTAATTTCGCGGATGCTTAATATCGCTATTAGCTCTTTCTAGTCCACTTTGCGGCAATTTCAGTTTGTGATCTTCAAAATAACTTGATATTTTTTATTAAGGAAAGATCCAAGTTTTACATATTCGCGTTATTTTTCAACTCGCAAAAGTTACGAAAATAAATCGCTCGCTAAAATTAGTTGGTATGTAATTTTGATCGAAAACCTATGATGAGATGTGTGTAAACTTCGGCTTTTTGTTTTTTCTTGATTTTTTTTTCTTGATATTTTTTGGCCATTGTGAATAGACAAATAGAAAATATGTATTCTAGCATAAGACGCTATTCAAGCATAGTATAGTTTGAAATAGACATTGTTGGAAAATTAGATTTTACAATGGAAATTTAATTTTTTTTTATCTATTTTAACTTCATCTTCGTTTACGCAAGTGAATACCAAATTTACAACAGTGTGCTTATACAAACAGCATTTTATTTCGGAGTGTGAATAATACTCGACAAAACTTCTTTCTAATTTACTACATGCAACATCTTTTATATCAGCAATAAATACAAGGCTTCCGATTTTGTTATAAAACATCGTAATCTATGGGTGGCGCGAATCAGTTGTCGATACTTAAACATACCAAAGATTTGTTGAAAATACTAGTGCATAAAATTTTTATTTTTCTAGTGATATTGAATAAAGATATTTGACTTAATAAAAATATTTGACTTCTCTCCCTTTTTCGGTGTAATGTTCATTCTTAGTTCAAAGACAGATTGAATAAAAGGAAAAGAAGAAAAATTCTTATTTTAAGATAGGACAAATCCTGTTTTCTAATATAAAACACTGTAAAAAAAGAGAGGCGAAAGATATCAGGATGACCAGAAATGTGTTCCATTTATCAAACCTTCAACTAAGTCTTCCTTGCCTCATTAGCTACATCATTGAATATTACTTTTCAATAGATGATCACCTGTCGCAATTCACACGACGCTTGCCACAAATCAGTTCTTACTCTTCACGAGTACCGGGCTTCACCCTTGTTTTGGTGGAATTTGTGTTTCTCGATAATAGTTTTCTGTGAAGAGTATGTGAACTGGTGTTTGTACTTTCGAAATTTTTCTCATAGCTATGGTTTTGTTTGTCTTTTCGAAATTTGTCTTATAGCCATGGTTTTGTTTGTCGTTATAAAAACTTTATCACAACTTGAATCTTGTTGCGTCTTCATTTAAAAGTTCAGAGAGGTAGACAGCATGTTCTTTTTCTCAATGTTCAGCTGACTTTCAGTAGCGTCGTGAATTCTTTGATGGAGCTGGAACTGCTTATACTTTCGGAGCACCTAACATCATCCCAGAGTTTTGGTTTGTCCGTGTTGTTCGGCCTTTGGTTTTCTGTATAGTATTTTGTAGACTGTTGTATGTCTATTCGTGTTTTATTCTTTTTTGTCAAGATATTGTCTCTCACTTTAAATTTTGTTTTGGCGCCATTACTTATCATAGAGTACAAATTATCATCGTCACACCTGAGTTTACCCTTCTTTTTTTTGCGTTGCTCGATCTTTTTTCAATGCAATGTGTTTCTTTTGTTTTCATTGCTTTTCATCTGTTCCGTCTTTTTTTCATTTTTGGGCATGATGTTGACTTGAATTCTACCTATGATTTTTGTTCTTCTTTCTTAAAGCGATATTATTAAAATTGTCATCGAAAACTTTCTTTTTAAGCGGCATTGTTATGTGTGTTCTTGATTTAATTTCGTACCTCTTGTATATTCCGGTGCTTCGGTTTTGGGTACGACTGAAAACATACAATGCAAATTAGGTAAAGTAAATAGTACACCTTCATATTGTTATAAAAAAATGGCACAATAACTCAGTAATTTTTGTGGAACTTTCAATTATTATGCTCACTTACATGGTTCCTATGTTTTAAGTGATAACAATTATTCAATTTGTAAATGTTATCAAGTTTGTTAAAACGTCCAAAATCGTAGGCGACCTTTTAAAATCATATATATCCTTAAATTCAAGATTAGTCAATCCATTGCGTATCATGTGCAAGAAAAAAAGGGTAACTCTTAATAATATATTGGAACCATTTGTGATATTGTGTCAACTGGGAAATATATATGTTCCGGACCATATGAGTATGGTCATGACCATATGTGTATATACTCATATGGTCCGACCATACGCGTATGGTCCGGGTAATTAACCGATGATTGTTAACGTTGAAAAGGTGTCGCATAATTATGAGTTCCTTAAAATGAAATTTTGACGTATGCAATCATATGGTAATCAATGTTACATGATTAATCAAACAAAGTGAATTTTATTTAAAATTTAAGTAAAAATTATTGTGTTTATTGAATTTAGATTTTTTGAATATTTTAAATTGGTTTTAGATACTTGATGTGTTCTTGCTCCTACTGATACCATCTTACAATAACATTAAGATCGTACATATTTAGTTGCAAGAAGACATGATCATTGAAGTGAAAATAAGTAGAAGTTAAAAGAAATTTGTTTCTGGAATAATAATTTATACACAAAAAAAAGAACAAAAAAACGGTACATCGGACTCAAACGACTGTGGTTTCACTTACGGACGAAAAAGTCGACAGCCAGGAGAATGGCGCTTTAAATTGACGCTAGCGAAGAATAAATTACAAATACACCAAAATTCAGACAATATATGTAAAAGATAAAGAATTTCAATTAGTATAACTTGTGTCGTTTTTGGTTCGGAGATTGAGCTGTGTGTTCCTGCGAAAGCTAGAATTTATTCGAAAAATACCTATATGGTCAAATACTCATATGGTCCGGCCCGTTAATAACCGAACGAGTATAATGCTTATTAAGTCCGACAATACGCGTATGGTCGGACCATATAAGTATACGCATATGGTCATGACCATACGCGTATGGTCCAAATACTCATATGGTCAGGAACATATACACCAAATGCAGGCTCAGTTGGAATATTGATACACATAAATGTTACTTTGCAATGGGAAAATTAAAATCTTCTCTAATATCTTGTAATGTCCCCAACCGACCCTCATTGTTAATTTTTTTTAAGTTTTACAAAATTACAAACTGTATTATGCTATAGTATTCATTGTTGCATATATCAAGAAATAAAACCCCAGCCACTATAAGTTGCTACTGACAATTTAGAAACACGACGGCTCCCACTAGTAGAGCAGAAATTGATTATTCTTTCGGAGCATTCGAGTTTCCCTGGTTAGTTGTGGGGTTGGTGTTGCTCTATCTCTACACTTTTTTGAGTAAATTTTTGTTGACTTTTTTTCTTTATGTCGGTTGTTCTTGCCATGGTATTGTCTGTTTTTTTTTTAGATTTGCTCTCTTGGGATATTTTTTCTTCTATTTTCATTCCACTTGTCTATACTTTAGATTATTTTATTTTTAAATTATATCCCTTACCAACAAAATCTTGAATAGGTGCTGCAGTATCGATAAGAACTTCATGGATAGTCTTTGTTCCGATATAAAATCGAATAAATGCTACCTTTTCCTTATCATCACAAAGTAGGGGTTTAATTCGACATTTTATTTTGAATTTTACTCGGCATGAATGTCCGACACTAAATTGCAATGTAGGGAGTTCCTTGTAATGTCTTTGTTTGAAATTACCGTCAAGCTCAATATTTACGACCGAAGAACGGGCAGCGAAATCGATAGTACGAGAAATCCCACCATCGTCTGACATTTCCAATCGTTTATCGTCTGCTACATGTACTCCACCTAGACCAAGGTATTTACTGACCGTATTATCAACATCTGGATGTTCTACTATGCATACCCAAAAGTTAAACTCCTCTTTTTTATTTTCGTGAAAGGTAAGAATTTTGCAAACACAAGTTCGTGATGAAGCAACAGAAAATCCACGTTCTAAAATCGGTTCATACGCCTTGTACTTATTTATTTCTTTGGTAACCACATACCAGAACCTGAAATTAGAAAGATCAAGTTGATTTTCAGTGATATTCCAATTGCTTAAAAAGTATCATGTTTTACCGACCTATAAAACAACAACAGCCATGTAACATATAACACAACTTCTGGTTTTTCGCGGACTAGGAACAAATATGCAGCGTCCCTTCGCCTTTCTAATGACATATGCGTGCAATATCGTAACGTAACTAGAACTTAATTTAGATAAATAACTAAATGGAAAAAGATCGTTACTGATTATTATTTTGTGTATTCTCACGATTTATCTCCCATCTCCTGATTTTGATATTAAACTTACATAGATTCTTTTAATTATAAATTCTTTTAATTATAAAGTTACAATCTAGGAAGTGCTTGTTACAAGCGTATACAGTTTAACCTGAATTATATGTATTCTGTGTGTCATTTGATATTGAAATTTAGATGAATAAAAACTGAAATTAAAGATGACCGTGTATCGTGTACCATAATTTTGGAGAATCAATTTTGAGTGTACATGTGCAAGTATTTATACGTATATTCAAATAATAAGGGTAGTCTTAATTTTTTTAATATAAACGTCCAACATAATGTCAATGTTCTTATGTGGAATGCGTAAAGTCAAGCACAGCTACAGAGAAATTGGTTAAAAATGGCTAGTCATTTTGTTTAATTTGTTCGGGGCGTCATCCATGTTTTAGGTTCATCACTGTAGCTCTTTCTAATTAGAGATAAGTTTAGCACATAATATATACAAATTTAATAGTATCGATCATCCAGACCCTTTATTTTTTAAAGTATAGCGTCTGGATGACAAGTGAAATAGATATGGTGATATATGACAATCGGAATAGTTTCGGCTTTTTTAGGGATAATATCCAAGACGAATAGTTGGTTATTGACTTCGGAAGAAATGACATTACGATAATATTATTGAAAAGCCCGAGTGTTTCGATTGTAGTTGTTTATTAAACAGGACTGGTCGAATGGCGTCGTTTAAAGCTTTTCTTATTTTTATTTTTTTTTGTGACGTATACAAGTCATGGAAAACACCAGACAGCATGGCTTCCATGGCCGAGAAGGAAAATTACAGCACAGCCAACCTTGGTAAGATGATATAACAATACAAACTGTAACATAAATTTCAATGTAACCTAATACATTGAGTAGTTATATTTGTTCATGCATGTCCGTGCTATGCAAACGAGTTAATAATTACAATTAAATGACAAACTTTGTTTTGACTGGGACCACTCGAACAGTCGTTCATGCTAAAAATACATATTTGGGATTGACATGTAGTATCTTTAACTTCATACATATTTGATGAAAAGGTGCTATGACGCCGAAATATGACATCCGATCAAAGATTAGATTGTTGCATCTATCTGTATTAGAGAGTTTGGATCTTGATATGTGTAAAAAAAAAAAGCAGGGGAGGAGAGATTCAGTGTACCAATCCAAAACCATAAGTAGAAGAAAAGGTGTATCCATTTATAAGATGCCATTTTGTACATACATCCGATTTTCTATGAAAAGCTGGCACATTTACGTGTAACATTTGAGACAGGTCAAATAGATATCCTTTTATCATATGTTAATTATAAGAATTGAATGTTTATATTCTGGTAATTTCAAAGGGTCGTAAAAGCGTTGATGTTGCGCACATTATAAGAAGGGAGTGCTTCCACGCTATATAAAAAAGAGATGGACATACTAAACGGACAAAATGTTCTTTTTTCGATTTAAAAAAAAAACATATGCATGTAGCTTAATCTATACAGATTCATAAAGGGACACATTGTCATTAAAAGGAATTTCGTTTAACTCCTATTCCACTATCTAAAATTTAAAATATAATGTTAGTTTAAAAAAAGTCTGGACCGTTCAACTTAAAATAGAAAAATACATTGTTTGTTTTTCTTTGTACTATTAAATAGCATTTTTTCAAAAGTTCTCATATGAATAAAAAATTGTTTTCAGGGAAGATACCAAGTGGCAATCTAAACCTTTTTTTTTATGTTGGACAAAACCATGGCATGATGTAATAAAGTTACTATCATCACTTTATGTACCATCATACCTGTAGGAGATCAGAGGAAGTACGATTTAAGATTATGTGATTTATAATATATATTCAAATGTACTTATAGAACTGAACATACTAAGAGGATTTGTCAGTCAGACAATACCTACCATAAATTATTTATCTACTACGTAAGCTTACACACGACCAGTGTATTGTGTTAAGTTAACAATTTAATGTAACACATGTTGCTTATGTCAGCAGAGGGTTTAACTAAATTAACTCTAAGACTTTCTAACCAAAAGACGGGAACTCCGAGACGGAGAATGAAGTACTGAACTTAACCACTATACGAACTTTGTTGTTAATATGTATTGTTGCTAAATCATAATGTATTAAAACTCTTCTAAATTATCTACTGTTGCAATCGTGTTACAATGAAGAAAAACACTGAAAAGGCAATTTCCTGCAAAATAAAAAGTAAAATCACAAAAATATTGAACTCCGAGGAAAATTCAAAAAGGAAAGTCCCCAATCAAATGGCAAAATCAAAAAAACAAACACATCAAACGAATGGATAACAATTGTCATATTCCTGACTTGGTACAGGCATTTTCTTATGTAGAAAATGGTGGATTGAATCTGGTTTTAAAGCTAGCTAAACCTCCTACTTGTATGACAGTCGCATCAAAATCCATTATATTGACAACGATGTGTGAGCAAAACAAACAAAAACAATAGGTAAAAATGTCACAAATAGGGGTAAATAGTCTAATTCGGTAGGTCACATTCGTGAAAAGGGAACGGTATTGTAGTTACGACATAAGGAACATATCCGATATCATCTGTGAAACGGATATTCCATAACGGTCAACCAACTCGTGATGGCGTTCGTAAAATTTACAAAGTGATGATTTCAACTTCACCATTTGGAACTCTTGGTTTAAGAATGAAAATTCACAATTGGGAAGCTGAAATCATCTCTTTTGTCGTAAAGTTCTGTTTTCAACCGACCCTCATAGTCAATTTCTAGATATAAGTCATAATCAAATGGCAAAATCAAAAGCTCAAACACATCAAACGAATGGATTAATACACAGTAAAGCAAAAAAAAAATCAAGAGGTCATCATGTAGTCTAAAACAAAAGGTGAAGATAAAAGTACAAAAATGTCAACATTATAAAATAAGGAGATGTGGTATGAATGCCAATGAGACAACTATCCACATAAATTCAAATGGAGTAGATGTAAGCAATTAAAGGCAACTGCACGGCCTTCAACAATGAGAAAACCCATGTAGGTATTGGATAGAGAATAGAGGCAGGGAATGTGTCAACGAGACAACAACCCGACCAAAAAGCAGGAAACAGCCGAATGCCACCAATGGGTCTTCAACGCAGTGAGAAATCCGCTACCCGGAGGTGGGATTCAGCTTAACTCTAAACAATAATGTATACAATATATTTCTATGATGTATTTTTTATTCAACAAATATATTTTTTTTCGTACATACTATGCTGGTGACCAAAAATTAATATGATTTGAATAGATATTTTCTTTTGTAGCGACAAACCAATGATAATTTCTGGACACAGATTTGATGTGAAAAATGTCAAAAATTAAAATAGTATAATGTTCAGGATATTCATTATATAATGCTTCAATTTTATAAGAATAAGATTTTTTTTTTAAATTATAAAATACTGAAGTATCAATCAGTATAAATAAATCACAGTACCAAGAATGTTGGGTAAACATTATTTTGACAGCAACTACAAAGCCAAAAAAGGTACACAGACGTATATTAGTCTATAAAACAAAGATCAAGAAAAAGATTGTTGTCAGACATGTAAGAGCATTAAGATTTGTATTAACAAATTAAAAAACTTATAAACAATTGAACAGTTAGATTTCTCGTTTGAATTGTATCACACTTTTCATGTCAGGCCCTTACGGTATCGAATTTTCTCAATAACAAAGGACCTGCAGTGATTATATTTGCTTATATATACGTCATTTGAACTCTGGTGGATAGTTGCTTCGGTAACAACCATACCACATTTTTTTTTCCTTATTTTTATACAAAGGCTCACAGGAGAAGCTATTGTTCTTTTGAAGCTGTCCTTTCTTGCATGCTAATGATGGATATTTAAATAATTGGAGAAGTAGAATACAGTTTTTAGTTGTTGGTTTTTTTACAAGCTACCATGCAGTGTGGGATTAATCCCATTCCATGTTCTCCATGTGCATGATACAAACATGCATTCAAAGAGTATTGAGCTTCATGAATGACTGGTTAAATTCTGTATATCCTCAATAGACACGGGTAACACTGGCACTGTGGTATTGTGTGAGGGTTGGTTCCAAATTTGTTTCTTCCCAAACGGATTAGGGCGATATAGATTATTAGTGTAAAAGCTAAGAAACATTCAGACTATTGTGTCGTTTGCAGTTTCTCTTGTAAATGAAAATTGAGTTGGCTCATTGTGTGATCTCACTGATCTGCCAGTAATAATAACATAAACGGTACCAATTTGTCTGCACCAGATGCGCATTTCGACAATCAATGTCTCTTCAGTGATGCTCGAGGCCAAAATATTTGAAAATCTAAAGCTTATTAAAAACATGAAGAGCAATAAACCAAAAAGGACAAAAAGTATAGACAAAGCTGGGTAAGGAATCAGAGCTTTGCATGAG
Organism: Mytilus californianus; assembly: GCF_021869535.1. Taxonomy (NCBI): domain Eukaryota; kingdom Metazoa; phylum Mollusca; class Bivalvia; order Mytilida; family Mytilidae; genus Mytilus; species Mytilus californianus. The sequence continues at coordinate 126,715,417 of NW_026262668.1, forward strand.
GGAGATACATGATTCCTTAATTTTAAATAATTTCCAAAATTTTGTAACAGCAAATTTTAATAACACAAAATCCGTATTTTCATGCCAGTACCGAAGTACTGGCTACTGGGCTGGTGATACCCTCGGGGACTATCAGTCCACCAGCAGAGGCATCGACCCAGTGGTAGTAATAACATAAACGGTACCAATTTTCTGCACCAGAATAACTGTTAAGGAATTTTTTTAATATTGCATACTTAGTATTTGTATGAGTTGTTTTTCTTCACATAGAAGTAACTTGATGTGTACATTTTTTGTAAGGTAAGTGTATCAGATATCTGAAAGAATATATAAAAAGGACAGCATAAATTATAACAGAAGTTTCAAGAAATGAAAATAATGGGCAAAATCTAAGAAAAATGGACCAAAAATAAAAAAGACAAAAAGGACAAAAAAATAAAGAAAGGAGAATAATGGTGTGCTACAATATAAAGAATAGAGAATAATGGTGTTCTATAGTATGAAGATAAGAGAATACCGTGGTGTGCTCAGCTATAATATAATAATAGATTGATTGTTGGGTGCTTGGTCATCGTCTAGTGGTTAAAATGTTATGCATGTTCAGGACGAAAAGAAATTAACAATAAATATAATAAGGAGGTCCTGTAATAGAGGCCGTCCGGGATACAGGTCGGAGAAATTATGGCTGTCACTAGAAAATTATGGTATATTGTACAGGGCAGAAATTTAGTCTTAAGTACAACGGTCCACCTACGGACCCCTCTCTTAGCTCAAATAGAGCGTGGTATTCTCTCTAAACGATAAATCGGTTATAACGTCTGCAATCTGACCTGACGTGGCAGTGTACTTGTACATCCCTAAATAAACACAAGCGGACGCCACTTTGGCAAGGCTTTTACGCTGGTCGGAAGAAGACCAAAAGTGACCATATTTCTGTTCCCCAGTCACCCTTTGGGTATAAAAAGTAGAAAAAAATGGTGTGCTATAATATAAAGAATAGAGAATATTGGTGTGCTATAAAATAAAAAAAAAGAAATGAGAAAAATGGTGTACGTGCTATCATGAATATAAAGAGTGGAGAATAATTGAGTGCTATAATATAAAGAATAGACTATCTCACGTTCTATATTGGAAAACTTAGATTGATCATGTATGTGCATTTAACAATGCAGTTTTTGTTTTCTTCAAAAAAATGTACATGTACAATATTCAGGTAAAACAAAATCACCGTTAATTACAGTTTATAATCGTTTTGGTAGAAATTAAAGCTAGAAAAGTAGTTAATTATAAGTCTTTTTTTTATAAAAATCATGACAAAAAATAGATTAAAACTTATAAGTATTTTTAATCAACGAAAAAAATATTCGAAAACTGAATAAGTACGGTGTAAAGCTTTATTTTGACTAGATCTTAAATAAATGTATATTAACCAGTGAGACAAGAATACGTGTGAAGTGGTATTTGAAGCCGTTTTATTTATTTGACATCATATCTGTATTAAAATGCACATTGGGCATCACAGCGTGAACTACAAGAATGTCAGTTAGTTTAATAATCCCATATATACTAGTACACTGCTTACTGTTTTTTGTTTTGTTTTTGTTTTTGTTTTTTTATTTTGGGGATAACGGAAGTGCTATTTTTAGTTTGTGTTCTATACTTAATTGTTAGTTACGCCCCCTATAAATATCTGACTAGTCCGGTAAATCAACCCAGACGCTATATTTGTATATGCGTCTGGGTAATCGAGACTACAAATTTATAAGAAACCACGTTTTTATGACATGACAATTTCTATTCCCACTGACAAATTAGTTGAATCACAAGAAAAATTGTCCTACATAGCTGATTGTATTAGATCTGCAAGGTTATCCATTGCACGCTTGCTTGCTCTACTCAGAACTGTATCACGCAAAGGTCATCACGTTAATTTGAATGGCGAAGCCAAAAAAGACTTGAAATGGTTTTTAAAATTCATGACAAGGTTTAATGGAAAAACCACAATTCCAGAACATATCTGGACCAAACCAGACCAATTAATACAAACTGATGCGACTTTATCGGGAATAGGTGGTATTTTTAGCTCACCTGGCCCGAAGGGCCAAGTGAAATTTTTTCATCACATGGCGTCCGTCGTCCGTCGTCGTCGTAAACTTTTAACATTTTGAACTTCTAGAGAACCACTAAATGGAATGAAACCAAACATGGCATAAATTTTCCTTATGAGGTGCTGACCAAGTGTTGTTACTTTGTAGCTGATCCATCATCCAAGATGGCAGCAAGCGGGGGACTTCGTTTAACATATGACCCTATGGACAATACATACAAATGACTTCATTTAGAGAACCAATGAATGGAATGAAACCAAACATGGCATGAATGTTCCTGATGAGGTGCTGACCAAGTGTTGTTACTTTGAAGCCGATTCATCATCCAAGATTTCCACAAGAGGGAGACTAAGTTTAGCATAGGACCCTAAGGGAAATACATACAAATATCTTCTTTTAGAGAACCACTAAATGGAATAAAATAAAACATGGCATGAATGTTCCTTGTTAGGTGCTGACCAAGCGTTGTAACTTTGTATGCGATCAATCATCCAAGATGGCCGCCAGCGGGGGACTTCGTTTAACATAGGACACTACGGACAATACATACAAATGTCTTCTTTTAGAGAACCACTGAATAGAATGAAACCAAAAATGGCATGAATGTTTCTTATGAGGTGCTGACCAAGTGTTGTAGCTTTGTAGGCGATCAATCATCCAAGATGGCCACCAGGGGGGACTTAGTTTAACATAGGACCCTACGGGAAATACATTCAAATGTTTTCTTTTAGAGAACCACTGAATAGAATGAAACCAAACATGGCAGGAATGTTTCTTATGAGGTGCTAACCAAGTGTTGTTACTTTGTAGCCAATCAATCATCCAAGATGGCCACAAGCGGGGAACTTAGTTTAACAAAGGACCCTATGTGAAATACATACAAAAGTCTTCTTTTGAAGAACCACTGAATGGAATGAAACCAAACATGGCATGAATGTTCCTTATGAGGTGCTGACCAAGTGTTGTTACTTTGTAGCCAATCAATCATCCAAGATGGCCACAAGCGGGGAACTTAGTTTAACAAAGGACCCTATGTGAAATACATACAAAAGTCTTCTTTTGAAGAACCACTGAATAGAATGAAACCAAACATGGCATGAATGTTCCCTTATGAGGTGATGACCAAGTGTTGTTACTTTGCAGAACATCCATCAACCAAGATGGCTGCCAACGGGGACTTAGTTTAACAAAAGACCGTATGGGAAATAAATACAAATGTCTTCTTCTAGAAAACCGCTTAATGGATTAAAACCAAACATGGTTTGAATGCTTCATTTGAGGTGCTGACCAAGGGTTGTTACTTTGTAGCTGATTTGTCATCCAAGATGGCTGCCAGCTGGGGGAGTAAGTTTAACATAGGACCCTATGGGAAATACATACAAATGGTTTTTTTTCTAGAGAACCACTGAATAGAATGAAACAAAACATGGCATGAAAGTTCCTAATGAGGTGCTGACCAAGTGTTGTTACTTTGTAGCCGAACCATCATGCAAGATGGTCGCCAGCAGGGGACTTAGTTTAACATAAGACCCTTGATTGGAAAATAAATACAAATGCTTCTTCTAGAGGAGCTCTAAACGGAATGAAACCAAACGTGGCATAAATGTTCCTTATGATGTGCTGATGAATACCTTAATGCATATATCTTTATAGATTGAGATATACTGTAAACTGCAAAAATATCAAGAAAAAAAGATCTACATATAAGTCAACATGAGCAAAATTGTCGATTGACATCTTGTTGGAGTTATTGTCTACAATTTCAATGAATTTATTGGTAATTTCTGTAACTTTACAAAAGTCTTCTGCTATGATTAAATAATGGGGCCAATATTAAACCAAATTTTGCCTCAATCATTATTAGGGTATCTGTTCTGATTTTAATCTATTTTAACATGATTTCCAAAACCAAAGTAAAATCAGGTGAGAGACACAGGCTCTTGAGAGCCTCTAGTTTATAATAGTTGCATCACTGAGTACTTTCATTGTGATAACCGTACGTCTTGGTCAGGTCACCATATTAGTGTATATGAACTTCTGGCTGTCCTGGTCAGTTTAAACGTGTGGGGTAAAAGACTGCAAAATAAACGTATTGTGTTGCATTGTGACAATTCATCTTCTGTTATTCTCCTTAATACAGGTAGATCTCGTGATAAGATCATGCTTAGCATAGCAAGAAACATTTGGTTAATTTGTGCTCAATATAACATTCAGATCAAAGCGATTCATATTCAAGGAATAAACAATCGAGCAGCAGATATATTGTCTCGTTGGACATAACTTGAAAACCCTTATGCAAAACTGTTTTAGATGACAATTATATGTTAGATATTGAAGTTTCGGATAACTTATTTAAGTTAGACTTTTCCATTTAATTTCAGAAACAGGATCAGATGAATGGGTATCACTTCGTCGGAAAGCAAGAACAATCCTGAAAGCAGCTTTCAGACCGGGAACTTTTAAAAATTTGAGGACTCAGCTTAATACATACTTTTTGTTTTGCGAAAAGTTTTTGTAGATCAGCATTTCTTGTGTTTTTTTTTTTTTGTCAGATAATTTTAAGAATAGTGGATCCGTTAGAAACTACTTATCAGGTGTTAAAACTTGGGCCATTCTGTTAAATTATGATCCTGGGGAATTTAATTCACCTTCGCTCAGGCTAACCTTGTCAGGTATTGACAAGCTTAATACTAATGTTCCAAATATAAAATTACCATTTGAACCGTCTCATTTGTACCGTATATATGAAGTCCTAGATATGACGAGTGTACAGGATGCTGTGTTTTGGGCTGTTATTGTGATAAGCTTTTATGCTATGCTTAGAAAATCACAATACACTAACAATCCAAGGACAACGTTTAACTTAAGGAGCAGTTAACCAGAGGTAACATTCAAATTATTGAGGAAGGATTAATTATTGATATCAAGTGATCAAAAACTAGTCAAAAACACAATAGTATTCACCACATTTCTCTTAAAAGAATTGAGAATTGTGTTCTATGTCCGGTACTAGCTTATTCTAGAATGGTAAAAATGTTGCCTGCTTTACTAGAAGAACCCGCTTTTGGTCTAAGTGACAGTAAGGGAAAGATTTGTGCCTTTTCAATGTCCGACATAGACAATTTTTTTCATAAACTCTTAGTGCGTTTCGAAATTGATACTTTACAATACTCGTTCCATAGCTTGCGTAGAGGCGGTGCTACTTGTGCATCAGCTGCTGGATGCACAGACTCAGAAATTTGTACAATAGGCAATTGGGCTTCCTCTTGCTACAGGGGCTACATCAGACACTCTACTGACAAACTGTATTACATCTTAAACAAAGTGGGACTTTTTTGCAAAATTTCCAGCTGCTAAATTTCCTTGAATTTTTATCCTTAATTTCCTTTGATTTCTGTGCTTGGCATTCCGTTGCCCTGGTGATTGTGGTATTTAGTTTTAAAATGACATATTGTTTAACATAACATTGTTTCTTTATGCGTGTTTGAATATTTATATTGTGTATGCGTATTTGCATTTGATTTATATTACTAAACACCACCTTTGAATGCCAGCACAGACTTCAGTTTTATTATAGCCACTCTGACAGTACAGTACAAATTGGTTAAAAATGGCAAGTCATTTTGTTTACTTTGTTCGGGGCGTCCTCCGTGTTTAAGGTTCATCACTTTAGCTCTTTCTTAATAGAGATAAGTTTAGCACATAATATATACAAATTTAAAAGAAACAACGTGTTTATCCCTCCCGCCCACCCTATTATGGATCATTATTTACATATTACATATGTATGTATCGTTGACTTGTTTTTTTCTTGAAATGTCTTAGCTTGCAACTTTAGTGAAAAGTTGTTTGTCTTTTTTTTTTTTTTGTCGTTGTAATTTTTAGAAATTTATTTTAACCTTTTTATATGTGATTGTGGTGTTTAGTTTTAATATGACATATTGTTTAACATAACATTGTTCCTTTATGCGTGTTTGCATATTTACATTTTTTATGCGTATTTGCATTTGATTTATATTATTAAACGACACCTTTCAATGCCAGCACATACTTCAGTTTTATTATAGCCACTCTGACAGTACAGTACAAATTAGGTTAAGTATGGCCCAGCATATTAACAAAGTACTTATCTTGGGATGGGTAAATTTTATTTTTAATTTAATTGCAGTGTTTATAGTATAGTATAACTATAACAAATATATTTATGTTTCATGGTTAAGCATAAATGTTATTGTATGTGGAGTGTATTTGACTAATCCTTAATGTCATTGTGGTATGTAATGGCTATCCAATTATTTACACTTATAGTCCTATGCACTGTCGATACTTATATTTGCATTGTGCAATATCTTGCTTTTCTAAGACTGCTTAAGATGTCTTTACCTATGGATATTTTAGTCTGAGATAACATGATTTACTTTTTCTTTTTCAATTTGGCATTAATCTAGCGAGTACTATGTGTCTGTTGTCTTTTTGTTATATTTTTCTGCTAAATACCGATCTGACAAGTGTAGCCTTTTAAATATATAGGTACAGTTTGGCCTTATTTGATCTTAATACACCAGTGTCCCATCTTAGGGGAGGCTCACTAACATATTAAATCCCGGTACATTCTTCATGAGACTGTTTCAACCGTTGCTGGATAATAGTTTTTGTTTATTTTTATAATTTTAATTAGTTTACTCTTTTGAGCAGTCTCACCTTTTCCATCCAGAGCCCTTTTACAAATGATTACTATACGGTGTGGGTTTCGCTCATTTTGAAGGCCATATGTAGAAATTTGAATGTTAATATCCTTGTCATTTGTGCTTAAATTGATAGTTTTTTCATCGGCAATACAACATCGCATTATATTTATATACGATAATGTTGGTTGATCAAGCAAAACATCAAAAGACTAACGTTGCGCGTGTACGATCCGGCATTAATATTATTTACTCAAGTGGAATGTTGTTGGTCCAGCATAACTATAATTCTTACGTTAATTAACGTATGGCCCATGGCCAAGGTAAACTTTAGATAATTGACGTCACGCGTACTGCTGTCCACTATAAATACTATGTACTTACGTCGAGTGTGAATGGCCTAGTGTAATTTAAAATTGTCTAGTATAAATAGGATGTACTTACGTCGAGTGTGACAGTGTATGACCCAATGTAACTTTAATGAATTTATGACTACTGTGTGCTGTCAAGTATAGATGCGATGTACTTACGTCGAGTGTGTATGGTCCAGCATCACTATAAATTTCTTTTCAGTACTTGTTCTACAACCGATAACATTTATTCTTCCTTGCTTCTCACGAATCAAGTATACTTCACTGTCTATCCCATATGAAATATCATTCATAATTGTTATCAATAACGGCGATATTCGTTTAGAATACAATAACTTATTTCGTCGAATCCATAAACCATCTGATATATAGGTAATCGGGTATATAAGTCTTGGACATACGTCGTCATATTTGGAAAATCGTTCCCTGTCAATAAGTCGCACCTATAATACATATAGTGCAATAATCATCATAAAAACAACATAAGATATCATTGTTTTCTTGGTATATTGAAATCAGACGCCCTGCATATACCTAAATAGCATAGTACGATGTACTAGTATCTCACAATTACTAAATAGACAGTTGTGAATGTTAAACAACTAACAGATGATCATTCAGTTTAAAGGAGAAAGAAAACAACATGAGTTGGTGAAAGATAGACAGCAACTCTGACAAAAGTTAAAAGACAACCAAACTTAAGGTTAATAAAATACTACACAGACAACTGACTATTGAGCAATACAAATCCTTTACCAGAAGTAAACTCATGTGTTATGTGATTCGGAAGGTTGCCATTCTGGCTCCCTCTCGTTACTAATAATAAAAGCTGATAATATAAAGTCGGTGATCTGCTTTTTTGCAATAATTGTTGTTTTAAATTCGGTTGTCTTGCAGTAGGAATTTATCAAATTCATAAACTATCGGCACATGAAGTCCGGTAATATTAAAACATGACAAAATATGGGTTTGTAATGATAATACGATGGTTTTTCAAGACGATTTCAGTATAACGAAGACGTTTCAATGACTTTGATAAAATCACTGAATTATACATTTCAATATTTAATTTCTAAAGGGAACTTGTTTCATGTAAAATGGAATTTTGAGAGCAGCTCAAACATCACTGCTTTCTGAGTATACTATACTTTCGCAAATATTTCTTTATTTTAAGACTAGTACATTTCAAATTTGATTTAAACATAACAGTTTTAATATTTTTACCTGAAATGTAACGTCTTCTGGTTCATCCAAGACTCCTCCCTTCACAGCTACTTGTATGTCAGGAATTAAAGCATTTTTAAACTTGTATCCATGTTTGTCAACTTTGTAGGTGAATTGTATGAAATCGCACGTTGCAAAGAAATTTCCACGAATTTCAGTTTTGAATACTACATAACCTTCCTGAAGACAGAATTTTAAAATAAAACATACATTTTTCGCGAGATAAAATCTGTAAAGTCTAAAATAAAATAGCCCTATGCAAATTTAAGGTAAAGAAAAAAAAGAGATTTCAAAAAGGTCATAATCATTTAATATAAGAGCTGAAAAAAGACGGATAGCATTATGGCGAGAAGCAATCAAAAGTTAACAGGCGAGAGACGGAAAAATAAAATCAGATACAACTACAAAGATGTAAGTCGAAGTACAAAGCTGGCTTAATATATCTACTATACAGTCCATTTCAAGTTTCAATGACCAGATGCCGATATATTATTAGTAAGTGAGAGGACATCATCTATATATATAGCGAAATGCCAAGTTCAAGAACAAACAGGATTTAATTATAACACAAATAATAGTATTTTTCTGACGCTAAAAACAAAACATTGAATTATAAACTTACAAATATTGAGTTTCCTGGTGTTTCCTCGAATCTAGCATCAATTCTACGCCAGACCAGTCCAACCCTCATCCTTATGAAGAATTTCAATTTTTCTGAATCAAATCTGATTTTTACCGGAATTCTTACTGTTACGATATTCATTAACTGGACACTTGGGATGTCAGATTGTAATACATATATATATGAAATGATATCTTCATCAGGTTTAAAGTATATTTCATTGATCATTTTCTGACAGTCTTGTTCCCTAAGTCTATCAAAGCCGTCCAAAAAATCTATAGCGGCGATGTCCGCTTTTTCCAGTCCAGTTTTCAGTTCTAGTTTTGGTTTACTGTATCAGAAAAAAAGATTGTTTACGTTTTGTTTGTTCTTTGTGTCACCAAAAGAAATAATTTAAATGAATTATGTTTTCTACCAAACTATCTTTTATCCTGGGACTTAACATATACGACTCCGATCTTAATCGACTTCGATTGTCAGTTTTCCTGCTGAACGTCGGCGGTTTGTTTCTCCGACCACTCCGGCTTCCCGCACCAACAAAAACTGCCATCAAGATATAGCCAACATTGTTGAATGTGGCGTTAAACATCAACAATCAATTAATTTGTGACAAACGTTATTAAGGAGGCGAAAATACCAAAGGGATAAACAAACTCATCAGTCGAAAATAAACTGACAATTCCATGGCATACCAAAGGGATAAACAAACTCATCAGTCGAAAACAAACTGACAGTTCCATGGCATACCAAAGGGATAAACAAACTCATCAGTCGAAAATAAACTGACAATTCCGTGGCATACCAAAGGGATAAACAAACTCATCAGTCGAAAATAAACTGACAATTCCGTGGCATACCAAAGGGATAAACAAACTCATCAGTCAAAAACAAACTGACAATTCCGTGGCATACCAAAGGGATAAACAAACTCATCAGTCGAAAACAAACTGACAATTCCGTGGCATACCAAAGGGATAAACAAACTCATCAGTCGAAAACAAACTGACAATTCCGTGGCATACCAAAGGGATAAACAAACTCATTAGTCGAAAACAAACTGACAATTCCATGGCATACCAAAGGGATAAACAAAATCATCAGTCGAAAACAAACTGACAGTTCCATGGTATACCAAAGGGATAAACAAACTCATCAGTCGAAAACAAACTGACAGTTCCATGGCATACCAAAGGGATAAACAAACTCATCAGTCGAAAACAAACTGACAGTTCCATGGCATACCAAAGGGATAAACAAACTCATCAGTCGGAAACAAACTGACAATTCCATGGCATACCAAAGGGATAAACAAACTCATCAGTCGAAAACAAACTGACAATTCCATGGCATACCAAAGGGATAAACAAACTCATCAGTCGAAATCAAACTGACAATTCTGTGGCATAAAATCGAAAAACGACGAAAAGACAAACAACAGTACACAAAACACAACAAAGAAAATTTAACTGAGCAACACGAACCCCACTAAAAACCTGGTATTTTTGTCAATCCTGAAATGCCGGGTATTTTGATGATAAATATAACAGTGGCACTGTTTTTAAATAAACCATCAAAACCTTTGCGCTGCAGGTATATTGTAAAACTTAATAAAGGAACATTTCATTTTTTGAAACTTAAAAAATCCATCCCCTTTGTTATACAGTTTAACATTCACACATCTTATAACAACATTAAACTGTAACAGGATTAATGGTTCAGATGAGCTTATGACAATTAAAGTGTCTTCCGTGATGCCAGAGGTCCAAATATTTGAAAATCGAGAGCCTTACACAACGTTGAAGAGTTGATATAACCAACAATAACATAAAGTATAGCCAAACAATGAAGATTATCTTTAAATATAAAAATGCATCTTGTTGACACATTCCCCGTTTCTATTCCCTATTATATCATCGATGTTAAAAAAGATACAATTAAAGAAGTGGGTTACAATTTGTTAAGTTGGTTTTTAGTAAGACCCTTGATTGAATTTCGGCCAATACGATTCACAAGGATTCAAATAGTGCCATAATAATACCAATCGTGTGTGGAAAATATGTCCGTCGAATTCAATAAAAAAATTATTTGATTACAACACTTTTCTAACAATATCATCAGTATAAACGTTGACAGAAAAAATGTTTGGTCTTCTTAAAAATGTACACCTTCTTCCTCCCTTATTCGAACAAAAATATAATGAAGCGATCTTTACTTTATCATTGGGTTGGGGTTTAAAGTGTAGAAAATCGGAAATTTGAAAAATGACTACAAAAACTTGTTTTTCAGATATTCCAAATATTATTTTTTTGTTTTATAACTGAAAATCCATATTTAAAAAATCACTAGTAAAGAAGAGTTATTTGTCATAATGCTTCCTGTTGTTAAGAGGTTTGAAAAAAAAACTTGGTATAACTCTTGGAAGACCAGTTATAATCAAAGGTACTTATGTAGTCTTGATGTCAAATGGAACTTGTGATTAACAAGTAATTCTCCGTATGTAAATGAAAAGAAATAGTTGCAGGTTGTTGTTGGGTTTTTTTCTCGAAACTTTTTGTGTCTAGTTAGAAAATAACTGTACGGTTTTAAGATACCATTCCCAAGAGAAAGCATTCGACGTAGTTTGAAGACCCTTCATAGTTTGAAAACACTTCATAGTTTGAAAACACTTTAAAGCTATTTAAAAACTATGTATTACCTTTGTATCTCCTCTGTTGATACCTCAGACCTGAAAAATACTAAATTATTATTGTATGTGATAGGTAAATATCAACATTATTTGAGAAATTACGTAGGTATTCATCTATAATAAAATTGAGAATGGAAACGGGGAATGTGTCAAAGAGACAACAACCCGACCAAAGAGCAAAAAACAGTCCAAGGCCACCAAAGGGTCTTCAACACAGCGAGAAAATCCCGCACCCAGAAGTGGGCTATAGCTGGCCCTTAAACAAAAACGTGTACTAGTTCGGCGAAAATGGACGTCACACTAAACTCCGAAACATATAAATGAACCAAAATTAAAAAAATATACAAGACTAACAAAGGCCAGAGGCTCCTGACTTGGGACAGGCACAAAAATGCGGCGGGGTTAAACATGTTTTGTGAGATCTCAACCATCCCCCTATACCTCTAGCCAATGTAGAATAAACAAACACACAGCAATACGTACAGTAAAACTCAATTTAAAAGAATTCCGAGTCCGATGTTAGAATAGGTAACAGAAAAAACTAAGCAAAATGACAATGATACATAAATTAACAAATGACTACTAGCAGTTACTGACATGCCAGCTTCAGACCTCAATTAAACTGATTGAAAGATTATGTCTTTATCAAATGAAAATCAACCGTTAGGGGTTTAGTATCATATCATCATAAAATATACGAGAAGAACATATAACCCGAATCATGCCAACAACTGGTTTTAGAATAAATGTGTTTATTTCCGATGCAAAGACCCTATGAGTGAATCAATATAAATCCCAAAAATGCCATCTTTAACGACCTGACAACTGTTTCGTAACTATATCCCTTCTGAATGAGTCTGTTTAAAGGTTTGGTTAGCTTTTGAGGTGAATGACGACATTTTTGTGCTTTGTATAGAATATAACCATAAAAGATTGGATGTGAAATACCTGAACGTATAAGATGTCTGCACGTTGATTTATATATACGATTGATGTCCTTGTACCGATGATAAAATTTAGTAAATGTTTTGACAATTAAGTTTGTGATATCGAAAACCCTGGTGTAATAATTTTTCAGTAACACAGAGCTTTCTTTCGTTAAAATCAAATACGTTGTTTCATACGAATCGAACAAGTTGAGATATATAAACACCATAAGATGGTGACCATCTAAAAATGGATAATTAACAATAGGAAATGAAAAATCATCTCTAAAAGTATGCTTTGGTTCAGTAATAAATATTTTGTAACTGTGGGTATATCTGTAAAAGTTCTATCGAGGATATAAACTTAAACCTTAATGGTTCTGATTTGCGAAAACGCCAAAAATGAAAATTGCTTGTAACTTTTTCTAATATTTTATGTAAATTAAATGAGTAATCAAAATTACCTCTGTTTGCCCATTGTTAAATCGAATGAATCACGTCGTTCTACAGGATAAACTGTTTGTATTTCTCTGTAAAATAAACACATTCATGTGACAATACATTTCATCTGTGACATTTAGTTAAATACATTAGTACAAGCTTTGGAGAAACATATTTTTTGCAGGTAAAGAAGTTGTTTCATTTTTTACAAGTTTTCAAATTGATATTGGATGGTGTTGACTGTTATAGTTTTACTATTTTGTCTACGTACTCTATGTACGGTTTTCCAAACTTGGTTTCGAGTCTACCTGATAAAGGTTATTTCATATCACGTATCGCGCTGTCGCTATATATTACGTATATCAATATACATAATTACGGTAGGAATACACATCTAATAGATCTCCCAATACAAATAACAGAATTGTAGTTATCATTCTTAGATGCAATTAGATATGTTTTGTAAGGTTTAAAACATATCCAAGAAACACAAGTAAGATGAACTTGTGTATACTTTACATATATTTAGTAGACCTGATAATATTCAACAAAAGAAAAAGAAAATCGCTTTGTTTTACAAATTCGATGGGGAATGTATGTGTGGGCGTTACGATCATACTGGCAAAATATTTTTACAAGTTCAAAGAGAAAGACAGAGAGAGAAAGAGGAGAAAGAAAAAGGAAAGGTAAACAGCATGTAAATTCTGAAATGCAAGGCACTTCAAATCCAACCCTAGCCCCCTACTAGGACTCTGCCCTGGATCCCTAGACCCCTCGTCTATTTTCACGCCTCTTGAACATCCTGAATCCGCTCCTGACATTTACTAATCAATGTAACTGATGAGATCACATAAATCCGATATGCTCTTTCGGACGACTACAACAAGTGTTTAGGACATCTTGAAAAGAAAACGGGTTATTTGCAATTTGACTCTGAGCTCATTGTTGAAGGCCGTACGGTCACCTATAATTGTTTGTCATTTGTCTCTAGTGGAGAGTTGTCTCATTGGCAATCATACCATATCTTCATATTTTTATATTTTGAGTTTAGCTTACAGTTGCAATCCTGTGATATGCGAAAATGTTGTTGTCATATATTATAGCCCTTCTGAATTTAATAATTAAACTATATAGCATTTATACAGACCTCTCCGTAGAACTCTGAGTACCTTTCTCCATTGTTTGAAGCTGTAGTCTCTTCCTTTTCGTGCCACTACAAATGACAAATGTTAACTATAATAGTAGGAATTATCTTCTTAATAATAGACTTTATACAACACAAATTTATTTTCAATCTATGTGTTGATTTCTTTAAACATTTGAGAATCTAGCATCGGAAAGAGTTGAAGACTAGGCAGCGTAAGGTAAGATTTCCAGTATCTGATGATGTTTTTCCTTGTTATAAACGACTGGAATTCTATTATACCAGCCATATTTGTAGTGATTGGTTCTTTTTCTCGCCGTCTAACATTACGGTAGATGTGGGGTCTAAATTAAAATCGATAGATTTTTTAATAATTTGCCAAAATTTTCTTAATTTCATGCCTTTTTCCATAATATTATGAAAAGTATTTGTCACGGGTTTATTTTCGAGCTACAGGTTATGCAAAATTGTCAGATTTTTTTAATAGTCTACACATAAACAACCCAATTTTGTGTGATAGAAAAAAGACTACACAAAAGAATCTTAAAATAAAATATGAAAATATAACTCTTATAATGCGCTTTCTGAAATAAAAATAAAAATTTGGATCACGGGACACGTTTTCTTTCTACAAAACAAAATATTCAAATTCCTTACACATTCCTTTATCATGGTTATCTCCCCTTATATGAGCCGTAAGGCTCAAAGTTAATAAAGAATTTGAATTTATATGGTGAAAAAACATGAATCTAACAAAACAAATCTCTTTTTGTAAAAACAGTCACAAAATAAATTAAAATAGACAATGTTATTCATTAAGTTGAAAAATCTTGGACATGAGTTGCATTCCTCTCTCAAAATTTGCACTTTTCTTTAAAGATCTGAACCGATTGTTTTCTGTTATTTTTACAACCCGAGATGTCGGAAGACAACCGTTCTACCATAAAACGAATTCAAAATAGCACACCAATTTTTAAAAAAAAACCAATTGTATGTACGCCATACCATCCATGAGCATGAGTTGAGACAGAATGCATTTGTCCAAATCTATGAAAATATCTATTACAATCGAATTTTGTATGTCGTTGACGGAGGTGGTCTTTGAATTTCGCTCTATGATAAGATGGTGAACTTTGTAATGTGAACAACTGAAGCGATTGCGATCAGTTCAACCGATTGTTGTATTATACGCTATCACTTAATGTATGCAACTAAACATAATTACAATCGATCGCAATTGGTCTTAATGGGAACGATAAAAAAAAATTAAAACACCACAAATATGCCAGTTAAAAGTTCGATTCAGATCAACTCGGGAAAATCATTAAAAGGATCAATCGCTCATCGGTATATATGCTTTTTGAAGTGAACGCCAAATGGTTTTTTTAAAGGTCGTTTTCTAGTTTTTTTTTAATCGACCACAGTTGATCTTATTGAGAATCATGGTATTTTATTACTTATGACATACAATTGAGATTGCTAAGTTTATTACAAACATAATATATATAATCAATTTGCTAAACAGAAAGTAACTGGAATATGTTTTGATTCGCGTGCCACTGATGAGGCTTATGTAGACAAAACGCTCGTCTAGTGTTCCAATAATAAAGACTCTTACATAGAATTGTACCATATACAATGTATATTACCTTTGCGATCTCATTTGGTTGAAATGGTCATATCGTTCATCATTCCTGATGGTCAAATTCCACATTTTGACCCTGTCATTACCGTAGTCTCTTAATGCGCCATCGACCGTCGCTCTGACCTCTGGTATTTTACTAAAGATGAGATATATGTATAATTTTATAGATGTTTATTACGCTGTCTCATATGTTTATTTGTATTCTTGTCTTTATATAAATATGATTAATTGCATTTACTTCAAGTTCATTCAGGGGCTTTGGTGGCCGAGTGATCTAAGTATTTCATCTACTGTATCACTAGCCTTTCAACACTAAGGCTGTGAGTTCGAACCCCGCACGTGGCAGGTGCATTTGACTCCCATCTTTATTGAGTAGGATTGTCAGTTTCTCTGTCGAAATTCCGTGGTTCTCTCCTCCAACAATAAAACCTGACCACCACGATAAAGCCATCAGTGCTGAGAGTGGTGTTAAACACCATCAATCTATCAATCAAATTTATTCAAACAACAATTTGAATATACAGTATGAATGTTGATGATTAAGACGGAAATAAATATACAGTGTAGGAGGTTTTATTTTAACGACAGTCTTAAATGAATTGCACAAGAAAGCAATTTGAACCTGTGTTAACTGCCAATTATTAATACATATCCGTTAGAATGAACTATCAGCACTGTCTACATGAAGTGTGTTCATATTGCACTTACATGAGTATTCTTTATACTTAACTTATATAATACATAAACATGCTATTGGAGATAATTTGTATTACGATTAGAACCTGGATGTTGCTTAATGTCAGACTAGACAACATCATCTAGTGATAAGTTCTTTCCATCATTATTATATGATTTCCGTTAATATTATTCTTGAGAAATTAATGCATTCCGTAAAAAAATGATTAAGGCTTAATATCGACTAGAACTATGTATTTTTCCAAAACATTATGATACCCTAGTTTCACTTTGTTGTATTTGTCGTGTATTACTTCCAATAAAAAAAATGACACAAAAAATGACGAAGTCACAACTCATTAAATAAACTAAAACCCTAACTTCGTAATGCGTTGTCCAATATTGATGACTATAATTTTAGGCAACTCGTGTTACTGTAGATTTTATCATGGGCAAGTCTTCATTATTGCAGATGATATGCGCGCACGCTTTTGTTGTTGTTTGGTATTGAACTAAAGGAAAGGAAAGATTATTCAAATAATGTACCCAGTATAATTAACAACGATACAAATAGTATCCTCGGATATTAATAACTTGCACCAATCCTTGGTTGATGTTGTGTCATTTCAACATTTTAAAAACAGTTATGCGCACGGAAGTAATATCATTTGTTTTTTTTTCTGTTTTTTTTTTTTTACTTTGTTGGGTTCTTTTTGTTTGTATCAACAAGCTTCTATAATCATGTTTCGAATTTCTACTTAACTATATAAATACAACAAATTCGATTTTCGCTTCATTTTGTTTTAATTCAAAAACGTAAATTAGATCACCTTATTTAAAATATTTGAAACTGAATTGTTGAAACCGATGATAACGATACGAGCCTGTAAGTCAGTGGTTGTCGATTGTTTCTGTATTTCATATTTGTTTTTCGTTTGTTGTTATGTACATAAATTAGGCCGTTGGTTTTCTCATTTGAATTGTTTTACATTTGGTTATGTCGGGGTTTTTATAGGTTGCTATGTGGTACGGGTTTTGCTCATGGTCTCCGGTGGATAGTTGTCTCATTGGCAATCGTGCCACATCTCCTTATCTTATATTGGAAGCATAAAATACCAATTTTCTTTTTTTCCCCCTTTTTGCATGTTTTCAAAACGTAGAAACACATATTTTGTTTTAGGAATGGCAGGTCATACAAAATGCACTCTGTTCTCATATACAGATTTCTCTGAGACTAGCATCACAGCAACCCAGTTGATACAATATTTCTGGACTGGTATTTATTATGAGGAATTCCTTGATTATCAATTGGCTCTTACAATTCGTCTCATGGCTTTCATTGTTTTTTTTTCCGTTTTTGTTGTTTTCTTTTATTCATACAATATTTTTTAGTTACATATGTTGAGTTGTACATACCCCTTGAACTTGCCATAATGGGCTAAGGACTTTGGTACATCAAATCCTCCGTATGCTTGATTTGTCTTTAATTCTGTTTGATGCAGGTGGCCTCTACTAAAATAAATGCAATTTAACATCGTCAAGATATAGCAGCAGTTAGTTCAAAATTCAACTGCTGGTCAGTAACCTTTCAAATGTTTTTTGCAAACTAAAATAAATGATTTAAGTGAGGGGGAGTTACTATATTTATTTCTGCATTTTTCGTTATTCCAGTACTAGTCATACGCCCTAAACTCGGATGTTAGTTTTTTTCTTCTTTTTTTCTGGGTTGAGGACGCTTTTTACAATAAATTTGTAAATGCCCTTATTCCAGACCATTAAAGGTCTAGCTGTCTCCAATGCCAAAGTCACTAAATGAATACAGAATTGTTTACTAATGTGAGAATGTTCATCTTGTATGGATGTTTGTTAATTTTTACACTAGGTCACTAACATAAATGATGTTACATTTAGTAAAACCTTAACAAGACCACTATGTTAAACTTCTACGGTCGGACACATTACCGGCTGTCGTAAATATTAAAGATTGTCCAATATTTTACTTGTAGTAATTGTTTGCTGTGTTTGTGTTGTCGATAAGCCGGTACATTATGAGACATCTTGCCATTGCTTTGAGGTGCGAGCTAAGCATTCCTTCCATGGGAGACGTATGTGAAGTATTATCAAAATACCCATATACTTATTGTGACTTTCATTCATTTTCAAGTTTAAAGGTTATGTTGTATTCAGTGTTGAATTCTGTTTGCAATGAAGATTTGATGTTTGCTATCAAAATATTTGTCCTTTGATTAATATATTGTTAAATTACCAAAGCGTGAGTTCAAATATATATAATGATCGTTCGACCACTCATTCTTGTGTTTGACCGTTCACTCGTTTGTTCATTTACACATCACTTGGTCCACCGCA
Organism: Mytilus californianus; assembly: GCF_021869535.1. NCBI lineage: Eukaryota > Metazoa > Mollusca > Bivalvia > Mytilida > Mytilidae > Mytilus > Mytilus californianus. The sequence continues at coordinate 126,734,311 of NW_026262668.1, forward strand.
ATTGCTCTTAGCGGGTCATTGACGGGATTTCATTTCAAGCTTCAGAGATTCTTACTATATAATATAATTACTTTTTTTCAAATGATTATTTAAGTTCTCACAACAAATCATTGACATACCATATAGATACAAATGAGGAATGTGTGTTGAGTGTGTGAACTCTGCTAAGAGGTTTTCTAGTTTTTATTATTTTTCCTTCATATTACCTGAACATACGTCCAGGATCTCTGGATAGTTTTAGTGATGGGCCTTTTGTCGATGTTTCATCGGAAAATACTGAAAACATTCCAATATCTTCAAGCATGCTGATTGGATAGTCACGTAATGTCACCTTATTGGTTTCGTCATTGCTGTACTGCTTTGATTTCTCTACTACTTTTTCTTTTCCATCTTCTTCGTCCTTATCGTACAGCAAATGAAGTCTCTTGAGACTAACATGAAATATAAGTATGAGTATTTGATTTTTTGAAGAAAATGTTAAATGAAACATTGCATTTGAGGTTGCTGTTCTATTATTTCCAAGTAATTAGTTAATACAATTAGATTGTTGATAATTTAATTTGACGTGTTGTTTAAATGAGTTATATTCACAAACTACAGTACCTGTGTATTCTCCCTTTTATAGCTCTGTATTTAGATCGCCATATTAAGTCTTCGTGTCGGTACTTGTATTTCCTGTTAAGAGATACAGAGAAGTAGTAATTATACAGAACCGAACTTACCGTATCGTAAACTGTCCGGATGTTTTGAAACCAGACGAGTACCTGATTTTTGTCGGACGTCAAAATTGATACATGCTCCTATTCTTGACCAGGTACATCTTTATGATCTAAATGATTTACGTTTTATTTTACAATTTTATGTTATAGCAGATCTTGGATTGTTTAATCAGAACTTTTATAGACTTGGAATGATTTGTATCTTGACATATTGTACAAACACGTGTTTGTTGTTGAAGATTGTGTGTTGCCTTCTAGATACCTGTTTGTTGTTGAAGATTATATGTTGCCTTCTAGATACCTGTTTGTTGTTGAAGATTGTGTGTTGCCTTCTAGATACCTGTTTGTTGTTGAAGATTGTGTGTTGCCTTCTAGATACCTGTTTATTATTGAAGATTATGTGTTGCCTTCTAGATTAGATACCTGTTTGTTGTTGAAGATTATGTGTTGCCTTCTAGATACCTGTTTGTTGTTGAAGATTGTGTGTTGCCTTCTAGATTAGATACCTGTTTGTTGTTGAAGATTATGTGTTGCCTTCTAGATTAGATACCTGTTTGTTGTTGAAGATTATGTGTTGCCTTCTAGATTAGATACCTGTTTGTTGTTGAAAATTATGTGTTGCCTTCTAGATACCTGTTTGTTGTTGAAGATTGTGTGTTCCCTTCTAGATTAGATACCTGTTTGTTGTTGAAGATTATGTGTTGCCTTCTAGATTAGATACCTGTTTGTTGTTGAAGATTATGTGTTGCCTTCTAGATACCTGTTTATTGTTGAAGATTATGCATTGCCTTCTAGAAACCTTTTGGTCATTTTTAACATAGGGTTGCCGTTTGATTGACGTTTACCTCACAGCTCTTTTTTCATATTCATTTAAGGTATATGGATTAGACATGTTTAGAAAAGGTTTAGTGTGCCCAATAATGTCGAACGATGTAACAATTATAATAACAACTCAAAAGTGGCTTCCATAAGATAAGCGTACTCTTATTTTAAGGTTCAGGTTTAAGTTATGAATATAGACGAAGATGTATGGATCGCAAACCCCGTCAAATATTCAAGTGACTGTTTGTCAGGAACCTCTTCAGTGGTTGTGAATTCTTAATGTTTGTGTTATTCGGCTAAACATTTTATATAAGTGTTAGTTCTTTGATATTCTCTGTAAAGTCTATTTACGATTTAGAATTTAACGTATTGTCTAGACATCGTTATATTGTTGAAGACTGTAAGTTGACCTCTGGATTTCTTGTAATTATTTGTGTCGTTGGGTTGCTGTCTCATCGACGTTTTAAAACCACCACCCCAACCTCATCTTGTTTAATTCATTTGTGTGTCATTTTATTACTTTAAAGATCAAATTAAAACGCACATACATGTATGTTACCTCTTATATACATCTTTTGGTTTCACTTTTTTCGTTGAATTGTTGTGTCATTTACATATAAACTTTACATTCATACTTTTAACTAATTAAAATAATGTTATTCTATATCGATTCTCCCTTTTTATGCCGTTGAAAATTAATTACAGGACCTCATAAATAGATATAGGTACCATATATTTATTTTTTACATATAGAAGTGTTATCCTTTATCAGCAATAAATTCAGATTTTGGCAATTAACCCAGAAAAAGACAAGATAGTACGGGGATTTATATTGCCATATAAAAGCAGTGATTTTGTGTCATGGATAAATACCCCATATCCTTTGTTTTTCTATTATAGGATATCAATTTGATGACAGAAAAAAGACGCAATTAAGATCTCATTCCAAATCCATAACTACTAAACATCTTCTGAAAGTGTTACTGCATCTGGAAAATTTCAGAAAATGACTTCTTCTGTTATATCAAAACTAATTACTCTTTTTAGAACAAGAGAAAAGATAAAATATGTATTTATTACTTCTATGGAAATCAGATGTAATCGTCTCATTCTTCGGGCTAACGCCCCTCAGATATGAGAATCCTACATCTAATACATAAAAAGATATTAAAGCACCTATTATTATCCGATTTGTATGTAATTGGTTTCAGCATTTCATTGTATTTCTTCTCATCGTCGTCTTTCACTCCTTCCATGTTCTCTTCTGCAAATAATTAATCTACATGCATCAATTGTGTGAATGTAAACGGGGCTTTAGTCTTCAGCAATTTTCGTAATCCACCTGACAATTTTTTTTATCTTTTGAAGAATTACATATTTTATCTTTAAACAAATATCAAATCAACTAATATGTATATTAGTGACATTTCATATTTTAATCAATTTCAAATGTAGCCAATAGACTACTATTAATTTTTTTTATTTCTAATGCATGTACAATTTTGTGTGCAAAACAGTACTAAAAGATAAATGCTCTGCAGATTGGGAGAAAGGTTTAGCGAACTTCCCGAAACTTCGAACATACAGACTCATAAAATCTGAATACAGCTGTGAACATTACATAGAACTTAATCTTAACGTAACGAAAGGTCCATACTAGCGCAGCTCAGGTGTGGCATTCTTCCACTCAGGTAAGAAACTGGTCGTTTTGTAGGTGAAGCAGAAGAGGACCGATTGTGTAAAATGTGTGATGATAACTGTGTGGAAAACGAATTTCATTTCCTCATAAACTGTAATTTTTACAACAATCTACGAGTTCAACATTTCTCACAAATTGAAAATTTATATATTTTATCAAAAGATGAACAGTTAGAATATTTAATATGTCAACATCCAAGAAAAACTGATAAATATCTATTGCAAGCTTTCAGTAAGAAAAAAAAAAACTTTTTATATTAAAATTTTCGATAAAATTGATTTATTTTGTTCGTCGTACCATTGACATTAATGTTTAAAGTGACTTATAGGCCCAAAGGGTCGGGTGTTCTAATTATTGTTTTTATATTTCTCTGTATTATATACTATTTTGTGAAAAACACATGTCAATATAATAAATAATAATTCAGTTTATATAAACAAATACATATAGGTGTAAAACTTACATATGGACACACAGGCACGTATGCATACAATAAGTGCAAATGTACATGACAAACCCCTTCATGCAAAAGTATAATCGGACATATGCAAATTCTCACTGTGTGTATTTTGTGAATATGGATGCAAAATATAAAATTACTGCGTTGTCTGTATACCCCGAGGTTCGAATAAGCTATACCCCGAGGTTCGAAGAAGCGAGGTTATTATAATCTTTGGCTCGTTAGTCCATCAGATCTGTGCGCGTCCATCCGTAAGTAATTAAGGTTTCCATAAATAAAATGCGTTATATCGAAAAACAGTCACCTTACTTCGATGTATGGTCACATATTAGAGGGATAACAAGAATGAAATGTATGTCACTACGTCTTGTGAAACGTCCTATTTACTATTTCATTTTCAACTTTTACACCACTCTCCTAGGTTGTGAAAGGGTTAGTCGCTCAAAACATATCTTACACCGCCAAACTCTTTCTACATTTGTCCTAATCCAGGTTTTCTATTCTATATCGTTTGAAACTTTCACATTTTAATTCATCCCGGGGCTTTTGGCCCTGAAATACAGTGTGAAAAACTTAACGAACGAGACACACAGGTAGTGAATCAAATGGAACGACTGTGAAATATAGATTCCACCACTGCAACAAGTGTGTTATGATATTTCTCCATTCGAGACAGTTTAATTTTAATATTTAAAGCGCGAGGCTTGCCGAGCTTTTTAAATAAGTAAAAGTAAACTGTTGAGAGTGGAGAAATATCGTAATACACGAGTTATAGTGTTGGAATCCGTTTCTCTAATGATTTGTATCCTTCCTTTTCAAAGATTTGCAGAAAGTTGTGTTCTTTATATGTGACATCATCAGGCATGGTCGCCTTTTTTCATGACGTCACAATAGAAAATTCAGAAGAAACCAAGCAAATTTGACGTCATAATTAAATTTCGACCAATCATTTGCTGAGAACAGAAATTTCACTAGTGAGGAAAAATATTTATCTCACACCGATCAAGAAATGTGAAAATAGCACAAAAATTAGAGAAAGCTGAATTAGCCCCATCCATGACTCGACTCAATCTAGGAAAAATACAAATTGTGTAATGACCACCGTGTGTGTATATGAGGGTGTGGATGGGGGTTTACAGAATAGAGATTAAAGGGCAAAAAATATAATGTATAGAGAAAAATGGACCCAAAAAAATAAAAAATAGAGAATACTGAGGTGCTAAAATATAAAGAATAGAGAATAATGAGCAAAAAGTATAAAGAATAGAGAAAAATGGCCCAAAAAATTAAAAGAATACAGTAATGAAGTATCCACATCCAGACCCTCGTATATACACGAAAATAAACCCCTGGTTTAACACCATGTGAACGCATTAAACATAAAAAAATATGCAGATGTGCATCTTTACATGTGAGTGTAATTTTTCATATGAATTTGATATCTATAATATATCATGTATAAAACAATGTCAAAAAAGGCTTTCTGTAAAAAAAATATTGTCCCATGATGCAGTTAACATATCTACTTTAACCTACATTGTAACAGATATATTAAGGTTCCTCTAAACAATGATCTTCTTATAATTAATAAGACTGAAAAAGAAATAATACTGACCCGCGTTGTAAACGAATATAAATCATATGTCCAAAGTAACGAAAATTGTAGATCCTCCACTAGTATGTGGTAGACTTAGATCACTAAATTAGACGAGCACATTTTTAAAATCTAGCATATTAATGCATGTAGAATCAATCATACGTGTTGAATAGGACCTGGCTCTCCACTAGATATATATCATTTAATTTTGATAACTGTACGTTGCTGGTATTTATATGTACAAAAGTCACAGTTACTTTGAAATCCACATAAATACAAAAGGTCTAAATGTACACGTATAAATATATATAAAGCTTAGGTGTTCAGTGTCATTATCGCTAATCAAGACATCATTGAATTTCGAGACTGTGTATAAAATATAACAATTAAGCATTTTAAGTATATCAAAACAATCAGTCCTGTTAGATTAATTCAAATTATCTTCCATTTAAATGCAGTTTATAAGTACACTATATAAATAACACATAGCTGAGAGGGTGCAGATTGTTACCCCAAGAAAACATTGTCAACCAAATTTATTATACTAAATGTTCTTTTATTATCGTCTTTTAAATTTTAAATTTGAAATAGTTAACTATGACATCATGTCCATAACTTTATAACGTAACAGTTATTAGAAAAACAACAAAAGAGAAGCAAGATATATTTCGTATTTTTAGTCAAGTTCTGAGGCCAAAACGTAAAACTTGAGCATTGTCTTTAAAATTATTGATGGAAATTTGATTCATTTCCTTTAAATTATCGATTTTTGATTGGTCTTGAGGGTGACATTCAAAAAATTGTCTCCCGCTGAGCCATGGGATAGAGTAAATTATCTCATTCGTATTAGCCAATCAAAATATGGAATTTTAATAAAAGTTATTGACTAAACAATGAATAAATTCTCCAGAATTGTAAGAGTTATAACGTTTTTTCCACGGTAGGTATAGTGTCATGCAGAATTGTAAGAGTTATAACGTTTTTTCCACGGTAAGTATAGTGTCATGCAGAATTGTAAGAGTTATAACGTTTTTTCCACGGTAGGTATAGTGTCATGCAGAATTGTAAGAGTTATAACGTTTTTTCCACGGTAGGTATAGTGTCATGCAGAATTGTAAGAGTTATAACGTTTTTCCACGGTAGGTATAGTGTCATGCAGAATTGTAAGAGTTATAACGTTTTTTCCACAGTAGGTATAGTGTCATTCAGAATTGAAGAACAATGTACAAATGTAACTGTTGTGAAATGGAATCAAATCTAGCATATGTCTAGCTGGGCATGCAGTAATGACACACCGTGTGATAGCTTGCTTAAATTATTTATTTATTTATTTATTTATTTTTAAAAATTCATTAATGACAATCCTCACATTTTAAGTGGCTTCCGATACCATCTCAGGACCACCTTCTACTAGACGGAGGCAACAAAGTACCGTTTTATATTCCAGATGTTTTCTATGAAATACGAGGATATAATGTTTCTGTGAATAAAAGGAGACGAGGAGTAAACGTCAATGAGATAACAATTCAAACGAAAAAAAAAACAAAATCTACAGGGCAAGGTGTCTTTACAATATGTCAAACTCAAAATAGTCCCGAGTTTATAAAACCGGTGTCTTTAAAAGTTGTGAACAAATTTAACAGAAACAATCAAAGATCTGGAATTACCACATCTAACTTTGATATTCAATAACAGTTACATTCATCAATTAGGTGTCATTAGTGGAGCAGATAATACTAACCCTTCCGGATTACCTGAGAGATCGTGTTGATCAATCTTTAAGACACTTGTCTATTGTTCAAGGCCGTATGTTGACCTCTAAATGTCTTTTAATGTTTGTGGTGTTAAGTTGCTGTCTTATTGACGAGCTACACGTTTACTTTATGGAATAGGATGCAAACACCTCTCATTTCGTAACTGGGATATATTTTAACAGCAGATGTGTTAGTAGGTCAAAGTTACATAATTACATCAAGATAATCATGTCGGTAATTGTGGGCTAATAGATCAAGTGAATGATATTTATAACTTTATCATAAATAAAGAGTTTAAATGATAACGGTGAAAGTTGATGGTGCCAACAGTCGTTCACCTCATCAAATAAGCCAAATGACATTAATATAGAGGTTAATATTGTCTTATCATGCAGTAAGAAATTAAAGTAATAGTCTAACCACGTATTTATTAGCTTCCAGATGTTTCTGACGAACATAATTTAGACGACCTATTTTCTTTCAATAATCCAGAAAGTGACGAATGAAGAAGTATATTTTTTGTTTGTACTTGTCCAGTTTATGTATTAGATACACCTTGAGGCCGTTAGCCCGAATGGGTGTATCTAATTTACACCAAGATATTATTGCCAATGCAGAATGATAGTTTTCAATAATTTAGGAGGGGGTCTTTCAGCGATTTGATCATATGTTATTGAAAATCATGATAAATGCAATGTATCTAATTTCATTTAACGACATCTTGGTGTAAATATGTATAGAATTGAGAATGGAAACGGGAAATGTTTGTTTATTAATACCCATCCTGTACCTAAGTATAAAGTTGTCATAGTAAATTATACGATTACGAAACTACTTATTTTGATCATAGATGCAAATATTTGAATGGTTGGCTGTACCTTTTTAAATCTTATTTCAAACGGGACACTACATCTTAATTTGTACAGTAATGTTAAATTTTGATACGATCAATGAAAACTTAAAGCTCCCTTACATTAACGTTATCTTTAGCACTGTAGAGAGATCTTTTAAAATTGTCTTCATCGGTACATAATTACATTACATGTATGTTTCATTATAATACGTTATTTTGATTGGCTAACAGCAATCTCGTAACCTTCATTTCAAAATGATATGTAACATTCATGCCGACACGAGCTTCCACAATAAAGTGCACAGGTAAATAAAAGAAAAACTTGATAGAAATCGTGTTTTCACGATCCTAGCAAAAAAATGTAATTATAAGTATTGAATACTTCTTTTAGTAATTTTATAGGGTTGTATAAGCGTTGACCGTGCGCACATTTTTAGAATGAAGCGCGCTTCATACAAAATGTACTTCGGTCAACGATTTTACACCCCAATAAATTTACAAAAAGAAGCATTCAATTCTTAATAACATTGATTTATATTTAATAAATTAAACATAACTAGATATGTATGACCTGTCGATACTTATAGTTTGCCATTGCAGAAGGCCATGCTTTTACCTGAGTGTTTATGACGTCTTTATGCTATATCATTGGTATGTATTGATTGATATTTTAGTTTGGGAAACATGGTTTATTTTTTAGTTGAAATTGACTTTGAATTAGCTGCAAATACTTTCAAATTGGTATATATGGTTTATTTATTAGATGAAATTGACTAGCATTATGTAACTGCGAATACTTTCAAATCGGTACCTTGTGTTTCTGTCTTTTTGTGTGCTTTGTGCCGATTTGATTAGTAAAGCATTTCGAACCGACCTTTTTAGTTTGTAATTAAGTTGTGCTGTTTCACTACTGTCCAATTATAGGGTTTTGGTTGAGCTCTCAAAAACATGTATAACACCGCAACATGTCTGTCCAAAGTCAGGAACACACAAAGCACAGGGCAACATTACAGTACAATATTTTAAAGAAAGATGAAAAGAACATCCATATCACAGCACTGACATAGTCAAAACTCAAATTAGGAAAAACTATTAACAAAATGTCTAGAATATGTTTTTCTACGTACTTCATCCATTTAACAGAGCAGAGCTCAAATATATAATCGAATAATTTGCTGGGACGACCCAAAAACTTATAAAGTAATCTTTATTTAGACTGAACATAACCGTAACTGATTAGCTCATCTATGATAATAACGGCCGATAATAACTTATACTATTCAACACTTCACAGTATATGTTCATAAGTTACACAGGTTAACATCACCATAATCTTTACCAGAACCTAGCTAAAACATCCTACCAAGGTAGGCTAAATAGTAAAGATGTGTGATAAACGTTGTTGTCTCTAGCTAAAACACGCTACCAAGGTAGGCTAAATAGTAAAGATGTGTGATAAACGTTGTTGTCTCTAACTAAAACATGCTACCAAGGTAGGCTAAATAGTAAAGATGTGTGAAAAACGTTGTTGTCTCTAGCTAAAACATGCTACCAAGGTAGGCTAAGTTGTAAAGATGTGTGATAAACGTTATTGTCTCTAGCTGAAACCTACTACCAAGGTAGGCTAAATAGTAAAGATGTGTGATAAACGTTGTTGTCTCTAGCTTAATCATGCTACCAAGGTAGGCTAAATAGTAAAGATGTTTGGCAAAATAGTAAAGATGTGTGATAAACGTTGTTGTCTCTAGCTAAAACACGCTACCAAGGTAGGCTAAATAGTAAAGATGTGTGATAAACGTTGTTGTCTCTAGCTTACCAAGGTAGGCTAAATAGTAAAGATGTGTGATCAACGTTGTTGTCTCTAGCTAAAACATGCTACCAAGGTAGGCTAAAGAGTAAAGATGTGTGATAAACGTTGTTGTCCCTAGCTAAAACACGTTACCAATGTAGGCTAAATAGTAAAGATGTGTGATCAACGTTGTTGTCTCTAGCTAAAACACGCTACCAAGGTAGGCTACAATAGTAAAGATGTGTGATAAACGTTGTTGTCTCTAGCTAAAACATGCTACCAAGGTAGGCTAAATAGTACAGATATTTGATAAACGTTGTTGTCTCTAGCTAAAACATGCTACCAAGGTAGGCTAAATAGTAAAGATGTGGAATAAACGTTGTTGTCTCTAGCAAAAACACGCTACCAAGGTAGGCTAAATAGTAAAGATGTGTGATAAACGTTGTTGTCTCTAACTAAAACACGCTACCAAGGTAGGCTAAATAGTAAAGATGTGTGATAAACGTTGTTTTCTCTAGCTAAAACATACTACCAAGGTAGGCTAAATAGTAAAGATGTGTGATGACGTTGTTGTCATTAACTAAAACATGCTACCAAGGTAGGCTAAATAGTAAAGATGTGTGATAAACGTTGTTTTCTCTAGCTAAAACATACTACCAAGGTAGGCTAAATAGTAAAGATGTGTGATAAACGTTGTTGTCCCTAGCTAAAACATGCTACAAAGGTAGGCTAAATAGTAAAGATGTGTGATAAACGTTGTTGTCTTTAACTAAAACATGCTACCAAGGTAGGCTAATTAGTAAAGATGTGTGATAAACGTTGTTGTCTCTAACTAAATAGATATAGGAAGATGTGGTATGAGTGCCAATGAGACAACTCTCCATCCAAGTAACAATTTATAAAAGTAAACCATTATAGGTCAAGGTACGGCCTTCAACACGGAGCATTGGCTCACACCGAAGAGCAAGCTATAAAGGGCCCCAAAAATTACTAGTGTAAACCCATTTAAACGGGAAAACCAACGGTCTAATCTATATAACATGCTACCAAGGTAGTCTAAATAGTAAAGATGTGTGATAAACGTTGTTGTCTCTAACTAAATCATGCTACCAAGGTAGGCTAAATAGTAAAGATGTGTGATAAACGTTGTTGTCTTTAACTAAAACATGCTACCAAGGTAGGCTAAATAGTAAAGATGTGTGATAAACGTTGTTGTCCCTAGCTAAAACACGCTACCAAGGTTGGCTAAATAGTAAAGATGTGTGATAAACGTTGTTGTCTCTAACTAAAACACGCTACCAAGGTAGGCTAAATAGTAAAGATGTGTGATAAACGTTGTTGTCCCTAGCTAAAACGCGCTACCAAGGTAGGCTATATAGTAAAGATGTGTGATAAACGTTGTTGTCTCTAGCTAAAACGCGCTACCAAGGTAGGCTAAATAGTAAAGATGTGTGATAAACGTTGTTGTCCCTAGCTAAAACGCGCTACCAAGGTAGGCTATATAGTAAAGATGTGTGATAAACGTTGTTGTCTCTAGCTAAAACGCGCTTCCAAGGTAGGCTAAATAGTAAAGATGTGTGATAAACGTTGTTGTCTCTAACTAAAACACGCTACCAAGGTAGGCTAAATAGTAAAGATGTGTGATAAACGTTGTTGTCTCTAGCTAAAACGCGCTACCAAGGTAGGCTATATAGTAAAGATGTGTGATAAACGTTGTTGTCTTTAACTAAAACATGCTACCAAGGTAGGCTAAATAGTAAAGATGTGTGATAAACGTTGTTGTCTCTAACTAAATCATGCTACCAAGGTTGGCTAAATAGTAAAGATGTGTGATAAACGTTGTTGTCCCTAGCTTAAACACGCTACCAAGGTAGGCTTAATAGTAAAGATGTGTGATAAACGTTGTTGTCCCTAACTAAAACATGCTACCAAGGTAGGCTAAATAGTAAAGATGTGTGATAAACGTTGTTGTCTCTAACTAAATCATGCTACCAAGGTAGGCTAAATAGTAAAGATGTGTGATAAACGTTGTTGTCTCTAACTAAATCATGCTACCAAGGTTGGCTAAATAGTAAAGATGTGTGATAAACGTTGTGGTCTCTAACTAAATCATGCTACCAAGGTAGATGTGTGATAAACGTCGTTGTCTCTAACTAAAACACGCTACCAAGGTTGGCTAAATAGTAAAGATGTGTGATAAACGTTGTTGTCTTTAACTAAAACATGCTACCAAGGTAGGCTAATTAGTAAAGATGTGTGATAAACGTCGTTGTCTCTAACTAAAACACGCTACCAAGGTTGGCTAAATAGTAAAGATGTGTGATAAACGTTGTTGTCTTTAACTAAAACATGCTACCAAGGTAGGCTAATTAGTAAAGATGTGTGATAAACGTTGTTGTCTCTAGCTAAAACGCGCTACCAAGGTAGGCTAAATAGTAAAGATGTGTGATAAACGTTGTTGTCTCTAACTAAAACATGCTACCAAGGTAGGCTAATTAGTAAAGATGTGTGATCAACGTTGTTGTCTGTAGCTAAAACATGCTACCAAGGTAGGCTAAATAGTAAAGATGTGTGATAAACGTTGTTGTCTCTAGCTAAAACACGCTACCAAGGTAGGCTAAATAGTAAAGATGTGTGATAAACGTTGTTGTCTTTAACTAAAACATGCTACCAAGGTAGGCTAATTAGTAAAGATGTGTGATAAACGTTGTTGTCTCTAGCTAAAACGCGCTACCAAGGTAGGCTAAATAGTAAAGATGTGTGATAAACGTTGTTGTCCCTAGCTAAAACACGCTACCAAGGTAGGCTAATTAGTAAAGATGTGTGATAAACGTTGTTGTCTCTAACTAAATCATGCTACCAAGGTTGGCTAAATAGTAAAGATGTGTGATAAACGTTGTTGTCTTTAACTAAAACATGCTACCAAGGTAGGCTAAATAGTAAAGATGTGTAATAAACGTTGTTGTCTCTAACTAAAACATGCTACCAAGGTAGGTTAAATAGTAAAGATGTGTGATAAACGTTGTTGTCTCTAGCTAAAACATACTACCAAGGTAGGCTAAATAGTAAAGATGTGTGATAAACGTTGTTGTCTCTAACTAAATCATGCTACCAAGGTTGGCTAAATAGTAAAGATGTGTGATAAACGTTGTTGTCTCTAACTAAATCATGCTACCAAGGTTGGCTAAATAGTAAAGATGTGTGATAAACGTTGTTGTCTCTAACTAAATCATGCTACCAAGGTTGGCTAAATAGTAAAGATGTGTGATAAACGTTGTTGTCTTTAACTAAAACATGCTACCAAGGTAGGCTAAATAGTAAAGATGTGTGATAAACGTTGTTGTCCCTAGCTAAAACACGCTACCAAGGTTGGCTAAATAGTAAAGATGTGTGATAAACGTTGTTGTCTCTAACTAAATCATGCTACCAAGGTAGGCTAAATAGTAAAGATGTGTGATAATCGTTGTTGTCCCTAGCTAAAACACGCTACCAAGGTAGGCTAAATAGTAAAGATGTGTGATAAACGTTGTTGTCTCTAGCTAAAACATGCTACCAAGGTAGGCTAAATAGTAAAGATGTGTGATAAACGTTGTTGTCCCTAGCTAAAACACGCTACCAAGGTAGGCTAAATAGTAAAGATGTGTGATAAACGTTGTTGTCTCTAACTAAAACACGCTACCAAGGTAGGCTAAATAGTAAAGATGTGTGATAAACGTTGTTGTCTTTAACTAAAACATGCTACCAAGGTAGGCTAAATAGTAAAGATGTGTGATAAACGTTGTTGTCCCTAGCTAAAACACGCTACCAAGGTTGGCTAAATAGTAAAGATGTGTGATAAACGTTGTTGTCTCTAACTAAATCATGCTACCAAGGTAGGCTAAATAGTAAAGATGTGTGATAAACGTTGTTGTCTCTAACTAAAACATGCTACCAAGGTAGGCTAATTAGTAAAGATGTGTGATAAACGTTGTTGTCTCTAACTAAATCATGCTACCAAGGTAGGCTAATTAGTAAAGATGTGTGATAAACGTTGTTGTCTCTAACTAAATCATGCTACCAAGGTAGGCTAAATAGTAAAGATGTGTGATAAACGTTGTTGTCTCTAACTAAAACATACTACCAAGGTTGGCTAAATAGTAAAGATGTGTGATAAACGTTGTGGTCTCTAACTAAAACATGCTACCAAGGTAGGCTAATTAGTAAAGATGTGTGATAAACGTTGTTGTCTCTAACTAAAACATGCTACCAAGGTAGGCTAAATAGTAAAGATGTGTGATAAACGTTGTGAGACAACAACCCTAGTCTAACACAAATTTTACTCTTGTTGATAGAAATCTTTTGATAATATTCCTTCCCCTCTTTTTTTAATTCCTGGGTTTCCATACGTCGGTTTTGTGCGTTGTTGTTAACGGTTTATTAGGAAAGGTTTTTCAATGTTGTTGAGGACGGTTTGTTCGGACAGTTTTTGCGCGTTGTTGTGGACGGTTTGTTTAGAAAAGGGTTTCAATATCGTCTGTTTTAACAGGATTTTACACAAAGAATTTGAAGATAAATTGAAATGTATTTGTTTTGATAGTAATCGACTTATCTTGTCAGAATATTAATACTATCTTAACTTCATCCGTCTTTAGATAGACATGTTATCTGCTTCATCCACATTCCTCAGCATAAACAGTTTGTAGAAATGTATCGTTTTTCTGACAGTCACATTTTGCATATTGCTTAATTGAAATCTTTTATTTATGATATTTACAGTTCAAAAATGTAATCTTTGATGATGATGGTAAGTTGTATTTGACATCAATCAAAGATAATTTCTTAGACGGTTACGAATCTGTTGTTCACCTTTATAACTTGTATCAGTCTAGTTATACAATCTATCGATACCTATATATTCACTTAACTTGTAACAGTTTAGTTATACAATCTATCGGTACCTATATATTCACTTAACTTGTAACAATCTAGTTATACAATCTATCGGTACTTATATATTCACTTAACTTGTAACAGTCTAGTTATACAATCTATCGGTACTTATATATTTACTTAACTTGTTACAGTTTAGTTATACAATCTACCGATACCTATATATTCACTTAACTTGTAACAGTCTAGTTATACAATCTATCGGTACCTATATATTTACTTAACTTGTAACAGTTTAGTTATACAATCTATCGGTACTTATATATTTACTTAACTTGTAACAGTTTAGTTATACAATCTATCGGTACCTATATATTCACTTAACTTGTAACAGTCTAGTTATACAATATATCGGTACTTATATATTCACTTAACTTGTAACAGTCTAGTTATACAATCTATCGGTACTTATATATTTACTTAACTTGTAACAGTTTAGTTATACAATCTACCGATACCTATATATTCACTTAACTTGTAACAGTCTAGTTATACAATCTATCGATACCTATATATTCACTTAACTTGTAACAGTCTAGTTATACAATCTATCGGTACTTATATATTTACTTAACTTGTAACAGTTTAGTTATACAATCTATCGATACCTATATATTCACTTAACTTGTAACAGTTTAGTTATACAATCTATCGAAACCTATATTTTGGCATTGTACAAGGTCATGTTTTTCTCTGACTGTTAAAGACGTCTTTATCCTAAATCTATTGGATGTTGGATGTGTACTGATTGATATTTTAGTCTTATAGATACATGATTTAAGTTGTTATTGGCTTTAAAGTAGCTGTCAGTAACTGCGAGTACTCTCATATCTGTACTGTGTGTCTTTTTTATTGTGGGGGAAGTATGAATTCCTTGTCACGTCCAGCTTGTGTTTTTGTTAGTTGTTTAAATTTCTGATTTGTGTCTAGCCTGAAGTTCAGTGGTTGCCGTTGATTCATGTTTGTCATATTTGTTTTTCGTAAATTGTTTCGTAATACATTAGACAGTTAGTTTTCTGAATTGAATTGTTTCACATTTTTCATGTTGGAGTCTTTTATAGCCGGATTTTTAATTGTTAAAGGCCGAACGGTTGCCTATAACTGCTTACATCCACTTCGTTTGAACTTTGGTGGAAAGTTGTCTCGTTGGCATTCATACAACATTTCCTTATTTTTATAAAGATCTTTTGTTTCTTATAGATTCATTTAATTTGTAACAGTCTACATAGTTGATTCATATGAGATGATACGATATGTTCATTCTTGATCTGTGGTTTACAGTTGATTCATATGAGATGATACGATATGTTACAGTCTAAATCTGTGATAAACAGTTGATTCATATGAATTGATACGATATGTTACAGTCCAGATCTATGGTTACTAGTCGATTCATATGAGATAATACGGTATGTGACAGTCTAGATATTTGGTTAACAATTTATTCATATGAGTTGATGCGGTATGTTACAGTCTAGATTTGAGGTGAACAGTTGACTCATATGAGGTGATACGGTATGCTACAGTCTAGATCTGTGGTTGACATTTGATTCATATGAGTTGATACGGTATGTTACAGTCTAGATCTGTGGTAATAGTTGATTCATATGAGATGATACGGTATGCTACAGTCTAGATTTGTGGTTAATAGCTGATTCATAAGTTTTATTATCTTTTCAATTGAAAGTCCTCGGTGGTATTGTGATAGTGTTTTCGTCTCGGGTGCTGGGATTCGGCGGTGCGATCCCGGACGGGTCAAACCAAGGATTTGAAAATAAGTTTTTGCTGTTGCTCCGCGAAGAGTAACATATCTTCCTGCGAACTGTTATCTTGTGGTCGTTTGCGTAAGTTAAAAATCAGGCTCAGCGTGTCGGTTTAATACTAAGCGAGGTTTATGTTCATATCACGTTAACATGTTCTCGTACTGAATATATTTTCCACTGGATATCAGGCGCGGATCCAGAGCTTAAAGCGGGGGGTTGAGAATCGCTTTTGAACATTATAGAAGTTTTCTTGTTATACCAAACCCTATGTTTTTCAATAATTGGCACACGCTTTGTTGTTCCGGCATATTGTTTCTTAAAATAAACTTTTTAGATTAGTTAAATGATTTAATTACAGATCTTATCCACCCGTTTTGTAATTGCTGTATCAGCCCTTGTACTATTCCTACTTATCTACTAGCCGGCTTATCATGTGCGTGAGTAAAGTCTTGTGCTCTTAATAAGGCTGTTTCGTGGTATATTGTTTTTTTTCGCGAGATTTTCATTCGTCATTTGCTTTAACCCAATTCTGAACTGATTTCTTAACAAACTGTCCGAGGTTGTGGTCAGTAGCGAACAAAACGCCAAATTTGCAGTAAATTCCGTCCTGTGAATTTGAATAGACAATCCATGGGAAATAGTGCAGCCACGCATATTTGAAACATCTTTTAAACCCATACATTTCTCGTTTAGGAAAAGGAAAACATCTTAGTGGGTTCCAGTATTCATTTAGTATGCTATACATTTGATCACTAGGTACAGATGTGGAAATAAAGTTTGCAATACCCTTAGATTCAGCAGGTGTCCAACCAGTTGCTAAATTTTCTAAAAAAAAATCTTATGGATATGATAGGGTGAGAAATCATTTTATCTTCAAATCAAGCTAACAGAAAACGTCATTCTATTTACAAAAACAAGAAAGTAATAATAAATAGGGATAGCAGCCTTGGATTGTCTTAATTAAATACTCTGATCCTCAAATTATTTCCCCCAAGGCCAATGTAATTATGACATGTGTACATTTAACGGAGTGTAGCGACAACGTGTCACCCTATGTAGTGCTCACTGTATATTCAATTTATAGCAAAGATAACATTAAAACAAGAAATGATTAATAGACAAATTATTTTAAGATTTTCAAGCGAGGGGGGGAGGGGGGGGTTCCTAAATTCGCTAGTGGATATAATCAAACTTTTACTTTTCCATAAATTATTTTTATATATCCATGTGTTATTTAAAAACAGAGTGTCTCCAAAAACGGATTATCATATTTTTATCTTCTGATTTTTAAAAGTACACGAGATCATGTGACAGTATGTCTTATCGCAGCCTTGTTGTTCAAAGTTTTTAGGATCATAGTATACAGACCCAGAATCCTGTCACGTCACATATATATTTTGCCGATCTTTTTTCAGTAAGTATCGTACTACATGTATATTGATACAAGTCATCTTTTAAATATAATATCAAGATATTATGACGTTAGTTTTCTCGTTTGAATTGTTTTACTTTTGTCATTTCGGGGCCTTTTATAGCTTCAACTATGCGGGATGGGTTTTACTCATTGGTGAAGGCCGTACGGTGACCTATAGTTGTTAATTCTTTGTGTCATTTGGTCTCTTGTGGAGAGTTGTCTCATTGGCAATCATACCACATCTTCTTATTTTTATATTGACAAGTAGAAAAAAAATTCCGTTAGAAAACATGGCTAGATAAGTAACGACGCCTATTTTGTAATGAATATCATCAAATTTCAAACACCAGCAGTTGATTCATGGCAATTATAGCTTCACTTATCTTCGAACAGCTTTTGCAGACATTGGAAATCACATATGTGTATTGCGACCAAATGAATTGTATATATAAATGTTATGGGATCAACAAAACAAAAATGAAGAATCTGATAAATTGAAAACAGCTGTCCAAATAAGGTAGGTGATTACAAGTATAATTATAATGTGGCATATATTGAATTCAAACTTTGGTTTAACGATACATATCTGTACAAGCTCAAAACGTGTCTCGAAACATCAATTTACTTTCAGTTACTACTAGCCATTGTAGATTTGTGATTTCTCCGGTGTCCGCGCTTATAGTATAGAAGCAAATTGCTCAGTATGTTAATTGTCATTGTAAAAGGTATTCTCGGAGATGGGTAATTTATCAATTAGATATAAACACAGAAAGAGCTAAACTGAATTTTTTTCTAGATTCGTACATTGACGTCAGAATAAGGTTGGGCACGGATTGTTCAGTGTTTGACTGAACCTCCGGTGGAATATCGGTATTATGCTTTAGAGGGCTGAGACATTTATAGTTTCGTACAAACGTTTCAATGAGTGTTTGCTGATCAGACCATACCTTGGTTCTGTTCTGATTTTCTGAATATTAAGACAAAACAAACATTTCATACAGGTTTTGAATCATGTCCAGTATTTAAAACGTTTATAGACTTTAAACATGTATAATACATCTGGCTTGAACAGGTTTAACGGGCACTTAAAGTGATAGATGTGGAACAAGTTTAATTTACAGATCTACGATTCAAGGGCTCTTTTCACAAAAACTCTTACGACAAAAATTGTTCGTAAGTTATGTAACGTCTGCTTCTCAAGCATTGGTACGGTGCAACCACAGAGGTTTGTTACTATTTGCCGGGTTCACTATCCATGGGAAGCCCTAAAAAATGGATAGTAAACCCGGCAAATAGTAACAAACCCCTGTGGTGCAACTACACAGTCGGAAACTACAAATTAAAATATATAGTATTTCCGTGGCAATTTAGCCGTTGGGCTGACATTCATAAGGGGATTTCCCAGGGTTCTTTCCTGGGCCCTCTACTGTTCAATGTTTTTATCAATGATATATTTTTATTTATAAAAATGGAACTCTGTATAATTATGAAGATGACAAATCTTTAGGTGTCAGACCACCAATACACCCACTTCAATTTAGTACATGTGTAAGAGTAGCCTTTCCCTGATAAACAAAAGGTGTTATTGATGTCAGTGTTTACTTAAGCTAACAAACAATTTTGCAGAAATGAAACTTTTGGTGAAAGAGAAATATATATAGACTATTTTGAGCCAAAATTTACCTGTCCATGATTTTGCATTAAAAATTGAGGATTAATGCGCTCAATAGTATAATTATTTAAGATTTCCAAAAAAAAACAGGGGATATTTTTAGTAGCAGTTGAATTCCGAACGGTGGTGTTTGACTGTAAGATTTGAACATTGGTTGAAATTGGCATAAAGAAAGGTGATACATGTACAATTCAGAATATACTTGGTTTCTATAAAGTTAAACTTAAGGTAGAATATTTAAAAAGCTGTCAAAATTGAAAATTGAAAAAAGTTGGTTGATTATATAGAGTTTTGAATTGGTGGTCTGACACCTTTATCTGTAATCCAGATTCTGATGTTTTAATTTCTACTTTAGATTCTGAATCACTTTGACTTATTGAATGGTTCAAAATTAATAAAATGAAGGCAACCTTTGACAAATTTCAGGTTTTAGCAGTTGGGAAAAAGACATATAACAAAAATCAATGTATACGTGTCCTAAGTGCTGATCTTTCATGTGAATCAACTATTAAACTTCTTGGTAATTCCAATTTCTTCCCTTTGACATGGCATTTCTGTACTGAAAAAAAATAGAAAAATTAGAAAAAGTACAAGAAAGAGCACTAAAGTTTGTGTACGAAGACCATTCATGCTCATACCAGCAGTTGCTTGAAAAGGCTAAGATGCGTTATTGTATATTAGAAGACAAAGATCAATGGCAATTGAAACTTTTAACATAGTTAACAAATTAGCACCTGTCTGTTTACATGATCTATTAGATGTAAAAGATTGTAAATATTCATTCAGATATAGTTATATGCTGAATATTCCACATGTAAAATCAACAAAGTTTTAGATTTGCAGCTGTTACTCTGTGGAACAGCCTACCCGATCATATCAGGAATGAAAACAGTTTTTTAACAATTCAAGAGCCTTATACAGTCTTGGAATGGATCGAAATGTCGTTGTTTTGCTTAAAGACAAGATTTTCATGTAATATTTTTAGTAATAACGCTTTACATTTGAACTGATATGCTTAATTTTTGCACTAGGATGTTTTGCTAAATTTCTAATTGTGCTTTACATTAGTTTTGCTTAATTTTTATTTGGGCTATAAATTAGTTTAGCTTGATTTTTAGTTGTGCTTTAATTTTAGGTGTGCTTTGATTTGAGTTATTCTTCAGTTTTAGCATGTTTAGATGTAAAGTTTTTTAATATGCCTATGCTGTATCTATGCATTGAAATATGCTGCTTATATGTCTTATATGCATGCTCTCTGTTTTAATGTTATGTATATGTTATTTATATTCGTTATAAAGCTCTCAAGACTGTTGTATGTGATTCGAACCAAAATAAACTTTCGTATTCGTATTCGTATGTAACAAGTGGATTGTGCATAGTAGTAGTATTGACTTGATACATACATAGTCCTGACTTGATACAGACATAGTCCTAACTATGTACATACACAGTCAGGACTTAGTACAGACATAGTCCTGACTTTGTATAGACAAAGACATAACGGGTACTTTGTCTGTATAAAGTCAGAAGTATGTCTGTACCAAGTAAGGATAGTGTTACAATTCAGAGCTGGACAGTCAGTCGACAATTGATAACAAAATCAAAAAGTTAGTCAGTAAATATATGTAAATTGAAATTTAAGAATATGTTTCGTTAAGTACCTTTGTGATTATCTACTATGAACCATCCTTACTTACATTGCACATATTAAATCAATTAGAGGCTGGTGAATGTTTGAAATAAGTATGCTTGGTTTAATTGAAAATATATTCATTTTAGTTTCATCTTTTATAATTTTACAGATTGCATTAAGATGATTAATTGTTGACTGACTAGTCTACATACAAAAAACATACAGAAGATACCAAAGACGCAGTAAAAAATTAGGATTCGAAGAGAAACTATCAACACATTATAAATAATTGAAGCAAAAACGCCAATAAAAAGTTTGACACTTTTTTTTTGCTGGCGAAGGATAACTATGAATAGATTTCATTTAGTACATGTCATAGAGATGCTGTAAATACAAGATAACCTTCATTCTTATCAGTTAAAACATTACCACACATTTGATTGGTGAATACTTTATCTCATTCATAAGAATAAAGAAGCAAACATCAAGTTACTTTATAAATGATAAACATGAAAGAAGTTAAATCCAAAGTGCAAAACGACAGGACCACATGAGCCTCAGAAAATAAGAAACAAGACTGGGCTTAAACATTTTCGAAAGGAAAACCAGTCAGATGACCCCTAATTACCGACGCTGATTATCCTGTTATAGTGTACATGGTCACTGTCGGGACATACCTATAATACGTTTTGTCACTGTAACCTTCTTTTTGCAAAGTAAAGTAAATGTTGAAAAAATGTCCCTCAAAAAAATTTAAAACTTTAGTTCGCAACTGTTATGGACACTTATCTACGGAAAAAACCAATTCAGAGAAGGGATTAATGACTGATAAAAAAAAACATTCAACATTGCAATGACATTAGGGGACGACCATTTGATATTCTGGTGGGGGCCAGGAGGATTTGTTTTGGATTGGTTATTTATTTTTGTGAACTAGAAGAAGAGATTATCTATTTTCTGCACTGTTGAAGCATGATTTTTCATTTTCATTAAAACAAGGGACTGATTATTTATTTTCAAAACTATATTTATAATATTTGAAAACACAATTTTTAAACTATTTTTTTTTATTCCTAAATAGATAATACATGTATAGTCAAATTATTATGTACCATTAAATCAGAATTAATCATCATCCTCTGGAAGTGAATCTTCTAAATTCCAATCTGCATTCATTGCATACGTACAAGGTATTAAAGTGGGGGAGTAACTAAGCCTCTTTTAAAAGTAATGTCAAACATATTTGCCGAGCGGAGCGAGGCAAAAAAATCGTCGAAGGTTTTGGGGGCCGATGAATGCCCCAAAAAGATATAGAAAAATGATGAAAAATCTTGCTTTCTCTGCGTTTCCCAGATCCTTTCGTTATCTGAAACGCAAAGTTCTGTTAATTATTTTTTCAACAATATTTTGGTCTCACAGCAAAATATATAGATTCAGTGTAAGACTTTTAGTTTTTTAAGGGTGGTTTTTTTTTTTTCTCAAATTAAGTTAAGAGGGGCCGATTATAATTGCTATAACAATGTCAAGTAAATTTTTATAACACATTTCAATTACAACTTGATTAACTTCCTAACTGAGATACAATTTGAAATACATGTAGTTTGTAAAATTAGATAAAAAGTCCTTAAATAAAATAAAACTCAAGTTTAAAAAGAATTACTAAATTACAAATGGAATGTAACACTAAGTGATTAAAGAAGGACAATCAATGAACAAAAGACAAACCCTGGAAAAGATAAAACAACAAACAATATTATAGACAAGTAACACTGAAAACTAAAATTAAATGAGAAATATGGATCCCGAAAAACGGGGGCTATGTCAGAGGGTATAACAGAACTTGCTTCTTGCAAGGCGTTCGAAGTAAAAACAAATTGATATGAAGACAAGCTTTTGTTTTTTGAAATTTCCTACCTAAGGCATTTGCCTCAATTTAGTTTATACAGCCCTGTTATGAAAGTGAGGTAAATGTTCCTAAGATAATATACATCTAGTTATTAATAAATGAAACCCATTTTCAGACATTTCAAGTACATTAATATTTATACAATGTATTATAAAAAGAATTGGTAAGTTTTTCCCGAAAAAAATATGAAAAAAGACGAATTTTGGAAGAATCTGGTGCCATTTCTTACTTTAGAATAGCATTTATAAAATGGCTTAAAAGACATGCCGAGTTATTTATTTTCAATACATTGTAGGTCAGGTTATTTATTTTCAAACTACCACAGAACAAACCATTCATTTTTGTTATTATCAAGGCTGAGTTATTTATTTTCAAATTCCTCCTGCCCCCCCCCCCCCCCCCCCCCCTCCAGAATATCAAATGGTCGTCCCCTTACTTGTCAATGTGTGGAAAACATTATAGCACCGTATCAGTGGGAACTAAAAGAACGTGTGTAAATACACAATTGAATGAACTTGTCAATGTGTGGAAAACATTAAAGCATCGTATCAGTGGGAACTAAAGGAACGTGTGTAAATACACGTTTGAATGAAATGTATGACAACAAATTACCTAAATAGGTCGTTCTAACATGAATGAATGGTTGGCATGCCATTGACAGAAAACGGAATGCGAATTTCTATCATCACTGCTCATATGTATCATTCTCCCCTTTGATGTATGTCAAATTATGCAAGCAATTATAAACAATCTAACAGTTGGTATTTATTATTTTATCTTTGAAGTCAGAAAATTAGAAACATTACCTGTTTTTGTTCGTACAACTGTTTTGAAAACTGTTTGTACAACCTGAGATTCTGAGGTACAATAAACCAAAAACGTGTGCTATGAATATAAAGGTTGCTGAGGCTGCCAAAAACTTGGGCCTTTATCATTGCGTTAAAACTAAACTTGTCTCTGAAATTTTAAGTACAATCATTTCTCATTGGCAAAAAAAAAAACACCTGAGTTTAAAAAAGTTGGCCATACTCTTTTTCTAAACAAATCTTTCCCAATTATTGAAAGGAAATAAGTTGTGGCGATGTTTAATAAGATTCTAGAAAAACACACTTTAATGCTCAAAGGTTGATGTTTTAGAATACAGGAAATAGTATGGCAAGTCGTTCTCGTCAAAACTATGTTTAAGCCATTTTTCGAACAATTTACACACTGATATTAAAAAAAACACACACATTCAGATTAAAAAACGTAAACACACACTGAGAATTCAAAATTACACACTGAAAATTAAAAAAGACACACAGACATAGTGACATCAGACTTATGTCTGTTTAATCAATCTTCTCAAATCTTGTGCCGTTATGTCTGTTTAATCAATCTACTCAAGTCTAATGCCATTGTGTCTGTTTTATCAAACTACTCAAGTCTCACGCCATTGTGTCTATTTTATTTATCTACTCAAGTTTGGTGCCATTATGTCTGTATTATCAATTTACTCAATTCTGATGTCATTATTTCTTTTTAATCAATCGTCTCAAGTCTGATGCCATTATGTCTGTATTATCAATCTACTCAACTCTGGTGCCATTATGTCTGTTTTATCAATCTACTCAAGTCTGATGCCATGATGTCTGTTTTGTCAATCTACTTAAGTCTGATGCCATTATGTCTGTTTTATCAACCTACTCAAGTCTGATGCCATTAAATAATTTTATCAATCTTCTCAAGTTTGATGACATTGTGTCTGTTTTATCAATCTACTTAAGTATGATGCCATTATATCTGTTTTATTAATCTACTCAAGTCTGATGACATTACGTTTGTTTTATCAATCTTCTCAAGTCTGATACCATTATGTCTGTTTTATCAATCTTCTCAAATCTGGTGCCATTATGTCTGTTTTATCAATCTACTCAAGTTTAATGCCATTGTGTCTGTTTTATCAAACTACTCAAGTCTAACGCCATTGTGTCTATTTTATGAATCTTCTTAAGTCTGATGCCATTATGTCTGTTTTATCAATCTTTTTTAATTTGACGCCAGTATGTCTGTTTTATCAATCTTCTTAAGTCTGATGCCATTATGTCTGTTTTATAATTCTACTCAAGTCTGATGCCATTATATATTTTTATCAATCTACTCAAGTCTGATGCCATTATGTCTGTTTTATGAATCTTCTCAAGTCTGATGCCATTGTGTCTGTTTTAGCAATCTACTTAAATCTGATGCCGTTATGTCTGTTTTATCAATCTTCTCTAGTCTGATGCCATTATGTCTGTGTTATCATTCTACACAAGTCTAACGCCATTATGTCTGTTTTATCAATGTACTCAAGTATGATGCCATTATGCCTGTCTTATTAGTCTACTCAAGTCTGATGCCATTATGTCTGTTTTATCATTCTACTCAAGTCTGGTGCCATTATGTCTGTTTTATCATTCTACTCAAGTATGATGCCATTATGTCTGTTTTATTACTCTACACAAGTCTAACGCCATTATGTCTGTTTTATCAATGTACTCAAGTATGATGCCATTATTCCTGTCTTATTAGTCTACTCAAGTCTGATGCCATTATATCTGTTTTATCATTCTACTCAAGTATGATGCCATTATGTCTGTTTTATTACTCTACACAAGTCTAACGCCATTATGTCTGTTTTATCAATGTACTCAAGTATGATGCCATTATGCCTGTCTTATTAGTCTACTCAAGTCTGGTTCCATTGTGTCTTCTTTATCTATCTTTTCAAGTGTATGTTTGTTTTATCAATTTACTTAAATCTGATGCCAGTATGTCTTTTTGTATAATCATTTAATTTTAAATCAATCAAGCCTATTTTATTGATCAGCTTTAATAGATTTGATTTTTTGACAAAAAAATATCAGTGCACCTAAATATTAATGTTATACTCGTATGTACATTCGCGGTCCTACAATTTTTCGATGCCTATATTTTGGTCATGTTTTTCTCTGACTGTTAATGATGTCTTTACACTAAATCTATTGGATGTGTACAGAGTAATATTTAAGCCTTAGATACATGATTTTTATTAGTTTTTATTGGCTTCGAACTAGCTTTCGGTAACTGCAAGTACTGTCAGATCTGTACTTTGTGTCTTTTGTGTTTTTGTTCGTTTTTTGTATTTGTTTAGAACTGATGAGTTAAGGCCTTTTCAACTGATTATAATGTGTTCTTATGTTTTCCTGTTACACCACTGTCCCAGGTTAGGGGGAGGGTTTGGCGCCATCTAACTAGTTTAACCGCACCACGTTCTGTATGTGCCTACATGTCTCAAATCATTAGCCTGTAACTCGGTGGTTATTGTTTGTTGTTGTTGATCATATTTGTTTTTCGTTATTGTTTTGTACTTAAATCAGGCCGTTAGTTTTCTCGTTTGAATTGTTTTACATTAATATCTGGGACCTTTATAACTTACTATGCGGTATGGGTTTTGCTCATTGTTGAAGGCCATACGGTGACCAATAGTTGTGAACATCTACGTCATTTTGGTCTCTAATTGTCTCATTGGCAATCATACCCCATCTCCTTTTTTTTTATATTGTCAGTTTCAGAAAAACAATAAACATTTGTCAGTTTCGAAAAAATATATAAATACTTGTCAGTTTTTGAGAGAAAAAAAAAATACTATTCAAACGAAGAGCATCCGGACAATTGGTTTGGGCCACTTTAAGAAACCATAAAAATACTAATCTATATTGTCAGATTTATTGTCAGATTTATTCTAGTTTACATTCTTTGGAATGGTGTTTGCTTTGGTGTCACAAACAAGTGTAATTCTGTGGAATAATCTATCTATAATAACTAAAACCTTCTATATTTCATAAACAATAAAAGAATAAAAGATTTTAGCACTTTCAATGTCTCATTTTCCACTTAAACAGCCACATTCAGTTACAATCATATTAGGGAGAGATGTAAAAATTATATTGCCATTAGTATCATAATATACTATCCTTAAATGTGTACTTTTTGTTTCGGTACATGAATTGTTTGTTGTGCATGTGCCTTCACACACGCCCGTTTCGAATGATTTTGGTGCAATAATCCAGTCAGACCACCCAATAGTTTTGAAATCAACCAATAAATTGTCCATGCAACATGCCGAGTTATTTGCACATGCTGATGTCTCTCTCTTTGAACGAATATAAGTTTTCACTTTGGTATGTAAAATAAGAAAAGGTCTTGTACGATTTAATCTCCGCTTTCGACGAGGTCGTCTGATTTTTAGGTCTCTCATTTTATCCCTGGTCTTTTTCGATTTCTTGCGATTTTTCCTTTTCTTTTTATTCCTACCACCATTAATTAAAATAAGTTGAGCTCTATGATCACAACCATCACAATTTAAATGTAAGTATAAATTTTGATCGTCTCTTTTCATTGCATTTTCTATAACCTTTGATGGTACGGCCACTTTCAGCCATTTTGTTCTCTTAATTTTTGTTGTAACGGAAGCCACGACTGTATTAGGTTTACCCTCGGTATCTAAAGTCGACAGCTTTAAAAATATAGTTCTGACTTTCAATCTTTTACGTCTTCCATTGCTTCCTTTCTTCTTCCGTTTATATTTGATTTTAACCAGTAGGTCAGCACTGGTCACTTCTAGCTGACGTCCTTGATTGTCTTGTACGACCTTGAACAGTACAACATTAACGTCACTCATGTTCTCTATAGAAATAATGAAACATAAAGTATATCATTAGTTAAACAAGTTTAGTGATACATTCGTTATTATAAGATCCAATATATTTGTCCATTTTTTTGTACGCTTATCATTGACGGGCTCCAAAGTTATTGTGAAACTGCCTATTCTAGAGGTGGCGTGTATCAGATGTGGATACTAAAAAATTCCAAAGATCTTTTAGAGTACATACAATCTAAGACTCTCTGATCTTGCAATAGTATTAAAACATTTGATTTTTCTACACTTTACACAAGTATTCCCCATTCCAAACTTAAAGACAAATTGAAAGAGTTGGTATTACTTTGTTTCATTAAAAAGAATGGCGAACGTAGATACAAGTATCTTGTCTTGGGGAGGGATAAATCCTACTTTGTAAAGAACCACTCTGATTCAAACAAAAAATTCTCTGAAACGGACATTATCAAGATGCTTGATTTCTTGATTGACAACATATTTGTTACGTTTGGAGGACGTGTTTTTCAACAGACTGTCGGAATTCCAATGGGAACCAATTGTGCCCCTCTTCTTGTCGACTTGTTTCTTTATTATTATGAGGCTGACTTCATACAGGAACTTCTTAGGAAGAAAGAAAAGAAGTTAGCAATATCCTTTAACTTTACGTTCCGCTATATAGATGATGTTCTCTCACTAAATAATACAAAATGTGGTGACTATGTTGAACGAATCTATCCCATCGAAATAGAGATAAAGGATACTACAGATACAGTTAAGTCTGCCTCATATCTTGACATACATCTAGGAATTGACAATGAGGGTCGGTTGAAAACAAAACTTTACGACAAAAGAGATGATTTCAGCTTCCCAATTGTGAACTTTCCATTTCTATGTAGCAACATTCAAGCAGCGCCTGCATACGAAGTATAAATCTCCTAATTGATACGATATATCCCGGTCTTGTATTTCCTATCATGATTTCCTTGATAGAGGATTGCTGCTCACAAGGAAGCTATTAAACCAAGAGTTCCAAATGGTGAAGTTGAAATCATCCCTTCGTAAATTTTACGGACGCCATCACGAGTTGGTTGACCGTTATGGAATAACCGTTTCACAGATGATATCGGATATGTTCCTTATGTCGTTACTACAATACCCTTCCCTTTTCACGAATGTGACCTACCGAATTAGACTATTTACCGGATTTGTAATAACATAAGCAACACGACGGGTGCCACATGTGGAGCAGGATCTGCTTACCCTTCCGGAGCACCTGAGATCACCCCCAGTTTTTGGTGGGGTTCGTGTAGCTTAGTCTTTAGTTTTCTATGTTGTGTCATCTGTACTGTTATTTGTCTATTTGTCTTTTTATTTTTGGCCATGGCGTTGTCAGTTTGTTTTCGATCTATGAGTTTGACTGTCCCTCTGGTATCTTTCGTCCCTCTTTTTTATCTTGCTTCATTTATTGTAATTATAAAGATTTCTTTGAAATATGTTAGCCAATTGCAATGATTATTTTTATAGACTACACACAAATGAATTCCAAGATGTATATATATGATACCCCTAGTGTCTAACCATCTGCTAAAAGATCTGATACCACGTTTTTGTAAAACTATTCATTGGTAACTGTTAAATTCACATGAGCAACACGACGGGAGCCACATGTGGAGCAGGATCTGCTTACCTTCCGGAACATATGAGATCCCCCTAGTTTTTGGTTGGGTTCGTGTTAATCAGTCTTTAGTTTCCTATGTTGTGTTTTGTGTACTGTTGTTTGTATGTTGGTCATTTTTTTTTTCTTTTTTAGCCATGGCATTGTCATTTTTTTTTCGACTTATGAGCTTGAATGTCTCTTTAGTATCTTTCGCCTCTCTTTATTTATATATACCTGGAATTTGCGAATGACTAACTACTTCTTGTATTTCCGCATAGTATTCGCCTTTTGGTTTATTCACGTGATTTACATCTTTTTTAATAGGACGACGACCGAATAATTTTCCAGTCACATGGCCTGAAGCTATAGGTTTCCCGACGAATGGTCGATCGTTTAATCCAATCTTGTTTAGAATTCTCACTTTTATAGCTGCAAGCTTTTTAAATCTTTCCAAGTCGGTTTGTATGGCAGGAAACGAACCAAATTGTAGGGTAGATGAAATTGACATTACCATAAATAAGGTATAAAAGTATATCGAATCCATTTATGGTGGTTGTCCTGTAATAAAGAAAAAGATGCTTAATTCAATGATAAACATTTGCACACACAAAAATAATTATTGTTCCTTATATTATGTACACGAGAATCGGATTATACTCTTCTAAAATTAAACATAAAATAAAAAGATGTGGTTTGATTGTAAAATGAAGCAACTTTCCTCCAGAGACCAAATGACTTTCTTATGTTTTAATTTTCCAAAGTGATTTACCTCTGAATCATTATTACAGATATATCTGTTTATAAACTATATTCTAAAATAGACTGAGTAAAAAAAAAATTGTTATGTTCACAAACAAATAACGATGTCTTCCTGGAATGCATACATTTTATACAAAATCTATTCCTCGAATGCCCACAAAAAAATTTAATAGATGTTGTTTTAATAAATTGGTGTTGTTTTAGAACAAAATTTAATAATTAGGAAAAGAGAAGTTAAAAGATAAAAATTATTTTTCACCTTAAAAATATCATTTTTTTTAGATAAAAATATAACTTCAATGAAATGGAATAATAATATTAATTTTTAAGTTAAAGATTAATAATAAGAAAAATGGTATCAAAATTCAAAGTAAGAAATTATAATTGAAACAATAAATGAAAGAATGACTGTTTAAATATACAAATAAGAAGATGTGGTATGATTGCCAATGAAACAACTCTCCACAAGAGACCAAATGACACAGAAATTAACAACTATAGGTCATTGTACGGCCTTCAACAATGAATAAAACCTATACCATATAGTCAGCTATAAAAGGCCCTGAAATGACAAATGTAAAACAATTTAAACGAGAAAACTAACGGCCTGATTTATGTACAAAATAATGAACGAAAAACAAATATGATATACAGCAACAAACGACAACCACTGAATTACAGGGTCCTGACTTGGGACAGGCACATACAGAATATGGCGGGGTTAGACTAGCTTGAAGGCGCCAACCCTCCCCTAGTCTGGGACTTTGGTGTGACAGTACAACATAAGAACAAACTATAAAAATCAGGTGAAAAGGGCTTAACTCATCAGATGCATACAAAGCAGGAATACAGCTAACAAAAACAAAGAGTGGACGTGGCGGGGTACTTATACATCCCCACAACAAAAAGACACTAAGTACAGATCTGAGAGTACTCGCAGTTACTGAGAGCTAGTTCAATGCCAATAACAACTAATAACAAAAATCATGCATCTAAGACTAAAATAGTACATTTATAAACAAAAATCATTTAGATTTTAAATTTTTATTTATAGAAATATTTAATGTATCATGAGCAAACCAATAAGGGAAAATACAGGGAAATTAAAGACAGACTCTCCAACCTAAAGATCCGACACCAGAACCTACAGATTTCGGAAATTCGACAGTTCAGTTTGTAAATGCTGTTACATACTTCCTTCGTTTGAACTAAATTGACAAATACTAGTGTATACTTGTGATGGCACTATGTGACTATTCATGTTGTAAATTTCAAAGACATGTTTGCTTTATTTATTTGTGATTGTGATAAGTGCTTTGATATTTTTGTGCCTTTTTCTTATCTTGAATATTACCTATATTCTTGATCAATTGAACACGAATAAATGTATATTCCTTATTTTAGTTATCTTTCGTTAACATTTACTAAGCTGTCAAAGAAGAGTGTTTTTATAATTCCTTAAAAAAATTCATTTCAAACATACAGAACAAAAATACAAAACATTAATTTAATGCAAACAAACAAGAAAATAAGAATATCACCTGAAATTTCAATTGGGAATCTCATCTTACCTGCACAGATTATAATTCCTGTTTGTTTTGACTACACTTAATTTTAATAAGACACTACTCCTTGAATGCCTACATTCGTTTCCCTGTATTTTGTCGGCAGGTCAAAAGGTGTAGGCATTCAAGGAACCCAAATAACACACGCAATGCAAAATTTTGTTACACGGCAGATCATTATACATGATGCAATAAGTTTAAAACTTTTTAGAGCTAAATCAACAGTAAATCATTTGTGTTAGCTGTAAAAGTGAACAGAACAATCTGAATTGACAGAAAATTTGGATACAAATGTTAGTTGTTGAATATAATAAAATGTAATCATATTTTGGTCAGGATAATACAATATATCAGGTAGGGATAACTATAGTGAGAATTGGTTATCGTTTGATATCAACTCGAGCAATCAGGTAGAGACAATTCAAGAAATCAGGTGGGGCAATATAAGATATCTGATAGGGACAATACGTACAAGATATCAGATAGGGACAATACAAGATATCAGATAGGGATAATACAAGTTATCATATACTTATAGTAAATAACTTATAATTTTTACAGTATGATAATAGCATTAAATTTACGTGAATTCCATATTTTCCGAAATGGTGCTTACCGGGCTGATATGAAAAATTTATCAACTGCGTCCGGCTATTATCGCATGCCTTTCCGTAACGTTATCGCATTGCATTCCGACGTTACTCGGCAAATTCAGAAAAATACACCCCAATGGTACGTTTTCAGTGAAAAACATTACAAAGTATGGTACAAAACAAATATTAGGAAACAGGAAAATATATTATGTAAAATGCAAAAAAAGTGATATAATAAATGCATTTTTCAAAGTTTCCAGGAAGCATAATTTAGCAAGTTCCTTTACAAATGTTGACTTTTCCAAACAGTGTTCATTATGTTTGTTGATTTTTTTATCGTCAACATAAAAATATATTATATTTTTATACTTCATGTCAAAATGCCAGATTTTGATTGGTTAATACGAGGGAGACAATTTACTCTTTCCCATGGCAAATATTCTATTACCCTTCATGGAGACGCTTGCTCAAGTGTGCGCTTTAATAAATACGGATGATTGTTATGTACAAGCCGACATAGTTTATTACTTTGAATTTGAAATTTGATAGACAGTAATAACAGAACATTCAGTATAATAAATTAAATAACACATATCTGAGAGGTTAATAGAGCAGATTGTTACCCCTCGAAAATCTATCACCCTCTCAGCTACATGTATGTGTTATTTATATACTGTTGTTTTTCTCCTCTGTTGAGGCATATGATAGAAATATTTCATATCGGATGTATTACATTTGGCGTCCGTCGTCCGTAAACTTTTTCTTTTTTTGAACTTCTACTTGAGAACCACTTAAAATGATCCATATATTAAACTGTTATGTTTCTCCATTTTTGAAGCATATGATAAAAAGATCATAACATGTCATTTTTCATATCAGATGTATTATCAGCCCAAGGTTCAATATCAACCGAGCTATGAAAAATGCCATGTAATAATCTGATAATATCGGGTAGATTCAATACAAGATTTCAGGTAGGGATTATACAAGATATCAGGTAAGGACAATACAAGATATCAGGTAGGGATAATACCAGTATACAAAAGACTTATCAGTGACGTTCAACAAAATAAGCGCGTAATGTTCATTGTCGTCAAGGGGCTTTCTGAATATGGATAAAAAGAAAACAGTTTAATGTGCTTGATTAATTCTAAACATTAAGGTAAAGAGATTGGACGATATGTACTATTATGTCGTAATTATGACACATGATGTCGGCATTACAACATAGCTATTTCGTTATTATGACATACTTTCATCACTGTGGTCCTAACCGATTTCATTACAATATAGCTATTTAGTTATGAAAATAAATTATGTAAGTAACCCAAATTTCGTATGCCAGTGGGGTTTGTTATTTCGTGTAAGCAGAGCATATAAATGAATGTTTATTATATATTAGTTAACTAATTAAAAATTAACTGTGTGCGTAATGCTATGCTTAAAATTCAAATGTAATTTCATTATAACCACAAAGAAGTGCACATTTCACACGTGGCAAATTAACAACGGAATTCCCAAGTAAAATGAAAATTAAATAATTATAAAATTTATAAACACAGTCTATTTTCAGACATAGGTACAAGCTATTTGTATACAACTTTTTTTTCTAATTCGTTAAAATGAACTGGCAATATATACACTGTTCATGTATCTGTTGACTGATACGTTAAATTTAGGTTGATAAGTTTTCTATATTTACGGTTTTAATGCCTTGGTTCTTGAAATAACCCTAATTTTAATTCAAATCAGTTCAATTAAATTCATATGAAGTGTAATTACAAGTTGCAAATTCAATAAAACAGGCTTTACATATGTTACAGATTCGATGTTTTTTTTTTTAATTTTTGAAGTAAAAATAAATACGTTGTGAAAGAGAAAATTTTATTAATATGTTTTATACGCTACTGAAGAGGGAATAACATATTTACTAACATTATGGTTTTATAAATCAAATTTTGGACTGATCGACTGTCATATTCTATTCTTGGTACACACGCTTTCTAAATATTTTGTTGCATATACTCCTGGTTTGTTTTTTAGTACACATTTGCATAAAACAGCATAAATTACTAACTTTTACAAAACTTTACAAATTGAGAATAAAACTACATTACTGTCCATTTGGTCGATACCTCTGCTAGTGGTGTCCCAAATTGTACAATCCACCCAGTGCCTCGGAAAAATTAAAACATCTAAACTTTCAACATATTTCACATAAATTTAATTGAAAATGCAAAGTGCTTCGATTCAGAGTAAAACTGTTGCAGATCAACTAGACATGAACGGTGTTATTATAAATGGAACAAATTTATACTGTTTTATATCTCATAAAAACCATAAGACAGGTCAATTTATTTCTAAATTTTAAACTGATTTCTTGGCAGACATTTTGTTCATACCTATTTAGTATTTTGCGTTAATTTCTATGCTTGATATAAATCTTTATGATACACGGTGTTATCAATAGAACGATACAGCTCTGACAGACATATATCAACACCAACACGCAATGAAAGATAATAATAGCTTGATCTCTGTTTACTTAACCTATAACAGTTTGTAAGTCAAGGAAAGTGTCTATTATACCACTCCAATCTTACGAAAATCTAAATACTTTACATATCTGTAAAAATATATCTATATCTAACAGATTATTCCATGCTGCGCTTTGCATTTTGTTATTGCTAAGCTAAGAATGCGGTAATTTGCAGACTATTTCAATGCCAACAAAAGTATTGAAGTTATGCAATGATTATAGTATAGAAAGTCTTTATTCAACGACAGAAAAATCAAAAATAAAGATTGTATTACTGATGTGACTCGGAACCCTTTTGTAAACATGATATGGAGGGTAATCTGTAGAAGCTGTTCTTAGATATAAGAAGATGTGGTATGAGTGCCAATGAAACAACTCTCCATCCAAGTCAAAATTTATAAAAGTAAACCATTATAGGTCTTGTATGTTTCTTATAAAATCCATGTAAAAATGTTCACTTGGGGTAGCTATTATATATTAGTGACATTTTGTAAACATAGTTGGTTCACAAACCACGCATGTTTTGTGTTTATTTGGGGTCTTTAACGTCCTAAGTAACAACTTAATGCTCTAAGTCGGACGGTCTCTTTTGGGAAGATACATAGTTGTGCTTAATTTATGTTCATAGATATTTCGTTCGTTTCCACTGCATTGTCTATTTTACACAAGTGCAACCTATAGCGGTCATCATTATACATCCATTCGTTCGTCGATATAACTGCTGTCGAAGGTTCGGCGAAAGTATAAATTCCGCTCATAATTCTTCCATTCGTTCGTCAATCTAATTGCTTCCGAAGGTTCAGCCAATTGTATAACTTGTGCGTATCTTAGAGGACCACAACGCATTATCTTTTTACAGTAAAGTCCTTGGTTTTCTGATAAAAAGATAGATTTTGTATATGTTTTCCTGCAAGTAAGTATAGCATTTCATATTATAGTGACATTTACCATACAGTATTGGTTTTGCTCATTGTTGAAGGCCTTACGATGGCTGATACTACCTTACACCCACGTTATTTGGTCTCAGGGGGGATAATTATCTTATTGGCAATCATTCCACGTCTCCGTGTTTTTATATATGTGGAAAATTTTACTGAAAATTATATAATATGAATACAATTTATACATTATCTTCATTGAAATAAATCCTAGCAACAAAAAATCTTTTAGTATTTGTTTATAATTTGATGTATTTCATACTCTTAAAGCATCTAAGAGGATTTATATTTGCATGTTTAACGGTTTCAGCTAATTGGCACAAAACGCAAGATTTTGACGATCACAACGATATTATTTCAATATAACTATTGTATAGATTGGCCCTTTTCGTTTTTTTTTTAATTTTATTTACTGAAAAATTAAGAATAACCTAATTAAAATTCGCTTTACGTTTAATCCTTTGTGATATGTATCAGCTTTCTTTGATTCTGGTTTTGAACCATATTCACTGTTATCATAAAGGACTTCTATTTAGATATTCGTACAATGCTCTCAACTTAAAAATATATACGGGTGTTTTAATTATACATGTAGACACCGTGTTCTTGTGATAGACTAATTCATCACATATATATCGTAAAGATGATCAAACAGACATAATGCATCAAATCATCATCCAGTCAAATAGGTGCAACGGTTTTACATAACCTGTTAATAAGCTGAAAATTACTTGTCAACTAACCAAAGCCCATGATCTTGATTGAATTCTGAAAATCCACAATTCTGGTTTAATTATTCCCAATTATAAAATAAAGAAATATTATCAAAGGCTTGACAGCTACTTTGAAAGACCTGTTTGTCATTAGTGGGTATAATAAATCTATTCGAATAATATGAATTATTGCACCCACAAAGTTGACTCGATGTTCCAAAAAGATATTGAAAGTTTCAAACATGAAAGGTGTTGCATGATTCCCAAATTAGGAAATATTTTAATTTAGCAGAATTGTAGAGGAAAGGATTCAAAAAATAATAAATATAATTGTCAGTCAACAGAGTGTTTTTTTTTTCATTTCGAGACGAAGTGATATAGTCCATTAATCCAGGACAATAAAATACTTACACACACTTGTTAAAACCCGAATAAAATAAAATATTGCTTTCATTACTGTTCTTCATCGCACATTCACAATTAGGCCTTAAACGCGGAGTAAAAGCTTACACCTCACCGCATGTTGTTTTCAATGGCTTGAGAGAGATCTTATCTTGATGTCGATAACACATTGAAAATAAAAGATGCAACAAGTAATGACAGTTCAATGCCGGGCTATATCACGAAACAATATATTGCTTATTACATATATCAAAAAACAAGATGTCATGTGCGCTATTGCTCACTAATATACGATATTTAAAAAAAACATGTTTTCGGCAAACAGTTAGTGGAACACCATAAGACTCGAAAAGTCGTCGCATGGTGTGTCATAACCAGACGAAGCTTGGTGCCAAATATCAATTAGCTATGACATTTAGTTGTTGAGAAAAATGGAACAGAAATCTGTTGCGGACATACCGTCGCATTCACACTGCGTATGATATGTATAGTATATAACATACACAGGCTTTATATATGTATGGTACAAAATATAACATGGATGTATTGTAAATGTTTGGGAATAACTAAACGTCAGTAAAACTAGGATATGATGTTCCTAAGTTTGACTTTAAATTGTTCCGAAATATTGAGCTCGGAGAAAATAAAAAAAAAATACTAAAGATCTAGTTGGGGAATAAATATGCCTCAGTACTAATTATGGTCTTGATTGGCGTAATTGAATCATATTTTGATTTCAGTGCTGACAGGTGTTTTTCTTTGTATGACCTTCATCACCCGGTACACTTAAGACTAACATATAGTCAAATGTCAAATACCAAGAAGGTTTTGGGGCGTCAAACAAAACGGGTCTATACAGAACAGTCGAAACCATCTGAGCTAACTTTGTCAGAGATTTGGAACCGATTTTTGCAAGGTCAGATTTCCGACATTTTTATTGACATTCTAAACCCCCAGTTGTATGAATATTATGGATCATTCGCTTTTAATAATGAAAACTTAAAAACGTACCTGTTGATAGCTTGCACGTATAGAAGTCCTCAAGTAAATTTAGACTACGCTTTTGTCACAATTGCCTGCTGTTGTATTGTTTCAAACACATCCAATTAAGACAGTTTTGTCAAAAATAATTCTGTTGGTGCCGTATTTAACGTTACGTTAGATTTAAGTTCTGTGTGAAAGTGTTATATCTATTTATAGGCATTTGGTGATGCTAAAGTTTCAAAACTGCCACTTAAGTATAACATTGGCAATACTCTGCATTTTTGAAATGCCCGTGGTGAAATAAAAGCTTTCTGGCAGTCTCCAGATGCAAAGTTACTAATTCTTACACTTGTTTATATTCTTTCTTTCTTAGTAAGTGATTCTGACTTGTTAATACTGTGATTCATTATCGGCAGTGATTGGTTAACAGCGTTTTGTCATAAATGTTCTGTAGGGGATTGTTAAACTTTTCAATATGCTCTTTCGCTGTTAAGTGTCTTTCCTTATTCATACCATACTCCTGTTGATTCATATTCGTTAAGTACAAAAACGTCATGTACTGAATCATATTATGTCATTCATATAATGATATAGTACAATGATAAAACAACAAAACCAGTGTTTACTCAAACATTTTAACTGCCATTCAAAAGACAGTTAGTAGACCAAGCTAGTGACTGAAAAGCATATAACGCCACAGTACCCAAATTGCACCGAGTACCCAAATTGCACCTATTCATGAAAACAGAAGCGGCAATCTTGCAAGCTTTCTTTGAGACTTAACAATTTAAATTTTAATGATTTGACATTATGCACATCTTTCAGCATAACTTAAACATTATATTTAAACAGTCACAGTATATAGCAACAGATCAAATTTTCAGTGAAAAATGTAAAATCTACGGAAACGTCGCCCGGTGCAATCAAAAAATGTCTCAGGCATCCATTTCTTAAAAAATGAATAGTAAACATGGATTATTGTCAAATTGTTCTAAATATTTGGAGATATAAAACAAAAAAAAAACATCATTTATTCGATTTTAACGGATGTGAATTTAAGCATGGATGCAATTTGGGTACTCTTCATTACCGAATCATGGGTCGTTTGGAGGTCGGCCATTTTGGGTACCCTCACGTTAAGCAATAAATACCATTGGATTAAACCATTTCATATTGAATTATGAGGCTAAAATTAAATTTTGACACCAAAACAAAAACGTAGATGAAATTGCTATTGGAACAACTTCGCAACAACAGGAACGTTTGGTTAGTTATTTATTTAAGAATTGAATAGAGTTGAATGCGTCTTTTTGTAATTTTATTGGGGTTTAAATCGTTGACCGAATCAAATTTTGTATGAAGCGTAGAAGCATGTTCAAGGCT
This sequence comes from Mytilus californianus, assembly GCF_021869535.1. Taxonomy (NCBI): domain Eukaryota; kingdom Metazoa; phylum Mollusca; class Bivalvia; order Mytilida; family Mytilidae; genus Mytilus; species Mytilus californianus. The sequence continues at coordinate 126,773,514 of NW_026262668.1, forward strand.
TTTTCAGCACCATAGAATAACAAAAAGAAGTATCCAATTCTATTAATTACATTTTTATGCTACACCCATGCAACTACGAGTTCAATCAAGCATATCGTTTGTTTTTCAAAACATTATTTAAACGTTGTCACAGATAGCCTTATTGCATTTTATTTAAGAATTCAATGTTTCTTTTTATAATTTCATTGGGTTGTAAAAGCGTTGACCGAAGCAAATTTCAATATGATTTGTGGCCCTCGCATCACCCATCACCAGGACACATAGTTTTGACATTTGAAGTTTGTTGAAAAAAATTAGAATTTGACTCTTTAAAAGCAGTAACAGTAAACACTAAACTATCTACATGTTAATAAACATGTGAAGCAGGAATTACTTACCCTTCCAGAGCACCTGAGATTACCCTCGGTAGGGTTCGAGTCTTTAGATATCAATGTTGTGTTTTGTAGACTGTTGTTTGTCTTCAGGTTGTTTTTTTTTTTTTTTTTGCCAAGGCGTCGTCAGTTTGTTTTGACTTGTGAGTTTGAATATCTCTATGATATCTCCGCCTCTCTTATACATTAATCTAAATGATTTTTTCATTACCCTTATATGAGTTTATCGGAATAAACCTGCATAAAAATCTCTTACCTAGGTAATAAATAAGTAATGGGTCACTAAAACATGAAACCCATTAACTCGGTAATAAATAAGTAATGAGGTACTTAAACAAGGAAACCCATTAACCCTTAGCTAAGAAATGAGTCACTAAAACATGGAAACCATTACCTCGGTCACACAGCTAAGTAATGAGTCACTAAAGAAACCATTACCTCGGTCACACAGCTAAGTAATGGGTCACTGAAACATGGAAACTATTACCTCGGTCATACAGTTAAGTAATGGGTCACTGAAACATGGAAACCATTACCTCGGTCACACACTAAGTAATGGGTCACTGAAACATGGAAACCATTACCTCGGTCACACAGCTAAGTAATGAGTCACTGAAACATGGAAACCATTACCTCGGTCACACAGCTAAGTAATGGGTCACTAAAACATGGAAACCATTACCTCGGTCATACAGTTAAGTAATGAATCACTTAACCATGGAAACTATTACCTCGGTCATACAGCTAAGTAATAGGTCACTGAAACATGGAAACTATTACCTCGGTCATACAGTTAAGTAATGGGTCACTGAGACATGGAAACCATTACCTCGGTCACACAGCTAATTAATGAGTCACTGAAACATGGAAACCATTACCTCGGTCACACACTAAGTAATGGGTCACCGAAACATGGAAACTATTACCTCGGTCATACAGTTAAGTAATGAATCACTTAACCATGGAAACTATTACCTCGGTCATACAGCTAAGTAATGGGTCACTGAAACATGGAAACTATTACTTCGGTCATACAGCTAAGTAATGAGTCACTGAAACATGGAAACCATTACCTCGGTCATACAGCTAAGTAATGGGTCACTGAAACATGGAAACTATTACCTCGGTCACACAGCTAAGTAGTGGGTCACTGAAACATGGAAACTATTACCTCGGTCATACAGCTAAGTAATGAGTCACTGAAACATGGAAACCATTACCTCGGTCATACAGTTAAGTAATGAGTCACTAAAACATGGAAACAATTACCTCGGTCACACAGCTAAGTAATGGGTCACTGAAACATGGAAACCATTACCTCGGTCATACAGTTAAGTAATGGGTCACTAAAACATGGAAACTATAACCTCGGTCATACATCTAAGTAATGAATCACTTAACCATGGAAACTATTAACTTGGTCATACAGCTAAGTAATGGGTCACTAAACCAAGAAAACCTTTAACCTGATACTAGATAAGTAATCGGTCACCATGAAAATCCTTTACCTAGCTTATAAGCTTATACATGAGTAATGGGTCAGTAAAACATTGAAAACCATAAGATCGGTGTTAGATAAGTAATGGGTTACCAAAACATGGGAAAATCCAGAAATCAACTCTAAGCAAAAAAAAAGTTTCCATTACAGAAAAATGATACAGGGGTCAAGGATAATCAGAAAAATGATACAGGGGTCAAGGATAATCAGAAACGACTTTTGGAATTTCTTAGCTGTAACCTACATTGATTGCTTATTATTTCAAGAACTGAACTTCAACGTTTTATCCTAACTCCGTCTTTTGCTATCCTTGGTGAAAGATTAAAGGTTGATTTAAAACAATATGTATACAAGAAGATTCTGCATGTAGTTATAAATTCAAAGAATCTTTGTGAAATCTCAGTAAAAGTTTCCAGAAGTGCATATGCATCTCTCTACGTAATACGATGTATTTATGGGAAATAGATATAAACGATGCTGAATAAACAATTCTTTTAAACATAATCAATGGCGAGGACAACGTTCCAACGTAATTGCACTTGACTATTATATCACATGCAGTTTTAAATTATTTGAAGAGAGTACTTAAAATTACTCTAACGCATTAGTGAGTGCTTGCTTCAAATTGAGTGTTTGTCCTATTTGGCATATTCTATAGACATGCAGTTTATACATATATTGTAAGTTGGAATTCGTTCCAGACACGTATTACAGCATGTGTATTTGATGAATGCGTAGAGAAGGTGTTAATAGCTGGCAGGCTAATGCTTGTTGCTTGTCAAACATCCTTGTCATGACGAACCGATTAAAATAACTACCGGAAGTCATGATCGCTACATTATAATTTGATATAATCCAATTCTATTCGCTTAGCAAAAAAATCTATTCTCTCACGATCTACTGCATGTCGAAACCATTTTCATTTCAATTTACTTATATTTTTTTGCGTTTCTTAATTCTTTCGCATATACTCAATGTTCTCCGTCAACAGTTAACTGTACTATATTTTACTGCGACTCTTCTGTTTGTACTGTTACAGGTCATTGCGGCTGTTATTGTTGGCACGTGCAAATCCCTTATCTATGTCCCATTTTTTATAACCTCGTTTGGTCAAAAATCCGCGAACTTTCTGTAACCGTTTAGTGACAGCCTCCTCAGAGGAGCAAATCTTCCTTATTCTGAGAGCTGGACTGTACGGGATACTTTTTGTACAGTGTTTGGGGTGACAGCTTTGGGGAGAAAAGTACTGATGTTTATCTGTAGGTTTACAGTAGAGGTCTGGATATGACACCGTCCTTTATAGATGTAATAGTGTCTAAGAAAGATATTTGGAGTCGGAAATTTCATATGTAAATTTAATTGTTATTTGAATTTAATTATATATATATTTCAATTTAGACATGTTTATATATATATATATATATATATCCCCTGCTGTAAAAATTTTTTTAGTGATGAAAATAATAGAAATATAAGACGTCACTGCAAACGCAAATATCGAACCGACAGCGAAATAAACGCTCCATGTTAGGTCCCAACGGAACATCACCATCAAGAAATAGAAATTGAGCAAAAGGGAAGAAGTCTTCATCATATTGATATTTGTTTGTTTTGTGTATAAAGTTACTTTTAAAATTAAAAACTTTTTATTAGATTGCATCATTTTTATAGAAAGAGATCAAGTTGATTTTTGTTTATCATCGTTTTCTCTTCTGCACCAATATTTACATTTAGAGCAAACACGGACATTCCTCCCAGTTGATTTTAGAAGAAACAAGGACATTCCTTCCAGTTGATTTAAGAAGAAACAAGGACATTCCTTCCAGTTAATTTTAGAAAGTGGGCGATACTTTGTTCTATTCGTTTGAATATTCATAACCACTTGGGCGATGTTAAGCAGTAAATGTATTCGGAATGTACTATTCTTGCTATAATGACAGTGGAAATATTTATTTTTTTAGATATCAAATTACTCTATAATTCAGTTTTGAGATTATTCAGTATCTATAAATAGTTGAGATGTGGCCTACATCACTTGTGATGATAAGGCATCACATAGTATGTTTGATAACAAATAATAATATTATTGTTGCAACGAATTTTATCAGAAAATAGTTTTACGAATATAGAAAATAAATATAAAGAGAGTATATCGACGCTCAAATATCTCATTAGTCAGTTATAAACATGACAGTGAAAATAAACTGAGTGAGACCTGGCGCGTTGACGGAGTAAGCATATATATTTTTATGGAAATATTTGAGTTCAGAAAACGACACAGAAACATAAAAAATAATGTCACTACCTGTGCCAAAATGATGCATTTTGACACAGGAACCAGTTGATATCTTTGCTAACTTGGAGCGACTCACAAGATTTTTGTATGAAAATTAGACATTGGAATGCTTAAAAAAATGTTTTAAAATCTTAATGGTTGTCAGTTGCACTGATATGGACTCTTTTAAAATACATAACTTTGCATGCTTTTTATATAACTTGACCTATTAGAGAAGAAAGCTCAGAATGATATTTCAAGATTATAAATTCGAAATTCAAAATTAGATACCTGAAGTCTAAAACTGTAGTGCCAACATTAATTTGATAGGAAATGCAAGATCTGGAATATCGTATCAACTGGGAAATATATACTTTACATGCAGGCGCTGCGGAATGTTGCGGAATGTTGCTACATTGATTGATTTATTTACGTCGCATCAGCATTGCTACATAGAAATGAACAGTTTACAGTTGAAAAGCTGAATTTTTTATTATTAAAATGCTTAAAACAAAAGCTACTTCTATTTTCACTATCGCAAAGCATGTTTTTGTTGTATAAATATAGTTTATAACCGAAGAGAGACATATTGTACCTTTCAGTGTTATTCTGTCTAGCTAAACTGATCATATTTAGTATTGCTCTAGTCGTTTGCTTTGCTAAAGTTGTTAAGGTGAAACTGGGATTGCAAAATAGGTGCTTACGCAAAGAAATTGATAAAGATTTACGCAGACGAAAACCATCAAAATATGCTCTTTCCATAGGTTTTCCATCAATTTTATTGTACAGGCAGTGATCCAGTTTGTCCTTCCTATTCGATCTTTCCCTTAGCAAACACATCTTAAATTGGAAACAGTCGGCGATTAGAAATGGCCTATTTCGAAATTGATTATTTATATTTCAGATCTTGAATTTCAATCTTCTGACATTGAATCTGGATTATGATACTCTAATGATCTTTTACGTATTTTGTGCAATATTTGGTTGTATGGTACGAATATGTGTAATGATAAGTTTTTAACATCCATATTTACATAGATGTGTTATTATTAATCAGCAAAAGTTACAAGATTTGACAACAATCCAAATAAATGATATGGTTTCATGAGGAAGAACCCAGTCAACAGTCATATAATATCAGTTGTTAATACTATTGAATTAAAACCATTCTGACTTATTTTCGCAATAGTTGCTAAAACACATTGAGATAGAAAAGGATTAACATTGTCTAGTTTGTTTGGTGTGTTCACGTTTCTCCATCATTTGATAATTTTGTATACAGGTATGGAGAAACGTGTTTTTTTGGCAAAAGGGATTAATTTCTGTTTTGAATATTTCATTACGGGCCTCAACCTAAAACAAAACGGTTTTATACTTCTACATTGATTCTTTCATTTGTCCTTGACCATTTTCGTGACCTCGGAGAAGTAAAAACCAATGCATTCATAAGAAACAAATTAATCTTTTCATTTACCAAGTATCTACGAGGTAGGTATCTTTCTTTAAACCAAACCACATCACCGATAGGTTATCCATCCTTAACCCTTAATCTTAATTCTCTCCGCGCAAGAAGTCGCATAAGGTCTCCAAGCTGGAGCGTTTCTAGTTTCTGTAACAAGCCTTTGACTTTCCATGGTCACCCACAAGGTAGTGTGGCTATTTACCAATAGCTTGGAGTTTGGTTTGCAGGTACCAGGGTATATCTACTCACCGGTGGGCCTAGCATGTCTTGCATCTTGGGGCCAAACCTCATCCGATACCTTGGGGTTCTGCCTGAGGCCGTAAGGTCGGGGATGATCCAATATCTGGGCCAGATAGGTCTTACTTCATGAGAGGCTGTAACTGGCAGGAAAGACTTACGCACTCGGCTCTCCTTCTCACAGCAAGCTGCTAGCCAGGGATGAATGCCGAAAGCGAGAATGACAAGCACAGACACTACAACACATACAGGTGCGCTTCACACAGTCATTTGACTTAGCTTCGCTTCGGCTGACAGTGTTTTCTCTGGGGTACCAATCTGCTCTATCACCTCTTGGCTATGTGTTATTTATATAGTTAGAGTCTTTCTATTCAACTAACTACAGCGTATCAGTATAAATTACGGAAACTATAGAGAAAATGGCAATGAAGCAGCAACCAAAAAACAAAATGAAAAAAAAATCTTATCTGAGTGCGACATAGGGTTTCTAATGATAGACAAGCATTAAAATCATAAATCAAGTTCTAAATCATCCTAGTCTTAACAGACTGAGTACGCATTCAACAGACATTAACATGGACATTACTCTAGCACACAACCCCCATATAGAGTAAATAAGAATCAGTCAATAAACTAGTGCCTGTTAGGTACCAGTAAAAATTGAGTTAAAACCTTGCGCAAGATATATATCGATTAATCATAAGCAATCGGCAAGTGTCAATGAATTCTTATGAGAATTCGCGTTTTATCTCCATCAGTGAAGTTATACCGCAGCCTAAAATAAAATATGTTTTAACATTTGAATTCACATGTTTAATGCCAATAATATCATTAATGCAATATTTCAGTGCATTGGATAATAATATTGACTGATGTTCTCCATGTTTCTTAGGTAATCGTATTAAGAACAACAAACTAAGACAAATATTGTATAAATACGAATAATACTCACCTTCTGGAAACTATACTACTATTCCACTATTAAGAGCTGCATCTTCAGCACTTTGAATGGAGTAAAGTGCTTCGTTGATGATTCCTCTACTAAAAAGAAGGCGGCAGTGGAAGTTGAGTGTTTTCTATCTTGACGAGGTATTACGTATTCTAGTAGATAATTATTTGCTGTAGCAAGTCAATGATTTATAATGATAGCTCCCGAAATTTTTATTGGAACAATAAATTTATTTATATTTTTTTTAAGTCTAGACTGTTTATTGCTTGCACACGATATTTTTTCAAAACATTTCAATTATTTTAATTTATTCCTTCTTCTTTATGGATTTTAAGTGCAGTGACAACCAAAAAGCTCTGAATTCTCATTTGTACGGAAATTCAAATTCGAGATGTTGCAATTGTTAGAGTGAACAAAATGTTAAATTTAAAAAGAAATAGACTTAATGTCCTAATAATTGAACGGCGACAAATGATCTGCAAATATGAACCATGACCATCAGTCTATATTTATGAATAAATATGAAATATCTCTACAACAAAACACTTTTTTTATATATAAAATAAAATGGTAATCCAGCAGCTTTTAAAAATAAAGGACAGAGGGGCTGCATATGGTATACCAGTAAAAGGAGAATTAAGGCTTGGTTTTGAGTGACGTAGTCTAAACAAAACAGGAAGGGACTATAGAAATTTAATCCGGAATGATCCTTATGGGCGTTCGTATTATAGTGACCCGATACAAATGAATAAGAAATTAAATATTAAAATTGAAAATTCTAGAAGAAACGAAAAAGTAGTGACTCAAAGTTAGTACAGTGTACCTTTCGGAGTGTGTCGTCCGTCCTTCCGCAAACTTTTTTGAAATCTTCTCTAAAAGTATCCAGCTGGCGAAGATCAAATAGATAGAGTAAAAAATGTAAGGGTATTTATTTAAATTCCAAATTGTGTTCTTTTTTATAAAATCAGGGCAACCTAGTACTATTATTGATTCTAATTTGTCATTTTCTATTTTTTTCTACTCTAAAACTATAAAGCCAATTATTTTACTATAATTTATTTAAATGATAATTGTAAGGCACTTTGTGACGATTCCTTAGTGCCTACTGATTTGGTGGAAATAATGCCGAATACTAGTAGGTAATGCCTGTATCAAGTCAGGAATATGACAGTTGTTTTCCAGTCGTTTGAAGTGTCTGAGCTTTTGATGTTGCCTTTGATAAGGGACTTTCCGTTTTGAATTTCCCTTGGAGTTCGGTATTTTTGTTATTTTACTTTTTTGAAAATCATATTTCATCTTTTTCTCATAATTTACATGGCAGGTCTGAAACAAACTTATGAGTTAAACTTATGGATTAGTGACTATTGATTGTTTTCTTATATAAAATTATTTCATTCCGTTTTGATCTACGGGGTAAAAATCTGAAAATATGAGCAGTATCATTTTCCCCAACTTCACTGGAAGTAATTCTTAATTCTGATCGATTATGAAGTGCAAGAAAATACTGTCGTTAAACTGTAAAGATCCGGGCTAGAGCAATCTATTATGGAGAGTGACCATTGTTGGCTTCGGGCATGGAACTGCTAACATGTGAGCGATACAGACTCTTTTGCGCCTTATCTGATTTAACCACGGAATATGTGGAACCTTGATAAAGTAAGCGTCTCTTTCCAAAGCAGCAACCGCATACTTTTGTTGCCATCTATTTTGAAGACGAATATGTATATTTAAAGTATATTAAGTGTATCAATATACAGGTATATTAAGTTTTTAAGGGTTCTTTCAATTTTTGATATGAAAAGGATGTGCAGAGTATAGAAAAAAATAAATGCGTACAAATTGCTGAAAAAAAATCCATTTTTCAAATATGATGCAATCTATTTTATCTTATAGGTTATACAATTTCCCATCCGATTTATTGTACTCGAGCTACTAGAGTAATTAGAGTCTTAGACCGTGTTGCAATCTCTCTATAGATTGTGTTGTTTACTAAAAGTATCGAAGTCCTATTATTTATCATGCTATTTTGTTACTTATAAACCTTAATGAAGGCAGGAATATATTTTTTTTTGCCGGACGGCAAACAAAAACAGTTTCTGCAAATATAGCGAAAGGAAGATAGTAAATATCTGTAATGTTTCACATTTTATCCACTAAAAATAAACATTTATATATATATAGATGTTCAAAAGTACTTAACATACTGATAAGATGAAGGTCATCAGATAGTGTAGAATTTCTCTGTATACTTATTTTAAATTTTCTAGATTATAAACAGACACACAAAGAGCTATGGAAAAAGTAAGAAGATTCATCGGGGTAATTATAACCAAAAATCGAAAAAGACAGACATCATCATGGCAAAACAGAAATATGATATAAAGACAAAAAAACGTCATTAAACACTACTATTAAAACTGAAGATTGTCATAATATTACACCATCAAAAACTGGGGTTGAACGAAAGAGCTCATGAATGGGAAGCAGTTCCTCCTCTTCCAATAGAAGTACGGTCGTGTAACTCATGACAACCAATAATCCGGGGGTAAGTCGCGGTTGATAATGCCATAAACGAAACATATTAATGGTCATCTGTGGCATATATTCCATAATAATCAACAAAATCATACTGAAGTCTGTAAAAGTTTCAAAGAGATGACATATTCAAATATATCATTATAAACACTTGTCTAAGATTGCTAGTTAGGAAAATCGAGTCAGGAAACGCAAGCCCCAAAATACTATAGACCATCTTGGGGATAAATGTATGTACTGCACAAGCCAGTACTACTTGTATTAACCTCCATAGCACCAGTGTTATTTGTATCTATGTTGGCCATTCGTTTGTATGAAACAAAGTTGGACTTATTCTTTCAATTCTGTCTTTAAGTTTAGAATTTTTTACGTAACACGAGAAGAGAGACTTTGCATGTACAAATGTACTCTAATAGATCTTTAAAATTTCCAATGTATCATTTACGTTGCCCCTAGAGTCCGTAGTTTCATTTAACTAGTATATCTGAGCTAAGTTTTCATTGCTAAGAGAATAGATGTTAGTATCTTATATAGAATTATGACAGATGGATCATTTGGTATAGAGTGTGCTATAAAACACTGTTTGTAAAAGACTTCTGTAATTATAGAGTCAGCTATACCACTGTTTGTAGAAGACTTCTGTAGTTATAGAGTCAGCTATATCACTGTTTGTAGAAGACTTCTGTAGTTATAGAGTCAGCTATATCACTGTGTTTAGAAGACTTCTGTAATTATAGAGTCAGCTATATAACACTGTTTGTAGAAGACATCTGTAATTATAGAGTCAGCTATATAACACTGTTTGTAGAAGACTTCTGTAGTTATACAGTCAGCTATATCACTGTTTGTAGAAGACTTCTGTAGTTATAGAGTCAGCTATATAACACTGTAGAAGACGTCTGTAAGTATAGAGTTAGCTATATCACTGTCTGTAGAAGACTTCTGTAAGTATAGAGTCAGCTATATCACTGTTTGTAGAAGACTTCTGTAGTTATAGAGTCAGCTATATAACACTGTTTGTAGAAGACTTCTGTAGGTATAGAGTCAGCTATATCACTGTTTGTAGAAGACTTCTGTAGTTATAGAGTCAGCTATATCACTGTTTGTAGAAGACTTCTGTAGTTATAGAGTCAGCTATACCACTGTTTGTAGAAGACTTCTGTAGTTATAGAGTCAGCTATATCACTGTTTGTAGAAGACTTCTGTAGTTATAGAGTCAGCTATATGACTTTTTGTAGAAGACTTCTGTAGTTATGGAGTCAGCTATATCACTGTTTGTAGAAGACTTCTGTAGTTATAGAGTCAGCTATATCACTGTCTGTAGAAGACTTCTTTAAGTATAGAGTCAGCTATATCACTGTTTGTAGAAGACTTCTGTAGTTATTGATTCAGCTATATCACTGTTTGTAGAAGACTTCTGTAGTTATAGAGTCAGCTATATCACTGTTTGTAGAAGACTTCTGTAGTCATAGAGTCAGCTATATAACACTGTTTGTAGAAGACTTCTGTAACTATAGAGTCAGCTATATAACACTGTTTGTAGAAGACTTCTGTAATTATAGAGCTAGCAATATTACACTGTTTGTAGAAGACTTCTGTAGTTATACAGTGCGCTATATAACACTGTTTGTAGACGACTTCTGCAATTATAGAGTCAGCTATAAAACACTATTTGTAGAAAACTTTTGTAGTTAAACAGTCTGCTATACAACACTGTTTGTAGAAGACTTCTGTAATCATAGAGTCAGCTATATAATACTGTTTGTAGAAAACTTCTGTAATTAAAGAGTCAGCGATATAACACTGTTTGTAGAAGACTTCTGTAATTATAGAGTCTGCTATATAACACTGTTTGTAGAAGACTTTTGTAGTTATACAGTGCGCTATATAAAACTGTTTGTAGACGACTTCTGTAATTATAGAGTCAGCTATAAAACACTTTTTGTAGAAGACTTCTGTAGCTATACTGTCTGCTATAAAACACTATTTGTAGAAGACTTCTGTAATTATAGAGTTAGCTATATAACACTGTTTGTAAAAGACTTCTGTAAGTATGGATTCAGCCATATAACACTGTTTGTAGAAGACTTCTATAATTATAGAGGCAGCTTTATAACACTGTTCGTAGAAGACTTCTGTAAGTATAGAGTCAGCTATACAACTCTGTTTGTTGAAGACTTCTGTAGTTATAGAGTCAGCTATATCACTGTTTGTAGAAGACTTCTGTAGTTATAGAGTCAGCTATATCACTGTTTGCAGAATACTTCTGTAGTTATAGAGTCAGCTATATCACTGTCTGTAGAAGACTTCTGTAGTTATACAGTCAGCTATATCACTGTTTGTAGAAGACTTCTGTTGTTATAGAGTCAGCTATATAACACTGTTTGTAGAAGACGTCTGTAAGTATAGAATTAGCTATATCACTGTCTGTAGAAGACTTCTGTAAGTATAGAGTCAGCTATATCACTGTTGGTAGAAGACTTCATTAGTTATAGATTCAGCTATATAACTGTTTGTAGAAGACGTCTGTAGTTATAGAGTCAGCTATATGACTTTTTGTAGAAGACTTCTGTAGTTCTAGAGTCAGATATATATACCACTGTTTGTAGAAGACTTCTGTAGTTATAGGGTCAGCTATATCACTGTTTGTAGAAAACGTCTGTAGTTATAGAGTCAGCTATTTCACTGTTTGTAGAAGACTTCTGTAGTTATAGAGTTAGCTATATCACACTGTTTGTAGAAGACTTCTGTAGTTATAGAGTCAGCTATATAACACTGTTTGTAGAAGACGTCTGTAAGTATAGAGTTAGCTATATCACTGTCTGTAGAAGACTTCTGTAGTTATGGAGTCAGATATATACCACTGTTTGTAGAAGACTTCTGTAGTTATAGAGTCAGTTATATCACTGTTTGTAGACGACTTCTGTAGTTATAGAGTCAGCTATATCACTGTTTGTAGACGACTTCTGTAGTTATAGAGTCAGCTATATCACTGTTTGTAGAAGACTTCTGTAGTTATAGGGTCAGCTATATCACTGTTTGTAGAAAACGTCTGTAGTTATAGAGTCAGCTATTTCACTGTTTGTAGAAGACTTCTGTAGTTATAGAGTCAGCTATATAACACTGTTTGTAGAAGACGTCTGTAAGTATAGAGTTAGCTATATCACTGTCTGTAGAAGACTTCTGTAGTTATGGAGTCAGATATATACCACTGTTTGTAGAAGACTTCTGTAGTTATAGAGTCAGCTATATCACTGTTTGTAGAAAACTTCTGTAGTTATAGAGTCAGCTATATCACTGTTTGTAGAAGACTTCTGTAGTTATAGAGTCAGCTATATAACACTGTTATTAGAAGACTTCTGTAGTTATAGAGTCAGCTATATCACTATTGTAGAAGACTTCTGTTGTTATAGAGTCAGCTTTATCACTGTTTGTAGAAGACTTCTGTTGTTATAGGGTCAGCTAAATCACTGTTTGTAGACGACTTCTGTAGTTATAGAGTCAGCTATATCACTGTTTGTAGAAGACTTCTGTAGTTATAGAGTCAGCTATACCACTGTTTGTAGAAGACTTCTGTAGTTATAGAGTCAGCTATATCACTGTTTGTAGAAGACTTCTGTAGTTATAGAGTCAGCTATATCACTGTTTGTAGAAGACTTCTGTAGTTATAGAGTCAGCTATATAACACTGTTTTTAGAAGACTTCTGTAGTTATAGAGTCAGCTATATCACTATTGTAGAAGACTTCTGTTCTTATAGAGTCAGCTATATCACTGTTTGTAGAAGACTTCTGTTGTTATAGAGTCAGCTATATAACACTGTTTGTAGAAGACGTCTGTAAGTATAGGGTTAGCTATATCACTGTCTGTAGAAGACTTCTTTAAGTATAGAGTCAGCTATATCACTGTTTGTAGAAGACTTCTGTAGTTATAGAGTCAGCTATATAACACTGTTTGTAGAAGACTTCTGTAGTTATAGAGTCAGCTATATAACACTGTTTGTAGAAGAAGTCTGTAAGTATAGAGTTAGCTATATCACTGTCTGTAGAAGACTTCTGTAAGTATAGAGTCAGCTATATCACTGTCTGTAGAAGACTTCTGTAGTTATGAAGTCAGATATATACCACTGTTTGTAGAAGACTTCTGTAGTTATAGAGTCAGCTATATGACTTTTTGTAGAAGACTTCTGTAGTTATGGAGTCAGCTATATCACTGTTTGTAGACGACTTCTGTAGTTATAGAGTCAGCTATATCACTGTTTGTAGAAGACTTCTGTAGTTATAGAGTCAGCTATATCACTGTTTGTAGAAGACTTCTGTAGTTATAGAGTCAGCTATGTAACACTGTTTGTAGAAGACTTCTGTAGTTATAGAGTCAGCTATATCACTGTTTGTAGAAGACTTCTGTAGTTATAGAGTCAGCTATATAACACTGTTTGTAGAAGACTTCTGTAGTTATAGAGTCAGCTATATAACACTGTTTGTAGAAGACTTCTGTTGTTATAGAGTCAGCTGTATCACTGTTTGTAGAAGACTTCTGTTGTTATAGAGTCAGCTATATAACACTGTTTGTAGAAGACGTCTGTAAGTATAGAGTTAGCTATATCACTGTTTGTAGACGACTTCTTTAAGTATAGAGTCAGCTATATCACTGTTTGTAGAAGACCTCTGTAGTTATAGAGTCAGATATATACCACTGTTTGTAGAAGACTTCTGTAGTTATAGAGTCAGCTATATCACTGTTTGTAGAAGACTTCTGTAGTTATAGAGTCAGCTATATCACTGTTTGTAGAAGACTTCTGTAGTTATAGAGTCAGCTATATCACTATTGTAGAAGACTTCTGTTGTTATAGAGTCAGCTATATCACTATTGTAGAAGACTTCTGTTGTTATAGAGTCAGCTATATAACACTGTTTGTAGAAGACGTCTGTAAGTATAGGGTTAGCTATATCACTGTCTGTAGAAGACTTCTTTAAGTATAGAGTCAGCTATATCACTGTTTGTAGAAGACTTCTGTAGTTATAGATTCAGCTATATAACACTGTTTGTAGAAGACTTCTGTAGTTATAGAGTCAGCTATATAACACTGTTTGTAGAAGACGTCTGTAAGTATAGAGTTAGCTATATCACTGTGTGTAGAAGACTTCTGTAAGTATAGAGTCAGCTATATCACTGTTTGTAGAAGACTTCTGTAGTTATAGAGTCAGCTATATAACACTGTTTGTAGAAGACTTCTGTAGTTATAGAGTCAGCTATATAACACTGTTTGTAGAAGACGTCTGTAAGTATAGAGTTAGCTTTATCACTGTCTGTAGAAGACTTCTGTAGTTATGAAGTCAGATATATACCACTGTTTGTAGAAGACTTCTGTAGTTATAGAGTCAGCTATATGACTTTTTGTAGAAGACTTCTGTAGTTATGGAGTCAGCTATATCACTGTTTGTAGACGACTTCTGTAGTTATAGAGTCAGTTATATCACTGTTTGTAGAAGACTTCTGTAGTTATAGAGTCAGCTATATCACTATTGTAGAAGACTTCTGTAGTTATAGAGTCAGCTATATCACTGTTTGTAGAAGACTTCTGTAGTTATAGAGTCAGCTATATCACTATTGTAGAAGACTTCTGTAGTTATAGAGTCAGCTATATCACTGTTTGTAGAAGACTTCTGTAGTTATAGAGTCACCTGTATCACTGTTTGTAGAAGACTTCTGTAGTTATAGAGTCAGCTATATAACACTGTTTGTAGAAGACTTCTGTTGTTATAGAGTCAGCTATATCACTGTTTGTAGAAGACTTCTGTAGTTATAGAGTCAGCTATATAACACTGTTTGTAGAAGACTTCAGTAGTTATAGAGTCAGCTATATAACACTGTTTATAGAAGACTTCTGTTGTTATAGAGTCAGCTGTATCACTGTTTGTAGAAGACTTCTGTTGTTATAGAGTCAGCTATATAACACTGTTTGTAGAAGGCGTCTGTAAGTATAGAGTTAGCTATATCACTGTTTGTAGACGACTTCTTTAAGTATAGAGTCAGCTATATCACTGTTTGTAGAAGACCTCTGTAGTTATAGAGTCAGATATATACCACTGTTTGTAGAAGACTTCTGTAGTTATAGAGTCAGCTATATCACTGTTTGTAGAAGACTTCTGTAGTTATAGAGTCAGCTATATCACTGTTTGTAGAAGACTTCTGTAGTTATAGAGTCAGCTTTATCACTATTGTAGAAGACTTCTGTTGTTATAGAGTCAGCTATATAACACTGTTTGTAGAAGACGTCTGTAAGTATATGGTTACTAGTAGCTATATCACTGTCTGTAGAAGACTTCTTTAAGTATAGAGTCAGCTATATCACTGTTTGTAGAAGACTTCTGTAGTTATAGATTCAGCTATATAACACTGTTTGTAGAAGACTTCTGTAGTTATAGAGTCAGCTATATAACACTGTTTGTAGAAGACGTCTGTAAGTATAGAGTTAGCTATATCACTGTCTGTAGAAGACTTCTGTAAGTATAGAGTCAGCTATATCACTGTCTGTAGAAGACTTCTGTAGTTATAGAGTCAGCTATATAACACTGTTTGTAGAAGACTTCTGTAGTTATAGAGTCAGCTATATAACACTGTTTGTAGAAGACGTCTGTAAGTATAGAGTTAGCTTTATCACTGTCTGTAGAAGACTTCTGTAGTTATGAAGTCAGATATATACCACTGTTTGTAGAAGACTTCTGTAGTTATAGAGTCAGCTATATGACTTTTTGTAGAAGACTTCTGTAGTTATGGAGTCAGCTATATCACTGTTTGTAGACGACTTCTGTAGTTATAGAGTCAGTTATATCACTGTTTGTAGAAGACTTCTGTAGTTATAGAGTCAGCTATATCACTATTGTAGACGACTTCTGTAGTTATAGAGTCAGCTATATCACTGTTTGTAGAAGACTTCTGTAGTTATAGAGTCAGCTATATCACTATTGTAGAAGACTTCTGTAGTTATAGAGTCAGCTATATCACTGTTTGTAGAAGACTTCTGTAGTTATAGAGTCACCTGTATCACTGTTTGTAGAAGACTTCTGTAGTTATAGAGTCAGCTATATAACACTGTTTGTAGAAGACTTCTGTTGTTATAGAGTCAGCTATATCACTGTTTGTAGAAGACTTCTGTTGTTATAGAGTCAGCTATATAACACTGTTTGCAGAAGACGTCTGTAAGTAAAGAGTTAGCTATATCACTGTCTGTAGAAGACTTCTTTAAGTATAGAGTCAGCTATATCACTGTTTGTAAAAGACTTCTGTAGTTATAGAGTCAGATATATACCACTGTTTGTAGAAGACTTCTGTAGTTATAGATTCAGATAAATAACACTGTTTGTAGAATACTTCTGTAGTTATATAGTGCGCTATATAACACTGTTTGTAGAAGACGTCTGTAAGTATAGAGTTAGCTATATCACTGTCTGTAGAAGACTTCTGTAAGTATAGAGTCAGCTATATCACTGTCTGTAGAAGACTTCTGTAGTTATAGAGTCAGCTATATAACACTGTTTGTAGAAGACTTCTGTAGTTATAGAGTCAGCTATATAACACTGTTTGTAGAAGACGTCTGTAAGTATAGAGTTAGCTTTATCACTGTCTGTAGAAGACTTCTGTAGTTATGAAGTCAGATATATACCACTGTTTGTAGAAGACTTCTGTAGTTATAGAGTCAGCTATATGACTTTTTGTAGAAGACTTCTGTAGTTATGGAGTCAGCTATATCACTGTTTGTAGACGACTTCTGTAGTTATAGAGTCAGTTATATCACTGTTTGTAGAAGACTTCTGTAGTTATATAGTCAGCTATATCACTATTGTAGAAGACTTCTGTAGTTATAGAGTCAGCTATATCACTGTTTGTAGAAGACTTCTGTAGTTATAGAGTCAGCTATATCACTATTGTAGAAGACTTCTGTAGTTATAGAGTCAGCTATATCACTGTTTGTAGAAGACTTCTGTAGTTATAGAGTCACCTGTATCACTGTTTGTAGAAGACTTCTGTAGTTATAGAGTCAGCTATATAACACTGTTTGTAGAAGACTTATGTTGTTATAGAGTCAGCTATATCACTGTTTGTAGAAGACTTCTGTTGTTATAGAGTCAGCTATATAACACTGTTTGCAGAAGACGTCTGTAAGTATAGAGTTAGCTATATCACTGTCTGTAGAAGACTTCTTTAAGTATAGAGTCAGCTATATCACTGTTTGTAAAAGACTTCTGTAGTTATAGAGTCAGATATATACCACTGTTTGTAGAAGACTTCTGTAGTTATAGATTCAGATAATTAACACTGTTTGTAGAAGACTTCTGTAGTTATATAGTGCGCTATATAACACTGTTTGTAGACGACTTCTGTAATTATAGAGTCAGCTATAAAACACTATTTGTAGAAGACTTCTGTAGTTATAAAGTCAGCTATATAACACTTTTTGTAGAAGACTTCTGTTATTATAGAGTCAGCTATATAACACTGTGTGTAGAAGACTTCTGTTATTATATATTCAGCTATATAACACTGTTTGTAGAAGACTTCTATAATTATAGAGTCAGCTATAACACACTATTTGTAGAAGACTTCTGTAGTTATACAGTCTGCTATATAACACTGTTTGTAGAAGACTTCTGTAATTATAGAGTCAGCTTTATAACACTGTTTGTAGAAGACTTCTGTAATTATAGAGTCAGCTATATAACACTGTTTGTAGGAGACTTCTGTAATTATAGAGTCAGCTATATAACACTGTTTGTAGAAGACTTCTGTAATTATAGAGTTAGCTATATAACACTGTTTGTAGAAGACTTCTGTAGTTATATAGTGCGCTATATAACACTATTTGTAGACGACTTCTGTAATTATAGAGTCAGCTTTAAAACACTATTTGTAGAAGACTTCTGTAATTATAGAGTCAGATATATACCACTGTTTGTAGAAGACTTCTGTAATTATAGAGTCAGCTATATAACACTGTGTGTAAAAGACTTCTGTTATTATATATTCAGCTATATAACACTATTTGTAGAAGATTTCTATGATTATAGAGTCAGCTGTATAACACTGTTTGTAGAAGACTGCTGTAAGTATAGAGTCAGCTATGTAACACTGTTTGTTGAAGACTTCTATAGTTATAGAGACAGCTATATAACACTGTTTGTAGAAGACTTCTGTAGTTATAGAGTCAGCTATATAACACTGTTTGTAGAAGACTTTTGTAATTATAGAGTCAGCTATATAACACTGTGTGTAGAAGAATTCTGTAATTATAGAGTCAGCTATATAACACTGTTTGTAGAAGACTGCTGTAGTTATAGAGTCAGCCATATAAAACTGTTTGTGGAAGACTTCTGTAATTATAGAGTCAGCTATATAACACTGTTTGTAGAAGACTTCTGTATTTATAGAGTCAGCTATATAACACTGTTTGTAGAAGACTTCTGTAATTATAGAGTCAGCTATATAACACTGTTTGTAGAAGACTTCTGTAATTATAGAGTCTGCTATATAACACTGTTTGTAGAAGACTTCTGTAATTATAAAGTCAGCTGTATAACACTGTTTGTAGAAGACTGCTGTAGTTATAGAGTCAGCCATATAAAACTGTTTTTGGAAGACTTCTGTAATTATAGAGTCATCTGTATAACACTGTTTGTAGACGACTGCTGTAGTTATAGAGCCAGCCATATAACACTGTTTGTAGAAGACTTCTGTAGTTATAGAGTTTACTGTATAACACAGTTTGTAGAAGACTTCTTTAATTATAGAGTCAGTCATATAAAACTGCTTGTAGAAGACTTCTGTAATTTGGGTATCCAGTAGAGTGAACGAAAATCAAATGCTTCATCTTTGGTCCAAATTCCAAAGTTACATACATTTGAATTACACACATTACTTTAAACATTGTACAACATATATTACTGTCCATAAACACACGAACGTTTGGAGCAACGTTCATCTAAAATGATAAATAAAGAATTTCTTATTCGACAATTTCCTAATTCCGTTTTTATCATAAAGTTAAATCTTTGTGTGTTCCATTAAAGTTATAGAGGTATTGGGTTTTATATTTGTCTGTTGGTGCAGTTTAGGTTTAAAATGATTGCCATTTAATAATTCAAGAACTCAGTGTTTAATGTTACAGATATTAAGCATGTTTTGTATTGAGAAATCACGAAGAAATGAAATAAATGACGTGGCAAATGGCAAAATCGTGAAACATATATTGTATTTTATATTAGTAATACGGATACATGACGACTATAATTGAATGAAGAGTTCTGAAATTAATATAAGATTGTTTCTACACTCAACCCATTTAATAGTTCCCCCCTCTCTCTCTCTCTCTCTCTCTCTCTCTCTCTCTCTCTCTCTTTGTGCCTGTTCTGTCTGTGCGCGTGTGTGTGTAAAGCGACATTATTTTTTATGAATGGTTGCCATCTTGAATTTATTACACGTATCAATAACAAATGATGTCAATTTATATTCTTACCTTTATATGATTTCTAAATGTACAATAACTTATAACACAGGTTCAGGTATATAAATGTAAACTCCGTCAAGTGCGATAGTGCCAATGCATAAAATATTTTGGAGCGAGAAAACACAAAAGGATCTTAACACAAAAGCAAATCAGCCTATTATAACTTCTACTTTGTTCAACCTAAGTTTAAATGCAATTAAATAATTTACCGACCGTGCGAGACCTTCGTGGGTGGTGAATGTCGTTTAACATCCCCGTAGTAGTAGTCTTTAAAAAACAGTTTTTGTAATGAGTGCAGTCGGATTTCCGTAATGCCTAGTCAGCAACCTGTTCAAAAGACTTCACATTTCTGATTATTTTAGATAGCCATGAAAAGCCCCTTAAAAGGTCGTTTAATTTTGGTCCATAAATATCAAAGGTCCAAGCAAAATCTGCTTACGAGGACACATCAGTACACGTTTTTGATAAAGGAAGACAGGTTTCTCAAATCAGGATGTGTGCTATGTATAAAAATATGAAATACAGAGTGAACCGACATATTGTCGAGGAAGGAGAGATCTACAAAGGTTAGAAAGTACTTGTTCATACACAGACATATGACCTTGCCATTCAGACAGGTTATTGTACGAATATAATGAGAGTAATCATAGAACATGCATGAATGTAGCAGAATACAATATTGACATAACTGCAAACAACAGATGAACATGTTATTAATATTATGATTGAATGAATAATGCAACTCGTGTGTATCAAGGACAAATTCTTTATTGATACCTCTCTGACCTAGGACACAGGTTCAGGTCTTATTCCAAACGAATCATTAGTATTCAATTCTAGAGTGTACTTAAATATTGGCCAACTAGAAAGAAAACAATGGAAGTATTTTTCTATATAAAACATAAACGGTTATCATTATCTTGCTCACACTGTTTTCAAAATAGAAGACACTCCTGTGATGTTTAAGTGATTTATATTTTTGAACTTTGTTTCTTGTGCAATGCCTGACATATTCTACTTTTTTCACTTTTAAAAAAAATAATTGCTCTCAAAGGAGTCTTCTTAACTAAATAACTTCATTATGCAACATCCTTGAAATATTTTGACGTGCAAATTTACATGTGAACATTTCAGAGAGCAACTGTGTTGCATATTCACATTAACCTATTTTTAGGACATTAGCTTAATCAAATTAATTATCTTTAGAAATATTGGGTAAAACAGGTAAAAATGAGATCTAGAGTCAACGACTTTTAGTCCAATGATCTTCAAAGGTTGCTCGTCGCTTAACTGTACGGCATGAAGATAAGCTATTTTTTTTGTTTAAAAATATATGTGGAATGCCAAATTTCATATAAAAGTCCCAAACAGCATTAGTATCAAGTTAGAATTATTGTCGGATACGTTTTTGGACTTTTACCAGAAAATGGTCGACATAAAGATATAAACAGTTAAATAGAAATTGACTCGCTGTAGTTGGCTAGTTACCGGTCTATACAATATAAAATGCAAAATATGACTAGTAAGTCGCAGATACAATGTAAAACGTATACTTCTCTTCTATGTCGTCGATAAAAATATTTAACTTGGCAGGTTAGTCGTCGTCAATAAAATGAAAAATTTACACTCTTCTAGTATGTGGTCGATACAATTGATACAATGTTAAATGTGCACTTGTCTAGTTTATTAGCAATGTTAAATTTATACTTGGATACTTGGCTAATATGTCGTCGATACAATGTACAATATATACTTGCCTGGTAAGTTCCCGATACAATGTCAAATGTACACTTGGCTAGTTTGTTAGCAATGTTAAATGTATACTTGGATACTTGGCTAATATGTACAATATATACTTGCCTAGTAAGTTCTCGATACAATGTCAAATGTACACTTGGCTAGTTTGTTGGCAATGTAAAATGTCAAATGTGTACTGGGCTAGTATGTCGTCTATATAATATCGTGAAATGTAAACTTAACTTGTTTTGTCGCCAATACAATGTAAACTAGACTAGGTAGTCGTTGATAGAACAAAAAGTTAAATCGATACTGCTTACCTATATTTTGTCATTGCACAAGGCCATAAGTTTCTCAGACTGTTTGTTACGTCTTTACGTCTTTTCTTAGGGTTCTTTGTTGTGTTTTCCATGGTATGGAAACGCATATTAGTCACAAGTTGGTCAGTTGTCAACTCAACTTAACGACAAAAACAAGTGGGAAAATTGCATTATTATAAACAAGTGTTTGATCAATAATTCAACTTGCCGACTTACGACACGTTGCATTGATGAATTCTTCAGAACAAGTGCACAAACCAAAAAGTACACAAAGCATCCTTGTGTCCTAGTAAACTTTGCCATGTGTGCACTTGTTGAATTGGACTTTTCTTTCTATCTTAAAAAAGTAAACTTTCCAAGACAATTTTTGTCACTTGTCGTGTTTTTCTCGCCTTTCCGAATTCGTGAAAGTTTGCTTGTATTCAAAGACTGCACAAGAGAACTTTTTAAATGTCAATTTGTACTGAAAAACAGTCAATGTTTACTAACAAAATGTCAACCTGTCCTCAAAATATGCGTTTATTCACATGTTTTTATGTTTACAGGTGACCCAGTTTAAGAGCAAACATAATAATATAATATTTGAACACGCGGTTTATGGTGTCTCATTGAGACCAACTCATTATCAGTATTTAAGATCTAGCAAAATCATTGGCAAATGGCAATCAAATATATGTCATACTTTTAGATTTTCTAAAGCATTTGAAAAAGTCCCTCAGCAAAGATTAGCTCACAAATGATATTTTTACGGTATTAGGAATCAAAACTTAAACTGGATAACAGATTTTTTTAGCTGACAGGCAACAGCAGGTACTTTTAAATGGTGTTAAATTTTCTAAATTAGCTGTTGACTCTGGTGTTCCCTAGGGAACAGTGTAAGGCCCCACATTATTTTTACTATCTATTAATGACTTACCAGAACATGTAACTTGGAATGCAAGACTTTTTGCAGTTGACTGCTTATTAAATAGAAATGTAAATAATAATTCTGATGCACAATTATTTCAAAATGACTTATCTTGTTTAGTGCAATGGGAACAGGACTGGCAGATGAATTTTAATCCGGAAAAAATGTTATGTAATACATCCCCTTGACTGGGGAACACATAAATAATATTACCTGTAAAGCAAATAAAACCTTAGGCTTTCTTCGTAGAAATTTAAAAAAAAACTGCACACGTAAGGTTAAAAATCACTTGTCCGTCCAGTCGTCGAATTCTCTTCCCCAGTTTGGGATCCTTACAAATAGCACCACACATTCAAGTTGAGCAGATTCCGCGTAAAGCAGCCAGACTTCTATAAATATTCTTTTTATCCAAACAGCATCTTTGACTGTAATTCACTACTTGAAGCAATAGGTATGTCTGAAACCCTGAAATCCTTCAAAAGTGGCATATACACTCTAACATTTGAAGGATGCACGCCAACTTATTAAACCACCAAAGCCACTGTACATTATGTATATATGTTATTCAATAGACTATTTCACTTCATTGTTTATAGTAATTTTAATTAAGTCCATATGTACATAGCACACCAGTTCCGGGAAGTTTAATACTCCTACCTAGGAGTCTACTCCCGTATTCGAAAGAAAAGATCCGAAGAAGTTTTATTGGCTTTCAAGATGAGCTCCATCAGCAGTTTTTTAATAATGACTTTAACTTTTTCGGGCAATTTAGTTAATATGTTTGGCTCTGTTACTGTATGATAAAAGTTAGAAAATATTTTGGCGGGGAAAAATGTATTGATTTGTTTGCACATAAAAAGGGGAAAACGGTTGTTGATAAAATATAGTTGGTGTTGTATGTGATGTAGAATGTCTATGTTTATCCATTCAATTTCGATGCATTATTACAGTGTATTTCTTAAAAAATTCTACAGAATAGGTATTACTTGTATTGTTTAGAAAGATTTGGCGGTGCTTAGATTTGATTTTGCATATGGCCAGATTATTCAAATTTATCATGTTGGAAACT
Organism: Mytilus californianus; assembly: GCF_021869535.1. Taxonomy (NCBI): domain Eukaryota; kingdom Metazoa; phylum Mollusca; class Bivalvia; order Mytilida; family Mytilidae; genus Mytilus; species Mytilus californianus. The sequence goes on from NW_026262668.1 coordinate 126,797,376, forward strand.
GCACCCGGTGTTCTGTCTTTATAATCATTATAGACAAATCTGGCTGCCTTACGCTGTATCTGTTGTTGTTACTTCATATAGACTGATAAACTAAATCCGTTGGATATGTACTGCATGATTGATACTTTAATCAGGGCGAACATGATTTATTTATTAGTTGTAAATGGCTTTGAACTAGCATTCAGCAAATGCGAGTACTCTTATTTCGGTGCTTTGTGTCTATTGTTACCGATCTTCATAGTTAAGACATTTGCTACGGATTTTTACAGTTTGTTCTTAAGTTGTGCAAATACACCACTGTCCCAGGGGAGGGTTGAGCGCTCACAAACATGTTTACCAACGCCACATTCTTTATGAGCCTGTCCCAAGTCAGGAGCCTGTAGTTCAGTGGATGACATTGGTTAATGTCTGTCATATTTGTCTTCATTTTAAGTGCTAATACATTCACATTAAAGGACAAATGAAAATAAATGTAAGAAGTGTAATTTTTCTTCAAAACTCAATCTACATTCCAAAAAATAGTGAACTAGTTGACCCCTATTGAGTAGTTTTATAATCTTCTTATATTCTAATATAACATGGCTTTCATTGTATATTTTTAAACAAACGCGTTAAAGTACGAGCTGTCATGTTTATTAATTAGAAAACTATCAAATTTTCTGCTAAATTCCAACTGGAACACAAATATAGGCAAATCAAAAATAACAAATAAATACATGTACACATATTTACCTACTATTTGAATTGACAGAACTGTTGGCTTATCAATTTTATAAATTAAGGCAATTTTACTCTATATGTGATATTTTTTTCCTTCAATTTTGATATTTTTTTTTATCAGATTCCATTATTACGACGTCATCATTACTAAAACTGGTGACAACAGGATATTGATCGTTTATAATCGCACCAACAGTAAACTCCCTTTTAAATTGGATCTCTCCGTAAATATGCAATTTGGTTAAATACCAGGCGGAGACCAGACTAATTTATATTGTATTTATCCGTAAATAGTTTTTTAGCACGTAGGTTTGAATTTACCGCGCCTTTTCTGATGCATTTTACAAACCCCATTTTTTTCAAGCCTCGTTTGAGTGGACCATGCTTTCAAACAGTACTTTGCTCATGGCTGCACGCTAAACAAATTTGCTAGCTTTCCCACCCACCCTCCCAGTAGCATTACTAAGAGTATTGCGTGATAACTGCTGCTATTTTTAGCCATATTACAGACTTTTGTTACACATATATTACTAGTATTTGGACTTTTTTGTTACATGTACTTGCTTGTTATATGATAGGGATATGTATGTTATTGGAGGTTTATTTGCTTGGTGGTACCAAGCTCAAATAAATATTGCCATACGTAGTTTTGTTACTATACCAAGTAAGGTAAATTTAATGTATTGACTTCCAATATCATCGGGTATTTAAATGGTTTATGACGGCGTCGCAGTGCTGAGGGAAACTTTTGGATGTCGACCATTCACTGTAAGAGGAAAGCTAAGTCATTATATCAGATTGAAAATAGTTAGTTTTATTGTATGAGATGTATGCTGAATAAATATTGCAATTGCGGCATCATTGTTCTCGATATAATATTTTGGCCACTCTGAGAAATACGTTTTTCAACAATAATTTGAACAGCTGGCGACTGACTATCAAAGTTTCGACTTGGAACATGCACTTTGAAAATGAAGGCAACGAAAACGAATGAACCAGTCGTTATATGCAACAAATCACCTGCTGGTCTTATTCATTAATGCTCCCAAGGTTCTTTTCCGTTTCATCATTTTACATGCTTGATTTTAGAATAAATGCACATGAATATAATGAATAAATAAAGTGTGCACGATCGCATCATTTACAGATGTTGCATTAACAGTGTAAACAGCATCCATTTAAACATGATTGATTTGTTTATTGCCATACTTACATTTTACATGATATTAAAATAGTCTTATATACGCCAAGGAACTGCTTAGCTTAAGAATGCTTATTATATATGAAATTTATATTACCAATCTGAAATCATTTAAAAATCTATTAATCAAATAACCTTTTTTTTTTCATTGTGAATAAACATAGATTTAATTCTTGAAACTGTAATTTCCAGCTGATTAGATAATATTGAAGATTTGGCACCTGATATCATATTGTAATTTAGTTGACAGATAATTATGGTTGTTTAACTCTAATAAAATTGAGAATGGAAATGGGGAATGTGTCAAAGAAACAACAACCCGACCATAGAGCAGACAACAGCCGAAGGCCACCAATGGGTCTTATATGCAGCGAGAAACTCCCGCACCCGGAGGCGTCCTTCAGCTGGCCCCTAAACAAATATGTATACTAGTTCAGTGATAATGGACGTCATACTAAATGTCCATTATCAAGGCTGTTCATAGGGTTATTTGTTGCTTGCATACATGTTACCATTACAATTTTATCAGTGACCTAGGTTAGATGAGAAACCAAGTATATTTAATATACCAGGAAATAATAAATACTCGTGTTATCGTTTTCTACAGTCATAAGAGTGTTTAAAACCAATAAACCAACCGTTGTAGCCAGTTTTCACAATATTATGTCTGATTAACTAAAACTATTGCTAAAAAAAGACATTTTCGTTTTTTTATATCTGTCATTAAAACTGGTACCATATCTCCTTTACCTGTGTATGGAAAATTGGCGCTTATTAAATCATGTCTAATAGCATTGTACTAAGGATGTTTGACTGTTACCTCATACTGATTATTTCAGAATGACTATTCCCGTGTTCTAACATGAACAAGATGGGTATATTAAAGGTAAATGTATAATAGATCATATCAGTACACTATCATCTGTTATTGAAACTAGAAGAAAATATAAATTGTCAACTTTTGTATCTTTCATTGATTTTAAGAAAGCTTACGATTCTATTGATACAGAATTGATATTGAATAAATTGAAAAACCTCAGTGTTAGTACAAAATGTATGTATGCTTTAAAGACTATTTATTCAAATATTGAATGCTGTGTCAGATTAAATGCCGGGTAACATGACTGAATGGTTCAGTATTAATATTGGTTTGAAACAAGAATGTGTATTGTCAACAGTAATGTTTAATATTTAATTAATGATATTTAGTTGTTAAACATTGGTATTAATATTGATGGTGAAAAATGATCAAACATGCTTTATGCCGATGACATAGTTTTATTAGCAGATAATGCTGAAGATTTACAAAAAAATAGTATAGATGTTTTAAATGTATGGTGTAATCATAATAGCTTAAAAGTAAATTGAAGAAAATCAAGGGTGATGCATGATAGAAATCCTTCTGTAGCCGTGAAAATATTGAGTATGTTTTAAGTTACCAATACTTAGGTTTATTGTTAACAGAGTTTTTAGACTACCAATTAATGGCAAAAGATGTAGTCAGGTCAGCAAGTAGGGCATTATGCCTACTTATTGTTGAATGTGAAGCATATACGAAAATAAATAGATATGGTATGATTGCCAATGAGAAATATGTGACAGTGAAAATTTAAGTGCAACTTCATGCCTCAACAGCTGCATTCTAACTTTAATAATTTAAAGAAATTTGTATTATTTGTTTCAAATTATTATGTTTTATATATGAACGTTTTAGTATGAAAATCTGTTATACAATATTTATGAATCAGTATAATTTCAACACTTGTTGACAGGTTCTAAGAAAACTAAACTACAAAATTGCTCTTGTTTATGTAGATGACATTTTGATATTTAGCAAGTCCTTTGAGGATCATTTGAAACATCTCCGGTTGGTTTTTAATAGACTCATTTCTGCAGGTCTTACTCTCAAGCCCAGCAAATGTCGTTTTGCTCGTCCCGAGGTGATCTATCTTGGTCATAAGATTTCAAAAAAAGGAGTTCAGGCAGATATTTCTAAAGTAGAAGCTGTGGAGTCGTTTCCTGTCCCGAAAACTGAAAAGAATGTTCGATCCTTTCTTGGCATAACAAACTATCACAGGAAGTTCATTAAAGGGTATAGTCACATTGCAACGCAACTAAATAGACTCCTCAGAAAAGATGTTCCATTTGAATGGTCAGAAAAGTGCCAAAAGGCATTTGACCAACTCAAACAATCTCTTTGCTCATCACCTATATTGGCTTATCCTAATATGTCAAGACCATTTATTCTCACTACTGATGCCAGCGGCTCAGCTATTGCTTACATATTGGGTCAATTGGACTCTGAAGATCGAGAAAGAGTGATTGCATATGGAGGTCGTTCTTTGTCTGAAGGTGAAAAGGCCTGGCCAATTAGTGAATTGGAATGTCTTGCTGTTCTTGAAGGAATCAAGACCTATCATGTTTACTTGGCAAACAGTCATTTCAAAGTCTGTACTGATCACCATTCACTCAAGTGGTTAAGTTCTATCAAGCAGCCAACAGGTCGTTTAGCAAGATGGTCAGTTCTATTGCAAGGTTATAGTTTTGATATCTGTTATCGGGAAGGCAATAAAAATGGAAATGCTGATGGTCTGTCTAGAAGAGAATACTCTGTTTCTCAGTCCTCTTTAGAGCCTGAAGACGCTATCCCCTCTGTAGATGTAAACCTAGTTTCAGTTGAACAAGAAACAAATGAACATTTACAAGTAACTTTTCTGTACAATTCTTGTAATTTACCAACCCCAACTATCATGGAAATCACCACTGGCAATGGCACAGAACAACCAGTTCCAAGCACTAATGAAAAACACCCAGAACAAATTACTGAAGTTATACCAGAGAACGTTGATGAATCCCAAAAGGAATGTCACGATTTCAAACACATTTATGCTTATTTTGAAACAGGTGTCCTTCCACAAGATAAAAGTTGGCAACAAAAGTTTTCTTAGAAGCTAGTCAATATGCCTTACTAGATGGTATCTTGTTCCATTTCTATCAACCAAGTACAAGAGGTAGAAAAAAAGATATCTTTGTTAGACAACTTGCTTGTCCTCGTCAGTTTCGAAATGACCATCTTAAATCTTATCATGAATTGGGACACTTTGGCTTTGACAGAACTTATCTGGCTATCAAACAAAAGTACTTCTTTCCTGGAATGTATCAAGCAGTCGCAGATTTCATTCGTGGTTGTGATTCTTGTCAGAGAGCAAAGCCACATGCTCATGCTAAAAGAGTTCCTTTAACTCCCATGCCTATTCTGGACACTTTTTCACGATGGCACATTGATCTAATTGGTCCCTTCAAAGAGACAAAATTGGGTCATAAATATATCCTTATTGTGGTTTGTGCTTTTAGTAACTGGACAGAGGCCTTTCCAGTTAGGTCAGAAACTGCTGCAGACATTGCAGAGGTTCTTCACAAAGAAATCTTCTCTCGTTATGGAAGTTGTTCTAGTTTGGTCTCAGATCGTGGCCAAGGGTTCATGAGTAAGCTTGTGGCAGCGGTTACACAAATTTACAATGTGAAACACTATTTCACAAGTTCTTACCATCCACAGACAAATTCTGTCGCTGAACGCACCAACAAAACAGTTATTCAATGCTTAAAAACTATCGTAGATGAAAATCAGTCAAATTGGGCTGAACTTCTTCCTGGAATACTAATGGCTTTTCGAATGTCTCCTTCAGCATCCTCTGAATTTTCTCCTTATCACTACTCTTTGGCAAAGAAATGAACTTACCAGTAGACCATACTCTTCTTCCAAAAACTGACTTAAACAAAAACCTGAAATATCACATTGAAAATATTCTTGATTGTCTGAAGATAGCCAAAAGATGTGCAACTGACAATCTTCAATACTCACAGGAGAGGCAAAAGTCACAGTATGACAAGAATACTGCATTGCCACAGTTTGAAATACAGGACTTGGTCCTTATTCACAATCCTAAAGTTCCAGTTGGCCTATCTTCTAAGCTTCATAGGAAAACAATGGTCCTTTCTACGTAGTTGCAAAAGGACCTCACCACACATTCAAGTTGCGTCGTTGTGAAGATAATAAGCTTTTAAAAAGCATGATAAATTCAAACAGATTGAAGAAATACATTCCCCCAGATCATCGCCCAGATCAAAACGCTCCTCCCCCAGATGAACCCCGCCCAGACCCCCGAAGAACAGAACAACCAAATTTTCAAGAGCCAGAACCCAATCTTGACAATAGTCAAAATAGTCAAACCAATATACAAGATAGTGATGAACCAGTTGAAGATAATGCAAAACAATTTTATGACATTGAAAAACTTCTACAACGTAGAAAGTACAAGGGTGAACCTCAGTTCTTAGTCAAGTGGGTTGGTTTCAAGGAAAAAACATGGGAACCAGAACAGAATCTTCCCATTCAATTAGTTCGTCTATTCCTGGCGACCAAACTCAAGGAGGTAAAAGAAGAAAAGGGTCTATTAGGGACGCTGGTCTACAGGACCCAACAGTTTAAATAGTCATGTTACAGTCAGATTTCTAGGTCAATTAACTCATCCATTGAGTTCATTATAGCCAAAATTGTTCAGTTCTTTCAATTTGGTTGTATTTTCAAAATACATGCATATGATAAATTCATATAAAATGATAATACTCCATAGTAAAATTGTATTTCTCTTATGCACCCTTAGTATCTACACATGGACTTGGCATAATTTAAACTCATCTACTCTAGATATTCTTCAATCTTTTGTTTCTGTGTGGTGTTTGTCAAAATTATGAGGTTTCTCATATAAATAGTGCTATGAGGGAAGAGCTCTCCCTTAACCGACTCACACTACACATCTCTTTACATTCTTTCTTTGTTTTCTTTAGGTGCTTTGAGTTATGCCACAGTTTTTTCATGGATTCTCTTGGTTGGCATATATGACGTAAATGCAGATAAAGAAGTACAGATGCACCGCATCAACTATGGAGTAACTTTTGCTAAGGAAGCAAACATTGTTTTCGGTAGTGAAAATTGGCTTCACACTTTTGAGATACCTCTTTCACACAAGATATCGTCAGTCCAGTTCCCAAGATGTGATATAGTGCACCAAAATTGTCATATTCTCAATCAAGTAATTTCACAGCTATCAGCTGTCCGAACAGGAGTCACAGCAAATATTAATAACACTATAGATGTTATTCATAGATTAGTTAAGAAAGCAGATTTCAACTTAGATACCCGTTCCCAGAGTAGAAGCAAAAGAGGGCTTTTTGATTTTATAGGATCTATTTCTCGTTCTTTATGTGGAACAGCTACAGTAAAAGATGTCCAAAAGCTTGCAAGACATATCATTATATTGGCTGAAAGAAACAATAAATTCGCAAAAGCATTGTCACACCATGATGAAGAGTTATCATCATTCATGACAAATACTGACAGTCGTTTCAGTAACATGATGCGTGGTATTCAGAAAAATTATGACAGTATCCAAAATGTAACTTTTGAAACTGCAAAATTTGTCGCTCACTTTGAAGATGTTAGTCTTAAGTTATCCAACCTGTTTATTGATCAAATGAATGATAGTTCTGTAATTATAATATATTTAGAGGAATTGCACATTGGTATTCATGAAATGGTGAAAGGAAAATTATCCCCCTTTCTTATTTCACCCAATATACTTAATAATGCTATTAAGCACATTAAACTTATTCTTAGTGACAAGTTTAAAGGTTTTTATCTTCTAAACTCAGATCCTGCATACTATTACTCAGAATGTAGCATGTTGTTTGCCAGAAAACATTCAACTTTGTATGTAACCTTAAAGTTTCCTATATCTACTTTTGCTTTTCCACTGTATTTATACAAGATAACTTCATATCCAGTTCCTGTAAATGTTACAAGTACCCATGCAACCCACATATTAGATTTACCCGAATATTTTGTCGTTACACATAATAATCAATATTATGCATCACTGTCTTTTGATAAGTTGAGATCTTGTTCTGGAACAAACACATTATATTGTTCTCATAGTTTGCCTCTAGTGTCAGCTGTCAAAACTAATTGTATATCGTCATTATATTTCAACTCAAAATCAGATATTCACAAACAATGTGATTTTAGATTTCTGTTAAACACAATACAACCTTCAATCGAACAAATTTTTGACAACACACTTTTAGTTTATAAAACAAACACACTAGCGTTTGAGTGTCAGAACAAACACAGCATTGTGAAAGGCTGCAATTTTTGCTGCATTCACATTCCATGCAGATGTTCCTTATCTACCGACTCAATTTTTGTTCCTAAGAAAATAGAACAATGTCAAAATAACACAGACACTATAACCGTATTAAATCCAGTGAATCTTGCACCTATTCAACATTTCTTTTCACATGAAACATACAATTCTATTTTAGGAGATACTGTTTTTACTTAACCCATAAACATAGACATTCCGAAAATACATATTTTTAACCACACATTTTCAAACATTTTGGCACAGGATAAGATTTTACACCTCAGTTTGAAAAGAATTGCAAAGACAACAAAAAAAGAACGCACAGTATTTACATCACTGTCTGAACCACTTCTTGATGGTAAAATTACAGTAGACAATTCATGGCTTGATCTCAGTACAATTCTTGCTATTGCAGCATTAGGTCTGTCATCCATTTTAGCAATCGTATGCTTCACACTTGTCAACAAAGTTCGCATCCTCACAGCCACAGTACTTCTTTTACAAAAGATTCCACAGGCACAAAGTACCTCTATTGCGTCAACAATTCCAACATTTATTTACAAACAAATTTCAAAAACTACAACTCCAAGTACCATTGAAAAACATTTTTAACACTCAGTGCAATCCATGGCCTTTTGTTATATTATCCATACTAACTACAATCACATTAACAATTTTTACAGTCTATTTTTACAAAAGGTCTACAAATAACAATCATACAAAAGTCGTTCTCGAAATCACAAATGGATTATCATGCATCACCATACAAATAGTCAAGTTATCACTTTGTCCTACAGATTGGGACATAACGGTACCAGATACAATTACCAATATGAGAATTTCAGGATTTTTCATTACAAGGTTACATGCAGACTGGCATGATTTTTGTATTCGTGGGACCAATACAAAACATGAAATACCACTACCTCAATACATTTCAATTAACCCATACACTGCGAGGAAAATACGAAAAATATTAAACACACCATTCTTTTGCCACATTTTGCTCACACATCACAACCATTTTATGATATTGAAATAGGAAATATAATTTATTTAAACCTGTATGCAACAGAACAATGCCTTTTTGTATTTTTCATGACTTATGGTAAACTCTCAAAATAGCTTGTGTAAAATGTCTTTCTTACAAAAAGGGGAAATAATTATTTTTAATTTTGGATTTATCTACAATTTTATTTTTCTTCGGGGTCGAAGAAATTTTCGACCGGTGGGAAATATGTGACAGTGAAAATTTAAGTGCAACTTCATGCCTCAACAGCTGCATTCTAACTTTAATAATTTAAAGAAATTTGTATTATTTGTTTCAAATTATTATGTTTTATATATGAACTTTTTAGTATGAAAATCTGTTATACAATATTTATGAATCAGTATAATTTAAAGTAAATTATATTATCTCATTACTTAATACTAATAGCCACAGAAATTAACATTTATAATCTTTAGCAATTTATCTAAAGACACAGGACAATAGATATAAATAAGTTTTATCTGGATAAAGTGATATTACGTAATCTTGGGTCATTTACTTATTTACGAATCTCAATAATTCGTTTTATGTCAAGAAAAGTTAAGGTGAGATTTTTGTTAGCGTCCCCCTATATGACATGGGGCCAGCCAAAGGATATTTTTTAATTAAACCTTTTGTTAGCTTTCAAAGTAAACCTTGTCGAACCTCACCTGAAAACTAAGCAGGAAATGTTGTTAACAAGCGTCCGTGTTGGTCAGTTTCATTCCGACCAGCACTGAATAAAGTTGTATTCTTAAAAGCTTGTTTTCATTACAGGTGAGTGTTCAATATTTTTTTAGTATTTTTCATATGATATTTTAGTTTATTCAAATACAAAGTTACTTAGATCCAAAATCATTAATTGAGCATTTTTATAAAGAATTAAGCCTTTGTTTTATTCAAATGTTTGGTCAAGTTACAAAGTCTTGGTGTCCATTCGTTGAAGTGTTTAAATGTCTTTTCTGATTTAGGTCTCGGATGAAATTTCATCATTCTTAATCAGTTTACATGTTTTTACATTTTAATACTTAAATGCTGAGTCATTGTCAGACTATATATTTTTGTACTCTAAATCAAAAAGGTCTTAAGTTTGAAGTTGAAATGTTTTGTATATATTTTAAAGATGCATTGTCCAAGTTTTAATATTTTTATGTGTTAGCTTTGATCGTCAAAGAATTAACTTTCCCAAGCGTCCATGGTGTGCAAAGTGAATAAACACTTTCAAAAGTGTCGAGTCAGTCTGGTTTGATTTTTGTAAATATACGTTTATTGTTTTTATAGATGTTATTAATTTTGAGAAATTAATAGACACTTTCCAGAAAAGAGTTTTACTCATTCATTAGAAGTATTACGCATTACAATCATGTCCAATGTAAATACGTTAATTTGTTTATTTGATATATTACGCTTTCTTTTGTAATGTCTGTGCGACACATATCGAGACTCTATTTTCTTTGTCTGTATTATTTTCACAATTATACTAAGTTAATTGAATCATGGCACGTTATAGTGTACGTTTACCTTTTTGGTCTTTAGTTGTAGCATATTGAATTATCTCCCATTATTTGAAATCGCATTCTTCGCGACAAAAACAAAGATGTTGAATTGTGCACATATCAGGCATTTCCAGGTATAACAAAGAGATAACTATTATTATTTCAAGTCCATATGTTATGGCAAATTGCATACATCAAATGATTATATTTTATCATGTGTAAATTTAGTGATAAATGAAAATTAAGGGAAAAGGGGGGTATTCAGATCTGATTAACTTTGGGACATTAGATAACCTTTTGTGGTTCTAGTTTAAAGAACATGTATATAGCAAGTTCCTTTTATTTTTATTATTTACAAGGCAATGTCATTGAATAGTTTGCCCTATTGATTTTATTACAATATATTGTGTGTTTTAAAGTCTGGTTAATTGTTTTGAAAAGAGACATTGCTCATATGTTTTATCTAAGCACTCAATATTCTAATAATAGATTACGTGAGCTAGTTTTCCCCCTTCTTGATTAAAGTGAACATGTTTTGGGGTGTTTTTTTATTATTTTACAGTGGGGTAACTGATGATTGGTTAATTAAAGACAAGACGCTTATATATGATGTTGTGTATGTTTATATGTTGAATATTATGTATCGTAATACAGTTTCATTCCGACCAGAACTGAATAAAGTTGTATTCTTAAAAGCTTGTTTTCATTACAGTCTCGCAAGCAGCAGAACATCAGCAAACATACAAACAAGATCATCATCACTACATTCAGTCGTCATAACCCACAGAACACACCCAAAACCTCGTTCACACTAATATCCACCAAAGTTCAAATGAAATGGATGTAAGCAATAATAAGCAGTTGTAAATTGAAAAAAAATGGTGTTACAAAGTTATGGAAATGTTGAAATCTTTTGATAATAATTTTCTTGATAGTGATAGTATAGCTCAGTTAGAAGAGAAAATGTTTGATGAATATAAAAAAGACTGGCGTACAAGAATTTTATCATATAGTACTGGTAGTATATTGAGAACATATAAACTTTTAAAACATATTTATAACACTGAGCAATATTTTCTACAGAAAATGCCACTACGTGATCGTAGTGTTTTTTTTCAAGATTTAGATGTGGTGTAGCACCATTAAAAAATTATAACTTGTCGGTATGAAAGGAAAAACTTGACGACGGAGTTTGTTTTAACTGCAATATTTTAGAGGATTAAAAATATGTACTTTTAAATTGTTCATTATATGAGGATCTAAGACATGCTTTGTTTATTGATATATTGTATTATAATGATATGTTTTTAAATTTGTTTGATGAAGAAAAATTTATATATCTTTTTAAAAATATCAGTATTTGTAATATTGTTGCAGATATGTATTTAAATAGTCTCTCAAAATTCTATTAAGATTTGCACATACATATATTTTTCTTGTTTTTATATATGTTTACTGCATATATATATATATATATATATATATGAATTATGTATACAGAATGTGTTTTCAGCCTTGTATCACCATCACTGGTGATCCGATGGATACAATCTGTCGTAGAGTTGTCACTGGTTCAGGCGTACTTATAATATAATTATTTCTGTGACTGCATCCTACATTGATTTGTAAGATCCTCTACGATAGATAATTCAGCTGATCTGTAATATTCCATCTGCATGCCTTATATATCATGTACTGTGCTACGACGCTAGATTAAAACTGACAAGGAAAGGTAACACCCGGCCACCGAAAGCTTGATTTTTTGTCGAGCCTAAGTGGTCGAGTGGTCTAGCGCATAGTGCAAGGCGATTTGGTGCCACGACATCTCAGTAGCATGAGTTCGAATCCCGGCCAAGGAAGAACAAAAAAAAATTGCTTCCGCATATTTACAGATCTAACATTGTTGGGCTGTTATTTAGACAAATTACATATATATTTGTTTTGAATGCACACGTATAAAAACTGCGGTTTTTATCCAACGCAATTATAGGTTTGACCGTTGTTTTCAATTTAGACTTGTATATATATATATATATAGCTCAGTAATACAGGTACGTTTTGGTCTATTGATTTAATCCAAAATCTTGAACATCATAATATAAAACAAAACTCGATACTCAAATATACGTGACTGTGTATATTTACCCCCAAAATAAGTGTAAAATAAAACTGCTAGCATTTCTTATTGATGCCGTTTGGATGATGTACATTTAGTTCCTTTATCCAAAAGCTTTCCCGAACCTGTCGCTGGGCATCACTCATGTGAATGTTCTGTTCAATCACTAGGATTTTCATGCGGTTAAAGTCATCAAGTTTGTGACCCGGCTGTCTGAAATGCTGAGAAACTGGGAGAAGTGACTTCTTAGAGATATCACTCCTATGGCCATTGCGGCGTTTGTGGCCTGAAAGGCTGCTTTGACTCACCAACATATTGGAGGCCACAAACCGAACATTCTAGAATGTAAATAACTTTCATACTTTTGCAGGTTACATTGCAAAATATCCTATAGTTATTTTCGGTTGCCTTACTGTGAAAAGTTGAGTGATGCATCTGTAGGCAGCATTTGCAGCGTTTTTCATGACACGAACGACATTCTCCAGAAGTACTTCTATTATCATATACTTCAGCCCGCACAAGCAGGTTCCGCAGACTATTGGGTTGCCTAAAAGCTATCATGGGAGGCTCGGGAAAAATCTTGGATTGTTTGGAATTCTTTTCAACTGTTTTCCAATGCTCACGAATGACATCGAAGCTGTTTTTGAGAGATGGGTTGTAAGTAAGAACACATGGAGTCCTTTTATTTTTCGCTTGACTCTGAGTGCCTGACTGTACGGGATGCTCTTAGTACAATGGGCAGGATGGCAACATTTAGGGGACAGGTATTGGTGAGTATCAGTAGGCTTAGAATATAGGTCTGTGGATATAATGTGTCCCCTAAATGTTGCCATCCTGCCCATTGTACTAAGAGCATCCCGTACAGTCAGGCACTCAGAGTCAAGCAAATATGTTCAAACACAGAAACAACTAAAAAACGACTAAGTCAACTCGAAACCCGCTTGAAGAGAAGGGGCTACAAACACAGAACTATCCAATAACGTTTTCAGAAAGCGGAAACTATCCCAAGGAGTAAACTGTTAGAATACAAAGATAAAAATAAAAATAAAAGGACTCCATGTGTTCTTACTTACCACCCATCTCTCAAAACAGCTTCGGTGTCATTCGTGAGCATTGGAAAACAGTTGAAAAGAATTTCAAACTATCCAAGATTTTTCCCGGGCCTCCAATGATAGCGTTTAGGCAACCCAATAGTCTGCGGAACCTGCTTGTGCGGGCTGAAGTATATGATAATAGAAGTACTTCTGGAGAATGTCGTTCGTGTCATGAAAAACGCTGCAAATGCTGCCTACAGATGCATCACTCATCAACTTTTCACAGTAAGGCAACCGAAAATAACTATAGGATATTTTGCAATGTAACCTGCAAAAGTATGAAAGTTATTTACATTCTAGAATGTTCGGTTTGTGGCCTCCAATATGTTGGTGAGTCAAAGCAGTCTTTCCACAAACGCCTCAATGGCCATAGGAGTGATATCTCTAAGAAGCCACTTCTCCCAGTTTCTCAGCATTTCAGACAGCCGGGTCACAAACTTGATGACTTTAACCGTATGAAAATCCTAGTGATTGAACAGAACATTCACATGAGTGATGCCCAGCGACAGGTTCGGGAAAGCTTTTGGATAAAGGAACTAAATGTACATCATCCAAACGGCATCAACAAGAAATACTAGCAGTTTTATTTTACACTCATTTTGGGATGTAAATATACACAGTCACGTATATTTGAGTATCGAGTTTTGTTTTATATTATGATGTTCAAGATTTTGGATTAAATCAATAGACCAAAACGTACCTGTATTACTGAGCTATTTTACACGTACAATTAGTTTGTTAAAATTATTGACACTGACGAAGGCTAAGCCGAAATATTTGTCAACACGATTTATAACATCATCTTCGTATATTACCATCTTATATTAGTACCGTTGTGCATATCTTTAGACTTATATATATATATCTTGTTTTAAATGTATGTTGTATGTGGTGAGACTTTAATAAACTATTGAATCTGAATCTGAATCTGATTAAGATACAATTACTCCATGTCATAACACGATTTAATGTGTACACATACATATAGGCTTACTCTTTTAAAGCCTTTGTTGAATTTTATCGCAAACAACTTTCACAGAAATGTACAGTTTTATCTCCAGTGTCGTTCAAATACAACTGATGTTGCAAATCTAGTTGCGACATCCAGCACATGCTCCATGTTTTGTTGGAAGAACAACACGATTGTTTGCAAAGCGAAAAAGAGCGTTATATTATAATTATATTGACTGTTTTCATTAACTGATAATTTTAGAAAATGAAAATAAGATGTGGTATGATTGCCAATGAGACACCTATCCAACAGAAACCAAATGACGTGGACTAGAGCAACTATAGTGCTACTCTACACCGATAACTGCTACAAAATATAACGTAATCTGCATGTTTACATAACTGTATGTATATAGGTTTATGTTAAAATAAATAAATAATTTTATATAATGTTTATTCTATATTTTTCATCATTTTACACCTCATTACGCTCGATGACAAATATAATGCCTACCCATATTAAATTGAGAACAGATCATGACATGAAAGAACTATTACGATTCTTAAAGTAAATTGAGAACTGTTTTCGTTCCAAACTAACCAATACGACACTTTAGCACATACTTACAACTTCTCGTCCAATCAAATTGCTTATATTTGCCTTCTAATTTTCATAGTACATACTTTTCCTGTGTACTAAGTAACTACGCATGAATGACCACAAGGGTAAGATTTCATTGTATCGTAATCAAGATATTTAAAACAAAAATTGCCACTGGCTATTTTGAAATAAAATGTTGTGTTCCAAATTAAATTAAATAGTTTGTAATTAGTTTTCACGTTGATTTTTAAATATCCTGCTATTAAAATCTTTGGGTCTAAAAATTGTTTTTGACAATTGCAAATTTTATCATTTAAATAAAGGGTAATACATATGGTTCTTTATACCTTGATTAGAGTACAACGATATCTTAAAATTATGATAATGTATCATCCATACAATTACTTTGTACACAGAAAAGTGTGTACTATGAAACCTTGTGCAGGAAAATTAAAGCAACTTGGTGATAATTTTTTAAACTTTCTTAAGGAAGGTGATCTATTTCGTCATGAATTGATTGATTTATTGATTATTGGTTGCTTAATGTCCAGTGGCAAATATTTCATGCATGTTCAGGACGATGTCATGAATTGAAAAACTGTGATTATGTCTGAAGATAATGTGCCACCTATATATATATATAAACATATTCTGATAAATCTTTTAGTTTTTACTTTGAATTAATAAAAAAAAAAAAAAACACAAAACACAAAACCTATAATCTCTGATCTATTGGTAGTTGCTTTTTAATGCCTATCTGCTAGACTATATCTATGGGGACAAACTATCTCTATGTTTCAAATTATTATAGCTTTAGTTTTACTGTGAAATTAAAAAATGTTTTCAAAACATGTAAAGCTTCCACTGCAATTTAATTATTGCCTGCTTTTGGTCAATTTATTTTGTCATCTTACCATGTAAGAAGAACATGTATAGTAAAACACCGCTTTATATCAGTATACATACTTACACCAGCAGCTACCATCTTTTCATTCTGGAGTGAAGGGCTATTTGAAATCACATATTTTACAATAATACTAGTGAGTAGATTTACAAAACTTCGTTAATGAGCTCCTTTTTACAAACACCTGTGATACAAGTAGTCAGCCAAAATAAACTATCAATAGACCAATTAAAAGATTACTCGAGTTGTAAATATGTGCTAAATTGGATAGTCTATGAAAAGGTATATACTATGAAATTAAGAGCTCGGGGCAAGCCCCTCGCTCTAAATTTCATAGTATATACCATTCCATAGACTAACCTAGACTTCGAGAGGTCGCCATTTAGATTTGGTAAATAAAAAAGTTCGAAGATTTAAAAGTGATCACATATAGATATACTTTCTTTTTGGAATATTTTATTGAATTCCATGATTAGACAATCCCAAAGAATCGGCCATTTTAATCTCCAGCGTTGTTCAAAATACAAGTGACGTGGCAAATTCCATTGTGGCGTCAAGGTTTTATTGGACTTTTACGGTATACTTATAATTATGAAATGACTACTACACATGTATCCTATGCTGATTATGTAAAAATAACAATTGCACCATCCCAGTAGCCAACACTCATGTGTAACATGACACATCATTGACACATCATTGATACTGTCATTTTCTGTAAATACTAGGCTTTTTATACCTACAGACATAGATGGCTTCAGCCGTTTTGGGTGCAACTTTTTAGATTTTTTGTTTTCAATGCTATTCAAATTCGTATGTTTTTATTCTGATTATACTTTAGTGACTATTATCGTTTGTTGATTATGTTTAACAACAATGTTAAAATGACTATGACCATATTCCGACCATGTTGAAATGACTGTTACTCTATGCTGATTATGTTTAAATGATTGTCACCCTATGCTGATTATGTTTAAATGACTGTACTCTATGCTGATTATGTTTAAATGACTGATACTTTAAACTGAATATGTTTAGATAACTTTTATTATAAAATTACTGTTATCCTATGCTGATTATGTTTAAATGACTCTTAAACCGTTTATTGATTATGTTTAAATGACTGTTATGCCGTTTACTGATTATGTTTTGATTTATACTGAGTACGTTAAGTGACCGATTACGTGCAATTGACTGTTACTGTAATCTTTTTTTCAAAGTGACTGCTGATTTTGATTAACTAAATTACTGTTACCGTATAGTGATTATGTTTTAGATTACACAAATATTACAGTAATATACTAATTATAAACAATAAGGAGTAGTTTTTTCTTCCCTAAAATCATCTCATTATACACAGATAAACATTGTAACATTCCAGATGTCAAAATAACGACGTTAATATCAGTATAAATACCTATTCATATCGGAGGTATCTTGGCTCAAAATGTGTGCATTCGAAAACGGTGGTGGTCTGATGAATAAGGTGCAAGATATGTGAGATTAATGATTTAGGTCCATCAATTACATATATATAAAGTTCTTTTCTTGAGCGAGAGATTCGCCGATATAAACAATAAGAAATAAGGTAAATAGTATAAATAATAGATCTCTATTTAAAAGAGAAATACTGCATTATTATAGATCTATATTGATACGTGAAATACTTCTTTTTTTTAAATGGCGTAAATGCAAGCGCCCCTTGAACAACTTACGCAAAAATCATAGTATATTTCAAAAGAAATAAAAAAAAAATCAATGAATTTGACGTAAAGAAAACAACAATCGATCGTATATAGTAATGATTTAATGTGTTTAATCCTTTGTGGTAATTGCTGCTGATGCCAGTTTGACAGTTTTTAATTTAATTTATTCACATTTATTATTTAAAAGCATACTGTATAACGGTATTGTATAGACATTTATTATCGGAGACTGTGTCATGATACAGAAACTAGTAAGCCTTCCCTTATTCGAGTTTTTTTTATTGCATCACCTGCATCTGAGAAATTAGATAATCAAGGTAAAAGTGGTTGTCTTTTATCAATTGATATGTGTTTCTGCATATATATATAAGCTATAAATGCTTATGTATTTAAGTTGTCATTTTCTTGATAAGCGTGTCAATTGGTTATAAATAAATTTAAAATATAAACATTTTTTAAACGGATTCAAGAAAAAAGACAGACAACACCATGGCAAAAAAAGCGGCAGCAAGACACATTGGTTGGAGAGGTTACAAAAGTAAGATGGAGGCGGATCACAATCGCTCCTCAGATAAGTTATATTTATAATTGGAATTTCTCGAGATAATTTAGTAACTTCTGAATATGAAATTTATGATTTTGATATGTGACCATCCGCCCAAAGTAAGCTTAGCCTAGCTTAATGATTTTTTTTATTGTTCTTGAAAATTATTAGCTCAATACGTAAAACCCTGAGAGACTTTATACTTTTTCCTACTATTTACCTGCGCCGGGGGCATTTGTTATGACAGCTTAGTTATGCTCACTCTTCAACGTTTAATTTTTAGGCTCTACACGAGTGGGTGAAATGGAAACTCAAAATACAATCAATACATCTGATATACTAAATTAGAGTAGAGAATTTCTATACGGTGAAAATAAAATTATTTCCTTAGAAAATTTATACCAATTAATGCTTACTATGAATAATAAATTGACATCAATTGAAAAAGGAATGAAACAGTCAACCAAATAAATCGGACATTAACTAGCATAGTTTCTGAATTACTTCAAGTGAAAACTGCCGTTTCTAAAATAGATAGATAAGATAAGGTTATTTATTTTATTAAAGTGTCACCATCCATAGCCTATATATATACACAAAGTCATAAGAACCTAACATTTAGTAAAAGGATGCCTGTCGAAAACGACTTATGAGACACTATCATTAAAACAGACATCTACTATATACATAAAAAGACAACGGTTTTACATTTAAATAATAGACAAAGATGTAAAAAGCCTTAATAACAGATGTGATAAACAAGAAACCGAAATAGCTAAAGTTATAACAGACAATTTTAACTTAAACAAAGATCTTACACAGTTAAATAAAACTTATGCAGAAACTGATAGGAATCTACAAGACATAAGTGACTTTATGGATGACTTTAAACAGAAAAATTAACAGAATGCCAAAGATGTGAAATATGTAAAAAAAAACAAGTGACTCTAGTAAATAAATCGATCAAGTTTTGGAACTCAGGCATGAAATTAAAGCAACACTTAGTGACATCAGAGAGGTAAACGAAGTGTTAAGGGACACTATATTAGACATAAAGTGTAGATAAATGAAGAACAATTTGGTTTTCAATGGTATATATGAAATTCAAGAAGAGGATACGGAAGATTTTAGACAAAAATTCATGCTAAATGAACTTCGTATCACACATAGGATTGAACTAGGGAATGTTCATAGATTCGAGCACGGAACTATGCTTGGCAGGAGAGGTCAACCAAGACCGATCGTCGCACGATTTATTTTTTACAAGGACCTTGCCAGAGTACTGTCAACCACATACCGACTGAAAGGCAAACCATATGGAGTGAACCAACAATTCCCTGATGCCATCGAACAAGTAACATACAGAAGCAAGCTGAGGGTAGTCACGTTAGACTAGTGCGGGACATTCTGTACGTCAACGGACATTTGTATAATCCTCAGACAATAGAGGATTTCCATTCAGTACCGGCAGCAAGCAGTCCGTTTAACTTTGCTACCCCAGAACAACGGCAGATGAATAAGAGACGTCGCACTTCTTCAACGCCCAAAGGTTAATTGGATCCCTATGGAGAGACAATAAAAAAAGGGACAAAGTAATGAAACAAATAATCTTTTATTTAATGTGTTAACATTAAATTGTTGTGGTTTAAAGAATAGGATGCAATATCCAGAATTTGTTGAACGTATTCATAAATATGACTTTATTTGTTTATCTGAATCAAAGACAGATGACTTTGATATAGTAGATATACCGGGAATCCGGGATACAAATTTGTTATGCAAAATAGAAAAACTAAGTCAAAAGTAAAATCGGGTGGCATAGCTTTTGATTATAAGGAAAAATATGAAAAACAAGTACATCCTATTGAAACAGAAAGTAAAGTGGTACTTTGGTTAAAAATATCTACAGAACTTTTTGGTACTGAGGAAGATGTTTTAATTGGTAGTATTTATAATCCGTTTGAAAACTCCAGATGCAATAAATGAACTTGAGCAGGAATTTCTCAAATTTTCTGTTAATTACAAATATGCTCTGCTCTGTTATTTTAATAGTAGAACCAGTACTGGTTTAAGATTTTTTGGAGATTTCAAAAAGTCATCATGATAGCTCCTATTATGTTGTTGTAGATTACGCAAGTTGTTTAGACCAGTTTAACGTGTTACGTAAGAGATGTTGCAAAGATGTACATGTAAAAGGCATTGCTACCCTCTTATATGAGTAAATTAAAGGATCTTAATTGTGTAAAATTTTGTTGGGTTATTTGGTTGCAGTCTTTTTGATATATTCTCAACATCTATTACATATATATAACCCATTTTCCTCATGATATACATGCATACAGTAAACCAACACTGATCCTTTTAAACAATTTTGAATGTTAGTCACTAAGTGTTTTATATTTCAGGTTAGCATCACAGCTTGTCTATAAGGATAGAGGCTGGGAATGGCATTTGAAGCTGTCTTTTATGGTAAGAACCAATGCTTAGATTTATATAATGAACTATTCATCCAAGAGCATGTAAATGGTTTAAATGTTTATTATGCACGGATGAACATCTTACATTTTAATGTTGTCTTAAGTGTATAATTGTATATATATATTTAAAATTAAAGAGATGGTGTATGATTGCCAATGGGACAACATCAACCAGACACCAATTGATGTGGATGTAAGCAACAAAAGGTCACCGTATGGCCTTCAACAATGAGCAAAACCTATACTGTACAGTTAACTATAAAAGTCTACTACATGACAAAATGTGAAACAATTCAAATGAGAAAACCAACATCCTGATTTATGATAAAACAATGAAGGAAAAAAAAATATATCAGAAATCAACCAATGACAAGCAAAGGAACAGCGCTTTAATTGCTGTTCATCTAAAACAAAATGCATATGGTAACCTTTTACTTCATATGTGTAAAAATAATAATTTATTTTTATTGAATGGTAGAGTAAACTGCGATAAAGAAGGTATGTTTACTTGTAGACAGTCAAGTGTTGTCGATTATTTTATTTGTACATATTCATTGTTATACTGTATTAATGACGTGCTTGTCTATGTTTTTCGTCATTATATTTTGACATTAATTCGCCTTTGTCTTTGACTATGTCATTTAAAAAACTTGCACTGTAGACAAAAATATATACGTACACACATGTTCTAATGAAAATGTAAAATAAATGGAATATTGAAAAGGAAACCGAATTCGTTGCGAGCATTGAAAGAAGTAAATTAAGTGAACTAGAAGCAGAGTTGACCATGTTAGAAACTAGCATTATAGCTAAAGAAGATATAAAAATAATCGTTAAACGGGTGAATTCTATTATTTTAAAATCCACGGAAAACGTTATGGGAACATACAACAAGGGGCAAAACAAACACTACGATAAAAAGCCTTAGTTTAACAAAGAATGCTGGGAAACAAGAAAATATTTCCGTATCGCAAAAAGAAGGTACAAGTCTATTAAGACGGAAAATAATCGAAAACACACAAAACTAGACAAACTGATGCCCCCGCACTCTGAAGTAACTGTATTATAACAAAGTCAATGTAGGACTTTCTTTGAGATATTGCTGTGTCTGGGAGGCACAAATGATGCCCCCGCAAATGTAAAGTGTTATTTTAAAATACACAAAGTTGAGCATGGGAGCACATAGGTCTACGGTTCACCGTGGGAGGAGTTATCCGGAAACGCTATGCACCTCTTATAAAGGTAAATGCTCCAAAATATGACAAAGTTAAACTATCTCATAAAAGAGCAAATATCAATGAAAATCAAAACCCTGACCACATACACACCTTAAATATATGTATAAACATCCAGCAAAGTGAAAAACTTCCTAGCATTCAAACTGTAGAAAGAGTTATCCGGATACGCTATGCGCCTCTTATGCAAGTAAATACTAAAAAATGACAAAGTTCAACTATCTCCCAAAAGAGCAAATATCAATAAAAATCAAAACCCTGACCACATGTACACCTTCAATATATGTACAAACAGCCAGCAAATTGAAAACTTCCTACCATTCAAACTGTAGTAGAAGTTATCCGGAAACGCTATGCACCTCTTATGCAAGTATATACTCCAAAAATGATAATGTTCAACTATCTCCCAAACGGGCAGATATCAATAAAAATCAAAACCCTGACCACATGTACACCTTCAATATATGTACAAACAGCCAGCAAAGTGAAAACTTCCTCGCATTCAAACTGTAGGAGGAGTTATCTGGAATAACAATATACCAATAATGGGACGCTGCAGTTGCGTGGGCATAAAAAATCAGAGCGAGATTATAAGAGACAACTAGATAAATCTATAAGGGAACATAGAAAAGAAATTAGAAAGAAGATGAACACGTTAAAAAATAGTAACGCGAAGGAAATTTGGAAGACCTTGAATACAAACAGGGAGGTAAAACCAGCTAATATTTCTGTTGATGTTCTTAGCGAATTTTTTAAGAGTCTTAATTCTTCCAATTCTGAGGATGAAAACTTAACTATTTCACAAGAGTTGCAAGAATTAAAATGTCTTTCCTATTTATAATGTAAAATATATGTTAAAATAGACGTAGAATGCATTGAAAAGCTTTAAAACACATCTAAAACCCTTGAAATAGTATCTCAACACAAAATTCGCTATCTAGGACATTACCTTGATCTTATGACCTTTGTCAAGGTGATTTGTCTCCGATGTCATTACAAAAGACCCCTTGGGTATATAGGACCTTTGGTTTAAGATGTGTAGCTCAAAATGTCTTTTTACACACGGTCAATCGGGGTTATGCTTCTTGGGTAAAGATGAAGTCTCTTCGATTGAAATATAACAAAGTTACGCCTTAATAACCCACTCATTTTCCACTTTTCAATACTTCTGTAAGGATAATAGTTTCTGAGATTATCCCAAAACAAGGTATTGGTCAAAGATCAAGGTCAACCTGACAATTTGACCTTGAGGCATTTTAAATCTCATATGAATTGGTGATCATTGGTGAAGATCCTAGGTGTTTTAGACTTACGGTTTCTCAGTTTAAGTGGCCAACCGACATCGGTTAATTTTCAAAGGGACAAAACCCTACCAAGGAGTCTTTGAATCTTTTCGATCCAATGTAACGAAGTACCAGTTTAAAGTCCTCTTCAGTTTTTGTCTACCTACTACGGTTACGGTGTTCATACGAATAACAAGGTTTTTAGGTTTGGGGCAGATAACTCCGGACCGACAAAATTTTACGACTCACAGGGTGAGTTCCGGATAAGTATTTGTGACACCGATACACAGTGTGAACCTGTTTGTGCCATTTATTACGGTTACGGAGGTAAATTATGTTAAAGTTTGGCAAAGTTTGTCGGAAGAATAGTAATCAGAAGACATACAGTAAGGTCTTTCCTTCTGGAATTTTTTCCCTCCTGGAAAAGGAATGACCTTAATTAACAGTAGTATTACTGAGGTAGAAATTTTTGAAATGACATTAAGAAAAAACGGAAAAACGGAAAGCATGGGGTTTTGATTGAAATGCCTGTACCAAGTCAGGAATATGACAGTTGTTTTCCATCAGTTTGATGTGTTTGAGCTTTTGATTTTGCCATTTGATAAAGGACTTTCCGTTTTGAATTTTCCTTGAAGTTCAGTATTTTTGTTATTTTACTTTTTATTATAAATGAATATATAAAGTGTACACGTAATATTTGTATGCCTGTTAATGTTAAACTTTTTAATATTGTATGTGATTCGGGTAATGTGCCAGAATCGTGGCTTGTTGGAAATATTATACCTTTTTATAACAAGAAAGGAGATTATGGCGATCTACAGAATTGAAGACCTATATCACTATTTTAAACTGTTTCAGTAAACTTTTTACTTCAGTCGGCTCAATCTTGGGGTAAGTGCATTTTTAGAGAGGTTTTTATTGCTGAAAGA
The DNA here is from genome assembly GCF_021869535.1 of Mytilus californianus. NCBI lineage: Eukaryota > Metazoa > Mollusca > Bivalvia > Mytilida > Mytilidae > Mytilus > Mytilus californianus. Next base: position 126,821,866 of record NW_026262668.1, read on the forward strand.
AAACCAATTTGGATTTAGAAAAAGTTATTCTACTACTGGTAGTACTTTTGTACTTCATTCATTATTTGAATTGTTAAAAAATAAATATAAAAAACTTTACTGTGCCTTTATTGATTTTGCAAAGGCCTTCGACACTGTTTGGCATGCAGGACTTTGGTCAAAATTGATTATATACTCAGTAAATGGTAAAATGTATTGTACTTTTATAAATATGTGTAGTAATATAAAATCTCGAATTTTTATAGTAATGAATTTTCGGATTTTTCCCCATGTAATGTTGGTGTTAGACAAGATGAAAATTTATCTCCTATACTTTTTTCTCTGTATATAAATGATTTAGAAGATTGTCTAAGAGACAAAAACATAAACGGTTTGAAAACTCTATCAGATGAATTAGAACCTGAACTTGGTTATTATCTTAAACTTTTTGTTATATTGTATGCAGTTGATACAGTTTTGTTATCAGAATCGCAAGTTGACTTACAAAAGCAACTGGATATTTTAGCTGAATACTGTGAATTGTGAAAATTGAAAGTGAATATACAAAAAAATAAAATTGTAATTTTCTCTAAAGGTGGACTACCTAATAATGGTAAGTTTAATTATAACGATATTATACTAGAAATTGTTGATGAGTTCACATATCTAGGTGTCTTATTCAGTAGAACAGGAACTTTTTCAAAGGCTAAAATGCACAAGCAAATAAAGCAATATGTACGACATTATCAAAAAATGAGATTACCCAATCGTTCTATTGAATGTCAAATTGAATTATTTGACAAGATTGTTAAACCTATTTTAATTCATGGTAGTGAAGTCTGGGGATTTGGTAATAATTCGGTTATAGAAAATGTACATATGAAATTCTGCAAACCTTTGCTTAAGGTTAAAAAGTCTACACCTGATTTTATGATATATGGAGATTTGGGCAGATATACTTTGGAAATTGATATAAAACTCCGTATAATTAACTACTGGACAAAATTATTATTTGGAAAACAAGATAAACTTCCTGCAATTCTATATAAGTACTCATTGTATAAATATATAAATTATCTAACTTGGTTAAAATGTTAAATCTATTCTTGATGAATCTGGTTTGTCATTTGTGTGGGATACCAAATATTTTGTAAGTGATACATGGCTGTATACTATTGTTAAACACAATCTTGTTAATCAAGTCAAGAAGAAATGGCGAACTAATGTGCTAGAATCACCAAAAGCTCTAAACTATCGTATTTATAAAGAAAACTGTGAGTTTTGATATTATTTTTAAAAGATTAGATGATAGAAGTATCATTACATTATGTAGGTTGAGAACAGGAAATCATAGATTTCCCATTGAAACTGGTAAAGATGGCAAAATATTGCGAGAGAAAATAGAAAATCCTTACTTTGTAACTCTGGAGACATCGGAGATGAATTTCATTATATCTTTACATGTTCTGTATCTAATGATGATCGTAAACAGTTATTGAGAAAAATATATACAAATCTACCAAATTCATTAAAATTTAATGAACTGACGAATAGCAAAAATCTTCATGATCTTAACAACTTGTGTACATTTATAAGACTAATCAATTTGCATGTAGGCTCTCCTGGGTAACTCATGTACTTTATACAATTTAATTTAATCTGTATACTTTAATTTGTGATATTTGCCTCTTTCGTGCTTTCGTATAACTTTTGTATGTCTGTACATATACATTATGTAATAGTTATTGTGTGTATCTCTATACCAATGTAATTTGGTTTGTTGAGAAATAAAGATATATATAGACAATCAGTCTACAAAAATCTTTGCTGATAACAGAAAATGCGCAATAAGCAGATATCCTACTCCACTAGGGACAGCCGTTGTGTTGCGCATTATAAATGAAAATTTTTAAGTTTAATAAGATATATTATCAATAACGATTTTTATTAACAGAATTGTATTAGAGACATTTTTTAGACATTAAATATGTGAGGAGCTAAAAGAAAAGGGCTAGCGGGATTAAAAATTAGTTTGGACAAATTGATTTGATGACAAGCGAATAGCCTTAAGGAGGTTATTAAAATAGTTATTTTCCTGAAATTGGACTTGTTCTGTTTTACGGCAAAACACTAGCTCTTCCTCAAAGTTTGTGTAAAGTTGAACATATGTCGATTCCGTACTTTCACCATGTGCAATTTAGCAGCAACTAAAACAATGACAAGGTTCGCGTCTAATGATTCCTGGAATGACAAATATATTGTATGTGTCACTTATGTAGGTGTTATAATAGTTCTAGTAATGTAACATTGATACTCATCTGACGGATCTAACGTTTGATTGTCGGATTTCATGACAACAGCAAATATTAAATATTTAACACACGCTATTGGAATGGTAGGATTGCTAAACGCTTTGTTGATTGGTACAAAATATGTTATTAATTCTTCCATAACAATGACGTTTATATTTCATTCAGAAATAGTTAAAATCATGTTCACGAAAATATATAAGTCAATACGATTTAGGAAGTTCATTGGATGTAAAAATACATATAATATCTGTTGACCATATAAATCAATTCATTTCCAAGTGAAATACCAAAAAAAATCTCCCTTAAATCATCTGTTTTGTTTTTACATTTGAATATTTAAGGATAAGCATTCAAAAGATCAGTTTGACCAATCGGACAAATTCTCTTATATCTCGTTTTATTCCTCCAACTCCTTGTTGCAATGGAAAACTTAATAATCCGTCTTATCATGCTTTTTCTTTCTTGCTTTCTTTTCACTTCTATTTTTTCTCTGTAGATTTTCATCTTCAGTTTTTCTTAATTTTGTTTTCTTTAATTTCATTCTTCTGTCTTATCCTTGATTATAAAGAATAATTATCAAAATTGAGAATGTGTCAAAGAGAAAACAAACCGACAAAAGAGCAGAAAACAGCCCAAGACCACTAATGGGTCTTCAACACAGCGAGAAAATCCCGCACCCGGAGGTTGGCTTCAGCTGGCCCCTAAACAATAATGTATATATACTAGTTCAGCGAAAATGGACGTCACACTAAACTCCGAAACATATAAATGAACAAAATTTAAAAAAAAACATACAAGACTAACAAAGGCCAGAGGTTCCTGACTTGGGACAGGCGCAAAAATGCGGCGGGGTTAAACATGTTTTGTGAGATCTCAACTCTCCCCTATACCTCTAGCCAATGTGGAATAAACAAACACACAGCAATACGCACAGTACAATTCAGTTTAAAAGAAGTCTGAGTCCGATGTTAGAATAGGTAACAGAAGAAAATGAAGCAAAATGACAATAATCAACATAAAATATTAAATGACTACTAGCAGTTACTGACATCCCAGCTCCAGACCTCAATTAAACTGATTGAAAGATTATGTCTTATGAAAATCAAGCACCATCCCTCCCTTTAGGGGTATAGTATCATACCATCATAAAATATACGATATGAGAACATAACCCGTATCATGCCATCAACTGGTTTTAGAACAAATGTTTTTATTTCCGATGCAAAGACCCTATGAGTGAATCAATATTAATTCCAAAAAATGCCATCTTTAATGACCTGACAACAGTATCGTAACTATACCCTTTCTTAATAAGTCTGTTTAAAGGTTTGGTTAGCTTTTGGGGTGATTTTGTAAAGCAAAATATTGTCCTATGAAATATTGTCCCCAAGACAATATTTCATGACTATATTGTCTTCATCTATGAAATAATGTCCAGAGAAGGACAAATTTCCATTGTGAAATTTTGTCTGTATATAGACAATATTTCACAGATGAATACTATGAAATTTTGTCCTGTTAAAGGGAGGTGATATTTTGTGTGCATTGAGACAATATTTCACAGACAGATTGTCATGAAATTTTCTCTCATGAAGGGGAGGTTATCAACATATATCATGTTGGATAATGATATCATTAAAGTTTTTTATTTTATTGATTATAACAAATAAACGCAAATTATTATTCCAGTTACTCCTGTAGTCCTTCAAAACGCCGTCGAAAAATGATTTGTCAATCTAGTATTTACTAATACTATAAGTACATTCAACTTTGAGCATAATTAAGTAATTGTCAGTACATTACTTATATTTATACAGTATAATGCAGTACGATGACACATACGTTAGACAATTCTTTACTATTAACGTATCTATTATAAAGTATCTATAGGTTGCAATTTTGTAAATATAGACAATGCAATTTCCCATAGGAACTCCCTTTGCGGCTAAAACTGTGACACTTTTACTATAAAGTTTCGTGAAAAATAATATCCTAGAACGGAAAGTTTATATGCACTACTATTTTATTCAAAGGTCAAAATATAGGGCTGTGCGGCATATTTTCAACATTTATATGCCCTGAACTTCTAAGAGTTTAAACTTATACTAAAATTCTATACTACCCTTACCTCCATTTTTGGACCTCCTAAGAATTAAAATTTAGGCGCTACCATGTTTTTCTATACTGGTTACATTCCCAAGTGATGTCTCTATGAAATGAAACACAGAGATCATAAATGGGAACCAGTACGTTAACAAATTAACATATCTATGAATATGATATACCTCCCCAAAAGAGGCGTGGTTTGAGAAACAGCTGTATTTACAAAGTGCAACCTATACACATTTGAAACTAGCTTATATTTGTTAAAATGAATATCAGTTTGAAATATAAAATACTTACTTTACAAAATAATTTCAGTTATAAATGTAAAAATGTTCATGCTGCATGCTCAGGTGTACTGTTTTCAATTATGTAATAATTTGATTAAGAAATATTTTCATGGACAGTATTTCACAGTGAAATATTGTCATGGACAGAATGTCACAGTGAAATATTGTCCAAAAGGAGGTGACAAAATTTCATGGACAGGGACACTATTTCATAATGAAATATTGTCCTGGACTGTATTTCAATAGGAAATAGTGTCCGCAGACTATATTTTACATGAAATTTTGCCCGATGGACAATATTTCATGGGGGACAATATTTTATGTTACACTGAATAGAATATTGCCATAAAAGATGGGATGTGAAATACCTGAACGTATAAGATGTCTACACGTTGATTTATATTTACGAATGATGTCCTTGTAACGATGATAAAATTTAGTAAATGTTTTGATAAGTTAGTGATATCGAAAACCCTGGTGTAATAATTTTTCAGTAATACAGAGATTTCTTTCTTTAAAATCAAATACGTTGTTACATACACGAGCGAATCGAACAAGTTGAGATATATATAAACACCATAAGATGGTGCCAAGGGAACGTCACCATCTAAAAATGGATAAGTAACAATTTGAAATGAAAAATCATCTCTTTTATCGTAAATTTTAGTATTAAGCTTTCCGTTAAAGATATAGATATCAAGATCCAGGAAAGGGCAGTGTTCATTGTTAGTATTAGCTTTATCTGAAGTCAGTTTAGCAGGATAAATCTTTTTAGTGTACATACTGAAGCCGTCATTATTGAGAGCCAATATATCATCCAAATATCTAAAAGTATTATCGAATTTTTGTATCAGATGTTGTTTCGATGGGTCTTTGCTGATTTTAGTCATAAATTGTAACTCCTAAAAATACAGAAACAGGTCCGCAATAAGTGGTGCACAGTTAGTCCTTATTGGAATTCGATAACTTGACGGAATCTACGGAATCTCCATAGCGAACAAAAATGGTATCTAGTAAACATTCAAGTGAAGTAATCGTATCAAAGCAGGTCCAATTGACATGGTTTTTTTGTTTGTGGTGTTACCAAAAAAAAATACCTATAAGAGTTTGAAAATATATATTCGCATTCTAACTTTTTAAATGCCCATTTAATTAGGTATGTGATTTTTTTCTTAATTAGATTATGAGGCAAAGTGGTATATAGGATAGAAAAATTAAAACTTTGAACAGATCCGAATTCACAAATATGAGCATGCAATTTATCAAGTACTTCCAACGAATATCTGACACTCCAAGAGTAATTAATTCTGCTATTTTCAAAGGTCTTATTTGAACATTTTATTGCCAGGTTTTTTATTGTACCAAGTGTACTACAGTAAGTAGAATAGACAGTTTAGTGGTTGAACAATGGCTTGAAGACGAAATAAATCTATATTTGTAAGGTGTTTTGTGCAGGTTCGGAAGCCAGTATATAGTTGGAACTTTCATGTTATTCGGTTCTGCTTGTAAAGAGGTAGCTAAAAGTTTACGTTTCTAATAGATGTTATTTTACGAAAATTGAGTCAGTTAGATTTTGATGAATTCGTGATTTCCTTTTGCAGAACCTCAATATAAAATTTACTTCAAACAATTATGATATTATTGGCAGCCTTATCAGCCGGGATTTCGTTTGCTAAATTGCTAAACATATCTTCTAAAGGAGCGGGAAAATATTATTATTAAGAGAAAAAAAGTTTTCAACAATTCATAATGCAAATACAGAAACTAAATAATGTTATGTGCTCTGTTGGAGACACTTTTAATACATTACTACATTTCTAAACAATTGTACAAAGTTTTTAATTTTTATTCTTAATTTTCATCGATTGACATTCTTAACGAAATAAAGTGTTGTATATGAACGTTTTTATATGGCTTTACTTCTAGCAGATTTGTCGTTCTTGATTTGATTGTCAATATGATTCCTGTTTATGAATATTCTAAAGATGTACAAACACCTAAAGAAAATTGGAGTTGTCAGTTTTGAGTCGTTTGTTTACAGGTTTGTGTTGTTGGAAAATCGAGGTACACACTGGAGGCAGTGATAAGCCGAAAATTAAAAAAAAATACAAATATGCCTAGTGTGAAAAAAATCAGAGACAAAGCGCCATATCTATTTACTTAGTATTTCATTGTGCTTGAAAATTGTAGATATTGAAAAAGATGTTGTTCAGTGAACTTAAATCAATTAGCAGGTAAACTTTTTTCAAAATATAAAAGAGAAAAAGAGTTTTAATATGTTTCAACATCAATTCGGTAAAAAAAGAAGTAAAGACTCATGTGTAAGTTACTCAAATATTGAGTCGTGGAACATTCATAAATGGATAATGAAAAGTTCAAGATCTGGGTGCGATTGACATTTGGTCTAAAACAATATTCTCGCTTAAAAACTAAAATTAAACTATAAGTGGGTATCAAACAATCTGAAGAATTTATACTGCGGTAATCTTGAATCAGATCTTTATAAGAATTTATACTGCGGTAATCTTGAATCAGATCTTTAGAAGAATTTATACTGCGGTAATCTTGAATCAGATCTTTATAAGAATTTATACTGCGATAATCTTGAATCAGATCTTTATAAGAATTTATACTGCGGTAATCTTGAATCAGATCTTTAGAAGAATTTATACTGCGGTAATATTGAATCAGATCTTTAGAAGAATTTATACTGCGGTAATCTTGAATCAGATCTTTAGAAGAATTTATACTGCGATAATCTTGAATTAGATCTTTAGCAATCTAAAACTTTGAATTTTGGAAACCTGATTTACACAAATATGAAAATAAATACTTTATGTACGTTCGATAAACTCATTATAGATACCAGGATTGAAATTTTGTATTTGCGCCAGACGCGCGTTTCGTCTACAAAAGACTCATCAGTGACGCTCGAATCAAAAAAAGTTAAAAAGGCCAAATAAAATACGAAGTTGAAGAGCATTGAGGACAAAAAATTCCTAAACGTTTTGCCAAATACAGCTAAGGTAATCTATTCCTGAGTTGGAAAGCCTTAGTATTTCAAAAAAAGAAAAGTTTTGTAAAAAGTTAATTTATAATTATGACCATATCAATGATAATTCATGTCAACACAGAAGTGCTGACTACTGGGCTGGTGATACCCTCGGGGAATAAAAACTCCACCAGCAGTGGCATCGACCCATTGGTTGTAAATAAACTCATCATAGATACAAGGATTAAAATTTTGTATTTGCGCCAGACGCGCCTTTCGTCTACAAAAGACTCATCAGTGACGCTCGAATAAAAAAAAGTTAAAAACGCCAAACAAAGTACGAAGTTGTAGAGCATTGAGGACCAAAAATTCCTTAAAGTTTTGCCAAATACAGCTAAGGTAATCTATTCCTGAGGTAGAAAAGCCTTAGTATTTCAAAAATGTAAAGTTTTATAAACAGTTAATCTATAATTATGACCATATCAATGAAGTACTGACTACTGGGCTGGTGATACCCTCGGGGAATAAAAACTCGACCAGCAGTGGCATCGACCCATTGATTGTAAATAAACTCATCATAGATACCAAGATTGAAGTTTTGTATTTGCGCCAGACGCGCGATCCATTTTTAATTTATTTTCATCAGGAACGCTCAAACCCAAAACTTTGAAAATAAAGAGAGCGTATAATTAGTGGTATAAGTGGGGAGCTATAGGACCAGAACGGACCTTAAAACAATGGCCAATATCCATCAATGGTCAACATCCATCAATAGCCAACATCCATCAATGGTCAACATCCATCAATGGTCAACATCCATCAATAGCCAACATCCATCAATGGCCAACACCCATCAATGGTCAACATTCATCAATGGTCAACATCCATCAATGGCCAACATCCATCAATGGCCAATATCCATCAATGGCCAACACCCATCAATGGTCAACATCCATCAATGGTCAACATCCATCAATAGCCAACATCCATCAATAGCCAACATCCATCAATAGCCAATATCCATCAATAGCCAACATCCATCAATAGCCAACATCCATCAATGGTCAACATCCATCAATGGTCAACATCCATCAATGGTCAACATCCATCAATGGCCAACATCCATCAATAGCCAACATCCATCAATGGTCAACATCCATCAATAACCAATATCCATCAATAGCCAACATCCATCAATAGCCAACATCCATCAATAGCCAACATCCATTAATGGTCAACATCCATCAATAGCCAACATCCATCAATGGTCAACATCCATCGATGGTCAACTTTACCGGAGGGAGTTGGAACCGTAGTTTCTTAATAAGTTCTTAATCACAGGTAAAGCAGTTTCCTGCATCGAAACGTCCAAATCAGCTATAATTGGTTATAAGACACTAGTAAGACCACAAATGGATTATGCCACGATTGTATGGGACCCTATCGACAATACAATTTACATACATAAAATAAGGGACCTCTGTGGCCGAGTAGTCTAAATATTTCAACTACTGTTTCACTTGCCTCAAATTGGGGCCCCAATATCGGCACAGATATTTTGCGTGAGTTGTTCAGTCTCATGTGCCTAGAACGTACCACTAACTGACCATATTAACAATATTGATTTAACTAGTTAATTAAGCGCAACTTGTCACAAAAATATAGTGTTGACATGTTGAGTGTTTGCAGTAAAAGGAAGAAGAAGAAGATAATGAAAATGAAAAGATGTTTAACACAGATAAACCGGAAGTAGTTTCTGTTCCACTTTGTCGGATTACGTCTGGTCATATCCACGAGTCATAACCAGTGATAAGGCATTACACAGTAAATAACTAGTAAATATCTTTTCTAACTATTTGATATCAACAAATTTATAAAAAAAAAAGCGAAAAAAATAAAAAAGCGAATCATTATTCATGAGCGAAAGATTAAAATGAAGACGTTTATCAACCCAAAGGATAGACAATACTATGGTATAAATACCTAGCTGACACCGAGAAACAAAATATCATAAAATACAAATCAAACAAAAGCATTAGAAGCCCCTAAACATGCAGTGATAAGTTACATTCGGTGAAAAGAGGAGGGGATTAAGGCAACGACAAATGAAACAAATTCGTCTGATTTGTTATCTGAAGATGTTTTCAAAATGAAGAACAATGTAATAACCTGTTCCACTTTTGAACCACTTGAAATAGCTTCACAACCGTAATAGTGATGTAGCAATTACTTCGTCGTAGGAAGTTCCAAATGCCTTTTTGATATACATGTATATAATCCACAGCGATTTCCCCCTTTTTCCGCAAATATATATAATATCTATGCCAACTTAGAGTATAAAAACCATTGACTTAAAAAGCAACGAATGTTGCTGTTTTTTGTTGTTTAGTATATATTTCACATGAAAGTTTGTTCAAGAAAAATAAGAACATATTTCAACACTGTAAATTAACCTTGCGCTGTTTGATGGAGGTGTTCATTGTTGAAGTCAAAAATTGATTTACAATTACGGGGTGTCATTTCCGTTTGAAGTAATAACGATATATTCTGGTATTACCGAATGTGTACCCTGGTTATCTCGACAGGTGTCCCATTTGAAATTAAAGCTAAAGAAAGATGTACAGTAAGATTGTTAACTCGAATTGTTATTACTTATATCAGGGAAAGCGTTGATTTAATGAAGTTTAACTAAATTTCATTGTGGCATATGAATGAAGAGATGTGGGCATATAAATGAAGAAATGTGTGCATATGAATGAAGAGATCTGGGCGTATAAATGAAGAGATGTGGGCATATAAATGAAGAGATGTGGGCATATGAATGAAGAGATGTGGGCATATGAATGAAGAGATGTGGACATATAAATGAAGAGATGTGGACATATAAATAAAGAGATGTGAAGAGATGTGGGCATATAAATGAAGAGATGTCAGTGGCGGATCCAGAGGGGGGCGTAGAGGGCGTACGCCCCCCCTTTGCATGAACTTTTTTTTTTTTTGTAAAATGATTAATCAGACTAGACTTCGTGAACTTTGCCATTACCCGGCCGTGTATTTAATTTTTATGCGACAATTCTTTACTTATAAAGATATTTTTCGCTCGTATTTACTGTAATATATTATTGATTATGTCAAAGTCATGTGATTCGCTACGGTGGAGTTGATCAGTACGTCGAAAAAAACGTCACTCAGTCATTTTGAAATTTAAATTACAGTAACACATTGCTTTCGGCGGAGGATGACAAGCATGACTCTTTCAAAGCGACAAAGGATTGAACAAGAACCACGTATTGAATTCTATTTCACAATTCCACTCAACAGAAAGTAATACTCTATTACACTCTCATAAAAAAAAGTTCCACAGCAATATTATTTACCTACAAAAATATGTTGAACCCCAGACGCCCCAGCCAATTAATAACATTGCTGAATAGTGATCCCCAGTCAGTAAGCTCTAGATAGATTTAAAGTCTAAGGTACGGACCATTTGATTTGATAGGGCAGTCGGAGATATTTTAGAGAAAAAATTCTGACCCTGATTTTTGCCTTAAACCAAAATCCTGGCCGTATCTGTATTGAAAACAATTCTCGTGTCCCCTTTTTGCTATCAGAAAAAAAAATCCAACAGAATTATTCAGCATTAAATGAACATGGTGAATAAAAAAACGGGCGTAAATTTTTTTGGGGGTTTGCATGTAAATCCCATATCTGACCGAAATGTCTGTTTCGCCGAACTGATATACTGAATACTTTTTTCAAGGCCCAACTGCAACCTGCCTGCTGGGTGTGGCCTGTCTCCATTTGTCGACCGTCATTCACAACTTCGTTGTCATTTGATTTTCAGACTCATTCGTAGCCTTTGGTTGATTTGGGACCTCTCACTTCCCTTGTTGGGTGAAACATTTCAACCAAACATTTGGATAAAAAATGCTTGTTTGTCTTTGTTCGTGTCGGTCGTATTATAAACTTCATTGAATAGCCGCATATCATCATACATGTTTACAAAAAGAAATCTGTGAGGTTATGCTAACTAACCATACAACAAACGAGAATTTTCCATGTCCATTTTTTACTGACAAATCCCACATCAAATATATTCGTTGTACATAGCTTTGGATCCATTCAGTCATTTTATAATAGACAATTAATGGGGAGAATGCGGCATCAAAAATGTCCAACCCTAGCTTACACTTTATTTATAAAATATACATGCTCACGTCAGGAACCGTTAAAAATGTGCATTTTACACTTATTTTATGTTTTTTAGCCCCAAAAAAGGTCTAAAAAAATGTTCGCCTCGCTCCGCTCGGCGAACTTTAATTACTACGCCCCCCCTTTCCAAAATCCTGGATCCGCCCCTGGATGTGGGCATAAAAATGAAGAGATGTGGCATATAAATGAAGAGATGTGGGCATATAAATGAAGAGATGTGGGCATATAAATGAAGAGATGTGGGCATATAAATGAAGAGATGTGAGCATATAAAAGAAGAGATGTGGCATATAAATGAAGAGATGTGGGCATATGAATGAAGAGATATGGGCATATGAATGAAGAGATGTGGGCATATGAATGAAGAGATGTGGGGTATATTTCTATGAAACAGGTTAATGACAAACAAATTCCATACATAACCAGGGATCAGCATACGGTCTGTAACATTACACAATTGTTTAACAATTTGTCACCCTCTCCGAGCCTTGAAAAGTTGTGTATCAATTTACGAGTCAAGATCCGACATCAACACCAAATTAATCCCCTTGTCCCCCTTTCAGAAATGAAAAAATACAGTAATACACGATTTTGTGCAATGCTTTACAGAATCTCAATGCAGAAAAACAGAAAGAAACATTTTAGGCTTGGTTCAAACTATAAATTAGCGAATTGATGTTCATTCCCCAAAAAAACACCAGACAAACTGATTGATTCAGAACAACAACAGTATGAGTATTACCTTGATAAATATGTATATCAAGCCAAACGAATGATTTGAATACAGTTTTTAAATTTGTTAGCTTTGTAATTATGTTACCGTTAAAAGCTGGCTGTTAAATACCATCTTTTATTACATTCCTGCAGAAAGAACCATACCATTGATAACCATTATATGAAAGTTTTTAGTAATGACAATATTAAGTTTAGTGAAATCTGAGACGTCAATGAAAACACGCGCATATCAAATCGATGAGAAATGTACACTCAACAAGAAAGATCGTAACAACACCATCAATTTAATGAAAATTAACAGTAGGAAAGGAAAAGGTCATCCCATTTATCATCAATTTTGGTATGAAGTTTACAGCAAGAAGTTGTAATATCAAGGTATAAAAAGCACCCCGTCAATGTTCACGGTGACCCCCTAATATTTTCATGTCATTAAAACGCAAATATATATACCTGCCTCGTATTAAATAATATGTCATTGTTGTCTCCAGTTATTTTATGAAACAGAAACAAACCAGGTATAGATACACTTTCTCTAAAAAAAACATTTGGATGGAGAGTTGTCTCATTGGCACTCATACCACATCTTCTTATATCTATTTGATAAAACTATTTTAGAAAGAAATCTTCATTGTGTCAATATTGTCTTCACAACTGACGTCATATAAGATTGGTTTACCACTGTTTGTATTATTCTTGATTAATGATACCGATTTGCAATACTTCATAACTCTTCACTGAATATTCTGCAATACCTTTTTCGCGTATTTTTGCCTCTAAACAAAATCAAAATTACCTTTTATGATTTTTCGACATGAGAAATGTTAATGAGAAATGTTAATTTTTATGAGGATAACACTATTTGCAGTGATATTTGCATGCAAAAGTGTTATGTTTTTTTACCACAAACTAAGCGTCATATTAAAAGTAGAGCATTTCTGGAACAGCTATGAACTCTGCAACCGGAGATCGATAAATTGTACAATGGCATGACAAACATTGGAACGTTTCCAACTGAAATTGGGCGAGGAATTCCTATTCTTTGTTAACCGCGTTATATACTGTTCTATACTTTCTATATGTAACACGAAAGGATACAACCCCTATGTCAGACCTGTTGGTCCCAAATTCCAAACACCAAAACTCAAATATTATGTAGAAAAAGAGCAAAAGTTCTGTAGAAAAAGCGCAAATGTCCTTTTTTAAGTGCAAATGTCCTAAAATTGAAGCGCAAATGTCCATTTCAAAAGCGCAAAGGAAACACTCTTCTAGGTCAAACCTATTGGATCCAAGTCCAAAACACCATTTTTTAGAAGCTCAAATAGCGAAAAAGTCTTGTAGAAAAAGCGTAACTGTCCTAAATCATGAAGTGCAAATGCCCATTAAAAACGCATATATACTGTCAAAAAGAACAAACGCCCGGAGCCGAACTGATATATCATTTTGGTGTTCTTCTATGGCAAGCCGTTCTCGTCAAAACTATGTTTAAACCATTTCATCGTGAGAATTAAAAAAATCACACTGAGATTTAAGAACCTAAAATAACACACTGAAAAATCAAAATTACACACTGACTGAGATTTTAAAATTGCACACTGAGATTTAAAAAAATGAAAAACACTCACTGAGAATTTAAAATTACACACTGAGATTTTAAAAAGACACACTGAGATGAAATAAATTGAAATACACACACTGAGAATTGTTAATTACACAATGAGATTTCAAAAATACACACTGAGATTAATATGCAAATTACTAATGAATATTCATGAGATGAATAATTCAACAGATTAATATCTTGGTCTCCCGAACTCTTGTCATTATAATGAAATGCGGTTCCTACAACCAACATTCGTAATAAATTTCAAAACTTATTTTCATAAGTTTGTTGCCTATAATTCAGATTATTACTAACAGTATATCGAGATGTTTTGCTTAAACTGTTTAAGCATGGTCCCTTTTCAAAAATCTTTCAATTGTTACCCTGATTTCGCAAGGTAATCTTTTATATTTTTGTTACGTTTATATGCTATAATAGGCACTTGGGAAAAAAATTCACTGCATTGTTTGTATTTTTGCAGATTATTCCAATGTGTTCTTATATATTTGGTTATATTTTGTAATGAGAGTAAGTGGGTATTTTTCTTGTTCTATTGGTCTTTAATACCGTAGTTTTTCTATACGTTGTATTTTTAATGTTTTTTATAAAACATTTAGCGCCAAATTGAAGGTCTAACGAGTTCTGTCCCCAAGTTGTTTTAGCTTGTAATAGATTCAAATTAAGTATGCTAATTAGATATGTGCGCATAAAAAGTGCGCACAAATCTCAGTGTGTAATTTTAAATTCTCAGTGTGTAGTTTCAAATTCTCAGTGTGTGTTTTTCATTTTATTCATTCTCAGTGTGTCTTTTTGAAATCTCATTGTGTAACTTTCAATTCTCAGTGTGTAATTTTCAATTTTCAGTGTGTAATTTTTAATTCTCAGAGTGTGTTTTTAGGTTTTTTAATCTCACTGTGTTTTTTTAAACTCTCAGTGTGTTAATTTTTCGAAAAATGGTTTAAACATAGTTTTGACGAGAACGGCTTGCCATATTCTTCTTACCTGGAATCTAGAACAGATTAATACAAGGCCTCAGGTTGATAACACGGCCGAAATAGAAAAGACTATGTATTAATATGTATTTATTGTAGGGAACAATTATGTAAACATGTTTGTTTGTTTTTATTTATTTTATATCACTGGTGTATAATAAATCCTTTAGAAAGAAATTATTAGCCAATTTTGTAAATATCACGTTTGAGAATACCCAATACTCCGATCTTAAAAGACAATAATTCAGTTCTCGAGTGTTCGTTGCACTACCTTGTATACTTAACATTGGGGCTTTTTTCTAGTCAACAGTTGTAAAATATATCTAATATGGAACTTAATTAATTCGGTTTTTATCACGTTTTATTAACAGCTTAGCATGTGATTGGTTGAATTAAACAGCTAATGAATGACAAGCACTTCAATTCTCTTAAGCTTATAATGGAACGTTCAAATCTTCCTTGGCATATTCCTGATTGCTAACATAGAAAAATACATCGTTGTTATCAATTGTGTCCTGATTTCAGCTGAGAAAATGGAGAATTTGTCTATAATTGCTGATAATATTACTGCCAATATTGCCCTAATACCTAGTAGTAGTATTAGTGGATCCGGCAAAACAGATGATTCATTCTATCTATCTGTTTTCCTGATTTACGTTCCCGGAATCGTCACGAATTTCATTTCCATTATCCTACTGCTATCGGAATTGCGAAAGACAAAAGTTAAAACAAACGTTCTGCTGCTTGCCCTTTGTACGACAGATTTTGTAGCAGTGTGTCTATCATGTTTTTGGCACACAAGCAGACGTATGGGATTGTCCATGACTTACGAGTTATGTGCAGTCAAGTCGTTTCTGCATCCCATTATGCCACTTTTGACTGGATCCATTAGTCTTTTGATGGCTATAGATAGATTTTTGGCTTTCTGTAAGCCCTTCTTCTACCGTACGAATGTATCAAAGAAGTTTTGGATGCTTTGTGTATTGTTGGTGATCGTATTTCTATCCGTTATTTGTGCTCTACCACATCTTGGTTTTGGTTCACTATGGACTCCACGATACAGACGAGGCAAACTGTCGTACACCTGCAGTGTCTTTACCTACCAGGAGAATTTAACAAAAAAGATTTTCCACATCAGCTACACCAGTCTAGGATTTCTGATAGTTTTGAGCATAATTTCATTTAACAGTTTAGTGGCAGCAGCCGTTCTACGGCTCAGACATCGTACTATAGAAGCACAGAAAGGTCGTACCAACCAACAAATTAACAGATCAACGGAGATAAAGTTTGCAGCGATTGTTGGTTTACTAGCATCTGTGTTTGTAATCTGTTGGTTGCCTTATAACGTAAGTTCTTTTTAACTCTATAATAGAAAATGTATTATAAGAAACCTTTTTATTAACTGTAAAATTTCTTATATTTATATCTAAATGCACAGTGTGCTTGAAAAATCAAGTAATGAAAATTTCGAGTTGTTTTTTTTTTTCAGTTGTTATTTAGTTATTAAACGATTTCTGTAGACTAAGTGCACAACTTTAGATGGGTGAACATGAAAGATGGAACTTAAAATCTTGTTTTTATTAGATTCAAATTAATACTCTGAAAATGTTTTTGTAATTCATATTCTTTTAAGGTGAAAATGCCGTCTTTAACAAACCAATGAGAAACGCATACATTTTTCAGTCTTTAGTTTTCTATGTTGTCTTTTGTATACTGTTATTTAATCATGTTTAATTCCCTTAATTTCGAAGAGGGTGAAATCAAGATACCAACATTTTTTTTTTCACCTAAAAGTATATTTGTCATTATCAATGCAGCGAAAGGCCGAATAATAGCCTCTCAGACTAAGGCTCTAAATTATTAATGTTTTGAAAGAATTCTCTTCGTTTTAGGATGATTTAACTCAAGTGATCGCTGATTAAGAAAGATAATTAACATTTCTGTCATTTTGCATGTTTTAATCAAGATTTTAAGATTCTTCATTTCTTATAAAACCATCGTAATGCTATACAGAAAGATATTTTTACATAAAATAACATACAGATTCTGCGCATGACAGATTTATACAACCAAACATAAAAAGATTGGGGATTAATGATCAACATGGAGAACGAACTAATGTATTATAATAATAATTAATTAATAAT
This sequence comes from Mytilus californianus, assembly GCF_021869535.1. Classification (NCBI taxonomy): domain Eukaryota; kingdom Metazoa; phylum Mollusca; class Bivalvia; order Mytilida; family Mytilidae; genus Mytilus; species Mytilus californianus. The sequence continues at coordinate 126,839,228 of NW_026262668.1, forward strand.
TAATAATTATGATAAATTTACACAAATTGTCCAATACCTGAATATTTTCTGAAAAATAAACTGCCGAATTACATTTACTCGGCTTAAGTAGTATGGTTTTAGCTAAGTTCTGAGCAAAGCAACTTACGGCTTAAGTTCAGAGTCATATCACACAAATTTTGTTAAACAATTATAGTTTAAGTATCGTTTTTGGGCAAGAGTGGGCTGACATTTACAACATTTAATAACTATAAAAACTGTCTATACTATTATGAATTATCAGCTGTTATTAAATGTCACTCATTGTCGACCAAACTCATAAAGTTCAACTATCAATTTGATAAGTAAGGCCCTTTTCAACTGATTTGTTCTTATGTTGTGCTGTTACACTACTGTCACAAGTTAGGGGCAGGTTGAGCGCGCACAAACTTGTTTAACCCCAACTCATCCTGTATTTGCCTGTCCCAAGTCAGGAGCCTGTAACTTAGTGGTTGTCGTTGGGTTCTGTGTGTAATATTAGTGTGTGTTTTTCGTTTGTTGTTTTATCATAAATAAGGCCGTTGCTTTTCTCGTTTGAGTTGTTTTACGTATATACGTGTTGTCATGTCGGAGTCTTTATATCTTAATATACGGTATGGGTTTGCTCATTGCAATCGTACCACAGCTCTTCATTTTTATATCATGTATAAAAGATAACTTGTACAGTTAACAGTTTAATTAAAATATTAGATATTGAAAATTATTATGAAAAATATCGAAAATAAAATAACATCAAAATTTTTCATTTGAAGAAAAACATATATTTGATAACTTATTTGAGCAACAATGATGCAATATTGATTCTCAGATCAGGCAACACAATTTTTTTTTAATAAGAATTAAGCAATAAAGCATGAATAATAAATGCTGCGTTCAAAATATGCAATTGATCTGTAATCTGGTTGAAGTCTAATTCTATATTTACAGCGTAATCATTGTAAGGAGTTTTTGTCGAATAGAAATCATGAATTAAAATTATTACGAGACTTCTATAAACTTGATGTTATAATATAACATTAAGCTGAACGGAAACTGTCTAATGAAGGAAGTACCTTCAGCCACTAAAATGTTGCGTTTATGACGTTTATGACGTTTTCTGTCTTTCAATATAGTAGTATTGTACATCGACTACCTATTATTAACGTGAAATCTTTTATTAGTTTATACCTGAAATCAATGTATCCATGTTTCCGCTGGTAACCTGTCTCCTAATGAAATAAACTAATCTCTTACATATATGACATATATAAATTCATCCTTTATGTCGTTCCATTGAAGTGTCTTTGTTCAAATTGCCTGTTAAATTGCAAACCCGTATCTCGTAATTAGTTTTGATTATTTCAAAGGTAGTTAAGTAGAAGAGTGCTGTAAGGGGTGAATAGTCATTCAGTGGTTGTCGTTTGTTGCTGTAATACTATTTCATATTTGCTTTTCGCTTGTTTTGTACATAAATCAGGCCATTAGTTTTTTCGTTTGAAGTGTTTTACATTTGTAATATCGGGGCCTTTTATAGATTACTATGAGATATGGGTTTTGCTCATTGTTGAAGGCCGTACGGTGGCCTATAGTTGTTAACTTTTACGTCATGTTAGTCTCTAGTGGATAGTTGTCTCATTGGCAATAATACCACATCTTCTTATTTTTATATATAACAAAACATGATAAATACAACAACACAAAGCTATATGTGATGGTAAGGTTGTTGGTAAATAATAATGAAAATAGATAGATGAAAGATGGTATAAAAAAACAAATCACAAATTTCAATATACAATTAGAGGTTACAAGTAAATGTCAAATTTGTAGTTCTTGACCAAGAGAACCCACCCTTTCATTTACAATTCTTATGAATTAACAAAGTTTTCTCAGTTTTGATTTAAGGTCCCTAAAATTCAATGCATTACAATGGTTAATATATTTCATATCAATACACGCTCTCACATCAGCAGTGACAATCGACATTCAAGAATGTAGTGATACTCTTCCCCAATACTATTAGTATTGCACATTTGACAAATTCTGGATCCTCTGGAATTTTCGATCATCTTCCACAATCAATTGGTAGCTTATGTTATGATTGGCCATTCTAATTCTGTATGCTTAAGTAACATAACAGAAAGGTTTTGTCTGAGCTACTAGTGGATGCATTTTTTGAACTTTTTTCTAGCATGTAGTTATTCTCAAACCCTCATACTACATAGCCGTAAAGTAAAATAGATTTGACTATTTTATTGAATTGTACCATTTCCATGTTGTGCATGTTGTTGGCAGTGCGTGGTTCCCATGGATACTGGCATACTCCATCCGTGTATTTTTTTTTTAATTTACTCTTTGTTTTCAGGTAATGAAAAGCTTTTTAAATTTGTGAAAGGAAGTTTTTTGATTTTTTCTGATTCAGCCAAATTCGCAATGTCATCTGCATACAGAATAATTAAAACAATTAGAACTGCATTTAAGAGAATATTCGATTTCGCCGGTAACTTTATTAAGGCCGGTCTAAATCACCTTTTTTAGTGAAACATCCAGTGTCATTTTTGGTAGTTAGGTGATTTTAGTAAACAGCAATTTACACATAGAGTGTTCTATATAGTATTTATATGACGTTCGATTTGGGATGATCCTCTCGTTTTATCCTATAACTTTGTTGTCAGTGTTTCAAAAGATTCGTTATCGTGGATATCGCGGGAATCTCTTCTTCGCTTACGTTTGTATGATTTTGGCTACGCTGGTGGCATTCACTTTGCATTGTTTAGATGGTGCAGGAGGCTTTAATAGTGCATCCCTATATGTCTTCGCCGTTTTATGTCTGGTTGGTGGAGTTGTTACAATGGCGATATAGGGCCTACCGTTGATGAAACCACCATTTTATCTTTGATTCCTTCTCTTCTTGCTTCTTTAATCACTGGGTACAGTTCTTTTCATTTGTTTTCTATCTCCGAGGGAAGATCAAAGACAAACTCATATTTTCCCTTTTAAGCGGAAAGTTTGGAAAAGTACATGTCATAGCTCGATATGATTGATGAAAAGTACAACTATCGGGTAAACACCTTTCACGATCCTTTATTCCCGAATCTGTGAACATTATCAAATTTTACCAAGCTCTATTCTAAGAAAGTTTGGAGTTTTTCAACCGTCCGTTTTGTACTCTTTAACCTCCTCGTACAAAACAAACTAACAAATAAGTTCTGGATTATCTTGGGCAAAAAATAATTGCTAGAGTCGATGATAAGCTTGGAAAAACATCTGTAAGAAAAATAATAAATATTTCTAGTGAAAATCGAAAACATTAGAACGACTATAATTCGTTTGATTTTTGGTGCTTCAATAACAAGGCTGCGAATTACTTATTACCTGGACAACTTGTTGTCAATGAATCGAAAACATTAGAACGACTATAATTCGTTTGATTTTTTGGTGCTTCAATAACAAGGCTGCGAATTACTTATTACCTGGACAAGTTGTTGTCAATAAATCATCGAACATTTCAAAAGACACATGTATACCAACTAATACTTTATCAAATTCTTTCAAAGATACAAAGATTTTGTTTGGAAGTTTTGCTAAATACATGTGGAAATCTTATTCAAACGGGATATCACATCCTAATTGAACGGTTATGTTGTTTAAAGAGCTCGTAAGTTTAGATACGATCCATGTAAAACTGGCCGATCCTTTGAATAACCTTATTCTTAAAGGTTATCAATTTAACACTTTAATAAGGTCTTTTAATTTTGTGTTTATCGCTACTTACATTGATTGTCTTATTAAAATAAATTAAAACACAACTAAATTTGTTTTGCTATGTAATTATGAACACTTACGGTCTTACATCCTGTCAATACTTATATTTTGGCATTGCACAATGTCATGCCTTCCTCAGAATGTTTATGATGCTTTTACACTAAATCCGTTGCTTGTTTACTTATCGATATTTCAGTCTGGGAAGCATGATTTATTCATTAGTGGTAATAGGCTTTGACCAACTTTCAGTAAATTGGAGGACTATCGTTTGGATGTGTAATGATTGATATTTTAGTCTGGAAAACATGATTTATTTATTATTTAAAATTTGTTTTGTACTAGCTTTCAGCGAACGGGAGTACACTTTGTGTTTTTAATCTTTTTGTTTTTGTGCTTTGTGTGGATCTGATGACTCCAGCCCTTTTCCTCTTATTTTTACAATTTGTTCTTATATTGTGCTGTTACGCCACTGTCCGAGATTAAGGGGTACGGGTGAGCACTGGCAAAAATGTTTAACCCCGTCACATTTTTTATATGCCTTGTTTTTGATTTGTTGTTTTGTCTATAAAGCAGACCGTTTGTCTTCTAATTTATTTGTTTCAAATTTTATAATATCTGGGAAATTTTATAGCTTACTATACAGTATGGTTTTTATTCATTATTGAAGACGGTATGGTAACCCTTACTTGCTTACATTCTCATTCTTTAGCTGTCTTACTGACAATCATACAACATCTTTTTAATTGATATACTAATAAACACTATGAAATTGAGACTGATTCACAGGAGGCTCTCTCGGGTTCATGGGACACTATGAAATTGAGACTGATTCACAGGAGGCTCTCTCGGGTTCATGGGACACTATGAAATTGAGACTGATTCACAGGAGGCTCTCTCAGGTTCATGGGACACTAGAAAGCAGACATATTATTCAATTTTTATTAGAATCCAAGTACCTTTTTATTTCTGATATTTAAAAAAAAACAAACACTGTGTATCATCAGCACCGGATATTGGATACTATCGAAGCATTAGCTCATCGAAGTGTAGAGGAAGGACGATAAAAAAGTCTTTGTTTAAACCATTTCACCGATTTGGTGAGGTTTAATGCTGATGGTATTAGTTTCTTCTGTACGCTGTTTTATTATTTGCCAATAAGTACCAAAAAAGATAAAAATTTGTTTAATACTAACAAGTTCTCGTGGATGAAACGTAACTCTAAAAAACTGTTCACCTTGTACCTGAAAGCAGAATAGATAAGAAAATCCTATGATAAGTTTAAATCTCATCAAATCGACAGAAATAGTTGAAAGAAAATTAATTTATTTTTTTTTCGTCTTTGCACTCAGCATCGTTGGTACCCAATTTCCGGTGGCCATACACAGATATAATGTATTTTAAGACTATATTAATGTAAATTCACCTATTAAAACATTTAATGTATTATAGTGCAGATTTTATAGTGTGATAGGATATTAGACCATTAGCCTAAACGATTTAAAACAATCTATCCATAGATAGATTTCTACTTTTCGAAATTAAGATTATTGATGTTTGTCATTAATAAAAGGTAGCCATTGTAGAGTTGATGCGCTGTCATGAGAGCTTTTGAAAACCGTTAATTTTATTCAGATTGTGTCTTTGTGATCCCTAATTTAAGATTAAGTCAAATGTTTATTCTTACTCATTAAGTTCATTTTACATATTTGTATGCCTTTATTACTGTTGAAAACTATTGTCTGATTGGTTATCAATTCAAATCTTCGAAATTTCAATCAAACACCAAAATAATGTCTATATTGATATTTCGCGAAAGGCCAGATTTGAGTTGTTCAGACATTGAAGACAACTAAAACTGCAAGAGATTAACGGATGCATTTTCAAGATCCAAAATTGTTAATCTGTCATTAAGATCTGGCAGATATTTATGTAAGTGGACGATGTGACGACATCTCTTTTTGTAGTGCATTTTCTTGAATGATTTAACGGTAATATGCCTATAAAATAACATAAAATGCCTATGTTTACTGTGATAATGTATCAAAGAAAAGGTAATTATTCCTTAAATGAAACAGTGAACTTCAAATTTTAACATAATATATAGTATAACAGGGTACTCAGCAAATTATATTATCTGCAACATTGTCTCATTACTCAGATATTTCATTTGATACACATATTTGGTTTTTCTAGTACTGCAAATTTCGAAAATGACTGAAACAATGTTAAAGAATAAAAAGAGTAAGAAAATGGAATCTGAAACGAGAAAATTACTGAAACTATCTTTAGCCTTGAAGAAGAATAAAACAAAGGAATCTGAAACAAGACAAGACACTTGTTTTTATTTCTTTGAGAGAGAAAGCACCATGGCTTAAATAAAAAAAACAACGAAAAGGCAAACAACAGAATTCTAAACACTTCATAAAAAACTCAAGATTGAGCAATACGAACCTCGCAAAACACCAGGATCGAACTCAGGTGCATCGGAAGGGTAAGCTATTCCTGCTCAACTGGAAGCAAGTGTGGTTTTACTCATTACAAGTAACAATTCTGCGATCTTCATTCAATGTTGATCGTTTGACAAACATGGTGGCCTTGCTGGCACAAGCATTTCTATTTAAACCTTCAAGAAATGTGCACTTCTTCTTAAAAACTACTTGACCATTCCAACAAACCGAGGGTAGGAATGACTTACAGTGGGGGTTTTAAAACGGGCCAAATTTGGTTTCATTGAAACGGAAATCCTAACTACCTATCTTTGATCATGATTTGCAAAGGAGAGGGGCGATAAGGACTCCACCACTAAATTCCATTTTCATTGTCCTCTTGTAACTCTATAGGTTGCATTTCTGTAAATATTGACATTGCAATTTCCCATAGGAACTCCTTTTACAGCTAAAACTGTACCACTTTTACTATGAAGTTTTGAACAAAATCATATCCTAGAATGGAAAGTTCATATGCACTACTATTTTTTTCAAAGGTCAAAATATAGGGCTGTGAGGCATATTTTCAACGTTTATATGCCCCGAACTTCTAAGAGTTTAAACTAACACTAAATTTCTTAACTACCCCTACCTTAACAGTAGGATTACCACAGATTTCAATATAAACAATATGCATATGTATATTTACTGGTAACATTTCCAAGTTATGTCTCTATGAGATGAAACATAGAGATCATAACTGGGATCCAGTTTGTAAACAAAATTAATTATCTATGAATATTCTATATCTCCCCAAAAGAGGCGCGGTTTGAGAAACAGCTGTATTTACAAAGTGCAACCTATACCACAGACCATCTGAAAATGGTCGCATTTTAGGTCTCTCTTGTATATTTTGTTTCCTAGAAACGAGTATAATGGCGGTGATGAGCTCAATGAATATGCCAAGTATACAGCTTTAAATATATTTATATTTCAGATTCAATTTGTTTAACAGGAAATTTATACATGTATTTACTGTTCAAATAACACAAAATGTAATGCACATTATCTTGCAAAATCATTGTTGTTGCTGCCTAGCAACCAAATTTTATACATAACAATTGCAATTCATTTTTCTATTTTACAAGATATTACTTTAAATTTTACTTTAAAACAGATAATCTAAAATGCATATTATAATGTTCCAATTTCCAAGGAAAATGTCAAGGATAAGAATAAATTTTTGATAAATACCAACGAACAAAACTACAGAACAACAACTGTATTCAAGAAAACTTTGTAACGCAATGCAGTCCCTTGTTGAATAAAATTTACCCCTTTCTTCATGTAGTGAAATCGCTCAGCATCACATGGGTTTCACGAATTACATGTTCACAATATTACGTAAAATATTTTGATAATATTCATCTCCTCATTAATCATCTTAGCTCATTGTATAAAATATCATAAAATCGGTTAAAAATATACAAGGTTAAACTAATAAGTAATAATCGACGACTCAAATTTTAAAAAAGAATGATAACAGACTTCATTTTCAATTTGATGTACAATGTGTGTGCATTATGAAAATTTATTTACCACCAGCGTGCCTCGAAGGTCAAAACTTAGAAGAACTATAAACTTAGTAAACAAATAACAAGTGGACGTAAACACTGACTTAGGAACAACTGTACTGGAAATAAAACCTTGAAATTAACCATATTATTTATGAACATATGTCGTGTATCAATAACATGGTAAGATCCTGATAAAATGAGAATACTTTATTTTCATTTGACTGTTCCAATCAGACTGTTTCCTCTCTTTAATCTCTTTGTTTACAAGATCAGAACCAGCTTTTAAATTGGTTGAAAGAAAGGGGTTAATTTTCTTTATATCGAATATTCGATTTTCATATAGCATCCAGAAGTTTACTTTAGATCAAAGTTTTTTTTTATATTGGCGAGAAGACATTGTTGACATGCACACTATGTATTTCCGGTATATTTCATAGAAGTTAAGTTTTAGTAATTGTCATGTTTAACAATCAGAGAAAATATTGTCAATCTTACTTACCATGTTCACGCGATGATGTTTTTGAAGTAACTTATTAGCTTTTTATGCATTACTTATAAGCCTTTTACACAAGTCTATAAAATTGGATTGCCTCTACAAATACCTTGACAACAACTTGTTATTATGATAGTAATTCCAATGGAAGTCAAATGTATTCCTTTAATCCTCTTATCATGCGCCCGCTTCATTCTTAATTCGTTTTATAAAGACTTTGTACATGACAAATAAAAAAGAATGAAACTTAGCTATTATTTTCATTTAATTTCAGGTTCCACTGTATAGCTAATGTCCTTTCACTGAATATTTCAATGTTTATTGACTTTTTTAATCGACTCCGTCCCAATAAACTTGCGATTAAGGATGATCACAAACTCAGCTAGGTCTGCTACATACCTTGACTTAGCTGTCTAGAAACAACAGTGTGGGTCAGATGAGAAAAACAGATAAAACTTATTTCCCCTCTGTGAACTTTCAATTTTGATGCGGCAGTATCCCAGCATCACCTTAATGGACAGTATATATTACCAAGTTGAAACGAGAAATACAGCTTGTTTTAAGACAGACAGCTAGATACCATAAATATACTATGTATACACAGGCCATAGTCTGAGCTTGTTTTGCTATATGATATAAAAACTAAATTGACGAAAAAAGGTCATTTATTCATAATCATAAAATGCAAAAAATACATTTTGCAAATAAAACATTTGACATATAAGTTCATACTTAATATGAAACTATAATACATAATTAATACGAAATTACATCAACTAAAATCATATCAATTGAATAAATGACAAAGAATAGCAAAGGTGGGGAGAAAAATTTGCCACAAATCCACTCTGAGCGACTTGAATACAATTTATATATAACTTGTTAGAATTTGGAAGAATGACATTCACATACACCAAAATATGAACACTATATTTTTGTAAAACGTTTCCACATTGAGGTGAAATATTAAAAGTTTATATAATCATAAACCACAGATATTACTTTTAAATAATCTCTTGCTGATAAACATGATTTAAGGTGTAAATCTTAATCCGGATAGGACCACAGCAATAAAGTTACAATAATCATCGTCAATAAGTATATGTTACAGTATTCATATTTCGTCTTACGTCTAGACATCTTATAATAGTATCACCTAAATATTTTAGTACAGACAATTAGTATGAGTAGAGTAATTAACCGAAATTTTTTTTATCTCACTTGAGAGATCTGAAATTTCTCCCCAGAATCATTGTATACTGGACAACTAATAATAAAAGAGGGACGAAAGATACCAGAGGGACAGTCAAACTCATAGATCGAAAACAAACTGAAAACACCATGGCCAAAAATAAAAAGACAAACAGACAAATAATAGTACAGATGACACAACATAGAAAACTAAAGACTAAGCAACACGAACCCCACCAAAAATTGGGGGTGATCTCAGGTGCTCCGGAAGGGTAAGCAGATCCTGCTCCACATGTTGCACCCGTCGTGTTGCTAATGTTATTACAAATCGGGTAAATAGTCTAATTCGGTAGGTCACATTCGTGAAAAGGGAAGGGTATTGTAAAAATAAAATGTTGTTCATCTTTAATCTTCAAACAAAGTAAAAGTACATTTTTACAAAGCCCCGACTTCTTTCTACATACGAAGTTTTATATCTGACTCTTTCTATTATGGAAACATGGGCAACTGATTCTCATTTTACAGTTGGCATTTTTCAATCGAAATTGTATAAAAATAGATAAATTTCCTAAGGAAAACAAGTTTTTTTTAAATTGAAATAAATAAGTATATAATTTATAATTTTTTTACTGTCAGTTATGTTTTGTTGTGTTTCCAATTGATATGACCCTTTAGAAATATTTTGCTTAACTCATGACTTGATAAATAAAGTTAAGCTTTAGTCATAATTTTGAATATTCAGCTTTTTAGAATAAATGGATGAATACCAGCATTCGATATTAATAGTAATAATTCATATCGATAACACCACTATAAAAAATAACGGGAATCTACCAAACTTACTTAGCACTGCTAAGCTAGAAGACTTTTAATTTACACTTAAAATACACTCCATATATATTTCGGGAATTTGATTTTTCTATAAAAAACATATTATTGCTATAAATTACAGAAATAAATATTCATATTCATTTTCTCTCTGGCATGCTACAGAACTTGTTCTGAACATACCTGTAATTCCAATGCAATACATTTTAAAAAGGTTTACATTGTATGGTCATAATAAAGTTGAAAAATGAACAAAATATCTGTGAAATCCTAATCCAGCTTTTAGTGATTTTTTGTATAATTTTTCTTTACCTTGCGTTAGAAGTTAAAAATGTAACCGAGTAAATATTTATAACTTCTGACACATATTCTGATATCTTTTTCTGAAGAGAAATATTGATTTAAATATTAACCAGTTTAGGTAAATATAAAAACTTTGGTTTTTGATAGATTGACCTCTAAAGACCATAGCATTTAGTACAACATTGGGATAAAAAGTAAAATAACAAAAATACCTTACTCCGAGGGAAATTCTAAACGGAAAGTCCCTAAGCAAATAAACCATCAAGTCTTTTATATATATATATATATAATTTGATTAATTGCAAATTTAAATTAAATAGGCAACATTAAAAACCATAGCATGATCTAAAAACAATTGATAGATATAAGAAGATGTGGTATGTATACATACAGAAAGTTAAACCGAGCCATAAGATTAAACAAAATCAATTCAATAGCAGCCTATCAAATTTCCACATTGTCAGTCTTGATAATTATGTAAAGACATCATAATAAATAATAGCTTAGCCTTAAAACTAAAACTGTCTGCCTCTTTCATATAAGAGTGTTTAAATGTATGGAAAAGTTAATAACATCGTATATAAGTATGTAACTTTTCATTCTATCATGCAGTTTTTGGTGGGGTTCGTGTTGCTTAGTCTTTAGTTTTCTATGTTATGTCATCTGTACTATTGTTTGTCTGTTTGTCTTTTTTTTTTTTGGCCATGGCGTTCGTCCCTCTTTTATTAATATCGTTATGCAGTAAAATTTTGTATTAGATACATAAGGCGGATATACGTTCTGCAAACATTAGGATGCCCTTTGCATTTAAATGTACAACGTCATATGCTATTTTAAAAGGATTCAGTAACTTGAAAAAATACAACATCGGGTTTATCATCAGCTATTATTTTCCATAAGTATGGTAAATAAGTACATTTTGATCGCAAACGCACAGTGTCGCTACCAACACCAAAATTAATTTTACCCAATATCTCTTTCACAAAGATAAATTTGACCAACTGCTACGTGTTTTGCATAAATCAAAATCGTGTAATCTATCCGAATGGAAGAATGGTAAAAAATTAATTGTACGTGTGTTCAGAATGTAAGCTTAAAATAGCTCAAAGATAAAAGTATAGTTCGATTTTACCTCAAATTACAAAAAGGAAATCACTCCAGTCCAAAATTATCCATAAAATTTAAATTTTTCACAAATAATTTTTCACAAGATCATTGACGAATAAGAAAGATGTAATCCAATCATGCATTGGTCATAAGTGAAATTTCTCTGCACGTGAAAACATGTTATCTAATTTCAACAATTTATCGTTTAATTAAATAGGACAATTCTGACTATTTGACCAGACTAGAAACATCCTAAATTTACAGTATAAATAGCTCACTTAGTAATAAATAATTAATACAGAATTATCTTCTCTGCTGTCTTAAATTATTATTTTCAGCTTAATTTTCAATTAGCAAATACAATATGTTTTTCAAGTCAGGGTTTTCATTAAAGAAGGTTACTTTCAAGGAAACGAATGAAACAAGGGTTCTATAGAATAAAGTTACCACCATGACTTGGTCGACCATAAGGGAATATCTTACTCGTTGAAGCCTTATCACCATGAGAAACAGAACAAAAGCCGCTAGTGAACTGGCACAAATGTCATCTGCTGCAAATGAGTTCAGTCCGAGTTTTTTTTTGTTGTTCCCCGTGCTCCATCTTTTGTTTCCTGTAAAACATTTCGTGTAGTGTGAGTGTGTCTTTTTCTCTTTTGATTTGACGTCGACGAGACCGGTTTCGATCCTTTTTGGAGTTCATGCGATCCCTTCAGTTTTGTGTTTTTACCTTGATTTGCCAACATTTCAGTGACTGGTTGCATCTCTTATTTTCCTAGCAAATATTAAATTGAAGATACTACATATCTGAATATTTTTCTTGATATTGACACAGATGAACGACTTCTAACTAAGGTCTATAACAAATGTGACGATTTCAGCTTTTCCATTGTCAACTTCCAATTTCACAGCAATAACATACCCACTGTCTCATCGTATTGCTTTTCCATATCTCAATTGACACTTTATACGTTTTACGGCTACCATCAAGTACTGGTTGCCGGATACAATGTGGCTCTGTCTCAATTCACAAGTGACAGAGTGGTCCTCTGATCTGTACCGATTGTGTTCTATTCCCTGTATATTGTATTTTGACTGATTGTGAATTAGCATAGTGGGCGATGCCTACACATCAGGAGACGCTTATCTGTCGACGCATCCGGTCACGCTAAGTTTTGGAGTTATTGCAATTCCCTCAGTTTTATGTTCTAAATGAATTTACGAGATGTTTTGTACATAGGTAAATAAAGGCAACAGTAGTATACCGGTGTTCAAAAGTCATAAATCGATTGAGGGAAAACAAATCCGGGTTACAAACTAAAACCGAGGGAAACACATCAACTATAAGAGGAAAACAAAGGAACAACAGGAACACTGAAGTTCAACAAAAACAAACTCCAACATACATAGAAACGAACTATTTGATAACAACTGCCATATTCCTGACATTTCTCAGTAGTAACATACCCTCTGCCCCTTCGTATGGTGTTTACATATCTCAATTGATACGTTATTCTCGTGCTTGTTCACACTATACGGACTTCATATACAGGAGTGTGCTCCTTACGCAGAAACTGCTCCAACAAAGTTATGAGGAGGACAGATTAAATATGACACTCCGTAAATTTTACGGACACCATCACCAATTGGTTGATCCATACGATGTGTTCTTGTCCAAACTAACTCAGGACATTTTTACCACGTGTTAGATTGTGGTTTGTCATTACGTCGTCTGATCTTTTAATTACCGAACGTGACTTATTCCCAATTGTGAATGTTTTGCTGAGTGTGAAACCGCATTGCTATAAGACGTGTCACGATACCTTTCTATCCCACATTCATGTATTTTATTTTGATGTTATATTAGTTGTTCTCGTCGGATTTTGTCAAATGTCTTAACGTCTTTTCTGTTATATTCGTGTGTTATGGTAAAGATAATTAATCACTCCCTTCATTTATTAGATTTTATTTGGTTCAACGAAATTTATACGATATATTTGGTTTACAGTTTGATTCAGAAGAAACACCGACATAGCTAGATAATACAATTAATTATATTTGATATTAATAAGTATTGTAATTTTCATTGTTATTAATAAATGTAATGTCAGTATTACAAATCTAATCTTTAATCAATCCTAATCCTATCTTATTTTTGGGAAATATTTTTACAAATTCAAATGTGACGTCACTTTGTGTGTTTTTTTAGAATTTCAAATGTGACGTCACTTTGTGCGTTGAGCTTTGGCTAACTCGGCTGTGTATTTTTTTATGTGTTAGATTAAGTTGTTTTATGTAATGTATCCGTTTTTATTCTGTAGTTAGTCCCCACTTTAGTTTTATCATGTATATCTATTATATAGTCATTTTATAAAATTTACTGTTTGCAAAATTATAAATTATTCTAAATAATAAGGATGTTCTTGTCCCAGGCAGAAAACCCTGGCCGTGTTAGGCGCAACTTTTTGGAAGTTTTGGTCCTCGGTGCTCTTCAGCTTTGTACTTGTTTTGGCTTTCAAACTTTTTTCATCTGAGCGTCACTAGTTGGTCTTGTGTGGACGAGACGCACGTCTGGCGTATTGAATTTTAAGCCTAGTACCTTTTGTTAGCTATTATTCGTGTGTTTCTTTGTCCTATATGTTCTCCCATTTATTTGTATTGTGGTCCTGTCATGTGATGTTGTCGTTTTGGTGTTGTGTTTGACGTTGCCATAAAAGCGGGAGGTTTGGCATGCCACAAAACCAGGTTCAACCCACCATTTTTGTCTTAAAATGTCCTGTACCAAGTCAGGAAAATGGCCATTGTTATATTATAGTTCGTTTCTGTGTGTGTTACATTTTAATGTTGTGTTTTTGTTATGTCGTTGTTCTCCTCTTATATTTGATGCGTTTCCATCAGTTTTAGTTTGTAACCCGGATTTGTTTTTATCTCTATCGATTTATGAGTTTTCGAACAGCGGTATACTACTGTTGCCTTTATTTGGTACAGGACATTTTGATAAAAACAATGGTGGGTTGAACCTGGTTTAATGGCTAGCCAAAACTCCAGCTTTATGGCAATGTTAAAAAATATCGCTAAAATGACAACACTACTGTTGCCTATAATTTTTTAAACGCTCTTCAAAAAATGACCGCAATTCTCGATTTCGATTGGTCGATTTAAAACAAATCTCTGATTGGAAGTCTTAAATAATCGAGTGGCAAACATTAGCAGCATTGTTGTATAGTTCTAGTTCAAAACCTATGGAAAAATTACATTTTAATATTCTTTCCTGAAATAGATTGGCAAATTTTATGAACATTTGGTAAGAATAATGTAAAGAGGGTCGAATCGTGATCCTCATTTAGTTTCGATTAGGTGAGAAACATGGGAGGCAGAGGCAATCCTTGATTTTGTAAAGATAATTTGAAAAAATATTCCCTCTGAAACTACAAGGCAAAAAGTTTATTTTTAATTCTAGAGGTAGATGATTTAGATCATCCGCAAACTTTCATCATTTAATGTTAAATGGGTGGCAAAGATGATGACATTGGTGGCACATAGTTCCGATTTAAATCCTATTGAAATATCACATTTTTCTTCTCTAATACTGCTTGGCCAATTGACATTTTTTTTATCTGCTCTGAAATCACAAGGCGAAACATTTTAAAACTTGGTTTGATAACCCTATACACACAGTCACAATTTAATGTTATCAGGTGACAAACATGCATAATACAGTGTTGGTGGCACATAGTTCCAATAAAAGTGTAATTGTAAATCTCATTATCATATTTTAGTCTTTACGATTAGGCCAATTGTAAGAAAAATTAACATGAAAGACGAATGGACTATAATGTATAAATTTTCCCCATTTGTTTTTGATCTAATAAAACATGGCTTCCAGAGGCAACCTTTGATTCTTATTGATTAATTTTCAAAAACCTTCAAATCTAAAATTACAAGTTAATGTGAATTTAAACTTAAGGTTGATATAAACAAAGTCATTCGAAGTTATATGTGTTTGAAGTTATCCTCTTTTGAGCAATTTAAGGTTACATTTGACGGGGGTGGCAATTCAGGTTACTAGGAGCCTTTCGTTTTATTGCCATTGTTACCCGTGCAAAGCTCTGATTCCTAGTCCGGCTTTGACTATACTTTTTGTCCTTTTGGGATTTTATCAGCTCTTCAGTTTTTTAAGTTTTGGATTTTCAAATATTTTGGCCTCGAGTATCACTTATTGTTAAAATGTGCATCTGCTGCAGTAAGATTTATACCGTTAATGTTATTATATAATGACTTTTCATTTTTTCATAATTTCTTATGATTAACCTTCTTAAATTATATCTTTTATTGATACACTGTTATGTAAATATCTTTTTCTTATAAATTATCTTGAAATTTATATACTTTTAATTTGAAAAGAACATTTCGTTCATAAAATCATGAATATCGTGTTTGAAATAATTCTTGTACATTATTTTGGGGTGCTTAAGTTTGTACAATTGTCAATGAACATGAATTTTTCTTTAAAGAGACCTTGGACTGTATGAAAGAAAATGAAATTAATGTTTGCTAACGTCATGTTGTACTGTGTAAGCGAATTTACATATGACGTTCAGTCTATGCCTTATTCAAATATATGGGTATATTCGAAACGATATTGCGTGCAAATTCCAGTTTTTGTAGATATTACTGAAATATTTCTAAAAGATCAGTAACCTCTTCAGAAATATTTTTATGTTTTAATCCAACGTTACAAGAATTATAAGATATTTAGATGTTAAATACGGTGTTTACAACAGATAGCTCTAAATCGTGAGTACAGAAAAGTTGTTAATATATTCAACAAAGATCATATTTCCAAAAGTGCATTTTCTTGAACTATTTAAAAAAAAAACGATAATATGCCTATGTTTTACTGTGATAATGTATAAAGAAAAACGGTAAGTATTCCTTAAATGAAATAGTAAACTTCAAATTTTAACATAATATATAGTATATCGGGGTAATCAACAAACATATCTTATCTGCAACGTTGTTTCATTGCTAAGATATTTCACTTGATACACATATTTGGTTTTTCTAGTACTGTTAACTTCGAAAATGACTGAAACAATGTTGAAGAAGAAAAAGAATAAGAAAATGGAATCTGAAACGAGAAAATTGATGAAACAATGTTTAGCCTTGAAGAAGAATTAAAAAAATGGAATCTGAAAGAAGACAAAACACTTATTTTTATTTTATTTTTTGAGAGAGTGGAAGGCACCATGGCTTAATCCATTTTCATTGTCATATTGTAACTCTATACCACAGACCATCTGAAAATGGTTGCATTTTATGTCTATCTTGTATAGTTTGTTGCCTAGCAACGAGTATAATGGCTGTGATGAGCTCAATGAATATACTAAATATACAGATTTAACAGATAATCTAAAATACATTTTGTAAAATGTACCAATTTCCAAGGAAAATGTCAAGGATAAGAATTACCATCAGAACAACAACTGTAATATTCAAGCGAATTTGGTAACGCAATGCAGTCCTCTGTTGAATGAAATTTACCCCTTTCCTCATGTTAGTGAAATCGCTCAGCATCACATGGGTTTCTCGAATTACATGTACACAATATTACGTAAACTATTTTGATAATATTTATTTTCTCATTTATCTTTTTAGCTCATTGTATAAAATATAAGAAAATAGGTTAAAAATGTGAACAAGGTTACACTAATAAGTAATATTTGACGACTAAAATTTAAAAAAAAATTATAACAGACTTCATATTCAATTTGATGTACAATGTGTGCCTTATGAAAATTTATTTACCACCAGCGTTGCTCGAAGGTCAATACTTAGAAGAACTATAAACTTAGTAAACAAATAACAAGTGGATGTAAACACTGACTTAGGAACAACTGTACTGGAAATAAAACCTTGAAATTAACCTTTTTATTTATAAACATATGTCGTGTATCAACATGGTAAGATTCTGATAAAGTGAGAATATCTATTTTCATTTGACTGTTCCAATCAGACGGTGTCTTTTGGTTACAAGGAAGTAATTATTTACATAGGCGACAATGGTAGCCTTTTTAGGTCCTGCGTTTTCCCTATCAAAGATCCATTGAAAAAATGTCGAAATCTGAATTATCAACACCTTTGGGTGTAATTGAAACAGCAAAACACATATGGTGCCGCAGCTTTTTTTGATAGAAAAATGGCATTTTTTAAGGGTACTCAACGGTTCCGGAATTTTCGAAATAGTATAAATGAAGAACACTCCTTGCTAAATTTGGTACAAAAAATGTTTCTCGTCACAGAGAGTTTTCTCTAAATTTCTCGCTATTTCTACACCAATGGCCAACACTCATTTCTCACTATTTCAATTTTGATTTCTAATTACTAGGGCAGCAGAAAATAAATTTACTTCTACCTATTATCTTGGATGTGAAATCTAGGTGGCGCCAATCATCTTTATTTACTTCCTTTTAACCTTTTTTCTTTAATTTCTTTGTTTACAAAATCAAAACCAGCTTTGAAATTGGTTGAAAGAAAGGGGTTAATTTTCTTAATATCGAATACTCGATTTTCATATAGCATCCAGGAGTTTAGTATATATCAAAGTTTTTTTTTATATTGGCGAGAAGACATTGTTGACATGCATACTACGTATTCCCGGTATATTTTTTTAGTAATTGTCATGTTTAACAATCAGAGAAAATATTGTTAATCTTATGTTCACACGATGATGTTTTTGAAGTTACTTATTAGCTTTTTTATAAATAGCCGTGTCCATTACCAATCCAGCAAAACATACTAACACCTTTGTCAAAAGGTGAATTATATATCGTGTTCGTATATGATTTCTGTACAGAATTTCAAAGTTATACTGCGTATACTATATATATTTATTTTGTGGTTATTTCTATTGTAACCTGAATTGACCTTTCTTATGTAAGATAATTACTGTTAGAAAGGTGTGTGTGTGTGTGTGTGTGTGTGTGTGTGAGAAGATTATCTGGCTTTACTCATTTGCACATAGGCAATAATATTTAATCAGTAATTATCCGTGGTAATCAAGTAGAAGCCTTCGTTTTTCAATGATTTAAAAATAATTAAGCTGCCTGCACCTGGTGTTTCGGATATCATTTAGGTCATTTTTTACAAAGGCCGTAAATCCTCATTAGGTACTCTAGCCTTGTATAATTATAATTACTATGTAATTAAAATTCGATCAGTTCTTGCTGTGGTATCATATCAAATGTAGTAGTATTTTTAGGGCATGCATACTACGTATTCTCGGTATATTTTTTTAGTAATTGTCATGTTTAACAATCAGAGAAAATATTGTTAATCTTACTTATTATTTTCATGCGATGATGTTTTTGAAGTAACTTATTAGCTTTTTATACAGTACCGATGAGCCTTTTACACAAGTCTATAAAATTTGGTTGCCTCTACAAATATCGTGTGTCAACATCTTGTTCTTATAATAGTATTTCCAATGGAAGACAACTGAATTCCTTTTCTCTTCTTATCGCCCACTTGATTCTTAATTCATTTTAAAAATAAAAAGAATGAATCTTAGCTGTTATTTTCATTTAATTTCAGGTTCCACTGTATAGCTAATGTCCTTTCACTGAATATTTCAAAGTTTATCGACTGTTTGAATCGCCTCCGTCCCAATCAACTTGCGATTAAGGATGATCACAAACTCAGCTAGGTCTGCTACATACCTTGATTGAGATGTCTAGAAATAACAGTGTGGGTCAGATGAGAAAGACAAATAAAACTTATTTCCCCTCTGTGAACTTTCAATTTTGATGCGGCAGTATGTTTTCATAAAAGAAGGTTACTTTCAAGGAAACGAATGAAGCAAGGGTTTTATAGAATAAAGTTACCACCATGATTTGGTCGAATATTAGGGAATACCTTACTCGTTGAAGCCTTATCACCATGAGAAACGGAACAAAAGCCGCTAGTGAACCGGAACAAATGTCATCTGCTGAAAATGAGTTCAGTCCGGGTTTTTTGTTGTTCCTCGTGCTCCATCTTTTGTTTACCAGAAATTAAATTTACTTTAATTTAAAGCTTCAAAGCCCAAAACTACACTTATTTGTATCTTTAACTTTTATTTTAAAGAGAAGTTCATTCGTGCCTAAAATTCGATGTATTATTCTGTATTGAAACCACTGCAATTTTGAATTCTTGGTAATATAAAAGGGCAATATATTTTTCGAATTGTAGTTTGTATTGAGAATTAAGTACCATTTTTGTTTACATTTCTGTTTAAGGTTTGAATTTTCACTATTTAGAATATTATACATATCTTTTAAACTTCTCTGGGATTAAAAAAAATATAACTGAGGGCAAAACTGGGCCGTTTTCTCTCACTAAGTCATATATTCTTTTAAATACTTTTTTATTGCAGAAATTAAGCCTTGATTGTAAGAAAACTTGACAAGAAAGACTAATGGACTATTATTTATAAATGATCTCCATTTGTTTATGATCTAATAAAAACATGACTTCCAGATTCTTATTGATTAATTTTCAAAAACCTTCAAATCTAAAATTACAAGTTGAAGTGAATTTAAACTTTAAGATTGATATAAACAAACTCATTCGAAGTTATATGTGTTTGAAGTAATCCTCTTTTGAGCAATAAAAGGTTTAATTTTCCGAGGGTTGCAATTCAATTAAGTTACTAGAAGCCTCCATCGTGTTAAGCTCTGATTCCTAGTCCGGCTGTGGCTATACTTTTTCACCTTTTGGGTTTTCTCAACTCTTCAATTTTTAAAGTTTATACCTTTAATGTTAACGAGTTTTCATTTTTTCCATAATTTCTGATGATTAACCTTATTAAATTATATTAATACACTATTATGCAAATATCTTTTTCTTATGAATCAGTTTGGCATTTTATATACTTTTGATTCTAAAATAACTTTTCGTTCATAAAATCATGAATACCTTGATTGAATCAATTCTTATGCATTATTTTGTGGCGCTTAAGTTTTGATGCACAATGCTCAATGAACATGCATTTTTTCTTTAAAGTAACTTTGGATTGTATGAAAGAAAATGATGTTAATGTTTGCTAAAGTCGTGTATTACCGTGTAAGCGAATTTAGATATGACGTTCATTCGATGCCTAATTCAAATATATGGGTATATTCGAAACGATATTGAGCTCAAATTCCAGTTTTCATAGATATCAATGAAATATTTTTTAATAGATCGGGAACCTCGTCAGACATATCTTAATGTTTTAAACTAACGTTACAAAAATAAAAATATATTAAGATGTTAAATACGGTCTTTAACAACAGATAGCTCTAAATCGCCTGAGTACAGAACAGTTGTAAGTATATTCAACAGATAGCTCTAAATCGCCCGAGTACAGAACAGTTGTAAGTATATTCAACAGATAGCTCTAAACCGCCCGAGTACATAACAGTTGTAAGTATATTCAACAGATAGCTCTAAATCGCCCGAGTACAGAACAGTTGTAAGTATATTCAACAGATAGCTCTAAATCGCCCGAGTACAGAACAGTTGTAAGTATATTCAACAGATAGCTCTAAATCGCCCGAGTACAGAACAGTTGTAAGTATATTCAACAGATAGCTCTAAATCGCTCGAGTACAGAACAGTTGTTAATATATTCAACAGAGACTATCAAAGATCATATTTCCAAAAGTACCTTCCAAAAGTACCTTCCAAGTATAGTACATCTATTAAAGAAAATAAATCACCAAAATTGTATAGGACGATTCGTACGACGTTATCTGATCAATAGATAACGTGTTCAATAGACATAACTATGACATCTATGACTATCTTGATTGTGTTGTATGTTGTTCGAATAAATTAATGTGTTATATATATATTGAAAAAATAAATATTGTAACCTTTGTCATATATTGTTATAATAGGTGTTATGGCTTATCTCACTTCTTTAGAATCTTAAACATGGCATATCAGTATTGGTAAAACGAGATTGTGGAATATTCTATTACACTCGAGGTCAAAATCCTGAAAACAAAAAGATAAAACATTTAAGAGCATTAAACCCAAACGTGTCAAGACAAAACAGCTAAAAATTCATCAAAGATAAATCACTTAAAACTGTTCAAATTTTCGGCAGGAAGTTAGAGCTTCAGCCTGAAAGTATACAAACATTTTTAATTGGACACAGTCATCATTCAAATCCTACTAGAACCGATACAACACTGGCCAAGGAGCGAATTGTTACCTTTCTGATATTTCTTGAAGTCTATCAACAGCGTTACCGACGATGTAGTAGTAACAAAACAATTGTGATACCGGTAGTTGACAAATAATTATACCATTGATTTCACTTTTGCAATCCTCCATTACATATAGAGAAGTTCAGAGAACTGTTTCCTTTTTAGCCAGTTGGATACGGACACATAAAGCCGCTTTCGAAATTATCAACAAATCGAGTTCAGTTATATGTCTTATAAACGAGTTTGAAGGATGAAACTAGTTGTTACTGCTTTGTTGCCTCCATGACAGTTTTGAAAAACTATAGAGTCAAACTACATACACATATGATAACCTTTCATTTCAGAAAACTACTATTCACTTCAGTAATTTTCAAAGAAGTTGTTGAAATATTCACACAATTTTAGTGAATTAAGAACATGTCGGCCAACATTTGGAAAAAAAGCTCACAATATTACATTGTTGAAAATAAAAAGTATATTAAAAATATTAATCTATAATTTTATCTTCAGGTATGGATCCTATATAAGCTGTTAAACATACCAATGGAGTACAAGACTGTTTCAAAGATTCACTTGCTTGGTGGATTTAACTACTCGACTGATCCCTTTGTTTACATTATTATTCGGAAGTCTAACCGTAATTTGTTCGCGCGTATATTTTGTTGCATTGGTATTCGTAAAAGCAAGAACCCTCGCCCCTTGGACATATCAAGTGTAGGAAATATGGATTTATCTACTCAAACCACTAGAAGTAGCAACGGGATTGATGATTAAAGTCAACTGTGTAATTATGCGTTTCAATTGGATACTTATTCCATTTACATTCAATATCTATATCGTGTTATTGTTTAGTAGTTTGACTAACAATACGTACTAGTAATATACATATATATATAGTGTTTCCATTGCATAATTGCTGTGTTGTTTGTATGTTAGTATGAAGAGATTATTCATGGGGTCTTGAATTTATACTGATTTTACCACGTATTGGCCCTTTATGCTAAATATTTAACATAGAGCAAGAAGTAAAATATCAGCATAAAGGGCAAACTCGTGGTAAAATCAATATAAATTGAAACCCCCATGAATTACTTGTACTCTAATAGGACAAGGTTGGCAATTCTTTGGATCGTTCTAGGTGAAGGTAATTATATGTTGTTCCTGTAATTGAACACACTAATAATATTGACGTAAAAACGAAGAAAACTGAATAAGTGATATGCTTTAAACTATTTACAATAACATCCTTAGATCGGTTAGGATAAAATTAAACGATTATGAAAATTTAAGAAAGTGTGTTTTCAACAAATTCGTATCTTCGTTTGTTTATGTTTCCATGTTTTGAAGACTTTCACATTCGTTCATTTTCCCGTAAAATGCTTATATTCTTATGTCACGGATAGAGTTGATCGTTCAATGGCGTCAATTACACCGATTGACCTCTGGTACCTCATTCATAAAAAAAAGCATACGACGTAGGAGTGTGATTGGAACAGCCCGGTGAGAAATCAGCCCTTCAAGAATGGCAAAGCCCATACCTCATATTCAGCTATAAAAGGCCCCGAAATTTTAAATGTAAAACAATTCAAACGAGAAAACTAACGGCATAATTTATGTACAAAATAATGAACGGAAATCAAGTATGTTACACAGCGACAAACGACAACCACTGAATTACAGGCTCCTGACTTGGGACAGGCACATACAGAATGTGGCGGGGTTAAACTCGTTTGAAGGCGCCAACCCTCCCCTAACATGGGACAGTGGTGTAACAGTACAACATAAGAACAAACTATAAAAATCAGTTGAAAAAAGCTTAACTCAGCAGATTGATACAAATAGAAATACATCGAACAAAAACACAGAGTGGACGTGGACGGGTACTTATACATCCCCACAACAAAAAAAGACACTAAGTACAGATCTGAGAATACTCGCAGTTACTGACAGCTAGTTCAAAGCCAATAACAACTAATAAAAAAAAAATCATGCACTTAAGACTAAAATATCAATCAGTACACATCCAACATCCAATGGATTTAGTGTAAAGACGTCATAAACAGTCAGAGAAAACATGACCTTGTGCAATGCCAAAATACAGGTATTTTCAGATTGTAGAGCCATGAAATGTGCATATGTATATTGAAATAACAGTTTGATTCTAATTTACCGATAACAAAATCAATATTAAATACAAATAAAAACAACATGTTTAACCCCGCCGCATTTTTGCGCCTGTCCCAAGTCAGGAGCCTCTGGCCTTTGTTAGTCTTGTATCATTTTTTATTTTAGTTTCTTGTGTATAATTTGGAGTTTAGTATGACGTCCATTATCACTGAACTAGTATACATATTTGTTTAGGGGCCAGCTGAAGGACGCCTCCGGGTGTGGGAGTTTCTCGCTGCATTGAAGACCCATTGGTGGCCTTCGGCTGTTGTCTGCTCTATGGTCGGGTTGTTGTCTCTTTGACACATTCCCCATTTCCATTCTCAATTTTAATATTCAAAGATATAATTACAGTGTTTAATTGGTAACCTTTTAGAATAAGTTTATTTAAAGGATCTATAGGTTTACCCGGATCGTTTCTAAATTTCCATGCTCGGTAAACAACATCTCCGTAAAAATGAGGATGTGCTATCCCGTTTGAAATAAGTTCTAGTCTATGTTGTATGTTGTATGTTCTAGTCTATGTTGTATGTTGTATGTTCTAGTCTATGTTGTATGTTGTATGTTCTCATCTATGGTGTATGTTCTAGCTTATGTTGTATGTTGTATGTTCTAGTCACTTAATATATACGTTACCTAAATAAAAAGCTTTGTAATTACAAGAAATTCTTCTTTATTAAAATAAATATCTACGCTGATGGAACGTTAAGTTTGCTTACACCAATCAATGTATGTGTAAATAAATATATGCATATCATCATCGATTTATCATTGTTTATTGAGCAAACTGCTGAATGCAGTTTTTAATGTCGGATATATGGGGTATATTCTAGAAATGCTTTAACCCCTTAACACCTTGAAATCAATAGTGAGGATCGATTGAAATCTAAACTTTCCAAATTTCTGAGCTGTCGAATTTTAGGACACAGTTTCAACAATATCTGCATATAGAGTGTAGCAGTTGATACGATATACGTAAGATGATTTTCTTGATGAAGGTTTGTTGCTCAAAGGGAAGATACTTAAGCAATGATTAATAATGGAGATGTTGAGGTGATCTCCTAAAAGTGTCGAGTGTAGTAAATTTGTTAAAATGATCATGGGTATTTTCTTTTTGTAGCCACCACCCCGACTCCCTTTTTATCTCGTTTATGACATATATCCGGATTTCAACTTTTCATTAGTAATACGAAAGGCTGAAGAGTTTTCAGTAATGTCTTTTATTTCTCTTTGCTATTGTAATTCTATGACTTTTCATTGTTATTGCCCATTTGATACCTTCTTTATTTGTATAAAGTTGTAAGACTTTCTGTATAGCCACACGAGTCAAAATCAGTATCCAATATTAATTTGACTTATGACACTTGTGTCATTTTATTGTCAAAATCTGAATCCAATGTTAATCTTAATTATGATACTTATGCCATTGCAATGTAAAAATTTATAGGCAATGTTAATCCGATTTACGACACTTATGTCATTTCAATGTAAAAATCAGTCTCCAATGTTAATCCGACATATGATGGTGAAACAATTTCAATGTCAAAATCTGTATCTTATGTTAATCAGACATATGATGGTGATATCATTTCAATGTCAAAAAAACATATCCAATATTAATCCAACTTGTGACACTTCAGGGGCAGATCCAGCCAGTTATAAAAGGGGGTGGAGTCCTAACCCAGGATAAGGGGGGGGGGGGATTCCAACTATATGTCCCCATTCAAATGCATTGATCGTCAAAAAAAAAGGGGGTTTCCAACGGGGTTTCAATGGTCAGTATGATATTTCAGTGGTCAGTATGTTATGATATACTGATCTAGTATTACTTGAAATTCAGCCTCAAATGTAATACAGTGCGTTTTTTGGAACTTCGTCGAAATGCGCCTGTGGTGTAGTAAGAACAGTAACAGTAATGTTATTTCAACCACTGGATCGATACTTCTACTGGTGGACTGTTAGTGCCTGTAGGTATCAACAGCCCAGTAGCTCAATACTACGGCTTTAGCAGGAATATAAGAAAATGATTAATTTGATGGTATAAATAAAGGCAACAGTAGTATACCGCTGTTCAATAGTCATAATTCGATTAAGCGAAAACAAATCCGGGTAACAAACTAAAACCGAGGAATACAATAAAAATAAATAAAATTGTTGGTTCAGTATTTGTTAACGTTTCTCAACTGGCAAACGCAGACTATTATTCTCCCAGGTGAGTTAAAATATACATACAATCGTTCATTGGTATATTAAAAGCAAGAAGACATGTTGAAGCTATTTATTACCTTTCTAATGCGTTTTAATCATTAACAAATAAGAAAAACAATTTCTCGAACTACATTACTCATTAAGAAACCATATCCAACAGTGTTTAAAACAGGATTAATGATTGCTATATCAAACAATGGTATGTCAATGTATTAACTTAGTACGAGTCAATACTTCTTAACTTTAATCTGAAATGTTATACAGTACGTTCTTAGTTCTTTGAACCTAATTCTAGTTAAATCATATCATTAAACATATCTACGAAATCCAAATTGCATAGTACTGGAAATATCATTTAAGCATCAATTAGAAAAACACTGACTTTTACACAATTGGCATAAATTAATATTAAGACTCACGGGGTTTAAATTATCGGATTTACAAGTATGAACTCTTTACAGCTACCGCTGTTAATTTGGGTTTGTATCAAGGTGTCGACTTTGAACAAAATTAACTTGCAGAATACCAATTTAATATGTAATTTGAATGTCTGTGTGTGTTCAGAGAAAATAATAAATATCCTTGCATAGCTTCAAAAAATGCATGAATATTACATTGCAATTTTATTTTTAATCAAATCAATGTAAATCAGGTCCAAATTCGAATTGTGGTAAGCACTAGTCTGGTACCCGTCCGTTTTTTTTTTTGTATATTCCGAGGGCATACTAAATATTTTACTGAGAGAACAAACCTATGATAGCTTTTGTTTTTTGTGCTCCTTTTGTTTTTGTTTTAGTTTTTTTGGTTGTTGTTGTTGTAAGGAGTTTATGATGAACGAAGATCTTTGATACACTTTTTTTAAATGTATTTGCAAACATCAAGGCTTTAAAATTTTAGAAATGATATATGGGAAATCCATTCGTTTGTGTTTTAAGTCTGTCTGTTGATGATCGGATGAAAAAAGTATTACATTGATACCATAGAGGAAATCAAAAGTCTACGATAAATCGAATCCGTGATCGGATGAAAAACATAATACACTGATACCATATGGGAAATCAAAAGTCTACGATAAATCTACTCCATGATCGGATGAAAAAAATAATACACTGATATCATAGGGCAATCAAAAGTTTACGATAAATCGACAACATTAACACGGATATACCACCATTCAGTTACACATTGTAACGTCAAGACATTTCTAGTCATCTAGTAAACGTTTGAATGTACACATGTCTATCTGTTCATATAAATAGCGAAGTATTAACCAACGAAGTCCACATAGAGCAGATTGCCTTGTTGAGAAGTTAATGCTATGCATAATGGACACACGGGAAACTCTATACTAAAATGCATTTATGACAAAAGAGACGATTTTCGTTCCCGATTGTTAATTTTCCATTTTTGGACGGTGGTTTTCCTTTGGTCCCTTCTTACGGTGTATACATTTCACAACGTGTTCCCTACGCCCATGTCTGTAGTCTCTATTTAGATTTCAATAAAAGTAACTAATGTATAAAATTAAATTGTAAATTATTAAGTCAGGGATTTTCACAAGTTAATTAAAACCTTTACCAAATCTTTCATAGATATCACATCATTATGTTTACGGGATATTGTTTTTAAAGCCCTTAAATCTAGACACGGTCTATTTCAACCAATTGATCCTTTGAATAATCTTATTCTCAAAGGTTACCAGTTTAACACAGTACTAAAATCATTAAATATTGTTTTAACATTGATTTTGTTTTCGAAAATCCTACATCCTATCGATACGGTTTACTTATATTTTGGCATTGCACAAGGTCATGCGTCTCCAGAATGATTGTGACGTCTTTACACTTCGTCCGGTGGATGTGTAGTGATAGATATATTAGTCTGGGAAAACATGATTTATTTATTAGTTGTTATTGGCTTTGAACTAGCTTTCAATAACTGCGATTAGTCTTATTTCGGTGCTTTGTGTCTATTGTTTTTATGTTAGTGGTTTTTGTACCTCGTTCCGATCGTTTGAGTTAAGCCAAATGCAACTGATTATTACAGTTTGTTCTTATATTGTGCTGTTACACCACTGTACCAGGTTAGGGGAGGGTTGAGCGCTCACAAAAATGTTTAACCCCGCCACATTCCATATGTGCCTGTCCCAAGTTAGGAGCCTGCAGAACAGTGGTTGTCGTTGGTTCATGTCTTTCATATTTGTTTTTTCGTAAATTGTTTTGTTATAAATTAGGCCGTTAGTCTTCTCGTTTTAACTGTTTTACATTTTTTCATGTCGGGAATAGACAACTATACTGTATGGTTTTTTTTTCTCATTGTTAAAGGCCGTACTGTTGTCTATAATTGCTCACTACCACTTCATTTTAACTCTTGTTGATAGTTGTCTCGTCGACAATCATTCCACATCTCCTCATACAGAAGCGCCGTTACAAAATTCAACAAGAATGATGATAAAATTGGTATTTAGGATCAGGAACTATGTGTCATTTTCGAGAACACTCCGAATGATTATGAATGTTTTACAGAATACACATCCAGATCAAAGACATGACAGAGGTTGGAGAACTGGAACAGGAAATATTAGATACGGATATTTACACTATTCAGATAAAATTCAAATTTCGCAAATACAAGGGTAATCATTTTGTGACTTTTGGTGGACGTATGGTTCAACAGACAGTCGGCATTCCTGGTGGAACTAACTGTGCATCTTTTCTCGTCGTCGACTTGTTCATTTATCAATTTGAGGTAGAGTTCGTACAGTGGTTTTTTCTAGTGGAAAGTTTTGAAACTAATAATATCATTGAGCTTTACGTTCCGCATATAAAGATGATCCCCTGTCACTGAATTGGTGGTTTTAGTGATCACATCTATCACATTGAAAATGAAATAAAGGATACCACAAACAAAGTAATGTCTTCTTCATATATTGACCTACAATTTGAAATGAACAGTGACTGCAAGTTTACAACAAAAAAGATATTATATCAATTTTCCTATTGTGAACTTTCCATTTTTATATAGTAGCACAGAGAAGCGCCTGCATATGTGATATTATATCTCACAGTTGATATGATAATCAATATCTTGTGTTTTCTTTCAGAATTTCCTTAATAATTGGTGTCCTTAAAAGAAGTTACTTAATAAGGGTTCTTGTTGAGTGACATTCAGTTGTTTACATCCGCATCCTTTGGTGCCTGGTGGATAGTTTTCACATTGGCAACCATACCAGATTTCCTTATTACTATAACGATCTATACGTAAAAGTTTCCGACTTTATCGATCCCATTCATTCAACATTGCTAGATTTGTAAATTGAAGGCCGAAATTCCTGACATATTTCAGATGGATACCGTTGAGTAGAAACGTAGAGCATCAATAGTATGAACTTGGAGTCCATTTTATTGACATTAGAAATTGAACTTGAAGTCCATTTCATTGACGTTAAAATAAAAAAATCGTGAAGGTTCCGCGGAACCCAGTGTCTCGCCTATTTTTGCTGCTAGTCACAGGCTCAACAAAAATGGGGAAAAATTATTAAACATTTTCTTATAGATACTATCTTTTGATTGTAAGAAGCTTCTGTCCCAGTTTGGTAAAAATCCAGAATGGTTTATGAATCTTATAAATGTTTTAAAAACTTTAACTACAGACTGTATGTAATGTTAACTGGAAGTCCATTTATAAGTCATATACGGAAAAACAGGAAATATATATTTTTACAAAATTTCCTTCTAGA
The DNA here is from genome assembly GCF_021869535.1 of Mytilus californianus. Lineage (NCBI taxonomy): Eukaryota > Metazoa > Mollusca > Bivalvia > Mytilida > Mytilidae > Mytilus > Mytilus californianus. Next base: position 126,869,257 of record NW_026262668.1, read on the forward strand.
TACTAGCTTTTGATCATAAACAAGCTTCTGTCCAAGTTTGGTACAAATCCAGCGAAAAACAGGACATATATTTTTACAAAATTTCCTTCTAGAAACTAGCTTTTGATCATAAACAAGCTTCTGTCCAAGTTTGGTACAAATCCAGGATAGTTTAAGAAAGTTATTAAAATTTCAAAAACTTTAACCACAGAGTGAATGTAATGTTAACTGGCAGAAAAACTAAGTCCATTTATAAGTAAAATACGGAAAAACAGGATTTTTTTTTTACAAAATTTACTTCTGGATACTATCTTATGATCATAAACAAGCTTCTGTCCAAGTTTGGTAGAAATCTAGGATAGTTTAAGAAAGTTATTAAAATTTCAAAAGCTTTAACCACGGAGTGAATATTTGTGGACACCGCCGACGACGGAATGTAGGATCGCTATGTCTCGCTTTTGCGACAAAAGTCGCAGGCTCGACAAAAATACCAGAATTATTTTCCTTTTCAAAATCACCCCTGTCTCCTTTCAGCGCTCGAAATTCTGGAATCAAAAGTCTTTTGAGGTACTTCCGACAATTAAAGTGATCGAAATCACTGTATGAAGTTTGTAGAGTTGTGTGCATAATTTTAAATCATATTCCCAGGTATGGTGATGTACCAAAAAACTTGATATAATCTGGATAGAGGATGACTTACTAAAATTGTCCGTTGATAAATTTTGAAATTATAAAGAAACTAAGGCTTTAACTCCCTCAGACAAAGTTGACCTTAGATAGATTTGGCTATTTTTTAGGTTCTTTCTAGTCATATAGCTCTCCAAATGTTTTGGTTGTTATACATACCTGGCTTTCAAATATTCGGCTTTGAGCGTTCCTGGTGAAGGTAAATACAGAAAAGCGTTTCGGATGCATAAAATTTATAACGTGTTGTTTTCATTTTTACAGCACCTGGTCGATACCTCTGCTGGTAGACTGTCAGTCTCCGATGCTATCATCAGCCCAGTAGTCAGTACTTCGGTCCTGACATGATTTATATCAATCCTTTCTAAAATTGTGAGTTGACCAATTTTGAAAATATAAAGAAACTAGAATTTTAACTCCCTCAGGCAAAGTTAACCTGAGATGGATTTGGCTATTTTTTCGGTTCTTTTTAGTTATTCTGTTACGCCTTTCCTTAATTTATATAGTTCGTTTGATTATATTCTTAATCTGTTTATGTGTTCCAGTCTAGGAGGATTATTCATCTTAAAACCTTATAAGAAGTTGTAAGAACTTTAAAACATGGTATCATCGTTACCTTTTCCCTTTCTTACACGTATCTCGAACTGAATTGCAAGGTCATCCCAGTACTGGAGAACATTCTAAGGACAAACGTCATCTTGGACACAATTCGTGGCTAACCACAGAGTGAGTTAATTTTATAACATTGTATCTGAAGCCTTCAAATTGCTCTTCATATATTTGAACCTTTTCACCGTGAAATACTGGATATTTAACCGTTCTTGAAAGTACAACATTTTCTCGCATTCAACGTACTGTGCTATCAATTATATTTGACATTTCGCTCATCATAACATTTATTCTACACATTGTAAATTTGTATTTTATTTTGTATTTCAGCTTTTTACCATTTGTTAGATTGGTTTAGGAATAAAGTATCAGCACCTGATAGTCTTTCTTGCTTGAACCCAATCGTCGGTTATACTTAATGGTCAGGCCATTACAGTAAAAAGTCTACAACTTGCCTGTTGTGTTTCACAGATAACGCCACTCCACGTCAGTTCTACAGCTACAACCTGCCTGTTGAGCCCTGCAAGAACGCGTCATCCCTTGACGTACAGTAAATTGACGACAACCTGTCTACACATATCCAGACAAGGAACTGCAACGTAGTATCGTTACAACTGTTACAACAACATTACGCAACACAGCTTGTGTGTACCAGGCAGCAAACCGCCAACGTTTGCAACAGTCTATTTTAATCTTACTATCCGTTAGTTGATTAGGAAACATGGATTCTGATCACGCAGAACGCCAAGATGACCCCGAGCGTCAAGAAACAAAACTCCAAACAGACACGGAGCTGAAAATAGATGCCGGACAGCCTGTGGACAATCCGTCGAATGTAGAGGAAAATCCCGAGACTAGGCGAGTACGTGACCTCACGGAAAAAGGCCAGGGAGCATTCACAGAAAAACGTGACAAGTTCTGTCAGGAACTAGAGACCGTCTGGTCTGATATAGAATCCCAGTTATTGGAAGTCACCATGCCACCTAACGAGCTCCAGCAACTCTTAACAGCACAGGACAAACTTGTAAAAGCCTGTACTAACTATCGTAGGCTCACAGATGAATACCTGAACTTTCTGAAAAGGACCAGAACATTGGACAGTCTAAAGGACATAGACGCATGTAATCTCACGTTGGATATTCGACTGTGCAAAGTGGACCTGGCAATAGAAACATTGCACGAACATCGCATCGCCCTGACCAAGGCTAAATCTACTAAAACAAAGACCTCAAAGAGTAGAAAACCTCGCATAGCGGCAGCTCTAACGTGTCTGACATGTCAAGCCTAGCACGGAGGAAGCGTGCCAAAGCAGAGGCCGCTAAATCAAAAATATCCTTTGTCGAACAACATGCACTTATCCTACAACATGAGGCAATGTTAGAGGAACAAGCCCTGTTCAGGCAAACGGAAATGGAACAGGAAGCAGCACGCAAAAAGGCTGAAATGGAGCAAGAAGCTGCACGCAAAAAGGCTGAAATGGAGCATGAAGCTGCACGCAAAAAGGCTGAAATGGAGCAAGAAGCCACACGCAAAAAGGCTGAAATCAAGCAAGAAGCCGCACGTAAAAAGGCTATAATTGAACAGGAAGCCACACGTATGGAACAAGAAGCCGCGCGTACAAAGGCTGAAATGGAACAAGAGGCAATACACAGAAAAGTGCAACTAGAACAAGAGGCCATACGCAGGAAGGCTCAAATGCAACAGGAGGCCGCACGCGTAAGCCGAGAAAAAGCCGAGCTGAAAGCCAAGTTAAACCTTCTCGAAGCACGAAGAGAAGCTGCAGCCGCAGAAACCGAGGCTCGTATCCTGGAATACGATGGCAGCCAAGCATATAGCGATCTCCCTGACGAAACAGAAGACCCGCTCCAGCGTGTGCAAGATTTCGTCAATAAACATCCTGTACCATCTGCTGTACAGGAAGTAACAGGACCCCAAAAGATAAAACAAATTCCTGTTAAGATTGAGCTGAGTCATGAAGCACCAGCGTTCGTGCCATCTGTGGCAATGAACTTGCCGTCAAAGACACCTGCTGTCTTACCTGCACATGCTAAGTCAGCAGAAGTTAATGTATTCCCAGATCTGGGAACAATAACTGGCATAGGAAAACAGGGCGTTTCAGAAGAGATCCCTGTTGCATACCAAAAACTAGGCGTTTCAGAGGAGATCCTTGCTGAACACCAAAAAACAGGGTGTTGCAGAAGAGATCCCTGTTGCACGACAGCAACAAATCAACCCTACGTCGGAGATAACCAGATTTCTCCTACGCAAGGACCTGCTGTTCTCCCGGCTAACAAGCTTTAATGACCGGGCAGAATCCTTCCATACATGGAAAGCCAGCTTTAAGAACGTGACCGACGAGTTACAAGTTTCTGACTCTGAACAGATTGATTTACTGATCAAGTGGCTCGGTCCAGAGTCTGCTAAACATGCCATTAGCATAAGAGCGTCGAATGCCAACAACCCAACAAGAGGCCTACAGAGACTATGGGAGAGACTTGACGACCGATATGGTGCTCCAGAAATGTTGGAGGCGTCTCTCGTCAACAAACTTGTCAACTTCCCAACACTGACGAATAAGTACAACTCACTCCTTTACGATTTGTCAGATATTATCTCAGAAATAGAGTATCACAAGGAAAACCCGAAGCTTGGATGTTTGCTAGCTTATTTCGACTCTTCGTCCGGGATAAATCCAATTGTAGAAAAACTGCCATACGGACTCCAAGAAAAGTGGATAACAAGGGCTTCAAGATACAAGTCTAAACACGAAGTTGCCTTTCCGCCTTTCACAGAATTCTCTGCCTTCATCAGGGAAATTAGCAAAATAAAGAACGATCCTGGTTTCATCTTTGGGTCAAAAGTCACACCAAATACAAAAGGTGCTGCGCCAAAGTTCACACCTCAGACCCACTCTAAAGTCAACGTCCATAAGACGGATGTTGAACAGCAAACTGGACACAGCAGTCAACAACAAGATCTCTGTATTCTGCACAATACAAAGCATTCTTTAAATGAATGTCGAGCGTTCCGAGCCAAATCAATCGAGGAACGCAAAGAACTGTTAAGACAGAACAATGTGTGCTACAATTGTTGTGAGTCAACCACACAGAAGTCGGGACTGCAACGCAAGTATAAGTTGTAATGAGTGTGGAAGTCAACGACATACCACCGCACTTCACATCACTAGACCACAGCAACCTGCAAGTTCTCAGTCTAGCTCGCCCAGACAAGCCTACGGCGGGGAGCCAACACAAGACCACGGCGGGGAGCAGACAGAGTCAGCTGAAACAAAGTTAACCTCTGTGAGTTCGACCTGCACAGAGATCTACAAGGATCATAAGAGTGAGAAATCTTATGCCAAGATATTACCTGTGGATGGTTACCACAAGGACAGCACAGACAAAATTATCAGGATGTACGTCATTATTGACGACCAAAGCAACCGGTCTCTTGCCTCGCCTGAATTCTTCAGTCTGTTCGACGTACGGGAAAAACCGGAAAAATACTCTCTAACAACATGCTCCGGCAGAGTAGCTACTTCCGGGAAAAGAGGAAGAGATTTCATCATCAAATCTGTACATAGTGACGTACAATTTGATCTGCCTACACTAATTGAATGTAATAATATTCCCAATAAACGGGACGAAATCCCGACTCCTGAAGTTACAATGCATCATCCTCATTTAAAAGAACTCAGAGGAAGCATTCCACCAATAGAGGAAAAGTACACCACGTCCTTGAACAACGCCTAGGACCATCAAGAACTCCATTTGCCCAAAAGTTAAAACTTGGTTGGGTCATAATTGGAAATACATACATTGACAAGCAAACTGGTCCGCTTGAAGTCAACACGAAGATAACTAACGTTTCAATCACGGAACCAGAACAACGTCTTGCCTCAAGACCGGAAATAGCCTCCAAGGACAAGAATCAAATTGTTGTTCAGGATAACGACCAATACTTTGATTTAAATACCAAGGTTGCAAAATCGCATTCCATACAATTCCTTGAGTGTACTGGACCTAGTACCAAGCCTGGTAAACTCACGAATTTCTCTAAAGGGACAGCACTCGTGTCACTTAAAGCAAAATCTGTGACTTCTATGGAAAATTCTACGGATAAAGAAAATGTCATTCCGAAATCAACAAGACCTGAAGTTCATGGAGAGGAAATCAGTCGCATTCACAAACCTATTCCGAAAGAAGAACCGATTGCCAATCTCAATCTGCCTTTGAACAATCAACTTCTACTCCGAGTAGGAAGCAGTATCGTCAAGTCCGACTTGAATATTACTGAAAAGGAACCGGTGGTCTTATCTGGACATCATCACAAAGTAACACATAGAGCAACTAGATCCGCAGGATGGAACATTAGGACGAAACGCTTAATTTTGTCTGAGACTCACAAAGATGTGAAATTTCGCCAAATCGGACGAGGACCAAGTACTAACTTCCGTCATACTTACCGGAGGATATCGCCGTCTTACAACGTTGGAGAAAACAGTTCCTTTTATCGATACAGCAGTAATGGAACATTCTACAGAACACATCAGTCTCATCCGAGACATCCTTCTTCTAAAGTACACGAAACTGTGCTAAACCCAGTTTCACGTGGAATGAATTAATCAGGAATCGTTATCATGGTTATAGTGAAAAGTCGTAGGTTGAGACCTGATATTTCTCACACGACCAATAGTGGAAATTTCACCTGTACTTATTCAATTTATGTTGGGATTTATTTATTTATCTTATATTCATATGCGATTAATTTATGGAATAGTGATATCAGATAGACACCAGACGGGGAGTATTCTGTTACGCCTTTCCTTAATTTATATAGTTCGTTTGATTATATTCTTAATCTGTTTATGTGTTCCAGTCTAGGAGGATTATTCATCTTAAAACCTTATAAGAAGTTGTAAGAACTTTAAAACATGGTATCATCGTTACCTTTTCCCTTTCTTACACGTATCTCGAACTGAATTGCAAGGTCATCCCAGTACTGGAGAACATTCTAAGGACAAACGTCATCTTGGACACAATTCGTGGCTAACCACAGAGTGAGTTAATTTTATAACATTGTATCTGAAGCCTTCAAATTGCTCTTCATATATTTGAACCTTTTCACCGTGAAATACTGGATATTTAACCGTTCTTGAAAGTACAACATTTTCTCGCATTCAACGGACTGTGCTATCAATTATATTTGACATTTCGCTCATCTTAACATTTATTCTACACATTGTAAATTTGTATTTTATTTTGTATTTCAGCTTTTTACCATTTGTTAGATTGGTTTAGGAATAAAGTATCAGCACCTGATAGTCTTTCTTGCTTGAACCCAATCGTCGGTTATACTTAATGGTCAGGCCATTACATTAGTCATATACCTCTTCAAATGTATTGGTTCTTATACATCCTTGGCTTTCAAATATTCGGCTTTGAGCGTTCCTGATGAAGGTAAATCGAGAAAAACGTTTCGGACGCATGAAATTTATAACGTGTTGTTTTCATTTGTTACAATATATTATAACACTATTGCATTAAATTTAGAAAGATAATCATTTTTTTATTTGATAAAATGAGCTAAATTCACTTCTAAATAGTTGCTAAAATATAGGTATGCTATTAGTATAACTCTTCTTGGAGTTGTATTGATTTGTTATTAAAAAAATATTCGACACTGAAGATGAATGGTTGCAGGATGACATAGGGTAATTTTCATTTCCCTGATCTTGCATAAAGCTTTATTCTATTATCCAATATGGAAAATTTCTCAATATTGATGCAAATTCTTTTAATAATTCAGGTTCTATAAAGTGCACTTGTTATTACATTTTTTGTAAAAAAAAACATTTTCTAATCAAATGATTTTGATATGGATGGAAAAAGGAATCCCAAAAGGAAGGGGAGGAATATTTTTCATTTTAGTTTGACTTAATTTAGCTCGTAAATGAAAGAGTTTGTGAGCACTGAAGAGTAAAGATTTCATTTGCTTTACCATAGGAATTAACAATTTAACACTGCATTCAGCATGTGAAGGCAATGCTATGAGTTGGGGATATCTTGGAATTGGTAATTAGAATCGTTTTTATAACAGCGTAGACAACCGTAAAACTTTTGTTTGGTAATATTACTGAACAAGTAATAGCTTTTCTAAAAAAGCTAGCCGTCTCTTAGCTGATGAAAGTGGAAAGTGTTCTCGCTTTGTAGATTAATTCATTCAGAATAGCCTTGCATATAAATCAACAAATTTTACCAAACACGTTATGAAGCAGTATACCGTTCAATGTTGGATGTCAAATAAGATTCTTATCGTACTAATCCTTCAAAGCTTAACATACTGGATTGACATAATCTTTTGTGAGAGACCGTTCTTTTAAAATGCCAACAGTATTTTCGTATTTGAAATTTATAATTTTCTTTTATTTCTCTTTCTCTCATATAGCATATATATATAGTATAAATGGTCAATAAACCTCAAAATAACTATTCAATTCTTTATTAACCAAATGTTTTACAACATATAGGTACATGTATAATTAATATATATACTAAATATAGATTACAAAAATATACGATCATGATAAAACAGACAGAAGTATTAAATACACATAAAAATAAATACCTATAAAGACTACTAGAAGTTTGTTCTTGACCGTCCTCATTGTTTTAAGTAATATTCACTGTTTGCTATTAAGATATTTTTTTTACATGTATTCACAACTATTCTATATATCATAGCTAGACTTGGGAGGATTAAAAACTTTAAATATTGTAATGACATGTCCATTGTATAAGACCGTAGGTTGAATTTTAGAAGTAAATTGTTTTGTTTGTTGTTCAATTGGGTTGCTGTCTAAACTAATTACGTATACTTCATATCTCCTTTAAAATCATTCATAGAAATTAAGCATTGCTGAAATATGATAGAATACATGTATAATTTCTTTCATCGTCTGAGAGTAGTTTTATATTCTTCTTATATATATATTTCCCTTTCGATTTTTTTAGCCTTCTGTTCTTCGTCGTCTGATATTTTGATAGATAGGGAGAGCTAGAAAACGTTCAACCCAGCCCAAACCCTACCCTAAAGATCGGGGGGAGGGGAAACACTTATCATACTTATCATTTGTAGTGAGAGGTAGGGATGAGCCACTAGAATAGGCCTATTTTAAGCTTCATGATATTTGATGAGGTCGAGAAATTTAGGTGATATTTAAACTAAGTCAAGGTTGAAGATTGATTCTGAAACTAAACAGATCATGAGATGTCGATACTTTTTTCCAAATGCAATTAAAATCACTGTAGTAAATGCTTTATATATTTATCAAGCAATGTATTCCCTCAGATGAAATAGCGTAACCATGCATCATAGCTATGTGTAGACATACTAATTGTAAAAAAAATATTTGATCGCTAGGGTATTTTCCTTTTACCAGACTGAGACATATATGTGCTTTTTTGTTGATATGGTTGATAAGTGTTTCTCGTTTTTTATATAGATTAGACCGTTGGTTTTCCCGTTTGAATGGTTTTACACTAGTAATTTTTGGGGCCCTTTATAGCTTGCTGTGCGGTGTGAGCCAATAAGGCTCCGTGTTCAAGACCGTACTTTGACCTATAATGGTTTACTTTTATAAATTGTGACTTGAATGGAGAGTTGTCTCATTGGCACTCATACCACATCTTCTTATATCTTTTTACCATAAAAAGGTCGCACCCCCCTTTCCGAGATAAAAATTCCCGTCAAGTTAAATTAATATTTAATCGAACATATCTCCCTTTTAGTCATCTTTTGATTATTTCTTTTGGATTATCTTACTAAGTATAAATATTTATAATCTAGGCTAAGAAAAAAGCACATGTTTTCATAAGTATATTTTCGTGTACAAGATGTACGTAACAGTGAGCGACTGGATAGAACGTTGTGTTTACAATATTTCAGGAGTTTCGGCTATTTATAGATAAGTGTTACTTGTGTACCGATTTGCATGATTGATAACCAGGCAAAATATAATTGCTAAAATAGAGAGTTCAATTCCGACACTTTACGGGATCAAAAGACATTTACTAGGTTTCGAATTGTCCCAACCAATCAACACAAGTTAGCTATGATAGAGCTGGGAACAGTATATACGTTCCGGTATAGAGTCAGCAATATCTTCCAATCATATAGTAAGAAGCATTCAGCCCGCAGACTGTCCATCGTTCAACTCTTAATAACGTCTACTCGGAGACGTTAATAATTTACCTTTAACTTGTTTGCCATCGGCTATCGATAACAATGATTTTATGCTCACTCAGTCTATCAGAGGCCTTCCAGTGGGAATTTAAATAACGATCACTTGTTACACATTTCGATACATAAAATGAAACTTTCTTTTCACAAAACTTTAAAAGATTTGTTTTAAATATTTTTTATACCATCACATACAACAATTTCATCTTAAAGAATAATAATGTTCAGAGCTGATTTCATTAAATAATCCAAAAATACGTTTATTCATTGTAAAAAACTTTAAGTTGATGGGGTTAATTCACAAAATATCTTATTGATTACGAGAATAAGTACTTCTACGTTGTAATCATTTTAAAAGAGTGGCCTACTATTTATTCAATGCATACATGTAGGTTTTGTTTGTGAAGAGTTCCGGATAATTAAAAATTCATTTTATCTTTTTTGTTTAATACCTTGATTTTTTTTACATAAATCGATTCATTCATTCAATCAAGTCCTACACAACGTCTCACGAATTTGGTCTTTTTCTTACAAAACTTATATTCTTTTCATGTTTTCTTTTTTTGAAGAATAAATGTTGCCCCTTTTTTTATTTTTTGTCGTTTTTTTGTTTGTTTTTGTGTGTCTCATTGACGTATAAGACAACCGGACTACCCCTTTCTTCATATTTAAAAACATACGAGATGACATCAATACCAATTCATGACACAAAATAACTAAGTTAAACTTACAACAAAAGAAAGATAATGAACATCGCTTTTATGGTCTACTTAATATCGAAGTCAGAATGTGGTCTTTGTAAAGATGTTGTAAATTAATCAAAAACAACAAAAAACAAACTAATTTGAATGTTTATATTGGAAAAAGTAACGTTGTGTAAATCATTACAATTATTTTATTTCAAATGAATATCAAGCTGCTGCATTTTTCTGCTGCGAGCAAATTTTGACTTTTGACCGCATTTTAAAAATTGATTTTCTTGTTGTAATCCTGTTGGAAGCTGCGCTGTGTAGTATATTTTTCTTGTATTGTTTAATGCCAAATATAGTCAAGACAGACAAAAAAAGTTGGAAAGTTACATGTTAAAATACAGAATGGAAATGGGGAATGTTTCAAAGAGACAACAACCCAACCAAAGAGTAAATAAAACAGCCGAAGGCCACCAATGGGTCTTCAACACAGCGAGAAAATCCCGTACCCGAAGGCGCACTTCAGCTGGCCCCTTAACAAAAATGTGTACTAGTTCAGTGAAAATGGACGTCATACTAAACTCCTAAACAAATAAATGAACTAAAATTAAAAAAACATACAACTTGAAGGCTAACAAAGGCCAGAGGCTCCTGACTTGGGACAGGAGCAAAAAATGCGGCGGGGTTAAACATGTTTAGTGAGATTTCAACCCTCCCCCTATAACTCTAGACAATGTAGATTAAAAAAACACACAGCAATACACCGCTACATATTGTGCCAAAGTCGGGCTGGGGAGAGTGCATGTTATACTGATTTAACCCACTGGATTGTGTGTCTGCACCAAGTCTGTCCAGGGAGGGATTGCATGTTAAACTGGATTAGCCCCACTAAATTTTTAGCCAAACGTCCGGCTATCCGGGTTTTGTGTTGTTCATTGTTGATTAAACGTCTTTTTTTACTATTGACAGGACTCGATGGTCTTTGTTGTTGTGGTCTCTTTTAATTTTCCTACCTTTTATCTTTTTATGTATTACTGTCGTATAACAGATCTAAAGCCGTTTAATTACGAAACTATCTGCAATATATTTAATAGTCCTAAACATGCATGACAAATTTGACACTAGACGTAACGCAAACAAAAATCAATACACCAATGTATCTAAAGTCACAATTGATACAACTTTATATAAAAATAAGGAGATGTGGTATGATTGCTAATAAGACAACTATCCACAAAAGTTCAAATGAAGTGGATGTAAGCAATTATAGGCAACCGTACGGCCTTCAGCAATGAGAAAAACCCATACCGTATAGTCGGCTGCAACAGTCCCTGACATGAAAAATATGAAACAATTCAATTGAGAAAGCCTACGGCCTAATCTACAACAAAACAATTAACGAAAAACAAATGTTCGTCTATATGTTTTGCATTTGCACACTTTTTAAAGTTGATCATGCATTCGTTCTAAAATAGAATTTTTACCAGATAAAAGTTAAAAGATTACATATTTGGACAACAGCAATTGTTAAATCGCTTTGACGTCCTAAAAAAGATAATAATCAACACAAGCATTGTAACTTTTAAAGCCAGTTAAATCCTTATTCTGTTGCTGAAAGAACGTGCGATATCATAAAAATTGATTATCAAAACATAACAAAAACACATGTAAAGAACGTTTAAGTATTCAATATAAATCAAAACACAAAGGTTATTCCTGATTAGTTTTTTCAAATTATTTTATTTAGGCGTTGAGACCCTTCGGTGACCCCACAGTTTAAATGTCAATAATAAGTACGTCGTGAGCAGTGGGCGTTACAGACGAACGTTCACCTAATATGACCCAGTCAATGGGATATTTTAGCGCGCCAATCAATGGTCTCGTCTACACTGTTATGCACATGACTCTATAACTATAATTATGGACAAAGGAAGATGAATCCAATTTTAAATATTACTTTAACAAAGACATCATTGTTATTTTCGCGTGCAGTAAAATTGGTACCGTTAATGTTATTTAGATCAAATACTAGATTCATGCACTATGCATAACTTATCTTAGTTTCTTGATTATAAGAACGGATTTAGACATACACGTAATTGTATAGCTTTAATATCTGAGAACATATTAATAAATTTCTTGAAATGTTCATAGATAGGATGTATATAGAATGTTGTGCTCAATGAAATGTTTTTTTTTAATCTCAAAAGTAGTGATAAAGCCGGGAAAATTATTAACTATCTATCCAACCACATAATGGTTTTGGTAGAATTGACGTAACCTTTACCCCAAAAAAGCTCTTTTCACAACAACTAAAAAATATTCAGTTACATTTTTTTTAAATTCGTCTAAAAAAAATGAGATAGTGTATGATTGCCAACGATACAAACTATTCACAAGAGTTCAAATGACGTCGATATTAGTAACTATAGTTTACCGTACGGCCTTCAACAATGAGAAAAACCCACACCGCATAGTCAGTTGTAAAAGGCTAAGACATGAAAAAATGTGAAACAATTAAAACGAGAAAACTAACAGGCAATAACAATACTTAAGAAAAACAAATATGATAGACATAAACCAACGACAACCACTGATTTACAGGCTCCTGACTTGGAACATGCACATAAACAAGTGGCAGGGTTAACAATCAATGTTCTGTGAGCGCTCAGTCCTCTCCCTAATCTGCTACAATGATGTAGCAGAACAACATAGGACCAAACTGTAAAATACTTTTCAAATGGCTTGACTCAATAGATCGGGACGAAGCACAATAAATATAAAAACCATAGACACTAAGCACCGATATAAGAGTAATCGCAGTTACTGGAAGCTAGTTCAAAGCTAATTATTACTAATAAATAAATAAATTTCTCACAGACTAAAGTATCAATCAGTACACATAAAACGGATTAAGTGAAAAGACGTCATAATCAGTCTGAAAAACGCATGACCTGGTGTAACTATTTGCTTCGCCTCACCGTGCGAAGCTATTATTTTCATTCGGTATTCATGCCATCTTGAAATTATTACGTAACAAATATCGGTTCTCATTGGTTGCCTGTGGGTGAGGGAAAGATTCTATTGGCTAGAATGAGATATAGAATTGGGAACATGTCACAGACAGGAGAAGATATTAAATACGGTCATAGTTACAGTATGCGTATTCAAGTTCCGATCTGATATCCGATAAATGAATAATTTTGCCTTTACTGGTTTACCTTGCTATATAATGTCGGATCAATTCGTGTTGATAAATTAGAAGAGGGACAAAGATAAACAAGTTTCTGAGTGCTCATCTGACTATATATGCACATACACCAACACTCAAATTACATAGAACCGCCAGTGATCTTCAAAAAAATTGTCAGAATACGTGTATTGCATGTTATGAAACAAAATTATATATAAAAATTTAAAAAACAGCTACATCCCCGAATTGTGCATTAGAATTATTGTGAGAAGATCTGAAATATATATGCACATAATAACAACTAAGTAACATTGCTGTGAAAGAAAACATGCACAAGGATATCATATGCAAATAAATATTGCGTCAAAATTGATTGTTTAAAGTCCCATAACTTTATGGAACGACAAACTATATAAGCGAGTCTAGATTCGTCAAATACTAACAACAGTGTAAAGTTTGTAGTTAATCGAAACTTTCTAGATCAAAGAGTATGCCATGTAGAATAATACCATAAGTTCCATAACTGTGGAATGACAAATCATAAATTTAAAAAATCAAACGGTATCTCTGGCATGACGAAACATACGAATTTTAAAATCATAAGGAAGTTTGCGTCTATCAATCCTAATGTTCCGTTTTAGTTTCGTGGGAATTGGTTAAATCAAGTTAAAGCTTTTGTAGGAAGTATTCATGGACAAATTACAGTATACCACAACACACCTATCTAGACGGTTTATATAAGACCACACTTATGAGAATATGCACAAAAGGGATAAATAACACCTTTCTCCTACTTAAGCAATCACATTAGCCACATCTTACTTGAAATTATGATAAAGCGACGCACTCCAAAGCTTTTTTGAAAGCTAAAACTTGTTCATAGATTATGTTCATTGAAATCTTCAACTTGACTACAGACACGAGTATAGCGAACCAGTTGGTATATGAATACCGTAAGAAGGAAAAAGGAACATCACGGTCCAAAAAAGTAAAATAAACAATAAACAATAGAGAACGAAAACTGTCCCTTTTGTTGTAATTTTTTGTATAGAGTTTCTCATGTGAAACTGAAATACCTAAGTCTAGGAAAGGGCAGTTATTGCTGTTAATATTTGATATATTTAAGGTAAGTTCCTGTGGTTAAATTTCGGCAGTATTTTTGAAAGAAATCTTGATAATTTGACAAAAAATATCATTAAGATAACGAAAGATGTTCTTTAATTTATCTTCATTTAAACGGAGTTTAGATGGGTTTTTAATAACTTTGGTCATACACTGTGATTCATAACAATACAGGACCAAGTCTGCTGTTCAATGGTTGCAATATAGTTTATGTTAGTCCATAGTTTCTTTTAAGTTCAGTTTAATCAATATGTAATACTTGTATTGCAATATCAATAATGATCAACATATCTGACCTGCAAGAAATCTCATAACATTAAACGAAAGTTATGTTGCTTTTGAAACATGTGTCCATTGAGCTTCTTTGAAGAGGCACTTGCTACAGAATAAAACAACACAATTTCCGCCGCCAAATATCCGTATGCCAAATTTCATTCATATTCAAAAGACTTAGTGTATTATCACTGTAATGCTCATAAGCAATGAGATTTGTAGGATTAAAAATTCGCCATAGGATGATGTCTGTTGTGTCCATTTTGTAAACGTTCCATACGCTCAATAACGTCATCCACCATAGTAAAAAAAATGTCTTCAATCGATGATACGAGTCTTGTATAGACAAAGATTAGAATTTCTTCCTCATGTAAGGGGGAAGATCAGTTGTTCCTCATGTAAGGGGGAAGATCAGTTGTTCCTTGTGTAAGAGAGAAGATTAGTTGTTCCTCATGTAAGGGAGAAGATCAGCTGTTCCTCATGTACGGGGGAAGATCAATTGTTCCTCATGTAAGGGGGAAGATCAGTTGTTCCTCGTGTAAGGGGGAAGATCAGTTGAACAGAACATTCAAGGAACTGACATAGACGAGAATTTTACAAATGTCTTGACGGAAAAAAATACGTTACCTTGAAAACTGACATACCAGGCTCCGATACATTTGCAACTTTTTCAAGGGTACACCATTCACAGAAAAAAAGATGCGAATGTCTATTGATTTCAATTTACTGATCCATGTATAAAATTTCCTATACTAAAAGCATAATTTGTCATTTTATAGTTATTGCATAATTTAAAATTTTAGTAAAACTGCACTTATTCTCACTTTTCTATCACAAAACTGTCAATTATGTTAGCCAAGTTTACCATTCCATAGTTAATATTGTCTTTGATACGTTGCGGAAGCTGGTGGATTTTGTTATCTGAACTTGCGATCGCTTTTTCGAAATCTATTAAACGTACTTTAAAACCTGCTTGAACATTCTGGTCGTCTATATCCGTCTTCTGTATCGATGATGCGACGTCTGTTTTCTTACAGTCGTAAAAGAAAAAAAGTGAAATGGAAAGAAACACGAAGTCTGTTTGATTTAAAATTGCAGTATGTATATTTCTAACTGTGTTAGATATATTGTGTAGGTTTGTGTTGGAACTGTTTCCGAAGAAAGTTCTTAGTACTTCTACTGCCTGATTGTCATTGATGGACATTCCAAAGTACTTGTTGTATTTCTCCAGTTTTCCGGTTTCCCGGTGATACACCTGAAACAACACAAAATAATTGTACTTAACGTTATCTACGTTTTCCTTTCTTCTATGATCAGTGCAGCTTTTAAGTGAACATTTAGTGTGAGTTAGTGTGTAAAGGTTAGAGAGAACGGGAGGGTATATTGTTTGGTCTAGTTCGGAAATGGTCTTAAGCGTGAGCTTGATAATTCCATTTCCTGTATGGAAGTCTATTTTATTTTTGACGAAAAATGAAGCTTCCATATGATATAATCAAATGTCCTTTTCGTTATATCAATTCTTACTTATGCAGTCATAAACACAGCAAACTTTTAACTGTTGAACGAGTACTAGAATATCATAAATGAAAAGGATTTTTTTTTCAAAGAAATGGCAAACAGGCTTTTTTTCGAATTCTTGGAATCCGCATGCGATAATAATATATCAAATTTATGTTTCATTTGACAGTTCTAATGGATACGTCACCTGTGACTTATACATGTATCTACTGGTCCCAGAAATCGCTTAAAAGTCAAACAATATATATTGGTCTTTTTTTATTTTCATATTTGTATTGTAAAATACTACATAAAAAAACATTCACATTTATGACTCGAGCATCTCTGCAGAAATTTCTAACATAATCGCAGAGAGTGCACAATTATCTTGCATAGATAAAATATACGGAAAGAACAAACATGTTGACAGATGTATACGAACTCAATAAATGTGTTTTTTTTACATAACATAACGGAACACCAATAAGGCATTTTATCGGTTCGTTTACACCAAGCAACCATTTCTGGGTTTACCATTTCTGAATATGAAACTGATGAATGGATTCAATTCTTTACTTTTATTCCTAATTATTCCCCTTCTCTCTGTTTGATCTTTTTCATTTTGATTGTCATTTTTTTCTCTTTTCCTGGAGTATACTTCAGAAGACAACTCCGTCAAGAATTTCCTTTTCAATTCATACAACTGATTTCGTTTGCTTTTACATTTAAGCTATTTCTTTTTTAAATTTATTGCTGATGCACGGGTATTTATTATAATGTTTGTTTATTAAATGAAGAAGACCTTTGTAAGTTGGATCAATTTGTGTCCGATTCTTTTGTGTAACTCGCAATAAAATATGTTTAAACTTACTAATGCATGGATATAAATATAAGTATGATAGACATAAATATACATGTATACCTGCATTCCACATATCCGAAACCCCATACTCAAACTCGTTGAGTTGTTGCTCTTTTGTTCCAGTTTCTTTCTTTTATGTTCATCTTCGCATTGTCCGTGATAATATCTACATAATTTAATGTCTAAGGCACAAGGTCGTTCAAAATCTGCCACCAGGTTATCGAACATAAGGAATTCTTAATGTTAAGGAAACTAATGAAAGTACGATTTGTGACAATGACAAACTAAATGTACAAAGAGGAAAGCATTTAGTGTTTCATATCCACGTTGGAAATAAAAAAAAAATAATTATAACACTTCCTTAGCTAAAAGGGATTGTATGTCCCGCCTATACGAATAGAAAGGAGCATTATGTTTTTACTGGTCTGTTCTTCCCTCCTTCCGTCCGTTCTGTATCAGGTTAAATGTCGGTTTAAGGTAGGTTAAAATTTTGGTCTGAGGTAGTTTACTGCGAAGTTGTGGCAGCTTGAAACTTAGTATTTGTAACAGCCACTATGTTCCGTCAGTTACTTTGTTCCGGCGGAACTTTTCAACTAGTTATTTCGTTCCGATGGAACTTTCCAACTAGTTGTTTTATTCCGAGTGCAGTCGAAAAGTTCCGGAAAAAAGTAGCTAGTTGTAAAGTCCCAGAACAATGTAGCTAGTTGAATAGTTAACCGTAACCCTAACCCTAACCCTAACCTAACTCTAACCCTAACAAAGAGGAACTTTGTGACTAGTTGATAAGTTCCGTTTGACTTTTGTGGCTAGTATCTTTGATCCCCTTTCAAAAGGTTCAAAGATAATATGTTGCGCTTTTACTTTGCATCAATTCTCCAAATGGAACTTTCTGCCTGGTTGATAAGTTCCGTTGGAACTTTTGGGCTAGTTTGTTAGTTCCGGTTTTGACTAATTTGGCAAAAAGGAACTTTCTAACTAGTTGATATGTTCCGTTGGAACTTTTCATCTAGTCACTTTGTTCCGGTGGAACTTTTAAACCAGAGGAAGAACAAAGTAACTAGTTAATAAGTTCCTCCGGAACTTTTCGGCTAGTTAGTTCTTTCCGCCAGGAACTTTCCAACGTCGGAACAAAAGAGCATTTACATATACACATGACGGGTGCCACATGTGGAGCAGAATCTGCTTACCCTTCCGGAGCACCTGCGATCACCCCCAGTTTTTGGTGGGGTTCGTGTTGCTCAGTCTTTAGTTTTCTATGTTGTGTTTTGTGTACTGTTGTTTGTCTGTTTGTCTTTTTCTTTTTTAGCCATGGCCCTGTCAGTTTATTTTCAACTTATGAGTTCGAATGTCCCTTTGGCATATTTCGCCTCTCTTTCATTATGAAATGAACTTTTAAATATATATATATATCAAATCAGGGTTTGGACGAAGATTTCACTGTTCAGATAACATGGAAATGTGATAGTGTTCTACGGACACATGTTCATGGTTTTACTTATTTCTAAAATCAATGTCTTCTCCATACATTGTCGACTTATTATTTTTAATTGTACGATATTTAACTATTTTAATGGGCTTCATGATGATGCATTATATAATTTTTCTGATAGTGTTGTTTGGTCAGTTGGAAGTCTTTTTTTCTCAAGTCATTGTGCTATCCGTTCCTTTTCTACATATGACTGATTGTTTTCTTGTACGTCATCCCTAAGGACCAAGACCACTTTGAATTACAAACATACAAACTTCATACGAACTTCAACTTTTTAAACAACCGCAAAGTTTATGTGATATTTGCCAACGTTTCTAAATGCAAGAGATAACCTGGAATGTGAGTTGTTTTTTTGTTTGGTGGGGGGGGGGTATGTTTTATAATGTGGGTATTTGGGGGGTTTTCATGTTTTATAATGCATGTGTAGAAAAAATGATTTATTTTTTGACAAATTGAAAAACTCGCTTGCTAAAAAATGTTTATTATTCAACATACCCGTGCCTCTTGCAATGGAGGCTCTTTTCTTCGGGATCACTTTGAAGTTTGACAAAAGCCAGTTGAAATTGAAAAGGCAGAAAAAAAACTTTTTATTTTTTTAATGCGATAATTATATGAAATTTCATGCTCTTTTTATAAATGTCACTTATTATAGAAAGAACGTTAGTATTTGCTTTCCATATACTAGGTCACTTTTATTGGACATTGAAATAGATTATTAATCAGACACCGTGATTTTTTTCAAGAACTTAAAAATAATTAGTATGAAAAAAACCTTTATTTTTATATACCTAAATTAATTTTTAATAACGTTTTTATAATAATGCATTTGGTTCCTGCTACTGGTAACATTAGCTTAAAAGATAAGTCACCAAGATGTTTCACATTTGTTTCTAAATTTTCTGATTGAAAGTTCATCAAGTAACAGTAGGTTTGGGTTTCGGTCGGTGTTAGAAAATTGGGAACATTTGAAAAATGTTACTATTTTATACTACCCGTTCAACATGTAACCAAGTTCAAGCTCAAAAGTAACTCTACCCCAACCTTTCTATATCTTGTCTGAATTAAGAGTCAATGATGGACTGGTTTAATAATTAAGGGTCTGAATTGGGGACATCCACTTCATTCAAGTCCCATTTTTGTATTTATCATCTAAGTCCATTGTTCTTACAATTGTTATCCTCAAATTGAAAAACAGAAATTGACTTATATGTTTACAGCTGATGAGAAGCAGTTTGTAATTTATTTACATTGTAATTTTTAAATGGCTTCCGAACAAGATCCTTAATTTCATTTCTTAAAATTCTTCTCGTTTTTAATGATTACAACAATAAAAATATACGCCAGAGAAGGAAGTGATAATAATTAGAGTTTTATTTGTCGGTGCATTTTGTATTTCTTGTGACATGATCTCGCACTGAAGCACAGCACATTGTAGTGAAGTTAGTCTGTAAAGAGAACTAGTTGTATTCAGATGGGGATATGGTATTTATATCCCGGAGAAAAACATTTCAGCAAATATACTAATCGTTAGTGTATTCAGACGGGGATGTGGTATTTATATCCCACAGAAAAACATGTCAGCAAATATGCTAATCGTTAGTATATTCAGATGGGGATATTGTATTTATATTCCGGAGAAAAACATTTCACCAAATATACTGATCTTTAGTATATAAATTATGTTATTGTACTAAACTAGGATTGCAATTTCATCGGACAAATTCGATATCAGACGGTTTTTGTGTACTGTTTAGGTCTATTAACTTTGATACTTGTCGACTTTGTATATATCTTGCTCCAAAAATTTGGGCAATCACAAAGAAAGTTTTTTTCTCAGTTTGCATTAACTTGCTCCATTACTTACAATCATGTTCAGGTGCATGTTATTTTTGGTAGATCCAGCGATACATCAACACTTTTGGTACAGATTTACTTTTCTTAAATCATACTAAAGGATACTTTCATTTTTGTTATCCTTCCATAAAGCCCCTCCTTCAATACAATGATTCAGACGTGACTGACTCCAACTTCCTTCACCAATGCCACTGAATAAAATAAAATGTCATAGTTATATTACTGACAATTTTATTTACAGCGAAATTCGAAGGACTAACTCATATGCAAAGATCGATCTTTGCTCCTACATTGTCAACTTTATAGAGAATAGTTGTAAATTAGAACATTAAAATTATAAATTTGGTAGTTTGGATTTTTTTAAACTTCTACGGGATTGAATAATCTTTTCTACATATTGTATTAAACAAGAAAGGTATACAAATGGGTAATCTAAGTCATAGTCAAGAAAGACAGACAACATCATGGTCAAAAGAAAGACAGACAACATCATAGTCAAAAGCAAGACAGACAGCATCATGGTCAAAAGAAAGACAGACAGCATCATGGTCAAAAGAAAGACAGACACCATCATGGACAAAAGAAAGACAGACAGCATCATGGTCAAAAGAAAGACAGACACCATCATGGACAAAAGAAAGACAGACAACATCATGGTCAAAAGGAAGATAGACAACATCATGGTCAAAAGAAAGACAGACAACATCATGGTCAAAAGGAAGACAGACAAAATCATGGTCAAAAGAAAGATAGACAACATCATGGTCAAAAGAAAGACAGACAGACATCATGGTCAAAAGGAAGATAGACAACATCATGGTCAAAAGGAAGATAGACAACATCATGGTCAAAAGGAAGACAGACAAAATCATGGTCAAAAGAAAGATAGACAACATCATGGTCAAAAGAAAGACAGACAGACATCATGGTCAAAAGGAAGATAGACAACATCATGGTCAAAAGGAAGATAGACAACATCATGGTCAAAAGGAAGACAGACAAAATCATGGTCAAAAGAAAGATAGACAACATCATGGTCAAAAGAAAGACAGACAGACATCATGGTCAAAAGGAAGATAGACAACATCATGGTCAAAAGGAAGATAGACAACATCATGGTCAAAAGGAAGACAGACACCATCATGGACAAAAGAAAGACAGACAACATCATGGTCAAAAGGAAGATAGACAACATCATGGTCAAAAGAAAGACAGACAACATCATGGTCAAAAGAAAGACAGACAACATCATGGTCAAAAGAAAGACAAACAACATCATGGTCAAAAGGAAGAAAAACAGACAACATCATGGTCAAAAGAAAGACAAATAACATCATGGTCAAAAGGAAGATAGACAACATCATGGTCAAAAGGAAGATAGACAACATCATGGCCAAAAGAAAGATAGACAACATCATGGTCAAAAGAAAGACAGACAGATATCATGGTCAAAAGGAAGATAGACAACATCATGGTCAAAAGGAAGATAGACAACATCATGGTCAAAAGGAAGATAGACAAAATCATGGTCAAAAGAAAGATAGACAACATCATGGTCAAAAGAAAGACAGACAGACATCATGGTCAAAAGGAAGATAGACAACATCATGGTCAAAAGGAAGATAGACAACATCATGGTCAAAAGGAAGACAGACAACATCATGGTCAAAAGGAAGATAGACATCATCATGGTCAAAAGAAAGACACACAACATCATGGTCAAAAGAAAGACAGACAGACATCATGGTCAAAAGGAAGATGGACAACATCATGGTCAAAAGAAAGACAGACAACATCATGGTCAAAAGGAAGATAGACAACATCATGGTCAAAAGGAAGAAAGACAGACAACATCATGGTCAGAATAAAGACAGACAGACATCATGGTCAAAAGAAAGACAGACAGACATCATGGTCAAAAGAAAGACAGACAACATCATGGTAAAAAAGAAGATAGACAACATCATGGTCAAAAGAAAGACAGACAACATCATGGTCAAAAGGAAGATAGACAACATCATGGTCAACAGAAAGACATACAGACATCATGGTCAAAAGAGAGACAGACAGACATCATGGTCAAAAGAAAGACAGACAGACATCATGGTCAAAAGAAAGACAGACAACATCATGGTCAAAAGGAAGACAAACAACATCATGGTCAAAAGGAAGATAGACAACATCACGGACAAAAGAAAGACAGACAATATCATGGTAAAAAGAAAGACAGACAACAAAAGTAACATAATGGTCAAAAGGAACACAAACAACATCATGGTCAAAAGGAAGATAGACAACATCATGGTCAAAAGAAAGATAGACAACATCATGGTCAAAAGAAAGACAGACAGACTTCATGGTCAAAAGGAAGATAGACAACATCATGGTCAAAAGGAAGATAGACAGCATCATGGTCAAAAGAAAGACAGACAACATCATGGTCAAAAGGAAGATAGGCAACATCATGGTCAAAAGAAAGACAGACAGACATCATGGTCAAAAGAAAGACAGACAACATCATGGTCAAAAGGAAGATAGACAACATTATGGTTAAAAGGAAGAAAGACAGACAACATCATGGACAAAATCAAGACAGACAGACATCATGGTCAAAAGAAAAACAGACAGACATCATGGTCAAAAGGAAGATAGACAACATCATGATCAAAAGGAAGATAGACACCATCATGGTCAAAAGAAAGACAGACAACATCATGATCAAAAGGAAGACAGACAGACATCATGGTCAAAAGGAAGATAGACAACATCATGGTCAAAAGGAAGATAGGCAACATCATGGTCAAAAGAAAGACAGACAACATCATGGTCAGAAGAAAGACACACCATCATGGTCAAAAGGAAGACAGACAACATCATGGTCAAAAGGAAGACAGACAACGTCATGGTCAAAAGGAAGATAGGCAACATCATGGTCAAAAGAAAGACAGACACCATCATGGACAAAAGAAAGACAGACACCATCATGGTCAAAAGGAAGATAGACAACATCATGGTCAAAAGAAAGACAGACAACATCATGGTCAAAAGAAAGACAGACAGACGTCATGGTCAAAAGAATGACAGACAGACATCATGGTAAAAAAAAAGACAGACAACATCATGGTCAAAAGGAAGATAGACAACATTATGGTCAAAAGGAAGAAAGACAGACAACATCATGGACAAAATCAAGACAGACAGACATCATGGTCAAAAGAAAAACAGACAGACATCATGGTCAAAAGAAAGACAGACAACATCATGATCAAAAGGAAGATAGGCAACATCATGGTCAAAAGAAAGACAGACAGACATCATGGTCAAAAGAAAGACAGACAGCATCATGGTCAAAAGGAAGACTAACAACATCATGGTCAAAAGGAAGACATACAACATCATGGTCAAAAGGAAGATAGGCAACATCATGGTCAAAAGAAAGACAGACAGACATCATGGTAAAAAAAAAGACAGACAACATCATGGTCAAAAGGAAGATAGACAACATTATGGTCAAAAGGAAGAAAGACAGACAACATCATGGACAAAATCAAGACAGACAGACATCATGGTGAAAAGAAAGACAAACAACATCATGGTCAAAAGAAAGACAGACAACATCATGGTCAAAAGGAAGATAGACAACATCATGGTCAACAGAAAGACAAACAGACATCATGGTCAAAAGAAAGACAAACAACATGGTCAAAAGAAAGACAGACAACATCATGGTCAAAAGAAACACAGACAACATCATGGTCAAAAGGAAGACAGACAGACATCATGGACAAAAGAAAGACAGACAACATCATGGTCAAAAGAAAGACAGACAACAAAAGTTACATAATGGTCAAAAGGACGACAAACAACATCATGGTCAAAAGAAAGACAGACACCATCATGGACAAAAGAAAGACAGACACCATCATGGTCAAAAGGAAGATAGACAACAGCATGGTCAAAAGAAAGACAGACAACATCATGGTCAAAAGAAAGACAGACAGACGTCATGGTCAAAAGAATGACAGACAGACATCATGGTCAAAAGAATGACGGACAGACATGATGGTCAAAAGAAAGACAGACACCATCATGGACAAAAGAAAGACAGACAGACATCATGGTCAAGAGAAAGACAGACAACATCATGGTCAGAAGAAAGACACACCATCATGGACAAAAGAAAGACAGACACCCTCATTGAAAAAAGAAAGACAGACAACATCATGGTCAAAAGAAAGATAGACAACATCATGGTCAAAATGAAGACAAACAACATCATGGTCAGAAGAAAGACAGACACCACCATGGACAGAAGAAAGACAGACAGACATCATGGTCAAGAGAAAGACAGACAACATCATGGTCAGAAGAAAGACACACCATCATGGACAAAAGAAAGACAGACAACATCATGGTCAAAAGGAAGATAGACAACATCATGATCAAAAGGAAGATAGACACCATCATGGTCAAAAGAAAGACAAACAACATCATGGTCAAAAGAAAGACAGACAGCATCATGGTCAAAAGGAAGATAGGCAACATCATGGTCAAAAGAAAGATAGGCAACATCATGGACAAAAGAAAGACAGACAACATCATGGTCAAAAGAAAGATAGACAGACATCATGGTCAAAAGGAAGACAGACAACATCATGGTCAAAAGAATGACAGACAGACATCATGGTCAAAAGAAAGACAGACAACATCATGAACAAAAGAAAGACAGACAACATCATGAACAAAAGAAAGACAGACACCATCATGGTCGAAAGGAAGACAGACAACATCATGGTCAAAAGGAAGATAGGCAACATCATGGTCAAAAGGAAGATAGGCAACATCATGGACAAAAGAAAGACAGACAACATCATGGTCAGAAGAAAGACACACCATCATGGACAAAAGAATGACAGACAGACATCATGGTCAGAAGAAAGACAGACACCATCATGGACAAAAGAAAGACAGACAGACATCATGGTCAAAAGAATGACAGACAGACATCATGGTCAAAAGAAAGACAGACAACATCATGAACAAAAGAAAGACAGACACCATCATGGTCGAAAGGAAGACAGACAACATCATGGTAAAAAGGAAGATAGGCAACATCATGGTCAAAAGGAAGATAGGCAACATCATGGACAAAAGAAAGACAGACAACATCATGGTCAAAAGAAAGATAGACAGACATCATGGTCAAAAGGAAGACAGACAGACATCATGGTCAAAAGGAAGACAAACAACATCATGGTCAAAAGGAAGATAGACAACATCATGGTCAAAAGGAAGACAGACAGACATCATGGACAAAAGAAAGACAGACAACATCATGGTCAAAAGAGAGACAGACAGACATCATGGTCAAAAGAAAGACAGACAACATCATGGTCAAAAGAAAGATAGACAGACATCATGGTCAAAAGGAAGACAGACAGACATCATGGTCAAAAAGAAGACAGACAGACAACATCATGGTCAAAAGAGAGACAGACAGACGTCATGGTCAAAAGGAAGACAGACAACATCATGGACGAAAGGAAGAAAGACAGACATCATCATGGACAAAAGGAAGACAGACAGACATCATGGTCAAAAGAAAGACAGACAGACAACATCATGGTCAAAAGAAAGACAGACACCCTCATGGACAAAAGAAAGACAGACAACATCATGGTCAAAAGAAAGATAGACAGACATCATGGTCAAAAGAAAGATAGACAACATCATGGTCAAAAGGAAGACTAACAACATCATGGTCAGAAGAAAGACAGACAACATCATGGTCAAAAGAAAGACAGACAACATCATGGTCAAAAGAAAGACAGACAACATCATGGTCAAAAGAAAGACGGACACCCTCATGGACAAAACAAAGACAGACAACATCATGGTCGAAAGAAAGACAAACAACATCATGGTCAAAAGGAAGAAAGACAACATCATGGTCAAAAGAAAGACAGACAACATCATGGTCAAAAAAGAAAGACAGACAACATCATGGTCAAAAGGAAGACAGACAGACATCATGGTCAAAAGAAAGACAGACAACATCATGGTCAAAAGAAAGACAGACAACATCATGGTCAAAAGAAAGACGGACACCCTCATGGACAAAACAAAGACAGACAACATCATGGTCGAAAGAAAGACAAACAACATCATGGTCAAAAGGAAGAAAGACAACATCATGGTCAAAAGAAAGACAGACAACATCATGGTCAAAAGAAAGACAGACAACATCATGGTCAAAAGAAAGACGGACAACATCATGGACAAAAGGAAGAAAGACAGATACCCTCATGGACAAAAGAAAGACAGGCAACATCATGGTCAAAAGAAAGATAGACATCATCATGGTCAAAAGAAAGACACACAACATCATGTTCAAAAGAAAGACAGACAACATCACGGTCAAAGAAAGACAAACAACATCATGGTCAACGAGTATTCTGAGAGTATTGCATGTCAATTTATAGTCCCCTACCGGTTAAAAGTCTATTGTACTTGAACAAAATGCTAACTTGATCTATAGCTTGTCATGGTGTAAACTTTATATCAAATATCAATTCAATATCTTCAACATGTTCAAGCATAACAAAACAAAAGTGTGGAAAACAGATTATTTGAGTGAACTTTCTAAGTCCAAGGACCATTACTCTGCCAAAGAAAATCATCCCAACTGAACCAAATTTGAACTTGATCTGTAACTTGTCATGGTAAAACTATATACCAAATCAATATCTTCAAGCATGTTGAAAAGTAATGTGGAAAACTGTTTACTTTCTTGATTTTTTAAAGTCCAAGGACCATAACTCTGCTCAAAATCATCAGACCGGAACAAAAGTTGAACTTGATCTGTAACTAGTCATGATAAAAGTATATACCAAATATCATATTAATATCTTTAAGAATGACAAAAAAAGTGCAGAAAACAGATAACTTGCGTGAATTTTTTAAGTCCAAGGACCATAACTCCGCACAGAATCATCAGACCGGAACAAAATTCGAACTTGATCTGTAACTAGTCATGATAAAAGTGTATACCAAATATCAAATCAATATCTTTAAGCATGACAAAAAAAGGGTAGAAAACTGATTATTTGCGTGAATTTTCTAGTCCAAGGACCATAACTCTTCCCAAAATCATCAGACCGAAACAAAATTTACACTTGATCTGTAACTAGTCATGATAAAACTATATACCAAACATCAAATCAATATCTTCAAGCAGGAAGAAAAAAAGTGTGGAAAACTGATTTGCCGGACTGACAGACAGGCAGAGTGCAAACCTAAAGTCCACTTCAACTTCGTCGGTAGGGGACTGAAAAAAAGAAAGACAACATCATGGTCAAAAGAAAGACAAACAACATCATGGTCAAAAGAATACAGACAACATCATGGTCAAAAGAAAGACAGACAACATCATGGTCAAAAGAAAGACAGACAACGTCTTGGTCAAAAGAAGACAGACAACATCATGGTCAAAAGAAAGACAGACAACGTCATGGTCAAAAGAAAGACAGACATCATCATGGTCAAAAGAAGACAGACAACATCATGGTCAAAAGAAGACAGACAACATCATGGTCAAAAGAAAGACAGACAACATCATGGTAAAAAAAAAAGACAGATAACATCATGGTGAAAAGGAAGAAAGACGGACAAAATCATGGTCAAAAGAAAGACAGACACCATCATGGTCAAAAGAAAGACAAACAGCATCATGGTCAAAAGGAATTACATAAATGGTACCAATTTTTCTGCACTAGATGCGCATTTTGACAATCAATGTTTCTTCAGTGATGCTCGAGGCCAAAATATTTGAAAATCCAAAGCTTGTTAAAAAGATGAAGAGCCAGAAATCAAAAAGGACAAAAACGTATAGCCAAAGACATCATGGTCAAAAGAAAGACAGACACTATCATAGTCAAAAGAAAGACAGACAACATCATGGTCAAAAGAAAGACAAACAGCATCATGGTCAAAAGAAGACAGACAACATCATGGTCAAAAAAAGACAGACAACATCATGGTGAAAAGAAAGACAGACAACATCATGGTCAAAAGGAAGAAAAACAGACAACATCATGGTCAAAAGAAAGACAGACAACATCATGGTCAAAAGAAAGACAAACAACATCATGGTCAAAAGGAAGAAAGACAGACAACATCATGGTCAAAAGAAAGACAGACAACATCATGGTCAAAAGAAAGACAGACATCATGGTCAAAAGGAAGACAGACAACATCATGGCCAAAAGGAAGATAGACAACATCATGGTCAAAAGAATGACAGACAGACATCATGGTCAAAAGAAAGACAGACAACATCATGGTCAAAAGAAAAGACAGACAACGTCATGGTCAAAAGAAAGACAGACATCATCATGGTCAAAAGAAGACAGACAACATCATGGTCAAAAGAAAGACAGACAACATCATGGTCAAAAGAAAGACAACGTCATGGTCAAAAGAAAGACAGACAACATCATGGTCAAAAGAAAGACAGACAACGTCATGGTCAAAAGAAAGACAGACATCACCATGGTAAAAAAAAAGACAGACATCACCATGGTCAAAAGAAAGACAGAGAACATCATGGTCAAAAGAAAGACAGACAACATCATGGTCAAAGAAAGACAAACAACAGACAACATCATGGTCAAAAGAAAGACAGACAACGTCATGGTCAAAAGAAAGACAGACATCATCATGGTCAAAAGAAAGACAGACAACATCATGGTCAAAAGAAAGACAGACAACATCATGGTCAAAAGAAAGACAGACAACGTCATGGTCAAAAGATAGACAGATAACATTATGGTGAAAAGGAAGAAAGACGGACAAAATCATGGTCAAAAGAAAGACAGACAACATCATGGTCAAAAGAAAGACAGACAACATCATGGTCAAAAGAAAGACAGACAACGTCATGGTCAAAAGAAAGACAGACATCATCATGGTCAAAAGAAAGACAGACAACATCATGGTCAAAAGAAAGAACATATTCTGACAGTTCTACCCTTGAACATATTCTGACAGTTCTATCCTAGAACATATTCTGACAGTTCTACCCAACATATTCTGACAGTTCTACCCTAGAACATATTCTGACAGTTCTACCCTAGAACATATTCTGACAGTTCTATCCTAGAACATATTCTGACAGTTCTACCCTAGAACATATTCTGACAGTTCTACCCTAGAACATATTCTGACAGTTCTACCCTAGAACATATTCTGATAGTTCTTCCCTAGAACATATTCTGACAGTTCTATCCTAGAACATATTCTGACAGTTCTACCCTAGAACATATTCTGACAGTTCTACCCTAGAACATATTCTGACAGTTCTACCCTAGAACATATTCTGACAGTTCTACCCTAGAACATATTCTGACAGTTCTATCCTAGAACATATTCTGACAGTTCTACCCTAGAACATATTCTGACAGTTCTACCCTAGAACATATTCTGACAGTTCTACATTAGAACATATTCTGACAGTTCTACCCTAGAACATATTCTGACAGTTCTACCCTAGAACATATTCTGATAGTTCTTCCCTAGAACATATTCTGACAGTTCTATCCTAGAACATATTCTGACAGTTCTACCCTAGAACATATTCTGACAGTTCTACCCTAGAACATATTCTGACAGTTCTACCCTAGAACATATTCTGATAGTTCTTCCCTAGAACATACTCTGGTATTTACTTAGATTCAATATTTTAATTGTCTCATCACTTGTAATGCATAAACAGTGTATACAAAGTATATACACAATATAAAATTAACAATCTACAAAGATATATAAAATTATAAGTGCCATTCTATTTAGCATTATGAGAGACTGTGAAATATATATTTCTCATTAACATCCTATATTACATAACATTGTATAAAACAACTTCGATCTAAGATACTGGTTTTACTGATTATCAAATAAAAGATTCATGGAAATGAGGCCAAGGTCATATGACGTTTTGATTTAATCATCTATTTGGTCATACCTGTCATTACCAACATTAAGTCGCTGATTTCTTAAAATAGATCTTGGAACTTTGGCATAAAGAGTGTGCTTACTTTCGTCTCCCTCACAATAAACGAAAATTTCTCCTGTAAAGAAAATAAATTCACGACTTCAAGCCAAGCAATGATTCTTAACATATATATCTAGCATGCATTTTTTTACTGTATAAGGTGATAGCTTTTTCCTGCATAAGATAAAAAAAGTTATTGAATAAGGTGATTAGTTTTTTTTACTGTATAAGGTGATTGATTTTTTTTCTATGTTGACGGATAGTTTTCAATGATAAAAAAAAACTATTAAATACTGTCGGCTAACTGCACATAAAGCATTGTAAAGTGTCAGATGTTTAGGGGTTTGAGATGTTATTTTCAGATGGTTTTACTTTATTCGCATTTAATATAGCAAGTTTGATTTTTTTAAACAGAACTGAGTGTATATAAAGAAAAGCCTGACTGTTAAATTAAACATAAGTAGCATAAATGCTAAACCAGGAGATTGGTGGACATTTTTGTATTCTATAAATCACAATCGCGACAACTGAAATTAAATAATAAATATTGGAACAAACAAGATTATACTATATTTTTAAGAAATATTAAACTTTATAAGGAAGTAGATTGTTCACAATGTCATCGTTTGATGAGAAAATAAGATCACGACTAAATGCATAGAATAAGACGTTTATATCACAGAAATAAGTTGTAAGTTATGACAAGGAACAATTTCTTTGATATAAGAGGGCTTATAAAAGTGCGTTTTAACATTTTTGTTTGTTTAATATCAACAAGACAAACATATTAACACCGGGAAAGTCCTTTCCTACTTCCACTTAATCGTAAATTAATGCGGACACAATTTAAGCTATTTCAATTCGTCCACTTCACTTACAAGTTACTTTTGTCTCCTCAAAAATAAAAAATCCCTCGTGCCCATCAAGTTACTTATCGTGGTTTTAAGTTATCGAAATGTTAAACTGCCTTAAAAATTATGTCGTCACCCAATTATCACTCTTAATGACGAACACGGATACTTCACATAAACAAAATGTTTTTATCTTTTTACCTATCGGCGAACACATCAATTATGAAATAAATGTACATTAATTGCTAACCTCAATACTTTTGACATGTTTTATACACGGTAGTCGTAAATACGACTGTATTA
The DNA here is from genome assembly GCF_021869535.1 of Mytilus californianus. Lineage (NCBI taxonomy): Eukaryota > Metazoa > Mollusca > Bivalvia > Mytilida > Mytilidae > Mytilus > Mytilus californianus. The sequence goes on from NW_026262668.1 coordinate 126,900,954, forward strand.
TAACCTCATAACCTATCAATTCAGTACTGTTCAATTCATTTTGACTCTAAAATCTTCCAAACTAAACATTTTCATATTATTCAGTGGCATTATTTACGATTTTGGAGATGGTACTGTAGCCCAGGGCCAAGTGAGATCCTTGTGTTCCAAATATATTTCTCCAATACTATTATATAATGAACAGATAAATGCCCGACAATGAGTAAAGCAATATTTTTTTCGATATATAATAACTTAAATGATAACATAATTAAAATGAACCAACCTCGATAGCAAGGAACATATGGTTTAAGCTCCTCAGGGGTGCTGTTGTAAAAAATTCTTTCGGCTTCTTCACAAGGCTTGCAAATCAAATTATCAGTAATTTGCAGTACACATTTGTGTCCACCAACTTGATGCTGGAATGCATGGCAGGCGACCTTTTGTTCACATTCTTCTGCGAAAAATGGTTCCATTTGTCAACAAGAGTTATCTACCCACAATTCGCTGCAGTCGTGAATGTTAATCTTCTTGTAACAGTAAATCAATATTGTCAACTAAACAAACACACAACAATATTATTTATTGGTTGTATAAACCAGCTTGACCTAGTATATGTATTTATATATATTGACGGACATATCAGTCTGTAAGTGTATACAAGTAAATATAACACCTATATATATGTATGTATGAATGAGTGGATACGATAATCACCTGTTTCACTTATGATACACAAAGTAGTTGAGGCTCGTGATGTGAAGATTTCAGTACTGTACTGAAATAATCTTAAATATGTCTAAAATGTATCTCATGGGGATGAGAAATATACTAGATGCATATAATTTGACCTGTATGACCTGTATGACTGTCTTTATCTTTTTTTACGAATACAAATAATAAAATATGAATAAAACTTCTTGTTTACATTTACAATACTCGTAAATTGTAAGGAAATATAAACTTATTTGTACGAGCTTTAGAAACAGAGAGAAAAGCGAGGCTCTTCGAACTGAGTATTCTCTTGTTTTGTAGCTATTACAAATACATTTTATTTTTCCTACAATGTACAAATAGAATATTTGTCTTTTACAAATTAACTAGCATTTTACTTCCCAACTGTTAAATTTGTTTTTTATTGAAATCAACATGACGTAAACGCGGACCGCGATGAGGACCCCAAATTGAAAGGTGACGTAAACAGTAATTTTGATAATACCGTACGATCACAACCGAAACAGGATATCAAGGCCCGTATGCATAAACATCTTAACCTAAGTGTTCCTTAAACTTAGATTTCAGTATGAATTACTTTGGTTAAGTAAATTTCGTAAGTCGTATGCATAAAATTACTTATGTCTTCACTTAACTAAGGAATACTTAAATTTCACAATTTCCCAAATGTATGAAGAAAAAAATACGTTTTAATATGCATCAATTGCATACAAACTTATCCTATAGAATTTTACAGAGATATATGTACATATAAAATAGCAACATATGTTAACTGGAAAAGACTATACCATTTTCCAATCAGTAAACCTTTTGTCTTTTTTGTTTATATAACCATTTCATAATTGCGGTAATTAAAAGTGGGCAAACCAGGATGTAATCGTCGTTAATTACCCTTGTAGTTAGTTGGTCCTTTCAGTCAGCGCTGGTTGCAGTTTCAGGAAAAAATACGAAGAAAATTGCATTCATGGCCATTATGTGTAAGAATATACAAAAGTACAACAAATGTAATTATTAAACAGTAAGTTGGTGAGCGATGGGTCAGAAATCACATAACACGGTAAAGCATGCTCACATTAAATTTCACTTCAAATTCCAGAAAGAGTCTGGTGTGTAGAAAAATGCGACGAAAATTTCATGGGATGGACTTAATCACAAACGGATTGGAAGATGTAAAGAGGTATACATCCCCTTTCTGAAAAAGGTTAAAGTCAAAAAGATAAAATTCGTTTAGGATTGATACAAATATTTACAAGTGTTATCAAAAATATGAAACATAAAAGATATTAGCTAAAATTATGCAAACAAGCCTTAATTTGAAATGCACTTATAAATTGATATCTTTCCAAGAATTGCCCATGAAAGCGCTTATTTCCAATGAGGTCCTCTTGATGTATAGCTTTAATTAACGAAGAACAAAATAAAAAAATTAAAAAATTCACAAATTTAGGTTTTTTTTTCTTTTATGTGCTCATTCTTTTAATTTTCATGCACACGAAATTGTTATGTGTAAGTATTTTGTAAAATAAGGGGTAAACATTTTTGTTTCAATGAGAGACACATGTTGGTGCAACCACGAACAAACGAAAAGAAGCGATCTTATGATCACAGAGATGAAAGTTATAGTGTTGCACAGAACTTTTGCTTACGGACACCGCAGACATAGCAAAACAATATTCTGTCTTTATTTTGTTGTGCACCTAAAAATTGGTTACATCGCACATAGGTTCATTTTAATGACATACTCTTGTGACGTCCAAAAATCAAGACATCCAAACCTAACCAGGATTCAAAATAAAGAGTTTCCGGTTGAAATTTCGACAGAAAAGATAACCCTTGAATTAAAATTTATTGAATTAAAAAAATGTGTTCCATAAATCAAAACATATATAGGAAAGAATGAAAAATGCTCCTACACGGTTATTCAAGCGGTAACATGATGTAACCTAACGGTACAGCCACTCATTTTCACAACAAATTTTCCGAGAAAAAAAATACTCGCAAGTCATGAACATTTCAGTTTAAACTACGATCATTTTTGTCATAAGATTTTCCATGAAAAGATCCCCAGAAGCGTGTGTCTATGATCTATGACAAGATTTAAAAGGAGGAATTCCCTTACCTTCCAACAATCATAGAACATAAGCTTTAACCAATTCTCTTATTTGCAAAGATATTAAGTTAATGTTTGAAATATTTTCCATATATTGAGAAATGCACAGTTTTGTTCTCCCGCGAGAGAGAGAGAGAGAGAGAGAGAGAGAGGGGGGGGGGGGGGTAATATATAAAACTAGAGGCTCTAAAGAGCCTGTGTCGCTCACCTTGGTCTATATATATGTGCATATTCAACAAAGGACACTCTACAACATCGAAGACAAGAATAGAATTCATAAGAAAAATCTCTGCTTTGTTGATCTTGTATTGCTGATCATTTAGTCTGTTTAGTTTCTCCCTAGCTTCTTTAGTTTTTGCTCAAAACACAAAAGAGGGTAAAATAAATCCTTATTTAAGGGGCTGGGCAATTTTTGTCATGTTAACTTATTTGTTAATCTTACTTTGCTGAACAATTTTGCTGTTTACAGTTTATCTCTATCTATTATAATATTCAAGATAATAACCAAAAACTGCAAAATTTCCTTAAAATTACAAATTCAGAGGCAGCAACCCAACAAAGGGTAGTCTGATGCGTCTGAAGAGCAGATAGATCATGACCTGATGAACATTTTTACCCCATGTCAGATTTGCTCTAAATGCTTTAGTTTCAGAGATATAAGCCAAAAACTGCATTTTACCCCCATGTTCTATTTTTAGCCATGGCGGCCATCTTGGTTGATGGGCGGGGTCGTCGGATACATTTTTAAAACTAGATACCCTAAGGATGTTTTATGCCAAGTTTGGTTTTATTTGGCCTAGTAGTGGACGACGACGACGGACGCCAAGTGATGAGAAAAGCTCACGTGGCCCTTTTGGGCCAGGTGAGCTAAGAAACGAAACTGTCTACCCATCCAAATTTGTAGATGTCAAATCTTGGAAAAATGTAAAGTATTCGTCTCATAATATCCATTGTGAAAACAACGTAATAGGTGGACATAACTGATGAACGTTTACCTGATCTGACCCAGCCAATGAGTGGACATGTCCACGATGTTATGGCTGTGATAATATACAATATTGGAATTGTCACATGGTCATAGTCGATCAACTATTATTGTGTAACAGGAGTAATCGTGTCTGTTTATCTGATTTAATTCCCATGGCTTGTTCCCCTTTGTCTTTCCATGGAATATTAGGTTTGTATCTTACACTTCTGTAGTCCAACTCAAATAAAAAGAAGGAAATGGTTGTATATTATAACTTACCCATAAGTCGGACACCTTTTACTCTGCATCGCTCGTTGTAACTTACCTGGACCGGAAGAGTATTTTCACAAGTTCGAAATTCCTCAGAAGTAAATAAATTTTCCAGATACCAATTAGTTCCTGATAACGTATTTGATTGCTGTTCTGAATTAGCTTTTTAAAAGACGGACACTTTGGCCTTCGAGTCGGACACCATGTCGAAAAAACGGACTTACTAGTATATCATAAATAAGTGTATTTAAATAACTTTCAACTAGAACATCATAAATAAGTGTATTTAAATATCTTTCAACTAGAACATCATAAATAAGTGTATTTAAATAACTTTTAACAAGTATAAATTATCATTAATAAGTGTAATTAAATAAATTTTAACTAGTATAAATTATCATTAATAAGTGTAATTAAATAACTTTTAACTAGTATAAATTATCATTAAAAAGTGTAATTAAATAACTTTTAACTAGTATAAATTATCATTAATAAGTGTAATTAAATAACTTTTAACTAGTATAAATTATCATTAATAAGTGTACTTAAATAACTTTTAACTAGTATAAATTATCATTAAAAAGTGTAATTAAATAACTTTTAACTAGTATAAATTATCATTAATAAGTGTAATTAAATAACTTTTAACTAGTAATTAAACAACTTTTAACTAGTATAAATTATCATTAATAAGTGTAATTAAATATTTTTTATTTTTTTTTTATAATTTTTTTTTTATTCATCATGGATTGACAGGCATTTACATATATTATCTATAGTGGCACATAATAAAGCAAGCAAGAAAAATAAGCATAATCAAGCAAATAAGAGTAAACAAAATTAGTAATAATAATACCATATAATATCACAGAATACAATATATATATGGACAAAGTATAACATTTTCATCAAATAATATAGTGATACATAATAATTCACTATTAAATTAATTAATGACTTTATCCCAGGGGTTCCAGTACATGTTATAATCTTTCGCACTCATATTTTTTGAGGAAATATGCTTTTCTAAAATTAAGTTTTCTTTGATATAGTTTTTAAGTCCCTCAATATGGGGTTTTTCCTCTTGCATCTTAGATCTGTAAATGAAATATTTTACTAGTAAAATAACTTTATTCTTTATAAAATTTAGTATATAGTTATCATAAAGACCAAACATGACTATACCCATATTTAGTGGAATTTCAATATGTGTTGTTTCAAAAATCCAAGCATTCAGATGGTGCCAAATATCTGCTACAATATGACAGCCCCATAATAAGTGTTCTATGCTTTCTGGTTCTTCCTTGCAAAATGTACATAAATTACACTGTACAAGGTTCATTTTCTAAAGTAAAGTATTAGTACCTAAAATACGGTGAATAATTCGGTATTGAAACCAACAGAGCTTGGTATTTTTTAAATTTTAGTGACATAATTATGGATTTTTTTCCAATCTCCTACAACGTTATTCAATATACCTTCCCATTTTCGCTCAGCTGCAATAACAACTGGTATTTCACCTTGGTTTAAAATATTATACATGTCTTTTGAACCTTTGTTTGACTTGAAAAAAATGTTAATATTAAAGGGTAACAAAGCTTGTTGTTTTTTTTCCCTTTCAGTGTTGATTCCCATAGATTGTAACCATTTTTTTAATGCTACTTTAATACCATAAAATTGTAAAAATGTGGGTTTAAAAGTATATAGCCGTTCAAAATTTTGATAGGACAATATATTTCCTTGCTCATCTAGAAGGTCATTCACAGTCCATACCCCGTTTTGTGCCCAACTTCTATAATAAACAATGGCGTTATCAATTTTAATGTTCTCATTATTCCATATAGATGAAGATATGACTTCCTCAAAGTAGCGAGGATGTCGGAGTCTCGACAAATTTTTCCAGGTACAAATAACTTCTTTCCAAAAAACGTTATCTAATTTTTTAGTTGTTCCAAAATAAGCCAACTCTGTAAAATTTATATTTTGTGTAGCAGTAAATAATCTTCTAACCCAGGTCAATTTTAGCCCTTGTATAAAATTTCTCAAATTAATCATTTTTAAACCACCTCTGCAGTATTCTTGACATAAAAGCTCCCGATTTACCTTGTCGGGTTTACCATCCCAAATGAAAGCATAAATTTTACTATTGAGTTGTCGTAGTACATTTTCATCTGGACTTGGGATGGATAAGAACAGATGATTCAATTTTGATATGATTAAAGATTTTATAATAGTTATTTTACCAAATGGAGTAAGCGACTGTTTTGACCATTTTTGTATAATATTTTCTATTTCTTGAATTCGAGGAGCATAATTTAGCTTTAACATTCTATTCAAATCAACACAAAAAGTGATACCCAATAATTTAAAGGTACTGGAACCCCATTTCAATCCCCACTTTACACATATTTTATCTTGACTATGTTTTTTACTTCCTATCCATATAACATTTGTTTTATCTAAGTTAATTTTCAGTCCTGATATCTCGGCATAGAATTGTAAAATACGGAGGGATGTATCTAAAGAGGAAGGAGATCCATCTAATATAAGTGATGTGTCATCAGCATATTGAGACAATATAAACTCTGTATCATCTATCGTGATACCCTTTATCTCATTACTATTTCTGACTAAAATGCCAAGTATTTCTGCACATAGCAAGAAAAGGTAAGGAGACAAAGAGTCTCCTTGTCTACAGCCTCTTTCCACACGAAAAAAATCTGACAGACAACAATTTTGAGTTACTGTTGAAGAAATATTATTATAAAATGTTTTTATCCAGTTCATGATGGATTCTCCAAAATTAAGATAATTAAGTGTCTCAAATAAAAATGACCAGGAGATAGAGTCGAATGCTTTTTCAAAATCAATCAAGAGTAATATACCAGGGATGTCATTTTCTTCCGTGGAATGTAAAATATCGTATATAAGCCTACAGTTCTCCCCAATAAATCTCCCCGGAATAAAGCCTGTTTGGTCAGAATTAATTAGTTTGTTAAGAATTGACTTTATTCTCTCTGCTATACAGCTAGATGCTAATTTATAAGTTGAGTTTAAGAGGGTAATTGGAGGCCAATTTTTTAAAAACTGTCTTGATTTACCTTCCTTTGGGATACATGTGATTACTCCCTGCTTCTGTGTGACAGACATTTCCCCTATTTCATATGCATCATTTATTGACCTGAAGACAAATTTTCCGATATCTATCCAAAACACTTTGAAAAATTCTGCTGTGAAGCCATCTGAACCGGGGCTTTTATTATTTTTCATCCTTTTCAATGCTTGTGTTAGTTCAGTAAAGGTTATATTACCTTTTAATGAATCTTTTTCATTATCTTTTGATTTAGGTGTTTGAAATGGTATTTCCTCTGATAGATTGACATCTTTTATACACTCTTGTCTTCTGTAAAGGTTCTCATAAAATAATTTTGTTTGCTTCAAGATTTCTTTTTGATTTTCTACTACAGTGTTATCATTAATAATAATTTTTTTAATAGTTTTATTTATAAAATTTTGGGTTTCTAGGTTATAAAAATAATTAGTTGGTCTCTCTCCTTCTTCAATCCACCGAGTTCTTGACCTAACATATTGACCTTTAACCTTGTTTTGTCGCAAAATTCTAAGTTCACATTTTTTAATCTCTATTACATTTATATTGTCCTCAGTGATTGTATTTTGTTCTAGTTTTTGTATCTCTTCTGTAAGTTTTTTTTCCTGTTTTACTCTTTCCCTTTTTATATATGTCGAATATGAAATAGTCTTACCTCTGATCTCATTGAGAAGGGTTTCAAAAAATAATTGGTCACTGATTGTAAATTGTATATCAAAATCATCAATAATATTGTTTAAAGCATCTCTGCTATAACCTAGCACTGCATATTGCTCAACTGTGCTAATAATTGTTTTTTTAATTAATTTTACATATTCAGTATCTTTAAAGTCAAAATTACTGGTGAATGGTCTGATCTGTAGCTATTGCCAATGTTTATATCACATATGTCATCTATAAGGCTTTCAGAGATCAAAAAGAAATCTAACCGTGATTGTTTAAATGGATTTTTTTTTCTCCATGTAAATCGTTTAAGATCAGGGTATCTCTCTCTAAATGGATCCACAAGAGTCTTATATTCTATAATTTCTAAAATTTTATCCCTTGATTTTGGATTATTTATATGTTTATAGTTATGGGTATCTAGGTCAAAATTTTGAACAGGATTAAAGTCCCCACAGATCAGACACAGTTGATTATCAAAAAAGTCTATGATTTCTGTTAGTTTGTCATAGAAGCAAGGAGTATCAGTATTCGGCCCGTACACATTTATCAGAGTAAATCTCTTGTGTCTTCAATATTAATATCCAATCCCAACAAATTGCCATCCTCATCTTTTTTAACTTGGTGTATAATTTTTAACAATAATCATGTGTCACTGGAAGAAAACAATTTAAAACAACAGAAAAACTTTACGAAATTAGGGAGTCTTCAAATAGAAATTGCATGAACAGCTAAATCAATAGAAAATTAAATTCTCTCCACAAAATATCTGAGTATTTTTGTGTGTGTGTATACTGAGACTACTATAGTCTCAGGTGTACACAATCATATCCTGCATTTTGTTGGGCAAAATATTCATTTTCATTATATGTAACATGGTAGTCCCTGAAATTATGTTTTTTTTTTTTCGAAAAACAAAATTGTATTATCAATCTACCACATTATATGTACAAACTGCCAATATTTACACTTTTGACTTCTGTGTTGCATATGGTTACTTTAGGCTTTCGAACTTCTAGCATTTGAGAAAAACTGCAAAAACTGAGAGAAAAATTGTGATATCATAACCGAGAGTTCTGCATTATAATGAAGAGAATTTTTTTTATCAAATTAACTTATTAATAAAATCTTTAGTATCCTAAATTTCAATTATCATGCAAACGTCATATTTTGAACTGGTTCGGTTTTATTTCTTTGACTCTACTTCATAAAGGTCTTGATTGGGGGTGTTTTCTAATCTGTGTTTATGAATGAAAGGAGATGTGGAGTGTATGTCAATGAGACAGCAACCCAACGGAAAAAATAAAAAGAAAAAAGACATGGCAACAAACAGACTTCTCTTTAAATAAATTCAAAAGTATAGAGTAATGTATATACATCGTTGACAAACGTAGATCACTATTATCAATTTAACTTGTCAGAGAATGAAAAACGAACACTCTCTGTACCTACAATTAGATCTAATAAAACCAAAAGACTTAAATATAAATATGCACTATTATCACAAAGTTACCTTTTAAGGACGTCGAAGTCCTATTGTCGATTCTATGGCATGAACATTTCATAACTTGTACGATTTGCTAGAATATGTTTTACTGGGCTGCTGGTAGTCGTGCATCATCACAAATGAAACTTTTACAGGGTTACAGATACCACAGACCACAGACTTTGAATACTAAAAACAATACAGCCCTATAAATCAGCATCTTATCTGTAAATATAATGCTTCTTGTAAAAAATAATATTAGTCGTTCTTTCTCATCGAACATCTTATTGTAATGTCGTTAATAAAAATAAGTACTGACAAAGGATTATGTAAACTCGGTGAAATAACTGCAAGTGATAAACTTCATGTTCTTTCCATTAACAATCCTAACTTTTCTGTTTGGGTTCCATTAATATATCCTGGATTTTAGGGTTTCAGACCCACAAATATTAACTGAAAATATTGAATGTTAAGGTGTAGTCAAAAGCATTTTTGTTTGATACAAGTCAGATAATTTTGTGAAAAAATATATATTGTTCCTCAAAGAAACTGTAAAAACCAGGAGATTCCAGAGGGGAAAAATGTTATGTTTACTAAGACCAGTATAATAAAAACCACACCATTATGAATTGTTTGGTACGAAAGCCTATTAGGGTCACAAACAAAAAATATTTATCGCGTAATTACGAGATAATTATCGCGTAATTACGAGAAAACTATCGCGTTATTACGAGATAATCATTTTTTATCTCGTAATTACGAGATAATAATTTCTATCTCGTAATTACGAGATAATCATCACGTAATTACGAGATAATTATCTCGTAATTACGAGATCATCATCGCGTAATTACGAGAAAACTATCGCGTAATTACGAGATAATCATTTTTTTATCTCGTAATCACGTGATAATCATCGCGTAATTATGAGATAAGAAGTTTTTAATCTTTTTATTACCAGATAATCATCGCGTAATTACGAGGAAAACTATCGCGTAATTACGAGATAATCATTTTTTATCTCGTAATTACGAGATAATCATCGCGTAATTACGAGAAAACTATCGCGTAATAACGAGATAATCATTACGAGATAATCATCGCGTAATTACCAGATAATCATTTTTATACGCCCGTTTACGGGACGTATTATGATATACCGTTGTCCGTCTGTCCGTCCGTCGTCAACATGTCGGACATTAACTCAAAAACGCTTCAACTAATTTGCATAAAACTTTGGTTAATTGTTTATGTCTATTGACGTGAGCTCTCTTTCGTTTTTTATAAATTTTAGATTTTACGTTTCCGAGTTATGGGGTTTTATTCATTAAAAAAAGGAGATTTTCCAGTTTTCGGACAATAACTCAAGAATGCTTTCACCAACTTGCAAGAAATTGTGGTGAATTGTTTATATCTATTGACATGAGCTGCCTTTCGATTTTTATATATTTTAGATTTTACGTTTCCGAGTTACAGGGTTTTATTCTTAAAAAAGGGGAATTTTCCATTTTTCGGACAAAAAATAAAAAATGCTTTCAGCAGTTCTTATAAAACTTTGGTGAATTGTTTATATCTATTGATGTAAGCTCTGTTTAGAATTTTATAAGTTTTTCATTTATCATTTCTGAATTATTGGGTTTTATTCATTAAAAAGGAGATGATTTTCCAGTTTTCGGACAAAAACTCAAAAATGCTGTCAGCAATTCTCATGAAACTTTGGTGAATAGTTTATATCTATTGATGTAAGTTCCCTTTACATTTTCATAAATTTCTAATATGAAATTGAGAATTAATTGAATTTTATTTGTTTATAGTCTAACAACAGATTTACTAAGTATTGCGCAACAGCACAGTGTATTGCACAACAGCAAGAAATCTTTAATTGAATATAAATTCAATTCATATAACCAATTTCAAGTTCTTTGACTACATTTATTCAGAAACCTAAAATATGTCAAATATTTAATTACAATCCAAATTCAGACCGGTATCAAGCTTGAATATTGTGTCCATGTTTGCCCCAACTGTTCAGGGTTGGACCTCTGCGGGCGTATCCAGCTGCGCTCAGCGAAGCAGTTTATTTTATCTGGTAATTACGCGATAGTTTTCTCGTAATTACGCGATAATTTTCTCGTAATTACGCGATGATTGTCTCGTAATTTACGAGATAAAAAAAATGATTATCTCGTAATTACGAGATAGTTTTCTCGTAATTACGCGATAATTATCTCGTAATTACGCGATAATTATCTCGTAATAACGAGATAAAAAACTTCTTATCTCGTAATTACGCGAGAGTTCTCTCGTTTTTACGCGATGATTATCTCGTAATTACGAGATAGTTTTCTCGTAATTACGCGATAATTATCTCGTAATAACGAGATAAAAAACTTCTTATCTCGTAATTACGCGAGAGTTCTCTCGTTTTTACGCGATGAATATCTCGTAATTACGAGATAGTTTTCTCGTAATTAAGCGATAATTATCGCGTAATTACGAGTTAAAAAATGAATATCTCGTAATTACGCGATAGTTTTCTCGTAATTACGCGATAGTTTTCTCGTAATTACGCGATAATTATCTCGTAATTACGCGATCGTTTTCTCGTAATTACGAGATATTTTTGTGACCCTAATAGGCTTTCGTAGTTTGGAGATGTAATGTACACAATATATTCAGTTTAATATAGTGGGTACCCAGGTAAGGACAGGGTTGGCGCCTTCAAATTAGTTTAACCCCGCCTCATTCGGTATGTGCCTGTCCCAAGTCAGGAGCATGTAATTCAGTGTAATGGTTGTCGTTTGTTGCTGTGTATCATATTTGTTTTTCTTTCATTATTTTGTACATAAATCAGGCCGTTAGTTTTCTCGTTTGAATTGTTTTACATTTGGCATTTCGGGGCCCTTTTGAGCTGACTATGTGGTATGGGTTTTACTCAATGTCGAAGGCCGTACGGTGATCTATAGTTGTTAATTTCTGTGTCATTTGGTCTCTTGTGAAGAGTTGTCTTATTGGCAATCATTGCCACATCTTATTTTTTTATATTGATGGGCAGCGGAATACAACTTACGAGGTCAACTAAATAAAAATAAACAAAGGTGATGGCTCATCTTTGACTTTGGTTGTATTAAAGCTGGGCAATATTTATGATACAACATTATACATGATTCTAAGTTTCCTGCCATGTTTTGTCAGTGAATAAACTAAAAAAAAATGTCTGGTTTTATTTTAAAAATACAAACTCAGTAGGGTGATTGTTCGAGGAACATTTCACTTTGTAGATACAGCCGGTCGAAACCTTATGTATGGATATGAATTATTCAAAGAGTCAGAGTCAATCTCTCTCACCAGTGACTTTAAACAAAAAAAGCAAGCCTCCTGTCCTTTTTGGTTGCATAACAGTCAAATACTTAATCAATGGGCGTCTCCTTGTATGCGTGAAGGATACATAGCCCCGAAAGTCGTTCGATTGTCATCGTAGAACTCAGATATGTTTAACCCGTCGCATGACACTGAAACTGCGTTCAGCTGTGGCATTGGTCACAGGCATTGTCAATTCTGCGTTGCATTGTAACTAGCAGAACACCCCGCAGACACAATATTCGTCTGCTATAAAAAGAGCTGAAATAAAGCGCAGGTGATGGGAACGAACGCCGGGAGTCTGAGAAGTGATATCGACTCGTTAGTTTAAACAATATTTTATTTTCAAAAGAGCACAAATTACAATTATACAATAGAAATACAGGGATTCGGAAACAAGAAGAACTTATATAAATCCGTCTCCCTATATCGACTCGTTGACTTCTACAACTTTATTTTATTTAACCGCACAGCGCCCATTTCTCTTCCTCTTCACTCTCTCTCACTCCTCCTTCTCTCTCATCCCTCTAGCTCCTTTTTATTTTATTTTTTATTATTATTTTTTTTTTTGACAAAACGACGTTGAAGCCTTAGCTTCCGAGCTTCCGCCTAGCTACGCCACTGGTCTCGTTCTTTTTCTAAAAAAGTTCATCGGAAGATACCAAGACCTTGTTGATAAATATTCCGTATCAACTTCACAAATAATACTTGATGGTCTTGAAGTATAGATTGTAGGTACTGGCGTTGTTTATCATTATCATTACGTTTTATAGTGTTCTTTTTATTTGCTTTGTACATTTTTAACCTTTACTGTTTATTCCATTCATGTTAATACCCTTTTGGCGTGGCTCGGTATTTATACATCCCGCCATTGTGTTAATGTGCTATGTTCATTTTTTGTATTCTTGTCTTTCATTTTTGCTTATGTGCTTTGTCTATAGTGTGTCTATATGCCATTTTGTTTTTCTTTGTTGACATAGTTTTTTGTATTTATAGTGATTAAAATCATAATACAATATTGACTGCTGTACCCAATTTTTGATATTTTACTTATTATATCTGTTAGTTCTGGTCACAAATTGTTGTCAATATAATGGATCGAATTCTATACAACTGTCATACAAGTGAGAGGTTTAGCTAGCTATAAAACCAGGTTAAATTCAACATTTTCTACATAAGAAAATGCCTGTACCAAGTCAGGAATACAGTTTTTTTCCATTCGTTTGATGTGGTTGAGCTTTTGATTTTGCCATTTCATAAGGGATTTCCCGTTTTGAATTTTCCTTGGAGTTCGGTATTTTTGTTATTTTACTTTTTTGAATTGAACATGTTGTTTCTTCCTATATTCGGCCGGTTTTGGATACTGACTGGTCTCTCACAAATACTGCGGATTTAAATCAAATGTTATGATAATAGATATAAGAAGATGTGGTATGAGTGCCAATGAGACAACTCTCCATCCAAGTCACAACTTGTAAAAGTAAACCATTATAGGTCAAAGTCCGGCCTTCAAAACGGAGCCTTGGTTCACACCGAACAGCAAGCTATAGAGGGCCCCAAAAATGACTAGTGTAAAACCATTCAAACAGGAAAACCAACGGTCTAATATATATAAAAAACGAGAGACGAGCCACATCAACAAACGACAAGACTTGATGTAACCTTTTAGGCGTGTTGTTTCTGATTTTTTCTTTTTATAGTTGCAGTATCCAGCCAACAGCTGTATGTACCTAAGGTATCTTCCTATAGCAGAAAGAACATGTTGACCCTGCTTTCCAACTATGTGCCCTTTTTGTATTACCTTATTCATGTTAGAGGTCGTTCTGGTTGTAAGTTTTATAATTATATGAACATTTAATATTTCCTTTCAATGTGATAATGTTTACGAAATCATAGTGTAATGTTTGTGTACTAACGTGAATGTCATGCTGCCCATCAAGGGTTCTTAATTGAAACAATAAATTTTCTTATTATTAGCAACCTATTATTCAAAATATTTACCAAAACCACAAACTTTGATATTATCATACGTTGCGTTATAGTTTTCTCATACGTATTTCCTATATAACCTTTTGTTTAGCAGACTCAAGACATGTAACCGTACTACGAGTTGATCAATGGTTTTCTCCAGAAATTAGTTTCCATGTATTGTATTGTTACACAACTCATCAACGTAATCTGATCTTCCGTGCAAGATTCTTTTTTGATTGTAGGAAGGAATGTTTATGTAGAAGACACTGACATGAACCTTTTCAGCTAAAAGCTAATTGTAGTCCACAGTTTAACATAGCTGATTAACTGCTTTCAACTTTTAAGAGATCACTTATTTTCAAAAATTAATAATAAAAACATCGAGGCTGGTTGTACAAACCATCAACCACCTTTCAAGCTAATAATGAAGTTGAACTTTTGGTGACTTTATAAAGCAATATTTAGAGTTGCGAAAATGAGGTCCACGTCCATCAAAAGTTATATTATCATGACTTTGTTGTTTAATGCTTATTCTTGCAATTCTAAATTGTGTTATATATTTAAGTTGTTTTGCGTGACCCATTTGAGTGTAATGTGCACATTAAGTTATTGTTATTATTGTTTTACCTATATGAAGTTATTTCCTTTCAGAACGGTAGGTCATTCTTTTGAAGAAACAAACCAGACGATATCAAGTTTCAATAAAATGTGCTTTAAGGCATAAAATAATGACTTGCTTGAGGTCATTATTAACCCCGGTTAAATTGCATACTACAGGTTGTCAAAACATTTTCCATCGTAAATATTATTTAAAGGTTTTGGGCAGAAACAATCCATTTCTCCATTTATTAGATTGAAATACTAGTAACAGAAGATGTATAAAACATGCAGTTTAACTTTTAAACACAAATAATGAGTTCTGTTAAATGATCCCTTCAATAAAGGGACATTTCATAGTATTATATTCTGATTCTCAATTTTTGTAAAGACAAGAGTGCACACGCTAAAATATCTCGCCTATTTTACTTATGATTGAATTTATGTTGCAAGTCTGTAATATGAAGGTACTACAAGTATCACATAAACTTAACATTATCAATGTTGTATGACAATGGGGTCACGGTGAGATAAACCATGCCAGACAGACATATACACCTTACAATCATTCCAAACACCAAATAAAGTGGTCCTTTTGCTTAAAGTACCTGAGAAAAAGATGAAACCACAAAATTTAAAAATTGACCAATGAATCATGAAAATTAGGTCAAGGTAATATGAACCCTACCAGACAGACATGTACACCTACTATCATTCCATACACCAAATATAGTTGACCTATTGCTTATAGTATCGGATAAACTGACAAACCGCAGAAACTTCTCATTGACCAATGAACCATGAAAATGTGGTCAAGGTCATATGAAACCTGCCAGACAGACATGTACACCTTACAATCATTCCATACACCAAATCTAATTGACCTATTTCTTATAGTATCTGAAAAATAGACCAAACCACAAAAACTAAACATTGTATAATGAACATGAAAATAAGGTCAAGGTCAGATGCTGCCAGTTGGAATTGTACACAATTCATCAAATAAAGTGGCCCCAACGCGTCATATTGTGCAGTTAAGATATTTTCTTTGTGATGGAAGATGATGTATTAGCAATATCAATCATTGATTAGAAACAAAGTGTTTAGGAGAGATTTGGTATTCCTATTTAGTTTAAAGTTTGAGTCTAATTCTAATAGTGTATTGCTTTTGGTTGTCTGAATGTGACTTTTGATTGTTCCAGGTAATGTTAATGTCTAACCCTGTCAAGTTGCTAGTTTTTAAGATGAGCAGGTGTTCTATACCTGTCCATATGAATAACCAAGGGGTAATGTTTCGTAATTGTCATATTTCCTGGAATACTAATATGTATGAGATAAAAATAAAATTCTGGATTCAATGATTTTTATTGATGAAATATTAATGCATGGTAACAAATATTAAGGTGCACTTTATTGGTCTGAATTTCTGGATTCCTCTGGTTACATTAATTTTTTGTTGTTGGAAACTACCCATACATATCTTAGATTGTTTCCTTTGTAAGCAAATTTAACTTTGTGATAATCAATAGGTTCAAGTGTGATACTGTGAGACCAAAGAAAAAGACAATGTATGAATAACAACTATAACAATGTATTATTATAATGTGATAACATGATTATCATATACTTAAAGAAAACTTTTCAAAAATACTGACAAAAATCACAATTTAAACAAATTTTGTTCTTCATTCTAGATTTATTTTCTGCTATTTTTAAAGCATTTTCATTTTTTTTTCTCAATTTCAAATAAAAAACTAAATTATTATATTTGTAAACTCTAAAACTAATTGTCAGAATAAAAACATTTTTGAAAGGTCTTTCATATGAATACATAAAATAATGGTAAATATTTACCAATAAGCATTATCTCAAAGCAAACACAGGTCAAGACAAACAGAAACCCATCAAACTGTTCGTCTCAAAACTTGTGTTGCTGAAAATATGAAAATGGTAAGAAAATCTGTATTTACATTTTACATATTCAGTTCTGTGTCACATAATTTTTCCACTAACACACTATCATAATATAATATTCTACTGATTGTCTCCCCTTCTTTTATCACAAGATGAAATTTTTTTTTCAAAAAGTAAAAAAGTCAACAGATTTAAATATATATTCAATTGTTTTTGAAATATTACATCACTCATTGTACATGGAAAATTTTGACTAGTTTTCTTGGCTTCAGTGAAAGGGAATGATCAGTCATGCTCCAGTATACATGTTACCTCAATCAATTGCATGCAGAGACACAGGTCCAGACCTGGTATTGGTCTTGTTTATATATAAAATTTAATACAACTTTATAATTCCCATTCCTTTTAATTGTTTTTTTTAAAATTCTTTGTTTATGCTTTTTATCAATTCTTCTTAATTTTATACTCTATATTTTTTGGTAAAAATTCATTAACAAAGTTTATGCTTTATTACTATTTAAAAAAACAATCATCTTGTGATAAATCATTTCATTCAAATCTGTGTAAACTTGGGAACAACTTCCTGAAGATAAGACAAAACTTCAACATCATTCGTCTCCATTTTCTGTGGTGTAGTATAGCCATAAGGGAGAGAACTCTGATCTCGGGATATTCTTCTTTTGAAAGTCATGCTGTTTCCTCTAATAGCTCCTGTGTAACTGGTATTCTGTCCTACTGCACTCTTAGAACTAAGTTGTCTTGTGAGGCTCAGATGTCTGTCTTCATTAAAAGATCCATAACTAATGAAAAATGGCATGTCTGTTGGGGTCTTCTTCCTGTTTAGTACATCTGAAATCAGAAATAATTCTATCTTGTAATAATGTTCCTCTAGTCGAAGTGATTCAAACTTCAGAATTAATGTTATAATCAACCTATGGACAATTAAATACTGTGGTTTCAGTATTTTTCCTGGGGTACCAGTTTTTAGGGAATTCATGGGTGTAAGTGAACCATGAACTTTCAATGAAGAACAAATTGTCTATAGACTTGTATGTAGACTTTGGTACCTACAAACATAAATTGTCTATAGCCTTGTATGTAGACTTTGGTACTACAAACATAAATTGTCTATAGCCTTGTATAGCCTTGTATGTAGACTTTGGTACCTACAAACATAAATTGTCTATAGACTTAAGCTTGTATAGCCTTGTATGTAGACTTTGGTACCTACAAACATAAATTGTCTATAGACTTGTATGTAGACTTTGGTACCTACAAACATAAATTGTCTTTAGACTTGTATGTAGACTTTGGTACCTACAAACATAAATTGTCTATAGCCTTGTATGTAGACTTTGGTACTACAAACATAAATTGTCTATAGCCTTGTATGTAGACTTTGGTACCTACAAACATAAATTGTCTATAGCCTTGTATGTAGACTTTGGTACCTACAAACATAAATTGTCTATAGCCTTGTATGTAGACTTTGGTACCTACAAACTTAAATTGTCTATAGCCTTGTATGTAGACTTTGGTACCTACAAACTAAAATTGTCTATAGCCTTGCATGTAGACTTTGGTACCTACAAACATAAATTGTCTATAGCCTTGTATGTAGACTTTGGTTCCTACAAACTTAAATTGTCTATAGCCTTGTATGTAGACTTTGGTACCTACAAACTTAAATTGTCTATAGCCTTGTATGTAGACTTTGGTACCTACAAACTTAAATTGTCTATAGCCTTGCATGTAGACTTTGGTACCTACAAACATAAATTGTCTATAGCCTTGTATGTAGACTTTGGTACCTACAAACTTAAATTGTCTATAGCCTTGTATGTAGACTTTGGTACCTACAAACATAAATTGTCTATAGCCTTGTATGTAGACTTTGGTACCTACAAACATAAATTGTCTATAGACTTAAGCTTGTATAGCCTTGTATGTAGACTTTGGTACCTACAAACATAAATTGTCTATAGACTTGTATGTAGACTTTGGTACCTACAAACATAAATTGTCTTTAGACTTGTATGTAGACTTTGGTACCTACAAACATAAATTGTCTATAGCCTTGTATGTAGACTTTGGTACTACAAACATAAATTGTCTATAGCCTTGTATGTAGACTTTGGTACCTACAAACATAAATTGTCTATAGCCTTGTATGTAGACTTTGGTACCTACAAACATAAATTGTCTATAGCCTTGTATGTAGACTTTGGTACCTACAAACTTAAATTGTCTATAGCCTTGTATGTAGACTTTGGTACCTACAAACTAAAATTGTCTATAGCCTTGCATGTAGACTTTGGTACCTACAAACATAAATTGTCTATAGCCTTGTATGTAGACTTTGGTTCCTACAAACTTAAATTGTCTATAGCCTTGTATGTAGACTTTGGTACCTACAAACTTAAATTGTCTATAGCCTTGTATGTAGACTTTGGTACCTACAAACTTAAATTGTCTATAGCCTTGCATGTAGACTTTGGTACCTACAAACATAAATTGTCTATAGCCTTGTATGTAGACTTTGGTACCTACAAACTTAAATTGTCTATAGCCTTGTATGTAGACTTTGGTACCTACAAACATAAATTGTCTATAGCCTTGTATGTAGACTTTGGTACCTACAAACATAAATTGTCTATAGCCTTGTATGTAGACTTTGGTACCTACAAACATAAATTGTCTATAGCCTTGTATGTAGACTTTGGTACCTACAAACATTAAATTGTCTATAGACTTGTATGTAGACTTTGGTACCTACAAACATAAATTGTCTATAGCCTTGTATGTAGACTTTGGTACCTACAAACATAAAGGAATCCACAGTACTTATGTATAAAATTGTCAAATAAAAACTGTAGTTCACATCTTACCTATATTTAAGCTTAAAGTTATAGCATGGATGCATATAATGGGAAGAACAAACACAATACTTTAGCTGAGTAACACTGACAATGTTATGTACAGTATTATAAAACATGGTTGTTTTAAAGATTACTTTTTTGTAACTTTCTATATTACAAGTATGTTAATTCATACATATACAATGGTTGTGGCATCTATGCAACCTGTAGTTTTAAGCGATATGTTTAAATAAATCTAACTATTGCCATGTATGGTACATAACTGTATCATCAAGTGACAGATATCAATGGTATTGTCATAATTCTATTTATTTATCATTTTTTACTTTTATGAACATGAATAAAAGAAGATGTGGGGTAATCATCAATGAGACAGCAAACCTAATGATACAAAAATGATAAACCTATTACACGACTTACCATCCATTGTGTTTTTAAGTTGTGTAGCTGTAGGTCTTCGTTGTGGGATTTCTGCCACCATATCTTTAAGGATGCTTTTCATTTCACTACAGCAAGCATCAGGTATCAAACAAGTTTTTACTAATGACGGATTTTTTGCCAACTGAAATGAAAATGAATTTTATATTCTTCAAATTTACTGCAGTTTTGTAACTAATCAACTACCATTTCTATTTATCATATGAAACTGAAGTATGGCTAAATATCCCCTCCAAAAGAAAGGAGAGAAGGAAGATGGAAAAACTGGTCAAAGAAAATTTAGATGATGCAATAAATACAACTTGTGACTTGGACAGTTGTCTCATTGGCACTCATACCACATCTTCTTATTTCTATTAACAAATAAAAAATTTAGGAGCAACCTAACCCAGATATATAGGGCTGCTACCTTCATTATATGGCATGATGGCATTTTCTCTAAATTGCATTTGCACACAAAATATATGGCTATATGTCTAAGTTTCTGGGAACTTGTTGTGGAATGTAGACAAACGCTGCAGGATGGGTTACGGGATACAGCTCCTTTCCCCAAAAAAAAACTTTATTGTATGAACTACAAATTTATAAACAAAATAAAGCAGGCAATTCTAATAATACATATACTAGACTTACAGAAACAAGTATGGTCTGTCTGAGTTTATTAATAGTGCCAGCATCTAGGCCATTGTATGACATATTCCCATTGTTGAAAAGGGAGATAACCACATGTCCCCTTCTGTAGACAAACATAATTGACAATGCCAAGGAGAAAATATCTGACTTGGTAGACATAACAAAATCTGCTGTATCAAAGTTGAATAGATTCATCACTCCTGACTGATACTTGGAGGCAATTAACTGGATTCCCAGTTCTGGAGATAAGTACTCCACTGTACACCCCATGAAGTCAGGTGGTTCTGTAACTTTCTTGGCTGATCCAAAATCAGTTATTTTAAGGCAGATGTCACTCTCTCTCTTAAGAATGCAGATATTCTCAGCTGAAACAGATATTTAAAAAAATAAATTTAATAAAAATCATAAAAATCTATCTGAGGAAACAAAACATTTCAAAAAAACAAATCAAGGTTTCTTTCCAAAAAATTGTCCTAAACAATAACTGTTGCTGATTTTTAATTCTTAACCCAGATTAACTGATAACAGATGAGTAACATATAACTTTTGTCTTTCTCTTTGTGTGCCAGGTTTCACCTGACAACTTCATTTACACCATATAGACATTTAATAATACAAGCTCCATAATGCAAACACAAGTTAATGTTAGGTTGCTCTCCTCAAAAAAATAAAAACCCAACAAAGACTAATATAAAAAGCCCGATTTTTGGTGTAAAGGTCAGGATAATATATTAGGAATCTTTTTTTAGATTTAAATTCTTAGTTAGTTTTAAAAGCATGCTCCAGTTATCATCTGTAAACTGTTGTATCCAAATGGCTATAATTTCTATATTGATGCTTTTTATAATTGCATAAGTGAATTCATAGTCAATTGAATATTACAAAATTTTTATATCCTAGCTCGTCCAAACACTTCCCCCCCCCCTGGTTTTTAGACAAGTCAAGATGCTTTGGTTGGATAGATGAGAGAACATTTATCATCATATTCAAATATTCACACAGTTTTTTTAATTTTTACTCTTTCAACACTGCATAACTTTCAATGTATAATACCATTCAACACTAAGTAACTTTGAGAATTTCATTGATTTAGGGTAGGTACTTTTAAACTGATGTATATTTGTACTCAGTGGTCCAATTCCATCATATGAGGTATCAAAATAATCAGCATACTTTGTACTTGCTGTACCTGTTTGTCTTATTGTGACTTGTGGTGACATACAGGTGAGATACAGGTAAAAATACAGGTAAATCAGGTAATTTTGATAAACTGGTGTTGTTACTATGAAATGACTTTTATTTTGTTTGAATTTATATTGATTTAAAAGTTTATGAATATTAAAAGAAAAAAAATGTGATATTGTCTCAATTGACAAGGTATTTGTACTTCGTTAGCACAGGTAAATGTGTAAATTTTCATGTATGATTTTCTATATGTAATAAATAAAAAATACAAAAGATCAGCATGTAGTGTTGTTATTTCTGAATTGTTTGCCACATTATTGTTTTCCAATCATTGTTCATCATTATTTAAAGAAAGAATAGTCTGAAAGTTCAAGTTATCCGTATAGGTAAGCTCAGGTAACATCGGAGATCATTGCCAATAGTACTCCTTTGTGTGGTAATCAACGAAGCAAGTGTTTCTAGCATTGCAGCACAGAGGAACATCACACTTTTGACAAGCCATAGATCTCTCTTCCTTTTATTTGGTCTTTCGTGACCACTGACATAACCTTCTAAGACAAAGGCGTTGTAAAAAGAAATCGCTCAGAGTTTGAACTCGATTTTCCTGTACCACCTCATGCTTTTCTTCTCCTTGCTTACTCTTGTCATTTGATCTAGTCTATCAACTCCTCCCATGTATTTAGCATATTAAAGCCTGCTGTGTTGGAGTTGCAGATAACTGATTTTGTGTCCCATCTTTGTTTTTACGGATTGTGGTAAGCTGTGGATCTTCAGGTGCATGAAATGTTGACAAATAGTAGACAATTCTATTATCTTTCCAAAATGATGCTAGCAAAGGTCCACACATTAGCCAATCATATTCACCTCTATTGAGTCTTCTTTGTTCAGCAGGGGATTTGACCAATTCCTTTGGATACCCCTTACGATTCGTGCTGATTGTACCGCAGATGTAGGAGTCGCGCATGTAAAGTTAGTTAGCCAATTGCGGACTTGTATAAAAATTATCTGTGTAGATGACATGTCCTTTTTTTTCTAGGAATTTTGTCAGTTCAATCACTACTTTTGATGAGAGTCCAAACATACGGTTTACAACAGTGTCATTTTTCCCTACATAGACTTCAAAGTTTACACAATAGGCAGAAATTGCATCAGTAGCGACCCATAATTTGATTCCGAATTTTACTGGTTTATCTTTCATGTACTGTTTCATTCCTAAGCGTCCTTTGAAAGGAATCATAGCCTCAACAACACTGATTTCTCTGTTTGGGAAGTATTCATCCTGAAAGTTTTCCCTACAACTATCTAAAATGTATCTAACTTTGTGCAATTTGTCACCTGTATCGTCACTAAAGTGCAGGTAGCTTTTGATCTGGACAAATCGGTCCCTGGGCATTATATCACCAAATTTAGACCCTACAAGTCGAAATTCTTTGTTGTCAGCCCAATAAAGTTCATCCCTTTCGAATTTCATAATTGTCATCAAGATAGAAAGTCCGTAAAATGCCTTCATTTCAGGAACTGTTACGTCAATGGCATCTGCCTCACACTTACGGGTGGCGTTCAAATTTGTAAAATTCACGATAGAAGTGAAGACTTCTTCGGTATAAAAACATTGAAAATAGTTCAAGGCAGATGCTGATGTGTCAAAATTTCTTACTGGGCCCACACGTTCCCTAAATTCACCATTGTTTCTTTGACTTTCTGTTTTACTCCAAGTGTCAAAATGTTTATCAACATAAATGTCCGCGTCTTCAAACCCCTCAAAGACATCTTCATCATCACTGTCCCCTTCTATATTTCTCCATTGCCTTTCTTATTCATTTCTGTCAGCTTGATCAACATTTATTAAGTCAAATTAGCCGACATCATCAATTATTTCGTCTCCTGACAGTTCGTTTTCACTATCGCTAGCCGCCATTTTGTATACAAAAATTCCAAAAATTTTCATCGCTAATAATAGACAAATATTTTCTTTGTTTCCCGTTTAAAGTACTGGAAAAGCCAGAGAAACTCGAATGAATATATATGACGCTAGTATGTTAATTTAGAGGGGTTTCCCAACAACCGACTAATGGAAATCTTGGTTTAAAAAAAGTAACATGCGCAGCCCGTTTTACCAGGCTATAGTGTGCTATAGTGTTTACGAAAGTAAAATGGATTTCCCGGTAAACCGGGTCACAGTGCTGAAAGAGTTAATGGACTGAAGTACAAAAAGTGGCAATCATATTTCTCATTGATTTTATTTGTTTTTAAACTTACGTTTAATATCATAATGAATGACCCCCTTGCTGTCTAGATACTCAAGAGCAGACAATCCTTGGTATAACATATCAATGATCTTGTCTTCTTTCAGATCATCAGAAGACGGGTCTGCTGTTGTGGTGTACTCAATCAGGCTAATTCCTGAAATAAATTTAAACTGTTATTCTACAGGAACACACTTGAATACCTGTTTTATATTTGGCACTTAACTTGAGGAAAAGACATAACATTTGGTTGAGGCAAACTAAAGTTAGAGAACAGAAAGCAAGATCAAAACACACAAGATTTAACAAAATATTGAATGAATTTCAAGTAGTTGATGTTTCTATGAACATACATGTATTCCTTACATCTTTTGGCCAGAATTATAATCTGACTACAGAAACCAAGGAAAGGTAATAAAGACATGAATTTGTTTTACTAATTTTTCTAACAGAGATCTTTTTACGACCTTATTTATCTTACAGGTGTAAATATTAACACACCAACTTGTTTTTCTAACAAGTATATTTTATCAATTAAATTCATACTTGAAACACATACATGTACATTGGATCTGGAATTTCTTACATTTCCATTTCAGCAAAAAGCTTTTTCCTGAAATTTTACAAGCATTTACAAGTTTTGACTAAAAGCTTCTTTCTGATAAAAAGTATGGGAAGAACACCACCCTGAGTAAGATTTTAAAAGAATCATGGCATAATATATTGATAATAAAATGCTTTGCTGAGCGCAGCTGGATACGATCGCAGAGGTCCAACCCTGAACAGTTGGGGCAAAAATGGACACAATATTCGCGCTTGATACAGGTCTGAATTTGGATTGTAATTTAATATTTGACACATAATAGGTTTCTGACACCGAATAACTGTAGTCAAAGAACTTAGAATTGGTTATATGATTTGAATTTATATTCAATTATTTGCTTTTGTGCAATACACTATGCTGTTGTAAAATTGACCCTCCCCCCCCTCCAAAAAAAAAAAAATTTACCCCCCTTTTCTTTGGCTTTTGTGAAATACACTATGCTGTTGCCTATTGACCCCCCCCCCCAAAAAAAAATGTTTACACCTCCCCCCCCCCCCCCCCCCCCCACCTTTTTTGGCAAAAAGAAATAATATTTGAAGAAATTTTCTTTTTAATATCTGAAATCTGATATGAAAAAAAAAATTGCCCCCACAATTTCTTTTTTAACCCCCTTCCCCCTAAATTTTTTTTCAACTCCCCCTTCCCCCTTTTCTAAAAAAAAATTCTTTCCCTCAAGATATGGTCATAATCTCAATTCAAATTTCCAATGGAGTTTGCAACCATAATTACCAATTTAAATACATCATAAAAGTCTTAAAATAGAAAAAAAGAATTCCCCCCCCCCCCATATTTTTGGAACCCCCTTATGATTCATCACCCCCAAACTCAATCCCAGCCTTCCCTTTGTGGTATGGTACCTTGTAGTACAATTTCAGAGAGATCCATACACACGAACACAAGTTATTGCCTGGAAACCAGAAACATGCTTATTTTTGGCCCCAAATTCCTACACGTTTAGGGCAATTACCCCCAAACTCAAACCCAGCTTTCCCTTTGTAATATGGAACCTTGTAGTACAATTTCATAAAGATCCATACTCTTACACACAAGTTATTGTCCTGAAACTAGAAAAATGCTTGTTTTTTACCCCTTTTTGGCCCCTAATTCCTAAAATTTTGAGGCAATTACCCCCTAAAAATCCATCCCAGCCTTCCCTTTGTGGTATGGTACCTTGCATTACAATTTCAGAGAGATCCATCCACTTGAACACAAGTTATTGTCTGGAAACTAGAAAAATGCTTATTTTTGGCCCCTTTTTCCTAAACGTTTTGGGCAATTACCCCCAAACTCAATTCCAGCTTTCCATTTGTGATATGGAACCTTGTAGTACAATTTTAGAAAGATCCCTAAACTTACACACAAGTTATTATCATGAAACTAGAAAAATGCCTGTTTTTTGCCCCTAATTCCTAAAATTTTGCTGCAATTACCCCCAAATCAATCCCAGCATTCCCTTTGTGATATGGAACCTTGTGGTACAATGTCAGAGAGATCCATACACTAACACACAAGTTATTGTCTGGAAGTTACAAAAATGCTTATTTTTGGCCCCTTTTTCCTTAACTGTTGGTACCATAACCCCCAAAATCAATCCCAACCTTCCTTTTGTGATATTGAACCTTATGGTAAAATTTCATAGAGATCCATTCACTTAAAAGTTATTGTGTGAAAACCAACGTGTCTTCGGACGACGACGCCGCCAACGTCATACCAATATATGACCGCATTTTTTGCGGTCGTAAAAAAATGAATCAGTGATATGTGGAATTTTATCTGTTGAACTACAATAAATATATATGTATACAGAAAGTCTTTTTAATTTTGACTGTAGATTACAAACCTGCATATTCCATAAGTATTTCTGGTACACCATCTCTCAAAACAAAGCCATACAATTCAGCAATGTTCATGTGGTGGATCTCACTAAGTATTCTTACTTCATACAGAAAGATATTATCTTGCTTGAATATCTGTAAAATGATCCATATTTGTGACTATATATATATATATAAGATGTGAAAGAAGACCCGTACCAGACAAGTCATTTATTACACAAAAATATTTCTTTTCTTTAGGATATATTATTTTTCCTAAATTTATATACCTTATCAGTTTCAATGCACAAAACCTTTATTTTTTTTCAAAAGTGTACAACTATAGAATTGTTTCTGCAACAATATTTACTAACATGCTACATGAACATCCTTGCATAAAAAAAGATATTGATCTTTGGCTCCCGTCCTACTTCCATATTACACATTATTTTTAAACTAGAGAGCTAAAGACTAATTTTGATATCGTCTGATCTTGAAGCAGAATGTTCAAAATATCTCAAGTAATGGATTTTTAAACCAGGTGAGCCTTATATAGAGAAGTTATTAATTATGAGTATTTTACTGACCTCTTTCTTAACAAATTCCATTCTGGTCATGTTGTCTTGAAAAAGTTTGACACAGCCATATGATCCACGACCAGCAATTTTGATAAACTTATGACCATTGCCAGGACCTTCTAATTCCTCATATTCTCCTAACTCAGTTGGCTGGTTGTTCTATAAATAAAATAAACACAACTTTTATGACTGTTATAGATATGTAAACTTAAACAATTTGAAAGTCAAAATATATAACAAGATATTAGAAAACTCGAGACAATAATATTTATTTTTATTTGCATAAATTATGTGCAGAAATCATCTCCAATGGACATGGACTAACAAACCCCATCTTAGTTCAATAAACATAAGTGGCAGTAAAGAAACTATATGATTAGTAATCAATGGAAATTTCAGTTTTATGTTATACTTCTCAAGGTTAATTACTATCATAAGTTCACTTACACTTTTATATCATTATTCAAACTCCCTCAGGCAAAGTTGACCTTAGATTAATTTGGCTATTCTTTTTTGGTTTCTTATGAACATACAACTCCTAACGTTTCTACTTATTTATACATCCCTGGTTTTCAATGTTATTTTTTAAGGTTCAAGTGTTCTGACGAAGGTAAATTTAGAAAAGTGCTTCAGATGCAAATAATTTTAAAGTGATATTTTCATTTATAGCATGTCCGGAAGTGGAGGTAAAGCACTGTGTGGCATGTTACACTGGTATAAAGTCTTACTCGAGTTGTCAGAATACCATGACAACCAATAGCTAACTCTGCAGGCTGTGTTGTATAAACTCTCAACAGGTGTGACAAGGATTGCTGTGTACCGGGTAATACATACCTATAAATAAAAATATAATATATATTTAGTTTGTTAGGTTGGTGAACATTTTCGAAAAAAGAAATTTTCAAATAATTCCAAAGAGCCTGTATATCTAACCTATACTTATATGCATGCCTGACGTCAACTCCTTAACCCTACTTAACCTATTTAATATCTGCAGCTATCAAGTCTTACTCTTTACAGGATTAACCATAAATGTCTCCTTTCTGGTGTCCTTGCATTTCAAAATTAAATGATCACTGTTTTCACAGTACACTTAACAAGGACAGATGACAGTGAGAGTAGGACATGATGTCCTATGGACACATATTCTTTAATTACACTTTTTTCTAGAGTATATTGTTGGAGGTCAACAAAAATATTTTCTTTTTGATGTTAGTAGAAGTTGTCAGTGCACAACTTTCAGTTATCCTGGCTTGTATATATATATATTGGCTATTTTCATTTTGTACTTATTTTATTGTGGTTAACTATAACCAGGAAATTATTAACCAATGGAAACCTTTGAAGTAAAAACAACCGTAACTTTGTAGAAAGTGATTTATTTTAATTGATTGTTTACTAGTTATAACTGATAGATACATTAATAAAATGCTTCGCTGGGCGCAGCTTGATACGACCGCAGAGGTCGAACCCTGAACAGTTGGGGCAAGTATGGACACAACATTCAAGCTTGATACAGCTCTGAATTTGGATTGTGATTAAATATTTGACACAGCATAGGTTTCTGACACAGAAACAATGTGGTCTAAGAACTTCAATTTTTTAAATTTACCTATTATGGTCCAATGTCCAAAATCAAAATACATGGTTAGATTCAGCATATCAAAGAACCCCATATATTCAATTTTTGTTGAAATCAAACAAAGTTTAATTTTGGACCCCAACTTGGACCAACTTGAAAACTGGGCCCATAATCAAAAATCTAAACACATGTTTAGATTCAGCATATCAAAGAACCCCAAGAATTCAATTTTTGTTAAAATCAAACTAAGTTTAATTTTGGACCCTTTGGACCTTAATGTAGACCAATTTAAAAAACGGGACCCAAAATTAAAAATCTAAATACACGGTTAGATTTGGCATATCAAAGAACCCCAATAATTAAATTTTTGATGAAATCAAACAAAGTTTAATTTTGGACCCTTTTGACCTCAATATGAACCAATTTGATAGCGGGCCCACAAATAAAAAATCTAAATACATGGTAAGATTCAGCATATCAAAGAACCCCATATATTCAATTTTTGTTGAAATCAAACAAAGTTTTATTTTGGACCCCAGTTTGGACCAACTTGAAAACTGGGCCAAAAATCTAAAATCTAAATACATGTTTAGATTCAGCATATCAAAGAACCCCATATATTCAATTTTTGTTGAAATCAAACAAAGTTTTATTTTGGACCCCAACTTGGACCAACTTGAAAACTGGGCCCATAATCAAAAATCTAAACACATGTTTAGATTCAGCATATCAAAGAACCCCAAGAATTCAATTTTTGTTAAAATCAAACTAAGTTTCATTTTGGACCCTTTGGACCTTAATGTAGACCAATTTAAAAAACGGGACCCAAAATTAAAAATCTAAATACACGGTTAGATTTGGCATATCAAAGAACCCCAATAATTAAATTTTTGATGAAATCAAACAAAGTTTAATTTTGGACCCTTTTGACCTCAATATGAACCAATTTGATAGCGGGGTCCACAAATAAAAAATCTAAATACATGGTTAGATTCAGCATATCAAAGAACCCCATATATTCAATTTTTGTTGAAATCAAACAAAGTTTAATTTTGGACCCCAATTTGGACCAACTTGAAAACTGGGCCAAAAATCAAAAATCTAAATACATGTTTAGATTCAGCATATCAAAGAACCCCATATATTCAATTTTTGTTAAAATCAAACAAAGTTTAATTTTGGACCCTTTGGACCTTAATGTAGACCAATTTGAAAACTGGATCCAAAATTAAAAATCTAAATACACGGTTAGATTCGGCATAACAAATAAATAAATGTGGTCAAAGATTTACAAATCTAATGCGCCATACTGTGCAATTAAAGATTACTTCTTGGAAATTTTTCAATATTTGAAATTTGAAAAAAAAATAATATTTGAAGAATAATTCTTTTTAATTTCTGAATTCTGAAATGAGAAAAAATTGACCCCCCACAATTACTTTTTACCCCCCCCCCCCCTTTTTTCCCCCAAACCATAATTACCCATTTAAATTTACCATAGTGCTAACTTAATCTATTTTATAATAGAATTTAAAATATAGTGTCAAATCTTTCATATGGATTTTTTTGTAAAAAAAAAAAGATGCAACATTTGCAGATATTTTTACTGGTCTTCCTTTATAAATATGCATTTCTTTAAACATAATTTAAAAGCAGTGTAAGGGAAGTAACCAAAACGTTGTATTTGGATTACCTCCCTTACACTGTTTTAAATTATCTTAATTGTTCATTAACCATTACTTTATACATAATTTAAAAGCAGTGTAAGGGAGATAATTTCAATGATGTATTTGATTTATCTCCCTTACACTGCTTTAAATTATGTTTTGTACTAAAGTATTTGTCCATTAACCAGGACAACCTTGTTTTCCCCCTTTTTTGCCCCTAATTCTTAAACGGTTTGAGCCATAACCCCCCAAAGCAAATCCTAACCATCCCTTTGTGGTATGGAAACTTGTAGTATAATTTCAGAGAGATCCATACACCGTTCCACAGTTATTGTCTGGAAACTAGAAAATGCTTATTTTTGGCCCCTTTTTGGCCCCTAATTCCTTAACTGTTGGTACCATAACCCCCAAAATCAATCCCCACCTTCCTTTTGTTGTATTGAACCTTATGGTAAAATTTCATAGAGATCCATTCACTTTAACTAAAGTTAGAGTGCGAAAACTAATGCGTCTCGGACGACGACGCCGGACGACGACGACGACGACGCCAACGTCATACCAATATACGACCACAAAAAATTTTTTGCGGTCGTATAAAAATCAAATGAAAAAAGTCTGATAACACAATAATCATTTATATTTTGATGCCACACCTAGGGGCATTATGTTTTCCGGTCTGTACGTTCGTAAGTCCGTCTGTCCCGCTTCAGGTTAAAGTTTTTGGTCAAGGTAGTTTTTGATGAAGTTGAAGTCCAATCAACTTGAAACTTAGTACACATGTTCCCTATGATATGATATTTCTAATTTTAATGCCAAATTATTGTTGTATTTTTTATGCCAAAGAAGCTGATAAAATTTTGTTGCATAATGTGGAAATTCAGGCATACCAGCTTCAATTTAAATCAGTCTTTGGAATCAATATGTCTAACAATTGAAAGTCAATTTCATGTTACTGTCATGTGATCTAAAACTGAATATATGTGACCAAAGATATTGCTTTCACAAGTTCAAGGGGACAAACAATTGTCATAATATTCAAGCAAATTAATTGTGTTTAAATCAGATTGAAATTTCATCTTTGATGTTTTTCTCATTTACACATTTCTGATTTATTTATCAATTTTGCTAGTGAGGCATAACAAAAATAATATACGTTTGTTTCCTGTCTCCAAAAATTATAAAATAGGGTCGGTCGGTATTTTATTTTATTTTTTCATATTATTTTATTTTTTTTCATGTTTCTCCCAGTTTGATCCTGTTTTACACTTATAAATCCGGTAATTTGCACATGCATGTTGATACATTGATAATTTTCAATGGTTTAACAAGTTCTACTCTTGTCAGTCTTGATGTGCGAGTGAATAATCAAGCTGAAATTGAATTTGTAGTCAAATAAAAAGGATCTCAACGCTTATTCTTGAATAAATTTTTTGATAGGCAATAAAATATTTCAGGGTCAGCATGGTCTGTGATCAAACTAAGGGTCGGTTGGGTGACAGGAAACAAGCATTGGTTTTTTTGGCCTGACCACTATCAATTGTTGATTCAAATTCAGAAATGCTTTTACTATATCACAGAATGGTGTTGAAAATATAATGAACAAATTGACAGTGAAATCTAAACGGACTAATTTGACTGAAAAGGAGACGTATGATAAGGTCATTTTTTTGTTGTTTTCTTGTATGACATGTATTCAGAACTTTTGTTCAGTGAGACCTATAAGATGTAATTGTCAAGGAGTTTTATTTCTATTATTTTTTTATAATATGGATTTAATACAAATGTTAAGTATTAAAGAAATTGTGCCAGTTCATCACTTTGAATAATGCTGTAAGAAAAAGATGGCACTGTAATGTTTTAACACAATTACATACCCTTTCATGAATTCATGCTTTCTGAAGTAATTAGAACCATTTAATAGTTCTATGGCCATTTTGCTAGGGTGAATGTCATTTGTATCAGCACTCGAGGGCTGACAACTTAAGGTTCTCAACTCTGGTTGCGGTTGTACATTTCCAATAGATGGTTTACTTTCTGGGCGGATGTCGTGATATGAACTGTCATCACTGATTGTGATGGTCATATCCTCTTCTGGTATTTCATCAGGAACAACATGCAATTGGAACTGTTTCTCCTTTGGTGCTTCGAAAGTATTTTCTATATCTGTGTCTGGTGAAACAGGGACACATCGGTTTGCTTTCTGATACTGTCTGACAATCTTTTTAATCAGATCTACCTTCCATGGCTCTTTGTGACTCTGTGCCAGCTGCTGTATTTGAGCAGCAACAATTTTCTGACTGAGTTCTTTCTGATTGCCTACAACCTGGACTTTTGATGGTTGTCTGATACCACCAGAAGCTTGTGCAACCATACCATGTGATTGGCGGGCATCACTAGGCTGTCGAACTCTTGATTGAGAGTCTGTTGGCTGATAAGCTTTTGTTGTAGTCTGTGGAATGTATCTTGGGTCACACCTTGCATCGTTCATAGGTTTCCCATCAAGCTGGTCTGGGACTTGAAATGGATTAGAAAACTCCTTTTGGACATCTAGATTAGGAGGACTAAGTGGGCTTTTTGGATTCAGATTTGCAAAATCTCTTTCAAGTCTCTGCACATCGTCATCATCTCGGGGAGCAACTACACGGGCTTCTGCACAGGATAACTGTAGGGATTTTCCACCAGAAAAGTGATTCCTATGAGTCAAGACATCAAGTTCTGAAAGTAAATGAAAAAACATGCAATTTTATATAATATATATATTCATTTGTGAAATGTTAGAAAATGTTATTCTTTTGCAGACATACATGCATAAGTTTATGTTGTTTAGTTTTTTCATTTAAATTCAATTTAAAGTAATATAAATGGGGAATGTGTCCATGGGGCACAGATGATGCCCCCGCTTGCATATCATATAAAGTTATAAAGGGACATAACTGAAGAACGGTAAAAGTAATGCTACTCAAATTTATACTTAATCCGAGTTTTGTGGTAATAAGTACTGTGTATAAGTTTCATAACATTTGGTAGAGGCAAACTTAGGTTAGAGAACAGAAACAAAAAATTCAGCAATTTTTCCATTTGTAAAGGGGCATTACTCTAGAACGGTTAACGTGACATCACCAAAGTTCAAACTTGATCTGTATTTTGTGGTAATAAGCATTGTGTATAAGTTTCATAACATTTAGTTGAGACAAACTAAAATTAAAATAAGGAAACGAAAAATTCCGCAATTTTTCCATTTGTAAAGGGGCATACCTCTAGAACGGTTGATGTGAAGTCACCAAAATTCAAACTTGATCTGTATTTTGTGGTAATAAGCATTGTGTAAAAGGTTTCTTAACATTTGGTTGAGGCAAACTAAAGTTAGAGAACGGAAACGAAAAATTCATCAATTTTTCCATTTGTAAAGGGGCATAACTCTAGAATGGTTTAAGTGTCAATAAGTGATGCCACCAAAATTCAAATTTGATCTGTGTTTTGTTGTAATAAGCATTGTGTATAAGTTTCATAACATTTGGTTTAGGCAAACTTAAGCTAGAGAATGGAAACCAACTTTGGGACCTACGTACGGACACGGTAAAACTTAATGCCCCTCCGCTACAGCGGGGACATAAAAAATAAAAATTTAAGAATCATCTGCAGCATTGCAAATATTTCAGTCCAAAAATTAAAACTAAAAGTTATCTGTAATTGCATTCTAACATATATGTAGGACTCAAATCTATGGTGGGTTCCAGATCTATGGCAAATTTCTGCAAATTCCTAATCTATGGTAAATATGATGTCACAAACGCCAAACAAATCACAAATCTATGGCAGTATTTTGTTTTCTACAAATCTATGGCAGATTTGGATACTACGTAATTTTCCGTCACAATTAGATAATGTCATGTAATGTCGAAGCTGTCGCTGACAACGACGGTTTTGTTATACAAAAGGAAAAGAAAAAGATCGATAAGCTAGTTTCAAGGATCCAAATTAATAAATAAATTATAATTCAGAATTGTTTTTGTTCCTACACTTGTTTTCATCTTCTCGTGTTGCTGGTGTTGTTAAAGGTTAAATGAAGGGTCAAACAGGTACTATGCACAGAGTAGGGAATACTTATTCTTCCGGGGCACATGATTTCAACCCTAAAGTCTGTGTTCATTTTACAAAGGTTATGGATATGCTTCCTAGTAATAGTCCTAATTTGTTTTTCTTATACTGGTTTTACTTTAAAGCAGCTTTTTTAATAGCAGACTTGTTTTTGTACTGTTATGAATCACAGTTTAACTAGCTGTCAGTAACTGCGAGT
This sequence comes from Mytilus californianus, assembly GCF_021869535.1. Classification (NCBI taxonomy): domain Eukaryota; kingdom Metazoa; phylum Mollusca; class Bivalvia; order Mytilida; family Mytilidae; genus Mytilus; species Mytilus californianus. Next base: position 126,936,038 of record NW_026262668.1, read on the forward strand.
ACTCTCAGATCTGTATTTAGTGTCTTTTTGTTGTTTGGATGTAAAAGTACCCGGCCACGTCCACTTGTATTTGTATTATTTGTATTTTTATCCATCTGATGAGTTAAGCCTCTTTCAACTGATTTTTATAGTTCGTTCTTATGTTGTACTGTTACATCACTGTCCCAGGTTAGGGGAGGGTTGGGATCCCGCTAACATGTTTAACCCCGCCACATTCTGTATTTATGTGCCTGTCACAAGTCAGGAGCCTGTAATTCAGTGGTTGTCGTTTGTTTATGTGTTACATATTTGTTTTTCGTTCATTTTTTGTACATAAATTAGGCCGTTAGTTTTCTCGTTTGAACTGTTTTACATTGTCATTTCGGGGCCTTTTGTAGCTGACTGTGCGGTATGGGCTTTGCTCATTGTTGAAGGCCGTACGGTGACCTATAGTTGTTAATTTCTGTGTCATTTGGTCTCTTGTGGAGAGTTGTCTCATTGGCAATCATACCACATCTTCTTTTTTATATTTTCGCTACCTTTGGACATTTCGACCTCGAAATCATTGTTAAGATATGTACTGACTGGTCCGACCTTTGCAGAAAATCTGTCATAGATTTGAAATCTAGAAATCCGCCATAGATAAGAAAACTAAAAAGTTGCCATAGATTAGGATTCTAAAAAATCTGCCATAGATTGGGGATGGCATGACGTCATATTTACCATAGATTAGGAATCTGCCATAGATCTGGAACCCACCATAGATTTGAGTCCTACATATATATTACAATATGTTAGATATATTTATAGTTTTGTAAATAATTTACCTGTAGTTCGGACATTTCTGTCGTCATCATGAACATTTGATGTGTTGCCATTATCAACCACCATTAGTGTGTTTCCTTTTGAACCTTGTACAGCAAGATCCATGTCACTTCCCCTTCAAAAAAGAGAGGAAATTTTACTAACACAAACTGTTTTTTTTTTAATTGTCTGATATCATACATACATGTGTATGTACTTTTTCACTACTACATGTAATGTAGCACTTTTGATTTGAAATAAAACAGACACATATGCAGTATGTGTTTTCCCCTAAGCCTTTTAATATCATGGTACTGTAAAAAAAACTGACGAAAAAGCAATGCTTACTGAGCTTTTCTCTTGTTTCGAAGCGAGAACAAACACATTTTATATTTCCAACAATGTATATTGTTTTTATTCTGCAATTTACACCCTGCACTTGAAGCTTCAGTTGTTTAAATACAAAAAGATGTCTCTGAATTTTCAATGAAATCAAGAATTTAAACAAGGGTTAGATGAGGCATGGAAGTTACAAATTTGTAAAGCACACAAAGGGATACAGAAACACTCCTGGAAACAGTTCTAAGTTTAAACTTGAATAGCCAGCAGTATTGGATTTCAGAAGACTTGAACGTCTTCTCCACAAAAAAAAAATGTATCTGAAAGGATTTTCTGATAGATTCTGTTATGGATGTGATGGTATAATTTCTAGAAACAATATGATCAGGGTTTTCAATGAGGCAAGTCTTTGCAGCATTAAGAAGATATATTTTTGTCCTGCTATTGAATAGTCAAGAATTAATTTACTGCTTTAATAAGTCTTCCAAAAATAAATTTTATTACTTTTTTCTCGTTACATGTGTGTCAACATTTTATATTAGGGGCAGTTGTTACAGTACTTAAAACTTTTGACATGTGTAGTAATGCTCTCATAATCTAGTAACCTGTTATTCTATTTAACATGTTTAAAATTCAATCTTTTTCAAGAAAAAATATCACGATTTACACATGTTGAAATAATTAATGGCAATTTTTTTTATATACCTAACATACATACAAGAACTAAATTATTCTTATTCATGTTGTAATAGTTAATAAAACATACCTTTATTATTAATTTTTATATACTGAATCATGTCAAAGGAATAAAGTTAAAATAATTTCCTTCAGCAACCAATGTTTTACTAGAATTGATAGTCAAGTCTGACTAAAGAACCATGAAAATTTCAATCGACTAGTATTTTCCAGTATTGTCACTAGAGGAGTATTGTACGGGCAGTTTATACCAAGGGCGGTATTTACCACACAACCTTGTTTCTCATTCTTGGTTGCAGGTCCCCTAATTTAGAGCTGACCCCTCTGCCCCATTTTATTTGTGAGTGAATTTTTGAGAAATAAGAACTTGAAATTACTGGAACTGTAACTCAGAACGCAACTTGAGCTCTTACTTGATGGTGAGCCATACTCCATGTATAAAAGGAAAATAAGAATGATTGATTGCTGATTAACATCCTGCAGCAAAAAAATATGCATGCACATGCATATTCAGGTGGACCCCTGGGAATAAAATATCAGTAGAGCTTGTTTGCCTATGCTACATTTAACGTCTGACATTAAATAAAGCTTTTTGAATTTTGTTAAAGGAAGTATGGTGAATGAACACAGATTTCAGTAATAAATCCCCAATCTGTTTTTATAAGGGAAAAAAATAAGGGGAATTAGTCTTTTATGTTTCCCCTGAGTGACTAACTGAATATCATCAGCAAACTTTGCAACGATAACAATACCAAGAAATGTACAAATAAATGTTCTCCAACAACCAGGAAGTTTCTATCTAATGTAAAGTTGTGCAATATCTTCGTTCAATTTCATATACATTAATCTATAAACCTTCCCATTATTGGCATTAACAAAATTACCAAAAAAATGAAAATAATGTGTATTTACTTACAATGATTAACTAAAACACATATAAATTTCAACTTTAGAATACTTTTCTCCTGGGTTGGGCTTTCATGGGTATTCCCATTGGGAATTTCCCTGAGGGGTCATGATCCTGAAATAATTAAATTAGGACTATTATCTCCTATATTTAAAAACAAAGGAAGTAAGAATGACTCTAAGAACTATAGAGGAATTGTTGTGTTACCCATTCTATGTAAAATCATTGAATATATCGCCAGAATAGACTTTAGACCAATATTACTTGAAAAACAATCCCCACTACAAAGAGGATTTACACCAAATACTTCCCCATTAAATGCAGCAATTATATTTGAAGAAATATACAGAGAGTACACCGACTGTAATAGTCCTTTTTACATTGCGCTACTCGATGCTAAGTCGGCATTTGATGTCGTCATCATAAATATGCTGATGAGAAAGTTATTTTTACTAGATATAGACCCAGCAACTTGGTCCATAATTGACGAACTTCATAAAAATACAAGCTGTAGTATCAAATGGAAGAATCAACTATCCCAGGAATTCAAAGTATATCAAGGGGTCAAACAAGGTGGATTGTTAAGTGCTGACCTGTATAAACTATACATAGAAGACTTGTTATCATTATATGAAAACTCAACACTAGGCTGTAAGATAGGTAACATCAATATCAATGCTGTTGCATGCGCAGATGACATTGCACTACTCAGTGATAATCCTTATGACCTACAAATTTTGGTTAACCATGCCTTACAATACAGTCAACTCCATCATTATACTCTACAACCTCAAAAAAGTGTCATTATCCAAGTAGAGAACAAAGCAAAGAAAACAGCTAATCATAATTGGAATTTTAATCTTGATAACAAAGAAATGCCAAATTTGGACAAATCCACACATTTAGGAATAATTCGTTCAACAACTAAGTCAAAATCAGATAATCACAATATAGAACAAAATATCACAAAAGCTCGCAGAACAGCATACAGTTTACTATCAGCCGGTTTTCATGGGAATAACGGTCTAGATCCGATAACATCTGTATCAATATATAAGACATACATCCAACCTGTCTTAACGTACGGTCTAGAAGTAGTACTTCCGAACTCAACAAATATGCAAAAATTAGAGCTGTTTCAAAAAACAATATTGAAGAAAATTTTGTCATTACCTCCAAATACCCCAGATCCAGCAATCTACGTTATCTCAGGTTTACTTCCTATAGAAGCACAAATTGACACAAAAAGTCTAACCTTATTTAATAACATATGCAGACAAAATGATAGATCAAAAGAAAAACAACTTGCATATAGACAGCTGCTTATCAAACCAGACAATAGCAATAGTTGGTATATAGCCATCAAGAAATTATTATATAAATATGACTTTTCTGATATCATTCAATTCCTTGATAATCCACCGAAGAAACTTGAATGGAAAAATATCATACAGAAAAAAGTAGATCTGTATTGGATCCATAAAATAATTCAAAACAGTAGATCATATCCAACGTTGACATATTTAAATTGTGATATATTTTTACCAAGAAAAAATCATCCAATTATTGATCTCAATATTGACAACAATCCGTCAAAAGGTGCGCTATCGATTGCGATTAAACTTAAATTAGTCACTGGAACTTTTATGACACAAATCAAACGTGCTAGCTTTACAAAAAGTGAATCTCCTTTATGTAAACTCTGTGACGATGAAGATGAAGATATTGAACATCTACTATTAAAATGTAAGGTTCTAGAACCTATAAGAAGTCCCTTCATAAATCAAATTGAAGATAATATACTTAAAGATGCGTCCATTTCCTTTTACAAATTGTCTGCAAATACTCAGACACAATTAATTATGGACTGTACTAAACTTAGACATCAGAAACCAGATTTATTATTGGATAGAAAAACAGAACAACTATGTGAACTAATTTCCAGAAAGTTGTGCTATGCACTGCATAGTATAAGAGCTAGAACCATAAGTATGCAGAAGAAACACTCAAAATAAGTGTATACTGATTGAGTATTAACTGATTCAACAGAACTAGTGACAGCAATTAAACAAACAATTGCGGACCTGTATATAAACTGTATATATATATTTGTATGATATTCTGGATGGTGGAGGGTCGTATGTACTAATGCACTCTACTAAGAGGTTGTCCTGAAGGACGGAGAAAGATTCAGCGGTAAACGGTAAGATCACCTGATAGTGAAGCAGCCATTTTGAAAAATATTTTATCATTGTTTATTGAAAATCGAAACTATAACATGATACATTACACCAACGTCATTTTTCTCGGCATTGAAAATACATTTTATCACATTACGAACTCCGCGTTGATATATGTTTTATCCAATGTTATGCATTTATCAACAATAAAATAATGTTCATGAAAATTAGGCATGATCGGTCACTGTCAGCTTCAAAATCCGATAGGGCTTTCGTCAATTTTCTAGTCAAAGTGGACTTAATTTCGTTACCTGATATAAACTTTGTTTACTCTTCTACCTTCAATGTTCTGTTAACACTCGTTGGACTAAAATCCGCCTGATGAATATACATTTTATGTAGCCTCCGAAGAAGCTACAGAAAATTTAGAAATGTTCCGAATGAATTGAGGAAAAATTGGGAAAAGTTTTGTTATTTTGACTTAACAAGTAACTTGATGAGAGTAGTAATGGGTACTCTCTTAAATTAAAGAAAACAAAATATAATTTATATTTAAAGAAATGAATACGAGGATTTTTAACAATTTCTTAGGTTAATACCATAATTTCCCATTCCCCTTCCTTCAAATTTGCCCGCCAAAATAACTATTTTTTTAGGAACCACTTTGCGTTTTAGAGAACTTCCTGTTTACCTAGCAACCTTCAATATGGCGAAGAGAATTTGGACAATGACTATGTTTTCAGACGGATAGTTAAATAGATGAACAAAATATAGTGGATCAAATCAGTGCATTAAATCATTTAAAAGAAAAACTTTAAAAAATACATTTGAAATTAATTTGCTTGTGCAAAGTGCAACTTAGCAACAATGGCGACATCACACATGCAAAGAACTGGGCTAACACCCAAATCAAATATTATGATGACTGAAAACATTGTGGATAAGCCACGTATTCCATTAGTTGCCCATGTAATCACTGATGATGATATTGGATTACTCCAGGTATATACAAATTTACTGTGTTTTGTGAACTTACAGAGACGTGTTGAAAGAATCTGAGTCCATTCGCCCAAAATCACGTTTGCTCCCATTCACGTTCCCACCCCAAACGTTCGCACCCTTTATTGGTTTTGTGTTCAATAATTTTTTACTCGTGTTTTAGTTATGGTATTGCTGTAAACAACATTTTTATTGTATCAAAGTAAATTTTTTTTTTTTTTTAGGGGCCAGCTGAAGCCCGCCTCCGGGTGCGGGATTTTCCCACTGTGTTAAAGACCCATTAGTGGCCTTCTGCTGTTTTCTGCTCTTTGGTCGGGTTGTTGTCTCTTTGACACATTCCCCATTTTCATTCTCAATTTTAAAGTGACATTCTAAAAACATAAACATGTTTCCTACTTCATGCACTTTAACTGCACACAATCATTCAAATCATGAATTATTTCATAAAAAAAAACAGCACTAAAATGTTTAGAGTAACTGCTTTATAAAATTTAAAAGAGCACTAAATATTTTTTAAAAACCCTGAAAAATGACATTATACACCATTCACACACCAATACTATCTTATATGCACTAATATAAAACAGTTTATTTAAGAATTAATGTATCAATTCAAATAAGAGTCAATATTGTAATCAAAGTTCAAAGTCTCCTGTGGTGGAAAATCATCAACTGGTTTGTCTGATGGTCAATACAGTCTTCATCAAATCAAATCCCCCAAAAAATATTTCATTTTGAAATTCCCGAATTTTTATTAATGAAAATATAAATAATTTGATCTATACATCTAAAAAAACATCTAATAATTCAATCGGTTTTTGAATAAAAATAGGGTGCGAACGGACCCAGGGGGCGAACATGTATTGGGAGCGAACAGACCCGATACCTTGCTGAAAGAATTTTTGATCACAATGGCAGCATGTTTACATATGAAAAAGAAAGTTGCAAAGTTCAAAGTGCTGTAACTAAATAAAGCAACAAAATACATCAAAATTAAAGCTTACCTTTAATATTTTGTAAGGTGTCTTTTTAGCTTGATTACATTTAATATCCTTTTTGGAATTGAAATTTGTACAAACACTGAATGTAGGCAGGCGTAATACTGACCCAAATACGGTAGATTTCTTGGAACAAATAATTTTTAGATTAAATCATCCCAGTAAGGGTTTGTTAATAACCAAACATTTTCAATCACATTAAGGTCTGAACACTTTGGACCTGGGTTTCCACTGGGTCACCTCTTTTGCCAAAAAACAATATATTTTTCGCCATTTTCAATTTTTTTTCGCAAACTAACATTAACATAATTTTTATTTAAAATTTTCCTTCTTTCTTACAAAAAAAAAATCATTTTGCCACATTGTTGTCCATGATAATTCTACAAATCTATATATTAATCTACATTGTAATAAAAAAACACTAAACATTTACTTTTTAAAAGATACTGTAAAATTGCAATATAGATCATGAAAACGTAATTTTTGACCTCTTGGAACACATAATTCATCTTCAATTAAGTTTATCGGTTATATACTTCCTGTCTAGTTTAAGGATAAAGACTAAAGTCAGAGATTGTTCTTACTTTTGAACATTTTTGGTCAAAACAAAAGTTTTCTTTTCTAGACCATCGATAAAAGAAAAAGAGGAGACGTAAAACGATGCTTCAAACACGTGCGTTGCTAAAACGATTGTGGAGTACCCACCTCAAAACAATTATTTTTATCAAAGTTGTAAATAAATCCTTTAGGTGACATGTGACGCCATTTAACCACACCATTTCATTAAATAATACAATCATCACCTTTAATAATTAGTCCATTGTTGCCTATAGCTATAAAATGCAATCAGCTGATTATTGATTTTCTGTCAAAATCGTAACGAGTTCAAGGTGAATTCCCAGTATTGTCTGATCAGGTTAAGTCTGAGAAACCTGAAAAGAGTAAACAAGATGGATGAAATCGAATCGTTATATTTCTTTCGCCAAATTCTTTTGCCAATGATGAATTTTAATCGCCACTATTTTTATTTTTTCACAAAATGCGAAAATGGCAACAGCCAGCAGAAACCCTGCTATGGACTATTAATTCTGTTCTGGGCTACAAAATTTTGGGTGGACCATGCACAATGGACAGGCATGTTGCCATCTTTGAAAAAAAATTACCTCCAGGAAAATGTGAACTTATCTCTTGCCACAAATGTTCTTCAAGTATTTCTTGATATTTAACAGCATTTAATAATAATGCTCTCTACAGGAACAAGCTAGTGTACTGACACCATTGACATAAACACACCCCCTAATCATGACTTTTTTGTGATGTCAACGATTGAACAAGGTCTGGTATTCACCTCTTGTCCATGTTTCGCCATACATAAAGCCATACATGTATAAAGAAGTTGATAATCATGAATTTACTCTCATCGGAGAAAGTAACCTTTTTCCAGTTGCTAGTAACTGCCATCACCTTTTTTCTCTGCAAGTTTTTTTTTTTTTTATGATTGACTTCCTGATGACAAATTTCTTCTTATGTAAATGGTGCTGAATGGCACTCAAACAACAAAACAAAAAAAGAAACTTCATGGGAACTGTCCATAAGGGTTGAGGAATTAGGAAATGTAATGCAAACTATGTTCGACTTGTACTAGAACCTATTTTTTGCCACATGATGCTATCCAAAGGTCATGGGGAGAATCCTTTGTATAACAGGTCAATCTGTTTCTTTGTGACAGTATGAATTTTGAAAAGATATCATGATAATCTAATTCACATGTCCACACTTTTATAGAAGTCTTCTAGTCTATGAAGTGAAAAGTATTTTAATGGTAACTTTTATTTTGAAGCTATAATGTGTTTTCTAAGCAGACCAAATAAGTAATCTTTGAAAAATTTCATTTTAAATGCTTTCTGATTTTTTTCTGGTGATTTTAATCATTAGAATAAGAAGAAGAATATTTTTGGTCCAATTAAGGGCACTTGATGGGTAGCATGACATTTATTCACACAAAACAATACACTATGATTTTGTAAAAAAACTTTTTTTTTTTTTACATTGAATTGAAATATTAAATGTTCATATTAACTTAGTACAAATGTACATGTTCGTTAAGCATAGTTTAATGTAATCTGATAATTTTTTATTTCAGGGTGCTAAACTACAGCCTATCAATTTGAACAGAGTGGTGAAACTTCTCACAGATCCACATTCTGTAGGTTTAGTCAGAATTTTAATGATTTTCCACTAATTTATTGAAATCTTTACATTTGTCAATCTGTCTCGTATGACTGAAATATTGCTAAATCTATTCCACATCATTTTTTAATGATAACACATTGTTTTTGAAATGAATTCCTTAAGATGATCTGTTAAACAGATAATGGATATAAGAAGATGTGGTATGAGTGCCAATGAGACAACTCTCCATCCAAGTCACAATTTGTAAAAAGTAAACCATTATAGGTCAAAGTACGGTCTTCAACATGGAGCCTTGGCTCACACCGAACAGCAAGCTATAAAGGGCCCCAAAAATGACTAGTGTAAAACCATTCAAACGGGAAAACCAACGGTCTAATCTATATAAAAAACAAGAAATGAGAAACTCTTGGTAACCACATCAACAAACAACAACTACTGAACATCAGATTCCTGACTTAGGACAGGTGCAAACAAATGCAGCGGGTTTAAACGTTTTAATGGACTATTCTTTTCCTCCTTTTATTCACTGTTTATTACAAATATACATTTGTTTGTAGCTATTTCTTCTATATGAACCAAATTTTTCTGTATTTATCTTAACAGTTTGATGATTTTTTGACACATTGAATTATACTGGTGCTTTGTCATATAATTATTTTTCTTTTTTCATAAGATTACCTATTGTATTGTTATTCAATACTGGTACATACACATATAACACTGTAACATATTGTTACTGAATACTGGTACATACACATATAACACTGTAACATATTATTACAGAATACTGGTACATAGATATAAGAAGATGTGGTATGAGTGCCAATGAGACAACTCTCCATACAAGTCAAAATTTATAAAAGTAAACCATTATAGGTCAAAGTACTGTCTTCAACACGGAGCCTTGGCTCACACCGAACAGCAAGCTATAAAGGGCCCCAAAAATTACTAGTGTAAAACCATTAAAACGGGAAAACCAACAGTCTAATCTATATAAAAAACAAGAAACGAGAAACACTTATGAACCATATAACACTAACATATTGGTACTGAATACTGGTACATACACATATAACACTGTAACATATTGTTATTGAATACTGGTACATACGCATATAACACTGTAACATATTGTTATTGAATACTGATATATACACATATAACACTGTAACATATTGTTCCTGAATAATGGTACATACGCATATAACACTGTAACATATTGTTACAAAATACTGGTACATACACATATAACACTGTAACATATTGTTACAAAATACTGGTACATACACATATAGCACTGTAACATATTGTTACAGAATACCGATACATACACATATAACACTGTAACATATTGTTACAGAATTAATACTGGTACATACACATATAACACTGTAACATATTGTTACAGAATTAATACTGGTACATACACATTATAACACTGTAACATATTGTTACAGAATTAATACCGGTACATACACATATAACACTGTAACATATTGTTACTGAATACTGGTACATTCGCATATAACACTGTAACATATTGTTACAGAATACCGGTACATACACATATAACACTGTAACATATTGTTACAGAATACCGGTACATACACATATAACACTGTATCATATTGTTACAGAATACCGGTACATACACATATAACACTGTAACATATTGTTACAGAATACAGGTACATACACATATAACACTGTAACATATTGTTACAGAATACCGGTACATACACTTATAACACTGTAACATATTGTTACAGAATACCGGTACATACACATATAACACTGTAACATATTGTTACTGAATACCAGTACATACACATATAACACTGTAACATTTTGTTACAGAATACCGGTACATACACATATAACACTGTAACATATTGTTACAGAATACCACTACATACACATATAACACTGTAACATATTGTTACAGAATACCGGTACATACACATATAACACTGTAACATATTGTTACAGAATACCGGTACATACACATATAACACTGTAACATATTGTTACAGAATACTGGTACATACACATATAACACTGTAACATATTGTTATTGAATACTGGTACATACACATATAACACTGTAACATATTGTTACAGAATACTGGTACATACACATATAACACTGTAACATATTGTTACTGAATACTGGTACATACACATATAACACTGTTACATATTCTTTTTACTTGTAGGTTATGCTGTATGACCGACATGTCAATGCATTACAGAGATTAGTCAGACACTATCAGAAGGGATTTGTATCCTTTTTGGAATTTATTTGTACAAACAATGTAGATAGACAGACTCTAAAAAAAATAATGTTTTATTAACCACATTTTTGAAAGATAAAAGTTAAGTTTTCCTTATAACTATATATGTATCACATCTTCAATGATAATTTGCTTAAATCGCTCCAATTGAACTCTGTTGGAAAGTTGTCTCATTGGCAATCATACCCCATTTCCTTATTTTATAAAATAAATCAAGAAGATTGATTGATTGGTGTTTAATGCCACTTTCAGCACTATTGTGGTATTTCATGGCAGTCAGTTTTTTTGGTGGAGGTAATCAGAATGCCCAGAGGTAGAAAAACTGACAAGCCTAGTCAATTAAGATTGGAGTTGAGCACACCTGCCACATGCAGGATTCAAACTCACAACCTCAGTGTTGACAGGCTAGTGATATACTGGTAGTAGTTCTACTACTTAGACCACTTAGCCTCCAAGGCCCTAAAACAACAAGAAAAATATATATTCAATATATAATGAATAACATACACATGTTGAATCGAAAGGTCAAGATATAGAATAGCACACATGAAAGTAGTGATAAGTATTACTTGTTGATATATCTTGGAACATCATAGGGTTATATTCACTATATATAAATATATTTCCATTTTAACAAAAAAGAAAGTAAAATTCTTTGTTCTGGTGGTATACATTTTTTGGAATGTAGATTTTCTGTGCATTTTTTGTATTTTGTACGAGTCCTTAACTTTCTAACAGCCTATGAAGGACTTGGTACAGGTTTGTAAGATATTGAATACTTGTGCTGACAGAATGCCTGACCAACCATTATATGAACAGTTGATTGTGGATATATTAAAGATTTGTAGTTACCCCTTCCTAAAGGAGAAATCATCAGATGAGTTGGTGTATGAACAAATAGTTACAGAATCTGTATCACAACTAGGTGGGCAAACTATATTTACATCCTACACATTTACCATTGTTTTATTCTATTTCAAATCATTTACAATAAAAAATATCGGAAAAAGTTGTCACATATATACAGTAACAGTGTTTTCTTTTAAAAAAATAATGTCTTGTTTAACACATTTTTGAAAGATAAAAGCTTAAGTTTTTCTTATAACTATATATAATTATCACATCTTCAATGATAATTTCATCAAGGAAATTAAAATCGGTTGATTTCCTTTGAAATGAGATGCTCATGACTAATTGAATTTAAATATGGGTATTAATAAGGTATCAATCTCAATTACTGATGTCTAGCATCTGTTTATTTGTGAACATCTGTGTAAGCTATAAAAGAACATATTATTGTTTTATATTTTGTATGATAATGATGCCTGCTTTTCATAGTCAAGGATCTTATATGATTTTTGTCTTGCCTTGACAAGTCAAAAAGCAAGACTTAGGTATGTTGTTTCCAGCAGCAACAGTGTCAACAATTTGATAAGGTTCGTGACTAGGTCAGTTTGAAGAGAACCACTAATGGTATGTCAATGATATTTGGTATGCATTTGAAGCAGCATTGGCAAATCTCACTTCCACGGAGATTATTTGGCCCTGTCCCCTCAGTCATGGTCTATTGACTTTGAAACTTTTTTTTTTATTTGTTGTTCAGTATTTAGTCTTTTACAACCACTGTACAGCACCACCTGACTATGGTGTTAAAGGTTTTGATGAATAAAACAAAATTTAAATAATTGACTACATTTTTATACGAAGGCAAAAAATTTGGTATCACGTCGTCGTCCGTGTCAGCGTTTTCCGAAGACATTTGGTTTCCAGACAATAACTTAAGTTTAAGTGTATGGATCTCTATGAAATTTAACCAAAAGGTTCAATACCACAAAAGGAAGGTTGGGATTGTTTTTTTGGGGTGATGGTCCCAACCGTTTAGGAATTAAGGGCCAAAAAGGGGCCAAAACAAGCATTTTTCTAGTTTCAGGACAATAACTTGTGTATAAGTATTTTGATTGCTCTGAAATTGTACCACAAGGTTCAATACCACAAGTAGAATGTTGGGATTCATTTTGGGGGTAATTGCCCAAACCGTTCAGGAATTAGGGGCCAAAAAGGGTCTAAAATAAGCATTTATTCTAGTTTTCAGATAATAAATTGTGTTTAATTGTATGGATGTCTCTTAATTTGTACCACATTTTACAAAAAGAAAATTTTTTCAAAATTAATTTTTTTGGAAAGGGGGGGTAAAAAAAATTTTTGGGGGTGGGCAATTTTTTTGGAAAAGGGGGGGGGGGATTTTTTCCCCCTCAAAATTTAAGAAATTGTCAATTTTCCAAAGAAAACAATTGGGGGTCACAATTTATTCTACTAATTCTTTGTATATAGTCTGAAAACAGATTTACTAAGTATTGCGCAACAGCACAGTGTATTGCACAACAGCAAGAAATCTTCAGTTGAAATTAAATTCAAATCATATAACCAATTTCAAGTTCTTTGACACATTTATTCTGTGTCAGAAACCTTTAATGTGTCAAATATTTAATTACAATCCAAATTCAGACCTGTATCAAGCTTGAATATTGTGTCCATTTTTGCCCCAACTGTTCAGGGTTGGACCACTGTGGGTGTATCCAGCTGCGCTCGGTGAAGCAGTTTATTTTTACTACTGTGAATATATATTATATGAATATCATCAGTGATCGGGAAGGACGTGCGCCTTGCACCAATTGCGCTTATCGACCAGAAATGGCGCATAGAGTGACAAATGTAAGTGCCCGCGTGGCGCATGATATTTTTCACTTCGTTTTGAAACGTTGAGATATCGTCAAATGGATTTCCGATCGTATTTTGTGCCGCCATGTGTGAGTACACAACTGTGTAGTGTTTACTCCAATGATAGGAGCACCTATATATTTTTGGGACGTCTCGGGTGTTTTTCCTATGGTAATAATAGCAACATGCGGTATGACTGATTACCCAAAAAACGTAATTAACCATCATTCATGATATAATTTTTTATAAACAACTTTAAATTTGTGAAAATTGGCTAGTACAGGCGAGAATTCTTCTCTAATTATAATCTTTTAAGTAAGCTTGCTATTGTTTCGATTGAAAAATCCAAAAGCTTTTTATGAATAGCATAGTATTTGTCTCCATAAAAGGGGCTTAACTGTCCTTGTCAATTTTTTTGGTCTTTGGCTCGTTTTGACATTTTGTAAACATGCCTTCAGCGAATTGTTGTTGTGTCTTATCAATTAACGTTGCTCTCTACTGTTATTCTTGTCATCGTGATGAAGTAATAATAATACAAGTGCAGAAAAAATGCCATAAACGTCCTCTAATACGGAACGTCTGGAATAAGTATGGTATCGACGAAGACCCAATTTTAATGTAAAAAAAAACATGAACATGAACAAGGGAACAGTACCAGTTTTAACATTGTAAATAAAGGTTATCGTAAATATTGCCCGGTTTGGAAGAAGTTATTGTATATTCATTGAAATTTAAATTACAAAATCACAGGAACAATATCCATGATATTAATTAGAATCATACTTGTAAGTACAGTGAAATATACACTTTTTTTACTTTTTTTTTATTGTAAACGAATGGCCCACTCATTTGACAACATGTCCCATTAATTCTAAAAATGGCCCATTGAATTTATTTTTGGGGGGCCCTGGGCCCATAGAGAAAAAATCCTTCCAGATCACTGATAATATCAACATTATAATAAAAAGGGGAAAAGAACAATCACACACGCTCTTGCACTTGCATTTACATAACATACATCAACTTGTGTACTGCAAAGAAAAATGTTATCTTTGTAAAGATCTGCTCTTTATGAAAACTGTAAGTTCTAATTTTTTAAATGATTACATAGTTTACGTTAAAGGTTGATATTAGGTTAATTTAGGGGGAACCATTTATAATAAGTCAATGTAATTTGGTATGCAGTTGTATAAATATTGGCACATCCCATTTCCATGGCGATTATTATGCCCTGCCCCCTCAGTCATGGTCTATTGACTTTAAAACATTTTCATAATTCAAATATTGATGTTAGTGATTAGGTCGGTTCAAGTGGAACCACTTATGGTAAGTCAATGATATTTTGTATAGAGTTGTATAAGCATTGGCACATCTCAGTTCCATTGAGATTAGTTGGCCCTGCCCCCTAAGTCATGGTTCATTGACTGAATGTTTTGCATATATTATATGTACAAATATTCACACTTTAATTCTAACATGATCAATAAACTTTGAAACTTTTGCATAGTTAACATGTTAAAGTTTGTGATTAGGACAGTTTAAGGAATTAGGGGAACCACTTATGATAAGTTAATGATATTTAGTAAGCAGTTGTATTACAAATGTAGCATTGGCATATCTTATTTCCATAGTAGTTTTTTGGCCCTCTGCCTTTAGTCATTGTTCATTGACTTTATATATTTGGCATAATTCACATATTAAGGAATTCCTATTTTTACTTCAACATTTGCTTTTACTAACAAATTAACATACAGATGAGACATATTTCTGTGACAACAGAGTATTGTAATTTTATAGTGTATTGATATATATATGTAAATCTATATTAACAGGTTATATGATGAGAGTATCCAGTCGAGATATCAGGAAACAGATTTGTTCTACACTATTAAATTTCTACAGTGAAAAACCAAAGAATCAGAATGTTCAGAGTAAGTTTTGAATCATACAAAAACATGTGAACACATAGAAAGTAGGATGGAAAATTAAACAGAGTTTTATACAGTGGCATGGTCCAAATACTACGAAATGATGTATTACATTTAACATATACATTTAGTAAAACCAAGCTGTGTATTTGTTGATTGGAAGTGGTTGTGTTATGGTATATTAGCATAAATCTGTAAGATTGCAGAGGTGTAAATGAATAATTTAATAATGGAAACTTGGTAATCTTTATTATTTTTATTAGCACATTGAATGTTGTAGGTCATCATGATGCACTTTATTTTATTCTAAGTTTTGATAATACATTCAGTTATCTCCCTTTGAATACAGGTTTAATCTTTATTTTACAGAACACAAGGCTACGTCTCTAACTTACAATCAGAACATTATAGAGAACAGTGATGTATCAGAAACATTAGTAAAGGTAAATTTTACTTTAAGTCTGCCAGGTAAAAACTAACAGACTGGTATTTGTAGCTTGACCAGCAATTATATAGAAAAGAAGATGTGGTATGATTGCCAATGAGACAACTCTGCAAAAGAGAACTCTTCTTAACAGTCTAGTTGTTCTGGTTTCTATATACATTTACACCAGCTGTAACACCTTATTTCAAACAAACAAAAATTTGCCCTAAGTGATAGATTTAATTACAGCTGGACATTTAATCATGAATGTAAATTTCTATCATGTTTAGGGTTAATTTCTAATTTACACCATAACAATATTAACTCATTTGTTTTTAGAACTGAATATATGATGGTGAAACCATCCACGTTCACAATTTGCAATATAAAATTTTTGTATTTACAGTCTCTAGCTTTAATAGAGAATGAGTTGGACATGAAGCTTGGTATTCTAACTGTACTCCAGAAATTTTCAAACAAATCAGGTAATTTGTTCTATCACATTCTAAATTTAACAGGCCTGTAAATTGAGTGATATAGATAGATAAGGTTTATGTATAAAAATATTATTTTTATGGTTTTTAGCAATAAATAGCATTATGAGAAAAAAAATGATGGTCCCTTGTCACTGTTTTAACACATCAAATAATAATTTAAGATTTGACAAATTAATACTAGTCAAGATTGAAGAATAATTTAGAGATATTTATAAGTTTAACTGTGTTATATATACATCAATTTATCAAATCCAGTATTAACTAAATTTCAATATTATGTGTAAGGAATTTCACATACAAATCTGAAAATAACAAAAGATTAAAATTTTGAATGTAATTCATATATGGTCTTACATCTACAGTATTTAGATTACACATTGCATTGTTAATTTCATATTAATTTTCAGCAAAAAATTGTGATCAGATGTTACGAGCAGGTGCAGCAAACCGTATCTGTTCACGTATGATGGATCCGGATCCCTCAGGACAATTGTTGTTTAGATCTGTCAATATTTTATGGAATCTATTGGAAACTGGGGATCCAGCGCCATTGTCGGCACAACTGAATAATTTTGTTTGTATCAGGTATGGCTAATTGCTAATACCACTTTTAGGTTTATTGGTTTCATATTTTATTGACATTTTAGGAAATAATTCAGACCTTGTTCTCCATTTAGAGTTCACCTTATTGATGTTGGGACAGACTTTTCAAATTACCATGTTATGCATACAAAAACTAGATGCATATCTCCAGAACCATTTTTGATAATGATCTTCTTTTGCATGCATATAAGTCTTATTAGTTTAATCTTATATCTTATAGACGACATATATTCTTCTATATTCCTTATTCTTGGTGAATTGAGCAAAAGTTATACAAGTACATACTAAAGGAATGTTTATATGTTCGATATTCTTTTCTTATATCAGGTACTTTTTTGTCATATAAATAAAAGTTTATGTGACTGAGACCACGTTCATCTAGTAGAATTTTACTTTGCATAGGGACGTTGTCACTAATATAATGATTATCGCACTATGATTATTGCATGCAAATTGTTTCTTCAAATATTGACCTTAAATAATTATTTTAGAATCAAACTGACATGAGTTTCAAGGCATTCATTTTCTTATTGTGAGATGTCAACTCTCACCTGATACCAATATTTTCACATAAATGATGCAGTCCTTTAAATGCTAAAATATTAATGATTTATTTTTCTGTTTTGTATTACAGCCAATTAAGAGATGCATTTATCTACCAGCTAACACAAGGCTACAGCCATTATGACAGACAGCTGAGGAATGATTTACTAGTTCTATCTTCCCTGGTAGCCACACACTGCCCTAATGCTCCATTTATAGAGACTGGATTTGCCAAACAACTTACTTTATTTGCAACATTTCAAGAAGGTATTATCATATAGTTTAATTGTTGATGCAATGGTGATAAGGGAAAATACATTTATTTTCAATCTTTCAATCACCATTTAATAACAAATCTTGTTGATGACACTATACTCTTATAAAAAGAAAACATACTTCAGCTTTAGATAGGAGTCTTGTGTTCACAAGTGGTTGATACACTTCAACTTCAAAATAAAAACCTTGATACAAATGTTTTATCATTTTTTTTTGGTATCATTTGTTTAATTTAAAAGTAGAGCCACAATGCTCTGGTAAAAGATCTGTTTATCTAATGTTAGTGATGCGACAATGTTCTGGTAAAGCATTTGTTTATCTAATTTAAGCGATAAGCCACAATGCTCTGGTCAAAACATTTGTTTATATAATTTCAGTTAAGAGCCACAATGTTCGGGTAAAACATCCGTTTATTTTATTTTAGTGATGCCACAATACTCTGGTAAAGTGTTTGTTTATCTTATTTCAGTGAAGAGCCACAATGCTCTGGTAAAACATTTGAAGTTGATGCAGAACCATGAAGACTTTGAATTGAAGAAGTTATTGTTTAACATCCTGATATCTCTCAGTAAAGACACAACAGCCATTCCTGTAAGTAACAGCACACAAAAAGTCTCTGTAAAGAGTGTGTTTACAGTTAGTTCAGTGGACAAACAATCTCTATACAGAGTCTGTTTACAGCTAGTTCTATGACAGTGGACACACAATCTCTATACAGAGTCTGTTAACAGTTAGTTCAGTGGACAAACAATCTCTATACAGAGTGTGTTTACAGCTGGTTCTGTAACAGTGGACACACAATCTCTATACAGAGTTTGTTAACAGTTAGTTCAGTGGACAAACAATCTCTATACAGAGTGTGTTTACAGCTGGTTCGGTAACAGTGGACACACAATCTCTATACAGAGTCTGTTTACAGCTGGTTCTGTAACAGTGGAAACACAATCTCTATACAGAGTCTGTTTACAGTTAGTGCAATGGACGAATAATCTCTATACAGAGTCTGTTTGCAGTTAGTTCAGTGGACAAACAATCTCTATACAGGTTCTGTTTACAGCTAGTTCTATAACAGTGTACAAACAATCTCTATGCAGGTTCTGGTTACTGCTAGTTCTATGACAATGGACAAACAATCTCTATGCAGAGTTTATATACAGCCATTTCTGTATAGCATTAGACAAAATCAATCTATGTACCTCTGCACAGAAGCTATTTCCTCAAAATGATAAATCTTCCACACAAAGTAAAGAAAAAGATAAATACTAGTTCTTATAAGTATGCAAGTACATCTTAATTCTGATCAAAAAAATTTTGATATGTAGTTTATTTAAAAAAAAAGTGAAAATATTTATAGGAAAACATTTTTTCAGATTTCATTACTACGGTAAGTTTACAGAAATTTATTTGGAGTCAACAAGGCATTGTTACCTCCAACCGAAGAAATGCCTGTAAAAAAGTATTGAAACAATAATGTTTCTCCTCATTTAGGCATATGGCTGATTTTCCTAACTGTATGATTTTTAACACACTGAAGAAAATAAATTAGATAATTTTTGTATTAGGTGTGCATGGTTTGTTGACCCAGAATTTAACAAATCTTTTTAAGATATTGTCTTTTATGCACCTAGGTTTTATCAGAAGGACATCTGATGTTGGCTCTGATGTCTTATGTACGGGCCAACGAGAAAACTTCTGGTCCAAGAGATTGGTCTCAAGCACAGTTTGAGGAGATACAGCTTCATGCTTTAGGAACCCTCTGTTCACTGTGTCCACTGATGTTGGAGGATTATATGATTTGTCAAGGGAGTACCAGATTGCTGTTATTATTAGAATGGTGTACTGGACCAGGTAAGACAACTTATTAATACATGAGAGAAAATATAGAACCAAATTAATTTAAGTAAATGCTAACCAACACTTGTGGGTAGGTGCCTTTGACTCTGATCTAATTAACAAGGATTACCACTTTACCAGCCAGAGGTTGGTGGTTATCCTTGGGTATCCTGGCTTCCTCCACCAATAAAAAACTGAATGCCAGGATATTGCAAAGAGTGCTGAAATTGGAATTTAACACCAACAAACAAACATATTACCACATATTATTTTTACAATGAAATTTAGTTACCCTAATGTGTAATATTCCTCACATTATAGGTTTACATAATTGATGTTCATCTCAAATGTTTCCAAATTGTGAATACCCAATATTAAAAAAATCTGAGTCAGGATTCATTGAAAACATTTGGTATACTAAAAAAATTGACTTTAACTAACATTTGCTCTTCTACATAATAAAAGAGCTACGTAGGCTTATTAGATGCATCTGCAAATGTGACGAGGTAGGAATACTTCATTTGGCATAAACCTTTAACTTGGTGAAAAGTTAGGTGAAAAACAACCTTCAGTGCAGTTTTTACTGAATGAAAATTGTTTTGTCTGGTCTTTGGCAAGAGATTTCATTTGCAATTAAGATGACCATTAAAATTTTCCCACAGAGCCCTTTGCATTATTTATCAAGACATGTAATTGGACAAAATATGTAGATGTAGTTTATTCAGAACATATTTGACTTTGCATAAAAAGGGGAATGAGTCATGATTTAGTACAATTTATTAATTTTAATATTTTTATTTATGAAAAGGTACATTACTTTCAAAAGATTATATATTTATTATTACTGAACCCTGAAGACAATAGGAGACCATTGATTCCATCATCATGCAATATAATTCAATTTTCTTAGGTGTGGCACTTTTACCAACAGAACCATATACACTTTTGATATGTATAACATAAATTAATGTATATCAGTTTATTTTTTGTGTCTTTAGATTTAGACTGGGGAGTTAAATATTCCCTGTGTTATTTATTCAGATTCACAGCTTAGGGAGTTAAATATTCCCTGCGTTCTTTATTCAGATTCACAGATTGGGGAGTTAAATATTCCCTGTGTTCTTTATTCAGATTCACAGATTGGGGAGTTAAATATTCCCTGTGTTTTTATTCAGATTCACAGCTTGGGAATTGTAATATTCCCTGTGTTTTTTTATTCAGATTCACAGATTGGGGATTTAAATATTCCTTGTGTTCTTTATTCAGAATCACAGCTTGGGGAGTTAATATTCCTTGTGTTCTTTATTCAGATTCACAGATTGGGGAGTTAAATATTCACTGTGTTCTTTATTCAGATTCACAGCTTGGGGATTTGAATATTCCCTGTGTTTTTTATTCAGATTCACAGATTGGGAGTTAAATATTCCCTGTGTTCTTTATTCAGAATCACAGCTTTGGGAGTTAAATACTCCCTGTGTTCTTTATTCAGATTCACAGATTGGGGAGTTAAATATTCCCTGTGTTCTTTATTCAGATTCACAGCTTGAGGATTTAAATATTCCCTGTGTTTTTTATTCAGATTCACAGATTGGGGATTTAAATATTCCCTGTGTTCTTTATTCAGAATCACAGCTTGGGGAGTTAAATATTCCATGTGTTCTTTATTCAGATTCACAGATTGGGGATTTAAATATTCCTTGTGTTCTTTATTCAGATTTACAGCTTGGGGAATTAAATATTCCCTGTGTTTTTTATTCAGATTCACAGATTGGGGATTTAAATATTCCCTGTGTTCTTTATTCAAAATCACAGCTTTGGGAGTTAAATATTCCCTGTGTTCTTTATTCAGAATCACAGCCTTGTGTAATGCATTTAAAAGAAAAGTGAAATGTTTGTGTAGGATAATTTTCAGGGTAAAATGTCCATCACAATAATAGATAAAATTAGACACACAAGGATATTTCCCAATATATGATTTACAGATGACATAGTTCTGTTTTTCTTTTTTTAAATTTCTTTTATTTAAATTATCTAATTTGATATTACAGAGGATTTTGGTGGTCATGGTAACAGTTACCATGGAACTGGTGGTCGTGGTAACAAAAGAGCTCAGATGAGATATTGTTTACGTCTGATCCGAAGTATTGTTTCTACCGGACAAGAAACAGTTCTCCAAGATCTGGCTGACCAAGGAGCCATTAATCAGATTTCCAGTATGTAACTATTCACTTTATTCATTTATAGAGTTAGAATTTGTGATTGACCAAAAAATCATGAATATATCATATTCAATCTTTTCATGTTGTAAAAAACTGTAGGACAAGAAAATAAAAGGCATACATAGGTATAGATGAAAGTTATGTTTCAAAATATTTGTAAGCATTAACTTACCACTTAATTTCAGCATCGCCCAAAAGTGATTACTGTTATTGAATTATAGGAAAAAACATCACAGTGCAATAAAGGAAGTGAATTCAAATATAATTCTTACATTTTTTTTTAAAGACCATTGAATTCTTAACAATAGCTAAATAAATTTGATGTAAAATCTATTATTCTAAGAAAAAACTAATGAAATAAAATGTTTTGCCATATGAGTGTGTCTAAACAAAAATGAAAAAAAATATGATATACCACATTCTGAATATGTCACAAAGTAACATGCTTTCCATTTTATTTCAGCTATACTCCACAACGCCACACAAAGTAAAGATAGTGACGATGCTATAGATATTGAGATGCAGTCAGACATGTTGTTTATTTTATCTTGTTTGTGTGAAGGTGATATGCACAGAAAGGTATGTCAAATGTTTATAAAACTGTCATAAATTTTCTTCCAATGTCCATTAAACAATCAATAGTCTTGAGGTTGATGATGTGTTGTCTTTTCATTCAACTAACAGAAAAGATGTATTAGATATTGATTGTCTATATTAAAAATTCTCTACCCCCAAAATTACAACTTTCATAATCTAAAGGGAGACCTATAATTGATTCAAAAACTATGAAATAATAACAAGGGTTTTATAAGATTTTCAAATATGACTTGTTTAACTATATGTAATAAAATTATGAAAATAAAAGTAGGGGTTAGCGGGCAAAATTTTTAAATGGCAATACATGGTAAAAACCAGAGGATTCCGAAAATCTGGCAAAAATTAAAAAATAAGAGTAGCAAACATCCTTAACTGCGACAGAGCAGGATTTTATCAGTTGTGATACATTTACTGCTACAATACTTACATCCTATATCATACAGATATCACTGAATTGTCAATTTTACTGGCTAACTGTGACAGAGCAGGATTTTATCAGTTGTGATACATTCACTGCTACAACACTTACATCGTATATCATACAGATATCACTGAATTGTCAATTTTACTGGCTAACTGTGACAGAGCAGGATTTTATCAGTTGTGATACATTCACTGCTACAACACTTACATCCTATAGCATACAGATATCACTGAATTGTCAATGTTTACTGGCTAACTGTGACAGAGCAGGATTTTATCAGTTGTGATACATTCACTGCTACAACACTTACATCGTATATCATACAGATATCACTGAATTGTCAATTTTACTGGCTAACTGTGACAGAGCAGGATTTTATCAGTTGTGATACATTCACTGCTACAACACTTACATCGTATATCATACAGATATCACTGAATTGTCAATTTTACTGGCTAACTGTGACAGAGCAGGATTTTATCAGTTGTGATGCATTCACATCTACAACACTTACATCGTATATCATACAGATATCACTGAATTGTCAATTTTACTGGCTAACTGTGACAGAGCAGGATTTTATCAGTTGTGATGCATTCACTGCTACAACACTTACATCGTATAGCATACAGATATCACTGAATTGTCAATGTTTACTGGCTAACTGTGACAGAGCAGGATTTTATCAGTTGTGATACATTCACTGCTACAACACTTACATCGTATATCATACAGATATCACTGAATTGTCAATTTTACTGGCTAACTGTGACAGAGCAGGATTTTATCAGTTGTGATACATTCACTGCTACAACACTTACATCGTATATCATACAGATATCACTGAATTGTCAATTTTACTGGCTAACTGTGACAGAGCAGGATTTTATCAGTTGTGATGCATTCACTGCTACAACACTTACATCGTATATCATACAGATATCACTGAATTGTCAATTTTACTGGCTAACTGTGACAGAGCAGGATTTTATCAGTTGTGATGCATTCACTGCTACAACACTTACATCGTATAGCATACAGATATCACTGAATTGTCAATGTTTACTGGCTAACTGTGACAGAGCAGGATTTTATCAGTTGTGATGCATTCACTGCTACAACACTTACATCGTATATCATACAGATATCACTGAATTGTCAATTTTACTGGCTAACTGTGACAGAGCAGGATTTTATCAGTTGTGATGCATTCACTGCTACAACACTTACATCGTATAGCATACAGATATCACTGAATTGTCAATGTTTACTGGCTAACTGTGACAGAGCAGGATTTTATCAGTTGTGATGCATTCACTGCTACAACACTTACATCGTATAGCATACAGATATCACTGAATTGTCAATGTTTACTGGCTAACTGTGACAGAGCAGGATTTTATCAGTTGTGATACATTCACTGCTACAACACTTACATCGTATATCATACAGATATCACTGAATTGTCAATTTTACTGGCTAACTGTGACAGAGCAGGATTTTATCAGTTGTGATACATTCACTGCTACAACACTTACATCGTATATCATACAGATATCACTGAATTGTCAATTTTACTGGCTAACTGTGACAGAGCAGGATTTTATCAGTTGTGATGCATTCACTGCTACAACACTTACATCGTATATCATACAGATATCACTGAATTGTCAATTTTACTGGCTAACTGTGACAGAGCAGGATTTTATCAGTTGTGATGCATTCACTGCTACAACACTTACATCGTATAGCATACAGATATCACTGAATTGTCAATGTTTACTGGCTAACTGTGACAGAGCAGGATTTTATCAGTTGTGATGCATTCACTGCTACAACACTTACATCGTATAGCATACAGATATCACTGAATTGTCAATGTTTACTGGCTAACTGTGACAGAGCAGGATTTTATCAGTTGTGATGCATTCACTGCTACAACACTTACATCGTATAGCATACAGATATCACATGTTCATTTTTACTTTCAGAGAGAAAGGTGCATATCATGATAAGTAATTTTAAATGGTTTGAATGTTCCAATATGAGTTATATATTTACTTTTGTACTTCAACAGGAACTTCTAGGTACACAAGGTGTGGAAGTTTGTATACATTATCTGAGAACAGACAGTCGACAGTTAAACAGTGGATTAGGTCACCATCGATTGTTATTAGCTGCTGTAGATTGTGTATGGTAAGCATGGACTGTTTTATTCTACTTTATATCAATATTTTAGTTGGGAGTGATCTCCCCTACATCTAAATTCTAACAAAATGAAAAAGATGATTATTAAGAGTTGAGGGGAAATCATATTTATTATTATTTGAGAGAAAGTACACAGTCATTGCATAGAACAATTGCATCAGTTTAAACTGAAATACTTGAATTAACATTTGTTAGAAATCCTATTTTATATTGGCCTAGAATCACAATACACTATATATGAAGTCTTTGGTTTGATGAAAAACAGGGATTAAACCCACTAAATGATACTTTCACATCGGGAAACAATTCAAGAAATAAACATAAAGTGTTATATGTTTGACTTTCGTTTTATTTTCAAAGAAAAACTTAGGCATTGGCTTTTTTTTAAGGAGTTTGTTTAAATGGTAAATGTTTGGGACTAATTCAAATGTTTAAATTTTACCTGAACAGGTGTTCAATAATTGGCTGTTACACAACAGAAGAATTTTTCATGGAATTAGAAGGTGTATTTTTACTGATTGACTTATTAGAGGTATGTAAATATTATTGATACTTTTGATCTTTTACTGGTATTGTACCAAATTATGTCAATTTTATGCATATAGAAAAAAGATTGGGTTGACACTAACATTTTACTGGAGACAGGTTTCAACTGTACCTTAAGGGCATAGGAAATATAAAAAAATTTTATGATAATAAATCCTTGAAATTTGTGAAAAAATATGCAAAAAACTTGAATAATATCTCACAGTGAAGTTGAAAGAATTACTTATCACATTTAAAAAGGAAATACTTAAAGTATTGAACATAACAATTATTTGTCTTCATTTACATATTTGTAGTTATAGCTGTGCAAGGCAAAGAATAAGAAATAACAAATGTTTTAAACATCTATGTATATTACAGTAAAAAATCAATAGCTATATATGTATATACTGACCAATATTGGGACAAACAAGCAAAGATCTCATCATTCTAAATGATATTATTTTTTTTAAAGGTATGTCCTAAAAACATGCATAACATCATCTTGGGCTGTCTGCTAGACTTGTGTGAGAACCCTAAAACACAACATCATGTTCTGTCATGGAGAGGAAAAGGAAATTGTACTGCTGCTCATCTGTTTTGTGAAATCTGGAGAAATGAGGAGAAAGACATGGGTGTTCAGAGAGCATCAGATGGCTCCATTAAGAACATTAGCAGGCCATTGATGGGAATACTGCAGGAACAACAAGGAATTGTATCATTACCTGCTACAATCCCAAGTCAATCAATAGTAGATGTGTCAGAAAACATGAGGGCAAAACTCTACTCTATTTTCTGTAAAATTGGTAGGTATATGAATATGGTTCAGTTCAAATTTGAAGATATTTTATTAGATTTTATTATGTTGTCAGATTGCTGTCTCATTAATATGTACATATATCTCTTTTTATTCATATTTATATAAGATGGACTGTGTAAGTAAATAAAGCCAACACTTTTCAAAACCAGTTCATATCTGATCTTCTAGTTAAACTACATGAATTTCATTTAGCATTAAATTACAACATTTAGAAGTTCTTATTTTGTAATATGGATTATAATATGGTAGTTGAGTGGACGTGGAAAATGTAGAAGCTAACTTGGTGTAAATATTTCCAGCTTCCCTTTTTATTCTGGATCCTTGAAAGTTCACAGCATGGTTTCATACACATTGAAGTTGTGCATCTAACATTACGAAAGGTTGAAGATTTTTGAATATTGAAAAAAGAAACATCAATTGTTTGTCAGATATCAGTAATTGTATATTCGAACTTTGATTTACATATTTCATTTAGGCCTTTAAACCACTTGCAATTATGGAAAAAACTGCATTGTATGAATTGAGGCTGTTGCTCACATTTAATTTTCCAGAAAACTCTTTGTTAAATGATAAATTTTGCTCATTGTCAGTTATGACAAGTTATAGACATCACAGGTATGTCACAAATGACATTAATGTACAAAAGGGACAAGACTATACAATCCTATTCATTTTCAACAAAATTATCATATTTTGAAAGGATTGAATAATTGAAATTTTTGCAATTTCAGGAACCAGATAGTGGCTTTTATTATACCTTCTCCCTTTATATGAATGCTTTTTTATGCAAGAGAATTTAACAAAATTTAGAGTCATTTAGTCTCCAGAAGCTATGGAACTACTTTCCAATTTATTTCACTCTCATGAAGTTCTTTTGATTTTATTTAAAAATCTTCTAATTAAGGTTTCACAGATTTACCTGGGTTGACTGTTGAAGATCACGTGACTTTGGTTGTCATCGAAAAATTCATGGATTTGAAGGTAAGCAGTTGAATCTGTTTTACAGTACATCTCTACATTGATGAAAAAATTTTTTGGAGGATTTAAATAAAACAATCCTCTAAAGATTTAAAACCTAAAGTTCAAAATGAAATCTACTACCATGACTTTCAGCAATAAGAAATATGATAATATACAAGATATAGTAAACAACTTTAACACATACTTTACAACAATAGGAGATAAATATATTACAACTAATACATCCTTTCAAGCAGATGAATTAAATAATTTCGTGCAAGATAAAATCCCTCAGAATGTTAAATTTAAGATTCCATTTATCAAAATAGATGAAACTAAGAAATTACTTTCTAAGTTTGAAATGTCCAAAGCAACTGGCCTAGATGATGTTGGCCCATTTTTGTCGAGCCTTCGACTTTAGTCGAAAAAGCGAGACATAGCGATCCTACATTCCGTCGGCGTCGTCGTCGTCAGCGGCGTCCACAAATATTCACTCTGTGGTTAAAGTTTTTGAAATTTTAATAACTTTCTTAAACTATCCTGGATTTCTACCAAACTTGGACAGAAGCTTGTTTATGATCATAAGATAGTATCCAGAAGTAAATTTTGTAAAAATAAAATTCCATTTTTTCCGTATTTTACTTATAAATGGACTTAGTTTTTCTGCCGGGAAATATTACATTCACTCTGTGGTTAAAGTTTTTAAAATTTTAATAACTTTCTTAAACTATCCTGGATTTGTACCAAACTTGGACAGAAGCTTGTTTATGATCATAAGATAGTATCTAGAAGTAAATTTTGTAAAAAAATAAATCCATTTTTTCCTTATTTTACTTTTAAATGGACTTAGATTTTCTGCCAGGAAACAACATATTTACTCTGTGGTTAAAGTTTTTAAAATTTTAATAACTTTCTTATACTATTTTGGATTTGTACCAAACTTGGACAGAAGCTTGCTTATGATCAAAAGCTAGTATCTAGAAGGAAATTTTGTAAAAAAATAAATCCATTTTTTCCGTATTTTACTTTTAAATGGACTTAGATTTTCTGCCAGGAAACAACATATTCACTCTGTGGTTAAAGTTTTTAAAATTTTAATAACTTTCTTATACTATTTTGGATTTGAACCAAACTTGGACAGAAGCTTGTTTATGATCAAATGCTAGTATCTAGAAGGAAATTTGTTTTCTTCCAATTAACATTACATTCAGTCTGCAGTTAAAGTTTTTAAACATTTATTAGATTCATAAACTCTCCTGGATTTTTACCAAACTTGGACAGAAGCTTCTTACAATCAGAAGATAGTATCAAGGGGAATATTTTTATTGATTTACTTCCTCATTTTTGTTGAGCCTGCGATTAACAGAAAAGTAGGCGAGACACTGGGTTCCGCGGAACCCTTACGAATTTTTCCTTAAGATATCAACAGAAGCTGTAGCACCAAGTATAACATATTTAACTAACTTAAGTATATTAAAAGGTGTATTCCCAGAAAATCTAAAAATAGCCAAAGTGAATCCAATATTTAAAAGTGGAGATAAAAACATACCAGAAAACTACAGGCCTATATCAATACTTCCAACTATAAAGTATTTGAAAAACATGTTGCAAAAGAGTAGGTGATTTTTGTGTGATATTTCATGGGTGAAAGGAACAGATACCATCCCTAATGAATCTAGCCACGTGCACTTAATGATCAAATTTTACAGCTAATTCCCTATTAAATTGTAAAGCTTTTTTTCCTTATTCTACATCTGAAACTATCTATCACTGGAAATCAACAAATTATACATAGTATGGAAGAGGTGGATGGGGGTACATTTTAAAATT
The DNA here is from genome assembly GCF_021869535.1 of Mytilus californianus. Lineage (NCBI taxonomy): Eukaryota > Metazoa > Mollusca > Bivalvia > Mytilida > Mytilidae > Mytilus > Mytilus californianus. The sequence continues at coordinate 126,965,832 of NW_026262668.1, forward strand.
CATGAACCTTTATTCTTTTGACAGACATTTTAAAATCCCCAGAAAACTAGGCATTTTACTACAACGATCAGATTAAACAAAACAGTTTTTTTTTCAAATGAAATAGAAATATTTATCTTAAGATAACAGCAGTATACCTTATTTACACAAGGTGCCTGTTATTACATAAAGTGCTAGGCAGGGTTGGCAAAGTATTTCCCAGGCTGGGCAATACTCCTAGAAACGGGTTATACTGGGCAATACTGGGTAATATGATTTTTCAAGCTTATTTTTATACAAAATAGTACAGACTTGTTGTAGTTAAATAGTATTATAGCTAAATATATACATTTAATACAGATAACCATTGAGAGTCAGTCCTGAAGATTGAAAATTCAATTTCTTCCTTTTCTCCACTAATTCTATGCAGGCAGAATACAAGTTTTGGACATTTCAGGATACCTTGTTAATTTCCAAGCTTTGTTTCAATATCAAATCCAAGTTGAAAAATGCATTTTATTGCAGTGTTTAAGTGAAAAAAATTTGTAAATTTTAATTGTTATACAATCATATTGCTAAATAAACATCCTCAGGGAACAGGCCATGAACACTTATAGAAATCACAAGGCTGATTATTGTTATATAAACAAATCTGTGTTATAATCTGAATAATTACTTATTAATTAGTGATGTACATAAACATATCCTAAAACTTAGTAAACATTTTTAGTAATGAACAAAAAATGTTTAAAAGTAATTTTCCTTACATAGAATTGTTAATTCTTAATATTAGTTATATTTATTAAAAAAAAAATTGAATTCTTCGACTTTTATGTATTGCATTCGTGATTAATCAATGAATCCTCTTAAAAATTCAGGCCAGTATTTCATACTACCCAGTATTGCCCCCTATTACCCAGTAAAACCCAGTAAAACCCAGGTTTTCCCAGTATTTCTCACTTGGCTGGGCAATACTCATAAAACCCGGGTTTTTGCCAACCCTGGTGCTAGGTGATGGTAACTGCTCCTTTACCAGTGGAGTAAGGCAAAATATTTCATTTGAATGGAGAACTTATGTGATTGAAGACAAAGAACGGGGTCACTGTTACCCTAAAGCTGTAACCATAATCATAGGACATGATATTTCCATTTTACATCTATTTGCTTACTGGTATGCCATTAGACAGGTAATCAGTTAAAATATTGTAATTAAAAAGTATAAATTACTGAATATTTCAGCTTGGAGAGGTATGGACTGAGGTGATATCAGAACTACAGATGGAAGGTGTACGTCCAGTCACCCCGGACATGGAGGCTATAGAGGCAATATCTAGAGGTATAGAGGAGAGAGCTCAGATTGTCTGTGGTACTCAGATAGAGTTACTGGAAGCACAACAAAATCAAGATGTCCTTGATGAACAGGAATTCTATGCAGAGGTAAGATTGTTACTTAAAAGTAAAATTCATTGGAATCATTAATGATAAGAGAACACAAAATCACTAATTTCTCACATGCCTGCAGAAATACATGGTTTTATATATCTAATGGAAAGTTTGTTAACGTATTATTAAATCAAAGCTAGCTTGAAATGCATGACTTTATACACCTTATATAAAATGGATTTCTTACATGTAGAACTTTGGTGGTCTGTTCTTGTAATAGTACTTGTGCTAAAATAAAAGGAATCGGTACTATCGTATTTTTTTCTCTATTTTATTACTTTTGTGACAAGGAGGTTATTATAATAGGGTTAATTTATTTCAGATTCGAGAAAATTACAGACAGAAGGAGAAACAGTTGAGTGACTGGACAGATTTTGTGGCCAGGACTTCAAACTTCCAATTATTAAAGGTTTGTTTCTTATTTTTTCAAGGAAACACATTAATTGTCAGGATTTAATAATAAAAATGCCCCCCTAGAGGAAATTGAAAATCTATTCTCATTTTGATAGCGTGATATTTTTAATAGTAAGTGTGATATATCAATGATTTAGTCTGGGTTTTTTTTTTAACCCTGTCTATATCAGTATGGGGGTTTATTTTTTTCTGATGTTTGTTTCTTTCCATCTGTTAGTTTGTCTGGTCTTTATTATGTCCTCCACCCTTTTACCCCTTTGTATATCCAATATTAGGCTAAGTTTTGGTTGAAGGTAGTATAACATGAAGTTGTGGTCACATCAACCTGAAACTAAAAAACAGGTTTATTTTGTTCTGAACTTATTTAAAATTTTATGCCAAATTAGGGTTTCTTGAATTCTTGGATCACTGAACATGTAGATGTGATAGTGCGAGTTGGGCATTGTGTCCTATGGACACTTATTCTTGTTTTAAGTATAGAATTTGTCTTTTTACTCTCTTCACTAAGATTTTTAAAATGATAACATAGTTTGTATGCAGGAGTCACATTTTTATGTGTTCACACTTATTTTCATATGAAGAATACATTTGATCTCTTTATACTCAAATTTATCCAGATCATTGAATGATAAAATCTTGCAAATACTCACAACAAATAATGTCATGTTTCATGCTACAAAAAATTATTTCATATTCATGAATAAGCTTTGTTTGACAGGTATCTATGTTGGTGTTCTTTATAATTATTATATAATGGGCTTTTCTCATTAACCATGTTAATTGTCTACACATAGGAACTTAAGAATTAGCTAAAGATTTACCAAGTGATAAACTCCAGTCAGAGTATATCAAACCATTCTGACTGTAAATTCCATTTACCATAATTTGGACATAAGATACTCTTTCAATATTCCCAAAATTAGGGGTAGGTTATCATTATTTACTATGTCAAAGAGGAAAACAGAGAAGATTGAATGACCAGTGCAGAGTAGAGTTGTCCAGCACCAAAGGTCATTGATCTGGACCCTAAAAGATTTTTTTTTCATAAAGCTTCTATTTATAACTTTCTTATGTTCATATTTATGATTCTTTAAAGAGAATAACCTGAACCTTATCAAGATATAAGATGATGATGGATGGTACATTATAAAGTTTAAATGTACCTTTATAATGTATGCTTCAAATTTGGTACTGTTTTAATTTTAGATACAAGTTCATTTCTTTTTACATCAAGACCAATAGGAATTTAGGGATGGTAAAATAGTTTGGGTACTTGTCCGTCATTGAATCTTTGTGACCACTAGAAGTCTTTGTTATTATTTTGTTTTGTTGGGAGGCTGCTTCTTTGTGTTTTGAGGTGAATCTTTTTATGCCCAGGTCAGAATCTAGTTTTAAGTCATAATCAGTGGGAACTATAGGAACTACTTAACAGAATGACTTTTCTTCACACTTTTCTTGAGGACTACTGAACAGAATATCTCCATAATTGATCAGTGGCATGACGGTGATGAGTTGTAATGTGTGATGACTTTTTGATTTGACCGACATGTACTTCTGGTTTTCCAATATTTTGAATTATGAGTGGGAGGATGCCAAGCACTACAAAGTATGCATCTATTTGTTTACATTCATGTTTGGTTTCTTAATTTCCTTCACTTTCAGCATCTCTTATGATTTTGCTCTGATGTTGACTAGGTTGTGCTTTCTAGGGTTATTTCAGAAATATGGTCCGGGTTCACAGTTATCGTCCTTTGATTTTTGTTGTCCACGAATATAGTCCCTAGTGTGGACAGTGTGTTACTTGTCGATTTTTTTTATACCCCTTCCAAATTTATTTCTCCATGTTTTATGACTCAAATAGTAAGTAGGGGGGTGAAATGACACTGTAAAAAAATTTGGGTCATGAATTTTAAAGTAAAGTAGTGATTTGGTCCAGCTGAAAAATGTTAAAAATTAGCACTTCAGAAGCTGTCAAAAGATTTGAAGACCCCCTTAACATGAAATTGTCCATATTTTGAGTTAGAGCCGATGAAGTTTTCTATAATTTTGATATAATTTGTCCCAAAAGTAGTACAACACACTGTAAAAATATTATTGAGAAAGCGCAGGTGGGATTTTTTTAATTTTCATTCTCTAAAAGAAATGCACTACGAAATAACTGTGTACTCGGACCTAAGAGGTGAAATCAGGAAATATAGAATCTGTACTTTGGCAACTTCCCTGAATGATTTGATGGTGTCAATTTATCAAATAGCATAAAACTAAAGGATTTAAACTTTTATTTGATAGATTTTCTGCAAAAATGACCAATTTTGGCATTTTATGGTCAAAATAAGCATTTCAAAGCTTTTTCAATTTTGATGCATAAGTGGCATTCTGACTTTCTATCTGACAGGTTTTTATGTGTCAATATTTGTGTTTCTATGCTTCAATCCAGTTGTATTACTCATTTGTGAACTCTGAATCTACCGAAAAGAAGATTACCTCGGACAATATGTGCAAAATGTGTTGTATATATGATCCTCGTCTAACGCCCTGTTTGGATCAAGTTAAATGTGAGGAGCTTGGAACATAAAAGTTGAAGTCCATTATAAAGACCTCACTAAATTTGTATAAAAAGCACTTAACAATGTCTTTTGTACCTGTTTTATGTCACATAATGTCTTTCTTTTCTTCTGTAGGATAGCAAGTGGTTCAAATATAAGCCTGTTGAGACTAAAATTGCATGCATGTTTTTCACTAAAAAGTGAAAAATCTTTGTATCAGACCATACTGTCTGCAAAAAAAGTTGAATGCAAGAGTCTTTTTGTGCTCAGATTTATTGTATCATGTCACTTGAGTATAAAAATGATAGAAAAGACACAAAATTTTATTTCCTATAGCTTCAATATGCATTTTTAAATGTAAATATGTGATACGGCCTAAATGGACCCTAAATTATTTTCAGTCTTACTTGGCCTAAGACCCTTTTAAACTAATGTGATATGTTATTTGTAAGTTTTCTTTCCATTTATAGTACATTAAATACATATGTAAGGATTATTTATAACCAAAAAGCTTTACAAATTTAAAATTGCTGGAAAATATTACATCTTCAAGTAAGGCCCCCCTTCATTGGAAAACCTCCATTTTTAGCCACAGGCTCATATAAATTTGACTTTTTAATAATTATGATAAGTCTGATAAATCAAATGAGTACTCTATTGCTTTTAATATATAATATATTATATATTAAGGCATTTCAAAGGTATTTTTTTGCAATATTTAATTTTTTTAAGCCCCAAATGTTGATAGTTGAAAATTTTCAATTTTAACGTCTAAATTTAACACGCAAAGTTGAATATAGAATTAGTCATATTGTCTTTAATATATATCCTATTGCCATGAAACTTTGTAAGCAGTCTTATAATTTAATAAGCTTTGGTCATACCAAGTTTCATTAAGATTGGTCAACTTTTTCTACCCTAATAGGTCCGGGTTCACAGTTATCGTCCTTTGATTTTCGTTGTCCACGAATATAGTCCCTAGTGTGGACAGTGTGTTACTTGTCGATTTTTTTTATACCCCTTCCAAATTTATTTCTCCATGTTTTATGACTCAAATAGTAAGTAGGGGGGTGAAATGACACTGTAAAAAAATTTGGGTCATGAATTTTAAAGTAAAGTAGTGATTTGGTCCAGCTGAAAAATGTTAAAAATTAGCACTTCGGAAGCTGTCAAAAGATTTGAAGACCCCCTTAACATGAAATTGTCCATATTTTGAGTTAGAGCCGATGAAGTTTTCTATAATTTTGATATAATTTGTCCCAAAAGTAGTACAACACACTGTAAAAATATTATTGAGAAAGCGCAGGTGGGATTTTTTTAATTTTCATTTATTCTCTAAAAGAAATGCACTACGAAATAACTGTGTACTCGGACCATATGGAATAATTACTGCTCCCTCTATTGTTCAGTGTCCTCAATAGATCATAGTGAGAATAATTAAACAATGTGAGAAACCAAAAAATTGCCTTTAGGGTGCTTGATATTTTCATGAATTTCTAGGGATATATGTTTAGAAATACAATTACATGAAGCAAGTACAAAAAACTTGAAACACAATGTACTGCACCAATCAAATTGCATTATTTTTATGTCGCAGTAATTTATAAGTATAGAAATAAAAACATAATACATTTGTACCAACAACAGCATAAATAGACAGTTGAACCTTAACATTTAACTTAGTTCAACCTTGACATTTAACCTAGTTGAACCTTGACATTTAACATAGTTGAACCTTGACATTTAACATTTTTTTTAAAGTACTAGTAATCAGACTTCCAAAGTTTTTACAGGTTTTTTGTGTTCAACAGTAATACTTATTTGGACTACTACAATATAGGCCTATTAAAATGGAGGCTTTTCACTGAGGATTGCATCCTTGATGTCTATTTTGGTTTGTTTTGTTGCTGTCTCATTAATGTTTAACCCTTCCGGAGCACCTAAGATAACCCCTAGTTTTTGGTGGGGTTCATGTTGATCAGTCTTTAATTTTCTATGTTGTGTTTTGTGTACTGTTGTATGTCTGTTTGTCTTTTTTTTTTAGTCATGGCATTGTCAGTTTATTTTTAACTTATGAGTTTGAATGTCACTTTGGTATTTTTCGCCTCTCTTTTTGTATAGCTTAAACATTTTTTTTAAGTCAACTTTTGTGCAAAACTTGTACTAGAAAAAACTTGGCAAATATCATGTCATTTCCATTAATATATCATTTCTGTCCAATTCAAGCTTATTTATATGTGTTTTGTGGGGATTAACTTAAATAGATAATGATTTCTACCTCAATTACTTATGGCATTTGGCACTTGTTGTAGACAGCAAAACAATGAACCCCAGACCTCAGTTGGCACTGCTTCTTTGACATGTGACAGAATTGTAAAATGTTCTGCATGTTAAAACAGTTTTTCAGTACTATATATTTTGTTTTATATCCATTCAATGTTCTTTTTATTTCTACATGGATTTTTCTTAATTTGTCTCACAACTGTCAGAAAAAAATAAAAGCAGATCTGTATAAATATATACATGTACTTTGTCTGAAATTTAGCCCAACAATGTTAGATATGCAAATTTGTGATGGCAAATTTTTGTCAGCAATATTAGATCCCAGACTTCTGTGTAAACATTGTAATTTCAGCAGACCACTCAGACAACTAGGTTGTAAATGATTTTTTGTTGGTCGAGTGATGACTTTCCTTGTCAGCTTGAAATAGGTCTGTAATACAGAAGAAGTATGGGGCATGTAAATAGAATTAGCAGATTGTCTTAATAAACCTTACAATCTGCAATCTTGTCCTTCTTTTAGCTGGATTTTAACCTGTTCTTCAATGATTACTTGATTACTTATGACTGGGTAACATGAAGTGCAAATTGTCACATTGTACAGTGAATAATGCTTGGGATGACAAATTGTCACATTGTATAGTGAATAATGCCTGGGATGACGAATTTTGTATAGTGAATAATGCCTGGGATGACGAATTTTGTATAGTGTATAATGCCTGGGATTACAAATTGTCACATTGTATAGTGAATAATGCCTGGGATGACAAATTGTCACATTGTATGGTGAATAATGCCTGGGATGACAAATTGTCACATTGTATGGTGAATAATGCCTGGGATGACAAATTGTCACATTGTATGGTGAATAATGCCTGGGATGACAAATTGTCACATTGTATAGTGAATAATGCCTGGGATGACAAATTGTCACATTGTATGGTGAATAATGCTTGGGATGACAAATTGTCACATTGTATAGTGAATAATGCCTGGGATGACAAAAGGGTTCCTGTTTTTTGTCTAATCAGCTCCTCCTACTGTTTTCAATCCTTAGAATGTTTGAATGTATCAGATACACCTTTAGGGCTTTAGCCTAAATGGATGTACAAATGTATCTAATATTATTGTCAATACAGAATGATAGTTTTCAATAATTTAGGAGGGTGTCTTTCAGCGATTTGACCATGTGTTATTGGAAAGCATGATAAATGCAGGGTATCCAATTTCATTTAACAACATCTTGGTGTAAATACATTGAACATTTACACCTCTCATTGTATTGTAGAATTATTGCAGATTGTCTAAATTGTGAACCTAATCAGTTATCAGCTACATTCTCAATCCCCTTTTTGTGAAAACAACTTGTCCTACAGTTTTGATCACATCCATCAAATTTTTGGAATAATTGATAATACATTAAAGATATGCAATTTATCTTGTGTAAGCATTTTAAGAAATTTTTTCTCAAATTCACAGATTTAGATGTGTGAAGCTGTAGTCAATTTTCATACATATTGTATGTGGAACCTATTTTGTATTATGAAATTTCTCCTTCAAATTTCAACCACAAACCTCAATCTTTTTAGAATGTTTGTACATATGTAGAATGATGCTGAATCTGTGTAGCCCTATATGTGTATATCAGGATTTTTTTTAAATTTTAGCTTAAATTTTCATGGAGACTAAATTTTCTTAGTATTGCCAATTTGTAAATATTTATTTTCAGGCTGCTAAAGAAAGACAGAAGTTGTCTGTTGATGCTTCAAGAGTACAGAATAATTATAGGGAACTGTAAGTATAAAGTCCATAAAGGCAGTGATTCAGTCACTGTATTTAAAAACTAATCCACCTTTTTTTTTAACTGTGAATGCATTTTTTTAAAGCTCTGGAAAATAAAATTTTATTTTACTGAGTGCTGCAATATATGAATTTCTGGGAATTGTCAACTTTTCCCAAAAAATAATCAAGAGAAGATCAGAATCAAAGCTCACAAAGTTTCATGTCTAAAGAAAAAGAAAATGCTCCAAAATATTTTTTTTAGTATTTTTACGAAGTCAGTTCCTATTATATTATAAGTTTTGTTTATTTTTGTGGTTTATTTGTTGTCCCACAATACGAATATAAAAGAGAAGTTTTTTTTATTAATTACATATTTAGGTGTGACTCATTTAGTCATTAAATAAGAATAAAAGGTTAGAAATGACAGATGATGATGTTACAGTTCATATTAATGTTAGATATTAATATGGTAATCTACTGGTACCAGAGACCCATAGCAGATTGATAAAAAAACATTACAACCGAAGGAAATCAACGATGTCATAAAAAACCTAAACAATGGGAAAACTGATACCACAAGTATCGTGTCTATTTCCCGTCATTAATCAACGTAATCTCTTGTGGATTGAAAAACTGACAGGACTTCCGTCTCATCCATTACGTAAAGTTTGTAAAACCTTCAATAAATAACCATATTCTATAATGGTAGGTCACAAGCAGATCATTTTTCCTTAAATTAACAGCTTTTTATGCACTTCAGCATAAAGAAAACGGTATAATTTGGATGCAGTCTTATTTTTAATCATTTGATGATTAAACTCAGTATAAGTGCTTCTGGTATTTATAGGGCAATGTCCTTTTTGTAATTAACAGGTTTTTTTGTTTCACTTTGTTGTAAAGGAGATATTATTTTCAATAAAAATAAACAAGATATTTTTTGTAGTAGGTTGTTTCAATATTTGACTGTTTGTATTAGAAAGCTTTGTAGTCATTTGTGGTAATTGATTTGGTGTAATTTATCGTAAAATAATTTTGTCATTGTTTGTCATGCTGGTGCAAGAATAAAAAGATAATTTAATTCCTTTGAACTGGGAAATTAATGTGATTGGACTCATTTTTAGTCATTTACAACAAAAGAAAAGTAAAGCGATATTTTCAATTATGTAATTTGTATTCAAATAATTTTGTATTAATAGTTATATTGGTTTTGGAAAATGATTTTCTTTTATTCAGGTTAATAGCCATTGTATTACTATTTAAGAAACTAATTGTGATTGTTGAAGTAAAACCATATCAAGTATATAAAAAAGATGACAGATATTAACTACAATGTTGGAGCATAAGTACTCATCATATAATAATAAGTACTCATCATATAATAATAAGTACTCATCATATAATAATAAGTACTCATCATATAATAATAAGTACTCATCATATAATAATAAGTACTCATCATATAATAATAAGTACTCATCATATAATAATAAGTACTCATCATATAATAATAAGTACTCATCATATAATAATTTGTTTTACAGTGAATCCTATCATGATACTGAACTGAAAGATTTACATACAACAGTAAGTTAAAATATCTGTCTACAATATGTTACATACTCGGACTTCTCTTAAACTGAGTTTTACTGTGCGTACTGTTGTACGTTTGTTTTTTCTACATTGGCTAGAGGTATAGGGGAGGGTTGAGATCTCAAAAAACATGTTTAACCCTGCCGCATTTTTGCGCCTGTCCCAAGTCAGGAGCCTCTGGCCTTTGTTAGTCTTGTATCATTTTTAATTTTAGTTTCTTGTGTATAATTTGGAGTTTAGTATGACGTCCATTATCACTGAACTAGTATACATATTTGTTTAGGGGCTAGCTGAAGGACGCCTCCGGGTGCGGGAGTTTCTCGCTGCATTGAAGACCCATTGGTGGCCTTCGGCTGTTGTCTGCTCTATGGTCGGGTTGTTGTCTCTTTGACACATTCCCCATTTCCATTCTCAATTTTATATTTACATCAAAATTTAATTTAAAACTGAACCACTGATATTTTTAGGTGAATAAAAAAAATGAAAAAATTACTTCAAGGTCCTGTTTTCATTCCTACTGTATTTAAAGCTGATATTTAAAATTTCAACTTAACTAAGCTTCATTAGTCTCTAAAATCGAGTTTAAAGACCATTAATTTTGCTGATATTTATGTCCCTGCCGTAGGCGACAGGGGCATTAAGTGTTACCCTTGACGTCTGTCCTTCCATCTTTCCCTCTATCCCATTTTCGTTGCAAAGCTTGAGCAAGGGCATTCGTGTCCTCAGACACATTCCTCTTTTACTTGTTTTTAAGGTAGATGTCCACTAAATAAATTTGGTAATAAATTTTTCTAATATTTTTATGAAATAAAGCCATTCAAGAATTGTCATACTAGTGAAATAAAAATAGAATAGAAATGGTGGGTGATCACATCACCATGACAGGGGACATAACACAATTAAGGCATGTTCACGTTTACATAAGGAATGATAGCAATCACAAAATTTAGGTTGACATATTTTATTAGGGCCCTGCAGAACAATCAGCAGAAGGCATATAGTAATTAGCTTGTCTGTCTGTTCTTGCATGTGTCCATTGGTCACAAACCACAATGACACCTGGCCAACCCAATTCCTCTGAAACCAGTTGACAGAAAGCTCCATAGACAGACCATATAGTCTCGTCATTTTTAACCGGATTTTCGAAGGAAAAATCGGTTATTGATTTGGGGATGTATGGCAGGCAGGCGGGCGGCTGCCAAACACTGTCCGTTCATTAACATTAAAACGCTTTGACGAAATTTTTTCAAATTTAGATATTTTGTTTCCTGTGACTAAATGAAGGTCATGTTCAATTTTCACGATTTAAGCTTTTTCTTTGTTGAGTTGTAGACCTTTCAGTAGCCAAAAGTGATATTTATTATATGACTGAGTTATTTCCCTTTGAACAGAAATGGTGTAATTAATAAGTTTATGCATAGATAGTCTATCAATGATTGTATCTGTTCAATTTATTTTAGTCAGGAGCTGTCAAAAATTTCTTTAAATTATAACTATTTCTTTTAAGTCATGTGTGTTTTGAAGGTAGATGTGACAGTTGTTATGTTATTTTATTTTTGTTGTGTGTGTTAATGTTTTATTTTTACTTGATCCTGTTTGGGGGTCCAGATTTGCAAATATCATTTTCAATAGATAATAATCTATTTTTATTAAAGGATAATTTTCATTACATTACATTGTGTAGATAAAAAAAAAGTTGTTGACATTGATAGATAAGTTGCAGATCTATATTAGTTTGTGACAAATGAAAGAAAAAATATTGGGAACTATTAATTATATATATAAAGTTTGATTACACTAAGTGTTTTTAAATAATTTTCACCTGTTATCAGATAAGAAAGCATGTGATATATATCAATTACACAATTATATAATTGGAGTGACAGATTTATTTGAAAATTTTCTGTTTCCTAAGTGTTGATGATGATAAGCTTTAGTACTGTATAAATATAGTTTGAAATTTACTGTTCATTATTAGACATTTTGAAGATAATTACAGATAGTTTTATAGATTTTTAAAAGACATTGTATTAATTATAAATGACATTATGGATTTTTTTTTCTTTTCTTTGGTAAATTGTTTGAAGAATTTTGTGGTAGGTTTGTTTGTTATTCTGTATAAACTTAATTTTCTTAATGCTATATATATATTTTTTTTTTGATGAAGCGAACTCCTTTAAAAACTAAGCTAATATTGTCTATTAATAAAAATATATATAGATTTCTGATTTTGGGCCCAGTTTTCAAGTTGGTCCAAATTGGGGTCCAAAATTAAACTGTGATTGATTTCAACATAAATTGAATATATATATATCGGGTTCTTTGAAATGCTGAATCTAAACCTGTATTTATTTGCATTATTAATTATATAATACCACATTGAGGTCCAAAGGGTCCTAAATTAAACTTTTGTTTGATTTCATCAAAAATTGAATTCTTTGGGTTCTTTGATATGCTGATTCTAACAATGTACTTAGATTTTGGATATTGGACCATAATAGGTAAATGTCCGATTTCAAATTTTTCAGTTCTTTGACCACATTCATTTTGTGTCACAAACCTATGCTGTGTCAAACATTCAATCACAATCCAAATTCAGATTAAATGTTGTGTCCATACTTGCTCAACTGTTCAGGGTTCGCCCTCTGCAGGAAAATCTGGTTTGCTGTCACTCTGACAGCCTCTTGTATAGGACTTGTGTGACATTTATCATATTATTTACTATTGTACCCCAAGGACCCTTTTGAACACAACTCATCTGAGACCATTTGACAGAAAGCTCTCATTCTTGGTAGGATTGTTTGTTATCATGTATAGTTTACCATATTGTACTGTTATTTTGATTCAATCGTTTTTAATTGGAGTCATGAGACTTGACTTTTTTTTTAACTGTTGTACCACTGACCCTTAATTTGAATGTGAGCAACATGGCAGGTGCCACATGTGGAGCAGGATATGCTTACCTGAGATCACCCCTGATCTTTGATGTGGTTTGTGTTGCTCAGTCTTAGTTTTTTATGTAGTGTTTTGTAGGTGGTTGTTTGTCTTTGTTATTTTCCATTTTTGCCATGATTTTGTCAGTCTCTTATGACTTATGACGAATTTCCCTTTGTATCTTATGCCTCTTTTTTTTTATGTGAACTCAAATCCTCTGAGAACCTGATTACCCAGATTTTTTTGGCATTGTTTAGTTCTTTTCACATTGACATCTACCCCAGATTTTTTTGGCGATGTTTGGTTCTTTTCACATTGACATCTACCCCAGATTTTTTTTGCGGTGTTTGGTTGCTTTCACATTGACATCTACCCCAGATTTTTGGCGATGTTTGGTTCTTTTCACATTGACATCTACCCCAGATTTTTTTGGCGATGTTTGGTTGCTTTCACATTGACATCTACCCCAGATTTTTTTTGCGATGTTTGGTTCTTTTCACATTGACATCTACCCCAGATTTTTTTGGCGATGTTTGGTTGCTTTCACATTGACATCTACTCCAGATTTTTTTGGCGATGTTTGGTTCTTTTTGAATTGACATCTACCCCAGATTTTTTTTGCGATGTTTGGTTCTTTTCACATTGACATCTACCCCAGATTTTTTTGGCGATGTTTGAATTGACATCTACCCCAGATTTTTTTGGCGATGTTTGGTTCTTTTTACATTGACATCTACCCCAGATTTTTTTGGCGATGTTTGGTTCTTTTCACATTGACATCTACTCCAGATTTTTTTGGCGATGTTTGGTTCTTTTTGAATTGACATCTACCCCAGATTTTTTTGCGATGTTTGGTTCTTTTCACATTGACATCTACCCCAGATTTTTTTGGCGATGTTTGTTTTTTTTTACATTGACATCTACCCCAGATTTTTTTAGCAATGTTTGGTTGCTTTCACATTGACATCTAGTCCAGATTTTTTATGCGATGTTTGGTTCTTTTCACATCGACAACTACCCAGACTTTTTTGGGCGACATTTGGTTCTTTTCACATTGACATTTAGCCCAGATTTTTTTTTAATCCATAATGATGACATTGTATGCTCCTCGTAATAGTATTGATATTAAATTGCAATATATTTTGCATATAAGACACTCACAGAATTAAACATAAAGCAACATTAGATCCTTACATTATTTCATTACATATCTATAGTTTTTAAGACAATATATAAACAAGAGTGCACACGCTGAAATGTCTCGCCTTCTTTACTAATCATTGATATTATGTTGATAGTCCTAAATGTAAAGCTTTATTACAACTGTCACATAAACTTAACATTAACCAAGTAAACTAAACATTGACCAATGAACCATGAAAATGAGGTCAAGGTCAGATGAACCATGCTAGGCAGGCATGTACAGCTAACAATTCTTCCATACAACAAATATAGTTGACCTATTGCTTATAGTTTAAGAAAAACAGACGAAAACACAAAAACTTAACACTGAGCAATGAACCTTGAAAATGAGGTCAAGGTCAAATAAAACCTGCGTGACTGACATATAGATCATAAAATATTTCCATACACCAAATATAGTTGAACTATTGCATATAGTATTAGAAAAAAAGACCAAAACTCAAAAACTTAACTTTGACCACTGAACCATGAAAATGAGGTCAAGGTAATATGACACCTGCCAGCTAGACATGTACACCTTACAATCATTCCATACACCAAATATAGCTGACCTATTGCATGCAGTATTAGAAAAAAAGACCAAAACTCAAAAACTTAACTTTGACCACTGAACCATGAAAATGAGGTCAAGGTCAGATGACACCTGCCAGCTAGACATGTACACCTTACAATCATTCCATACACCAAATATAGTAGACCTATTGCATACAGTATAAGAAAAACAGACCAAAACACAAAAACTTAACTATAACCACTGAACCATGAAAATGAGGTCAAGGTCAGATGACACCTGCCAGTTGGACATGTACACCTTACAGTCCTTCCATACACCGAATATACTAGACCTATTGCTTGTAGTATCTGAGATATGGACTTGACCACGAAAACTTAACCTTGTTCACTGATCCATGAAATGAGGTCGAGGTCAAGTGAAAACTGTCTGACGGGCATGAGGACCTTGCAAGGTACGCACATACCAAATATAGTTATCCTATTACTTATAATAAGAGAGAATTTAACATTACAAAAAATCTGAACTTTTTTTTCAAGTAGTCACTGAACCATGAAAATGAGGTCAAGGACATTGGACATGTGACTGACGGAAACTTCGTAACATGAGGCATCCATATACAAAGTATGAAGCATCCAGGTCTTCCATCTTCTAAAATATAAAGCTTTTAAAAAGTTAGCTAACGCCGCCGCCGCCGCCGTAGCCGCCGCCGCCGGATCGCTATCCCTATGTCGAGCTTTCTGCGACAAAAGTCGCAGGCTCGACAAAAAACTAAAATCAAGTCATCTCTTGAGACTGTATATTCTGTGTAAGTATTTCCTATCCTACATGCTGATGACTCACTAGCATTAATAGTAATCAATCTTATTTATACATGTATTTGGGAGCACAAGTTTTACATTTATATTATGTTTCAACGATTTCATGATTATAAATCACCACAGTTTTACTTAGCTATAGATCTGCATTTGACTTTGATGCTTATTTGGCATCAAGATTTGATTTGTGCTGAGTCATCAGTTTTATTTCACCAATTGATTTATCCTTTTTAGTTTCTAGTAATGGCAAGTTTCCATTATTATTCAAATTCAAACAATTAGTTAATGTGTTCATTCTGACAATTTTTGAAAAAGTCTAAGAAAAGTAAGATCAATGCACTTTTGTGAAGAATTAAGAATGAATAATAGAGTAAGGCTAACACTAAGTTATAATTTGTGAATCAAAGTTTATTTAAAATAGATTATACCGTAATAACCCACTGATTATGATATTTATTTTAAGATAATAAAAATTTAAATATCAAGATTGATATATTATCAAAGATATACTGTAAATTCAGAAATTATTGCGAGGTTTTTATTAATGCGAATAATGCGACTGGAAGAAAATCGCAATAATAAGAACTCACATTCTGATATATGATACATATAGTTGTATGAAGATTTTCCTGAAATTGCAATTATTAATCTTGCATTCTTGGCCATTCTCTAAAAATCGCAATAATAAATGCACGCAATAATTTCTGAAATTACAGTAGAAAGTGTTCTTTCATTGTAGACTTTCTATTCTACAAGACTGTCGAATAAAACAGGCAGTGATCTTTCATTGTGGACTTTCTAAATCTATTCTACAAGACTGTTGAATAATGCAGTGTTCTTTTTATTGTTGACTTTCTATTCTACAAGACTGTTGAATAAAGCAGTGTTCTTTCATTGAAGACTTTCTATTTACAAGACTGTCGAAGAAATCAGTTTTCTTTTATTTTAGACTTTCTGTTCTACAAGACTTAAATAATGCAGTTTTCTTTTATTTAAGACTTTCTGTGGAAAATCTGTTGATGTAGAGAGTACTTCACATAATCTGACTGGTGGTCCATTTGCAAAGTATGATCCAAAAACTGGTACCCTGAGGGACAGGAAAGCTATGAAGGCACCCAGTAATCTCAGTAGTGTAAGTATGGAAACTTTTATTGACATAAACCTATTTTGATATTTTGATGGATCAATGTTATACATTTAGTTAATATGACAGCATCAGGAAGATTTACAAGATCAATTACTGAATAGGGACCTATATAATGATATCACAGAAAACAAGAATGTGTCCATAGTACACGGATGCTATCATTTTCTATTTTCAGTGGACCATGAAATTGGGGTCAAAACTCTAATTTGGCATTAAAATTAGAAAAATCATTCAACATAAAACTGAGGTCATTTTAACCTCTAGCTGTCATTAGGATTTTTGTGTTGCCAGGCTGCTGTCGCATTAAAATATACTCCACCTCTCTATTTATCTATATATATGTTGATGTGACCAATGTTATCTAGCCATGTACAACTAGGACCTGTTAATGTTTCACTTACAATAACTGAAATACTGATCTTTTGAAAACTAAATAGGAATGAATGAACAATGGAAATAAAGGTTCATACAGGCATGCACACACAACAATGAATCTTTTAACCAAATATATACACTATAACATGTTTTATAGAAACTTGTGGAATCACAAACAAGAGGCTGTCAGATTGACAGCAAACCAGATTTTCCTGCATGAAAATGATATTTGCAAATCTAGACTCCTTAACAGGATCAGTAAAAAAAAACTAGACAAAGTGATGCCCCCGCACTCCATTCTGAAGTAACTGTATTATAACAAAGCCAATGTAGGACTTTCTTTGAGATATTATTGTTTCTGGGAGACACAAATGATGCCCCTGCAGATGCAAAGTATTATTTTAAAATACAAATAAATGAGGAATGTGTCCATGGGACACAGATGATGCCCCCACTGCATATAACCTTATAAAGGGACATAACTCAAGAACTGTAAAAGTGACGCTACCCAAATTTGTACTTGATCTGAGTTTTGTGGTAATAAGCATTGTTTATAAGTTTCATAACATTTGGTTGAGGCAAACTTAAGTTAGAGAACGGAAACTAAAAATTCAGCATTTTTTCCATTTGTAAAGGGGCATAACTCTAGAACGTTAAAAATGACACCACAAAAATTCAAACTTGATCTGTGTTTTGTGGTATTAAGCATTGTGTATAAGTTTCATAACATTTGGTTAAGGCAAACTAAGTTAGAGAACGGAAACGAAAAATTCAGCAATTTTTCCATTTGTTAAGGGGCATATACCGGTATCTAGAACGGTTAAAGTGACATCACCAAAATTCAAACTTGATCTGTGTTTTGTGGTAATAAGCATTGTGTATAAGTTTCATAACATTTGGTTGAGGCAAACTTAAGTTAGAGAACGGAAACCAATTTTGGGACGTACAGAGGTACAGACGGACATGTGTAAAACTTAATGCCCCCTCCGCTATGGCGGCGGCATAAAAGTGACAAAGTTCAACTATCTCCCAAAAGAGCAAATATTAATAAAAATCAAAACCCTGACCACATGCACACCTTCAATATAAGTACAAACAGCCAGCAAAGTGAAAACTTCCTAGCATTCAAACTGTAGGAGAAGTTATGTGGATAACTATATACCCATAATGGGACAGATGGACGGACAGGGGTAAGACAATATGCCCCCCACTTTTAGTTGCGGGGGCATAATAAATGAATTTTTATAGGGTTCAGAAATGGAAAGGCCAAAATCAATCTTGACCTATTAATCTTAAGTGACATAATATTGGAGAGTATATAAGTACACACACATTTGTTCAGGCCCGGTGGGTAGACAGAAATCATAAATTCAATACTGAAAGAAATATGTATATGAGATTGCAACCTTATTTAATATAAAACTCTAGAATCTTGTGGTCACTCCAATAGATTTCTAGAAACCCACTTTCAAAAAGTTATTGTCTTGTTTCTTCAAAGTATCACAAGATTTTCATCGAAGCCTTTTCAAGTTATCACATGGACAACACTCTAAGTATCTCTTTACGCTACTTAAAGGTCTATAACTCATCAACAATAAAAGCTAAATCTTGAAATTCGAACTTGACCCTTTTTTTGGTCATAGGAAACAACATATCTAAATTTTAAAAGATTTCGTCAAAGCGTTATCAAGTTATTGCACAGACACTGTTTGGCAGCCGACTACCTGGCCGCTGTACATCACCAAATTATTCACTGATATTTTCCTTTGGAAATTCGGTTAAAAACCACAATGAATCATCAGACCATAGTATGCAAAATAATGCATGTATCTGTAGTCTAGCACTATTTAAAGCTTACTACAGTTTATTATGTTATATCCTGGGCAGCATTCATTCTACACACTATACCTAAAGTAACTGACAGACTTTACTTAATGAACATTGGAGCATTCTAAGATTTTATGTTTTCTGCTTTGTGTCCTTGTTTAATGATGAATTGTAATTGTATTTCAGATTTCTCGTTACTAGAGAGGGACTTCTGACCATATGGACCAGTTTGGCTACCAGAGAGGGACTACTGACCATATTGACCAGTTTGTGCTACATCTGTGATAACTTTTATAAATAATTTTCTTTCTCTAATTTGGAGAACTGATGGACATTATTATGGCAAATTAATGAAGAAACACTATTGTAAATTGTCAAATATTTATTATACATTGTATGAAAGACTGTTTTGTTGGTGTAATATGAACTACCAATAAATAATTGTGTTTTAACAGTAGAAAAAAGTCTTATCCAATATAAACAGTAAAAAAATGTCCTATTAATTTGGAATGAATTCCTAAAAAAAAAGTAGAGATTAATTTTCTATATATAAAAATAACGAGATGTTGTATGACTGCCAATGAGACAACTATCCAACAATCTTGTTTTGCTTTTGGTAGGAAAAATTGTCAGTAATTAAAGAAATCCATTTAACACTATTGTCTTGTGTGACTTACAGGGGATTTCCACCCTTTATTGTACTACAAATTCCAGTGTTGTCATGTGACTTACAGGGGATTTCCACCCTCTATTGTACTACAAATTCCTGTAAGAAAATTTACCTTTGTAACTTTTAGAATAAGCTCAAAGGTCATATGCAACCATTTTTTCAACATACATTTATTTACTTATTTCAAAGAGTACCTTCTTAAAATAGTTTCACAATTATAAATTTTAATTTCCTTGGTTTAACTAATGAAAAGTAATATGGTTGGATTGAAAAAATTATGTCACCTAAAACCACTCTTTGTACGACATCATTTGAGTGCTCTTCAACCAAAATCACAAACAAAACAATTTTTTCTCATTGAGAGAAGTGAGAAGTTCTTAAAAACCACAATAATGATAGAGACAGTAGGTTTAGTTTTCTTGCAAAAGCAGCAAACATTTAGCTACAATGTTGACAAACAAAATAGGCCTCAAACCATAAATAAGAGATACTGGAGCAGATGAGAATGAAATATTTTCTGTGTCTGGTTTCAAATTATCACTGACCATACCCAACAATACAAACAATTCAAAAGAAATCTAGAGTTCAACAATAAACTGTTGTCTATATAATATGTCAAGCTTGATTGCCCCCATCAAGAAAGGTAGTGAATAAAGGAGTAGATTGGATAAAGCCCTAATATGGCCTCTCGTTTTAACTCAAATTTAAGATTAGGATTTATTGACCAATATCTCATCAAATCGTAGCTTAAACTATGACTAGATAGGAAATAGGTATTTTTATTGAAAATTTATGTATAAGCATTCTTTTCATGACATCACAAACAGCACAAATTTAGATTTCCACAAAATTTCAATGAAAACAGATTAATTAACATTTATTTTAAGGAACGGAAACATATAGCAAATGTGTCAATAAAAAATCTCTTTTAATATGCTTGTTTTTACTTGCATATCTGATTTAAATATTTAATTTGTCAAAGCCTGTGCTCAATTTGGCCTAATTTGGATGATTTAGTCAACATTCACCAAACTCTATTTATTTTTACCTATTTGGGGAGTAAATGTCGAAACTTTATAAGAAAAATTCTATTTCCCTTTCTTACATTCTTACGTCTTTTCATCAACTTGAAACATTTTTATTAGATTACAATGTACTTTATATTCAGGGCCAAATATGGCACTTACCCAACATACTCCTTTAAAAAAGAATATAAAATACTGCCATTAAAACCAATTACCAACAACTACTGAAAGAAATAAGAAATTTATATTCCTTTAAGCAAATAAATAATAGGCTACTTAAAAACTGTTGCATATGTTCTTTTACTTTTCATGAATGTCTCTGTTGAAGTTATTTACTTTCAGTAAATTAATTTATGCAGACTGGTAATCGAAAAAAGTATGAAGATTTAAAAAATATTAGTGAAATACCATTAACTGCTTTAAATTCATTAAAAGACCTTATATAGGCATGCCCAGTTTAATTGACTAATTTATACACTAACACAAATTTATCTGTAAACACATTCTTACAGGAAATGGTATCAATGGGCATATCTCACATATTAAAGTGTTTGTTCTATGGTGACGTCCATAACAATAATTTGACCATACAAATTAACTGGACAATATGTCATCAATGCAACAAAAAACACAAATGTTTTATAAAATGGAACAACATAAACAATCTTCAAAAACACTCCACTACATAGCCTTCTCCCATTTAACTCTACCAACCAATGATATTTCATCCAGTTATCATGAAAACATATAACACCACATCTTAATTTGTAATCTTGATGCAAGTTATGAAATATTATATGCTAATAAAATATAAGATTGTTTACTATAATTATGCAAAGTAGAAATTCCCCAGTAGGGTAGTGAGTACTTAATTCATAAAAAAATAAAATGCTTCGCTGAGCGCAGCCTGATACGACCGCAGAGGTCGAACACCGAACAGTTGGTACAAATTTGTACACAATATTCAAGCTTGATAATGTCTGAATTTGAATTGTGATCAAATTTTTGACATAATATAGATTTCTGACACAAAATAAATGTGGTCAAAGATCTTACAAATCTATTGCGCAATACTGTGCAATTGAAGACTTCTTGAAACTTTTCAAAAATTTTGAAAAAAAAATATGAATCCTCTAAAAAGATTGGGAAAAAAAATCCCACCCCCCCAACTTTTTGAAACCCCCCTTGGAGCAATAACCCCAAAACTTGAACTCAGCCTTTCCTTCGTAGTTTGGAACCTTGTAGTACAATTTCAGAGAGATCTATACACTTAAACACAAGTTATTGTCTGGAAACTAGAAACATGCTTGTTTTTGGACCTTAATTCCTAAACTGTTGGCCCCATAACACCTAAAATAAATCCCAACCTTCTACTTGTGGTATATAACATTGTCGTACAATTTCAGAGCAATCGAAATACTTATACACAAATTATTATCCTGAAACTAGAAAAATGCTTGTTTTGGGCCCCTTTTGGGCCCCCAATTCCTAAACGGTTGCGACCATCATCCCCAAAATCAATTCCAACCTTTCTTTTGTGGTATTGAACCTTCTTAAAAAATTTCATAGAGATCCATTCACTTAAACTAAAGTTATTGTCCGGAAACCAATGTGTCTTCGGACGACGACGATGACATCATACCATTATACGATCCCAAAAAATGTTTGCGGTCGTATAAAAATGAATTTCAAGTCTGTTGTTAAAGAAATGCTTTGGTTTTGATTTAAAGACATTCATAACTAAATGTGAGGGGTTAAGAAAGAAAGTGGTAAAGATCAGAAAGAAAGAAGAAAGATTTCAAGAAAAAACAAGATGGATTGAAGAAGAAACAGAAGAGAAAGAATTTTTTTATCATTCATCATCTAAATTTATTTAATATAATGTCCTCAATTGTTTCAGCTAGAGCTGGACTACAAATTATATGTAGAAATTTTGGCATTTTTCTTTAATTTCTCTATATAAGGAATGATAGAAGAGACAGAAGAAAAAAAAAAGTTTTTTTAAATTGAAACCATGGGATTTCTTAAGACACCACCAAAATTAGGTGTGATACACAAAATTGAAGACAATATATCTTACAATACAGAACTATAATAATTTGATTTGAAGAAATTCTAATATTCTGTTGTCCAAAAAGTCTAAAGACTTACGAAATAGTCATCTAGATGTTGCATTTCTGATGTTCAGAAATGTGTAAAAAGAGTTTTTTTTTTAATTAAATATTATTTTGATAGCTATTTTGAACTTGTACCTCTTTGTGGCATTCCTTAAAAAAAAAGAGTTTTATTGTTGGAATGTAGGGAGATGTTGTCAAAGTAACCATTATACTACATAAATGGTCTGAGATCATTGGAAAACTGAGAAATAAAACATTGTTACAACACATGATTAAAGCATAAAAATGAAACAAATTGTAACAATATATAGTGAAGACAACTTTCTTGAATGAAATAAAAATAATACAGTTTTATAAAGGACTAATTTGTGGAAAAAAATAAAACAAAACTTTCCTGAAAGTTGATTAGGTAATTAATTTAACACAAATATGAACTTTACAAAAATCTTACATAATTCTTTTGCTATGTAATTGATGGATAAATGGCTAATCTATTGTCAAACTATAGTAGTAGTTTGTTAAAGGTGTGCACTGATGCTCTAACACTTCCTAGAATGCACTGTCAGCTAATGGAAACCATATAAAAGTCTGAGTTTGTTATTTTCACCAAATCTCATTGCCCTTTATCTTCTAGTTATTACATTGATTGGCTTGAAAGCCTTTTACACTCAATGTAATTTCTGAATTTCTTTGTAATTTGGAAATATCTTGTAGAAGGAAAAACTGTCCTTATAAGTATAAACAATAATAGAACATGAAATATTAGTGATATAGTAGAAATCAAAGTATTTGGACTATGCAGGGGATGGGGCATCTACTCAAAGTAAATTCTATTATGGCAGATTGATTTCAAAGGTATCAATGAATTTCAATTACATGCAGTAATGATTTATACCTAATGGTCAATCATCTACACAATAAGCAAAAAGAATATATAGTATGACATGACAAACTCTGGCTCAAAATAACCTTCACCTTAATGTAAATCTTTAAAAAAAAATTCTAATTCTCTAAAATGATTAATTTTTATAACCTACTTTTTTTAACTGATACCCTATGATTAATGTTTTGCAAATATTTTTCCAGTGTTTGTTTAAAGTATGACCCGCACTAGCTGCCATCACTGTTTTCAATTTTTAAAGGAAACATGAGTTAATTAAGAAATTTAATCAACTGTAAAATTGTACTTAAAAGATAATTTCCTGGATTTCTAATGCAGTTTCTTACCCTTATGGCCATCTTTGATTTTTCATTGACACCAAAAACCCCAACTTTGACCAAGTCATTAGACATACATTAGTATAGACTTGTCATGAGGGGAGTAAATAATCATATACAAAAAAGTTTTTAGACCAAATTGAAATAACAGACGATAGACACAAAGTGATGGATGCAAGCTTAGTAGATGCTTTGGAAAGTGAGCTGAAAATTGAAGAAGATGCTTAACTGAAACAAGGAACTGACTTTGACTGGCCTTGTAACAGTTTTATCCTAGTATTAGCTCTTATGTCACTCTGATCAATACCTGATGACTCACACACAGAGAATATTGATGGTGAACATGCTAAACTAATGCTTAGTGCAATTATTCTGATTTTATTGTTAAAGGGCTGGCAGCTCTATCTTAACAAAATTTGCATCTGCTTGGCTAACAGTCTGATGAGATAATAAAGTTTATTTGCCACTTGCAGCTTTATTTTAAATCTGCAGATGTTAATGTTCCTTCCCATATCTATTATTAGGAAAAAGCTAATAAAAAAAAAATATTGCTTCATATGAATAAACAACATTTCTGAGTGGTTATCTATAGTACACTTAATGTACTGCAACCAAGACCCTGAATAACAATAGTACAAATATTTACAAGTATCAATGTTTACCCCTATCCAATTGCAAGGTATATAAATTCTTTTTTTTTGTCCTGTTATAAATGTACCCATCTTTGTTTTTGGATTTTGACATTGTACCAAAAAATATATTTTCTATTTTTGAATTCAAGGAGACAAAAAATATATGGATTTATGGTGCTTTCCTACCCCAGAAAAAACAAAAATTTCACAAGTGCTTTGTTAAGACAGGTTGTGAACATTTTATAGATAAACCCTAAAATATACCTTGCAACTACAAAGGGAAGTAACAAAAACAAGGGAAATAACTGTGAATACAGTTTGGTCATGAATATTAACAGTATCACAGTTATTCTATACCCTTTCACACAATATTAAAATGAGTGAATATACATTTTGGCTAAAACACAACTATCTTTAAACAGTTTGAATAAGGCATTTGATCTGTAAATATGATTTTCCTATCAAAACAATTTTGTAATGTTGGTATCTCTCTTATGATTGCCACTTAAATTTGATAGTGCTATCTTACAACACAAGCATATCTTGTGGATTTAGTTGCTACACCAAGCTTGTTTTCTATATTTAACTGATTGTTGCTTGCTTAACATCCAGTGGCTTTTGTTTATTTAAATATGACCATGTGGACAAAACTGGTACAAATTTTAAGACCACAAGTAATTGCCATTTGACTGTCTTAACAATGAAAACAGGTGACCAGCTAATGAAAATATAAATAGCTACATGTGTTGCAAGTGATACACCAGAATCTTGAGAAAAACCATTACAGCCAAAAATTCCCTACTGTCTTTTTTAAATAGATATAATACCAAATTATCTGACTAAGACAGAATTGAAAATTATCGAAAATAATGATGAGGATGAACCCAAATTCTACATTATTTACTTTGTTTAGTGACAATGAACCATTTTGCTGTCCCAATTTGAGGGCATTCAAGTAAATATTTCTGTGAAGTAAGTGAAACATTATTTCTCCTCAAATTTACAGCGAGCAAATTTCTTTCAAAACGTTTCAAGAATAATATTTTTCTCACCAAAGTTCTAACTAGACATGCTTTGAAAATATATAACCAATGGCTCTATTTGTTAAGTCAGCCTTGTTTTTATGATAAAATTTGGACACAAAACATTATACCATAACTATGAAAAATTTGTATACTTTTTTCATTTTTCATCAATAAAAGGCTCAAAAGGTCAAAATATTTCAAAGGACCACATTTCCTCTAAGAAAGAAGGTTGATGGAGAAAATTCCTACTAATTACTTCCTCAATGACAAGGAATCAGAAATCTACTTCTTCTGAAAGGTTCAGTAATCATATATCGTCCACACACAATATAACTAAAATTTAGCACCAGATAAAAAAAATCAAATTATTAAACACAGTTGGGAAAGTTTTACATGGGTCAATAAAAAACAAAATGAAAAAACTAGATATAAATTCTATATACACATAACTAACACATACACATGTACACAACAGAGGAAAATAAATACCTTTTCAGTTTATCATCAAATCATAACAACCCTTTGGAATTTCAATTTTTGAAAAATAAAAAAATAAATTTGTGATACATTAATCTGAGAACAAAACACACATAGTCACCGACTGATCAAGAAAAAGAAATATTTCAATTTAAATAAAATTATAGAATATCTTTCATGCACAAATATTTACATATATATATACATATTAATGTATACATGGTCAATGGGAGATAACTCATTTCAAAATCAGGCTACTACACATTTTAAATGAATTACATGTATTATTTTTGATGTTCGCCACATCTTGGTAATATGTATTGCTTTGGTGGTATATACCATGCAATGTGGAAATAATGTCACCAAAAACACTGCACAGTCAATCCAGACTCAATCTACCCATAAAAAAATTCCACAAATGCCTTGGTATATATAAATATATTTAAACAGATGTTACCACAAATGGTACAATCAAAATGAATGGTTGATGATTTGAAAAATTTAAGCAATACATACATATGAAATATGTTTTATAGGAATAGTTAAATTATTCCACAATAAACATACATAAACATTTTGTTTTGACATTGTACACAGTCATCCTGATGAGAAGAATCCACACTGACCTTTAAACTTTTAATATAAGTGCTAATTATATACTTGCATATATGGATAAGATGCTGCTATTATAAAATGATAGGAATTTTTACATTATGAAGATTAAATGATGAAAAAAGTACAATGTAATTCCATAAAATAACTCAATATTATCAATATTTTTTCAGACTGATATTCTGGCAGGCTAAAAAACTCATAAGTGTTAGTTAGACCAAAATTTAAATCCAATTGGCTTGTCCTTTTCCTATCCAATTTTTGAATACCAGGTAGGCAGGTAAGAAAAATATGACATTTTGTCTTATCAAGAATTGAATAGAACTGAACAACTCTAAAATGGAAATGAAATATTTGATAAAGCTAAATTTGTTGTGTAGGTTAGAAAGGACATACATCCAGTAAACCCTTTAACTTCACTCATAATCTTTAAATATCTACAAGATATATTCACATTTGTTATGTGGTTCTTAAATATTCCTCAACACCATTTATCTTTACAAGTTGACCACTTGTTAACAGATGGCCAGTACACAAAATCATTAAAAACTCAAACTCATTGTGGAAAATTATATAAATAACAACCAAATACATTATAAATGAAGGGTACATGTCTTTTGATTCAGTTTACCACTAACTGTATTAGTTCAGTGTTGGTCCACATCTCATCTCTAAGGGGAATAACAACTGAATGCTGAACCTTCCCGTATGTAATGACGAACAGGACTGTCTTCTCGGATAGGTATAAAATGCTGAAAAAAAAAAAACACAAATACTTTACTTCCTAAAAACTGACAAACCATATGATACATCACTATCTTCACGGAACTTAAAACTATAATTATATTAGCATATCAACATATTTCCATCAATCAAATTAAATTGCAAGAAGTTTAATAAGGAAAATGATAAGCCAAATAACAGAACATACAAATCATTTTATCATCATCTTTACATCTGCCTTTCATTATTTGCCAATAAATTCTCCTATTATTTCAAACATTTGCCACTGTCTTTTCACTGACACTATCTCTCACTAGAAATGTTTAAAATCTTCTTCAATACAGTCAGGAGTTTGTTTACAAAAGCTGCTTGTGTTTAGTATCAAATGAAAACCTGTTGCCCCAAAAAAGATGTTGGTTGTCAATTTCACCACTGGACAGCTGCCAATTATACTCTGAAATCAACATAGCACAGTCTACCAAATGTTTTGATAGTAAAAAAAATGATTTGATGGGAAATTAAATCTGACTATAATTAACTTATAACATATTTTATCTTCCATGCTTTTAATTTTTTGCCAGTTTTGTAAAAATGTGTTTGTTTTAGAGACAGCAAGAAATCTTTTGATATATATAATACTCCTCATGAAGTGAAAGAATAAATAAATTAACTTCATCAATTCACACAAGATTCACAATGATGAAAAACTTTGTTATTACAATAAAGTTAAGCTTGTTATAATTCATTAAGCATAATTAAAAATAAATGGGGAATGTGTCCATGGGACACAGATGATGCCCCCGCTTGCATACAACATTATAAAGGGACATAACTCAAGACCTGTAAAAGTGACACTACCTTAATTCAAACTTGATCTGTGTATTGTGGTAATAACATTGTGTAGAAGATTCATCAAACTAAAGTTAGAGAACAGAAACGAAAAATTCAGCAATTTTTCCATTTGTAAAGAGGCATAACTCTAGAATTGTAAAAGTGATGCCACCAAAATTCAAACTTGATCTTTGTTTTGTGGTAATAAGCATTGTGTATAAGTTTCATAACATTTGGTTGAGGCAAACTTAAGTTGGAGAACAGAAACTAATTTTGGGACGTAGGGACGGACGGACAAGGGTAAAACGTAATGCCCCCTCCGCTACAGCGGGGGCATAAAAAGGTCTTTCTACCTTTTAATTATGTTACATTGGATAATACTAACCCCTAAATTGAAGTTTAATCCATTACGGGGGGTTACAACAGTTGAGCATTTCTATACCACCTAATTAGATGACGAACTGTCTCACAACTAAACATGAAAATAAAAACTAAACCAAGATCAAAGATGACCTTAATGGAGGTTAATAGTGATCTAAGAACGCTCAAAACTCATCAATGCAATACCATACAACTATTGATGACAGAATAGCACATAGTGTCAACTCAGATATAGATGACAGAATATCACATAGTATCAGAGAAACTCAACTCAGATGTAGATGACAGAATAGCACATAGTATCAGAGAAACTCAACTCAGATGTAGATGACAGAATATCACATAATATCAGATAAACTCAACTCAGATGTAGATTACAGAATATCACACAGTATTAGAGAAACTCAACTCAGATGTAGATGACAGAATAGCACATAGTATCAGAGAAACTCAACTCAGATGTAGAAGACAGAATATCACATAGTATCAGAGAAACTCAACTTAGATGTAGATTACAGAATATCACACAGTATCAGAGAAACTCAACTCAGATGTAGATGACAGAATAGCACATAGTATCAGAGAAACTCAACTCAGATGTAGATGACAAAATAGCACATAGTATCAGAGAAACTCAACTCAGATGTAGAAGACAGAATATCAGACAGTATCAGAGAAACTCAACTCAGATGTAGATGACAGAATAGCACACAGTATCGGAGGAACTCATTCAGATGTAGATGACAGAATAGCACATAGTATCAGAGAAACTCAACTCAGATGTAGATGACAGAATAGCACATAGTATCAGAGAAACTCAACTCAGATGTAGATGACAGAATAGCACACAGTATCAGAGAAACTCAACTCAGATGTAGATGACAGAATAGCACACAGTATCAGAGAAACTCAACTCAGATGTAGAAGACAGAATAGCACATAGTATCAGAGAAACTCAACTCAGATATAGATGACAGAATAGCACATAGTATCAGAGAAACTCAAATCAGATGTAGATGACAGAATAGCACATAGTATCAGAGAAACTCAACTCAGATGTAGATGACAGAATAGCACATAGTATCAGAGAAACTCAACTCAGATGTAGATGACAGAATAGCATTTAGTATCAGAGAAACTCAACTCAGATGTACAACCAAAAAGAAATTCTGGCAAAAAACTTAAAATGATATGGAGTCTCACACCATTTTGAATTCCAAATGACAGCACACTATTGGTCAAGATTTTTTTTTTTATATAAAATAAGCATATTTTTTCAGCAATCTGTTTTTAAAACTTCCCATCTATATAAAAGTACATTATGTGATCTTAAACAACCTTTTTTACAAAACAAAATATAGAAAAAATTTTGATAGATTCCCCAAAAAATAAAATTTTGCTTGACAAGGGAAAGATAACTCAGATAATTTAGTTTTATAACGTAAAATTATCTATTTTGTAATTTTGTAATGTAGCAAGAAAATTTTTATTTTTTCTATTCAACAAAAAATTGCACTTCTGCTGTTAACAATGTACTTCACTAGTCCAGTATTCCAGTGAAGAGTCCCTGTTTGTTAATACCAGAAATCCAGGGTTGTTTTCTGGTAAGAATCATTATATCAAATTAACATTAGTTTTAATTACAGCTAAATTATAACATTATCAGCAATGAAATAAACAAGTATACATCAATGAGACTTATTTATTTAACAATTTACTATATATATCATCTAGCAATAATTTTTTAGTTTTGTTCCGGAAAATTTTCATATTTCTTCCGTGAACGTGTTAATTGTTTTTTCTATCAAATATCTTCCTCGTTTTGAAACAGAATTTGTCACACCGGCTATGACTTTAAAAAAAAAAAAAAATAATGTGCTATAGCCTATTCACAGGTATGTCTGAATAAAAAATTATTTGTAGTTAAAAAGAAAATTAAGATTATATAAATATTTCATTTTTTAATCTTCTTTTTTTTAATGGTAAAGAGTCCCGTTATCAATCATCACATATCAGTTCCAGATCTGTAATTTGTAAAATTTATCTCTTATTAATTTATTCATTCATTTATTTTTGCTAGATCATATACTTTTCAAACAAAGAAATTATTTTAACAATTTGGCAGTTCTATCTAATATACATTTATATTTTGTATTCTTACATTTTGCCTGCAGTTTGTAACTATATACAGAATTCTGCTTTAAATACGGCGTATACATTTATAAATTCTGTTTTCTGTTCAGACGTGTAATTAGCTTTGTATATACAAAACATCATTATTGTAATCAAATAATTAATTTCATAATATTGTTTATAACCCCATACTAAATTCTCAAATGTTAGAATATTATTATTAATATTCAGTTTTTCAAGATGACTTTTTTATTTTACTCAAGAAATCATCAAGAAAGTGACATTTCTGAAACTTATGATCATAATCCTCAGTGGTATTGCAATAATGATAATTTGAAGTATTGCAGATATTCCATTGTTTTAATATTTAAAGTTTTACAAGGTAGAATAAAGTGTAACAATTTCCAATGAAACACTTAGCAAGAAAACTAGTATGGTGACCCAACTGTTTTTTTCCCCTGACAGCAGTTTATAAGAGAGCTATGGCTTATCATCTTTCATTTTAAAATTCTATCATTTAGTTTTCTTTCTATTTCAATTTGCTTTTCCCAGTATAATCCAAACAAAATATGTCATTATCTAGCACAAACAAGCTTGAAAACAAGCCCAGTGTCCTTTTTATTATATTTAAAAATAAAGCAAAGTATAAACTACACTTAAGCAAAATTCAAATTCTTTTTTATCACTTTTTGTATCTTGTTTATACCCCAATACCAAACCTCTTTACCATGAAATGTGAATGAAATTTCTTAATTTTCAGGACACATGGTATAGTTTTTAAAGATAAACCAGTAAACAGACATAGTACTTCTCTTCACCAATGTTGAGCTTAAAATAATTAAAATCAAGTTCAGAAATTTTTTCCTATTTTCTAAAGCTTTACATCTGATTTTCTCTCTGAATAATCTGGCTTTAAAACAGAAGAGAATCATGTTGTGTCTTTATTGTTTTGTTTGTATCAATCCAGTCCTGATCAAAGAACTGTAAGCTATAGTTAGTGAGATGTTTCATTAGTAGAACTTGTATCTGTAGTAGGTAATAAATACTTATCAAGGTGGTTATTGAGAGACTAGACAGTAAAGTATGTCTACCAGTTTATACATGTTCATACTAATATTTTCTGATTAAATATTCACATGAAAAGTAAAATCATGTAAAATGAAATAACTATTGTCCAATTTTTTATATTTGGATAGAATGTTGGTGACCTCTCAAAAATCACCAAAAAACCTAAAAAAAAAAGGGGGATCAAAACGTAAAAAAAACAAGAGATTTTTTAATACTTTGCCAAAATATAGTCAAATATATAATAAAAAGTACAGGTTAAAGAGCTTTTTTCAAGCTACAATTTGTGTGCCAAATTGTTGGATATTGTAAGATTATACATGGAAAAAACAAGTTATATGTGAAAAGGGAGAAAAACAAACAACAGAATTTTAATGAAAAATGAGAAGATGTATATTGTGAAATATAAAGAAAAATTAAAGATAAAAATTGTAGTCACAAAATCAGTAAAATTCATATACATTCCTTTGTAAAATTAAATTATCTGAGTTACCTCCCCTTATATGACAAAGTCCCCTAAAAATTAATCAAACAATTGAATATTATATCTTTGTAAAAACAGTCACAACAACAACTAAAGCACATTATTTTCAACATTTAAATGAAAAGTTCAACAAATGAATTGCATTCCTATCTATAAATTTCTATAAAAATCAAGATGGCGGAAGAACCTGAACTACCTTAAATTACCTAGGATATCCTTCTGGAAATGACTTTATTTTGCATTTGAGCAGATTTTTTTCACTTATTTGAATTCACAAATGCCCATTACCTTTGCTTTATGTATACATAGTAATTGAATTGGTTCCCATACAACCATTTAAGCTTTGATTTTCAGTGAGAAAATCCCTGCCTTCATTTTGCTGGGTCAAAGTAGTCTGGGGGAAGCGGTGTTGGAATTACTAAACATTTGATATTTGATAAGGGTGTTGAATGGAAATGAAATATATAAGGCTAATATCAATACCACTGAATTGACCCAAACTCTTTTAATTTGATTTCTAACATACTAAACTACATTTTCATGTAAGGCAAAGAGACTGATATGCATACATAGCAAATATTCATAAGTTGACAATTTTCATAAATTTTTTATGACATCCTACCGCAAGAAGATGCTTCTCAAATTTTGTGATTTTTTTATTACAAAAAGTAAGATTTAACCTTTTTTTTTTTTTAATTTGTCACTGACTTTGAAATGACTAAATACACCTATATATCAGTTTTTGTTAAAATCCAATGATAAGACATTTCTCAAAATTGGTGATTTTATTCAAAAATTAATGAGCAGAATTTCACCAAAATAATATATGCACACTCAACTACATTCAAGGCCATACACTCCACAGAGAGTCAAATAGTAATAATCATGTCACTACCACAGCTCTGCTTAAGGCCCCATCTGAACATTTGAAGGTCCCCACTATGTATTGGTTACTGTAAATTCAGAAAATATTGCGATTTTTTTATTATTGCGAAAAATGCAACAGGGTTATAATCGCAATAATTTAAACCCGCATTTTGAAATTTTTTATATGAATTAAACAGGATTTTTCTCAATATCGCAAAAATTAAAATTGCATTTTAGTCTAAAATGACAAAATCGCAATAATAAATGCACTCAATAATTTCTGAATTTACAGTACCTCAACTAAACAAACAAGAGTGGACACACTGAAATGTCTCGCCTGTTTTAGTGTTCATAATTGAATTTATGTTGAAAGTAAAAAAATTAAGTTTATATAAGCTTTACATTAAATTAACATTTTAATGATGAATGAACATGAAGTCAAGGTGAGATAAACCCTATCAGACAAACATGTAGGCCGTACAATCATTCCATACACCAAATTTATTTAACATATATTGCCTAAAGTATCTTAGAAACAAACCTCATTGAGGAAACTTGAACTTTGACCAATGAACCATAAAATGAGGTCAAGGTAAGATGACACCTGTCAGACAGACATATACACATAACATTCATTCCATACAGAAAATTTTATGAACTTATCACTTATCTGCCAGTTGGAAATGTGAACCTTACGATCATTCTATACACCAAATATAGAAGACCTATTGGTGATAGAATTTGAGATATGGACTTTATCATGAAAACTAAATCTTGTTCACTGATCCATTAAATGATGTCAAGGTCAAATGGCAATTTTGGCCAGGTAAGCTTAAAAAGGAAGTGACTACTTAGCATTAAAAGCATGAAAGGGAAATACATCTTTGAATAAGTGATCTGATGATTTGAGTAATATTTGCATATTTGTAGATTTTGTTTTACAGTTCTTGACATTCTTAACGAAATATAATAGACCTTTAGTGAGCAAGCTCACATTACCATGGCCCCCATATAAATCATGATTTAAGACAGTAATATGGTCTTCTGCAAATCTATTGTTAGTAAATAGGACCTCGAACTAAGACATAGCGACTTGAAAAACAATAGCCAGGGATCTTCCTCTTCTTTCTGTTAATTTATGTAGCCACATATCCAAGTTAAGTTGCAATCCCATTGAATACATCCTGAAACCTATGTTCAAATTTTAGTCTTTTTTAGTTACCTTGACCTTAGGCTTAAATATAGGTCTGTAATGCTTTTACATTCATGTTGAGTAACATGTTTTTAGAAAAAACAGCATCATAAAATCACATGGGATACACTTTTGGCTAATAAATCACAGGCAAATATAGCAACAACATTTGAGTAAATAAAATCGCATTATACAAATTTTTTTTTTTGAAACATTAAGTCAAATGACTACTAAAAGCAAACTTTGAAATTTCTTATGAAATAATTTTTCATCTAGATTTAAGGTTCATCAGAAGGGATTGACAAATATGGCCATTTTTTTTTTATTTCCTCTTGAGTACAGACAAACCTGTGCACAAGGAAAAGTTTTAAGGCATTGCAGAAACTGGATAAATATTTGTCAATTCCTTGAGATGAACCTGAAAGACCCCCCCCACCCCAAAAAAAAAAACAAAAAAACACTAAAATTATCTTCAATCTTTGATCAAAATATTGTAAAAAGTCATATTTTCATATTATCTATTTATCTATTTATGTTGCTATGCTAAAATATTTTTTACTTATCTCAATACTTATCTTATTTCATATGTATCAAAAATCAGTAAATGTGATTCTGTTGTGCAAACAAAATTTCAAAAGTTCTTCAATCTGTACATATTCAGCCAATTAATCTTTATGAAGGGACTGGAGTGAACTGTATTCTATGTTAAACATTCATGCATGAGTGACCTTATTTTAACATTTTCACACCTTCCAATGTTTTTGTTAATCACGGTTTAGTAATGATCCCTTAAAAGTTTTTATTATTAATTATCATTATTAATGTTATTTAAAGATTTTTATAAAATAATCTATTTCAATGTAAGTAATCAGCAGTTAAATAATAAAATACATTCCATACACCAAATATAGTTGACCTATTACTTATAGCATCTGAGAAGAAGACCAAACAACAGAAACTTAACATTGACCAATGAACCATGAAAATAAGCTCAAGGTCAGATGAAACCTGTCAGACAGACGTGCACACCTTACAATCATTCCATACACCACATATAGTTGACCTATAACTTATAGTATCTGAGAAGAGGACCAAACAAGAGCAACTTAACATTGACCAATGAACCATGAAAATGAGGTCAAGGACAAATGACACCTGCCAGACAGACATGTACACCTTACAATCATTCCATACACCAAATATAGTTGACCTATTGCTTATAGTATTAGAAAAACAGACCAAAACACAAAAACTTAACATTGACCAATGAACCATGAAAATGAGGTCAAGGACAAATGACACCTGCCAGTCAGACATGTACACCTTACAATCATTCCATACACCAAATATAGTTGACCTATTGCTTATAGTATTAGAAAAACAGACCAAAACACAAAAACTTAACATTGACCAATGAACCATGAAAATAGGTCAAGGACAAATGACACCTGCCAGACAGACATGTACACCTTACAATCATTCCATACACCAAATATAGTTGACCAATGGCTTATAGTATCAGAAAAACAGACCAAAACACAAAAACTTAACATTGACCAATGAACCGTGAAAATGAGGTCAAGGTCAGATGAAACCTGCCAGACTGACATGTATCCCTCATAATCATTCCATACACCACATATAGCTGACCTACTGCTTGTAGTATCTGAGAAACGGACCTAATCACGTAACTTTAACCTTGATCACTGATCCATGAAATGAGGCTGAGGTCAGGTGAACCCTGTCTGATGGACATGTAGACGTTGCAAGGAACCCATATACCAAATATAGTTATCCTATTACTCATAATAAGTGAGAAATTTACATAACAAAAAAACTAAACTTTTTTTTCAAGCAGTCGCTGAACCATGAAAATAAGGTCAAGGACATTGGACATATGACAGACGGAAAGTTCGTAACATAAGGTATCTGCATACAAAGTATGAAGCATCCAGGTCTTCTACCTTCTGAAATATAAAGCTTTATACAAATAGTTTACGCCGCCGTCACCGCCGCCGGATAGTAATACCTATGTCTCACTTTCTGCGACTTTCGTCGCAGGCGAGACAAAAACCTGTAAAATACAGTTTCATCTTGGCCTCTTGTAAGTGTTTTACTACTAATCTTTCAGTGCTTTTAACAAGTTGAAATAAAACATATGAATATAGTGGAATTAACTATTATTGGAGTGTAAAAAATTCTTTGGATGTTTTAGATAAATTACATGCTTTGATGGTCCTTTTGATTTGGTTGACAGTTTTGACTTTTCCACTCTTTATACTAAACTTCCACACAATCTTATCAAACAAAAGTTCTCCTATTTGTTAATCAAATGAAACTCTTCCACAGAGTCATCTCCTTTTGGTCAATCTATTTAAACTTTTGTCAGTTCTATTGTCCCATTGAATAACTACAATAGCTATTGTTCTCTGTGTAGTTTATTCACTGGGACCTTTAAATTTTTTCTAAGAGAAATCCATCACTCATATGTTTTACACGAGAAATTCTACACAATAATATTATGACAAAAGTGAAGATTTTTCTTTCCCTATTGTTAATTTTCCCATTTGGGATGGTGATGTTCCTTTGGCACCATCTTACGGTGATTATATATCACAACTCATTCGCTATGCCCGTGTCTGTAGTGAGGTTTTGGATTTCAATGAGCGTAATCTTTGTTTTACTGGCAAATTATTAAGTCAGGAATTTAGTTACCACAAATTAGTTAAAACCTTTACCAAATTCTTCAATAGATACAAATATTTGGTTTGCAAGTTTGGCTCTACCTATATTTGAAAGGAATAGCATATCCTAATTTTTACGGGAATGTTGCTTACCGAGCAAGGAAATTCTGATACGATCCGAGTAAACTTATCAATCCTTTAAATAAACTTATTCTCAAAGGTTACCAGTTCAACACTGTAATTAGATCTTTGAATATTGTTTTTATTGGTATAAATATTGATTTTGTTATCAGTAAATTAAAACCATACTGAATATTATTGTTATACACATATGCACATTCACTGTACTACAATCTATCGATACCTATATTTTGTCATTGCACAAGGTCATGTTTTTCTCTGACTGGTAATGATGTTTTTACACTAAATCCATTGGATGTTGGATGTGTACTGATTGATAGATACATGATTTTTTTATTTGTTATTAGCTTTTAACTAGCTGTCAGTAACTGTGAGTACTCTCATATCTTTAATTAGTGTCTTTTTTGTTGTGGGATGTATAGATACGCTGCTACATCCCATCTATTCTTTCGTTAGATGTTTTCTGCTTTGTATCAATCTGATGAGTTAAGCCCTTTTCAACTGATTTTTATAGTTTGTTCTTATGTTGTACTGTTAAACCACTGTCCCAGGTTAGGGGAGGGTTTGGTGCCAGCAATCTAGTTTAACCACGCCACATTCTGTATGTGCCTGTCCCAAGTCAGGAGCCTGTAGTTCACTGGTTGTAGTTGGTTCATGTCTGTCATATTTGTTTTTTTCGTAAATTGTATTGTTATGAATTAGTTTTCTCAACTGAATTGTTTCATATTTTTCATGTCGGGGCCGTTTATAGCCAACTATTCAGCATGGGTTTTTCTCACTGTTGAAGGCCGAATGGTTGCCTATAATTAATAATTGCCTACATCCACTTCATTTGAACTTTGGTGGATAATTATCTCATTGGCAAGCATACCACATCTTCTTATTTTTAAACCTACATATTATGCACAGTAACTGTGCAAAATTTCATTTGCCTTCTACCTATCCTTTGGAGTTTTGTGTTTACAAAAATTGTTGACAGACAGACAGACAAAGTGAATACTAAAGGGCTCCTAATAATTATTTAACAGAATTACAAAGGTTCCATAAGAAACAATAAACAATGCATGAAATCATACAGTATCAGTATTTCATGCATATTTCAATGTATTTTAGGTCTAGAAGTCATCTAATTACCCATTGAGATGACCTTCTAAGATTTGACCCCATACAAACAGAAATATAGATATAAATAGAGAGATTTTATAAAAAACAAGCACAATAGTATATGATTATGTTTCTGGGTCTTTTTGATATCATGTCATAGATTAAATAAATATTTTAATCACCATTTTACCCTATAAGAATAATTATTTTGTGGGTCAAATGAGTCAACGAAATGGTTCTTCATATTAGCTCCCATGTTTTACATTTTACTATTTTGGCATTCTTTTCTTTTTATTTAAAGTTAAAATCATTATGACCACAAGCTATCTTAAACCATAATTTTAACATGATAATGGACGGACGTACAAATGCACAGACTCGAAAACATTAAGCCCTTATACATAAAAATACACATTTATACCTTTTGTACTGTAATGGTATATTAGCCTTTGTCAATTGTTTTTGCCTCCAATGTATTGTTTAGAGAATACAATTTCTTGACAATAATAAACATCATTTTAAATAAGGGGATGGCTATTTGCCATGTCAATTATGAATCCTTAGCTACAGTGGTGCGCTTCTGGTAAAATTTCAAGATCTGTAGTTCCCTTTAGCACTTTTAATGGCTATTAATCAGTATATCTATTGTTAATGAATTGATACATCTGATGAAAAAACAATGAATCTCTAGATGTATTGACCCTTTCAACATAATGTATGTTTAAATTGGTTAATGGGTTACAAATGTTATATCTCATAGTATCATAAATGTCAAGGGATTATGACAGGAAAAGTCTTTAACAATCATCTTGTCTGTTAATAAAAAAAAGTTCAACTGCACTCTTATAAACCTCCGTTTATTTAGAAAAGCTGACCGCAAGTTGTAGTTTTACACTTTTTACATAACTGAGTGGTATGGTGATGAAACACCTGCCGCACTAGATCAGCACTAGATCAGGGATACATTTTGTGAGTCACTCATACAAGGCTAATAGGTTTTTATTTGAGAATATTTAACTGATCAAACATGTATTGGCTTTATATTGTCTGGGGATATATTTTAGATGATCTATAGCTATGGGAAATTGAAACTTATGGTGATTTAGATAATTATGTACTCAACAGACCTCACAAGTCAAAAGATGATCTTTTATCATTGTTTATATCTAATCATGATGCAACCAGAATAACTATTAAGCCTTAATGCACTTATTTTATTGTTGTTAATTTACAATAAATGAACATAAACATTAGAATTGTAATGTCAATCCCATTTTTTAATTGCAATGCTTATTTTCTTAAATCTAATTAAGTGACCTTGAACTTTAGACCTTAAAATCAGGACTGGACCTATATTGTGCCTAAAATAATGAACCAGATGGAGGGACTGAGATCTGTCACTTTGCTGTGAAGAGCCTGTATGTTTTATATTTCAAATATAAATACTATTTATATAAGGTCAATTGATGTGACACTTGCCAGTTTTTTGGTGGGGTTAGTGTTGCTCAATCTTCAATTTTCTATGTTGTGTTTTGTGTACTTTTGTTTGTCTGTTTGGTCCCTTTGGTATCTTTGGCCTCTATTGCCAGATTGCCAATGACATTCTCGTAATGGAAATCATCCTGTTCTAGTACTTTGGATTTCAACCCCTTACTAAGCCCTTGAAGGTAGATCTATCAGGTGTCTTCTGCCATCTTGGATTGTATAATATCAGAAAACAATTGGTCTAGATCTTTAATGAAATGTGCAAATTTTGAGAGGAGAATGTACAAAAGTATGTATTTCATTTATAAGACTATACATCTAAGTGGAGAAAATTATGTGGTTTATCATATTTTTACAACTGTTTTTTACAAGAACAACCTATTTTTTGCTTGATACAATTTTTCACCTTTGCCACATAAGGGAAGATAACTGAAATAGGAGTCATGTTACCTCAATTTTTATTATTTTTATTTTCTGAAAGCACATTATAAGCACTATCTTCTCATATTTTATCTTAAAATTCTATCTTATAGTTTTCTTTATATCACACAAAATTGGGTTTTCCATGTATAATCTATACAGGGCTGCTCTATGAGGTAGGAATGCCCTTTACCGTCAGGCATCAAAGGGTCATTTTCAACTACCGTTAGCGTCAAAGTGGTTAAAATTTTACCGTGATTTGTCAAAATATCCTTATCGTGATTCGTCAGAGGTTCCAAATAATTATTGTTACCGTTATTTTTGGAAAAAATTCAATGTGATTCGTCAAAATCAGTTGATTTTTTTATCGTCTTAAAAAAGTGTACATTTTATCGTCATGCACCAACAATTACCATTAACGTCATTTTGCAAGATATTTTACTGTTATTCGTCATGAAGGTACCCCCCATTACGACTCTCCTCTATGACCCATTTTAAAAAAAAACATATTTAAAAAAAAGTTTGATAAACAACATTTTGGAAAATTATTAAAAAATTCTATCAATTTTAATTTAGACCCCCCCCCCATGAAATTTGGGTTAAAACCCTAATTTGGCATATTCAAGTATATAAAACAGTTCACTTCATATTGAACACATGTACTCAGTATCAAAATGATGTTACCACAAATTACCTCAAACCAAAGTTTTAACCTACCTTAAACAAAAACTTTTACCTGATATGGGAGAGACTGACTGAGGCACAGACTGGATACATAATGGACAGGAGACTATATGGAAAAAGCCACCGGATAGAGTGAAAGCTGTATTGCTATTGTTTCTAATAACTTGAACAACTTACCATTTCATCACCCTCTTGTAACACTGTCGCTACTGGATTAACATAACTACGTCCTGTAAAACCAGGGGTCTGTAGTCTACAGGAATACAGGGCACATTCATCATCAAGCAAGGCTTCTTGGTATCTCTCACTTGAAACAGCAATGATATTTCTCCTCATAGACAACCTTTTCTTTCTAGATGATAAATCCACAGGTGACATGAGTGTATTCGCTCTGAGAGACAGTGAGCCCACGTTTTGATTATCATTTAAATTAGGACTACAGACCCTTGTGAATGCTGATATAGGTGTAGGTTTTGGCTGTGGAGAGACTGGTCCAGCACCTGCGGAAATAGATGGTGAAAATGCTGCAGAATGATCATCTTCCTTTGGCCGTTTTACTGAGAGGTCAATTGCGGCTACCTGAGAAGTGCATGTTTTTATGTCATTATCACAGATTTTAGGGGTCAAGTTTATGTTCTGTTGGTCTTGTGAAGCTTCACTCAAAGCTAAGGGTGTCCATAATGGTGGCACAGAAGAAGTAGAGGATACATTAACATAACTAAATTCTGTTTTCACAGGAGTTGGGTGTTTGATTAATTTTTCATCCCTCTGTGAAATAGTTTTTGTTACATAAGGTGTAATGTCAAATTGTGTATCTATAGCAACCCTTGGCTGTCTTTTGCTAGGAGTCAAGGTCAAATCTTTACAAGGACTCCATGTTCTACTTGGTGACAATGTCTGACTAAATGCTGCTGATGAAGATGCAAAGATGGACAATGGTTGAGATACAATGGTCTGATTATCTTTAACTAATATCACATTATTGTTTAAAATATTCTGTGTACAGGACACCCTAAAGTTATCACTACTCCTCGTCACACCAATGTCCATATTAGTGGCAAAGTTATTATTGCTTTCAATGGCTGAT
Organism: Mytilus californianus; assembly: GCF_021869535.1. Lineage (NCBI taxonomy): Eukaryota > Metazoa > Mollusca > Bivalvia > Mytilida > Mytilidae > Mytilus > Mytilus californianus. The sequence continues at coordinate 127,007,738 of NW_026262668.1, forward strand.
GTCCTGTCATGTGACAATGAAGTGGAAGTCTGTTGTTGTTGTAGTTCTTCCTGAAGCTGTTTCTGAAGAAACTGTAACTGTTCCTGTTGCTCAGCAATAAGTTGTAGTTGCTGTAGAATGTTTAAATTTGTCTGTGAACCTTCGACCTCTTTGACATCCTGCAGTTTTTCTGTTTCCGCTTGTAGTTTATGCATGTGCACCTGAGATTCAACAATACTTTCATTTAACTCCACAATACTTTGACGTTTACGACTCTTTTTCACACGACCAACAAAATTATCAACACTTTCATTGTCAGATCTTGCATTTTGTGGTCCAGTCTGAGAATGAGGGTCCCTTCCTACATTATCTGAATCGTCACTTTCCTCCTTTTCCTCTGTGTGCATCGCCATTTCTTGTGGATAAGCTTCCTTTGACAAAAGAGTTTCACTTTTTACCTGCAAAAAAGACTTTTTTTTTAAACATAATTCTACTTAAAAAATTGAACAATGATTATTTCATAATATGTATTTCAGTCAGGGTTAAGGTTACAATACACCATTAGATTTTATGGGCGCAGCCATTTTATGAGCATAACATGGTATTCAGAATTAAGAGTATAGCTTATCCTGATTGGTTGATATGTGCGCCCGTTATTTTTTGTTATTAGAGACTTCGTGCATTCTGCATTATACCAAAGGCCAAATAAATTATTTTCCTTAGCCCTAACGGAACTGAGATGTCTTTTAAACGCTAGGATGAGACACGTATTTTTATGTGCAAAATTGATAGGCATGGGAGATAAGTACAAATTACGCTAAGAAAAGCAACGCGAACCTATATTTTTTGGACCAAAAAATACTGTCCTAATAACTTTTCTTTAATTCTAGCAAGGTTTCGTTTAAAAAATCAACTTTCTAAAGTCTGTATCTCGAAAAAGGCTATCATTGTCGCCTATGGGGAAATTAATTGTTTATTTCAATCTATACAGCGTCGACATTTCTTTATCATAGTGCTCAAAAAGTGTCAAAAACAGTAATTTTACTTGATATTTGATGTGAAATCGTATTTTTTGGTGACAAATGAATTATTGATTAACTAGTTTTTAAGCTATAGTCTGTTTCATATTTGTATTGCGTTTTACCTTAGAAACAAGGGTGGGTTCGACTTTTGAATTACTGTGGAGAGAATATGTCGTTTTCTGAACTTCTGCTGATTTGTTTGAAAAAAGCATGTACACGTCTAGAGTTTGGATATACAAATCGATTTTTAAACATGACAATCTCGATCCAAATGCTGTTATCGAAATTACCAAATTCAGTGAAAATGTACAGAAATGGCCCCCATTGAACATTGAAATGTTCACTCGAATGGCAGACTATAAAAATTAGAATAGGTATGACATTTTGTAGTTAACGAATAGTTTTCGATGTTTAAACACAAATATTTACACATTTTTCATATTTTGAAATGCTATAGTCTGTTTCAAAAATGTACTTTTATACGAAAATGGTTTCATTTAAAACTGTTGTTCAAAATTCACCGTAGTAGTTACATATTGGATCGGTTTTGGTATCAATATAATCAGTACTTGATGACATATAAAGAATCATTGGAGAAAGTGGACATTATCTTCAGGCCCTTTTTAGCAGTACCGCATTTACTAAAAAAATCAAAAATTTTTTTTTCACATTTTTTGACTGGGGTCACCTCTGATAAAAAATTGTGAAAATTCAGAGAGTAATGCCAGAACGTTTTGAAGATGATTTTTATGTGGCATATATATTTGTGCATCTAACGAACTATGAATTGCATGATTCTAGAAAGTATTAAATACCGTATAGGTTACAATACACCATTAGATTTTATGGGCGCAGCCATTTTATGAGCATAACATGGTATTCAGAATTAAGAGTATAGCTAATCCTGATTGGTTGATATGTGCGCCCGTTATTTTTTGTTATTAGAGACTTCGTGCATTCTGCATTATACCAAAGGCCAAATAAATTATTTTCCTTAGCCCTAACGGAACTGAGATGTCTTTTAAACGCTAGGATGAGACACGTATTTTTATGTGCAAAATTGATAGGCATGGGAGATTTTACGCTAAGAAAAGCAACGCGAACCTATATTTTTTGGACCAAAAAATACTGTCCTAATAACTTTTCTTTAATTCTAGCAAGGTTTCGTTTAAAAAATCAACTTTCTAAAGTCTGTATCTCGAAAAAGGCTATCATTGTCGCCTATGGGGAAATTAATTGTTTATTTCAATCTATAAACTACAGTACTAATAATGAATTCAAGCAAGTCATTTGAAATTAATTGATTGATATTATCAAGGATTCACTATACAAATCCTTGATATTATCAAGTTGCAAAAATTAATTGTTGAATACACTAAATCATAATAGTATTCAAAATTCACAGTATTGTATTTTAGTCAAGTCATAAACATTTTATGATGCAAACTATTAATATATTTTTTATTTCTTAAGGTATAAAGAAATCTGGATTTGATTTGATGTAAAAAAAAAAATAATAGTGCATATATCTTCTTCATTTTTCATACTTTAAAATTTTGAAAACATTACTTCAACAGTGATTTGAAACCTTTTAACAATTTTTTTTTATCAAAGAATAAATGCTTTAATGTTAATGTTTTACCTTTTAAGAAATTTGCAATGTTAACAAATCCACCAATCAAATCTGACATAAAACAATAACAACCAATCATAAAACATCTAAAACATCTGCAATTGGATTGGTCTGTACAGGTAATTCATAAATATGAATGAAAGGTACAGGATTTTTCTCAAACATTTTTAACTGATATGTTTAAATAACTTTATATTAGAAAGCATGGAATGTTGGCCATGGTAACCTGCTTTTGCCTAAATGATGACTTTCCCCGAGATGCATATCTACACAGTTTAGATGATCATAATACTTAAAGTTACTGAGATATGAAATCATACTGAAACTTAACCAAAGTTAATGAGAAATGAACTGTGGGTCAGGGCAACCTACTTCCATTTTAATCTGAAAAGCAACTTGTGTCCTACCTGAGCTACCTTATTAAAAGTTTGTCAATCAATTTTTAAAGTCAAAGGTTTGAAATATAATGTTCCCATCGGATACAATATTACCTATGGGGAATGTCCCAAACTTAATCCACATGATTTTTAATCACCAAAAAACAAAAATATGACAGATAAAGATTCATTTTTCTATAAAAGTCTCACCACTTGTATAAGATAAAACATTCAAAAACATATATCAAACATAGTGTATATTAAAACTTACAGTAAAATATCATTAGCTTAAATACTAAAACATATACAAGTGCCATTCTATTAAGAATTATGAGACTATCAAATGAATAATAAACTGTTAACACAGAGATATGTCTCGCCTTTTTGTTATTTTGATAATGCAAATGTTGAAATTAAAAAAGCAATACTTTAACATGTAAGTTATGCAAATATTCAAAGTCAATGAACCATGACTGAAGGTACAGGGCTAAACAATCTCCATGGAAATGAGATGTGCCAATGCTAATACAACTGCAAACCAAATACCACTGACTTTTCATAAGTCATTCCCTTTAAACAAACCTAAACACAAACATTAACTTGTAAACTATGTAAAAGTTTCAAAGTCAATGAACCATAATTAGGGGGTGGGGTTATATAATCTCTAAGGAAATGAAACTTGCAAATGCCAATACATTTGCATACCGAATATCATTGACTTAACATTAGTGGTTCATCTTAAACTGACTTAATCACAAACTAATACATGTAAACTAAGTAAAAGTTTCAAAGTCAATAGACCATGACTGAGGGGTAAGGACCAAATATTCTCCATGGAAATGAGATGTGCTAATGCTTATACAACTGCATACCAAATATCATTGACCTACCACTAGTGGTTCCCCATAAACTGACCTAATCACAAACTAATACATGAAAACTAAGCAAAGTTTCAAAGTCAATAGACCTTGACTGAGGGGGCAGGGCCAAATAATCTCCATGGTAATGAGATGTGCCAATGCTAATATAACTGCATACCAAATATCATTGACCTACCACTAGTGGTTCACCATGAACTAGACCTAATCACAAACTAATACATTGTTGACGCCGCCGGAAACAGCATATCTATGTCTCGCTTTTTGACTCCGTCAAGACGAGACAAAAACTATATATTTAAATATATCTATATTTAAGATTTAAATTACATCATCAGCTATATATAAATAAGAAATTTGTTCTTCCACATAAAATATTAAAGCAAGTTTTAGCAACTACTTGACAAAGTTCTTCATTTCTGAATAAAAATACAAACTTTTTGTCATTAGACAAGTTAAAATTTATCAATATATTTAACTGCTTCACTATACAATATATTTTGAAATCTGCATATAAAGGACATAGAGTAAATACATGCTTCTCATCTTCAATTTCATTTTTACACACAAAACATGATCTTTCATTATTGGTTTATTCTCATATTGTCCTGTTTCTATTTAAAGTGGTGCAACGCCATATCTAAATTTCATAGACATATTTTGTTTTAAATATAACTCTGTACAACATTGTGATTTATATAGCTTATAAGTACAAAGCTTGTTACCATTACTCTGTGACAAAATTCTTGTTTGCCATTTTTCAATATATTTATCAAATAAAATATCTTCAAGTTGTAAAATAGTTTTCTTATGAAGCCATTAAGACTAGCATAAAATTCAAAATTACAATCTTTAAGTTTTTTCATGACTCTATTACACCAGTTCATCTGATTATTTACAGCATTTTTATGTGACCATTTGTGACACAGTAATTAACAACTTTCAGTTATTTCCCATAAACAATTTTAGTTAATTCAAAAAGGTTAATACTTACATGTATTCTAAAGATTTTATTATTTATTTAATCAAAATACTTTTCTATTTTATTTCAACAACACGTTTTATGTTATCATGTTTATCGGAATTCAACACTCGACTAGAATTGCAAAACATTACCGGAAAAAAACATCTAACTCAATACACATTTATCGGTATTATTCTTCGTTGAATTCTTCCATTATTGTATTGCTGTGTCCCACGAAAACCATGGAAATTGGTATACAGGAATAAAAATTAATCCACAGTATGTCTGCCAATATTCACCAGAGTTCATATGAAGTGGATATACATTGTAAGCAATTAAAGGTCACCATACGGCCCTCAACAATGAGAAAAAAACGATACCGTTGTGGCAATAAAACGCCATGATATGAAAAAGTCAAACAATTCAAACAAGAAAACTAACTGCCAAATTTATGAAAAACAAATATGACAGACTGTGAGACATGAACCAACAACAACCACTAAACTACAGGCTCCTCACTTTGGACAGGCACATAAAGGATGCAATTGACTTTACTCAAAAGATCAGAACGAAGCACACAAGAACCAACATAAAAGCACTAGACATAAAGCACTGATATAAGAGTACTCACAGATACTGAAAGCTAGTTCAAAGCTAATTCATGTTCTTGAAGACTAAAGTATCAATCACTATACATCCAACAGATTTAGTGTAAAGATGTCATAAACGGTCAGAGAGAAGCATGACCTTGTGCAGTGCCAAAATATAAGTAAACAGTATCAACAAGATGTAGGGATCATGAAATCTCATAACTGTATATATATAGCAATATATATTTAGTTATGTTTTAATTTAAAGTTCGATGTCATGATCATATTACTTATAGATACTAAAATATGAACTCATAAAACATGAAACTAAGCCAGTTAATGGTGAGTAAAATTAGTTCACATATAAAGGATGCAATTGACTTTACTCAAAAGATCAGAACGAAGCACACAAGAACCAACATAAAAGCACTAGACATAAAGCACTGATATAAGAGTACTCACAGATACTGAAAGCTAGTTCAAAGCTAATTCATGTTCTTGAAGACTAAAGTATCAATCACTATACATCCAACAGATTTAGTGTAAAGATGTCATAAACGGTCAGAGAGAAGCATGACCTTGTGCAGTGCCAAAATATAAGTAAACAGTATCAACAAGATGTAGGGATCATGAAATCTCATAACTGTATATATATAGCAATATATATTTAGTTATGTTTTAATTTAAAGTTCGATGTCATGATCATATTACTTATAGATACTTAAATATGAACTCATAAAACATGAAACTAAGCCAGTTAATGGTGAGTAAAATTAGGTCACAGTGACCTACTTTTGCCTTGATATGTTCACCTACTCCCCGTAATGTACATGTACATTTAAACAAGTTAAGATGATTCTATTACTAGTTAACTTGAACCTTAAAGTTAACCAACATCAACTTTGACATAAACCTTAACCTAAGTCAGTGAACTATAAAATATGGGTCACATGACCTTGCTACACAATGTTTTGCTCCCTTTTATGTAACTATACATAAAGTTACTGAAAGATTATTGGCCTTCTAGTTACTGAGATATGGCTGTTGACGTGGACATGCACTCGTACAAGGACACTGAGAGTACTCATATTATTATTCCTCAACTCTTAGACCACATAAGAAGGGTACTAAGCTATACTAAAAAAAGACCTATCAGAAATTGTTTTTTTTCTCCATACCATCGTAGTATTAATTGACTAAAGTAAAAAATATCAAAATAATATTATTCGTTACTTGTTGGACATATTTAAACAAACCTCTAGGTATTTCAGTCAGTTACTACATAATACTTCTGATAAATGGTGTCAAAGAAAACCATGACTATAAACAAAGAAAACCATGACTATAAACAAAGAAAAAAAAAAGGCGATACATTCCAAGAAAAACTGTACTTGATTACATTTTTGACATGAAAAAGCCATACAGTGCCAGGTACAGAGGCCAACTTATTAAGACAGTTTGAGTATCGATGAACATTAACGAAGTTAAAAGATGTTCAGAACTGGCACCTCAACAAAGACCTGCAGAAATAAAGTAAATGTTTTATTAATACAGATATTAATTGAACTACCAAAAAAATGGTGATTCAGTGATCTCCCCCAGACATACAAGCATTCAAACGATGCAGATTATTATTTCTGGCAAACAAGTGGCACCAAGAGAGTATCACATACACATATTCCAGACAATCCAAGTCAAGACTTGTCACCGGAAACTTCCCCAAACAAAGAAAAACCATTTGACTGTGTTAATGTAGTATAGTTATTAAAACAACTAGTCAAGCAAATTTACTATCATGCATTTAATTAAGAAGCATTAAACTTTTTTTCCAGACAAGATTTTTTTTTGTTTTCATGCCAAATGTAGTCATTTATGATCTTTCATTATCAGTCGATTACAAGAGGTAATAAAAACAACCACTATTTTGTTTGTGAAGCACTGCCAAATAGAAGGGTTTTTTTTTACACAACGATCTTTGACTACTTCAAAAATAGCAAAAACAAGTGCTAATAATTTACAGGAGATTAAAAAAAATGTGTGAAATTTGGCAACATTTTTTTCTTTTCATGCAGGAACAAAGTAAAATTGTGATAAAATATAAATATATATACATGAACACATAAGTCCCATGTATACTTATATAACTGGAAAGACTCATCAGATTTTGCAAAGTTTTAAAGTCTAAAATAAAGTTTTATCTGATAAACTTTACGACCATTTACAAAATCAGAACCATGAACTCTTTAACTTGGGTATTATATGGAATTCTATTACTAAAAAGCACTATAACATTTATAAAGAAAAGTTTGTAAGCATATTTGTAAATGTTCGAATGCTCAACTTAAAATTTATATAAAGGAGAGTTCAATACAAAAAGTTATTGAGAGAGCAGTAATGAGACCTATAAATACCTTATTGTATTGTATGACTGTTATGTTAAAATTGTTTTTTCTTTATCACTTTCAACAATTGTTAACAGACAAATCATTTCTTACTTTAATTTCTTTCTTAATATTCTGTTATAACTTAATACAACACAAATTATAAATCATTTTTATTAAGTATCAATGTCAACCTCACAAGTGTTTTTAATTTTCTCTTGTAACTCAAGTTATAAAACATCATCATAATATGTTCATTTTGTTCCAAAGTACAATTTTATTGCTTTCATTTATGTACTTTATGTTTGAAAAATCTTCTAAGTTGTTTTTCCAGATCATAAGATCAAAATAATATACTTTATTTCAAAACTGCATGCCAATGAACTGAATGTTTGTAAACAGCAGCATAGTCTTAATCTAGAGCAATATTTTATTTAGCATCATGGATGTTGTATTTGAACAGGAATACCTGAAGGACTTTCTTAAAGGCTTACCTCCTCCTACTTGAAGGACTTTCTTAAAGGCTTACCTCCTCCTACTTGAAGGACTTTCTTAAAGGCCCACCTCCTCTTACCTGAAGGACTTTCTTAAAGGCACACTTCCTCCTACCTGAAGGACTTTCTTAAAGGTCCACCTCCTCCTACCTGAAGGACTTTCTTAAAGGCCCACCTCCTCCTACCTGAAGGACTTTCTTAAAGGCCTACCTCCTCCTACCTGAAGGACTTTCTTAAAAAAAAAAACCTCCTCCTACCTGAAGGACTTTCTTAAAGGCCCACCTCCTCCTACCTGAAGGACTTTCTTAAAGGCCCACCTCCTCCTACCTGAAGGACTTTCTTAAAGGCCCACCTCCTCCTACCTGAAGGACTTTCTTTAAGGCCCTCCTCCTCCTCCTACCTGAAGGACTTTCTTAAAGGCCCACCTTCTCCTACCTGAAGGACTTTTTTAAAGGCCCACCTCCTCCTACCTGAAGGACTTTCTTAAAGGCCCACCTCCTCCTACCTGAAGGACTTTCTTAAAGGTCCACCTCCTCCTTTTAAGTTGAGGTTCTGACATATTGCTCAATCTTTAGTTTTCTGTGGTTTCTTCTTTTTCTTTTGGCTGAGGTGTTATATTTCATTGCCTTCTTGGTATTACCCCGCTTTTTATGTTTACCTAAATTCCAGATGTCTCAGGGGTAAATATTTGATAACAAGATAAATGCCACCTCAAAGTGACCAAAGTGGCCAAAGTACAATTTGAGCTTAGAACTATAGGTTACAGACATACATTATTATCTATTTGTGTGGAGTACTTATTTATGCTTCATTTTTAAAAATCTTTGCTAAGAATTAAATGATAAAATTCCATCCCCCCAGATATAATTAAGAACAACATCATCATACATCAAGAAAGGTTTGTTGTATTATTTCTTGATGTTCATGTCACCAAATTGTAAGAAGTAATTTTTCCCCCTGGAAAAAGCACCAATTGGGAGATCATGTATTAGTATTAAATGTTTAAATCCTATTCATATATGTCAAATAGAAGAAAATAATATTTTCCCGTGTTTCGATCAGTATAGTGGGAAAATGTTGTATTCTCGGTATGGAATTGTTAATTTTCGGTAGGCCGATGTAAATTTATCCAATCAGGGGGCTGAGTTGTGGTCATATATAAGGTGTTTTTGTGTGGTAGCTTCACTTTCTAGCCGTCGTATTGACCGAGTAAACTCCATTATTTTAAATGATGTTTATCTATCTATTGTTAGACAAATATTTTGGTTTTTCGTAAACTGTTTGAACCGACGAGGTCCGACGTCATTATCCTGAGATAGGCTCGAGCATTGATTCAGATACAGCTTTCCTTAATACGGTTTTTCCCGGTCGGCCTTGGCTATCAATGAGGGGTATTTTATTAAACGTACAGCTTCCAATATTTTGCTGTGTTTTGTACATAATGATATGATTGGTGAATGAAAATGCCAACTGATTACTGATTTAAATGTTTTATTTGATATGTCACGATTATATATTATATTATATTATATACAATTATATCTGGCGTCCATCACGTACGACGGGCTGTCGGCAAATGTGAATTTGCGTTTGAGTTTTATTTTTCTGCCATGCGTACAAAAAGGTGTTGTTGGTGTGATGTCAGTGGCAGAAAAGGGTGTCATTTGTGTGTGTGTCGTCTGTAGTATAGAGAATACTAATAATATACCAGGATTAAATACTTACTGTTGTCTTAACTAAATTTACTCATCAATCATTCTTAATAAATTCATGAACTTTATATGAACAGTTGATGAACTACAAGTGGACAAACAATGTTCATGAACTTAATCACTAAAGAACAGTTCATGAACACAATAATCCATAAATAATTTGGGAATGTGTCCATGGGACACAGATGATGCCCCCGCTTGCATATCATATAAAGTTATACATGTTATAAAGGGACATAACTGAAGAACAGTAAAAGTGACGCTACCCAAATTTGTACTTTATCTGAGTTTTGTGGTAATAAGCTATGTGTATAAGTTTCATAACATTTGGGTGAGGCAAACTCAAGTTAGAGAACGGAAATCAACTTTGGGACGTACGGACAAGGGTAAAACTTAATCCCCCCTCCGCTACGGCTGGGGCATAAACATTTTATTTATATAATGAATAATATAACTACCGGGTATTGAGTAAAAGAATTTTTATGAACAAAAAGAGTTCAACAACACTTTCTGTCCATGAATAATTCATCATTCACTGGCTCATGAACATTCTTGTCCATTTGCTGTTTATGAATAGTTCATTAACAGTTCATGAATCTTTTATGAATGGTTCATAAATTGTGTTCATGAATTATTCATTATCATTCATGAACAATTCATCAACATTTTACAGGCAGGAGGACATATTTTTATATGCTGCTCACTATATTATAAAATTTTATCTGTTTAATTTAAATTTTACTGACAGAATTGTTTTCTTAGAAATTCAATTGCTTAAACTGTCTCTAATTTTTACATATAAACTGTTAAACATACAACATCATAATGTACTATACAATAGCATGTTTGTATCCATTTAAAAAATTCATTTTTAAAGCATCAATAAGGCAATCCTCTCAGAGAAAACACATGCAATTACATTATAACAAATGTATCAATGCTTTTTCAGCAGGGTTTTTTCCCAGAACAAAATTAAATAAAAACATCAAATATATATGCATTGATCCTGATTAGTGATAGATAAATAACTATTCTGTGATGATAAAGGAAAAGTTGTAGTAAATAAAATAACATGCATACTTCAACATAAGATGCCTTCATTGATAAAGGAAAAATCAATGTCAACCTTGGAGGATCTGAGTCATCTGTTGATATCAAACAATGCTTAAGGGAATACCAAAATCTATAGGGTATAAAGGTAATCAGAGAAAAAAAATCTGGTTATACCCTATTAACAAGTGCATCCATGTTGGTTTATGGATTGAAATATCATTTACAAAATCATAGGGCCAGCGATGTCAGATTGGTTTGAATTGGTTTTGTGCCTTCAGAGGAAAAATAGACATGCACCAATTGATGGAAGTCGTGAAAATGTTCCCCCAAAATTTCTTTCACATATTTTATAGAAAAAACTAAGTTCCAACCCATTCTGAAAAATTTAATTACCATCCCTGTCAAATTCAAAAATGCATTTTAAATGAAGGCATCAATTTTCAATTAAAATCAACAAAACCTTAGTTTTATCAGTTGGTTGATGGGTAACTTTGTTTAATTAATTGATTGATGGGTAACTTTGTTTTATTAATTGGTTGATGTGTAACTTTGTGTTATTAATTGGTTGATGGGTAACTTTGTGATAATAGTTGGTTTTATTAGTAGGTTGATGGGTAACTGTGTTTTATTAGTAGGTTGATGGGTAACTTTGTGTTATATTTTCAAATTCTTAGGCCTGTGATTATTGTGACCTTGAAAGCTGGGGCGACCTACATTTGCGCACAGAAATGGTTTTATGTTTGTGCCAAACCTGTAAATCAAAGTAATCAAAGAAGTCTTTAATTTTTGTTGAACTGAATTTTGTCATTGTCTGTGTTTTACAAGCTAGGATATTACTAAAGCGTATTTTAGCATACTTTCAAGATTGTGCAATTTTCCCCCCTAATCAAAACTAACATTCACAATCAGTTCTTAAAGGGATAGTAGCTACGATTTTGACAAAATTATGACCAAGTTTTAAAGCTGCTAAAATCAAAGATATGTACTTTAAATTAACAATAAGATCGAAGGAATGTTTATATAAAGTACAGAAGTGTTAATAATTGATAATTAATATCGTGTAGCGTGCCTTTTCATCTCATTAATTATGCATCGGGTTTACTTCCCGAACTTTGCCGACACAGCGAGTGAGATGACCAAGATATAAATAAATATGAACATGTGCTTTTGTTTTCTTACGTATTTGACAATTTCTTTAGATTAAACGTACACATTTGAAACCATTTATCAAATTATGTAAACAACAAAATATACCAAATGCCTGCATATTATTCGAACCCAAGGTTCTCCAACAATGGCGATATTATACACTTGTTTTATATTTGTATGACAAAACAATGCCGATAACGTATACACGTGTTTGTGAATTGAATTGGGGCCTTCATGAAGGGTACACCGGAAGAATAAAATTAAATTGTAAGAAGTTGATTTTGAATGTCTTCTAAGTTGTGAGATCACTGCTCTTAAATTTATAAAGATATTTTGGACAATAATGATTTGAACACGTCGCGATTTATTTTCATGTGATCTGGATTCGAAAAGTTCAGGAATGTTTTTTTACATTTCGCAAACCGTCGTAATGTCGACTGCTTATATAATGACTTTATCTGCATGTCAGATGTTTCTAAATGGTTATAATGACTGATCTCATCGCCGTTATTTATTTTCAATTTACAATAACTTGTCTGCACCTCTTTACTGTTTCTTTTTCTCGCAGAAACTGTAAACACATGTTCCATTTCCGCGATAACATTCCTCTATTCGACATTTTCCCTTCGAGGGACAACTTGCGATTGCACATTGGGAACTGCGGAGTTAAGGTCAACATAGGTCATATGAATAAGGGTTGGCTTAACATCGAATTTTTGGCTATAGACAAAAATTAAATTCAGGTGTAAAACGTTAAAAAGCTTCTAAATGCTAATTGGAAAGTAAACAGTGAAGGTTTTATTCATTCTAAATAAACCTTTTGTACAAAATCCGGCATATAGATTAGAAAAATAAATTTAATGAAAATCGTAGCTACTATCCGTTTAACTGATATTCACCTATTTTCTTGGTTCATCTCCTGGAAATGTCTCCATTTTTTTTAAATTGCCCACTCTGTATCTACACATAAAGAATATCCTAACATCTATGTTGTTAAAAATACCCTTTATTTGTCTCAGAGATCTTGAAAAGATTTTCACCTTGTCATTTCGCTTTATTTTTTTTTTCAAATTTAATCTATTTTGTTTTATTTAAGAAACCATGATTGTTTCAATTACTTATTTTTACAGAAAATTTAATTTATCCGTAAAAATTGGAAATTTTTTCGCACAAACATAGGACAAATTCATGCAAACATAATGTGTAGGAGAACTGACATGTCAGGGGGACCCTGCTTTCCAATTTGTGTGTAAGCACAGACATAAATACTGTAAATTCATAAATTAATGTGTGCATTTATTATTGTGAATTACTGATTACTGGTAACAATGCAAGATCTAATTAATGGGATTTCAAAAATTTTGAGTAGGAATTATGAATTCAAGTTTTCATTATTGCAAATCTGATACTACCACATTTTTCACATAAAAATAAAACATGGCAATATTTCTAAATTTACAATAATTGATACTGATAAGCAATACATTTCATGGGGTATCAATTATTGAAAATTTTGACATAGGGAAATATTTCAGGATACATTCTGTGTGAATATCAAGTTTTGATAAAATCTGAGCACTATGGTAATTTTTCTATATTTGGCAGCCATTTTAAAATTGTGGCCAATAAATATTTTTTGACACAAGGTCAATTTGGATTTGGTTGTTTTTCTAAACCATTTTTGCTTTGTAAAATCAAAATTGATGCCTTTCTATGTGTCTAATAGGTCTGCTTTTATTACAAAAGTTCTAAATTTCCCTATTACAGAATCTAATTAATTCTATATGTCATGCTCTGACATTAAATTAAATTGAGCAGGCATAAGCTGTTTCTCCAAATTTGTGATTTTATAACCAAAATTAAGTTTTTTCCACCTTTTTTTCCCAATTTAAAAAAAAATAAATTTTGTCACAGGGGAATCAATTTGTTATAGGTTTTAATCATATTTTTTTCACTTTGAAATGCTAGCACAAAAAGAATTGCTTCACAAAATTTGTGTTTTTCAACAAAAACTCTATTTTTACTGCAAATTTAACACCAGGGAATCAATTTGGAATGGCCTTCTATACCTTTATATCAATTATTGTTGTAAACCAAAAAAGAAAGATATTTCTCAAAGTTTGTGATTTTTAAAACAAAAACCAAGTTTTTACCACAATTTATATCCAATTTCACAAAAATCAATTTTTGTAATCAGGATTCAACACTTCAATTTGGAATAGGTTTTATACATTTATTTTAATTTTCGCTAAAATTCCAGCAGGAAGGACGTGTCTCACAATTTGGGATTTTTTTTAACAATAATTAATTTTTCACAAAAATTTAGAGGCCATTTTCAGAAAAAAATTATATGATCGCAAATGCTTTTTATATGAACAACAACTGTGTAAAATTTCATTTGTGTCCAACCAATAGGTTGGAAGTTTTTGTGTTAAGAATGTATTCTTTTGACGTTACAGTCTCGTTGAAATCTCGTTCTGGAATTATTTCTAAAACATGTGATACAAGTGGAAAATATCAATGAATTTAAAAAATGTTATAATCAAACTTAACTCTGTGAAAGAATTGTGTATTTACAATGAGTAGTTTTTGAGTAATCAATTTTTCAAATTTTATTACCAATCAAGTCAAGTCTTTTTAGCCAAAATTTTGAGAAAATGGGTGAGGGATACAAGAAATGATTTTACCAGAAACATGTACATCCCATACCACTTTTTCTTTTCAAATTTCTTTGATATGTATTTTTTCAATCATTTATAACAAAGAAGTTAAAATAATATGCATTTTGTTCTTAAAACAGAGAAAAATCACAAATTTACAATATTGACAGCATGGTTAATTTGACACAAAAAAGCATCAAAATATGATAAAACTTTCTTATATTAACACCTACATGTACCTATAGTTTTTTTTAAGTTAAATTTATTCAGATTTTATTGAAAGTATGAAAAAAAGTTTAATTGTGGAACTGTGATTTTTTTCACGATAAAAGCCCCAAAATAGGTAAAAATTGTTGAAAAATGGGAAAATCGTCAAAATTGGGTACTTTCAAAGGGCCGTAGCCAAAAAAGAAGTGCACCACCATATGATTTTTTCTTCACCAATTATTTTTTTACAGTCATATAAACCCAAAAATCAGGTTAAGAAAAAAAGTTTAATTCTAGAAATTTTTGGCTCCTCAGAGGTGTACATCCTTAACAAAATTGTTGATGGTCAGACAAACAGAGTGACAAACTAGAGGACACTGATGGGATCCATCACAAAGGTCCCCTCAAGTCAAAAAGAAACTGTGAAGAAATCAGGGTTATTCCATGTAAAATTGTAAATACAACTTAACATATTGGAGGCTGAAATTTTACTGATTCACCACAAATTCTTGTACTAAATCATTAAATGTCGCTCCTAAGGTTTTAAAATTAAGAGAGTGGGAATGATTTTTGTACATATGCACAGGGGTGCAAAATCTACCTAATTCTTTGCAAGATAAATTTAGAAATATATTTTTACTATAAAGATCTTAAGGTAAGTGACCAAAACATTTAGCATTCAGAGCTTGTATAACATAAAAGCCTGTTGTCACTATCAAAAGTTTTCTTGTCCAAGTTTTCTTGGTCTAAATTTTGATGGATTTTTTTATAGTGACAACAGTCAAAAAAGACTTTGACCAAAAACTTAGACAGACTTTTCTTGAAACTTGGATGGACTTGGATGGGAACTATCCAATCACAGTGAAGTTTTTTTCTTTGACCAAGTTTTTGATGAAAAACTTTGATAGTAAACTGATGACTTGGACGAAGTTTACCTGGTCAAAGAAAACTTAGAACAAGTTAACTTTGATAGTCATGATAGTGACAACCCTGCTTAAAAAAAAAGTTCAAATATAAAATCCTCAACCATGAAATTTTGACTTGTTTAATATGTGTACTTACATAGTATTTATGGGTTGATTTACATATGACAATAGATAATAAGTACCAAATCAAATCATTTCAGAGTTATAAAAGCAAGTTCAAAAGTATGATATAACTCTGAAATTATTTGAAATTGTACTACTTATTTATTGTGATATGTTTGATGCTGATAAAGATTTGACGTTTCAAACACTCTAATACAGGTATCAGCTGCTGCACCTTCAATAAACCTTTAGGTTGCACTTTGTAAATACAGCTGTTTCTCAAACCACGCCTCTTTTGGGGAGATATAGAATATTCATAGATAATTAATTTTGTTTACATACTGGTTCCCAGTTATGATCTCTAGGTTTCATCTCATAGAGACATAAGTTGGGAATGTTACCAGTAAATATACATATGCATATTGTTTATATTGAAATCTGTGGTAATACTACAGTCAAGGTAGGGATAGTTAAGAAATTTAGTGTTAGTTTAAACTCTTAGAAGTTCGGGGCATATAAACGTTGAAAATATGCCGCACAGCCCTATATTTTGACCTTTGAAAAAAATTGTAGTGCATATGAACTTTCCATTCTAGGATATGATTTTTTTCAAAACTTCATAGTAAAAGAGGTACAGTTTTAGCCATAAAAGGAGTTCCTATGGGAAATTGCATTGTCAATATTTACAGAAATGCAACCTATATTGGGTGAAAAAAGAGAACATACAGAATTTAACCAAATTTGGTTTATCTCACAGATTTTAAAGAAATTAACTCAAATATGAAGTTTTATAAATATTTCATGAAGATTGAGAAAATCCTGGGCCTTAACTATGATGACTCAGCATAAATTCACAGTTTACAGTATGCATAGTTTACTTAAAGCCCTGAATGCATAATAAATTCATAATATATGCATATTTGTAAGATAAATTGTTTAGAAGTGCTTATATTTACTCTTCGCAGTCATTGAAACTCATAGATCCTTCCTGAATAGTATTGGTTGGGTGTTTTTGTCCTGTCGATAACCCAAAAGTAAGCCGTATATAACGCCTAAATCTGCATTTTTGTCACCGCGGCATAAAAATTACAAGCTAGAAATACAAAAATATCTCAACAAAACTTACAATAGTGTGTTCTATCCTGAATATGTACTGAATATTCCATATTGCTAGAAACAGCAGAATAATTTATGAAATTTGAGGCCCCAGGGGCAAAAAACAGAGAAAATTGCCTACCCCCTGGGTCATAAAACAAATAATTTAACTTGTGAATGCTATGAATTTATGATTTTAAAGGTCTTTATATAGAAACAATAACTGTGCTTGGTAGTTATGCAAAAATCAGATGTTAGCAGTCATTTCCATAAAATTTTAAGTGAATTTATACATTAGACTGGTATCTGCATACATACAACTATTGCAAATATGGCTTTGTTTTAACACTTCTAGCTAATATATTAGCTAAATTATGTCAGATATATGATAAGAGATGATACTGTTGTGACAAGAATTCTAAACTGACCATTTGAGGCAGAAATTGTGAACTTTCATTGACAAATAGGCATACAGTAAAATGTGGACAAGAGACACAGGCAGGATTGGATACTTTATATAATCTTGAATGTTGGAATGATTGACTGCTAAACATTACAATTACAGTATTCTGAAATGCTTTCAATATGTTATCAGAACAGTTTTAAACAGGTTCTAGGCATTTCATGTCAGAAAACATGCAAATAGGATAAGCTGGCAATAATTAAAGTCTTGTTTTCAAATTCTTTAAAAAATTGAAACAGGGGAGGTGGTATAAAATGTACAGTAAAAGAAAACTTAGAGTTTATGCAGTGATTTCTTTCAGGTTATAATTCTGATAAATAAGTATTAATGTGAGAAAAAGTGTTTTTAGAGAGTTTTCTATTGGAATAAATGTTTGTATAGGTTGCACTTTGTAAATACAGCTGTTTCTCAAACCACGCCTCTTTTGGGGAGATATAGAATATTCATAGATAATTAATTTTGTTTACATACTGGTTCCCAGTTATGATCTCTAGGTTTCATCTCATAGAGACATAAGTTGGGAATGTTACCAGTAAATATACATATGCATATTGTTTATATTGAAATCTGTGGTAATACTACAGTCAAGGTAGGGATAGTTAAGAAATTTAGTGTTAGTTTAAACTCTTAGAAGTTCGGGGCATATAAACGTTGAAAATATGCCGCACAGCCCTATATTTTGACCTTTGAAAAAAATTGTAGTGCATATGAACTTTCCATTCTAGGATATGATTTTTTTCAAAACTTCATAGTAAAAGAGGTACAGTTTTAGCCATAAAAGGAGTTCCTATGGGAAATTGCATTGTCAATATTTACAGAAATGCAACCTATATTGGGTGAAAAAAGAGAACATACAGAATTTAACCAAATTTGGTTTATCTCACAGATTTTAAAGAAATTAACTCAAATATGAAGTTTTATAAATATTTCATGAAGATTGAGAAAATCCTGGGCCTTAACTATGATGACTCAGCATAAATTCACAGTTTACAGTATGCATAGTTTACTTAAAGCCCTGAATGCATAATAAATTCATAATATATGCATATTTGTAAGATAAATTGTTTAGAAGTGCTTATATTTACTCTTCGCAGTCATTGAAACTCATAGATCCTTCCTGAATAGTATTGGTTGGGTGTTTTTGTCCTGTCGATAACCCAAAAGTAAGCCGTATATAACGCCTAAATCTGCATTTTTGTCACCGCGGCATAAAAATTACAAGCTAGAAATACAAAAATATCTCAACAAAACTTACAATAGTGTGTTCTATCCTGAATATGTACTGAATATTCCATATTGCTAGAAACAGCAGAATAATTTATGAAATTTGAGGCCCCAGGGGCAAAAAACAGAGAAAATTGCCTACCCCCTGGGTCATAAAACAAATAATTTAACTTGTGAATGCTATGAATTTATGATTTTAAAGGTCTTTATATAGAAACAATAACTGTGCTTGGTAGTTATGCAAAAATCAGATGTTAGCAGTCATTTCCATAAAATTTTAAGTGAATTTATACATTAGACTGGTATCTGCATACATACAACTATTGCAAATATGGCTTTGTTTTAACACTTCTAGCTAATATATTAGCTAAATTATGTCAGATATATGATAAGAGATGATACTGTTGTGACAAGAATTCTAAACTGACCATTTGAGGCAGAAATTGTGAACTTTCATTGACAAATAGGCATACAGTAAAATGTGGACAAGAGACACAGGCAGGATTGGATACTTTATATAATCTTGAATGTTGGAATGATTGACTGCTAAACATTACAATTACAGTATTCTGAAATGCTTTCAATATGTTATCAGAACAGTTTTAAACAGGTTCTAGGCATTTCATGTCAGAAAACATGCAAATAGGATAAGCTGGCAATAATTAAAGTCTTGTTTTCAAATTCTTTAAAAAATTGAAACAGGGGAGGTGGTATAAAATGTACAGTAAAAGAAAACTTAGAGTTTATGCAGTGATTTCTTTCAGGTTATAATTCTGATAAATAAGTATTAATGTGAGAAAAAGTGTTTTTAGAGAGTTTTCTATTGGAATAAATGTTTGTATAGGTTGCACTTTGTAAATACAGCTGTTTCTCAAACCACGCCTCTTTTGGGGAGATATAGAATATTCATAGATAATTAATTTTGTTTACATACTGGTTCCCAGTTATGATCTCTAGGTTTCATCTCATAGAGACATAAGTTGGGAATGTTACCAGTAAATATACATATGCATATTGTTTATATTGAAATCTGTGGTAATACTACAGTCAAGGTAGGGATAGTTAAGAAATTTAGTGTTAGTTTAAACTCTTAGAAGTTCGGGGCATATAAACGTTGAAAATATGCCGCACAGCCCTATATTTTGACCTTTGAAAAAAATTGTAGTGCATATGAACTTTCCATTCTAGGATATGATTTTTTTCAAAACTTCATAGTAAAAGAGGTACAGTTTTAGCCATAAAAGGAGTTCCTATGGGAAATTGCATTGTCAATATTTACAGAAATGCAACCTTTACACACTTTTCTGATATATAAAAGTGTTGAGCACTTTAGTATAGTTAAACTTGAAGATTATGGTTTTAGAAACTAAACTTGAAAGCCAAAAAATGAAGAAATATAATATACATTTTTGTAATACCTAATAAAGTGAAAGCAGTTTTGCAAACAAGGCTTATCAACTTTTTTGTGCTTTTTATAATCTTTTTTTTAACATACATATAAATTCAAAATGTGTCATTTATAGAAACTAATTTAAAAAGTTGTTGAAAATATAAAAAAATCAAAGCACGAAAGCGCTGTAAAGGCAGTTAATTACAGGTTGTGTGTATTTTAAGTCCAGTTATATCATTATCTTGCATAGTACAGTGTACTTATCAGAGGTGGCTTTCAGTATTTAAGATTTAGAGTTCTCTAATGATATTGAATAAGTTTTATGAATGTCATATTCTGAGCACTATATGAAGGCGATTGTTCTCACTTGTTTATGAACTAGTGCATTATGTCCAGTTTGTACCTTTTTTATCTATGTTTATAGTCAAATTAGTTATCAAAGGTACCAGGAATATAATTTAATACGCCAGACGTGTGTTTCGTCTACATAAGACTCATCAGTGACGTTCAGATCAAAATAGTAACAAAGCCAAACAAGTACAAAGTTGAAGAGCATTGAGGACCCAAAATTCCAAAAAGTTGTGCCAAATACGGCTAAGGAAATCTATTCCTTGGATAAGAAAATCCTTAGTTTTTTCATTGGCAATCATAACACATCTCCTTATTTATATAATGATCTATATTCAACGACCTCAGGTACAAAAAAAATGTATGTAACTAAACTATGATGGGAAACCTTTGACTTATTTCTTTATATAAACTTTTGATTTGGTACCATAGAACTATGTTGAGTAAATGTACATTGCAACATGTCAACTCTTTCAACTCCAAGCAAAATTATATTTCCAAGCATAAAGTGATTTATGAATGAAATAAAATGCTCCGCTGGGGCGCAGCTTGATACGACCGCAGAGGTCGAACCCTGAACAGTTGGGGCAAGTATGAACACAACATTCAAGCTTGATTCAGCACTGAATTTGGATTGTAATTAAATATTTGACACAGCATAGGTTTCTGACACAGAATGAAAGTGGTCTAAGATACTTAAAAAAATTTAATTTACCTATTCAAACCATATCATTATTATTTGCTTTTATATATAAATCAGAAATAACCAATTTAAAATGGAAAATTTTAAAGAAAAAAAAGGAAACCCCCCCCAATTTTTTGAACCCCCTTATGATTCATCACCCCAAAACTCAATCCCAGCCTTCCCTTTGTGGTATGGTACCTTGCAGTACAATTTCAGAGAGATCCATACACTTGAACACATGTTATTGTCTGGAAACTAGAAAAATGCTTGTTTTTTGGCCCCTTTTTGGTCCCAAATTCCTAAACGTTTAGGGCAATTACCCCCAAACTCAAACCCAGCTTTCCCTTTGTGATATGGAACCTTGTAGTACAATTTCATAAAGATCCATACACTTACACACAAGTTATTGCCATGAAACTAGAAAAATGCTTGTTTTTTGCCCCTTTTTGGCCCCTAATTCCTAAAATTTGGAGGCAATTACCCCCAAAATCAATCCCAGCATTCCCTTTGTGATATGGAACCATGTGATACAATGTCAGAGAGATCCATAGACTTACACACAAGTTATTGTCATGAAACTAGAAAAATGCTTGTTTTTTGCCCCTTTTTGGCCCCTAATTCCTAAAATTTGGAGGCAATTACCCCCAAAATCAATCCCAGCATTCCCTTTGTGGTATGGTACCTTGCAGTACAATTTCAGAGAGATCCATACACTTGAACACAAGTTATTGTCTGGAAACTAGAAAAATGCTTATTTTTGGCCCCTTATTCCTAAACTTTTTGGGCAATTACCCCCAAACTCTATTCCAGCTTTCCCTTTGTAATATGGAACCTTGTAGTACAATTTCATAAAGATCCATACACTTTCACACAAGTTATTGCCATGAAACTAGAAAAATGCTTATTTTTGGCCCCTTTTTGGTCCCAAATTCCTAAACGTTTAGGGCAATTACCCCCAAACTCAAACCCAGCTTTCCCTTTGTGATATGGAACCTTGTAGTACAATTTCATAAAGATCCATACACTTACACACAAGTTATTGCCATGAAACTAGAAAAATGCTTGTTTTTTGCCCCTTTTTGGCCCCTAATTCCTAAAATTTGGAGGCAATTACCCCCAAAATCAATCCCAGCATTCCCTTTGTGATATGGAACCATGTGATACAATGTCAGAGAGATCCATAGACTTACACACAAGTTATTGTCATGAAACTAGAAAAATGCTTGTTTTTTGCCCCTTTTTGGCCCCTAATTCCTAAAATTTGGAGGCAATTACCCCCAAAATCAATCCCAGCATTCCCTTTGTGGTATGGTACCTTGCAGTACAATTTCAGAGAGATCCATACACTTGAACACAAGTTATTGTCTGGAAACTAGAAAAATGCTTATTTTTGCCCCCATATTCCTAAACTTTTTGGGCAATTACCCCCAAACTCTATTCCAGCTTTCCCTTTGTGATATGGAACCTTGTAGTACAATTTCATAAAGATCCATACACTTACACACAAGTTATTGCCATGAAACTAGAAAAATGCTTGTTTTTTGCCCCTTTTTGGCCCCTAATTCCTAAAATTTGGAGGCAATTACCCCCAAATTCAATCCCAGCATTCCCTTTGTTATATGGAACCATGTGATACAATGTCAGAGAGATCCATAGACTTGCACACAAGTTATTGTCATGAAACTAGAAAAATGCTTGTTTTTTGCCCCTTTTTGGCCCCTAATTCCTAAAATTTGGAGGCAATTACCCCCAAAAATCAATCCCAGCATTCCCTTTGTGATATGGAACCTTGTGAGATCCATACACTTACACACAAGTTATGTCTGGAAGTTACAAAAATGCTTATTTTTGGCCCCTAATTCCTTAACTGTTGGTACCATAACCCCCACTTTCCTTTTGTGGTATTGAACCTTATTTTAAAATTTCATTGAGATCCATTCACTTAAACTAAAGTTAGAGTGCGAAAACTAATGTGTCTTCGGATGTCGACGCCGACGACGACGCCAACGTCATACCAATATACGACCACAAAATTTTTTTGCGGTCGTATAAAAAGGAGTTCTTAATTAAGAAATAAACTGATTCGCTGAGCGCAGCTGGATACACCCGCAGAGGTACTACCCTGAACAGCTAGGGCAAAAATGGACACAATATTCAAGCTTGATACAGGTCTGAATTTGGATTGTAATTAAATATTTGACATATTATAGTTTCTGAATAAATGTAGTCAATGAACTTGAAATCGGTTATATGAATTGAATTTATATTCAATTAAAGATTTCTTGCTGTTGTGCAATACACTGTGCTGTTGTGCAATACTTAATAAATCTGTTGCCAGACTATAAACAAATAAAGTTCAATTTCTTCTCAATGTCATATTTGAAATTTATGAAAATCAATAGGGAGATTACATCAATAGCTATAAATAATTCACCAAAGTTTCATGTGAACTGCTTAAAGCATTTTTGAGTTGTTGTCCAAAAACTGGAAAATCCCCCCTTTTTTAATGAATAAAACCCCATAACTCAGAAATGTAAAATCTAAAATTTATAAAATTCTAAAGGGAGCTTACGGATTGATAATTTAGTCTTAGATGCAAGATTTTTTTATCAGTTGTTAATGGCTTTGAACTAGCTGTCAGTAACTGCGAGTACTCTCAGATTTGTACTTAGTGTCTTTTTGTTGTTTGGATGTACAACTACCCGACCACCTCCACTTGTATTTGTATTTATCCATCTGATGAGTTTAGCCTCTTTCAACTGATTTTTATAGTTCTTTCTTATATTGTACTGTTACACCACTGTCCCAGGTTAGGGGGAGGGTTGGGATCCCGCTAACATGTTTCAGCACGCCACATTCTGTATGTACATGTATGTGCCTGTCCCAAGTCAGGAGCCTATAAAAGTGTAATTCAGTGGTTGTCGTTTGTTTATGTGTTGCATATTTGTTATATTTGTTCATTTTTTTACATAAAATAGGCCGTTAGTTTTCTTGTTTGAATTGTTTTACATTTTCATTTCTGGGCCTTTTATAGCTGACTGTGCGGTATGATAGGCTTTGCTCATTGTTGAAGGCCGTACTGTGACCTATAGCTGTTAATTTCTGTGTCATTTGGTCTCTTGTGCATGTGTGGAGAGTTGTCTCATTGGCAATCATACCACATCTTCTTTTTTATATTTACATCAACAGATATAAAAAATTCACCAAAGTCAAGGTGAGACAACAAAACTTAGTTGTAAGATCTCTGAAATTTTTTACAGGGTACGAGTTTTTCTCATTGTTGGAGATTGTACGGTGACAGTAACACCTGTAACTGCTTAAACCCATTTCTTATGCACTTTAGTTTGATAAACTCACTGAATATCATACCACATCTCCTTATTTTTATATGCATTACAATTTACATGTGCATGTAATTGTAAATATATATATATCAGAACAAAATTCATTGCGTCACTTTTATTTATGCATCCTTTGGCACAATACAAGTTCTAAAATTACACAACATACATCAGATGAAAGTTTTGTTTCAGTTTCATTCATAGGATTTATTAGAATTTTGTATGTTTTGCCAAGTCCAATAATTCGCTCTATGTGACATAGAGACATAGTTGACTAAACCACCAGGTGTCGAACATTCAAGAATTTTCAGTGTTTCTGTTTTTATTTGATGAAAAGGTTGCCTGAGCTCTAGGAGCTTTAGGTTTTATGAAGGGATATTCTGTGCTGTCAATAATAATCCAAGTCGTAGGAAACTTTAATTTGAAGTTGGATGGTGAAAAATACCTGACTAAACCACTAGATGGCCAAGTGTTAGCCTCACACCACTGTTTAGACATAAAAATAATCCATGTATACACAATATTCTTAACACTAGATTCAATCTAGAATCTAGACAGTTCAAAGTTGGTTGTATGATGCCTCAATTTCATCAAAGTCATAAAAAAACTGATTTTCAACTGACACCCTATCAATTTGAAAATATATGTATCTCAAACAATGTGCTGCTGGACCAAGTGTGGTCTACTACAATATTCATCAAGTTTAGTTCTTTTGTTTTCACAGGAAACTGCCCTGATTTTTCTTTTTGCGGACGATTCAGTCTCTTGCTTGGTCCAGGAAAATAGGCTGGGAATTGCAGTAGACTTAAGTCTCTGTATGGTGGGTTTGCGCCCTGAAAAAGGTTATAAAACATTAGATTTTTTATAATTAAATGAACTTCCATTAGCAATGTATACTTTATACTACCTGGCGAAATATTAACTAGATTTATTCATTACAATCTGGATAAAACTATGTATGTTATGTAAATCCAAAGGACAAACAATGAGAGACTTATGCAACAAACGTACATTGTTTGTACCTAAATAACTATAATATAGATGAGAGCATGTCATTGTTTTGTTCCTGTTAACATTGTCATTTATATTTTTCAAGAAAGTCTATGAGGCATAAGCTTATGCATTCCTGTCATTACTACATTAGCATAATTACTGCTAAAATAATTCTCAGTATGATATACCTCTTGTAAGAAATCATTATAATTGTAGCAATCACCAAAAAATCTCAAACAGATCACATTGAATCGTAATCCAAAAAATTATGACGTCTTGAATTACCCACCTCCTTTTATTCTAAAACGATAATTGCGGTTGTAAACAGACTTTGGTTTATTCGCATGGAGATTACATATATAACTATATATTTCACAAAGAAAATAGAGTTTTACCATGAATAGTTTCCTGCACGTAGTCTTTTTCAGTAAAACGTGCCTTGCAAACAACAGCTGATTGAGATGGACTCCACGATATCATCGTGTTCTCGTCCAATCTGCGTATGGGCCATGGCGTTGATCCAACTTTTCCTTCTTTTTAAGTCATTTGGAAATGCATGTCCTCCTCTTAAATGACATCCAGGTACACAACAACAAGTACTTGGCATCGTTAATTAAAAATATAACTGAAATAGTTGCACAGTGCAGAAACCGGAAGAAGAGGAACAGGATCCGCTACCACGGCGCCACCTATTCAGGAACGATAATTTGCTACTTTATATAACTGCGAAAATAACGTTAGACGGATTCACGTGCATAAACAGAAATGCGCTTTAAATTGTATAATATAATTCATGTTCAGTCGACCTTTAATTATTATATCAACGACTGAAATGATTTATAAACATCTAGATTGCAGATAACACTCGAAATTAACCCGAGCTCTTTCCACACGGAATTCAAATAATTCTAGTTTGTCAATCGGTTGACTGCTTATAATGCAAAATACTAATATATCAAAAGTTTTTAAAACTAACAAAACACAATGATCGTTTCTCTATTTCCCAATGTAAATGAAATGAAACAAAAAACATTTTATATCGCAATAAGAAGAGGAGAGAATTCAACATTTCCGGATCTACTTGGAGTCTAATGACCCCCCACGTAGATAAGTTGGATATCGCGGAAGGAAGGATTAACCCGGCAACTAGAAAGGCATTAAAGCACTGCCTTTAAAAATGCTTCTCAATCTTGTTTTTTTTTAGAGCATGTTAGCAAAAACTTTTATTTACCAAAGAAAGTAATTTAAATTATACTGAACTGGCTGACATCATAACAGCATAATGATGTTTATTTCAGAATTGTAAATTACCATAAACTTTTACTATGTACCGGTAACCTTTTCTATCATGAATTATTTTTTTTATCAAGATAGCTACCATACTAAAACAGCTAATATAAAAAAATAACTTGGAAATTTAAAAACATGAGTCAAAGGAGTTTTGGGTACACGCTAATGAGACAGCAACTCAACAACAAAAAAACCCAACACAAATCTAGAGGGCAACAGAAAGTCTTCAACAATAGACAGATGTCTTAACAATATGTCAAGGTCTAAATCGTCAGTTAAAAAAAAAGAGAATAAATTGAACAGAAACAATTAAAGATCAGCCATCAACACAAAATTCCTCAAAATAACAAAAAAACTTTAAGATATGACATAAGACAACCAATGGCAGGGTCAGCCTTGCGATGGAAACTCATTATAAATTAAAACAATGAAATTATAAAGATTATTATGATTTCACTGTAGTGTAATATAAATACAAAGCAGTGTCATAAATTCATGCATTATTTACCTTCTGTTCCAAAAGAAATCAGATTTAAAGTCGTGTATACAAATATATTTCTTGACAGATACACAACGGATGGTTTATAATTTGAATGTATTATCAGTTATTATATAAAATGAAGATGTTCCAGTTAATCTTTTTTTTTTCATTCATGCTCACTGATTTGCATTGAATTAGCTGATGTCTAATATATTCATTTGTTATACAAACTTTTATTAATAGCAATTTCAAATATTTTCAATCAATTTACAAATTGTTGGAATAAAAATGTGGGTCTTTTTAATGGGTAAATTGTACATCTTAATCCCTAAACAATTAATGCATTAAACTTACAACACAAAATTGCTTTAAACATAAAATAAAAGCTATTTGGTGTTGTAAATGTATAACTTGCCCTTTCCATCTGACAATATATTAAATAACAGTTGTTTGCATTACCAATAATACATTTACCTTAGACTTAATTAATTTGTTCTATGAAACAGGAATCTATACTTGTGCAAACCAGGAATGAAAGTACTTCATATAACATATATGAGTACTTTAAGTACGAAACGTTATTTATAAACTTATACAAAAAAAAAAAAAGATAACATCCTCAAGAAATAAAATGTTCCACTAATTATCTTGAGACTTAGTGACATTAAAATAAATGATTATACAAATTAACATTACCAATTTGACATAAATTAGGGGGATTTAGTGACACACAATAATGTAAACAATACAATGATCAAGAATCTATAAATGAACTTTATAACATTCTTTACTTACTGTCTTATCAAAACAGAATCAGTATTGGGCAAATGTTTCATCTTTTTTACATTGAATCATCTTACAATATCAAACTTATTTTTATCAAAACCACAATTTTAACTACAAAATCATTTTCAAACTGCTGATATAATTATAACAATCTGTAAGCTATAAGTGGTCTTTGGATGCAGTAAAAACTTATTTGTAACGAAAAGAACAATTTTTTATCCATATAACTTTCATTCATTTCATATTATTTTCAATTTTTTTTTTCTTCTAAATGTATGACCATACAAATTTGTGTTTGCTTAAAAATGAAGGGAAAAATATTTCATTATGTGATAATTTTAACCTTGGTCATAAGTTGTAAGTTAAAAAATTCCAAAAGTCAGAGGTTTGCTTTCATCCTTTTACTGTGAAGACTTATATAACAATGCTTAATATAGAATAAAATTAAGCTTAAGTATACCCTACCTGTAATTCTAAGTCATCACAATTGTGGTTTACGGCATCATCAAATGGCACCTTTACACTTCTGAGGTTAGAATGCGGTAGTGAAAGGTTAAATGTAGTGCCATCTTCTGTTCCTCCCTGTTTGGGTAATGATGAAATTCCTGACTGATGAAACGGCTTTTCGATATTTTTGCAAAATGTCCTATATTTCTCTGATGCTGTAACACTAACACAGTTTGGAATATCCGAGTCATGCTTAGCAGCAGTAATAGGAATTCTCCGGGCCGCTAACGTAGACTTGCCAGAAGTACCAACCTGGACATTTTGATGACTGCTGGTATTGGACAGGACTTTGCATGGTGTTGTATCTGTAGTGTTATAGTTTAGCAAAGGTTGTTGTCTTGGCTCCAATAGTTTACTATGAGTCATGGAGCATACTACAGCAGTAGCAGAATTCTGCGAGGCTGTGGCGACAAACGATGAATCATCTCTCTTCTGTCCATCAGATGTGTAAGTTACATCACTGCTATTGTTGATTTCACTTTTGTCAATTTCGTGCTGCTGTGAGGGTTCAATATTTTCCTTACAACTGTCAATGTCATTGTCAATTTCATCTATAGTGGAGAAAAGTGTCTTTTTCTCTTTAATCTGTAAACACAATTTTGTAAGAGATATTTATTACCATAATCAATGTGGATTAATAGTTGCATCATATTATTTTCATCTTCAGGTGCGTAATGGTGATTCCTTCTTTTATCTGGAAATCAATCTACATCATTTAATGATGTCAATTTCAAAGACAATTAGTTTCATTATCTAGACATAGACATACTACCTAAACTGCTCTTTTAATACAAATTAGTTATCCCTCAGTAATCCCAGATTGCATTTCATTAAATTCAAAAAGGGTACCTTTATTGGAAATTCCAGAGAAATACTTTTTATCATTTATCGGCTATCAGATAAAGTTTGATGTAACATAATTGCTTGATATCTGTAATACCTATTCCCATTAGACATTCAGTAAATCACACAGATCAGAATAAAAAAATAATTAATTTGTAATGAAGCATTATCAGCAACCTGTGATGACACACTTATCGACCTCAAAAGTCTGTCTGGTGCACAATGTCATGAATATAGTACAGAACCAAGCAATGTATAGGTTTGATACAAATATATAAAAGTGTTGATAGTATTTTAATAACAACATTTTTCCTGATTAGATTAGCTTGCTTGCAATGTCTTTCAATTCAATGTGTAGATATGCTTTCTAAATCGTTCATTCAACAGAAATCTTCTTATTTTATAATTTTTTAATTTCATGTAAGACACAGCAATATAAAGTAAGATTATAATAGTACAAGTTTACAAAACGATACTAATGCTAATTTATTTTTACAAAAATGTACTTGGCTACTATCTTAACTTAAAAACACATTCATAGTTATATCAAAATTGAATGAACTTGGAAATGATTTTTCCAACCTAGTCAATATATGAAATTTTTCACTAGACTTTTCCAAGGGGCATTAATGATCTGACTGAACTGAAATACATGAAATATTGCTGAAAAAACTTTTGACAAAAATATCTGAACATGTGACTTTTGAAGCCATCTGATATATAGATGATGAAAACCTGAATGTAGGGGCAAGACATTTTCAGTATCATTTATATTTCATAGGCATAACTCCCCCTTAAATAATTTGATCAGGCCTGATATTCGAAATTGTCAGAGATATTGCTAATGATGGTGATGATGGATGGCTGCTTAACATTCATGACGAGAACATGTTAATGTAATATGAATAGTAACCCTGATTTGTACAAGACCGACACACTGAACTCGATTTTAAACGTGCTAGTTCACAAGGTAACAGTCCACAGGAAGACATGTCACCTTACTCAAAAACATTATACTCCAACCGACCAGTCTTTGCTCCTACTCCTAAATACTGCGTGCTTAGCGGAGAAGCAGCAAATACCAATTTTAAAGTCTTTGGTGTGACTCGGCTGGGGTTCGAACCCACGACCTCCAGCACTCGAGGCGAGATATTGCTAATGTAAATTTCATTTAACGCTTCAGTGTAGGTAAGGATATTATTTTATTACTTATTGTTGAAGGCCATACAATGACCTCAAATTGTTTACATCCTGGTCCTTTTGTCGCTGGTGGATAATTGTCTCCTCTGGCAATCATACTACATCTCCTCATTTTTAACTGGTGGATAATTGTCTCCTCTGGCAATCATACTACATCTTCTCATTTTTATATGTGAGAAATAGCTAATGTTAACCTTTGACATAAATTTGATCATAGTCCGATGAACTGTTAAACAAATCCCCATGAACAACAGCATTTCCATATCACCCGCTCTGCTTTGCAACAGTTGACAATTGTGGACTTATGGAGAACTTGCATATTATTGGAAAGTTGGGCTGAAGATTTGGATTAACTTATTTGCATTAAGTTGTATGATGGTGTTAATTTTTACCATTACATTATAAATATATTTCCTTGTAGCTTGCTACAAAATTTCCCCTTTTGATAATTCAATGACTCCTGAGATCTTTTATCATTAATTAAAGGAACCTCAGTCAAAAGGTACACAAATTCATAATATGTTGATACTTAATTAACAAAACTCAATTTGGGCGTATCCAAACTAAACTTTGCCAAAATACACGAGACTTTAGAGAGGATTACATAGTACACGACATGAGAACCACTTTCTTGTGACTTGATCAAACATATGGCGTGTGATAATCCTTTAGCATCTGTTGTAATATCATGTTGTTTAGGTGCAGCTATATACCTCATGTCTAGACTCATAAGGGACATCAATAGTCAGTTCCTCCTAAGCAAATATAGTGTCATCATGTCAAAACTCTAATATAATGTCATCATGTCCAACACAAATATAGTGTCATCATGTCCAACACAAATATAATGTCATCATGTCAAAACTCAAATATAATGTCATCATGTCCAACACAAATATAATGTCATCATGCCAAAAACAAATACAATGTCATCATTTCAAAAACAAATACAATGTCACCAAGTCCAAAACAAATACAATGTCACCATGTCCAAAACAAATACAATGTCACCATGTCCAAAACAAATACAATGTCACCATTTCCAAAAACAAATACAATGTCACCATTTCCAAAACATATACAATGTCACCATTTCCAAAACAAATACAATGTCACCATGTCCAAAACAAATACAATGTCACCATGTCCAAAACATATACAATGTCACCATGTCCAAAACAAATACAATGTCACCATGTTCAAAACATATACAATGTCACCATGTTCAAAACAAATACAATGTCACCATTTCCAAAACAAATACAATGTCACCATGTCCAAAACAAATACAATGTCACCATGTCCAAAACATATACAATGTCACCATGTCCAAAACAAATACAATGTCACCATGTCCAAAACATATACAATGTCACCATGTTCAAAACAAATACAATGTCACCATGTTCAAAACAAATACAATGTCACCATTTCCAACACAAATACAATGTCACCATGTCCAAAACATATACAATGTCACCATGTTCAAAACAAATACAATGTCACCATTTCAAACACAAATACAATGTCCAAAACATAAACAATGTCACCATGTTCAAAACAAATACAATGTCACCATGTTCAAAACATATACAATGTCACCATTTCCAAAACAAATACAATGTCACCATGTTCAAAACAAATACAATGTCACCATTTCCAACACAAATACAATGTCACCATGTCCAAAACATATACAATGTCACCATGTTCAAAACAAATACAATGTCACCATGTTCAAAACATATACAATGTCACCATTTCCAAAACAAATACAATGTCACCATGTTCAAAACATATACAATGTCACCATGTTCAAAACAAATACAATGTCACCATTTCCAAAACAAATACAATGTCACCATTTCCAACACAAATACAATGTCACCATGTCCAAAACATATACAATGTCACCATGTTCAAAACAAATACAATGTCACCATGTTCAAAACATATACAATGTCACCATTTCCAAAACAAATACAATGTCACCATGTTCAAAACAAATACAATGTCACCATTTCCAACACAAATACAATGTCACCATTTCCAAAACATATACAATGTCACCATGTTCAAAACAAATAAAATGTCACCATGTTCAAAACATATACAATGTCACCATTTCCAAAACAAATACAATGTCACCATTTCCAACACAAATACAATGTCACCATGTCCAAAACAAATACAATTTCACCATGTCCAAAACAAATACAATGTCACCATGTCCAAAACAAATACAATGTCACCATTTCCAAAACAAATACAATGTCACCATTTCCAAAACAAATACAATGTCACCATGTTCAAAACATATACAATGTCACCATGTCCAAAACCAAGATTAATTGTTGATGATAGTTTGGGAATAAGGAAGATTTCCCATCAATTTTGAGCATCTTTTGCCAGTTTTACTCTGGGTGTTGATAATTATTTTTCCATTATTTTGATAATTTTGCTTGGTCTTTTTGTTTTAATCATTTTTATTTCTGTATTTTTATTTGTTTATCTCTCTTATCATTATAATTAAAAGATTTTGGGCCATTGAAGGTTTTTGTTGTTTTGTTCCCCATAAACTCCAATTGAATTATTACAACATTGAGAATGTAGCCTTTTTCAGTTTCTGTTAGAAAGAAATGTTAACTTCGAACAATATCTTAAGATACAAACCAAAACTGTTATTGTGGCTCTACTTCATTTTTGTTACACAGTGTCTGTAACCTGATGGCAGGATGTTAATTTAGATTCTGTTGTGTTATTCTATAACCAATTACATTTTTTTTCAAGTATGGATGATCATTTTTTTTTCCAACATAAAAAAACAGATGTGACAGAATGTTGAATAGCTATAAAATAGAGCTATCTGATCAAGGACAATTGAAACAGGGTAATTGATATCTATTTCTATTAGTATTGTCAATTTCACATGCAATGAAATGTATATCAATCACAATCTCAGTAAGCAAACATCAAAATGTCAATACATTCAAGAAAAAATGACCAACAAAAAATCTGACATAATGACATTTCTGACAATTCTATAGAATCTTCTAAATGTAATATGTGAACTTTTAGCTAATAAAGAATGAAATAGACAACACATACAATAAGTGCCAAATAAACAAAGACTAATCAATAAGTCTGATTGATTTCCCTGATGCAATCAACATACTAGTACAAAACATGACATATTTAATGGAATTAGAACATGAACTAGGTGGAACTGCTTTAGAGGGCTAAAACTAATGTTACACCACTTCATCTTTAGAAGTCACTCCAGTATAAGTTAAGAAAAGGTCAACAAATGCATTCTAATACTTAAATGTTATCATCATGGCAAATAAGATTATATACATATATGGTTAATGGGTAGGAATCTTATCTGTTTTCAACATATTTAACAATTAATGATATGAGGGAGTGGGGCATGACCACTTTCCAAACAAAATCTATCATTTAATCTAAAAAGGCATTGTCATTATATATGGTTCAATGGTTGGATCTGAACAGTTTTTGATATAGTTAACAAACAATGATATAAGGGAAGGGACATGACTTCCAGCAAACAAACAAAAAAATTATGTTGTACCGAAAGGTCTTGAACTGAAGATTAAGAATATATATGGTTTAGGGGTCAGGATGCAGTTTTTAACAACTTATGATATGCTGGGGGCAGGGACTAAAACTGTGGTTAACTAGAAAATTCTTAAGGCAATTAGGACTATTATATATATGGTTTAAGGGTGGGGATTGGAACCATTTTAAAAAAAATATAAATAAGTTTTATCAATTTTTTTTTACCTTTGAGGTCAACATTCAAGGTCACACCGACTTATGGCAATACACCTTCATGTAAAATATCATATGCCAGTATGAAAATATAAAAAAAACATTATTGCCAATGATGTATGAGAACAAGAGGCTCTCAAGAGCCTGAATCGCTCACCTGTATTTCAGAGGAGAAGATTTTTAAATGTTAGCAAACTTGATGAACAAATTGTGTAAAATTGTCTTTAAAAGGTAATAACTTCTAAAGGGGTCAATTGACAATTTTGGTCATATTAACTTTTTTGTAGATCTTACTTTGCTGAACATTATTGCTGCTTACAGTTTACATATATCTATAATAATATTCAAAATAATAACAAAAAAACTGCAAAATTTTGTTAAAACTACCAATTCGGTGGCAGCAACCCAACAATGGGTTGTTCGATTTGTCTGATAATTTCAGAGCCGATAGATCTTGACCAATTAAACAATTTCACCCCATGTCACATTTGCTCTAAAAGATTTAATTTTTGAGATATAAGCCAAAAACTGCATTTGACCCTTATGTTCTATTTTTAGCCATGGCAGCCATGTTTGTCGATGGATACAAACTTCAGATACAATTTATAAACAAGATACCCTAAGGAACATTTAGTTAAAGTTTGAAGGTAATTGGCCCAGTAGTTTCAGAGAAGATTTTTAAATGTTAGCAAACTTGATGAACAAATTGTGTTAAATTGTCTTTAAAGGGCAATAACTCCTTAAGGGGTCAATTGACAATTTTGGTCATATTAACTTTTTTGTAGATCTTACTTTGCTGAACATTATTGCTGCTTACAGTTTATATATATCTATAATAATATTCAAAATAATAACAAAAAACTGCAAAATTTTGTTAAAACTACCAATTCAGTGGCAGCAACCCAACAATGGGTTGTTCGATTCGTCTGAAAATTTCAGAGCTGATAGATCTTGACCAATTAAACAATTTTACACCATGTCAGATTTGCTCTAAAAGCTTTAGTTTTTGAGATATAAGCCAAAAAACTGCATTTGACCCCTATGTTCTATTTTTAGCCATGGCAACCATGTTTGTCGATGGATCAAAACTTCAGATACAATTTATAAACCAGATACCCTAAGTAACAAGTAATTAAAGTTTGAATGTATTTGGCCCAGTAGTTTCAGAGGAGAAGATTTTTGAAATAGTTTATGACGACAGACGACAAAGACGACGACAGACGCCAAGAGATGGGCCCCGGTGAGCTAAAAAGGGAGACATGATGAATCCTGACATACAAATCTTATAACTGACAAAAGAAAGTCACATTTTTGTCAGAAAATTATTTGACACAGGATAATTATTTTCCTGAAAACTGACATCATGTATGACTTCTATATACATTTTCACTGGTTAATGAATAATAAAATGTTCTTGCATCAAGCAGTGTGTAGAGATTTCAACTTCAAAGTGTAATATTAGTGTGTGAAAAGAATTTTGAATATACAGGATATGTATGGCCATTTCCCTTACACATTGTGCTTATACATTGTGTATTTGTTTAACTCACAAATACTAAAAAAAATTGATTTAAAAACCAAGTGGAGTTCAAATATTAATTTAGTATAAACAAATATAGTGTCTACATAGAGCCCAGCATTATATGACCACAACATGTGGACTCAGGAAAGTTTAGTAAGTGTACTGTAAGAGAGGAAATTTTCAAGATCAAATCATGTTGCTTAAATTCAAATGTAAAATGTAAAGCATGAACAGAACCTGATTCTTCAGTCAAAAGAAGTTTGAAATCAGCAAAACATGTTAAATAGTTGTTGTTTATTCAATATTTTTCTACATTTTCTATGAATTTTATTATCCTATACAAAAGTATTGTAACTTTATCGCTTGTAAAGTTTCGCATCAACTGATAGACAAATTATCTTTGTTGTGTATTAAACAATAGTGAAATCCATGAAAATATAAAAACTAGAACTGTATCTTTATATTTACTGGCTATATCAAGAGTATTGGTCTTGAAATGTACATAAAATTTGACATTATATTTCATAAGGACAAAATTTGTTTTGAAGTTGAGAGGCATAAGTGACAGGAACTCAGTCTTTCATTACCTACTAAACTGTGCATCTTGTTGACATGTGTTTGTAAATAAGTGAAGATGCTGACAGAGTGAACACACCCAAACAGATAACAAGTCAGATACAATGATCTATCAGTTTTATTGTTATGTCATTCTGTCTTCGTTACAAGAACAATCATCTGACATTTGTATTCCAGGTTTGGAAAATCTCCTAGATTCATGAAGTCAGAAATCTGTACCAATACACAATAAACTATAACCTTTTGCCCCCATTTTTCACATAACAATGTAATATGCAAATTACTATGAGAAACATAGC
The DNA here is from genome assembly GCF_021869535.1 of Mytilus californianus. NCBI lineage: Eukaryota > Metazoa > Mollusca > Bivalvia > Mytilida > Mytilidae > Mytilus > Mytilus californianus. The sequence continues at coordinate 127,044,700 of NW_026262668.1, forward strand.
AACCTTCAAAAGTGGGTTCCAAATTGAAGATTTTGTGTTTTAAAGTATTTATCAAAGTTTGTTCATTTTAAAATGTTCATGAAAAAGTAACAAGAATATATGTGTTGTTGTACTATGCATTTCCTACACTCCTACATTCAAAGTATATGAAAACAGGAAGTAGGTGTCTGACTGATCCCAAAAGGGCACACAGGTTACAACCAATCACTGTCAAGATGATTCATGTTCAGTAGTTTCTCAGAAAAGTGTGACGAAAATTTTAAGTTCATTCAACATATTGAAATTTAAATTATTGGTAAACAGGAAGTATTTTCTGAGAAAAGTGTGGGCCCCTATTAAATTATTTCAAACATGACTTTTTGTCCATAACTTGTTTTTTCTGTAACTTCTTGTTCTGACTTTTGGTCCTACATTTTCAGGTGTCATATTGGTGTTGAATGTCAAATGATAATATTTCAATATTTGCTCACATTTTAAAAATAAAGATACTCAATTACATCCTCTATTTTTCACCACCTTTGCAAACTGTTTGATAACATAATGATCTGAGATGAGATGTATTAGTTTTATGATCAATCTTCAAACTTGAAGTCCTGACAGCTTTTATCATGTCTTTGTGAATGGGTTGTATAATCATTGTTTTCCTTGACATTAATTGTTTGTTTGTCTGCAGATAAATATTTGTCTTGGTTTGATTGTATCATCAGCAGTACTCAAATTTTGTACAGAAGATATACATAACGTTTGTCAGTCTATGATCATTCAGAAATAACTGATGGTTCTCAGCTGAAAGAGTATTCTGACTCTGTCTGCAGATTCAATATTAAAACTCAATGAAGTCAAGATTTTAGCCATAGAAAGGTGGACTATTTCCAGATTTTATAAAAAAACAAAAGTAAACGAACATGACCTTCTCTCAGGTCGCAAACCTCTCACGGAAAGCTATATCACTGAAATATTTTATATAACTTAATTCTATTCTTTAAAAAAGCATCTCTTTCATAACTTCAATACAGCAGAACCAATTGCACATTATTCACAGTAACATGTAAAAACAAAAAACAAGCTAAAAAAGTTAAAATTACTCTTACCAGCTTCAGTCAAGTACTCCTCTATAAAATTATACTGCAAGAGAACTCAAAATGTTTAACACACATGAAACTTGTAGCAGTGTGATCCCAGGATAATTATTGTAAGAGTCAAATTTTTTACCATCTGTGTATTAGATATGATTTAATAGCTGATAAACTTTCTCTCATGTCCATTTATGAAACAGATTACTTAAGAGCTCATGAGAAAAACATTGTTATTGAAAAATTACTTCTTTTATATTATTTTTTTTATTTTGAACTGTTTTTTAATTGTTTTTAATTTTGAACATGTTTATAAACATTTATGCCTATAACACTTCTATTTGCTTTGATCAACTCGCAGTCATTTAGGAAACCAAAGATAAAAAGTATTCAATAGCAGAATCTGTCAATTAAAAGATCAATCATAAACTGTTATTAAAAGATAGTGATCACCCCAATCAGATGATCAACAGCAATTATATGTTAAACTTTATTCATTTTTCTTCACTACAAATAACCTATTTTCAATGTTTTGAATTGTTGCCTAATATCATAAGAATCAAATATGAGATTAACATTTTTCTTGTGTCAGTTTCACAGATGATAAACAAAAGAAATATTTCTCATTAAACATATGTTTGATTCCAGAATAACTAAATTTACAAATAAACAAGTGAAACAGAAGCCATTATATTCACATTTAAGTTAATCACATTTAATAAAGGTATAGATCTTGATTATGTTATATTGAGAAAACAGATTTATTTGAAGGTGTTTTTGCTGATTATATTATGAAAAATTTGTCACTGCCAACTTTAATTGATATATAATAAACAACCTGTATCTCGGATAATGAAATCTGTTAACACAAAAAAAATGAAGAGAAACATGATTTTAACTTCCCCATCAAACCCTGTACCTGGATAAAATCCAGGTGAATAGTGAAAATAAACAAATCACTCTGCACATCTGTGAATCTGTGTTTATTGGGAAGTAATATAAAAAGACAAAGAATCACAGAAAGTTGATGTTCACCAGAGATAAGAACTTGTCAAATGCATACATCGATGATTAAGGTAGATGTTATGCCCATCAGAATAAGGTAAAGGTACCTCAAGGCTTACCTATGGAGAGAAACTAGAGTGAGAACCGTGGGAAAGTTACCTATCGATGGCAAGCTCAAAAATGTTGTTATGTTACTCCTCTGCGAATTATATTATTGTGTTGCAAAATCAAATATCATATAGAAGGTAGCCAAAAATTAGGGTGCAATAATATATCTTCTCTAATTTTCATATTTCTTGACCAGCGTGAAAAAAATATTTCTCATCTCTAGAGAAAACTTTGTTCTTGGCAAACGATTGGTCGAAATTTAATTATGACGTCAGTTTTTCTTGGTTTCTTCTGAGTTTCCTATTGTGACGTCATGAAAAAAGGCGACCATGCCTGATGACGTCACATATAAAGAACACAACTTTCTGCAAATCTTTGAAAAGGAAGGATAAACTTTGTTTAGATATTTCTCCACTCTCAACAGTTAATTCTAATTATTTAAAAAGCCTGGCAAGCCTTGCTCTTTAAATATCAAAATTTTACTGTTTGAGTGGAGAAATACCGAGATGCTTGAATTCTTGATTGACAACATATTTGTTACGTTTGGAGGACATGTTTTTCTCTGATCACACTAAAACAGAGGATTGGGTAACCAGTGCTTTCTCTGATCACACTTAAACAGAGGATTGAGGAACCACAGCTTTCTCTGATCACACTAAAACAGAGGATTGGGTAACCACTGCTTTCCATGATCACATTAAAACAGAGGATTGAGTAACCACAGCTTTCTCTGTTCACACTAAAACAGAGGATGGAGTAACCACAGCTTTCTCTGTTCACACTAAAACAGAGGATTGAGGAACCACAGCTTTCTCTGTTCACACTAAAACAGAGGATTGAGGAACCACAGCTTTCTCTGATCACACTAAAACAGAGGATTGGGTAACCATTGCTTTCCATGATCACACTAAAACAGAGGATTGAGTAACCACTGCTTTCCATGATCACATTAAAACAGAGGATTGAGTAACCACAGCTTTCTCTGTTCACACTAAAACAGAGGATGGAGTAACCACAGCTTTCTCTGTTCACACTAAAACAGAGGATTGAATAACCACTGCTTTCTCTGACCAGAATAAAACAGAGGATTGAGTAACCAGTGCTTTCTCTGATCACACTAGAACAGAGGATTGAGTAACCAGTGCTTTCTCTGATCACATTAAAACAGAGGATTGAGTAACCACTGCTTTCTATGATCACACTAAAACAGGATTGAGTAACCACTGCTTTTTCTGATCACACTAAAACAGAGGACTGAGTAACCACTGCTTTCTATAATCACACTAAAACAGAGGATTGAGTAACCACTGCTTTTTCTGATCACAATAAAACAGAGGATTGAGGAACCACAGCTTTCTCTGATCACATTAAAACAGAGGATTGAGGAACCACAGCTTTTTCTGATCACACTAAAACGGAGGATTGAGTAACCACTGCTTTTTCTGATCACACTAAAACAGAGGACTGAGTAACCACTGCTTTCTATAATCACACTAAAACAGAAGATTTAGTATACACTGCTTTCTTTGATCACACCAAAACAGAGGACTGAGTAACCACTGCTTTCTATAACCACACTAAAACAGAGGACTCAGTAACCACTGCTTTTTCTGATCACACTAAAACAGAGGACTGAGTAACCACTGCTTTCTATAATCACACTAAAACAGAGGATTGAGTAACTACTGCTTTTTCTGATCACACTAAAACAGAGGATTGAGTAACCACTGCTTTTTCTGATCACACTAAAACAGAGGATTGAGTAACCACAGCTTTCTCTGTTCACACTAAAACAGAGGATGGAGTAACCACAGCTTTCTCTGTTCACACAAAAACAGAGGATTGAGTAACCACAGCTTTCTCTGTTCACACTAAAACAGAGGATTGAAAAACCACAGCTATCACACTAAAACAGAGGATTGGGTAACCATTGCTTTCCATGATCACACTGAAACAGAGGATTGAGTAACCACTGCTTTCCATGATCACATTAAAACAGAGGACTGAGTAACCACTGCTTTCTATAATCACACTAAAACAGAGGATTGAGTAACCACTGCTTTTTCTGATCACAATAAAACAGAGGACTGAGTAACCACTGCTTTCTATGATCACACTAAAACAGGATGGAGTAACCACTGCTTTTTCTGATCACACTAAAACAGAGGACTGAGTAACCACTGCTTTCTATAATCACACTAAAACAGAGGATTGAGTAACCACTGCTTTTTCTGATCACAATAAAACAGAGGATTGAGGAACCACAGCTTTCTCTGATCACATTAAAACAGAGGATTGAGGAACCACAGCTTTTTCAGATCACACTAAAACAGAGGATTGAGTAACCACTGCTTTTTCTGATCACACTAAAACAGAGGACTGAGTAACCACTGCTTTCTATAATCACACTAAAACAGAAGATTTAGTATACACTGCTTTCTTTGATCACACCAAAACAGAGGACTGAGTAACCACTGCTTTCTATAACCACACTAAAACAGAGGACTCAGTAACCACTGCTTTTTCTGATCACACTAAAACAGAGGACTGAGTAACCACTGCTTTCTATAATCACACTAAAACAGAGGATTGAGTAACCACTGCTTTTTCTGATCACACTAAAACAGAGGATTGAGTAACCACTGCTTTTTCTGATCACACTAAAACAGAGGATTGAGTAACCACAGCTTTCTCTGTTCACACTAAAACAGAGGATGGAGTAACCACAGCTTTCTCTGTTCACACAAAAACAGAGGATTGAGTAACCACAGCTTTCTCTGTTCACACTAAAACAGAGGATTGAAGAACCACAGCTATCACACTAAAACAGAGGATTGGGTAACCATTGCTTTCCATGATCACACTAAAACAGAGGATTGAGTAACCACTGCTTTTCATGATCACATTAAAACAGAGGACTGAGTAACCACTGCTTTCTATAATCACACTAAAACAGAGGATTGAGTAACCACTGCTTTTTCTGATCACACTAAAACAGAGGACTGAGTAACCACTGCTTTCTATAATCACAATAAAACAGAGGATTGAGTAACCACTGCTTTTTCTGATCACACTAAAACAGAGGACTGAGTAACCACTGCTTTCTTTAATCACACTTAAACAGAGGGTTGAGTAACCACTGCTTTCTATAATCACACTAAAACAGAGGATTGAGTAACCACTGCTTTTTCTGATTACACTAAAACAGAGGACTGAGTAACCACTGCTTTCTATAATCACACTAAAACAGAGGATTTTAGTATACACTGCTTTCTTTGATCACACTAAAACAGGAAAAGAAATATATGGTTAAGGAACCCCTGTTTTCTTTCATCACTCTAAAATATCCATTCTTATTTATCCGCCTATACCCAAAGATTGACTAACCCTCTGTTTTTATCATGTTGTGACATATCATTTGGAACCACTCACACTACTTTATTTGTTAACATCAAAGATGATGTAAAAGAAACAGGATGAACAATTTTATTTACCTTTCTAATAACTAGCAATTAACCCTGACAACTAAAAATGGAATCACTAACAAACCACCATTTATCAATTCCTTGATTAAGTTCATATAAAACAATTGAATCCTGTTATGAACAAAATCCAATACTGTATTCCCTTATCAACTTTAAAAGACGAAGAATAGACATCGAAAACAAAAAAAATAGCAAATTTATGAACATATATTGCAATACTTTAAACAAATATATTTGAGAATTGAGAAGTTTAATGAATTGGTAAACATGACCTTTACTTCAACAGACACCTGTAACATGAAGTTAACCAAGTCAACATTTACCAGAATGCCTCTCCCAGAGAACGTTAGCACTTGACATGTTTTATAGGATGATATTAATTGTATCTACTCATAAACAGTAGGAATTATCATACAGATGTTCTTTAAGACAATTATCACTGATGACTCAATGGATTTCAAGGTTGCTGCCAAATATTCCACTTCAAGATTTCAGGTGTTTTCTCCAAAAGACAGCTATGCTAACTTATTTCACTCAATAAAGAAAATTTGCACCAGCAAGGATATATCTATTGGCTTATCTAGATATAAAAAAGATTGAATTTCAACAGCAACAGATAATCTTCATTTAACACTAGACTGTCATTCAGAGGAAATAAATATACTTCAATATCAAAGAAAAATCTATGAATTTCTGACAGCAAATGCTTTGGGACAAGTAGCATAAGTAGTTAAAAACAAGTTCATTATATCCCTTTATATGAAATAATGTACAATTATTGTCTTTATTGTCTTTTGATGGGGAAAAATGTGCAGTAATTTATTTTTTGAGTCCAATGGTCTAGCTAGGTCAATAGAAAATACCCAGCACCTTTCTGGAATCAATGACATCTACGTTTTATCAAATGATACAGACCGTGGTTTCTCTTTTAATGTTTTTTTTTTGTAAGTTGATATTTATTCCTGATTTGTTATTTATATTTTGCAATTGTTTCATTCTATGATGTAATTTTTATGTAATAATCTTTTTCTTTGGCTAAAATTTACCGTCAAATCCACGGTTGACATGTTGTAACTTAGGTCAAGTTAGGAATGAGCTGCAATATTGAATTGCTTGGATCAACAAATGTTCGACTGCTACAGTATAATCAAAAGTAAAACAACTCCTACACCAAGAACACTGTTTTGATTTAATCTAATCCAAAATTGAATGATTTCAATTGTATGACTTAACTTTTAGCCATGAAGTTTATGCGTCAAAATCATTTATGAAGTTTCGAGGAATTTTATTTCATTTCAAGTTTTAACATAACATTTCTGTTTGTAATGCATTAGAATCAGAATTACAGAACTGCAGTTAAAGAGTTGCATCTGTCAATTGGATTTTGATGGCCGTTTTACCGACTCCGCTACACATCGCCAGTAAAACTGCATTTGTGACAATCACATCGCCAATTGACTGTGGCAAATCTTCAACTACAGTACTGTTATTCCTTATTTCTTTCTAGACATGAATTGATCTGGTCTTTGTTTAAAATGCATTAAACAAGCCTTCTTAGATTTGTTCCATTTAATCATCACCAATACTAGCAAAATGTGGGCTTTTTCCGAAGACACACTATCAACGTCAATTCAAGTCATACTTGTTGTGAATTTGCATGCAATTTTGATTTGACGATATATTATAAAAGAGGGATTGCTAATAAAAAATGTACTTTTTCAATCAAGATCCTCTCTCTGTTATTTTTCTATTGGATCAAACATATCACTACTTATACAATTTTATCAGCTTATGCATTTTAACACATAATAATATATCTTATTTATAAGAGTTCTTAATGACAGTGGAAATAAGGTCTGACACAATACTTTTCATTATGTTCTAAATGTTTCCAAGAAACTATAATTTTGAAATTTTTGTGATGTTTTTATGTTGCAAAAAATTGCAACAGGATAGGTCTCGGCAAAAAAAATAAACACTTGCATTTGACAATTTGAGAGCATTATTGTATGCAACATTTCCTGAAATCGCAATAAGTAATCTCCTATTTTTTACAATTATTCAACAAATGCAATAAATAAATGAATAGAAAGATTCCTGAATTTACAGTAACTAAGATCTTATCTACAACATTCAAGATACAATGGGTGTTATTTTTGGTCTACAATATCCAAGTGACCAGAATGTCATGTTGTGTATACACCATTCAAGTGACCAGAATGTCATGTTGTGTATACACCATTCAAGTAACCAGAATGTCATGTTGTGTATACACCATTCAAGTGACCAGAATGTCATGTTGTGTATACACCATTCAAGTAACCAGAATGTCATGTTGTGTATACACCATTCAAGTGACCAGAATGTCATGTTGTGTATACACCATTCAAGTAACCAGAATGTCATGTTGTGTATACACCATTCAAGTGACCAGAATGTCATGTTGTGTATACACCATTCAAGTAACCAGAATGTCATGTTGTGTATACACCATTCAAGTGACCAGAATGTCATGTTGTGTATACACCATTCAAGTAACTGGGGTGTTATATTGTGTTTACAATTTTGAATTCACTAGGATGTCATGTTGTGTCTACAAGGTACAAGAAGCTAGGATGTCATGTGTCTACACCTTTAAAGTAACTAATAGTCCTGTTGTGTCAAAAGGTCAAAGTAAATAGGATGCCATGTTGTGTCTACAAGGTACAAGAAGCTAGGATGTCATGTGTCTACACCTTTAAAGTAACTAAGAGTCCTGTTGTGTCTACAAGGTCAAAGTAAAAAGGATGCCATATTGTGTCTACAAGGTACAAGAAGCTAGGATGTCATGTGTCTACACCTTTAAAGTAACTAAGAGTCCTGTTGTGTCTACAAGGTCAAAGTAAATAGGATGCCATGTTGTGTCTACAAGGTACAAGAAGCTAGGATGTCATGTGTCTACACCTTTAAAGTAACTAAGAGTCCTGTTGTGTCTACAAGGTCAAAGTAAATAGGATGCCATGTTGTGTCTACAAGGTACAAGAAGCTAGGATGTCATGTGTCTACACCTTTAAAGTAACTAAGAGTCCTGTTGTGTCTACAAGGTCAAAGTAAATAGGATGCCATGTTGTGTCTACAAGGTACAAGAAGCTAGGATGTCATGTGTCTACACCTTTAAAGTAACTAAGAGTCCTGTTGTGTCTACAAGGTCAAAGTAAATAGGATGCCATGTTGTGTCTACAAGGTACAAGAAGCTAGGATGTCATGTGTCTACAACTTTAAAGTAAGAGTCCTGTTGTGTCTACAAGGTCAAAGTAACTAGGGTGTCATGTTGTATCTACAATGTCCAAGTAAATAGGGTGCCATGTTGTGTCTACAAGGTACAAGTAGCTAGGATGTCATGTGTCTACAACTTTAAAGTAAGAGTTCTGTTGTGTCTACAAGGTCAAAGTAACTAAGGTGTCATGTTGTATCTACAATGTCCAAGTAAATAGGGTGTCATGTTGTGTCTACAAGGTACAAGTAGCTAGGATGTCATGTGTCTTATATTTTAAAGTAAGAGTCATGTTGTGTCTACAAAGTCAAAGTAACTAGGGTGTGATATTGTGTCTACAAAGTACAAGTGACTAGAATGTCATGTTGTGTCTACAAGGTCAAGTAGCTAGGATATCATGTTGTATCTACATCATCCAAGTAGCCAGGGTGTCATGTATCTGCAATGTCCAAGTAACTAGGGTGTCATGTTGTATTTGAAATGTCTAAGTAACAAGGGTGTCATATGGTATTTATAATGTTCAAGTAACTAGAATGTCATGTTGTTTTTACAATGTCCAAGAAACTAGAATGTCATGTGTTTACAAAGTCCAAGTGCCTAGAATGTCATGTTGTGTTTACAACAACCAAGTAGCTAAGATATTTAGCTGTGTCTTCAATATCAAAGTAACTAGAATGTCATGGTGTGTTTACAATGTCCAAGTAACTAGAATGTCATGTTGTGTTTACAAGGTTTAAGTAACAAGGGTGTCATGCTGTGTTTAAAAGGTTTAAGTAGCAAGGAAGTCATGTTGTGTTAAAAAGGTCTAGTAACAAGGGTGTCATGTTGTATCTACAATGTCCAAGTAAATAGAGTGTCATGTTGTATTGACAATGTCCAAGTAACAAGGGTGTCATGTGGTATTCATAATGTTCAAGTAACTAGAATGTCATGTTGTTTTTACAACAACCAAGTAGCTAAGATATTTAGTTGTGTCTTCAATATCAAAGTAACTAAAACTGTCATTTTGGATTTACAATGTCCAAGTAACTAGAATGTCATGTTGTGTTTACAAGGTTTAAGTAACAAGGGTGTCATGTTGTGTTTACAAGGTCCAGTAACAAGGGTGTCATGTTGTGTTTACAAGGTTTAAGTAACAAGGGTGTCATGTTGTGTTTACAAGGTCTAGTAACTAGGATATCATGTTGTGTTTACAAGGTCTAGTAGCTATGTTGTCATGTTGTGTTTACAAGGTCTAGTAGCTATGTTGTCATGTTGTGTTTACAAGGTCTAGTAGCTAGGTTGTCATTAAACACTAGATTTCAAATAAAGTAGATGTAAGCAATTATAGGCAACCTTACAGCCTTCAACAATGAGAATGTGTCTACAAAGTTGATGGTATAGTGTGTCTACAACAATGGCATTTACCTTATGGCATTACTTGACTAAGTTTATAATCAGGTTCAGCACATACCCTTACCCAACCCTTAAACTAAAAAAATACATGTAAAATGTTTTTCCTACAATTTGTATTTGAAACAAATAAATGTATAATAGGAATATCCAATGATGAGGCATTTCCACTGTTTTAATATTGTCTGCCTTCCCCATGACAAAGACTATGTTATATAACATCCTCCCACTCTCTACTCGTGCTGATTATTAGCAGGTAGATTGATTAAACTTTCCATTGTATACTCCTACAATTAACCACACAGGATGTTTACAATAATGTACTTTTATAAAAAGTTCAACTGAGGGAGAAATAAAAATTGATTCGTAAGCTAAATAAACTGTTAACAAAGAGATATGTCTCACCTATCAGCAGAAAATTCGGAAAAAGACAATATGATGGCCAGCAACATTGCTAATTAATTCAAAGTCGCTGGACCATGACCTAGGGGATAGGGCATCAAAATTGTCATCAAACTGATATATACTGAGAGTAATGCAACTTTATAGAAAATAGTAAATCCTAACATACTAATTTTGGCAGAAAACTTAACATTGCTTTTTAATTCAAAGTCACTGGATCATGACCTAGAGGGCAGGGCCTTGAAACAGTCGTCAAACTGATAGTAATCCAACTTCATAGAAAATATCATGGATATATCACAAGTAGTTCCTAACCAAATTACTTAAGCAGAAAACTCAACATTGAAAATTGCAAATTAATTCAAAGTCACTGGACCATGACCAGGGCCTCAAAATAGTCCTCAAACTGATAGTAATGCAACTTTGAAGAAGAAGAAGAACTGTGTAATATCGAAACTAGACAAGAACAATAAAAGATTTCATACCTATAAAGCAAATTATACTTGGCAAACAGACATGTATTCCTTCATGTAGGATTCAACAAAAAACAAAGGCAACAATTTAAGGATATCTGATGATGGATGATGGATAACTTCAACTTTATTGCTTGGGGGGGAAAAATGTCAGAAAGGTTCTGGCATGTAGCTGTCCTGTTACATGGTTAGAGTACTTATTCTTAACAATGATAACTTTTTAATGATAAGATTATGAATTGAATATAGAATCTGCAATCTGATGGTATCCAACCATTTTATTACTGTACTTTAATTTTTTCCCCAATTGAAAAGAAAGTTTAAATCTTATCATTCCATAACCATACTGCCAGAAAAGATACCCATTTCAAGACCTACACCAAAACAGATAAATAACTATCACTGTCCCAGCAGTGTAAACAAACATATTGTTTCTTTTTTTAATAGAAACAGTGTGTTTTAATTTACAGAAAGTGCTGTGTGTGGGCCAACTGTCTTGAGGGGTGTCAACTTACACTGCTAAGAGGGTGGTTCCATTAACACTGTTTTTTGGCCATGTAGACCACCCATGCTGCCACAAGCTATCTGTCAACTCTCGTACTGATTTATAGCTGCTTACTAATTACATATAAAATCTGTTTAACTTTTCTGTCAGCTAATGATCATAATTTAGCAAGATAAAAATCAAAACAGTATCTATGCAGCTGTCCTCAATAAAATATTCATTCTTGTGATTTTTTGTCAATTCCAGGGAGATACTCTCTTACCATCTCTTAAATGGTCAATAGTGACTATGGTACCTTCTTAAACGGTCAATAGTGGCCCTGATTACCCATTGGAAATCAATAAATTTTAGTGATAATGTGTACCTTACCTTTATACATTATTAGAATACAAATTCTTTTTGCCAATCTTTTCAATAAGATGTTACACAAACAAAATTAATATGTGAAACTCCCAGAAATCAAGAAATATTTTTGAGACATACAGATGAATATGAATTAAACTTAAGGAATCAGAAATGTTTATGTTAACAAAATAAATATTGGAACACCCTTAAAGCTTATTTGGTGAAATATCTAGTACAAAAAAATGTACTATGATTTTTAGGACATATACAAGGCATTCTTGAACTTTTTTGTTGTGAAATAACTGTAATTTTGGAAATTATTGCGAGGTTGTTATTAATGCGAATAATGCGACTTATCAAGTGTCCCCATAATAACTCTCATTCCTACATCTGATACAGATATCTGTATGCAGATTTCCTGAAATCGCAATAATTAATCTCACAATTTTGTCTATTCTTATAAAATCGCAATAATAAATGTATGCAATAATTTCTGAATTTACAGTATAATCTAATCCTTGGTAGATTACTCACACGACTTAAATTATTCCCCTGTAAATTCACCAATCTTTGTGTGCATTTATTATTGCTATTGTAGAACAATGGACAAAAATTCAAGATTAGTTATTGCATTTCAGAAAAATTTGAATTCAAAATGCAAGTTATTGTATTGTGAAATCTATTTTGTCATAATTTTTGCAATAACAATAAAAGAACAGAGTTCCAATGTCCCCCGCATTGCATTTATTTAATATTTCCAAGGGGCATGACTCTTTTTAAAAAAGTCGATTGTCCATCATTATAGAACTTGTCCAAGATATTTCTGGTATTAACCTATAGTATAAGTCTTATAAAAATCTTGCAACAATTGTACCCGTGAGAGTGCTCACGAGGCCATTTTCCCTAAATTTAATATTTCAATGGGGCATAACTCTTTTAACAAAAGTCAGTCGACCACCATTTTAAAACTTGTCCAAGATATTGCTGATATTAACCTATAGTATAAGTTTTATAAAAATCTGGCAAGAATTGTACCCGTGAGAGTGCAAATAAGACCAGACGGACGGACGCCCGGTATTTCCATGTCCCTCGCAACCCGTTACGCGGGGGACAAAAACATCGCAAAAATTTCTGAATTTACAGTATTGAGAATAGTTCTGCAAATTTGTAAGAAAAACACCTTATGAAGAAACAGTGACATTTCATATGGTCATTGAGAAATAAAACTGAGATCAAAGCAATGGTCATACAAGTATGACAGACACTGACAACATTTCATATGGTCATTGAGAAATAAACTGAGATCAAAGCAATGGTCATACAAGTATGACAGACACTGACATTTCATATGGTCATTGAGAAATAAAACTGAGATCAAAGCAAAGGTCATACAAGTATGACAGACACTGACATTTCATATGGTCATTGAGAAATAAAACTGAGATCAAAGCAATGGTCATACATGTATGACAGACAGAGTAAAAAATTCAAATTTTTTCTTTAGATGCTATTTCTTGGTCTTGAAGATTAGCTTCTGTCCAAGTTTCATAACAACCCATGAAGGTTTACAAACTTATCATGTCAAAATAATTGAATCCAGACTTCTGTAAATGTTAACTGTAAAAAACTAAGTCCATCTATCAGAAAAATACTGAAAATAAAAATGTATTTCCAAAAGTTTGCTTCAGACATTATCTATGACAAATTCTATGAAGGTTTCACAAAGTATTTGATGTGTAACAAACTTTAACCCCAGACTGAATCTGAATGTTAACTGTAAAATAAACAAAGTCCATTTCTCAGTAAAATACGGAAAAATGAAAATGAATATTTTCAAAATTTTGCTCTGGATACTGTATTTTGGTCATAAACAAGCTTCTGTCCAAATTTCATAAAACTCCATGAATGTTTGACAAAGTTATTGATGACTGCAAAACTTTAACCTCAGACTGAATCTGAATTTTAAATGTAAAAAAAACTAAGTCCATTTATCAGTAAAATATGGAAAAATGAAAATAAATATTTTCCAAATTTGCCTCTAGATACTGTATTTGGTCATAAACAAGCTTCTGTCCAAATTTCATAAAAAAACTGACAACGGAATCTAGGATCACTATGTCTCGCTTTCACAACATAAATGTCGCAGTCTCGACAATAAAGGGGCATAACCACAAGAACAATGAAAGTGACACCACTCAAATTCTATCTTCATCTGTGCTTGGTGGTAATTACCATTGTGTATAAGTTTCTTTACATTTGGTTGAGAAAAACTAAAGTCAGAGAACGGAAACCAATTTCAAATTCACCCAGTGGTTACAAAAAAAAAACAGAAAAAGAAGTTAATAGAAACACAAACAAATCATCAAGAATCATTGATGACAACAGCTCAAATTGATCTTGTTATTAAGCGAGATAAAAATTAAATGAAAATACATGTAATAGATTTCATAAAAATCTGACAAAAAAGAAATGTAGACTGTTATCATTAACAATGCAATATTTTGTATAATTCATATTTACGAGGGGCATAAAATAGTTGATTGGCACTAATTTTCAAATTTGTTAGAGACATTACTGATGTAAACCTTTCTTATAAATTTCATAAAGATCTGGTAAGAATTGTATACATGAGAGCCCTTACAAGACTGGACGGATCACAGATGCCTAGTATTTCTATGCTCCCCACCATGTGACTGCTGGAGACAAAAAACTGGCAATGGAAAAGTTCTGTAAAAGTATCATTATGTTCTGAGTCAAAAAATGTCTTCTATTAAAATATTAAATGGTTGGTCTGTTAAATACAAAACATGGATAGCCTATGTTTTTCTTTCCTGAAATGTAAAGCTTTGTACAACTTGTATGACTAAAGATAGATTGTGACTGCCTTTGCCAAACTACATACCTGTTTGTATTAATGACAGGCTACACAAAATATGATGAGTTAAAAAAAATATTTTTTGAAGAAAGTTTTTTGGTTTCAAATCAATCATTAATGATCTTTTACTCAGTAAGGCAGACAAGATTCAGGGACATCAAAGCCATTAAAACATTCAATAATTGTTTTTCAATTAAACAAAGATTTGTTTTTTATATCAATCTTTTTCTAATTTTCACACAGACATGAACCCTATTACTTTACCATAGATAACGGCACTGGGAACATCGGCACCCCCTGGGGAGTCTGACAGTTTGTCAAAAGACCATGAAATCAAAGTAAACATTCAGAGACTCTAATATACAACAGTTGTCAATTTTTAATGATATTAGCATGTGTTCAGAATTCCATTTTATCATCTTCATCTATTGAGGTGCCATAAAGATTGTGTCAAAAATATTTATGTACTAAATTATGAAATTAATATATTGTAGATAATAATCAGTGTTAAAACAGTTTATTTCACCTTACTATTGGCTTTCCCTTTAATACATAAATCAGACAGAAAGAAGTACTTATAGATACTGAAGTCAATAATGTAAAAAAGTACAGAGTTTTAATTTCATTTCTCAGCAGTGCATTGGTGCCATTAAAATTCATGTTTTGAAAAAAAAATTGGAACTAGAGACAAGCTCCTAGTGAACTCATTGAAAATATAACTGATGGTTTCTAAATTAAAAATTAAAACATTGGATGAAGTAACCAGTAAATAGTTATATAATTGATCAATCATAAGAAAGTTTATGTTTTATTTATTGTATTTTATCATATATATATGTTAAAAATCCCTCCAATATCTTATATAATGGACCCTGAATTATCTATAAAATGTGTAAGGGTTCCATGGAACCCAGTGTCTCGCCTACTTTTGCTGTTAGTCGCAGGCTCAACAAAAATGGGGAAAAAAATATTAAAATTTTTTCTCTAGATACCAGTACTATCTTTTGATTGTAAGAAGCTTCTATCCAAGTTTGGTAAAAATCCAGGATGGTTTATGAATCTAATAAATGTTTTAAAAACTTTAACTGCAGACTGTATGTAATGTTAACTGGAAGAAAAACCAAGTCCATTTATAAGTAATACACAGAAAAACAGGAAATAATTTCTTTTTAAATTTCCTTCTAGATACTAGCTTTTGATCACAAACAAGCTTCTGTCCAAGTTTGGTACAAATCCAGGATAGTTTAAGAAATTTATTAAAATTTTAAAAACTTTAACCACAGAGTGAATGTAATGTTAACTGGCAGAAAAACTAAGTCCATTTATAAGTAAAATACGGATAAACAGGATTTTTTTTTTTACAAAATTTACTTCTGTATACTATCTTATGATCATAAACAAGCTTCTGTCCAAGTTTGGTGGAAATCCAGGATAGTTTAAGAAAGTTATTAAAATTTCAAAAACTTTAACAACAGAGTGAATATTTGTGGCCGCTGCCGATGACGACGGAATGTAGGATGGCTATGTCTCACTTTTGTGACAAAAGTAGCAGTCTCGACAAAAATGGTCACATTTCTAAATCTGTAAAAATAACAAGCTATATGGGTTATCTTCTTTGTAATACAGTTGTCTTTTTAATGCATTCATTTATATCCTTTATAGCACAGAGAACAATATTCATTGTTCCAATCAAGGGCCCTTGATGGGCAGCATGACATTTATACACACAAAACAATACTTTATGATTTGTAACAAAAACAAATTTTTAACATTGAAATGAAATATTAAATGTTCATCTTTTTCTTCATCTTATATAAATGAAGACGTTTAATTCCAGGCAGGACCAGAACCATAAAATTCGTAAGGGTTCCGCGGAACCCAGTGTCTCGCCTACTTTTTCTGTTAATCGCAGGCTCAACAAAAATGAGGAGGTAAATCAATAAAAATATTCCTCTTGATACTATCTTTTGATTGTAAGAAGCTTCTGTCCAAGTTTGGTAAAAATCCAGGATAGTTTATGAATCTAATAAATTTTTAAAAACTTTAACTGCAGACTGAATGTAATGTTAACTGAAAGAAAAACAACATTTCCTTCTAGATACTAGCATTTGATCATAAACAAGCTTCTGTCCAAGTTTGGTACAAATCCAAAATAGTATAAGAAAGTTATTAAAATTTTAAAAACTTTAACCACAGAGTGAATATGTTGTTTCTTGGCAGAAAATCTAAGTCCATTTAAAAGTAAAATACGGAAAAAATGGATTCATTTTTTCACAAAATTTCCTTCTAGATACTAGCTTTTGATCATAAACAAGCTTCTGTCCAAGTTTGGTACAAATCCAAAATAGTATAAGAAAGTTATTAAAATTTTAAAAACTTTAACCACAGAGTGATTGTGTTGTTTCCTGGCAGAAAAACTAAGTCCATTTATAAGTAAAATACGGAAAAAATGGAATTTTATTTTTACAAAATTTACTTCTGGATACTATCTTATGATCATAAACCAGCTTCTGTCAAAGTTTGGTACAAACCCAGGATAGTTTAAGAAAGTTATTAAAATTTTAAAAACTTTAACCACAGAGAGAATGTAATATTTCCTGGCAGAAAAACTAAGTCCATGTATAAGTAAAATACGGAAAAAATGGAATTTTATTTTTACAAAATTTACTTCTGGATACTATCTTATGATCATAAACAAGCTTCTGTCCAAGTTTGGTAGAAATCCAGGATAGTTTAAGAAAGTTATTAAAATTTCAAAAACTTTAACCACAGAGTGAATATTTGTGGACGCCGCCGCCGACGCCGACGGAATGTAGGATCGCTATGTCTCGCTTTTTCGACTAAAGTCGAAGGCTCGACAAAAATCATTACAATAATCATCCTTATAAGTATATTAATTTACGTTTTGTCTAGACATTTAATAACACAATTCCCTAAATATTTTAGGACAGATAAGTTTTCATTAGTAAATAACCAAACAAATTTTGCCTAATTCAAGAGATCTGAAAAGTTATGACAAATATTGTTTATCTCATTGAAAAATATCTCCCTATCATCATTGTATGCTGGACAACAAGTAATAAAATGTTGTTCATCTTCAACCAAATTAAGGGTACATTTCTTACAAAGCCTCTGATCTCTTTCTATATATAAAGTTTTATACCTGTCTCTTTCTATTTTGAGATCATGGGGACTGATTCTGATTTTACATATGGCACTTCTCAATTGAAAATTGTTTAAAGATAGATAAATTTCTTTAGAAAAACAAGTTTTTAGTTTGAATTAAGTATCTAATTTACTACTTTGTGTGTTCCAAAATGTTTTATAACTATTACAAAAGTTGAGCTTTACAACTAAATTTTGAATATTCAGCTTTTTAAAAATATAATGTATGGATGAATACCACCATTCAATATTATAAGTAAACATGTTTTGGTTGCAATTCAATTCAATTCAATATTTTATTTAAGTCTCATCTCTCAATAATATATAATACAACATTACATTTAGTGTAAAAATATATAGATATAAAGAGAGCCATTCTGTACAGAATTATAAGGACTATAACATTGCACATATAGGTATCATACAGTAAACCATGTTCCATATTTTTTTTAATTCTAAAACAATATTTCATCTTTGATAAAACAACTGAAAAATATAAAGGGAATCTACCAAGTTCTCCTAGCACATCTAAGCTAGAGGACTTTTATTTACACCTAAAATATACTTGGTATATCTAGAATTGGATTTAGTATAAGTGACTGATTAATACCTGCTCTCGTTGGATAAGTTTGGCTGATAGTTATATCACAGAGAACAATAAGAGACTGGTTAACAACTGTTCTCATTGGATAATATAACTTTCAAATTTATCTTCATTATCAAATGATAATTATGTGTAGATACCATTAATAAATTATCGTGATCATTATTTACATTACAAACCAAGTTTCCTTTATATCAATTTTACAATAATAAAACACCAAAGAACTTATGTTTTCATTTTAACATCTGATTTTCGTGTCAACATATGACTGTTACTACCTGTAAGAATACTGTATGTTAAATTTGTTAGGCAGGTTTGTATTTACTGACAACAATGAGAAAGCATGCCTTTTCTTCATTTGAGTTTAATTTCTGTTTATAAAGATCAAAAACACAGAAAACACAGCAAGGCAATCAATGCCAACAATTACTATGGGAAAAAAGCAGGAGTTGAGACCACAGGATAATTTTACTAAAACTAATAGGTTACACAGTACTACAGCTGTCTATAAAGAGCTATCCATGTTATAATTATGGGTGTGATAAACTTAAATTTGGCATAGTTATACCTAAAACTTTCTTTGGCAAGACATATAATTTTTTTCAGGACAATAGACAAAGTCAGATCTGGTACTGAGTGTCTGCCACAGTTCATGGATGATGTTTGCATAAACGTGATGTAAATAGATTCTGCCACAGTTTGTGGTTGATGTTTACATAAACTTGAAGCAAATTGATTCCTAAAGCTTTTAATACAGCTTATCAAACTGAATTTTCTGTTTCTCACACTTTTTTATTGTAAAATTAGTGAGTTTGGGTTATATTCTGTCTTATATTTAGAATGGCACATGACCAGATAGCTTACTATCCATAACAAATTGTCTATAGAGGGATTTATCACTCAGTATCTAATAAAACATACTCATTTGCTCCTAAACTTAAATCATTAAACAAACCTTACTACAATTTCACTTCTCAAACTTAGAACTTAACTGCACAGTGGAATGAAATCATTATAAAATTTGGCATACAACTTTGGCTTGTTGAACTATAATTGAAAATTGAAAGAAAAAATTACATTTACCTCTCTTAATTTTTGAAATATTACTAAATAATTTGTTCAAAATAGGTGAACATTTGTATAGAAAGCACATAAAATCTCCAATCAAATGATTTTTCTTTTTCTCGCAGATTTTGTGTGCATTCTTTACAAAATTTTTCAGTTATAGTTCAATGAGCCAAGTTTTACCAAATCTGTGAAATAGTCAATTTACTGAACCTTGACCTTAATTCTTTTTTAAAACTCATCATAGGACTTCTAAAGGAAGAAATCCAATACATTTTACATTCAAAACTACCTGCACATGTATGGTTCTGTGACTTTTGAGAAATGGATTGAATAAATAGTAGGTAGCATCCTTATAATGGAGTATCCCCTGAATTAGATATTTTTATCTCATGATAGAAGCCCTGAATGAACAAGCTAGATAAAAAAAAACTACACAACAGACAGACATGGGGTAATTGAAATATGTAATTGTAATTGACCGTAATTAATTACAATTTCTCAAGTAATTGAATGTAATGTGTAATTGAGCATTTTTTCAATTACATTTTCTTTTTAAAAGTAATTGAAGTAATGAATTACATTGGTGAAAAAAGTCAAATGTAATGTGTAATTTAATTGAAGATTTTGTAATTGTAATTGAATGTAATTAATTACTTTCAAAAGTAATTGACCCTATGTCTGACAACAGAGAGGAAGTAATATAAATTTGTCAACGTTCAATTCAGTGTTGGGGGAAAGAAGTGAACAGCTGATATACTGCTTTGAAAAATGATGAAAAATAATATTTTGGTCAAAGTTTTAGGAATCAGTACTTCAAGTTTAACTTTTTGTATGATTTTTCTCTTTTAATGGAATAGGTTTTCAATTTAAATAAATTGAGAATGTGTCGAAGGGACACAGATGATGCCCCAGCTTTTCTATAAGATCCTTACATAGCATGATTAGTTTAATTGATCTTTAGTAATGCACAGTTTTGCAACAACTCTGATTTCACCTGAACTGTCAAATGACCCTTACAAGTCACTCATTTCACCATTAAATACTTAAATAAACATTACCTTTGGAACAGCACATGGACTGTAATATGTACAACTTTCTAGAACATCTGACCACTTCACAGACTTGTGCTAAAAATAAATATTTAAATGTTTGCAAAATAAGAAATATGTGACATACAAAACAGTACAAAATAAACAACTGCTTCAAAAGCGCCTGATACACCTTTATTATGCATATTGAAATTGTTGAAAAAATAAAATTGGATATTTAGAATGCATTTATTCAGAAGTAAATAAAAAGACTCTGTAGAAAAATATGCATTACCCTTAGACGTAAAAATATTGTGTCAAATATGACTGACAAAGTACCATAACTCTTGAACGACATATCAGATTTTTTTTTTAAATCGAAATATGGTTTTGTTTCATTAATTCTAATATTTATGTAAAATTTCCAGTAAATCAAACCTAGCAAACTCAAGTTAAAGTATAACATGTGAAAAATCTACTTAAATCTGACAATTAAAGTCCCATAACTAGTGACGACAAACCGAAAATAAAAAAAAAATCAACAGGGAGCTTCTTTTTTTCAATCCCGTCAATAAAACAATAATGTTTAGTTTGCGAAAATCAACGCATAAAAACTCTGGAGGACAAACCAGAACATAACAAAAATTCAAAGGAAGCTTCATTTTATAAATCCAAACAATAACATAGTGTTTTGAGGAAATCAATACAAGCATATTAGAGTTATTAGTACCTGATATATGAAAAATTTGTAAGGGGTTCTACAGAACCCTGTCTCTGGCCTACGATTGCTGCTGTCAGTGTAAAAGTATAATGTTGACTTAAAAAGTGAGTCCATTTATCAGTAAAATACAGAATATTAAAAAAGATTCAAACTTTCTCTTTAGATGCTATTTCTTGGTCTTGAAGATTAGCTTCTGTCCAAGTTTCATAACAATCCATGAAGGTTAACAAACTTATCATGTGAAAAAAATTTCATCCCAGACTGTCAGTAAATGTTAACTGTAAAAAAAGTTCATCTATCAGAAAAATACTGAAAATGATAATATATTTTCGAAAGTGTGCTTCAGACATTATCTCTTAATCATAAAAAAGTTTCATAAAATTCTATGAAGGTTTGACAAAGTATTTGATGTGTAACAAACTTTAACCCCAGACTGTATCTATTTGTTAAATGTAAAAAAAATTTAGTCCATTTATAAGTAAAATACATAAAAATGAAAATAAATGTTATCAAAATTTTGCTCTGGATACTGTATTTTGGTCATAAACAAGCTACTGTCCAAATTTCATTTAATTCCATGTAGGTTTGACAAAGTTATTGATGTCCAAAAAAACTTTAACCACAGACTGAACCTTAATTTTGATGCCACCGCCGGAATCTAGGATCGCTATGTCTCCTTTTCGCGAAAATAACTTTTGCAGACTGAACAAAAATTACCTTAATTCAAAAGGTTAAAGTTCTGTAACTTTAGAACGACAATCCAAAAAATTTTTAAATTAAGTTATCAATCCAAACCATTATGTACAGTTTTGCAGAAATCCATACAGGCATACTGGAGTAAGTATGCAATATGTAAAAAATTGCCTTAATTCAAATCGTTAAGTTCTGGTCACTCTGGAATGACAAACCATAAAGTGAAAAAAAAAATTAAAAAGTGGCTTCCTTTTATCAATCCCAACAATAAAGTTTTGAGGAAAGCAATACAGGGCATACAAGAGTTAGTGCGAGGTATGTGAAAAATTGCCTTACTTCAATGGTTAAAGACCCCAACTCTAGAATGGCATGACCAGATTTTTTTTTAATAAGGAGCTTTCTTCTGTTAATCCCAATGTTGTGTTAAAATTACATGACAATTGGTTAATCATAAGAAATGTTGAGGGGACGGATAGACAGACATTGGTATACCTCTATACCTCGTCCCTAACAGGCATATAAAAACTAAATACAATTCATCTGAACTATTTACCTATAAGTATTTAAGTATCTTTACATTCTAACTAGAACAGTCTTCATAAATAATTTGTTATCAGATTGCATTTAAAACTTTTTCTAGTGCCGAAATGGGTATATTTTTTTTTTCCTGGATTAAATTAAATATATGATCAATGGGAGATAACTCTGATAAAACTTGTAGAAATGGAATGTTTGGGTTTATTATCAACAACAAAAATATCAGGACTGCATTCATTTGTTTGTTTTAGAAATGAAATGTGTAGGTTTACTTTCAATGAAACAGCAGTTCAACAAAATTCTAGATTGCATTTATTTGTTGTAGACATATTTTTTTTATTATATAGTTCCGAATCATTAATTTGAAAATAGATATCATTTTTTTTTTTTAAAGATCTTGCTTTATATGAATTGCTTGTAGCACTTTTCACAAGACATTTAGAATGAGTGAAGGTCAAAACAGACTAAAACACCAGCCTAATTTTATTTTACCTCAGATTATGAAGTTCATTTTGACAGTAACTAATTAGACATGGTTCACATTCTAACAGTATTTGCAACTTAGTTTAAAGATTTTCTTATAGACTGAATCTGTTCTAAAAAGTCAAAGATAAATAACCATTTTCAAAGTGTTTGTTTTAATTTGACATTTTTTTTTTTTTTTCAATAAATTAATCCGTAAAATTATCTTGTTTACATACTATATATACATATTTAAGTGTTTTTTCTTAATTCACTATATTTTCTTGTGATTTACCATTTCCCTATGAAGCTCCTTCTTCAAATTTTTCTGAACATGATCTGACACATTACTTGGGGAGGAATGTTGTGATAACAGATTTCTATGTCTAGTAACAGCAGGGCTGGACATAGGATATATATGATAATTTCCATAAATAGAATTCCTTCCTGGTCTCATCACTCTCTGTCCGAATGGTGAATCTGTTACCACTGAAGTATTTGTCTTGAATGGTGACTTGCTGTTTGGTTGTTTGCAATCTGAAAGGAAAATATATCATTTAGTGATATATAATCAAAGCACAAAGCTCTGTTAAGACAGTTGTCTCAACCAATGTATGACTGATTGATTGATTGGTGTTTATCGCCACTTTCAGTACTATTAAGCTATTTCATGACAGTCAGTTTTTATTGGTAGAGGATGCAGGACTGCCTGGAGAGAACCACTGACCTTCAGTAGGAAAACTGAAAATCCTAGTCAATTGGAGTCGAGTGCCTCTGCCACGTGCGGGATTCAAATTCACCTTAGTGTTGACAGGCTTGTGATACAGTAGTTTGACTACTTAGACCACAAGGCCACAGAGGCCCTACAAAATGTATGACATGAGTAGTTATAAAGTTTTCAGAAAGTCAAAAATTTATTACAAGAACTATAATATTTTCTGACAATAAATACTAATAACTTGTCATGCAAGATAAGGTATTATATACAATTATAGCCTTTGTATAAGATCAATATTAGGATATATATTGACCTGAAAAAAGCATATTGACTATATCCACTCAAATGTATTGAGGTTTTTAAATTTCTTCTTTTTGATTAAAAAAAATATTGAGCAATATCACTTTTCTATCTGCCATTTTCAGTCAACTATTGAAACTACAGCTGTACATGTGACTATTTCTGCATGAATCAAATTAGTTAGAATATACAAAACAATATGAGAACTCCTTTTTACATGGACAGTTTATTTTAAAAACAAGGTCAATGCCACAGTGTATCCAAATAATAAACGTAGTTGAACTATAACCTGTTGTTACTTAGGAACAGACCTAATTTTAACTAGAGTGCACACACTGAAATGTCTCACCTGCTTTACTGACCATTGATTTTATGTAGAGTCTTAAAAATAAAGGTTTTACTACAAGTATCACATAAACTTAACATTTTTAAACATTCAAGACAATAAGGTCAAGGTCAGATAATTATTCCATACACCAAATATAGAGTTTACCTATTGCTATTAGTATTTGAAAAACAGACCAAAACACAAAAACTTAACATTGACCAATAAACCATGAAAATGAGGGCACAGTCAGATGAAACCTGCCAGACTGACATGTACCCTTTCAATCATTCCATGCACCACATACAATAAAATGGACTTAATCACCAAACTTTAACCTTGATCACTGATCCATGAAATGAGGTCGAGGTCAGGTAAACCCTGTCTGTCAGACATGTACACATGGCAAGGAACCCATATACCAAATACAGATATCCTATCACTCATAAAAAGTGAGAAATTCACATGACAAAAAAACTATTCTTTTATAAGCAGTCGCTGAACCATGAAAATGAGGTCAAGGACAATGGACATATGACAGACAGAAACTTCGTTACATATGGTATCTGCATACAAGGTATGAAACATCCAGGTCTTCTAACTTCTGAAATATAAATCTTTATACAAATAGTTTACACCGCTGCTCGATAGTAATCCCTTTGTCTCCCATTCTGTGACTTTCGTTGCGGGCAAGACAAAACTTAACTTGACCACCAGAGCATGAAAACAAGGTTAAGAATATGTGGCATAAATCAAGACATTATCTTCTTAAAACAAATCAACTACAAAACAAGTGAAACTGTGAGCTACTGCCCACTGATGATACCCCCACCCAAATATTTCGGTAAACAGGAAGTTGTTGAGTGATGAATCTGAAAACGCATCACACTGTATAGCTGACTCATATAAACCCTGAAACCAAATTTCAGAAATCCTTGTAATGTAGTTCCTGAGATAAATGTGATGAAACTTTTCAACTACTTGGATGTCATGTGTAAAATGATGTAAGTGTTCAGTAAACAGGAAGTTGTTGAGTGATGAATCTGAAAACGAATCACACGGTATAGCTGACTCATATAAACCCTGTAACCAAATTTCAGAAATCCTTGTAATGTAGTTCCTGAGAAAAATGTGGCGAAAAATATTCATGGGACGGACGGACGGACGGACGGACTGACGGACGGACTGACGGATGGACAGACGGACAGACAGAGGTAAAACAGTATACCCCCACTTTTTTAAAGCAGGGGTATAATAAGGTTCAAAAGAGATCAAGACCATAAGACATGTCAGACATATATACACTTGTTTTAAGGAATCCAAATACCAAATACCTGTAATGCAAAAGTACTGAAAACAGACATAATTGTGAAAATATAACCTGACCCTAGAACATGAAATGGAAGTCAAAGCAATATGATATATATTAGACTGCTTACAATCAAAATAAATACAATAAACGTGAACATCAAAAGGTCTCAGCATAAACAAACTTCCATACACATTCTGGTTTACCAAGGCAAAAGAGAGAGATATGATATATAGGTATTTGCATTGTTAACAGTTTTTCTGCTTGCTTCAGTGACCCTTATCTGAATCCCCTACTGCTGATTAAGTGTCCTTTTATATTAACAGTGAACAAGTGTGTTAGAATTAAATACAAGGTTAAATTGCTAGACTAAACATATACATGGATTATCCAATTACAAAACTATCTTTATTTTTTTCACCTGATCTTTGCTTGTCTCTGACAGACTGAATCAGTGCCTCAGTATCCGTCTTGGAATACGTTGTCTTAGTGACGGCTGACATACAAGACTGTCTTGCTGGTATAGGATGTTGCAGTAAAGACGATCTAATCTGTAAAATGAATTTTATAACTATCTTTTTTCCTGTTTCCTATTTTTTTAAATACAGATTTCATTTTTTTCTAATAGAATAGTTGAAAATGTTGGATACAAATACATATTTCATAATCTAAGTACGGTCCTCTTCATCATCATAGGGTTTCCTCTGAACAGGCAATTTTTCTTCACCTTGATAGATCTATTCATAATTTATTGTGTGTATGTGGATTATTGTAAACAATTTTTTTAAACCTTCTAATACAGACATATTAAAGTCATATGAAACGAGTTTCTTGTAATTTTAGAGCTTATTTCCTAATGCTTGTAGAGTGAAACTTTGTTTGACTTGCATGCTTTGTTTGTATAAATGTTTGCTCAAGCATTGTAATTAAGATTGACATCTGCAAACAATATAAATAGGCAGAGTTAAACCTGTATACATTATACTTAAATTTGATTGGATGTTATCCTGGAGGTAAGGAATCTTAATATAATGTAATTATAAAATTTTAAGATATAATGAATAAAGAGAACTGCGCCATGAGTGCATGATACGCCCGTCTCTTTTCCAACAAATAAGTTCATTAACTCCTCAATGTCATATCAGAAATTTATATAAAAAAAACTAAAGGGAGGTTATTCATATAGATAGATATAAACCAGTCACCAAAGTTTCATGAAAACTGCTCAAAGCACTCTTGAGCTATTGTCTGAAAACTGGAA
This sequence comes from Mytilus californianus, assembly GCF_021869535.1. Taxonomy (NCBI): domain Eukaryota; kingdom Metazoa; phylum Mollusca; class Bivalvia; order Mytilida; family Mytilidae; genus Mytilus; species Mytilus californianus. The sequence goes on from NW_026262668.1 coordinate 127,071,807, forward strand.
AATCACCCCTTTTTTATGAATAAAATCCCATAACTCGGAAACGTAAAATCTAAAATTTATAAAAATCGTAAGGGAGCTAATAAATGTCAATAGATATAAACAATTCACCATATTTTCATGAAAACTGCTCAAAGGATTTTTGAGTTATTGTCCGAAAACTGGAAAATCCCCCTTCTTTAATGAATAAAACCCCATAACTAGAAAACATAAAATCTAAAATTTATAATAATCAAAAGGGAGCTTATGTCAACAGATATAAACAATTCACCAAAGTTTCATGCTAATTGGCTAAAGTGTGTTTGAGTTATTGTCCAACATGTTGACGACCGACGGAGTGACAGGCAGGCAGACATATAGACAACGGTATACCATAATACGTCAGGTAAACAGCTGTATAAAAATGTATAGATTTCATAAGGAACATACAGGTAAACTTTGGTAACATTTAGCTATAAAAGTAGTTTCAGAAGAGAATGAGAAGATTTTTTTATAAAGTCTACAACAGACAATGATGAAGGATGCCAAGTAACAGACAATGATAAAGGATTCTAAGAAATGACATAAGCTCAATTGGCCTTTTAGGCTTGATAAGATAAAACATCATTCAATATCTTTGAAATAAATTAGAGAGATAATTAACAGATACATTAATTTTGTATTCACTTGTCAGTAGAAGTTTAAAATGTACAAGTAGTTTAAAAAATTTCACAAAACCTTCTCTTCTTTAAACCTCAAACCAAACTGTTAAGAGGCACAACATGAAATAAAACCTACCACTGATCCAGCAAATGTCTGTCTGTCATCTGTAGAGGATGCTACTGTGATTCCTTCATCATTCAGTATACTGATCAAGGCATCTGGATCTTCTTCAAAGTCTGTAAAATACATCAAAATTTTAAAATTAAAATCTAATCCCTTGAAATCTGTTAGTTTTATGTGTATGACTAAGGAACAAAATGTATTTCAAAATTTCTTCAGTTTGTAGTTCTTATTTTAAATATATTTTCTTCAATAAACCATTGATCTGCTTGTTCAAGTATTTTATATCCCTGAGATAAATTCAGTTAATTCATTATTTTCATGAAAAAAAATCAGTCAAGGACATGGACAAAGTCAGGAGCCTGTAATTCAGTCAGTGGTGTCGTTTGTTGCTGTGTATTATATTTGTTTTTCATTCATTATTTTGTTCATAAATTAGGCCGTTAGTTTTTTCGTTTGAATTGTTTTACATTTGTCATTTTATAGTCTTTTATAGCGTATTATGCGGTATGGGTTTGGCTCAGTGTTGAAGGCCGTAGGGTAATCTATAGTTGTTAATTTCTGTGTCATTTGGTCTCTTGTGGAGAGTTGTCTCATTGGCAATCATACCACATCATCTTATTTTTATATGGTGTGATAAGAGCCTTATATGGTCCAATCTGTAATTTCAATCTTAATTTAAGATCTCAATTCATGTCTGTTTTAAAGTTTAGGTAATGCAAAAACTAAAAACTAATTTTTTGTTTATCAAAACATCAAAATAAATGCATTTGTGATTTCACAAAAAGGCCTTTTTACATGATTTCGTGAGATTCGTACGAATTTGGTAATTTATTACACAAGTATTTGGATCTGCAAATATATAGCACATGCAAGTACCATTTAACTAAATAAACAACATCTGTCATGTAAATATTTTTGTACTACTTGAATGTGCTTAATATTTCCCATTAACAATTAATTTTGGTATATTAATTTATTAAGAATATAAACACACACACATGAAGAGAAATGTACTCATTCGCTATGCCAGTGTCTGTACTAATGTTTAAGTTTTCAATGAACATAATATTTGTAAAACTGGTAAATTATTAAGTCTTTTGTAAATGTTATGATGGTCATATTCTTGGAACAAACAATATTTTTCAACTGGAATAAAAAACAAAAGTAAATCAACAATATTTTTTAGGACAATCATTTGATTTATTAAGATATTTCATTACCAAAAATTACTTAAAACTTTTACTAAGTGTTTCATAGATTTAGATATAAAACCAATATTTCACTACAATGTTAAATTGAAATATTTAAGAATAAGTTTATTCAAAGAATGAATAAGTCAATATGGAACGTTTAATATTTTACAAGCTCTATAAACAACTTAACAGTACAAATAAGAATTCGATATCCCATTTGTAATAAGACAACTTCCGGTAAGGCAAACTCCAAAACCAAATCTTTGTATTGATGAAAAAATTTAGTTTAGAATCAAGTAATTTGTGGTATGACTGAATAATTTAACAGTTATACAAAGAGGTTTATCTTCAATGATTTTCATCACAGTAAGCTAAAACTAGAGGCTCTCAAGAGCCTGTGTCGCTCACCTGACTCTACTTTGGTTTTAGAAATCATGTAAAGATAGATAAAAATCATAACAGATACCCAAATAATGATTGAGACCAAATTTGGATTAATATTGGTCCCGTTATTTAATAAAATATCCTGGTGGCCATCTTGAACAGTAAATCGGCAACAAAGTAACAACACTTGGTCAGCACCTCATAAGGAACATTCATGCCTATATGTATTTCCCATAGGGTCCTATGTTAAACTAAGTCCTCCGCTGGCAGCCATCTTGGATGATGGACAGACTGCAAAGTAACAACACTTGGTCAGCATCTCATAAGGAACATTCATGCCATGTTTGGTTTCATTCCATTCAGTGGTTCTCTAAAAGAAGACATTTGTATGTATTTCCCATAGGGTCCTATGTTAAACTAAGTCCTCCGCTGGCAGCCATCTTGGATGATGGACAGACTGCAAAGTAACAACACTTGGTCAGCATCTCATAAGGAACATTCATGCCATGTTTGGTTCCATTCCATTTATTGGTTCTCAAAAAAGAAGACATTTTTATGTATTTCCCATAGGGTCCTATGTTAAACTAAGTCCCCCGCTGGCGGCCATCTTGGATGATGGATCGGCTACAAAGTAATAACACTTGGTCAGCACCTCATAAGGAACATTCATGCCATATTTGGTTTCATTCCATTCAGTGGTTCTCTAAAAGAAGACATTTGTATGTATTTCCCATAGGGTCCTATGTTAAACTAAGTTCCCCGCTGGTGGCCATCTTGGATGATGGATCGGCTACATAGTAACAACACATGGTCAGCACCTCATAAGGATTATTCATGCCATGTTTGGTTTCATTCCATTTGGTGGTTCTCTAAAAGAAGTCATTTGTATGCATTTCCCATAGGGTCCTATGTTAAACTAAGTCCCCCGCAGGCAGCCATCTTGGATGATGGATCGGCTACAAAGTAACAACACTTGGTCAGCACCTCATAAGGAACATTCATGCCATGTTTGGTTTCATTCCATTCAGTGATTCTCTAGAAGAAGTTCAAAATGTAAAAAGTTAACGACGACGACGGAGGACGCTGGACGCCAAGTGTTGAGAAAAGCTCACTTGGCCCTATGGGCCGGGTGAGCTAAAAAGTTAGGTAAAAAGCAATTATAAGTCTAAGTTTTTGAAACACCTATATGCTTTTTTTTTAGATTTACATCGTCCAACCACATTCTATTTCTATACATGAAGCATGCAAAGTTGATGCCTTTATGGAAATAAGCATCTACTTTGTTACTCTTTATGTGTGGACATCTACTATGTTACTCTGTATGTGTGGACATCTACTATGTTACTCTTTATGTGTGGACATCTACTATGTTACTCTTTATGTTTGGACATCTACTATGTTACTCTGTATGTGTGGACATCTACTATGTTACTCTGTATGTGTGGACATCTACTATGTTGCTCTGTATGTGTGGACATCTACTATGTTACTCTTTAAGTGGACATCTACTATGTTACTCTGTATGTTTGGACATCTACTATTTTACTCTGTATGTTTGGACATCTACTATGTTACTCTGTATGTGTGGACATCTACTATGTAACTCTGTATGTTTGGACATCTACTATGTTACTCTATATGTTTGGACATCTACTATGTTACTCTATATGTTTGGACATCTACTATGTTACTCTGTATGTTTGGACATCTACTATGTTACTCTGTATGTGTGGACATCTACTATGTTACTCTATATGTTTGGACATCTACTATGTTACTCTGTATGTGTGGACATCTACTATCTTACTCTGTATGTGTGGACATCTACTATGTTACTCTGTATGTGTGGACATCTACTATGTTACTCTTTATGTTTGGACATGAGCGTCTTCTATGTTACTCAATATGTTTGGACATATACTATGTTTCTCTGTATGTGTGGACATCTACTAAGTTACTCTTTAAGTGGACATCTACTATGTTACTCTGTATGTTTGGACATCTACTATGTTACTCTGTATGTTTGGACATCTACTATGTTACTCTGTATGTTTGGACATCTACTATGTTACTCTGTATGTGTGGACATCTACTATGTTACTCTGTATGTTTGGACATCTACTATGTTACTCTATATGTTTGGACATCTACTATGTTACTCTGTATGTTTGGACATCTACTATCTTACTCTGTATGTTTGGACATCTATTATGTAACTCTTTATGTTTGGACATCTATTATGTTACTCTTTATGTTTTGACATCTACTATGTTACTCTTAATGTTTGGACATCTACTATGTTACTCTTTATGTTTGGACATCTATTATGTTACTCTTTATGTTTGGACATCTATTATGTTACTCTTTATGTTTTGACATCTACTATGTTACTCTTTATGTTTGGACATCTACTATGTTACTCTTTATGTTTGGACATCTACTATGTTACTCTTTATGTTTGGACATCTACTATGTTACTCTTAATGTTTGGACATCTATTATGTTACTTTTAATGTTTGGACATCTACTATGTTACTCTTTATGTTTGGACATCTACTATGTTACTCTATGTTTGGACATCTACTATGTTACTCTTTATGTTTGGACATAAGTGTCTACTATGTTACTCTTTATGTTTGGACATAAGCGTTTACTATGTTACTCTTAATGTTTGGACATAAGCGTCTACTATGTTACTCTTTATGTTTGGACATAAGCGTCTACTATGTTACTCTTTATGTTTTTGACATAAGTGTCTACTATGTTACTCTTTATGTTTGGACATAAGGGTCTACTATGTTACTTTTTTTGTTTGGACATAAGCGTCTACTATGTTACTCTATATGTTTGGACATAAGTGTCTACTATGTTACTTTTTATGTTTGGACATAAGCGTCTACTATGTTACTCTTTATTTTTGAACATAAGCATCTACTATGTTACTCTTTTTTTGGACATAAGCGTCTACTATGTTACTCTATATGTTTGGACATAAGTGTCTACTATGTTACTTTTTATGTTTGGACATAAGTATCTACTTTGTTACTCTTTATGTTTGAACATAAGCGTCTACTATGTTACTTTTTATGTTTGGACATAAGCGTCTACTATGTTACTCTTTATGTTTGAACATAAGCATCTACTATGTTACTCTTTTTTTGGACATAAGCGTCTACTATGTTACTCTATATGTTTGGACATAAGAGTCTACTATGTTACTCTTTATGTTTGAACATAAGCATCTACTATGTTACTCTTTATGCAATGAATAAAAACTTCAACAAAATTGACTCCTCATCTCTATACTAAATATATAATCTCTGTATCAACCTGTGATGTTTTTCTTCTCTGCATCAAACTCTAATGCCTTCTTAGCACTAACTACTCTATCGTCATCACTCAGCTGATCTGGATCACATGGTAACTCCCCTAGGATACGTCTTTTCCCTAGATTGGTACAACTCTTCTTCTTTATCTTTCCAGTACTACAAAACAAGAGTTTATCATTCATATTTGTATTTCATTCAGGCTTATAACAGGAAAAACAAGTGAAACTATGAGCTACTGCTCATTGATGATACCCCCAGCCCAAATAATTGACGGTTAACAGGAAGTTGTTGAGTGTTGAATCTGAAAACGCATCACACGGTATAGCTGACTTATATAAACCCTGAAACCAAATTTCAGAAATCCTTGTATTGTAGTTCCTGAGAAAGATGCGACGAAAAATATTCATGGGACGGACGGACTGACGGATGGATGGACAGACAGAGGTAAAACAGTATACCCCCACTTTTTTAAAGTATGGGTATAATATTTCAGACATAGTTTGAAAAACATAAACCTTTCAACAAATAGTTGATGGAATTCCAAATTTAACTACCAATCAAAAAGAAAAATTAAGCCAGTTACCAAACAAGAAAGCCCCACTTGCACTATCAAATTGTCATGTCAGTGAATCATGAAAACATAATAAAAGAACAGAGTTCCAATGTCCCCTGCATTGCACATATTTTGTCTATCCACGGCACAAGGGCAATAACTAAAAAAAGTACACTTTTTTTTTGTTCTTTAAAACCTTTTATAAATATCTTAGAGAAATGAACGCTTCAGAGCAAATACAATGCAATTTTTGATATAATTAATATTACAAGGGGCATAACTCGTTAAAAATATTTGATCAGCACTTATTTTCAAAAGTGTCCAAGACATTGCGCTAACTATGCAATTTTCAATATATATCAATATTTCCAAGGGACATAACTCTTTTAAAAATAATTGATCAACACTGATTTTCGAACTCGTCTAACACATTGCTGATATAAACCTATGATATAAGTTACATAAAATTCTGGCAGGAATTGTACACATGAGAGCGCTAACAATGCAATTTTCCATTTAATTAATGTTTCCAAAGGGCATAACTCTTAAAAATAATAGATCGGCACTGATCTTCGAACTTGTCCAAGACATTGCTGATATTAACCTATGATATAAGTTTCATAAAACTCTGGCAAGAATTGTACAAATGAGAGCGCTAACGATGCAATTTTCCATACAATTAATGTTTCCAAGGGGCATAACTCTTTTAAAAATAATTGATTGGCAGTGATTTTCTAATTTGTCCACGACATTGCTGATATAAACCTATGATATAAATTTCATAAAAATCTGGCCAGAAGTGTACATGTGAGAGCACTATCAAGACGGGACGGACAGACACATAGAGGGACGGTAAACCACCTTAAAACAATACTTACTGAGCATGTACTGATTTCATAGTATCACATGTCCATGTTGTACACTGACTGGGGTAAAAAAGGGTAATCAGCCAAATAAATCTAAAAATTCACATCATAATGATTGATCAACATGTGCTCTAAGTTTCATAGTTAAAGAGCCTAACCAAAAAAAATTAACCTGATATTGGACCGACAGATGAATGCACTGACCAGAAACCATATCCCCTTCTAGCATAGGAAGGGCATAAAAATCGTTTCATTCCTATAAAACAGAAAGTTGTTAGGACACAACTAATAATTTTTAAGAACTGAATTTGAAGATAATCTGATGGTGCTTTCTACCAATTTTATATAAATTTACATCTATTTCAAAAATTTTCTTTACACTAATTGCAAAACTTTATTAAAATTTGTGACATCACTCATTTACTGTTTCTTGACCTGAAGTAAATGCTGGTTAATGTCTTTTACTTTTGATTTGTTTCGTTACCCCATGGACATCACTGAAGTAATTGCTGGTTAATGTCTTCTACTTTTGATTTGATATGTTACCTCATGGACATCACTGAATTTATTGCTGGTTAATGTCTTTTACTTATGATTTGTTTCTTTACCTCATGGACATCACATCCAAAGTAGTTCTGCCAGCAACCTTTCTCTCACTTAGACCTTTGTTGTGGAGAATGGTGTCTAAGGCTTTCTGGTCTGCTTCAAAGTCCAATTCAAAGTCATCAGCATCATTCAGGACAGTGACTTTATTCTGAACTGTGAACTTTGTTCCTGGTTTAGTGACATCAAATGGCTTTACCTTAAATAACAGAAATGAAGGAATTAATTAATGGCTGCTTGGTTTAAGGCAATTGGAAAATATCTCAAGAATATTTAAGACAAGAACCAATTAACAATAAATAGGTAGGTTCTTCAAAGTGGTCAACTGGGATGAAAGGCATACAACTTTTGACTGAAAGATTGCTAACTTATTATTGAGTAGTCAATCCTATTAAACCCTATATCTATCTAGTTTGATACAGTAGTTAATAAACAATAAAATGTCATAAAATATCAACTTAAGATTTGCCAAGGGTACAATCTGTTGTTTTAATCTTTAGTGAACTTTCAGTGACATTGGCTTAAATATGCCAAATACGGTAAGTGTAAGCCAAATTATTTTGTGGATACTTTTATCTGGCCCATTCTTGCCAACTTTGCAACGATTTATTTTCACCATTTCCTAACTATGTTAATGTATTCTTATAAGAGAAGATCCTATCCTTTTGTAAAATACACAACCATTTATATCCACGGTAAAATTTTACTTGCCCAAGTCACAAAAATTTGTTGATTTACAGTATTCCAGGAATTTTGTAAAACTTTCAAAAACTGAAGTTTTCATATCATTATTTGTTATTTGTTAAAGAAACAGATTTTAACATTCCATTTCATGGATAAAACATATTAAACATTTTTTTTTTTCATTTTAAAAATACAATGTTAGCCTTAAATTTTGAAACGATAGTCGCAGTTGAATGGACTGGACCAAAGCATTCGATTCATCCATGGTCAAGTGTGTAGTCATAAATTTGGAATGCATTAAATACGGTATGAGATTTGTGTAAACTATATGTTTGAACAGTGTGCCTTTTTTTATGACAATTTATGATTGTGTATTTAAGTTCCATATCATTTTAGTCCATCATAACAATTAAACACAAAAGTACAGATACAAAACATTCACAAATAAAATCAATACACAAATATTTACAAAGGTCAGTTACTATAAATAAAGGAATCACCCGCGGAATGAAGTAAGTCTTGCAAGACACTGAAGAGGGTCGTCTGCTTTGAATTCAATTATTTAAATTTGTCAGAAATGTCTTTAATAATCCTTTTAATTATTGTAATTAACGAATTTTACAGGGATAGAGAAATTACTTTGACTCATCCAAGTTTTTGACACGACTGAGTTTTTCAAATGAATAGTCATTGATAGGCCATTTTTATAAACTTTCTGGTTCTCAAACACTTTTGCTTCAGCCCAAAAACCTGTCGCTAGCTTGTATTTATCTCTAAACCAAAATAAATAAATGTGTAAAAAATTTGTGTTGATCAAATTTTACTGCTTTCAAACAAGTCTAAGAGCGATAACTCGAACACATTCAGAAAACTAAAGGTTTTTACCTCTGTTTGTAGGCAGTTTAGACTTCCAGTGAACTTAAAAATTTGCATAATGTCAAAATGTAAACAGAAGTGAACATGATTTGATTATCGTAAAACTTACAGATGACACAACTGTAAAAGATTGGTGCAATAGAAGGTTTATTCCCGATTGTCCCACTTTTCAAAATTTTAGAGTTCTGATTGTCCCACATGAAAAGTTCTGATTGTCCCACATTATTTTTATATTTTTAATGTTCTTGAATAAACAATGCAATTGTTGTTTGTTTTGCAATATCAAATTAAAATTAATTATTGCATGAGCAAACTAGTAGTTGATATCAATTTTATAAATGTAACTATGAATTGTTGAATAAATCATCAGTTAGAATGCACTTTTGATTAAGCAATATAACATATATGTAATAAACGATATCTATTATGTTAGGTAAATTTATAAATCAAATATCAATATATTTTTTTATTTTAAAGTTGTTATTTAAATTTTAAAAACATGGACGCAATTTTGATTTTCTTTTCATATATATATAATTTCTTCTATATCTATATAATTTGTGTTGTTCTGTAATTAGTTTTCTGAGAAATATTTTATTGAATAGTTATTTTTGTCCTTTTCATATTGCAAATGTGTTGCCTTTACTTCGATTGTGATTTTTTTTTATCACTCCTTGGTATCTTATGAATACATACAGAGTTAAAAACATACTGGTCAATATCAACATTATAATACAATAACTAAATATCCTGCCTCCCTAGTCCTTTTTTTATAAGTCATTGTATGAGAACATTTATATAAATGAGGTATGTATAGTTATCTGCAAGATTTCGGTAAATTTCAACTACGTAATTAATGTGGTATGACGACCTAGATAGTATAACAAATTAATGTGCATTGACGACTTATAGTATAACTATTTATCATATCAATATCTTACAATTGTTGTTGGTTTTTTCTTGCAACTCAATCCATTCTGTAGTTGTTCCTCCCATTTCTTGTGTAACTTGCTGAAGTCTGGTGCTGGTCTGGCCTTCATTTTCTTCCCTGATAGCTGTGGTCTGGGGATATGACTACAATTATAACACAAAATAAGTGATTTCTTTTTAGTGGTGTTGAACATCAGACCAAAGATTATTAAATCAAAGCATGTTATTATTCTTTAGTATGTGACATTTACCATATTTTGCATTTTTATTTATTTTTTTTTAAATCAAAATTAGCTTCTTTTGGCAATTTTTTTTTATTTTACAAAGAAAAAAAGCATAAAAATTTTATACTAATGGATCATGCATACAGAAATAAAGTAAGATGTGAAAATTTATTAAGTTTTCAGTTGTGTAAATTATATATAGTTTTTTAATGACTTAGTTGTTTCCCATCAGGAACCCCCTTGTCTATCATTTGTTAAAAAACTGTGCCTGTGTTTTCATTTAAAACTTAAATATTTGGTCATGTTTCAGGCTTAGAGATTTACATCTATAAAAATATTTTATGAATTTGGTTATGTCATAGGGTAAGATAAGTTACATCTACAAGTCACTGTATATCATGCCTTTTCCCACATTAATGACTTGTCAAATTTTGACATAACAATGCTTTGTCACAGTGTCACTAGTAGAGCAGGAATTTCTGACCTTTGAGGGCATCTGAGGTCATACATGGATTTTGTTGGGGATGTGTTGTTAGATCTCTAGTTTTCTGAGGTCTGTTGTTTGACATTTCATTTGTTTTTCTCTTGGTCATGGTGTTAATAGATTTAAGTTTGAATCCCTTGGTATCCTCAAACTTTTTTTTAAAGTTAGGATTACTCTCATGCAGACCGTATATTTCTAACCTTTGAGTATAGATTACCTCCCATGCAGACTGTATATTTCTGACCTTTAAGTATAGATTACCTCTCTAAAAGACTGTATATTTCTAACCTTCAAGTATAGATTACCTCCCATGCAGACTGTATATTTCTAACCTTTAAGTATAGATTACCTCCCATGCAGACTGTATATTTCTGACCTTTAAGTATAGATTACCTCTCATACAGACTGTATATTTCTAACCTTCAAGTATAGATTACCTCCCATGCAGACTGTATATTTCTGACCTTTAAGTATAGATTACCTCTCATACAGACTGTATATTTCTAACCTTTAAGTATAGATTACCTCCCATGCAGACTGTATATTTCTAACCTTTAAGTATAGATCACCTCCCATGCAGACTGTATATTTCTGACCTTTAAGTATAGATTACCTCTCATACAGACTGTATATTACTGACCTTCAAGTATATACTACCTCCCATGCACTGTATATTTCTAACCTTTAAGTATAGTTTACCTCTCATACAGACTGTATATTTCTGACCTTTAAGTATAGATTACCTCCCATGCAGACTGTATATTTCTAACCTTTAAGTATAGATCACCTCCCATACAGACTGTATATTTCTAACCTTTAAGTATAGATTACCTCTCATACAGACTGTATATTTCTGACCTTTAAGTATAGATTACCTCCCATGCAGACTGTATATTTCTAACCTTTAAGTATAGATTACCTCCCATGCAGACTGTATATTTCTAACCTTTAAGTATATATTACATCCCATGCAGACTGTATATTTCTAACCTTTAAGTATAGATTACCTCCCATGCAGACTGTATATTTCTAACCTTTAAGTATAGATTACCTCCCATGCAGACTGTATATTTCTGACCTTTAAGTATAGATTATCTACCATTCAGACTGTATATTACTAACCTTTAAGTATAGATTACCTCCCATGCAGACTGTATATTTCTAACCTCTAAGTATAGATAATGTCCCATGCAGACCATATATTACTGACCATTAAGTATAGATTACCTCCCATGCAGACTGTATATTACTGACCATTAAGTATAGATTACCTCCCATTCAGACCGTATATTTCTAACCTTTAAGTATAGATTACCTCCCATGCAGACTGTATATTTCCAACCTTTAAGTATAGATTACCTACCATTCAGACCGTATATTACTGACCTTTAAGTATAGATTATCTACCATGCAGACTGTATATTTCTAACCTTTAAGTATAGATTATGTCCCATGCAGACCGTATATTACTGACCATTAAGTACAGATTACCTCCCATGCAGACTGTATATTTCTGACCTTTAAGTATAGATTACCTACCATTCAGACCGTATATTACTAACCTTTAAGTATATATTACCTACCATGCAGACTGTATTTCTAACCTTTAAGTATAGATTACCTACCATTCAGACCGTATATTACTGACCATTAAGTATAGATTACCTACCATGCAGACTGTATATTACTGAGCATTAAGTATAGATTATCTACCATTCAGACTGTATATTTCTAACCTTTAAGTATAGATTATCTCCCATGCAGACTGTATATTACTGACCTTTTTGATGTAGATGACATGTTTTCCTTCCTATATGCAGCTTTCATTGTTTTCTATATTTATATGTCTTTTATGTTTATATTCCTTCCCTACAACAATATAATCATATAATGAATAAATACTATTTGCTTTAAAGATTAAAAAGGGTTATCTACAATTATGTATAAAACAGTATCAAAACATTAAAATCAATGTAGGAGAGGGTATCAGTGAATAAATATGTTGTTAGGTTGCTGTCTCATTGATGCATATAAAAACACACCTACTTATTTAATTAGTTGTGACCATCTAATGACTTTGAGATATGTTGTGCAATGCAGTTTAGAAGGAGATTTTTTTTTAAGAATCTCCAAAGTTTGAACTGTTAGTTTTCCTGATATAAAGTTAGCTAAAAGAGTCTAACCCATTTGACGATATCATTAGCAATGTTACCAAAACAATGCAGCAAATTTTGATGCTTTATTATCTGCCCTTGCTACTGTATCGTTTGGCCTTACTAATAGAAAAAAACAAAAAGTATTGTGTCCAGCTTGTTGCCTCATATTCCATTGTATTTTCTCTGCAATAACTTTAAAATTTTCATAATAGTTGAACAACTAAAATGTACATATTTATACTGCCAAATTCATTAAGCCACATATAGGCAATTAAGACGGATTGACGTAAGGTTAACATTAAAAGGGGTTGTTTTTCAAAAAAAAATTTAATATCTTCTTAATCTCCATTGTAAGGAAAAGGTAAACAATTGCACGTCTTAATATTTTCTTTCTTTCATTTTCTTTCTTTTTTTAATTTATAAATATGAACAACAGACTGCTTTGCTCAATTGCCTCAAATGAATGCAATATACAATAAACTGTTGACAAAGAGATATGTCTTTCCTATCGGCATAAAATTCAGAAAAAGACAATCTGATGCCAGTGATGGACAGCAACATTGCTTATTAATTCAGTTATTGGACCATGATCTAGTGGGCAGAGCCTGAAAATGGTCGACAAACTGAGATGTACAGACAGTAATGAAACTTTATGGAAAATATCGTTGTTTATTGTAAGTAGTTCCTATCAATATAACTTAAGCATAAAAACATTGAAAATTGCTAATTAATTCAAAGTCACTGGACATGTCCTACAGGGCAAAACCTCAAAATAGTCGTCAAACTGATATGTACTGATACTAATGCAACTTTATAGAAAATATCATTGATCTATCACAAGTAGATCCTATCAATTGACTTAAGCAGAAAAACTTAACATCGAAAATTGCTTATTAATTCAGTCACTGGACCATGTCCTAGGGGGCAGGACCTCAAAATAGTCTTCAAACTGATCTGTACTGATAGTAATGCAACTTCATACAAAATATCATTGATCTATCACAAGTAGATCCTATCAAACTAACTTAAGCAGAAACTTAACAATTGTTGACGCCGGAGCTGTTGCCGGAAAAGCAAACCCTGTTTTTCGCTTTCCACGACTTTTGTCGCGGGCGAAACAATAAGGCAGGGTTTCCACTGGCTGTAGCCATTCTCGCATTTTCGAAAAAATAAAAATTGTGCCGATTAAAATTTGTTTTTGGCGAAAGAAATATAACGGTTCGACTTCGTCCATTGTTTACATTTTTCGGGTTACTCAGAATTTTTCCCTAATCAGACAATACCGGGAATTCACCTTGAACTCGTTACGATTTTGATAGAAAATCAATAATCAGCTGATTGCATTTTATAGCTATCTGCAACAAAGGATTATAATTAATCAAGGTGTTGATTGTATTGTTTCATGAAATGGTGTGGTTGAATGGCTTCACGTCACTCAAATTTTTTTTTACAACTTTGATTGAAATAATTGTTTTGAAGTGGGTACTTTCCGTTTTAGCAATGCACGTTTTGAAACATATTTTAAGTCTCCTCTTTTTCTTTTAACGATGGTCTGGAAAAAAAACTGTTGTTATGACGAAAATGTTAAAAAGTAAGAGAAATCTCTTACTTTAAATTTTATCGTATAACTTTTGATAGAAATAACTGTTTTGAAGTGGGTAATTTACAATCGTTTTAGCTACGCACGTCTTTGAGGCATAGTTTTACGTCCAAACTTTTCTTTTAGTGATGGTCCGGTAAAGAAAACTATTGTTAAGAAGAAAAATATTCAAAAATAAGAAACATTTCTGACATTAGTCTTTATCCTTCAACTAGATGGGAAGTATCTTATATATTATAGATGAATCCTGTGTTCTCCGGCAGAAGTAAAAAATTATGATTTCATGATTTACAGTATCTTTTAACAAGAGTGCACACACTGAAATGTCTCGCCTTCTTTACTAATCATTGATATTATGTTGATAGTCCTAAATATAAAGCTTTATTACAACTGTCACATAAACTTAACATTAACCAAGTAAACTAAACATTGACCAATGAACCATGAAAATGAGGTCAAGGTCAGATGAACCATGCTAGGCAGGCATGTACAGCTAACAATTCTTCCATATAACAAATATAGTTGACCTATTGCTTATAGTTTAAGAAAAACAGACCAAAACACAAAAACTTAACACTGAGCAATGAACCTTGAAAATGAGGTCAAGGTAAAAAAAAACCTGTGTGACTGACAAATAGATCATAAAATATTTCCATACACCAAATATAGTTGAACTATTGCATATAGTATTAGAAAAAAAGACCAAAACTCAAAAACTTAACTTTGACCACTGAACCATGAAAATGAGGTCAAGGTCAGATGACACCTGCCAGCTAGACATGTACACCTTACAATCATTCCATACACCAAATATAGTAGACCTATTGCATACAGTATAAGAAAAACAGACCAAAACACAAAAACTTAACTATAACCACTGAACCATGAAAATGAGCTCAAGGTCAGATGACACCTGCCAGTTGGACATGTACACCTTACAGTCCTTCCATACACCGAATATACTAGACCTTTTGCTTATAGTATCTGAGATATGGACTTGACCACCAAAACTTAACCTTGTTCACTGATCCATGAAATGAGGTCAAGGTCAAATGAAAACTGTCTGACGGGCATGAGGACCTTGCAAGGTACGCACATACCAAATATAGTTATCCTATTACTTATAATAAGAGAGAATTTAACATTACAAAAAATCTTTAACTTTTTTTTCAAGTAGTCACTGAACCATGAAAATGAGGTCAAGGACATTGGACATGTGACTGACGGAAACTTCGTAACATGAGGCATCCATATACAAAGTATGAAGCATCCAGACCTTCCACCTTCTAAAATATAAAGCTTTTAAGAAGTTAGCTAACGCCGCCGCCGCCGGATCACTATCCCTATGTCGAGCTTTCTGCAACAAAAGTCGCAGGCTCGACAAAAACTAAATGTTTGTTATTATAGAGTTTATTCATTACAATGTAGATTAAAAAATAGATATTAAGAATTATAATAAACATAGTTTTTTCGTTTGTAGTGGTTTATCTTTTGTCATATCGGGGCCTAGCTTTTATAGCTGACTATGCAGTATGGGTTTTGCTCATTGTTGAAGGCTGTACAGTGACCTATAGTTGGGAACTTTACGTCATTTGCTCTCTTGTGAAGAGTTGTCTTATTGGTAATTATACAACATCTTCTTATTTTTATATAACAACATGACAGATTTTTTTTTTGTTAGAAAGAAGGAAAACTTTAAACGAAAAATATGTATATGTTAGTTGGCAAAAAAAAAATTGAAAGTGGCAAAAATTAATTGTTTTGGCGAAAGGGGCAGCGAAAAAGAAAATAGACCCAGGGGAAACCCTAAAAAGGTATACAGAAAATTATAAATCCTAAGTAGATAAGACTTGAATACAAATTTTCACACACTGACAAGCCCTAATGCAATGTGTCTCAATGCAGATTATCCCATATCTCTTTTCATTCAAAATGTATATTATTGCCTACTTTTGTGATTTAAATATATACACTGATATATGTAGGTATATTTCTAACTCAGCAGATTTTTCATGCTATAATGGAAAGATCTGTATTTTTATTTCTGTAGTTTCTGGTTACTGTTCCTCTTGTTGGTATAGTAGCTAATCATATATATGTCCTTAAATTCCCTGGAAATATAAATAAAAAGAGTGCCTTAAGCTTGAAAAAATTAAAAACAAGATTTGACATTACAATTACTTTCAATGAAGTCTGAGCTCTTGTCAAAAATACATATACTTCTTATGTTAAATGAATAATCATTTAAAATACAATCGACTCTCACTATCACAAATGAGTATATATATATATATATATATATATACAAGTCTAAATTGAAAACAACGTTCAAACCTATGATTGCATTGGATAAAAACCGCAATTTTTATACGTGTGCATGCAAAACAAATTTCTTGTTAGAGGGGTCTAAATACAGCACAAACAACATTTTCCAAAAGACCAAAAAGGTGAAAAAGTATATTTTAACAAAACGCATTTGACTAACAGGTCGAACAACAAATGTTCTTAAACCCTGCTGACTGCCATTGGCGATTGCCAAATAAACGGATCACCGATGTAATAAATGGATCTTAATTTTAAATTTAATACTAAACAGAAAACAATAAACTTGCGTAAAAGATGATATACCGCAAACAAAAGGTGCAAAGGTTTTTGTACACCATATCCGGATTTCGACAAATAATGTCTCTTCAGTGATGTTAGGAATCGAAACGGTATTTGGAAGGCCATATAATTTACCTCAATTTAGGATAGACTCTTGAATTTTGAAAGAGTCAAAATAGGATGAACGGATCATATAAACCTGAAGGCAAATATAATACAAGCCCAAACGAAAAAATATAAACAAGTCTAAATTGAAAACAACGTTCAAACCTATGATTGCGTTGGATAAAAACCGCAATTTTTATACGTGTGCATGCAAAACAAATTTCTTGTTAGAGGGGTCTAAATACAGCTCAAACAACATTTTCCAAAAGACCAAAAAAGTGAAAAAGTATATTTTAACAAAACGCATTTGACTAACAGGTCGAACAACAAATGTTCTTAAACCCTGCTGACTGCCATTGGCGATTGCCAAATAAACGGATCACCGATGTAATAAATGGATCTTAATTTTAAATTTAATACTAAACAGAAAACAATAAACTTGCGGAAAAGATGATATACCGCAAACAAAAGGTGCAAAGGTTTTTGTACACCATATAATGAAAATCTATTAATTGGCACAGACATTTTACTTTGAGATGAATGAGAGTAAAATGTATTGTAAACTTATCATGAAGATGTTTGTGTAAAACTTTTCTAAAAAAACAGGAGATAAATGAGAGTAAATTGTATTGTAAACCTATCATGTGCATGTTTGTGTAAAACTTTTCTCAAACACAGGAGATAAATGAGAGTAAATTGTATTGTAAACCTATCATGTGCATGATTGTGTAAAACTTTTCTCAAACACAGACTTGGTAGTGTTGTGAGATGTGAAGGACTTCAGATGAAGAAGTTAAACATTCCTCTTCTGGTGCTTATTTACAAGTGCATCCATTTATCAGGAAAGTGTGATCACAGGAAGGATCAATTTAGATTGGCTAATTATTCCTTATCATAATTATCTGCCTTGAAAAAATTCCAAATCGAGAACTCACAAAAATTTTCATGTAGATTTTCACAAAATTGTGTTTTATGGCTATTTTTCACAACCAGAATTTTGAAATTTATACAAGGGGTCAAAATTGTGTAGTTCACGCCTAAATCATGTAAATTGGCAAGTTAGAAATAAGGCTGTGTATTGTCTGCAGCCTTTTACTCAAGTTAAAATTGCCAGGCAAGGATGCAGATTAAAGCAAATTAAACAAAGAAATTAGAGAAAAACAATGATTTTGCAACACTTGTTTGTTTTTGAGGGCCCATATATAACAATTCAAATACTAGATAATAATTTACCAAATTCATATTTATAAACAAATTTAATTTTAAAATCCAATATTGACTTATAAGCATAATAAATATTCTAATTCAAGCTTCATAACAAATTTCTCCTTTCTTTTCATAGCATTGCATAAGAAAAATTCAAAATGTAATCAGTTATTGACCTTCAGATTTGGTGTTTTAAACTGCTGCATTTTTTTTTTAAAGCTACAATGTAAAGGCCCTTCAAACAGTAATGTGAGGAATAAATTTCAACAGTATTTTACAAAAGGACAACACTATTTCAACGTCGTCTTTTGTAATACCTGTTAAGTATGGAATTTCAGCACACTCTCACCATTTTTGTTTGCCATTTACATGTTCTCTTCCTATTGCCAGTTAATAAAGAACAAAACTTTTCCTGTTTAAAGTTTTGGGTGTTTTTTTTTGTGATTTTGGCTTATTTAAAAACTTGACAAGTGTTCTAGAATCAATTACAAATATTTTCAACTTCTACTTGATAATGAAAAAACATGATTTTTTCATGAAAATACAGCAAATAATCTCACACGACTTGAAATAAATAAGTTTCATTAGACATTTTCAACTAGTGTCAAAAAGATTTTCCTGATTTCATGTGGTGAAAAATAGTGCACATATCATATACCCATTGATGCCAAGCCCCTTTAAGCATGTTAAGCCACACCAAACTGATGTTTGGTTCTTTCGATTTTGTCGCACCAAATTTGGACAAAACTTTTTAATAAAAAAAAATATTGCCAAACACGGAATTTTCTCATCCACATCCCACTCAATTTAGAAATAAAAAATATCTGGTTCCCTGTTTTCCTTGCGGCAAAGGTATGTTAATGGTTAAATAATCAGGAACAATTCAATAAATTGAAGAAATGTTGACTGTTTTTGTTGTGTCGCCTCACTGTCAAGGGCAAAATCTACTGGAAATAAACTGTTAACACAGAGATATGTCTCGCCTATTTGTTATTTTGATAATGCAAATGTTGAAATTAAAATTACAATACTTTAACATGCAAGTTATGCAAATATTCAAAGTCAATGAACCAGGACTGAATGTACAGGGCTAAACAGTCTCCATGGAAATGAGATGTGCCAATGCTAATACAACTGCAAACCAAATACCATTGACTTTTCATAAGTCGTTCCCTTTAAACAAACCTAAACACAAACATTAACTTTTAAACTATGGAAAAGTTTCAAAGTCAATGAACCATAATAAGGGGGTGGGGTTATATAATCTCCATGGAAATGAAACTTGCAAATGCAAATACATTTGCATACCGAATATCATTGACTTAACATTAGTGGTTCATCTTAAACTGACCTAATCACAAACTAATACATGTAAACTAAGCAAAAGTTTCAAAGTCAATAGACCATGACTGAGAAGTAAGGACCAAATATTCTCCATGGAAATGAGATGTGCTAATGCTTCTACAACTGCATACCAATTATCATTGACCTACCACTAACGGTTCACCTTAAACTGACCTAATCACAAACTAATACATGTAAACTAAGCAAAAGTTTTAAAGTCAATAGACCATGACTGAGGGGGCGGGGCCAAATAATCTCCATGATATGCCAATGCTTATACAACTGCATACCAAATATCATTGACCTACCACTAGTGGTTCCCCATAAACTGACCTAATCACAAACTAATACATGTAAACTAAGCAAAGTTTCAAAGTCAATAGACCTTGACTGAGGGGTGGGGCCAAATAATCTCCATGGTAATGAGATGTGCCAATGCTAATACAACTGCATACCAAATATCATTGACCTACCACTAGTGGTTCCCCATAAACTGACCTAATCACAAACTAATACATGTAAACTAAGCAAAGTTTCAAAGTCAATAAACCTTGACTGAGGGGGTGGGGCCAAATTATCTCCATGGTAATGAGATGTGCCAATGCTAATACAACTGCATACCAAAAAACATTGACCTACCACTAGTGGTTCACCATGAACTAAACCTATTCACAAACTAATACATTGTTGACGCCGCCGCCTGAAACAGCATACCTTTGTCTCGCTTTTTAACTCCGTCAAGGCGAGACAAAAAACAAAAGCAAAATGCTCGTCAACGCCACATTCGAAATTTTATTCCAAATGTCAGTAGGTGGGAAAGATAAAGCACATCCATTGATGCTCTGTTCAAAATTTCTGCACAAGTTCAACCCTTGTCACAAGCGATGACGATCTTGTATGTGTTGATATAAATTTGTTAGTGTTAATAGACCTTGGCTGCAAATTTGTGTGCTTTGAACTTAAAAAAGGCCTAGATCCTAACAAAAATTCCTCTTATGACAACCCTGCAACTAGCAAGCATGTTGATCCCCAGAATAAACAGATATTTGATTTTTCTGAGCACCCTAGGCCTCACCCTCTAACTAAACTTAAATATTTACAAGAGTTATGTGATTTATTATCTGTTTAAATAGGTTTACCTTGCCTCCATCATGTCCATGAATAATATTGTTTTTAATAGAAATCAAAGATTTTTACAAAACATTTTTAAATCATTACCAAAAAATAAATAGGTTTGTCTGAAAGCCAAACCTTGATTCAGAATATTATAATCTGCAATCAAGTAAGCATAATTAATTTTTGTTTTCCAGCTGAACAAATATAATACAAAATCATGCCATTGTTTAAATTTATATTTTAATCTTGTTCATGATTAAAAATTTTCTTAATTTGATATAACTAATTTTTGTAGGATAAAATTTTTAAAAAATCACTCGCTCACTCCATAACTCTCTCTTTGACTGAAAAAATGGCAGATTTACAAAAAAAAATAAAATTAAAAAATTTGCTCTCTCGGATTATTCTTTTACGTTTAAAAATCCAAAGAACTAAACATTAAACTGCTGTGGCCTTAGATGCAATCAGTAAAAAAGTATTAACATTTCTGTAATTTATGATTTTTTTCAGTCATACATGTATGTAATATTTTGACTTCAGATTCGTTCATAAAATTTTATAATAATCATACTAACAACTACATGTAGGCATACCGGTACAGTGACAAACAATGACTTCCTGTATTAATGACAACTACGATTAAAATTTGATGAGCATTTGAGGAACACCGACCATCGTGGTAAATGGAAGTCTTCAATGTTTACAATATTTGCAAAAGGCATAATGGTCCTGTTTCTAGTTTCCTTGTTCGAGTTTTCTTTCCTTACTGCAGAAATTAAATTGTTTCATCAGACATCGTAAGACTTGCTGCATTCATTAACTATTCAGAATTGAATAAGAAATACATAGATCGCTTTGCCCTATACCAGTCAGGGATATAACTCTATAGGGTTATTACAGGAAATAACTTGCATGTGTTATTACAGATATTTTTATGAGTTGTCTACTCTTTAAACCTAAAATTTTCTAAATCTGTAATAACATATGTTTGTTATTTGTAAAATAAATCATCAACATTTTAATTTTTAGTGGGCTCTAGGGAACCCTGGAAACTTTGCGCAGAAACTAAATGCATAGCCTTGATAACTAATTTTTGAATTAAATTAATACATTTAACATTAACCATGGTAAATCAATAAGACAAGGCTTTTAAGTGATAAACTTAGCTGTAGTAACAAGGCTTAGTTATTAAAGGCATGCAACTTATTATATGAGACACTTGGGATTTACTGGGAAACTTGCCAGAACCTCATTGCATGCTTTGGTTATTATTTCTTACAATGAATTAAAATAAATTGTAATTAAGCATGACCTATGTCTGAGCAAATGCTTTGGAGTGATATAGAGAAGCTGTAATAACACCCTTTAGTTATTACAGGCCAATTTTTCCTGTAATAACATAGGTGTACTATGCATGATAGTCAAAATATGAACTGTTATATTTTTCTATAGTTAAGTATACATAAAGACAATAGCAATATCAATAGAACCTGTATACATTTTAACAAAACTAATGATGTGTATTGTCCCTTTGAAACATGTAACATACATATGTTATCACAGGTCTTTGATTTTTTAGTCCACAATAACAAACATATGTTATTTTTCTCTAATAACCCTAAAGAGTTATATCCTTGACTGTATACTATAGTCCCAAGAAACCCCAAAGCAATTTATTTTCCAAATCACTCAAGTGCTTCTTGTACACTGCACTGTATGAGAAAATGAATGTTCCCAGCTGTACAAAATAAAATAAAATATTAAAATGCTGACTGACTAACCATGTGTTTTTCAGGATTAACCTTTTACACAAATTCTCAAATCTGATAATTTGGTTGTCTGTAAGTCATAAATGTCAAATGATCAAAAATGAAGAGACTTACAGGATAGCAAAAATACTGGTCAGTATCTCATTGTTTTTTGGTGTTTTAGCACACACGTTTGTCGATGCTATTTGATGTAAAACAGACTTTGAAAATTTTGGGGATTATTTTCCTCTTTGGTCTTGTTTCATGGAATATTCATGTTCAGTATCGGACCCTCACACAGTTGAGCAAACTTCTAAAATCAAGATGGTCCAAAGACGAGCTGCCAGATATGTCTGTAACAGGTACCATAACATCAGTAGTCCTACAGATATGATAAACTCATTACCATTAAACTGGCCAACACTACATGTACAAGTAAGAAGACTATGCACAAGATTAATAATGTTCTACAAAATAGTCCATCAAATCGTAGCAATCTCATCTGCTATTCTCATACCATCAGACAGTAGAACCCACAAAAATCATAAATTATTTCACTTTCAGACACATTTCAACCAAAAAAGATACATATAAATTTTCAATTTTTCCATATATCATAACTCATTGGAACTTACTTATTGCCAATCCATAGTCGCTGTCACTACAGTCGACAGTTCAAATAACAGCTCACACCAGCTGTTCTCCACAAATTCATTTAATTTATTATTAGCCTATGTACATAGTTTTAATCACAATTTAAAAAAAAAATTTATGCACTCCAAATTCATTTTCAATTATTTTTATATTATTGTAAATATATATATATAGGCCACGCTGCGCAAAACAGTAAATAATCTTCAGATCAATGAAGGACTACTGAAAACCTAAAGAAGAAGAAGAAGATGGTATCGAGTTAGCTGCGAAACGTAGTTTGTTGTTTTTTATGAAATAAAATGCTGGCGCCGTGGTGGTATAGAAAACACCAATCGCTCAACCACCTTGTAAGAAGAACTACAGGAGATCACATAATCAGGTGCTAATTAACATAAAGCTTTATTCGGTTCTGATTGTGAGAACATCTTACCTAAACAGCTAAAATTTGTCTTGTTCAACCATCAAATTTCCCGGCCCAAATAATGTTTTGGAAAAATGGCCAATCAAGACACTTGTTACAAAATAATAAAGCTTGGATAAAATTCTATATTTGGTTAATCTCGGGATTTCCTTTGTACAGTGTTTCACGAGATAATGCGAGATTCTTTAAAATAGTAGCAGAAACAATATGGCGATGACAGAACAAGTTCCGCTTCAAGTCTTCATATATGTAGGAATTATAATATGTTCTCTAGTGGATTTTATAAAAACCGAAGGTGAGTGGTGGATTTGTAGCAATTTAATAAAAAAATCTTTACTCATGAAAACACTGAAGGTTTTTGATTTTACTAATTTTTACCTGAGATTTACCTGAACGATTTTTTTTGTTTTGTAACCACATAGAACATACCGGCTTATTAGTCAAACATTATGATGCGAATGTGATTTGCGTTATATTTATTGAATGTCAGTCAATCTTTGAGCTCCTACCTTATGTTATGATTGAAAATATAAACTTTATTTTTATTTCTTTTATTTTATCAAATTAAAGCTACAGTACCTTGAGAACAAGTGTCTGCATACATGTAGCTAAGAAGAACTCATTGAAGATACCCGGTTTTATGTACACCAGACAGGAGTTTTGTCTACAAAAGACTTATCTGTTATGTTAAATAAAAAAAATCACAACCAAGAAAATGTGGAAAAGTTCCCCAAATTAGTAACTATCCCTGAAATGAGGAATATGATCTTCCAGTGTTTTAAGAAAAAAAAGAGCACATTTTAAAATTTGAAATGAAAAGTATTTGTGCATTGACAATTTTCAAGGTGACTAACGTTTTAAAAACCTAAATTTTAAAATAATTAATTGGATCTTTAGGTAAAAATTGTTTCATTGATTTTCTACAAATTTGTGCAATTTTAGTTGACGGATCGACTCAATTAAAAAAAAATAGATTTTTAACACACTCATAATAACTGAATAATCTTCACAAGTTTGTGTTAATAACTGTTTGACACATTTATTGCAGTACTAACCATTTTTCCTTCCAAATTTTGTACTGAAGATTGTTTTATGAAAAAGGCATACAAAAAATACAAACATGTATTTGTTGATTACAAAGAAAACTGCAAGCAAAAGAGGATCTCCTATACTTGGCAACAGAAAAACTGGAATCTTAATTTATTTACTTGTTATGATCACATGGTATAAGCACATATGTTAGGTGTTGCAGATACATGTACTATATTGACTTCATGATGTCTTTCCTGGTTTTATTGTGTTGTTTGGTTGCTGTCTTGTTGACAAAATCTACATCTTGTATTCACTGATAAACATTTATTGCATATAAACTGACACATACGAACATATACATGTAAATAGACATAAAGAAATGAAAAGCAGTAATTAAAGCAGTGTTCCTGTGAAATATTTATTGTCCAGTATAATATTGTCACATGATATAGACATCCACCTAAGACTCCTTTCTGGGCACTGTCAGTATATGTACATACACCCCATAAATGTACTGGTATCTCTCAACATGTACATTTCAACCTCATAATGATATTCTTTTCTCCCCATTGTTTTTACATGTACAAATGTGTACCAACTTAAAATCCCCTTCTCTGAAGTGTCTTTTAATACATATATATCTGCCCAATTTCCATTTCTCACCAATATCTTTACATGTACAAACTGTATATCCAACCCATATCCTTTATTTCCCAATGTTTCCACATGTATATATATCCCATATCTTTTCCCCCCCACTGTCTTTACATACATGTATATATCCAACCCATAACCATTTCTCCTTATTGTCTTTCAGGTATATCCATATCCCATTCACCTGAATGTCTACTAGTATATCAACCCGATATCTACATGTATCTCCCAAATGTCTCACAGGTACAAAAATGTATATATCGGATTATATCCACATCATAACCCTTTCTCCCAAATGTTACATTCACCCATATTGCTTTGTCCCAAATGTCTATCAGGTACAAAAAAATGTATCCACCTCACATCCCTTTCTCGCAAATCTTTTTCAGGTACATCCACCCCATATCCCTTTCTCCTCATCTTTTACATGTATATCCATGTACCATATCTCTTTTCCTCTACTCAGTTACGGTTTCTTCATGTAAATCCACTCCATATCCCTTTCTCCTTAATGTCTTTTTTGTGTATTTTAAACCCATATCCCTTTCTCCCTAATGTCTTTTAATGTATTTTAAACCCATATTCCTTTCTCCCCACTGTCTTGTCATGTATTTTAATAGAACTGAGAATGGAAACAGGGAATGTGTCAAAGGGACAACAACCCAACCAAAGAGCAGAAAACAGCCCAAGGTCACCAATGGGTCTTCAACGCAGGGAGTAAATATCCCTTTCTCCCCAATGTCTTTTCATGTATTTTAAACCCATATTCCTTTCTCCCCAAAGTCTTTACATCAACACGTAAATCAACCCCATATCCCTTCTCCCCAATATTGCTAAATGTAAAAATGAATGTATTGCTAAAAATAGATGTTATCATAAAGACCCATCTTTAGAATCCTACATGTACACATCATGAAAATCCAACCATAATAGTCCATGGCATCAATTTTTTTCTGAACAATTCTAATTTGTCAAGCAAGTCAGCACAAGGTTGTATTTCCAATACAGAAACACTGTATATATTTGATTCTCTAAGGAATGCTAAATATTTGCAACTATTATCAAGTGCTGGAAAGATATTGTTTTGTTTATAGAAGAAACCAATATGGAATTTTTAGTAATTGTGCTATTGATTATATACTTTCTATTATCGAAGATGGAAGTTGTTAGGAATTTGTTTCGTTCTTAAAATGTTCATAAGTTCATAACCATGATAAATACATTGATACATGTTACATTATTCTCAAGGTAACATATAATGAGGCACAAATTACATCAAGTGCCACCATATAATTTTGAAGGTACAAAATGTGATGATCCGTATCGGTATCAAACACAAGTACCATTCAATTGACTAAATATCAGTGTGCTAAATAATGATGTAAATATTGTTCACAGTTGACATTGTTGATCACCCAACTTTACCAGTCTACTTATTGTAAAAAAATATCACCCTACTTTACCAGTCTACTTATTGTAAAAAAATATCACCCTACTTTACCAGTCTACTTATTGTAAAAAAATATCACCCTACTTTTCCAGTCTACTTATTGTAAAAAAAATATCACCCTACTTTTCCAGTCTACTTATTGTAAAAAAATATCACTCTACTTTTCTAGTCTACTTACAATTGTATTGTAAAAAAAAATATCACCCTACTTTTCCAGTCTACTTATTGTAAAAAAATATCACTCTACTTTTCTAGTCTACTTACAATTGTATTGTAAAAAAAAATATCACCCTACTTTACCAGTCTACTTATTGTAAAAAAATATCACCCTACTTTTCCAGTCTACTTACAATTGTATTGTAAAAAAAAATATCACCCTACTTTACCAGTCTACTTATTGTTAAAAAATGGAAGAAACTAGAAAGGTGGAGGTGTGCTAAAAAGGGCCCATGATTGTTATGTTGATTTTCTAGGCACTACAGATATACATACATTGATGAAATTTAGAAGTTCCTCCACGGTTGTGGTGAAAAAATGTCTTTTCCATTTCAGTGTATATATTGTACATTTAGAAGTTCATTCTTGTTCATGGTCGTATCTTGGTAGCCATTTACACAGTTGTTGCTCATAAAAAGATGTTTTATGACCTTGATTTAAGATAATTCATTTATATCTCAGAATTCAAGGTTACATCCAGCAATGGAAATCTTTTCCAGGCTATCCATGATAATTCACATATATTTGTAGTTACATCTTTATAAGTGACCTAAAATGTATGTATATTTCATGACCTTGAACCTAGGTCATATCTTCTTGGTCAACGAATGGACAAGTAGGTATTATTTAGTCCAAAATATGGAGTGTTTTACTCGGACAATATGTAACATTACTTACCATGACTGAAATTATATATTTACATGTAAGTTGGTTGCAATTTGTTAGAAATTACCAGATATGTGCAAACCAATTTCTGTTTTATCTAAAGACATTTGACTACATGTACCTTTTCCGATGTCAACTCTACAACTTAGGTAGAAATGTACAAAAACTACATGTATCAAAATTTATTCTTTAATTGAATTAGTTTTACATGTTATATAAATTTGAACAACATTATGTTTAAGATATGATAATACCTATTTATCTTGATGGTGGTTTTTGCCACAGGGAAAATATTTAACACAGATTTTCTTATCTCAGATATGTATTAAGTCAGCCTCTAAGCTGTATTGTCACCAGAATGTTACATTTTATATGTATAGACAGCTATAGTACAAATCATAGGTAACAAAGGTGCAAAATCAATTATGTAAAGGTGAATGCATTTAGCATGGCAGGTATATTTATCATACTGACATTCTAAATTTTAAGATTATTTATTTTTCCTCACACTTATGGGTGTAATTCTCAGCAGTGACCAGAAATTTTTCTGTACAACTATGTTAACAAACTATAATTTGACAAACATAAAGTTGTTACACAGGATGACAGGCTAATCTTCCATCAAAATAAATGTTTCCAAACAAATGAACTTGCTAGTGGTTTGATAAATGGGGTTGATAGTTCAGTGGTTTACATTGTGTCTAAAGGATGTTATTCCTTCCAACAGGAAGAATCATGCCAATTAGGGTCTGTTAATTGAACTTACAAATTTTACAAAGAAAACTTGGGGATAATTTTTGATACTTACATTATCTTTTGAAAGTTCTGTGTGTGTGTGTGTGTATGTATGTCCAGCATTTACAATTGATTCTGATCTGCTTGTCAGTGTCTGTTTTGATCTCAGTAGTTCAAAGGTGATTTGGCCACTCTTGCTAGAAATAGAATGAAGTTTATAGAAAAACATCTATCTTCACATATATGATTGTATGTTGTTTTTATTGTTTTTCACCTATATTTATCTTTTGGTCTGCTTATTTACTGGTCAGCCTGTCAATGTCAGTTTTGATTTTAGCAATTAAATGGTGATTATGCAACTCTTGCTAAAAATAAAGATTAATTCATAACACTGTCCCACCCAGATCCTCCCTTATTATGCTGTGTATATGTCAGTTGTACCAATAACCAGTCTGCTATGTCTTTGGTGCCCTGACCGAATGCTGAAGAGTTACAGTGCAGATAAAGGCACTTGATTTACACTTATCAGAGTTCAGTAAAGGGACCAAGAAATGCCAACTGGTCATAGTATAAGGAATAAAGTAAACAGACACAGGTTTGGGAGAAAGAATCACAGTTTAATATTTTCTTTGCATATCAATAAAGCAATAAACATATTTACAAAGAAAGCAAAATCAAGTTGAAAAACTGTGGTACTCCTAACAAAAAGTACATAATAACTGTGAGTTCTTTAAACAATACTACTCTACTAAATTAAACAATACAAAAAGATATGTGAAGTTGATGCTTCTTATCAAATAAACATATGTATTATGCATGTGTATACATCTTTTAGCAAATAAAATTAAATGTCCTTAAGGGAGTTGGAGGGTGGGAAGAAAAATTTTCCCAGTAAAATAATAATGGCTGCTGCAAGCAAGCGTTGCTTTAGGAATAGTTGAGCCTGTGTGCATAAAACAAAAGCCCGGCTAATTAAGCGCTGATTGGTTAATTCAAAATTAGCTATGAATCTCATTGGTTAATTAGTATGATCTCGAAAAACAATTAGTAAACGAGAAGCACATGCGGCAGTGACTGGGAAACCCCATTGCTGATTGGTTAAAAACCTAGACATGCGAGTGTCCCCGAGTAACTACTGACCAGCATTCCAAAACGTATTATGTATTAATACTCTATTTAAATAAAATAGTTCCTATAATTTATAGAAAAAAACTCTATCTTCATGTGTTTGTTGTTTGTTTTGTTTTTTTACCCACATATTTATAATGATATTGGAATGCCTTTACTTTTTTAAACAGTTCTAGTTCATGTGTTTTATGGTAGGAAAATAAGGCCTTTATGCAAATGTTGCAGAATGTGAGCCCCCAAGGGCCTGTTATATTTCAGAAGGTATAAGAACCTGATAAATCATATCTTGTTACATATGCAGATGCCTTAAAGGCTGAAGGTTCTGTCTGAGGTATGTCTATTGTCATTGACCTCATTTTCATGGTTCAATGACTGATGTTAAGTTTTCCTGATAAGGGCTCTGTAAAGATTTCACCAATACTTAAGTAACTATATATTTACAGTGTATAGAATGATTTTAAGGTGTACATGATTGATCATGTTGATTGTCCTTCTGACAGGGCTTATCCAACCTTGACTTCTTTTTCAAGGATCATTGATGTAGTAATTTCTTAGATTACTTTTACCTTCATCTTGACCTCACAGACATTCTGTATGTACATTATTTTCGACTTCCGGGCATTATGCTGAGGGGAAGGCTATAAAGTTGAATACATGAAGAAGTTGCATGAACATTTTTCACATGACTTCCTTTTGAATAATGTAAATGATAGATATACTTGGTTGACCTGCAAAAAAGATATTCTCAAGTACAAATTTATTTCTATGATACATATATGTGTTGATAACAAGACTTTGATGAATGACAATGTACTGATTGATTTTGTCAATCTGTTTATCTCAAAACATCTTCAAATGAGGATCTTTACCCATCTTCAAATGGGGGTCTTTACCATTTTGTCAATCTGTTTATCATAAAGCATCTTTAAATGAGAATCTTTACTTTGTTTTTTCAATCTGTTTATCACAAAACATCTTAGAATAAGGGTCTTTACTAGTCCATTACAAAACAATGAAGATATCCTCCTTATTTTTAAAAAATATGACATACTTTGGTCAAAATGACTATTGCAATAAAAGGTGACCATTGATGTGCAGAAACAAGGAATAAAGAATACGATTGTTATTCCAAGGCTCCTTGAAAATGGCTCAACAGAATCAAACCCCACTAAATTGGCTTGCAGAGATTCTTCAACAAGACATAAAGTTGTCCACCTGTTATTTTGATTTTTTTCCCATATCAGGACATGAACAGCCATTTCTGCTTATATCATTATCAGTTTATTCATTGCAACTCCTTGAAAATGGCTTGCCAGAATTCAATCAAACTTAAACAGATTTTGGACTAAGGACATGAAGTTGTACACCTGTTATTTTGATATTTGATATGTGTGATTTTTGGGGGTTTCCTGAACCAAAACAAGGACATTGTCATTTCTGCTTATATTGTTTGGAAACAGCAGGCAACTCAGTGTTTCTTAGAAGATGCAACCATTTTTATTATTTTGTGTTTATGCTCCAGAAATTAGGTTGATATATGAATTAATAGAGGATGTGGAGTATACATGTATGTCAGTGACACAGCAATTCAACAACACATGTAGCCAATACAATGCAATCTTGCAAATTGTTTTGTATAACATTTTACCTGTTGAGTTGTATTTAGTCATATATTCAAATTTATGGATTAAATTTTAATTTCTTTATAAGACTCGTAAAGATTTTACAACATATTTCAAAACATGCACTTATTTAATGTAAGGGACAGTTTGGGTGGTCAGAAAAATATCTGTAATTACTGGTACATGTACACTACTTCAGAAAATTAGTGACCTTACTTGTGTGACCACACATTATTTATAATTGTAATACTTACACCATTAAGTAAGATTTTATCTGTTTTACTGTCTGTATGGTTGGTATATTTGATAGTAATGTTAAGTAAACCTGACAAGTATTTCCATGCTGTGACTTCAAGCTCCTATAAGATTTTGACATATTTTTAAGGAATCAAACATTAATTTGATTTTACATCTCTATAAAGACAAACTTTTTGTGCAATCACAAAAAATTAAGTTTTTTTTTTTATCAGTTTTAAACACGATTTTTTGGCAAATATAGACAATTTTTTATCTGATGATTGGTTGTTTTTATACATTAAAGATTTAATAGGAATTCCCAAAAAATATTGTACAACAAGCAACTTGACTCATTTTCAAGGATTAAAACACACTATAACAGGAATTTAAAAAAAAAACATCATATGGGGTATATAACTATTGAAATAGTCCCTGAACTATGAACAGCTTATCAAAATGTTGGTCTGATAAGTTGGAGGGTTCTCAATAAGGAATTTTCAACTGATTCCAAATTTCTGTTGAGAAATAAAACGCCTTAAATCATTATTTAAGTCTTCTTCAAAACAAATAAATGACAAAAGAGTCAAATTCAGATTAATTATTTAAACTTTATTATTGATTCATTTTATTCAAAGTGACCTACTTAAATAGAATGTTGCCATACTCCATTCTAACATCAAGTCATATGAATGCAAGTCATTGAAGTATCTGATATTTGATCTTACTGAAGTCATAATAGCATTTTTGTCATGTTAGTATTTACAGATTCATTTTCCTGGTATTCATTTTGTAAACAAAGACCATCATAAATTAAAGTACACTGTCAAATAAATGTTATTCTAATTGTGGTTCCAACATTGTCAACTCCGACCTGTAACCTTGGGGGATTTATCGGAACCTTTCCACCTAAAGTATCATTTGAAAGGATCTGTAACCTTAAGAAATGTTCACAACTAAGAATCAGATCAGTTTAGAAACATAAGTTTGCTAAAAGATACCGGGTGACAGGAGGCAATTTTTAAACATGACCTTGTGACCTAAAAAAGGGGGGGTACCCTATTGGATCCCCCTAATATGCACTAAATGTGTCCCAAGGCTTGGCCAAACCAAAGACTTTAAAATTGGTACTTGCTAATTCCCAGACATACATGTGGCATTTAGGAGTCAGAACAAAGATGTACTTATAAATAAGCTCTGAGTTAGAATAATGTGTCTGAGTAGGGTGTTTATCTTGTAAGCTAACACATTAGAATTGACTCAGCTTGCCTGTTTAGTACAGATCAGAGTACATGTATAAAGCAGGACTTAGTAGATAATAGTCTTCTGGTTAGTAGAAAAGAGGGTACATTGTACATGTATAAAGCAGGACTTACTAGATAACAGTCTACTGGCAAGTACAAAAGAGGGTACATTGTACATGTATAAAGCAAGACTTACTAGAAAACAGTCAACTGGTTAGTACAAAAGAGGGTACATTGTACATGGATAAAGCAGGACTTAGTAGATAACAGTTTGCTGGTTAGTACATTAGAGGGTAGATTGTACATGTATAAAGTAGGACGTACTAGATAACAGTCTTCTGGTAAGTACAAAAGAGGGTACATTGTACATGTATAAAGCAAGACTTAATAGATTATAGTCTACTGGTTAGTTCAAAAGAGGGTAAATTGTACATGTATAAAGCAAGACTTACTAGAAAACAGTCTACTTGCAAGTACAATAGAGGATACATTGTACATGTATAAAGCAGGACTTACTAGATAACAGTCTACTGGTTAGTATAAAAGAGGGTACATTGTACATGTATAAAGCAGGACTTACTAGATAACAGTCTACTGGTAAGTACAAAAGAGGGTACATTGTACATGTATAAAGCAGGACTTACTAGATAGTCTACTGGTTAGTACAAAAGAGGGTACATTGTACATGTATAAAGCAGGACTTACTAGATAACAGTCTACTTGTTAGTATAAAAGAGGGTACATTGTACATGTATAAAGCAGGACTTACTAGATAACAGTCTACTGGTTAGTATAAAAGAGGGTACATTGTACAAATATAAAGCAGGACTTACTAGATAACAGTCTACTGGTGAGTATAAAAGAGGGTGCATTGTACATGTGTAAAGCAAGACTTACTAAATAGATAACAGTCTACTGGAAGACCCTATTTGGGCACATTGCTCTGAATCTAAGATAGTGGAAAAGAGATAAATTGAGTTACTAGTATTAGATACACAAATGAAGGCATTTAGTCGATTAGGTGTATCCAAATTATACCAAGATATTACAGTAAAATCAAAGGATAGATTTCAAGTATTTTAAGGGGGTCTTTATGCTATTAATCTTATTTTATGTTAAAGCATGATAAATGCAGGATATCCAATTACATTTAATGACATCTTAGTTTATTTACACCAAAATGTCGTTAAATGACATTGGATACCCTGCATTTATCATGCTTTTCAATAACATATGGTCAAATCGCTGAAAGACCCCCCTCCTAAATTATTGAAAACTTTCATCCTGCATTGATAATAATAATTATCTTGGTGTAAATTAGATACACCCATTCGTTCTAACGCCCTAAAGGTGTATCTAATACATATTTCTGTGAAATAATAAGTTCCATTATATATTTCATTTGAATATCTATACATCATATACATACATGACTTTTGGGATTTATTGTCTTAAGAAGAATAATAACTTTTAACGATTCACTGACTTAATGAAAATCAGCCATATCAAATTTAAAATTGCTGCTTCTTATAGATTAGATGAAGTCTCTTGTATATATATCCAAACATTCATGTATATAATTTTTAAAAGTCACCGATTGAAGTCTGCTCTGAATATAGGAACTACATGATTTTAACAGATTTCAGTGCCCATATGAATGGCTAGATAATGCTTTGTGTTTTAATGTTAATGGGAAATAGACATTAAATGTACATTGAAAGATCATTGTGATTTACTTCATATGTTTCCATCTCTTCTTTAATTACTTAAATTAGGATGAGAAATAACTGGTGACAAAACTGGAAAGGTGACTGTGAAATTTCTAATTTTACTTTTTTCTTTACAATCCACTACTAAATTACAATTTATTTTATTAATTGCTTATTTTAGTTTATAATGTATAGGTTGTACTAATTGATCATCTTTTTTTATGATATCACATGAAAACAGTGATGGAATATATTGTTTTATCGTGTTCAAAAGTTTACAAGATAAGAAATTTCTCATGTTGTATATCATCACAAATTTTGATGCATCAATGCAAATATAAAACAAGTTTATTGCATTTTCATGCAGACATGAACTCATTGAAGTAATTTATCAATTAATTGAAAGTTTTAAAAGGTGGATATTCCACAAAACATTTATGAAGTTTATATGCACCTTCCTTCAAATTTACATTTAAACAATTTTAATCAGAGTTAAAAAAAGAATAGGATACCAAACTAAATACAATTTGATTGCATACATTGAAGTTTGAAGACATGACTAATAACAGGCTTGTAGGCTGTCTATATACTGATTTTGTTCTTTTATGGTACAATTTATTATTTCACTGTTCCAGATAAAACATTAAAGGGGGGGGGGGGGGGGGGGGGGGGGGGTTATTGCTAAAAAAAAACTAGATTAATTCTGAAGTATGTTTATTTTCTGGTCTCAAAGCAGAAATGAAATATATTTTTTTTAGGGATTTTGGTGATTATGGCAGATATTTGATAGTCTTTGTGAAATTGATACTCAACTTTTCCAAAGTGGGCGATTAAGAGCTTGCCATATTGAATAAATTTTGTCTGATGTTGCAGACCTTATGTTTACCTTAGATGTCTTTTGATATTTTGTGTTGTTGGATTGTTCTCTCAAATGAAATATAATTTATTAAGGGACAGGCTTGTAGCTGGTCTACATATGGATGATATGTTAAACTTGTATCAGGTCTACATGCATATGTGGATTAGATAATCAGTGACTTCCTTGTATCAGGTCTACTTGTGGATTAGATAATTAGTAACAGCCTTGTAGCATGTCTTCACATGGATTAGATAATCAGTGACTGCCTTGTAGCATGTCTACACATGGATTAGATAGTCAGTGACTGCCTTGTATCAGGTCTACATGTGGATTAGATAATCAGTGACTTCTTGTATCAAGTCTACATGTGGATTAGAAAATCAGTGACTGCCTTGTAGCATATCTACACAGTAGATAGTCAGCAACTGCATTGTATCAGGTCTACATGTGGATTAGATAATCAGTGACTGCCTTGTAACATGTCTCCACATGGAGTAGATAGTCAGTGACTGCATTGTATCAGGTCTACATGTGGATTAGATAATCAGTGACTGCCTTGTAACATTTCTACACGTGGAGTAGATAGTCAGTGACTGCATTGTATCAGGTCTACATGTGGATTAGATAATCAGTGACTGCCTTGTAACATTTCTACACGTGGAGTAGATAGTCAGTGACTGCATTGTATCAGGTCTACATGTGGATTAGATAATCAGTGACTGCCTTGTAGCATTTCTACACGTGGAGTAGATAGTCAGTGACTGCATTGTATCAGGTCTACATGTGGATTAGATAATCAATGACTGCCTTGTAGCATGTCTACACATTGATTAGATAGTCAGTGACTGCATTGTATCAGGTCTACATGTGGATTAGATAATCAGTGACTGCCTTGTAACATTTCTACACGTGGAGTAGATAGTCAGTGACTGCATTGTATCAGGTCTACATGTGGATTAGATAATCAATGACTGCCTTGTAGCATGTCTACACATTGATTAGATAGTCAGTGACTGCATTGTATCAGGTCTACATGTGGATTAGATAATCAGTGACTGCCTTGTAGCATTTCTACAGGTGGATTAGATAGTCAGTGACTGCCTTGTGGCATGGTTACACATAGAGTTGGTAGTCAGTTAATGTCTTGTAGTTATAAATCTTTACTAATGGATTATTTATAGAGTTCCAAAAATTAAGAAGATTATGTAAAGAAAATCATCATCTGATTGCTCTTTTAGTTCATCAGGACTTATTTGCAGAGTTTATGCTAGGAAAAAGACAAATTTACCAATTAATTGAAAAATTGAAAATATAAGACAAGGATATATTTTGTGTAAGATAAAACTATAAAAAATGCAAATTCTTAACTACAGGCATAAAAGGAAATTTAACATGAAATAATATAGTTTTAAAAGGTGTAAGATCACTAGTACATATACTATTTATAGTGGAGCCTGGAGCTTGATGAAGTCATCTGTTGGGGAAATTAAATATGAAAAATTATTTGGAAAGCAAGTATTTTTCTAAATAATCTTATATGTTGCATTAAATCAAAAATTATTCAAATTAACACAAATTAATGACCAGTAAGTTGAACCTCTATATATTCTGTCAGCCACTGTACATTGTTTTTTCTTTTTATTTCCTCTTCATGAAATGTTTGATACCTTGTTTTAAAGTGACTTATAAGTATATGAATCATAATTAAACAAATATGGAGTAAACAAACAATCTATTTTACTTAGACTATTTAAATACCAATATTAAAGTCCTCAGTGCTTAAAATAATTTTTAGCTCACCTGGACTAAAATGCAGTTAAATGCCAGAAAATGTCAGATGACTTCTTTCTCCCTGTGTTGAAGACCCATTGGTGGCCTTGGGCTGTTTTCTGCTCTTTGGTCGGGTTGTTGTCTCTTTGACGCAATCCCTGTTTCCATTCTCAATTTTACATATAGGATTATTTTAGATATTAGCATTTTTACATGTACTATTAGTCCTAAAAACTATATTAGATTGACTAAAATATTGAAAAAATTTTCAGCAGCACAAGATCGACAAACAAGTCAATATTATTGAAATCATCAATCGACTCCTTACAGTTGTCTCCCCTAATTATCTTGAAAACTTTAAAAAAAAAAAATTGGAAGAATTTTTTTAAGACTTCATTTACCATAAGATGGAGTACAGTTCCATGAACAAATGGAGTCAGTTTAGAACTCATACTCTGCCAGACATAAAAATGTCTGTGTTTTATTATTTATTTGGTTGCCAAAAGTGTTGTGAGGCTTAATGACTATAAGATATTTTTAACATTTATTTGTTTTATTTTCAGATGTTCCATACACATTGCTCAACGAACCGTCCAATTTTAACCCTGTGATAAGTTTTGAAGGACATTATATAAACAAACGACAGGCACCATCTTCATCGGATACAACATCCCCCATTACAGAAACTACGCCAAGTCCTTCTGGAACTCAGAGTACACAATCTTCAACAACATTAAGTACAATTGATGTTAAGGTATGTATTTTGACATAACACCAATGAGGCAATGATTAATGAAAACAGAATATATAAAATACTGTCTTACTATGTTTATATTTGTATATTTATATTTGCCTTAGAAAGTTTGTCCAATGCTTAATTTTGCTATGCTTTCTAAAGTAACCTGGTTCATTTTAACTGTCATTGATTTTTTTCCTTTTTCTGTTGTAGGACCAAGGTTCACATAAGTATTATACTTCAAAAGTTGTACTAAGTGATAAATATTGGGATGAACTAAATGATTTTCCTGCACAGCATGCTTCATTAACAAATGGTCATAGAATTGCTGTGGTAAGTATAACATTACAACAGGTCCTAACAGTTTCCTAGGGAGCAAGTACCTCATCCCCCCCTTTTTTCCACAAATATCTTCCAAATTATATAAAGGATTAACCCTAAATGGGCAGACACTAAGTGCTGCAATGAATTTCCATCTTAAGTTAATTTTCAGATTATGTTTATATAGGTCATTTTAATGACAAGTGTGATTAATGTTCCTTGCAGTGCAATGATATTTTTCTTATTTCTCTTCATTTGTAACTTATTTTCCTAGAATGCTTTTCAGAATGATAAAGTTGTAAAATACATTTTTAAATTTCTGCTACACCAATATACATATACAGTCTATCCTCTTCATCGGAGATTATTTGTATTTCTATACAACTGCAGAAGTAATTCTTCATCTCAAAGAGAGAGACTTCCTATTGGTTTTTCATACTTCATCCCAAAGAGACAACTTCATATTGGTTTTGCAAAACCTATTTAACAAAATTATATAAATTTGACAGGTCAGTGTATTATTCTATTCATATACAAAAAGAATATGAATTGTATATTTTTCCATTAAAAGTTGTTCTCTGGTTCATGAGATCAGTTTACAATGACATAGCATCAGAATTCATTTATTTTATAGGATAATATAAAGTAATATCAAAAGTTCCAATAGGTCATTTTATGTTAGGATATTTGGCTTTAGTATGAAAAGACTTAAGACACAGAATGTTATATTTGTTAAAATTCTGTTATTTTTTTTATTTATTATAGCTGCAATATATATATGATCTTATATAGTAATATAAAAGACTTAATTACTTAAACTGTCTTTAGATTATTTTATGTAAGGATATTTTTTCTTGAAGTTTATGAACTAATAAGTTGTAGATGGTAAAGATGTGTCTGAAAGGTGATTGTCTTACATGGCAATTAATAGATCAATAATTCTCTTAGAGATGTGCCTTTAATGTTCAATTTAAAATGAAAGGTTAGTTGTTAAATCAATAATTCTTACCTTTAATAAGGAGGAAGTAGACATTTAAGCCTGGCTTTAAGCCATTGTCTGTGTCATTAAAAGAGGAAATTTTGTCCTTATTACAAAATTGTATGTACAAATAACAAAAAATGTAAGAAAGAAATCATTTTCCTCTTCTCTTTTCGCAAAATATTTATTTGGTAATATCTTATGATTCTTTGCGTCTAATGTAGAAAATAAATTTTAAGAAATCCCTTTATTTTCCTGTCAGAAAAATAGGATATAAAGGTAGTTTTATGTATAGATAATGATTTGAAAAAAATGCCTTTATTTAAAATGTTTTCTGTAAATATCAGCACATTTTTCAGAAATAATGTTGTGTTTATAGATATTTCTATTTTGGTTGTGTTATCAATTTCCGGAAAGAAAAGATATTTCTCGTTCCACACTGAACACAATGTGATATGAATAAGGGATATGAGAAATGCATTAATTTCCTGCAATGTGTTATGGAATTGTGATATTTCATTGCTTGATTGGCTATTTGTAAGGTCAATGATGACTTTCAAAGATCATATTCCCCCCCCCCCCTTGGCAACAAGACTTTTTGATTTCTTCCTTGTAAATATAAAAGGAATCACATATTTCACCTGAAAATGTTTTTATTTTTGTCAAATTTGATTGCATTCTGAAGCATACAAAAAGTTTATGTCTGATCTTTACACTTGTTCACATAGGTTCCTAACACAATATTCTCAATACCATAAGGCAGATTTATATTTAAAGTGAAGCCTGGAAATCAAAAATATTTCACCAGAACCAAGATAATTTTACCATAAGAGAAATAGGTGTAAACAACTTATGAGAATAGGATGTCGTTTGATATCAACTCTTGTTATTTAATCAAATGATAATAATAAACTCACCAGATGACTCGTTTATTTTTATGTTGAAATTAAATAACTCTAGTTGATATCAAGAGATATCCAATTGGAACTTGTTATGACACCTATAGATATTTGACTGTCAGAAAGTTGAACACTATGCAGTTTGAAGATTTACTTGAAATATATATACAGACAAAATGAAATAGATTTTCAATATGAATGTCTGTTTTAACAAGCTTGTGATACAACATCTTACAAAATATTTACAGAAATTCAATTATCACATCAAGTTGTAAATCTTTCAAGTTTTTATGTTCCAAAAAGGTACCAATAGAAATTTTTATGGAAAACAAATTCCCCTTGGGTCTTTTGAAAATCAATATCTATGTCTGAATTTTGTAATTTCAGTTGTTTTAGCCAAATAATTTAGTGTATACATGGTTTTGCATACAAAATAGATATTAAACTAGTACATTCACCCTTTTCCTTAGCCATGGTTTAATTGATACAAATTGTAAGCAGCATTATAATTCACTCTGTTTGTATTGTTCTATTGATTTTGTCTTTTATTTCATTTGAATTAAAAGGTCTAAAAGCATTAACATAATTGAAGGTTTAAATGTAAGAATTGAAAGATAATTCTTAACAGAAATACATGTATGCTCTATTTTGACTTTACTGGTATGACAAAGATATTTCATATTCTGATTGTACTTAGGTTCAATAAGTCATGTTTTATATGATGAAAATAAAAGAGGATGTACTTTATGTAGAAGTACCCTGTGTAATGCCTGTTTCATTGGGGAAGTTATTAGTGAAAAGAGAGTCAGTCATGTTTGATGCCATTGGGAGTTGCTTTTCATAATAGTTTGACTAACAACAGCTTCCTCGTCAAATTTTCTTGCATTTAAACCCTGCAGTTACAGTGGCTGAAAGGAAGTTACTACAGGTGTTTTAAAAAAGTACTAAGATGTTTAATTTGTCCACAAAAGTAGCTTTAATTTTCAAACACCCCTTATCTATTTGGATTTTTAAGATTTGGCTTATACTTTAGACAAAAAAACATGTCAATTATTGATCTGATTGACACATCACAAATTAAAAGTATTGAAACTGAATCATATGGTCAGCTGTAATCTGTTTACCTAGGCCAACACATAGATTAATGATCAAATATCAAACAAAGTTTGGTTAAGTTTTAAAGGTATCTTATAGAAATGGTGAATGCCATTTTAGAGAAGGAAATGAAAGGTTGTCAGGTCACACAATGTTAGCTTCTATATTGATTCTGACCAAAAATAGTAATTATGAATAAGTCTATGATTGAATTCTATCCAGTCTTTAATTTGCTTAAAGGAAGATGAGAGTACCCTCTGTGTTTAAATCTTAGGTATGATCGGTGTCCACAGCCAGGTCTCAAAAAGCAAAATATATATAGCCATATAATCTAATGTACAGATACATCTTGAAGAGACTTAATCAGTGGTCTAAGTTTTAAAGCTCCATTACTCATAGAACTGGTTTAAATGCTTGAGTTCACTTACTAGATACTTAATGACCTACAGTTAATTTGGTATTGAGATACTTAATCACCTACAGTTAATTTGGTATGTAGATACTTAATCACCTACAGTTAATTTGGTATTGAGAATTGGTATGTAGATACTTAATGACCTACAGTTAATTTGGTATGTAGATACTTAATGACCTACAGTTAATTTGGTATTGAGATTTGGTATGTAGATACTTAATGACCTACAGTTTATTTGGTATTGAGATTTGGTATGATGAGACAACTATCCACCAAACACCAAAGTTTGAGAATGTAAACCACTACAGGTCAATGAACTATATGTTATGCCTCATATTTCAGATCTCAAATGGTGACTTTAAAATGTATAACTTGTAGGATCGAATAATAATATATGAGAAAAAAAAAATTTGAATTGACTTATTTGATGTGGTTAAGGAGACTAGCTGCTTTTGTTGGACAGTTTCAAAATATAAGTAACCAGATTTTGAAAACAAGTAAAAGTAAAATAGCAACCTGATGTAATTCGGATTATTTTGATTAATTCTCCCGTGTGTCAAAGGCAACTTTCTCCACTAATGTGATGGGTGTACATGGTGCATTTTTTAGTCTTGACAAGTTTATTAGGTCGAGCAAATAGTTTTAGAGTTATTTCCTTGTATTTTATGTTAGAACATTTCAAAAGTTCATTTAGACATGTCAGGCAGAATATCAAACATGTATTTGGAAAATCCCTAGAAAAGTTACCTCTGGAAGCAAACTGACCACCATGATGGCATATAATTCTATGAATGTGTACAGAAAAATCACAACAGAACAATTTCTTTAAAATATGTCCACCAGGTATTGAATATATGTATATTTGTTGTGAATCAAGATCTGTTTTATTGTATGTAATTGATTATTGATTAATAAATAGTGTTTTTGTTTTCGTTATACAGACTGTTGGTTTAACATTTGGTTTTCCTTTTTATGGCCACTCAGTAAGAAAAGTCACCATAGCAACAGGAGGTAAGTTAACAAATAAGAAAAATGTTATGAGAACATTTTGTTTAAACAAACGGTAAAACATCATTACCATACAACTTTCACCTCGAACTGAAAACTGCAGTGAATACATGTGATTAAAAAATTAATTGTGAATGACACTAAAATCGTAAAATATCTATAGGTCAACAGTCTGTATCAATATTTTATATTTGTCAAGCTCCATGAGTTTAGAACAGTAGTGAATTATTTAACAGAGAGTAGAAAAGTTCTACCAACAAAACAAAATTCCCTAAATGACATAAGACATTAGTCATATTAAGATATAACTTAAAAGACAACCACTAAAAAGGTTTGGGACAGGCACCTGTACATTTGGTGGAGTGAAACTAGTTTTTTGAGATCTCACCCCCCCCTATTAGATAGGATCATTGGCATGACATAAGAACATACATGTACAATGATAATCAGTACAGAAATACTTAAATTTATAATACTGTTATAAGATAGAATAAAAATATAAGTACAAACTCAACAATAATAAACAATACTGTATCAGCGAGGGCTCAAAGTAACTGATACAACGCTACTGATATGAAATCATGCCGTTCCATACGAACACATACACTGTACTTTATTTTCCCTTGACTGAATAAGGGCATTTACTAAACATTTGTTGTAAAAAAATAATTTAATCGAAACTTAACTTGAGGATACTAAAGAAAAATTTACATGTGTTAAAAAAACACTAAACAAATTTCTAGTGAGAAAACAAGTTTATGTTATACAAGAAACAACTTGTAATTTTAAAGTTTTACAAACATTGTTAACTTTTACGTCAGTTGGTCTCTGGTGGAAAGTTGTCTCATTGGTAGTCATGCATACCACATCGTATTTTTATAATGAAGCCCCATAGATAATTGACTTCTATTACTCAGTTTTGTATTTGTCTGTCTGATGTTGCAAATCTTTTAAATGAAAATATGACTTGTATGACAAAGCTTAATGACAAGTGTACATGTGTTTACACACAGTTAATCTATTTCTTATACTTCCTAGGATAGGATGATCGTGTTGAAATACCCCTATATCATCACAGGTCTCTGAGTAATACATGATTATATAGTATATATGGTGACACTGTTAACAATACCCTGTACTTTCATGCATGGTCTATATGAGTTCATTTAAAATTTTGTTATACAAGTTGTTTACAGTAAATAGTTCCATTTTATAACCTTACATGTCCTTTGCTATGTATTTTAATAAGAAGATTGGTAGCCTGTTTATTCTATCATAACATTTCACTACTTTTCTGTTTGCACAAAACCTACAAATTCAATTAATTTTGCCTCAAAATGTTTGCTAGAGTTTTGCAAGGTTTATTAAACTTTGCCGATAGTCTTTCAGATCTTATGATAATTTACTTGGAATTGATGTCCAAAATTAAGAAAAAATTGAAATTTTGTTCACAAATGAGAAATATTATTTTTAACTTCAACTGGTATTTTACTTGCAAGATATATTTGGGAAAAATAATAAAGAATGGATAAACATCAACCCTTATCTATGAATTCACATGTAGATTCAAATTTATGTGACATCAACACTCTTAGAGTATTTGCTTTGTTTTGCATTATGTCAACTTTAACAGAAACAGTATATTTGAATTAAATTTGATATAACAAATAGGTAAAATACTGACGCTGCACAATTTATTATGCATGTTATGTACAGTATCCCTGAATATGATAGCATTTCTATTAAGTTTTACAAAAACTAGCCCATTACATTTTAAAATGTAATAGTCTTATATACAGAGACAGGCTATTGAAAATACTTTAAACTGCATAAACTCTTCCTAAAAACTTTC
The DNA here is from genome assembly GCF_021869535.1 of Mytilus californianus. Lineage (NCBI taxonomy): Eukaryota > Metazoa > Mollusca > Bivalvia > Mytilida > Mytilidae > Mytilus > Mytilus californianus. Next base: position 127,116,273 of record NW_026262668.1, read on the forward strand.
TTTCAGTGCAGAAGTACTGTTTTGTCCTATTTATAATCATTCAAATACTAATGTTACTGTTATTGATTGTTTAAAGCTTAAGTTTTGGCAGGGAACATAATTTTAAAATTTATTTGAATATACTTCAGTATTGATTTTGAAATTCGTTCAACCCTGCAATGTAAACATTCACATAATACAATGTAGGTAAAAGGAAATTTAATTTTAAATCTATTAATTATAATATCTAGAATTAAGCAGATATGTACATATTTTTCTTACAAAATTAAGAAGTTTAAGGATTGTTGATCATATCTATATGCACTTAAAATGATAAATTTGATTTTTTGATAAAAAACAATAATCTGCCAAACAAGAAATTGTGTTTATAAACAAATTAAACACATAGTAATTGTAAAATGCAGTTTTTGGCTTATATCTCAAAAACTAAAGCAGTTATAGCAAAACTCACATGAGTTGAAATTGATCAGTAGGTCTAGGTCTATGTTATCATAAGTTTTCAGAAAACATTAAATGTCAATTTTATTAAAAATTATCTCTAAAACAGAGCAAAACTGACATGGGTTATTATCTTGAAAGCTATAATAGATAGAGAAAAATTATGAAGAGTAAAAATTACCAAATTCTACAAATAGGTCAACATAGAGGAAGGCATCAATTGACCACTTAAAGGAGTTATTGCCCTTGAATAATGGTTTTACCTATATTTGGCAGATATTATAATAGAAGGAGAGAAATTCTGAAAACGAAAATGTTCAGCAAAATAAGATCTACAAATATTTTTTTACCAATTTTTGCAGAAAAAACATAATAGATAGAGAGAACTGTAAAAAGCAAAAATGTTCAACAAATTAGATCTTCCAGTCAAATCATCATAACTGAAACCATTAATTGACCCCTATAGGAGTTATTGCCCTTGAAAGATGATATTTGCCCATTTTTACAGAAAACAAAATTGAAACTGTAAGAAATTCCAGCAAAATAGGATCTAAAAATAAGTCAACTTTGCTGAAATTATCTAACTGACCCTTTATATGAGTCATTGCCCCTGAATGACCATTTTTACCATTTTTACCCATTTTATGTATTTTTTGTAAAAACTATAATAGATTGAGAGCAAAAATGTTCATGAAAATAAAAACTTCTAATAAGTGAACATGGTTGAAATCCTCAACTGACCCTTTAGAAAAGTTATTGCCCTTGAGATGATTTTTAAATGTTTTTTTTTTTTTTTTTGCAGAAACTATAAAAGAAAGTAAATAGGAAAAAATTTCAGCACATCAAATTCTTCAAACAAGTAAACATGGCTGAAATTGTTAACCAGCATCTTTGTTTATTGGTCTTAAATGGATAATTGTCTCATTGGTAATCATACCAATCTCCTTATTTTTATATTTTTACTTATAGGTTTTTGTCTTGCTTGCGAGAATGCAGAATACAAGACATTGGGATTACAATCTGTTGGCAGCGGCAGTGGTGTAAACTATTTGTACTAAGCTTTATATGTCAAGAGGGAAAAAGACAGAGAGGTTTCATACCTTGTTTACAGATACCTTATGTTACAAAGTTTCCGTCTGTCAAATGTCTGTTGTCCTTGACCTCATTTTCATGGGTCAGTGACTGATTAAAAAAATTAATTTTGTCATGTCAACGTCTCACTTATTACAAGTAAAAGGATAACTATATTTGGTATATGAGTTTCTTGCAAGGCCTAGATGTCTGTCAGACAAGGTTACATGACCTCAACCTCATTCCATGGATCACTGATCAAGGTTAAAAGTATGTGATTAGGTTTGTTGCTCAAATGCTGTAAGCAGTAGGTCAACTATATTTTATATGTCAGTCTGGCAGGTTTCATCTGACTTTGACCCCACTTTCACGGTTTATCGGTCAATGTGAATTTTTTGTGTTTTGGTCATTTTTTCTACAACTATAAGCAATAGGTCAATTATATTTGGTGTATGGAATGATTGTAAGGTATACATATCTGTCTGGCCAGTATCACCTGTCCTTGACCTCATTTTCATGGTTCATTGTTCAATGGTCAGTTTCAGTAGTTGGGTCCTCTTTTAAGATACTATAAGCAATAGGTCAACTATATTTGGTGTATTGAATGATTGTAAGGTGCACATGTCTGCCATCTGGAAGGGTTTATTTGACCTTGATTTCATTTACATGTACATGGATCATTGGTAATGTTAAGTTAATATTCATCTTAAGGACTTTCAACATAAATTTAATCAGATTAGTAAAGCTGACAAGACTTTTCAGTATATTCACTTTTGTTTCTTTCAGGTTTTTTGTATATGAGTCCATTTTTACACTCCTGGTTAACAGCAACACAGTATATAGCTCCATTGATGGCAAATTTTGATACAACAATTGGAAATGGTTCCGATATTTTATATAAAGATTACAGTAAGTTTTAGACAGAACATTGTACATTTGTAATTCAGGTAAAGGAAAAAGAAGGATTTGGTGAATTAATTCATGCTACAAAAGTACCTTTTCATGCTTGGCAAACCCAAATTCAAGGAATACATAGTACTTTGATTTCTATACTTCATCTTTAAGTCATCATGAATCCTTCAACAAGGAGCAAAAGCTCACCCCTAGCTGCAAGTTGAAGATTGTTCCTAGCACTGGTTTGAGGACGATAATACTACATCTAGAATCATTGATATACATACAGATTGATTAATTTTTGCTTGCTTTATGTCCAGTGGCAATTTTTCATGAATACTCTATAGACAAACAAAGTAATTGTTTAAAATGAATACAATATGTAGTTTCTTCAAAGCATGTCAGCCAGAATGAAGGATAGTAAATTTGGACTGCAACTGGCAAATTATGATATTTGGTCAGGGGCAGACATTTTGGCTTGCCGTATCAACAAGTTTTATTTGGATACTTAGTTATATAAAAAAAAAGGAGACATGGGATATTTTCCAATGAGACAACTTTCCACCAAAGTTCAAATGAAGTGGATGTAAGCAATTATAGGTCACTGTACGGACTTCAACAATGTGCAAAAACCATACTGTATAGTTAGCTATAAAAGGTCAAGATATGACAAAATGTGAAACAATTTTAACGAAAATTTAGTAAATGAGTAAATTTACTTTCTTATATAGATATAAGAAAATGTGGTATGAGTGCCAATGAGACAACTCTCCATCCAAGTCAAAATTTATACAAGTAAACCATTATAGGTCAAATTGAACATTTTCCTCTTGATTCTTTTATTTTACATTAAAAATGATAAATTTACACAAAGGGCACAATATTTTGATATGCTCACACTATTAGGCAAAATTGCATAAAGTTTAGATTTACAGACAATTTTATAGAAAGCTTACTTTGATAACAATGTAGTAAGTTTGAGGTAACACAACACTACACAAAGTTTTTCCAGCAGATTTATCCTTAAAAGGCATCAATAGATTTTGGAGAATTTTTCAAAGGTGCGTTTAAATTATGAAAATAAAGTTATTTTTTGTTGATCTACAAATATTCTTGAATGCTAATCCTTGGAACAGACAGGAAATGATAATCAAGTAATCAAATAATGGAAGCTTCCTAAGTTCTGTTTATGGGTTTAATCGGTCATTAGATGTGACTTTTGTCAAACTTAATCAGAAATTTGACAGTAGATAAGACATTATCTCCAAACAGACAAGACTGCAACACAGAAAACCAATGTTTTATTGATTAATAGGCATACAGGAAAACAGTTTTTAACTCAATTAAGACGTGATCGAAACCTTAAACAGTTATTAGACTTGATATATCTTTGTTGGAGATTATTACAAAATGACAGAAAGTAGGCATTATAATTCTGTAGAGGAAAAAGACACAAAAAAATGGTATGTGTAATTACAGGGAATCAATTTCTATTTTATGTTCTATTTTGATGCTATTGTTCAGATTTGAAATGCTTAATAGTTGTCAAATGCAGTTAATGGTTCAATTTCCTTAAACATGCCATATTACCAACACCAACTACGATGATAATATCTAGTTTATATGTTAAGTGTTTCCCAAATCATAAACAATAAAATGAAATCTTTAATTTTATATCAAAAATAATTCAAACATGTTGTATATAATATTGAGTTTGTGTTGTCTTTCTGTTTCATTTCAGTTAATTTGATTAACTTTGCTTATTTAAGGTCATACACTTCAGTTATTACTGAAGCTTTGACACAAAGTCAATCTTTAAATGTACTCTCAAAATTTGCCAAAGTAAATATACCTTTATAACTTACTGTACAAGATATTTCAGTTTGATTTTGGCACATTTTGAGTGAATTTCTTGTCTTTATGCAGAGAGCAGGCTGCATTCAATTGATTTTAAATTCATGGAATTAATTTGATGACATCGTTGTATTTTCATCCCAATTAAGAAACTTCAGAATAGCAATTTGTTGTGCCAACAATGTTTGAATACATAATGTTACACATGAATAGTTATAATCTGGTCCTGTATTGTGTTTCTTCAATACTTCAATTGACCTATAATCACTCTTTTAAGCAACCAGCATTGGTCCAGTCAAATGAAGGCTTTACAATGAGTATGGCAATAAAGAAAAGATGTTATTTGTTATTCACTCAATATTAAGAAACTAAAATGAGTGTCATTTCAATCAGATAATTTTTTTTTTTTTTCAGCTGATCGTTTTGTTGTGGAATGGCGAGATGTTTACCTTCAAGATCAGAATCACAGTGAGTTTCTGGCTTGTATTTAAGATCTGATGCTTGCAATCCCTTAAATGATCAGGATCTTATATGACTATAAAGTACAGATAATTGATTGACCTAACATGATCAGACTTATGCTGGACTTGTAATCAAAAGGTTTTCAGCGTGATATATTTTAGCTTTAAGTATCATTACTGCAGCCGTATTTATCATTCATAAGAAGAAAATAATCATCATAGAATTCTTAAGCAGCTTCTAGGTTACCTAGAATGTTATTGACATCCTCTTAATGACTTACATTGTATTAATAGTGTCTTATTGATATTCATGGACAGGAATGGTATCAAAGTCAATTGGAAAATTATCGTTATAATACCATTAAGTTTGGACATACTTGTTTAAGAATAAACTATCTGATTTCCTAGAACCTATTTGCATCATTGCTGTCATATTTGTACCCCAACCATCATAAGGTATTGACCAAGACAAAATGTTTACACAGTTGCTTGGTTCTACAAATACAAGCTGTATTCTGATATTAATTTATTTTTCAAATTGTGAATGTTTTGACAAATATCATGCTAGGTAGTTACAAGAATGGTAATTTTAAGACCATTTTCAAAGTTTTTTTTTCTAATTGGATGGCATAAATGAGATCATTGATGTCACACAGGTTAACACTGAACCTTCTAGAAAATTTCATTTAAATATTAAAATTCTTTGAAAGCACCAGATAATTAGAACCAAAATTACCTTTAATAGTGTTGCCTTTTGTACAAAAAAAAATCAGTTTGTTCTGATTAAGTGAAAACATGACTGCAAAGATAACTTTTGAAATTTCTTCTAAGAAGGGACTCCAAAATCTTCTCTGACTTCATTTGAATAATGATTGGGAGAGCCTGTATTATTAATTTTTTTTCATTCTGATCAGATGGCATGCAAGGTGACAAAGATTCTTTAACTGTTTTGTTAGACAAATTAGGAAATCATCTTCATGTTTCCTCTTACTTGGCCAATCTTGGACAGGCATTTATTAGTTCTAATTGCTGAACCTACGAGTTTCTCCTCCTGAAATTAAAAGTTTGAAACATTCCAAATTTACATTAGTAAAAAGGGAGTCTCTACAAAGCCTCTGATTTTTATTTTGGATAATGACTGATTGAGTCGCATAAAAGACATAAATACATGCATATGCTAGGTTCTCACTGAACCATAAGTTAAATCTCACAAACTTAACCTAGAAACAGTAAACTTTTCTTCGAAGGATAAATGTACTGTATTGAGAGTCTTGTATGACAGTTGTCTTTTATTCCAATCAGCTGAAGAAAATATCCCACCATAGCTAGTTGTAATTACATAAGGTGATCAATTTCAAATGCCAGAATGTTTGACAAAATCCTGAAAAGAGTCAGGCTGTCGAACTAAGAAAATTGGTTGAAAGTGAATGGGAGTGGTAGATGTAAATATTGGGCATGGACTCATGTGATCAATACACACTCTTTATAGCCTCCAGTTTATATTTATAGACTTTCAAACAAACATATTTTGTAGCCATTATCTGACTTATTTGTTTTTTTACCATTTTTATCTGCAGTTTCTCATGATAGTTTCTATATTTTTCTTTCTATTTTAGTCTTACAAAATTGACTATTAAATATTAACTTTATTTTTATACATCATAATTCAGTTTTAAAGTCAATATTAATATTTTGATGTCAGAATTAAAGTTTGCGATTATTACTGAATTCTTCTTAAATAAGAGTTCAAAAATTATTGACATTTATATATACATTTGTATAAAGTATACTTATTACATTGGTTGCAATGAAATACTCAGATTTCCCAGTTAAATAAAAACTGATTATTTCACTCCTTTGAAGTTATATTACAATGGTGTTGTCAAGACACTGTAGATGAGGTTGCATCAAAAGGAATTGGGAATGTGTAGAAAAAGACACTTATAACTAAATCATATACTAGTCTAGCATTCATGAATTCATGTGTTGTTCAGTCACTTGTTGAATAATTAGTTATTCTATAAATATTGTTATTCTGATAGTGAACATTTTATTTATTTATAAATCAGATAAGAAACCAGTTAGAAAATAAGTACCTGAAAATTCATTGATTTATATAGAATATGTAGAGTAAAATTAAAGTCATATGATACTTCAAATTTTAAAAGAAAGTTGAATATGTTTGACTTTAAAACGTGTGTGCATGGACTTTCTCTTAAAAGAAAATCCTTTCTATTATCAAAATCTTCAAAAAAAGTACTGCCATTGAATTATCGTCTTCCCGTTCTCCTTAACCACGAGACCTTTCGTTATAATTTTGGCAACCACACAACTCAATTGCAAGGGAAAAACCGTGATGAAAGAAAAAGTGAACAAATGTGGGTAGATAGTGTTTATTGATTCTGAAAGAAAAAAAATTAATATCGTTCTGTCATTTCCTTTATTTTCACGTGCTTAATGATTCTTTGTTTATTGTTTATTAAGGTCGTGATCAGTAAAATTTCGGTATTATATGGTATGGATTGGTAATATTTGTAAAAACATGTGCATAGAGGAGTAAGTTTAGTGTATATGTGTGCATTGGTTCAATAATTTCCATAACATTATAATTAAAAGAAACTCGTTTCATTTGACGGTAAATAAAAAAAACTTGTTGAAATTTTGTTTATTTATTTGAATAAGTTTTGAGAATATGAAAAGGAATAACTTATTTGTACATATTGTAAATATCCTATGCAATACTGTAATTGATTTATTTTCCTTTCAGACAAAATTTTAGACAGCAAGATATTTATTAAAGTATATATCAATGTTCTTGTTACAAAACAAATGCTTACAACCTTGTTGTAAATTTGATCATTCATTGTAAATTAGGTTTGAGTATTTGACAAATGAAATGTCTGTTCGCTTTATTTCCGCCACAGATAATCCTGGTAATTGCACCTTTTTTTGTTGTAAAGTTGTTATAAGATGGTCATTGATTGGTCAGATGTGTATTGCTTGCAAATAAGAAATGTCATATGAACTCTTGAAGCTATCAGCTTTCAATTGAAAATACAAACATTGTGTGATAATGTAGAAATTTAATATATTCTTCAGCTTTTGAAGTCTGGGGAGTTAACAAATGGGCCATCATAATGATAGGTTCAGTATACATTTGTATTCTGTTATTCTGAACGACAAAAAAGTCGAGCAAATTGTCAGCCTTGAGTCCTATTTCAGCATAGCCCACCCCAAAGATATATCATTGAAAGTACCACCTCAGATGTGACATCATTCTATGCTTGTCATTGTTATAGAAATATCTGGTTCTAAACCTGACTACATCAGAAAAAAAATAGTGTCCAGATCATATTTTTAAGTGATTAAAAGAAATAATTCCCACACAGTATTTTAAATAGCACCATGGCAAAAGAGCACCATGGGATTTGAAATTAACAATGTATCCTTAAAATTATACCACTACATTTAAAATACATTCTAATGTAAAATCTATTCAGGTAGCACCTTGGTTAAAAAATGTAGTACCATGATACCATTGTGCCATACTGCCCTTCAGGTCAGAGAATTAACTTTTATTTGTGACTTAGAGTGTACTGAAAAGCTTTCAAGATTTAGGTATTTTTGCATTGTTTTTCATCAGTAGGAAACAAGTTTTTCTCTTATATACTGTAAATTCATTATTATTCGTGGAATATAAATTTTTGTGGATTTTGTGGGTATAAATGAACTATGAGTTTATAAATGCTCAAGGAAGTACAATTTTTATTTAGGCTTGTATGCAAACTTTGGCAAAACCATGAAATCAAATATCCATGAAAAAACAATGTTTTCTCCATCGACGAAAATTGGTACTCACCAAAATAAATAAATCCACAGTATATTTGTTGGCAATATTAAACAAACTTTAATTTCTGATCACTTAATGAAAAACAGGAAAGTTGTACACCAAGTAACTGCTACCTCACTCTAATAACATTAAGAAAAGTGTAAATAGAGAAATGTTCCTAAAGGCTAAACTATTATCAGTCTCTGGAAGCTGCCCACCATAGGGCATAGCTTTTTAAAGAACTGCATAAAAAGTCTGGCAAACAATATTTAGAACCTAACAAAAGGAGGAAGAATGTTGGAGAATAAATCTCTTCAGAAATTATGGTTTTTATGACAAATTTTACTTCCAAGGTTATTACTATTGTTAAATATATTTTGATGCAGTACCCTATGGCACACATTAAATCGAGGCTTGCTTTTGACCTGTGTACACTGGTTGTTGTTGGTGGAAATAATGGGAAAATAATTGTCATTAAATAATACATAGAATTATTTCCGCCTCCAAATGACTGTTTTACCATATTCTCCAGTAAAATCACTTTTTGTTAAGTTGTACATAAATCAATGGTACTTTATTTTCTTTGATCATATAGAGAATTATTGAATCTTAATCAAAGAACAAAGTCCATAATACAAAAGCTTTTATCTGTCATAGCGATAACATGATTGGAGGACATTATATATATAGTGATAGAAGAAGGAAACAGATCTTCATTAACAACAAAAGATTTAGACTGCCATTTGAGGAAAGCTGATTTAAGGCTTGTAATTCTCTTTATTGTCTGTTTATTGGATTCTATAATGTGATTACCTTATAGCTGTCTCTAGGAGTCAAATCTTAAATGAAATGATTGGCACATTTCTCACTATATATAGTATTGATCATTGAGTTGTTATGGAATGATTTAGATAACCTATCAGACAGTCCTTACAAAATGTTTCAATAAAAGTTCTGGTCAGATACTAATGATTGCTTAATAGTATGTCATTGGAGGTTGTCCTATTAATTAGTAGTTCTCAAATTTTATAATCTCATAAAACTTGGATGATGATCAGGAGAATAATAGATGACACTACACCAGAAACAAGTAATACTTAGTATATGTAACAGATTTCCTTGCAATTAGGTTTTGATAGCCAACATTGTTTAGTTTTCTTCATTAAGTTAAGGGGGAATAATGGAGTGTCCATCTGGTCTTGTTAGCGCTCTCACGTGTTCAATTCTTGCCAAATTTTTATGAAACTTATATCATTGGTTTATATCAGCAATGTCTTGGAAGAGTTCGAAAATCAGTCCTGATCAATTATTTTTTAAAGAGTTATGCCCCTTGGAAACATTAAATTATATGGAAAATTGCATCATGAGCACTCTCATTTGTTCAATTCTTGCCAGAATTTTCTGAATCTTAAATCATAGGTTTATATCAGAAAAATTTTGCACGAGTTCGAAAATCAGTGCCGATCAAAAATATTTAAAAGAGTTATGCCCCTTGGAAATATTAATTATATGGAAAATTGCATTGTTAGTGCTGTCATGTGTACAAATCCTGCCAGATTTTTATGTTATTTATATTATAGGTTTATACCATCAATGTCTTTCATGAGTTTGAAAATCAATGCCGATCAATTATTTTTAAAAGAGTTATGCCCCTTGTAAATATTGATTATATGGAAAATTGCATTGTTAGCGCTCTCATAAGTTCAATTTTTGCCAGAATTTTATGAAACTTTTATCGTAGGTTTATATCAGCAATGTCTTGGACACTCTCGAAAATAAGTTCTGATCAAATATTTTTTGATGAGTAATGGCCCTTGGAAATATTAAGTATAATGGAAATCACATCTTGCCAGAATTTTATGAAACTTTTATCATAGGTTTATATCAGCAATGTCTTGGACACTTTAGAAAATAAGTTCTGATCAAATATTTTTTGATGAGTAATGCCCCTTGGAAATATTAAGTATAATGGAAATCACATTGCATTTGCTCTGAAGCCTTCATTTCTCTAAGATATTAATAAAAAGTCTTATAGAACAACAAAAAAAGTGCTTTTCTTACTTAGTGCCCTTGTACCTTGGACAGATAAAATATGTGCAATGCGGGGGACATAGGAACTCTGTCCTTTATTATTTATATTTAGTTCTATTTTGGAGTTGAGATTTTAGACACTAAGTTTTTAGTTTTTGCAGAAGTCAATAAAAAACTAAGTCAATTTAGAATAATTGATCCTTAAACATTTAATTTTGGTATGTGGATTATGATATCTAATAGGAATGAATCCACATATTCTTAAATATTTGGGTACTTGTGCTTATCATTATTCAAAAATGTTTGAGAGAGCATTTATGTATCGTATAGAATCTGGAAAGCTGAATGTTGACTATTATATGTCTTTTTCTTGTGTGTATTGGAAGCTGTCTCATTGGTGTTGGCCCAATATCTCTTTTAATTCATGATAGATTAAGACAATATAAAAAATATGAAGATGTGGTCTGGTTGCCAATGAGGCAACTTTTTTCTTGAGACAATAATGTCTGTAAGCTTGCAGAAAACTGATAAAATATCTTAATATTTCTTTTGGTTTCTTCAGTGTTGTTGGGTTGCTGACTTATTGATGTATACTCCACATCCTCTTTTATTCATATATAGAAACTTGCTCAATCTTGCTCAAAGATGCAGTGACCAAGAATAAAAAAAATCATGTGCAGAGATTTAATTCTCGACTTCTTCCTCATTTGGGAATATTTGTATTTTGTTATAGACCTTGGCCATCTCTTGTTACTGATCTGTTTATTTATTTCTTTATCTTTTTTTAAGCAAAAAACCTTTTGTATAAATAATACACTATTTTTTAAAATGAATCTGTGTGAATGAAAATCAGATATGTTTTAATAAAAGCAGGAATACCAACCATTCAAGATAATAGATATTTTTGAAAAATGAATCCAAGTATGAAGTAATGGTGACATGTATAAAACCCGTTTGTATACATATTGTCATTTAATTTTATGGAAGATTTGATTTTCTTAGGTTTGATTAAAATCCTCACTGTCTAATCAATCTAATGTGGATAACCAGACTTTATTTGATCAGATTCTGAAACAGATCTGATCAATAAAATTAAAGAACAAAACAGAGTGCCATTTGACAGTGAGAAACATTTCTACATCATTCTTTAATTTTTTTTTTTATCTTTGATGAAAAGTAAGAATGAAGCATGGTATTACCCTAGTTTCAACAGAATAGGACAAAAAATGAATTTACTGAAGTGTAACCTGTCTGTCCAATGTCAAAATACTTCTCAGTTTTCAAGATACAAGATTTGTCATTCAGGGTTCAAAACTCTATTTATTTGACTTAAGAAAAAAATGGGACAAAAAGTAACTAAACAATTTCAAATAAAGTTTTTTGTCTCGCCTGCGACAAAAATCGCAGTATGCGAGACATAGGTATTACTATCCGGCGGCAGAGGCGTAAACTATTTGTATAAAGTTTTATATTTCAGATGGTAGATTACCTGGCTGCTTCATACCTTATATGCAGATACCTTATGTTTCGAAGTTTCTGTCTGTCATATGCCCATTGTCCTTGACCTCATTTTCATGGTTCAGTGACTGCTTGAAAAAAAATTACAGTTTTTTGTCATGTGAATTTCTGACTTATTATGAGTAATAGGATAACTATATTTGGTATATGGGGTCCTTGCAACGTCTACATGTCCGTCAGATAGGGTTCACCTGACCTCAACCTCAATTCATGGATCTGTGATCAAAGTTAGTTATGTGATTAGGTCCATTTTTCAGATACTTCAAGCAGGAGGTCAACTATATGTGGTGCATGGAATGATTGTAAGGTGTACATGTCAGACTGGCAGGTTTCATCTGACCTTGACCTCATTTTGATGGTTCATTGGTCATTGTTAATTTTTTGTGTTTTGGTCTGTTTTTCAAGTACTGTAAGCAATAGGTCAACTATATTTGGTGTTTGGAATGATTGTAAGGTGTACATGTCTGTCTAGCTGGTGTCATCTGACCTTGACCTCATTTTCATGGTTCATTGGTCATTGTTAATTATTTGTGTTTTGGTCTGTTTTTCAAGTACTGTAAGCAATAGGTCAACTATATTTGGTGTATTGAATGATTGTAAGGTATACATGTCTTTCTAGCTGGTTTCATCTGACCTTGACCTCATTTTCATGGTTCATTGGTCAATGTTAAGTTTTTGTGTTTTTCAAATACTAATAGCAATAGGTCAACTATAATTGGTGTATGGAATGATTGTTAGGTGTACACGTCTGTCTAGCCAGTATCATCTGACCTTGACCTCATTTCCATGGTTCATTGTTTAACATTATGTTTTTGTGTCTCGGTCTCTTTTTCGATTACCATAAGCAATGGGTCAACTATATTTGGTGTATGGAATAAATGTAAGGTGTACATGTCTGTGTGACAGTTTTTATCTGACCTTGACCTCATTAATTGTCATGGATCTTTTAGAATATTAAGTTTATGTGATACTTGTAGTAAAACCTTTATCTTTAAGACTTTCAACATATTAAAATCAATGATCAGTAAAACAGGCGAGACTATTCAGCGTGTGCACTCTTGTTTTCTAAGTAACAGCCTTTTGATTATTCAGGGTTGTGGGAACATAGATCCTAGACTTACAATATTGGACAACAGATTAGAAAAATATATTGTTGAATTGTACTAGTAATTATTCTGACTTTATGAATGTCAATCTGTGTTAATTTTTTTTTAGCGTTGACTTATTTGAAGTAGCTGAAAAATGTACAATTTTCAGTAATGTTTGGACTCAATAAAGATGCCTTTGGCAATTTTTAGATTCAAAATGAAATTAAGAAATAGATTAATTCTTTTCAAGGGGAAATAAATTACTTCTGTCAAGAATGTGAACAGGGAAATCAAGCTCTGCGATATCGGCCTCAGCTCTTTTCCAGATCAAATTAATATTGAAGAAAATGAAATATTGTGAAAATGCGCTTTATTATTTCTTATTGTAGAATGAATTAAAACAACCAAAAGCTCTTAAGCTGTCTTTCTTTCTGTGAATGGTTGGGAATGAACTCAAACAACACATGCACTAAAGCTGTTCTTTCTTCTGTGAATGGTTGGGAATGAACTCAAACAAACACAGACTTCAGAGCTGTCCTTTCTCCTTTATATGATTGGAATGAACTCAAACAAACACAGGCTTTAAAGCTGTCTTTTCTTCTGTGAATGGTTGGGAATGAACTCAAACAAACACAAGCTCTAAAGCAGTCCTCTCTCTTCTGTGAATGGTAGTGAATGAATTCAAACGAACACAGACTTTGAAACTGTTCTTTCTTCTGTGAATGGTTTGGAATGAATTTAAACAAACGCATGTTCTGAAGCTGTCCTGTCTTTTGAGAAAACTCATGAACTCACACATACAAAGGCTCTAAAGCTGTCCTGTCTTCTGTGAATGGTAGGGAATGAGTTCAAACATACAAAGGCTCTAAAGCTGTCCTGTCATCTGTGAATGGTAGGGAATGAATTCAAACATACAAAGGCTCTAAAGCTGTCCTGTCATCTGTGAATGGTAGGGAATGAATTTAAACATACAAAGGCTCTAATGCTGTCCTTTTTTCTGTGAATATTTGAAAGAAAAACACCTCACAGTTTTTCAATGTCTGGTCAAAATTAGATGAAACAAATACAAGCAGTCAGCCTCTAGAATATTGTCGTTGGTTCATGTCTGTCATATTTGTTTTTCGTAAATTGTTTTGTAAAAATTAGGCCATTCGTTTTCTCAATTGAATTGTTGCATATTTTTCATGTCAGGGCTTTTTATAGCCGACTATATGGTATGGATTTTTCTCATTGTTGAAGGCCTATAATTGCTTATATCCACTTCATTTGAACTTTGGTGGATAGTTGTCTCATTGCAATCATACCACATCTCATTTATTTTATATCAAACACACACAGGCTCTTAAGCTGGTCTTTCTGGTGTGAATTTTTGGGAATGAACTCAATCAAACACAGGCTCTATAGCTGTCCTGTCTTCTGTGAATAGTTGGGAATGAACTCAATCAAACACAGGCTCTAAAGGTTTCCTGTCTTCTTTGAATGGTAGGGAATGAATTCAAACAAACACAGGCTGTTAAGCTGTTCTTTTTGCTGTGAATTGTTGGAAGAAAAACACCTCACAGTTTTTCAATGTATGGTCAAAATTAGATGAAATAAACACAAGCAGTCAGCCCTTAGAATATCTATCTTTCCAAATACAAGTCCTTAATGACAAGTTATTTCATAGTCAGGTCTAATTAATGTTTACTTTAAGAATAAGCAATATATTCTTGTGTATAAACACATTACAACTAAAGAAACAGTCACAATTAACAAACACAAAAGAAAGAAACAATAAATACAGATTAATCGCATGTAGCTTGTGAAGATTCTGTAATTCATAATATTGAATGAAAGTTCAGATCCTTAAAAGCTTTATTTATGAAATGTAAATTTTTTATAAACATTGCTATAGTATCAAAGAAAATGGACTGCTTTATAGCCATGAGTTATTTATTGTGACATCTATGCCAAAACATTGATTATTCAGCCACTGACAATTAGATTTAAAGTCGTAAATTTGTTCCTATTCATCACATTGGTCATTACTAAGGCTGTTCATATTCTGGTTCAAGTTTCAGTTCACGTTCGCATCATCTCACTAATAAGGAAAATATCCATGTTTTATTTATATTTGTATTGTTGTCTTAACAACATGATTTGTAACACACGTTTGAATTGAAGTGTTGACAGTTTTGTTATGTGGTGACTGGCTTATGTCTTTGATTAGAAATAATGCTTGTTTGGTAGGTTTATATAGTAAATTAAAAAAGAAAGTGGCCTTCAATATGCTTTTAGAGTAACAGATATCATCCATCAGATATGTCAAGTAAATTGACTGTTTGGATATCCTCCTATATAGAATCTATTGAAGTATGAGGAGAAGTATATTTTAGTCTCTGACACCATATTTGTAATGTGGTTGCTTGTTACTGTAATCAGTCAACTATATTTCCAAATGGCATGTAATTGAAAACAACTATACTCAGTTTATGAGTTGGCCCTTTGTATAAAGTCTTATATACTTTTTTCATTAAATACATATTTCAAGAATTCCTTTTTTTGATTAATTTGGGTTCAATGTATGCAGTTTTAATTGTGCATGATCATATGCTTTTTACCCAATGTACCTTACAAAATATTCATTTAAACCAATGCTTGCTTACTTCTAGAGAATATCTTATAGATTTCATATGAGATGTTGATAAATTAATACATTGAGTTTTGAAAAAAGCCTTGAGAATTCTTTTTTTTATTCTGTCTAGTTTTATAGAGAATTCATTTTGTTACCTGACAGCCGAGTTGAAGCAATGCATTGGAAACATTTCTGATGTTACAATGTTATTGTCTGTGTCACTCTTTGTCCACAACTTGAACACAACTAGACAAACTTGCACAAATTCTTATCTAGAACCTTCTATTTTAATTTTTATCTGACCTTTATCAGCTGTGTAAGTCCACAACTACTTGAATGTTGCATGACAAAATTCTATTAAACTGTAACAGTTTCTTCTAAAGGACATAAAGCTGTACACCTGCTATTTTAATTTTTTTTATCTTGAGTGATTTTAGGAATTTCCCATTATTACGAAAGTATGGACTTCAGTTATAGCAGACATCACAGGCCTTCCTTGGAAGACTCACACATTCTTCAAACATTCCTATTAAAAAATGTGTGTACCTCTATAGGGATCAATCTTTCAGTACAAAGCAATGAAAAATGAAGATTCTATTTTTGTTTTAAATTGAAGCAGCCTGTATCTATTGAGATGTGCTATTTTTAGATAGATTTGACAGTTAATGAGTTAAGATATCTACATAAATGTTGAAATGCCTTTAATAGAGATTTAACTCAATAAACCATCCCCTCAGTCTAAATAACCTGTTTTGTCATCAGCTTTATTCCTCTTGATGTCAAATTATCAAAGCAGTGGAAACCATTCACAACAAAGTCTAACTTCATTTGACAGTTTTCTGCTACACTTCTTCTGAATTATTGTTTCAGGGAGATTTTCTTAGTCATGTAATTATATTTGTAATGACAAGAAAAAAGAAATGATAAACAGGTCAAAAACAATTTTAATCTCATAATAACTAATCAATGAAGACTAAATTGTATTGAAAAGAATAATGAATCTTCCTCATAGGACTTTAATATATATATACCTGCTGACTTGTATATAATATTTGGGAAGCTTTTTTGGGATAGCTACTTTTAATTTAGAAATTTTAGCATAAATTTTGATATCAATATTTGTATGTAGCTTTCCAGAAATCACAATATTTTATATCAAATTTTCCTACATTGTTCCATAACAAATGCTTGCGATCATTTATAAATGTACAATATCCTGATTTTTCATGTTTCTTTTTACATTATTATGTGAGGCCAGTCTTGCTACAATGAGTGATTATCAAAGAGAATTTTGTTATCAGTTATTAATGTATATGGAAAATCATTCTATAGAGGTCAGTTGACACTTTCTGACCCTGCTTTTGGGGTCTTTAACTTAATATTCCTTTCCTGGTGAGTGAAACAGGAAAATAATTATCTTGGGAATCCAAGGAATCCTGGGCTATCTCTGTCATCTCTGATTCTTTCTCTTGGGTAGTATGCAAGTTTCTAGTATAGTTCCTATATGAATTCAGAAATTTTGTATGCATTTATTAATCTTAATTCAATTGAAAAAAAATATTGATCTATTCATTAATGCCAGTACAGAACAGGGTTTTTATACAAACATTCATTTTAATGTTTATTTTCAAAATATAAGTTCAAATTCATTCTCTCTGTGCTCTGACTGATTTAGTACCACCCTTTTTCAAAGATGAACAAAAAATGACAACAAGTGAAACCCAATACAGAATGTGTATTATACAATGAATAACATGTTATTTGTCTCAATTCTGTTCTTAAAATTCAAAGCCTATAAACAATTCATTCAAAGAAATGTGATACTATTACAACACAAAGTGATTAAATTTAAAAGCCTGAGTTTCAGACAAAAACAAACAAAAAAATCTGTTCCATACAGTAAGTTATTAAAGGCTTTTAAGGTTATTATATAAAGTCAGTTAGAAAAGTCCCCATGGTAAATGTCCATATCATTAAGTCAGTTTAAAAGGGGTCAATGGTAAATGTCCAAACCATTCAAGTATTTATAAAAGGCCTCTTGTTAATCATTTCTACATTAAATGCCAAAGGTGTGTGCCAACACTAAAAGTAACTTAAAAAAGGTCCCTGGTAATAATCCCCAACTTTGAAGAAGTCATAAAAGATCTTGGTTTATTACATAGTTGGATTACAAATAAATAGATATGTTACTGTTTACCACAATTTATCTAAGAAGACTGAAGTTGAAGTCAAATAGTAATTGCAAAATATTTTGCTGAACTGCTGGGATGAGTTCAACATTTGAAGCTGGTTTGTTAATGCAACTAATACAAATATAACATAAGTCAAACATAGTTTTATGTCAAAACCTGATATAAATGTTTTATTAATAAATAATTAATAATATTGGTTAAAATGTATTGATTTTGTATGTTCTTGCATTCCTCTGAAGATTATGGTGTTGATAAGGGAATATCAAATTTATAAATGTCTGTAGACATTCATAAAATGTGTATATAATATTTTCATTCATCTGTCAATGACACATTATATCCTTTATAAAGCAGATACCACATTTATCATGAAATAAACTATGAGGGTGGAAAGGGGATTTGATATTTGGCATGAAGGGGTATTACCATAAGAAGATGTGCCACATATAATCACGACCTTCATTTCACCTTGATCTTTGATCTCAAGGTTAAGATAATTATTTTTTAGGGACATTTTCCTGTCTGGAATGTATTGATTTTATTTATAGGCTTTTGATATTTGTCATATGGGTGCAGTAACTCAGGACTATGTTTTGCATACCTTGAAGGTGATCTCTGACCTTGAATTTTGACCTTAAAGATCAGAGAAATTAATTTTTTTTTACATCCACTGAAAAAACCTATATATTCTTACTTGCCATGCATGGCAACACTAATGGTCT
Source organism: Mytilus californianus (assembly GCF_021869535.1). Classification (NCBI taxonomy): domain Eukaryota; kingdom Metazoa; phylum Mollusca; class Bivalvia; order Mytilida; family Mytilidae; genus Mytilus; species Mytilus californianus. The sequence continues at coordinate 127,134,985 of NW_026262668.1, forward strand.
AACACAGAAATGAAATTTAAAAAAAACTTACTCCTTTAAGCCATGCATGCACGGCTAACTCGCCATAATGGGGTAAGTTTCAGAAATAAATTATTTACTGAATATTCCAGTTTTCAAAGTATTTGTTGTTTCAAGATAATTCTTTGATTTTACGTACACCATATGTCTTATCCTGGCCTGTCCCCTAATATTGGTAACTGTTTTAATCACCAAAAACTGTACATATCATCTCCCCTAAATCATATATATATATATATTCTGATATGCCATGATAAGACATTTCTGGTGCACCATAGGTTTTGCTCTTGGGGGTCATGGCATCAATTCACTAAATATTATTATTTTTTAATTATCTCTACAGCTGTTCAAATTTGCATCATTTATACCATATATTATACCATATATATTTCTAAATTCCATGACAAGACTTTTCTTCTGCACAATAGATTTTGTTCAGGGGTGAAGTGGTATTGTCATACTAGTCTACATATGATGTGATATTGGAAGCTGCACTTTTTTAGTATTAAAATACTTATAAAAATAAGGAGATGTGGTATGATATATTTCTTATTATATACTTAGTAGTAAATACATGTAAATTGTTTGTGTGATATGATCAATGGCAATCGTGCTGTATCAGCCATCCATGATGATATCGATATCAGTCATGGTTGCAAAGGCTTTAAATATCACACCCTTAATCTGTATGACGTCATGTCATCGACATCGACATCAGTCACCGTTGCAAAGGCTTTATCAAACCCCTAATCTGCATTACGTCACGTCACATGAAAAAACATCTACTTGAGGTATATAATAAAGTGTATAATGATATGGCTTTATCAATAACACACACCATATCAACCCTCAACCAATACAATCCCTTGAGCAGAGCTCTTGGGATTATATTGGTGTCTCGGTTGATACGGATGTGATATTGAAAAAGCCATATAATATTCTTTATTTATCAAATTTACATAAACAAACCAGTAATATTTATGTAGATTTGAGTTTTTGTCTGAAGTTGTTTAACTTTGTTAGCAAATAATAATACCATCAAAAATTTGATAAACTCAACATTTCATTTTCTTAGATTTAGTCTTAGAATTGGCAGTTGTATATTAGTAACAGTAATTAGAATAGAATGTTTACAAGTTATGTTGCACTTTGTTGAGGGAAATCTGTTCTATTTGTTATATTATTTGAACACTTTTGAAAATTGTAAGAGCAGTTATTGATTTGTAATAGATAAAGTGATTTGGTCATATTTGTATTCTTGGGTTAAGATAGTGTAAATGAATCTATTGACAGTGGGTTTGACATTTGACAGCAATCTTGGTGTGCTTCAATTTTAATGCCAATATTGACATACCCTGTAATTGAGTTCATGATGCCATGCAATTAATGTGCAGAAATGATTTGTAGAAGTGCAATGAATTCTAAATAGGCAGTAATGAAGGAAATATCAGAGACAATTCAATTGTTAACATAAAGTGCATTCATTTTAGTTTAAAAGTACTTTTACATGATTTCTCAAGAATTGTATTACTGTGGATTCATTTAGTTTCGTGGATGCCAATTTTTGTGGATTGAGAAAAACATGCATTTTAGGGGATATTTGATTTCGTGGTTTAAGTGCTAGAGTCTGCATATAATCATATTGAAAATTTTTTATTCATTGAACAGTTAAATTCATGGTTCACTAAAGTATTGTACCCATGGAATCCACGAAATTTGGTATCCAAAAAATAATGAATTCACAGTAGTTAGGACATCTGTTGGGTATCATCAGTTAAAGAATTCAGGAATCAGAAAGTAAATAACAGATAAGTGACTGAAGTGTGTTTTGTAATGGGTAGATCTGCCACTTGTAGGGCATGTCGACAAAACATTTGTTGTACTTTCAGCAGCTGTAACATGAGATTAACTGATAATAAAACAATATTAAATTACCATGCCATTTAAGTCTGCAACCAAATTTGACATTCTCTTTTTTATTTAAAGTACATAAGTTTCCATCAGTTAACCCTAATTCTTATAACTAGGAGTAAGTTCTAAGGAATGCTCCATATGAAGTTTGATCTTACCTCCTATAGACATCTGTGAAGCTCATTGGTTAAAAGCTAATGACACTTGGGAACAGTGTATATCTATATTATGTCACATTATGTTATATGTTTTAACAGCAGCACATACACACAAAATTTTCTGTTTAGCCAAGGTCTTATGGGAAATTTGACAACTACAATGCTTTCTAATTCAAAATACTATGGGAGTAGTTTTACTTGTAGATATGAATGAAAGATCTGATCTACCTCAATCAGACAGCAACCAATACATACTTTTAAAAATAAACACATACCAGTTTATATGATTTATGAACATCTTTGATTCTTTTTGTATCACTTTAAGATTTCTGTGTATATAATCATAGTGCAGCATTGATATCTTTTGATTGTATGTTGAGTTAAACATTTTAATTATGTTGACCTTCCAAGATATCTTATTTGGTTTTATTGTGTTGTTGTGTTGCTGTCTCATTGACTTTTTAAAAATAGTTCCCTATATTTGACATCAAAATCCTGTGAAAAATATGATTGCAACTAATAACTAAATCATTTTCAGAACATAATCAAAACAGCAATCAATGAACAGGACGAGGATCAATGCTGAAGTTGAAAATGCACTGCTTATTGTACCAAGGACATCTTATCTGAATTTGAATTGCATGTTAATAGATAAAAATACAATTTCCTGTCTTAAGTGAGAGCATGGGGGATAATTATTGTAATGAGAATAGGATTACCATCATTTTAATGTGTAACTTCAGTAATTTTCAATTAGAATTTTTCTATTTTCAGCAAACCCATTCAGTTTCCAGACCACATTACATAAAAATGGCAGTATAGTTTTTGGTTATAGACAAGTAAGTTCTGTTTATACAATTTGTTTATACAACACCTCAAAGCAATGACATACACAGTAACCCATGTGCAATCTGTGGTATATAAAGTAGTGGCATTTACATGTACAACACCCAATAGGTCCTTTGTGGTATGGAAATTATAGCTATTAGAAATTCTGAGAGTAGAACCAAAAATATAGTGATTTATTTATTTGATGAGTAACTTACCATTTTTGCAATATTAGATTGTCCATCTCATTCAGAATTGCTGTTTGTATACACATAACACTTGGAAAGCTGTTTCAAAAGGGAACCATAACTAAATGTTTTGAAATCATATATAATCTTAGAAAGATTTGCTTCCATCAACTGATAAAATGTATATCTATGTAAATGATGAAATGTTCAGAGGGAATATCAGACCATTTTGATATTTTTTTTTCTTTAAGCAATATAACAAAATGAATATAATTACATAATCATTCAGAATAAACAGTTTATAAAATTTTGAAAACTACAGGTTTAAATTGTAAAAAAAATATTTAATGATCAGTATTTGTCGAGCCTTCGACTTTTGTCGAAAAAGCGAGACATAGCGATCCTACATTCCGTCGGCGTCGTCGGCGGCGTCCACAAATATTCACTCTGTGGTTAAAGTTTTTGAAATTTTAATAACTTTCTTAAACTATCCTGGATTTCTACCAAACTTGGACAGAAGCTTGTTTATGATCATAAGATAATATCCAGAAGTAAGTTTTGTAAAAAAAAATTCCATTTTTCCATATTTTACTTATAAATGGACTTAGTTTTTCTGCCAGGAAACATTACATTCACTCTGTGGTTAAATTTTTTAAATTTTAATAACTTTCTTAAACTATCCTGGATTTCTACTAAACTTGGAAAGAAGCTTGTTTATGATCATAAGATAGTATCCAGAAGTAAATTTTGTAAAAAAAAAATCCATTTTTTCCGTATTTTACTTATAAATGGACTTAGTTTTTCTGCCAGTTAACATTACATTCACTTTGTGGTTAAAGTTTTTAAAATTTTAACAACTTTCTTAAACTATCCTGGATTTGTACCAAACTTGGACAGAAGTTTGTTTATAATTAAAAGCTAGTATCTAAAAGGAAATTTTGTAAAAATTTGTTCCATTTTTTTATACGACCGCAAAAATTAAAAATTTTTTGGTCGTATATTAGTATGACGTTGGCGTCGTCGTCGTCGTCTGGCGTCGTCCGGCGTCGTCCGAAGACACATTGGTTTTCGCACTCTAACTTTAGTTTAAGTAAATGGATCTCCATGAAATTTTACCATAAGGTTCAATACCACGAAAGGAAGGTTGGGATTGATTTTGGGGGTTATGGTACCAACAGTTAAGGAATTAGGGGCCAAAAAGGGGCCAAAAATAAGCATTGTTGTAACTTCCAGACAATAACTTGTGTGTAAGTGTATGGATCTCTCTGACATTGTACCACAAGGTTCCATATCACAAAGGAAAGGCTGTAATTGATTTTGGGGGTTAATTGCCTCAAAATTTTAGGAATTAGGGGCCAAAAAAGGGGCAAAAAACAAGCATTTTTCTAGTTTCATGACAATAACTTGTGTGTAAGTGTTTGGATATTTCTGAAATTGTACTGCAAGGTTCCATATCACAAAGGGAAAGCTGGAATTGAGTTTGGGGGTAATTGCCCGAAACGTTTAGGAATTGGGGGCCAAAAAGGGGCCAAAAATAAGCATTTTTCTAGTTTCCAGACAATAACTTGTGTTCAAGTGTATGGATCTCTCTGAAATTGTACTGCAAGGTACCATACCACAAAGGGAAGGCTGGGATTGAGTTTAGGGGTGATGAATCATAAGGGGGTTCAAAAAATTTGGGGGGGGGGATTTTTTTTTTTTTTCTATTTTTTTCTTTTTTTTCCTTTTTTTTTTCTTTTAAAATTTTCCATTTTAAGTTGGTTATTTCTGATTAATATTTAAAAGCAAATAATAATGATATGGTAGGAGATACACACCAAACAGGATGTGTAAATTATTATATAATAAGTATTGTGCAATAGCAAGAAATTTTCAATTGCACAGTATTGCACAATAGCAAGAAATCTTCAATTGCACAGTATTGCGCAATAGCAAGAAATCTTCAATTGCACAGTATTGCACAATAGCAAGAAATATCCAATAGCACAATATTGCGCAATAGCAAGAAATTGTCAATTGTACAGTATTGCGCAATAGCAAGAAATATTCAATTGCACAGTATTGTGCAAAAGAAGATACTTCGTATAAATTGCTTATTTCTTAATCAATTTAAATGGGGTTTTATTCTTGAATTCTTGGGGTTCTTTAATATGCTGAATCTAACCGTGTATTAAGTTTTTGGATTTTGGGCCCCGTTTTTAAATTGGTCCACATTGAGGTCCAAAGGGTCCAAAATTAAACTTTGTTTGATTTCATCAAAAATTGAATTATTGGGGTTCTTTGATATGCCGAATCTAACCGTGTATTTAGATTCTTAATTTTTGGTTCCGTTTTCAAATTGGTCAACATTAAGGTCCAAAGGGTCCAAAATGAAACTTAGTTTGATTTTAACAAAAATTGAATTTTTAGGGTTCTTTGATATGCTGAATCTAAACATGTATTTAGATTTTTTATTATGGGCCCAGTTTTCAAGTTGGTCCAAATCGGGGTCCAAAATTAAACTTTGTTTGATTTCAACAAAAATTGAATATATGGGGTTCTTTGATATGCTGAATTTAACCATGTATTTAGATTTTTGATTTTTGGGCCCCGTTATCAACTTTGTCCACATTGAGGTCAAAAGGGTCCAAAATTAAACTTTGTTTGATTTCATCAAAAATTAAATTCTTGGGGTTCTTTGATATGCTGAATCTAACCATGTATTTAGATTTTGGATATTGGACCATAATAGGTGAATGTCCAATTTAAAATTTTTAAGTTCTTAGACCACATTCATTCTGTGTCAGAAACCTATGCTGTGTCAAATATTTAATCACAATCCAAATTCAGAGCTGTATCAAGCTTGAATGTTGTGTCCATACTTGCCCCAACTATTCAGGGTTCGACCTCTGCGGTCGTATCAAGCTGCGCCCTGCAGAGCATTTTATTGTATTTTACTTATAAATGGACTTAGTTTTTCTTCCAGTTAACATGACATACAGTCTGCAGTTTAAGTTTTTAAAACATTTATTAAATTCATAAACTATCCTGGATTTTTACCAAACTTGGACAGAAGCTACTTACAATCAAAAGATAGTATATAGAGGAATATTTTTATTTATTTTTTTCCTCATTTTTGTTGAGACTGCGATTAACAGCAAAAGTAGGCGAGACACTGGGTTCCGCGGAACCCTTACGAATTTTTAATCTTTAACTCTTAGTTGAAGACAAGAGTAAATTGTCATTTGAAATAACATAAAATGGACATAAGGTCATTTTCTTGGCCATTTATTGAAAATCAATATTATAATTACAGTTTAAATCTACAGAATGAGAAGTTTTGTCATCACCTATAGTTATCATAGATCTACATGTAGCTTTAAGCATTGTATTATTTCTTTAATTAAAAATCCTTTTGTACTAAAGATACACTTGGGAAATTTGAATTATATGATTCTAACCTAGAAAAAATGTGAGTTCAAAGGACAATATGGCATCGATTAAATGTGTGTACCATAATGGTCATAGATAAAAGCTTCAAGACTTTAAAACTTTTTGGATATGATATTAAATGATTGGACACTTTAAAAACACATCATGTGATTTGTAAAGGAAATATTGTTACCATATTAACATTGCTATTCTTATTTATTTTTTATCAAATTAATTAACATTCATAGGCCATAGTAATTAGGCCTGAAAATTGACATATCATAGCAAAACATCCTTTTTATACGACTGCAAAAAAATTTTGTGGTCGTATATTGGTATGACGTTGGCGTCGTCGTAATCGTCCGAAGACACATTGGTTTTCGCACTCTAACTTTAGTTAAAGTGAATGGATCTCTATGAAATTTTACCATAAGGTTCAATACCACAAAAGGAAGGTGGGGATTGATTTTGGGGGTTATGGTACCAACAGTTAAGGAATTAGGGGCCAAAAAGGGGCCAAAAATAAGCATTTTTATACGACCGCAAAAAAATTTTGTGGTCGTATATTGGTATGACGTTGGCGTCGTCGTCGTCGTCGTCGTCGTCGTCCGAATACATATTGGTTTTCGCACTCTAACTTTAGTTTAAGTGAATGGATCTTTTTGAAATTTGACCATAAGGTTAAATACCACAAAAGGAAGGTTGGGATTGATTTTGGGGGTTATGGTACCAACAGTTAAGGAATTAGGGGCCAAAAAGGGGCCAAAAATGAGCATTTTCTAGTTTCCAGACAATAACTGTGGAACGGTGTATGGATCTCTCTGAAATTATACTACAAGTTTCCATACCACAAAGGGATGGTTAGGATTTGCTTTGGGGGGTTATGGCTCAAACCGTTTAGGAATTAGGGGCAAAAAAGGGGGGAAAAACAAGGTTGTCCTGGTTAATGGACAAATACTTTAGTACAAAACATAATTTAAAGCAGTGTAAGGGAGATAAATCAAATACATCATTGAAATTATCTCCCTTACACTGCTTTTAAATTATGTATAAAGTAATGGTTAATGAACAATAAAGATAATCTAAAACAGTGTAAGGGAGGTAATCCAAATACAACGTTTTGGTTACTTCCCTTACACTGCTTTTAATTATGTTTAAAGAAATGCATATTTATAAAGGAAGACCAGTAAAAATATCTGCAAATGTTTTCATCTTTTTTTTTTACAAAAAAATCCATATGAAAGATTTGACACTATATTTTTATTAATTCTATTATAAAATAGATTAAGTTAGCACTATTGTAAATTTAAATGGGTAATTATGGTTGCCAACTCCATTGGAAATTTGAATTGAGATTATGACCATATCTTGAGGGAAAGAATTTTTTTGGGGGAAAAAGGGGGGGGGGGGGATAAAAAGAAATTGAGGGGGGCCAATTTTTTTCTCATTTCAGATTTCAGAAATTAAAAAGAATTATTCTTCAAATATTATTTTTTTTTCAAATTTCAAATATTGAAAAATTTCAAGAAGTAATCTTTAATTGCACAGTATGGCGCATTAGATTTGTAAAATCTTTGATCACATTTATTTATTTGTTATGCCGAATCTAACAGTGTATTTAGATTTTTAATTTTGGGTCCAGTTTTCAAATTGGTCTACATTAATGTCCAAAGGGTCCAAAATTAAACTTTGTTTGATTTTAGCAAAAATTGAATATATGAGGTTCTTTGATATGCTGAATCTAAACATGTATTTAGATTTTTGATTTTTGGCCCAGTTTTCAAGTTGGTCCAAATTGGGGTCCAAAATTAAACTTTGTTTGATTTCAACAAAAATTGAATATATGGGGTTCTTTGATATGCTGAATCTAACCATGTATTTAGATTTTTTATTTGTGGACCCCGTTATCTAATTGGTTCATATTGAGGTCAAAAGGGTCCAAAATTAAACTTTGTTTGATTTCATCTAAAATTGAATAATTGGGGTTCTTTGATACTCCAAATCTAACCGTGTATTTAGGTTTTTAATTTTGGGTCCTGTTTTTTAAATTGGTCTACATTGAGGTCCAAAGGGTCCAAAATTAAACTTAGTTTGATTTTAACAAAAATTGAATTCTTTGGGTTCTTTGATTTGCTGAATCTAAACATGTGTTTAGATTTTTGATTATGGGCCCAGTTTTCAAGTTGGTCCAAGATAGGGTCCAGTATTTAAACTTTGTTTGATTTCAACAAAAATTGAATGTATGGGGTTCTTTGATATGCTGAATCTTAACATGTATTTAGATTTTTGATTATGGGCCCAGTTTTCAAGTTGGTCCAAATTGGGGTCCAAAATTAAACTTTGTTTGATTTCAACAAAAATTGAATATATGAGGTTCTTTGATATGCTGAATCTAACTATGTATTTAGATTTTTTATTTGTAGGCCCCGCTATCAAATTGGTTCATATTGAGGTCAAAAGGGTCCAAAATTAAAATTTGTTTGATTTCATCAAAAATTGAATTATTGGGGTTCTTTGATATGCCAAATCTAACCGTGTTTTTAGATTTTTAATTTGGGTCCCGTTTTTTAAATTGGTCTTCATTGAGGTCCAAAGGGTCCAAAATTAAACTTAGTTTGATTTTAACAAAAATTGAATTCTTGGGGTTCTTTGATATGCTGAATCTAAACATGTGTCTTGATTTTTGATTATGGGCCCAGTTTTCAAGTTGGTCCAAGTTGAAGTCCAAAATTAAACTTTTTTTGATTTCAACAAAAATTGAATATATGGGGTTCTTTGATATGCTGAATCTAACCATGAATTTAGAATTTTTATTTGTGGGCCCCGCTATCAAATTGGTTCATATTGAGGTCAAAAGGGTCCAAAATTAAACTTTGTTTGATTTCATCAAAAATTGAATTATTGGGGTTCTTTGATATTCCAAATCTAACCGTGTATTTAGATTTTTAATTTTAAGTCCCGTTTTTTAAATTGGTCTACATTAAGGTCCAAAGGGTCCAAAATTAAACTTAGTTTGATTTTCGCAAAAATTGAATTCTTGGGGTTCTTTGATATGCTGAATCTAAACATGTGTTTAGATTTTTGATTATTGGCCCAGTTTTCAAGTTTGTCCAAGTTGGGGTCCAAAATTAAACTTTGTTTGATTTTAACAAAAATTGAATATATGGGGTTCTTTGATATGCTGAATCTAACCATGTATTTTGATTTTGGACATTGGACCATAATAGGTAAATTAAAAAAATTCAAGTTCTTAGACCACATTCTTTCTGTGTCAGAAACCTATGCTGTGTCAAATATTTAATAACAATCCAAATTCAGAGCTGTATCAAGCTTGAATGTTGTGTCCATACTTGCCCCAACTGTTCAGGGTTCGACCTCTGCGGTCGTATCAAGCTGCGCCCCAGCGAAGCATTTTATTGTAACTTCCAGACATAACTTGTGTGTTAGTGTATGGATCTCTCTTACATTGTTCCACAAGGTTCCATATCACAAAGGGAATGCTGGGATTGATTTTGGGGGTAATTGCCTCCAAATTTTAGGAATTAGGGGCCAAAAAGGGGCAAAAAACCAGCATTTTTCTAGTTTCATGAAAATAACTTGTGTGTAATTGTATGGATCTCTCTGACATTGTACCACAAGGTTCCATATCACAAAGGGAATGCTGGGATTGATTTTGGGGGTAAGTGCCTCCAAATTTTAGGAATTAGGGGCCAAAAAGGGGCAAAAAACAAGCATTTTTCTAGTTTCATGACAATAACTTGTGTGTAAGTGTATGGATCTTTATGAAATTGTACTACAAGGTTCCATATCACAAAGGGAAAGCTGGAATTGAGTTTGGGGGTAATTGCCAAAAAAGTTTAGGAATAAGGGGCCAAAAAGGGGCCAAAAATAAGCATTTTTCTAGTTTCCAGACAATAACTTGTGTTCAAGTGTATGGATCTCTCTGAAATTGTACTGCAAGGTACCATAGCAAAAAGGGAAGGCTGGGATTGATTTTGGGGGTAATTTCCTCAAAATTTTAGGAATTAGGGGTCATAAAGGGGCAAAAAAACAAGCATTTTTCTAGTTTCAGGACAATAACTTGTGTGTAAGTGTATGGATCTTTATGAAATTGTACTGCAAGGTTCCATATCACAAAGGGAAAGCTGGGTTTGAGTTTGGGGGTAATTGCCCTTAATGTTTAGGAATTTGGGGCCAAAAAGGGGCCAAAAAACAAGCATTTTTCTAGTTTCCAGACAATAACTTGTGTTCAAGTGTATGGATCTCTCTGAAATTGTACTGCAAGGTACCATACTACAAAGGGAAGGCTGGGATGAGTTTGGGGGTGATGAATCATAAGGGGGTTCAAAAAATTTTGGGGGGGGGGATTTTTTTTCCCTTTTTTTTCTTTAAAATTTTCCATTTTAAATTGGTTATTTCTGATTTATATATAAAAGCAAATAATAATAATATGGTTTGAATTGGTAAATTTAATTTTTTTTAGTTCTTAGACCACATTCATTCTGTGTCAGAAACCTATGCTGTGTCAAATATTTAATTACAATCCAAATTCAGTGCTGTATCAAGCTTGAATGTTGTGTCCATACTTGCCCCAACTGTTCAGGGTTCGACCTCTGCGGTCGTATCAAGCTGCGCCCCAGCGGAGCATTTTATTAAACTTAGGTTAGCAGTCTGTAATTATTCGATATTATATTTCTTTTAAAAGCTTGTTGATCAAATAGTCATAGATTTTCACAGGCTCTTTTAAGACTCAAAATAACAATTGTAATCAATCTCAATGAAACATTTCATTCTCATGTGTGTTGTATTTAGCCATTATTCTTCTATTGGTCCATTAGTAACAATCCAGATCACACATGTATTGTCATATAATAAATCCCAGCAAATTCATTAACTCATAAGATATGAATTAATAAAGTATACTATGTCACCTGCAGAAATATATATACCAAAGAGTGAATTAATATTATCAAGATTCTATTGCTTTATTAGAAATGAATAAAACCATGTATGTCAAAACTTTGTGGGAATGCATCGCAGTCTTTTGATTAGATACTAAAAACTTTATTATAATTTTAAAAAGTTTGGGACCTATAAAAATTTTGGGACCTATACAAAATATTATCACAGGTTCTTACACAGCAGTAACTGATTCCAAAACTTTGGAACTAACTTTTTATAGTTTGTGGAAATTCACAAGAACACAAGAAAAAGCCATACCAAGATGACATCAAGAGACAAATTAGAAAGCACCAGAAGTAGTCAATAAGGCCAGTCGGAAAGTACCAAAAGTAGTGAATAAGGCCAACCAGAAAGCACCAAAAGTGATAAATATAAAGGTCAATCAGAAAGCACCAAAAGTAGTAAACAATACCAATCAGAAAGCATCAAAAGTAGTAAATAAGGCCAATCAGAAAGTACCAAAAGTAGTAAATAAGATCAATCAGAAAGTACCAAAAGAAGTAAATAAGGTCAATCAGAAAGTACCAAAAGTAGTAAATATAAAGGTCAATCAGAAAGTACCAAAAGTAATAAATAAGGTTAATCAGAAAGCACCAGAAGTAGTAAATAAGGTCAATAAGAAAGCACCAAAGTAGTAAATAAGGTCAATCAGAAAGTACCAAAAGTAGTAAATAAGGTTAATCAGAAAGCACCAAAAGAAGTAAATAAGGTCAATCAGAAAGTACCAAAAGTAATAAATATAAAGGTCAATCAGAAAATACCAAAAGTAGTAAATAAGGTCAATCAGAAAGCACCAAAAGTAGTAAATAAGATCAATCAGAAAGCACCAAAAGTAGTAAATAAGGTTAATCAGAAAACACCAAAAGTAGTAAATAAGGTCAATCAGAAAGCATCGCAGTCTTTTGATTAGATACTAAAAACTTTATTATAATTTTAAAAAGGAAATTTTGGGACCTATACAAAATATTATCACAGGTTCTTACACAGCAGTAACTGATTCCAAAACTTTGGAACTAACTTTTTATAGTTTGTGGAAATTCACAAGAACACAAGAAAAAGCCATACCAAGATGACATCAAGAGACAAATTAGAAAGCACCAGAAGTAGTCAATAAGGCCAATCGGAAAGTACCAAAAGTAGTGAATAAGGCCAATCAGAAAGCACCAAAAGTGATAAATATAAAGGTCAATCAGAAAGCACCAAAAGTAGTAAACAAGGCCAATCAGAAAGCACCAAAAGTAGTAAATAAGGCCAATCAGAAAGTACCAAAAGTAGTAAATAAGATCAATCAGAAAGTACCAAAAGAAGTAAATAAGGTCAATCAGAAAATACCAAAAGTAGTAAATATAAAGGTCAATCAGAAAATACCAAAAGTAGTAAATAAGGTCAATCAGAAAGTACCAAAAGTAGTAAATAAGATCAATCAGAAAGCATCAAAAGTAGTAAATAAGGTCAATCAGAAAGTTCCAAAAGTAATAAATATAAAGGTCAATCAGAAAATACCAAAAGTAGTAAATAAGGTCAATCAGAAAGTACCAAAAGTAGTAAATAAGATCAATCAGAAAGTACCAAAAGAAGTAAATAAGGTCAATCAGAAAATACCAAAAGTAGTAAATATAAAGGTCAATCAGAAAATACCAAAAGTAATAAATAAGGTCAATCAGAAAGTACCAAAAGTAGTAAACAAGGCCAATCAGAAAGCACCAAAAGTAGTAAATAAGGTCAATCAGAAAGTACCAAAAGTAGTAAATAAGATCAATCAGAAAGTACCAAAAGTAGTAAATAAGGTCAATCAGAAAGGACCAAAAGTAGTAAATAAGGTCAATCAGAAAGCACCAAAAGCAGTAAATAAGGTTAATCAGAAAGTACCAAAAGTAATAAATATAAAGGTCAATCAGAAAGCACCAAAAGTAGTAAATAAGGTTAATCAGAAAACACCAAAAGTAGTACATAAGGTCAATCAGAAAGCACCAAAAGAAGTAAATAAGGTCAATCAGAAAGTACCAAAAGTAGTAAATAAGGCCAATCAGAAAGTACCAAAAGTAGTAAATAAGGTCAATCAGAAAGTACCAAAAGTAGTAAATATAAAGGTCAATCAGAAAGTACCAAAAGTAATAAATAAGGTTAATCAGAAAGCACCAGAAGTAGTAAATAAGGTCAATAAGAAATCACCAAAAGTAGTAAATAAGGTCAATCAGAAAGTACCAAAAGTAGTAAATAAGGTTAATCAGAAAGCACCAAAAGAAGTAAATAAGGTCAATCAGAAAGAACCAAAAGTAATAAATATAAAGGTCAATCAGAAAATACCAAAAGTAGTAAATAAGGTCAATCAGAAAGCACCAAAAGTAGTAAATAGGTTAATCAGAAAACACCAAAAGTAGTAAATAAAGTCAATCAGAAAGCACCAAAAGAAGTAAATAAGGTCAATCAGAAAGCACCAAAAGAAGTAAATAAGGTCAACCAGAAAGCACCAAAAATAGTAAATAAGGCCAATCAGAAAGCACCAAAAGTAGTAAATAAGGCCAATCAGAAAGTACCAAAAGTAGTAAATAAGGTCAATCAAAAAGTACCAAAAGTAGTAAATAAGGTCAATCAGAAAGCACCAAAAGTAGTAAATAAGGTCAATCAGAAAGTACCAAAAGTAGTAAATAAGGTCAATCAGAAAGTACCAAAAGTAGTAAATAAGGTCAATCAGAAAGTACCAAAAGTAGTAAATAAGGTCAATCAGAAAGTACCAAAAGTAGTAAATAAGGTCAATCAGAAAGTACCAAAAGTAGTAAATAAGGTTAATCAGAAAGTACCAAAAGTAATAAATATAAAGGTCAATCAGAAAGCACCAAAAGTAGTAAATAAGGTTAATCAGAAAGTACCAAAAGTAATAAATATAAAGGTCAATCAGAAAGCACCAAAAGTAGTAAATAAGGTCAATCAGAAAGCACCAAAAGTAGTAAATAAGGTCAATCAGAAAGTACCAAAAGTAGTAAATAAGGTCAATCAGAAAGTACCAAAAGTAGTAAATAAGGTCAAACAGAAAGTACCAAAAGTAGTAAATAAGGTCAATCAGAAAGTACCAAAAGTAGTAAATAAGGTCAATCAGAAAGTACCAAAAGTAGTAAATAAGGTCAATCAGAAAGTACCAAAAGTAGTAAATAAGGTTAATCAGAAAGTACCAAAAGTAATAAATATAAAGGTCAATCAGAAAGTACCAAAAGTAGTAAATAAGATCAAAAGCAGTAAATAAGGTTAATCAGAAAGTACCAAAAGTAATAAATATAAAGGTCAATCAGAAAGCACCAAAAGTAGTAAATAAGGTTAATCAGAAAACACCAAAAGTAGTACATAAGATCAATCAGAAAGCACCAAAAGTAGTAAATAAGGCCAATCAGAAAGTACCAAAAGTAGTAAATAAGGTCAATCAGAAAGTACCAAAAGTAGTAAATATATAGGTCAATCAGAAAGCACCAAAAAGAGTAAATAAGGTTAATCAGAAAACACCAAAAGTAGTAAATAAGGTCAATCAGAAATCACCAAAAGTAGTAAATAAGGTCAATCAGAAAGCACCAAAAGTAGTAAATAAGGCCAATCAGAAAGCACCAAAAGTAGTAAATAAGGTCAATCAGAAACCACTAAAAGTAGTAAATAAGGCCAATCAGAAAGCACCAAAAGTAGTAAATAAGGTCAATCAGAAAGCACCAAAAGTAGTAAATAAGGCCAATCAGAAAGCACCAAAAGTAGTAAATAAGGCCAATCAGAAAGCACCAAAAGTAATAAATATAAAGGTCAATCAGAAAGCACCAAAAGTAGTAAATAAGGCCAATCAGAAAGCACCAAAAGTAGTAAATAAGGTCAATCAGAAAGCACCAAATAGAGAACAAATAGAATCAATTAGAAATCATCAAAAGGAGGACTAACTAGACCAATCAAAAAGCACCAAAAGTAAACTAATAAAATCAAGAAGAAATCATTAAAAGGAGGACTAACTAAACCAATCAGTAAGCACCAAAAGGAGACCTAACAAAAAAAGTATTGCATGCCTCCATTTCATTGTAAGGAATAGTGAATAGACAGATATGTTGTTTGCTATAATTATTTCATTATAGAATTTCCAACATTTTCATTTCCAATGGGTGGCTCCTCTAAGTCAAGGATGGCCACAATTCAAACGTCCTGTTAACCTACAAAAATGTAGTTGTTTTCTCGCTATTATGGTATTTTTGTTAGTACTTAAAAATGGGGATCTTTTATTATTCTACGTAATTGATTTGAATTTTACTTTTATTTTAAATTTTGATTAGCATTTGCTGAAAAGTAATGAATTAATGCAATTAATTGTCTATCTTGATCAAGTGTTCTAATACCTTGTCAGGAGTGTCAATCTACCTGTACAAGTGATTAGAGATCATAAGCCAGATAAACCTCAAGGCTTTAAAACTGTCATCAGGAGGACCCTTTTGATTATCATTCAAAAGGGGTTATGCAGTTACATGCAATTGATTATAATTGCTAACAAAAATGGCGGCATCTAGCAAAAAGAAATAAATTTTGACTACACCTTTCAATCATAGTGTAGTTATTTAACAATTGGGGAGATCATTTGACGATGGCTGAAGATAATTTAACGGTTGCGATGCGCCATCATAAAACAGGTCATGGAGATCTCTGCACTTTTTTAAATACTTAAAAATATGGAAATATGATTTTGGCATTGTGTCCTGTGGACATGGCCCACACTTTCATATAATGTTATAAAGGGACATAACTCAAGAACGGTAAAAGTGACCCCACCAAAATTCGAACTTGATCTGAGGTGTGGTAAAAAGCATTGTGTTTAAGTTTCATAACATTTGGTTGAAGCAAACAAGTTAGAGAATGGAAACGAAAAAAGTCAGCTATTTTTCCATTTATAAAGGGGCACAACTCTAGAACACTAAAAAATACGCCACTCAAATTCGATCTTGATCCGTGTTTTGTGGTAATAGGCATTGTGTATAAGTTTCATGAAATTTGGTTTTTGCAAACTAAAGTTAGAGAACGGAAACTAATTTTGGGACGTACGTACAGACGGACAAACGGACAATGATAACACTTTAGGCCCCTCCAGTGATTGCGGGGCCATAAAAATACAGAGGGATGCTTAAAATATTAAGTGGAAAAAATGGAGTTTGTCAGTTCTCAAGGATGCAGGGATCCAGTTTACCTTAAAACATTCAAATGATGTCAGAAATCAACATAAAGTAAAAAAAAAAACAATTCTGGTAAAATAAAATAAATCAATTATATTACATAATGTAAGAACATATGCATGGTAATATAAAAAACAAAATGTATCAATTATGGCAGTATTTTATTAATCTTTTGAAACTATATAAGACATTCTTCATTGCAGGTCCCAATAAATGTAACAGAAATAATAACAGCCAATCATCCAGTAAAGATAGGTGTTTCTGATGCTTTCTATGTCGATGCTACTGTTAATGGTTTGTATTCACTTTTATACCTTTTCAATTCTCTCTCTCATGTATGTTCTTCACTTCTTCTTCTTTTTATGATATTTCAATGTAATTATTTTCTTTTCTTTTCTGTTGAGTTTGTTTCATTAAGTATAAGTTTAAGATTTACTTTTCATATAAATACTCTTGGCCATTCAAAAAATTTCAGTGGTTCAGTTTAGATTGGTGCCTTGTTTAATTTTCTGACAATTTGTTTTAGGTCAAAGATCTAGAAAAGGTTTGTTCTCCAGAATTACAATGATAAAACTTTATACACTACTAAGCAGCCAAATGTGAAATAAATATCTGCTGGTGTTATATAAAGATATGTTAGGAGGTTGTGGTTTATGGCAGGGTGTATACTTATGCAAATGTGAAATGTCAGAAATAGAGCTTTGCTACAATTAGGTTTGAGTTTTGTTCTTATGTTTCATTAATTTGAAAAGATAATTGAATGAAAATGCATATCATCTATCTGTATAATTAACAGTTGAAAAGAATGAAACAGAATACAAATATTCTGAATTAGAAGGTAATTACAGAGCATCATGTCCAGCATCATGTGAATTCTCAAGAAAATTAATTAGATAAGTTTGTTAATTTGATACAAAGAGAAAATTTTGCATCATTTTTTTGTGCATCATGACCTTTATTTATGATTTTAATTGCATGACATGATACATAACAAAAAGTAATGTAAGGAATTTGTAAAAGGATATACCTTTTTGTTATTCATAATAGTTTGTTGTCTCTGTAAAATTGAGTGAAATACTTGTAAAGTACTGTTCCAATGAAAACCTAAATATATGTCCTTGAGGAAGGAGGACAGGTAGATAGGTCTAGCTGTTTCCATTCAAAAACTTGAGAACTAAATCCATTGGATGTTGGATGTGTACTGATTGATATTTCAGTCTTAGATACATCATTTTTATACGACCCCAAAAAAATATTGGTATCACGTCGACGGCGTCGTTCGAAGACATTTGGTTTCCAGACAATAACTTTAGTTTAAGTGTATGGATCTCTGAAATTTAACCAAAAGGTTCAATACCACAAAAGGAAGGTTCAGGAAAAAAAAAATTTGTGGGGGGTCAATTTTTTTTCTCAAGATTTAAGAAATTGTCAATTTTCCAAAGAAAAAAATTGGGGGTCACAATTTATTTTGCTAATTCTTTGTATATAGTCTGAAAAAAACACATTTACTAAGTATTGTGCAACAGCACAGTGTATTGCACAACAGCAAGAAATCTTCAATTGAATATAAATTCAAATCATAAAATCACAAAAATTTTTGTGGTCGTATATTGGTATGACGTTGGCGTCGTCGTCGTCCGAATACGCATTAGTTTTCGCACTCTAACTTTAGTTTAAGTGAATGGATCTCTATGAAATTTTACCATAAGGTTCAATACAACAAAAGGAAGGTGGGGATTGATTTTGGGGGTTATGGTACCAACAGTTAAGGAATTAGGGGCCAAAAATAAGCATTTTCTAGTTTCCAGACAATAACTGTGGAACGGTGTATGGATCTCTCTGAAATTATACTACAAGTTTCCATACGACAAAGGGATGGTTAGGATTTGCTTTGAGGGGTTATGGCTCAAACCGTTTAAGAATTAGGGGCAAAAAAGGGGGGAAAACAAGGTTGTCCTGGTTAATGGACAAATAGTTTAGTACAAAACATAATTTAAAGCAGTGTAAGGGAGATAAATCAAATACATCATTGAAATTATCTCCCTTACACTGCTTTTAAATTATGTATAAAGTAATGGTTAATGAACAATTAAGATAATTTAAAACAGTGTAAGGGAGGTAATCCAAATACAACGTTTTGGTTACTTCCCTTACACTGCTTTTAAATTATGTTTAAAGAAATGCATATTTATAAAGGAAGACCAGTAAAAATATCTGCAAATGTTGCATCTTTTTTTTTTACAAAAAAATCCATATGAAAGATTTGACACTGTATTTTAAATTCTATTATAAAATAGATTAAGTTAGCACTATGGTAAATTTAAATGGGTAATTATGGTTTGGGGGAAAAAATGGGGGGGGGGGGGGGTAAAAAGAAATTGTGGGGGGTCAATTTTTTCTCATTTCAGATTTCAGAAATTAAAAAGAATTATTCTTCAAATATTTTTTTTTTTTCAAATTTCAAATATTGAAAAATTTCAAGAAGTAATCTTTAATTGCACAGTATGGCGCATTAGATTTGTAAAATCTTTGACCACATTTATTTATTTGTTATGCCGAATCTAACGATGTATTTAGATTTTTAATTTTGGATCCAGTTTTCAAATTGGTCTACATTAAGGTCCAAAGGGTCCAAAATTAAAATTTGTTTGATTTTAACAAAAATTGAATATATGGGGTTCTTTGATATGCTGAATCTAAACATGTATTTAGATTTTTGATTTTTGGCCCAGTTTTCAAGTTGGTCCAAATTGGGGTCCAAAATTAAACTTTGTTTGATTTCAACAAAAATTGAATATATGGGGTTCTTTGATATGCTGAATCTAACCATGTATTTAGATTTTTTATTTGTGGACCCTCGCTATCAAATTGGTTCATATTGAGGTCAAAAGGGTCCAAAATTAAACTTTGTTTGATTTCATCAAAAATTTAATTATTGGGGTTCTTTGATATGCCAAATCTAACCGTGTATTTAGATTTTTAATTTTGGGTCCCAGTTTTTTAAATTGGTCTACATTAAGGTCCAAAGGGTCCAAAATTAAACTTAGTTTGATTTTAACAAAAATTGAATTCTTGGGGTTCTTTGATATGCTGAATCTAAACATGTGTTTAGATTTTTGATTATGGGCCCAGTTTTCAAGTTGGTCCAAGTTGGGGTCCAAAATTAAACTTTGTTTGATTTCAACAAAAATTGAATATATGGGGTTCTTTGATATGCTGAATCTTACCATGTATTTAGATTTTTTATTTGTGGGCCCGCTATCAAATTGGTTCATATTGAGGTCAAAAGGGTCCAAAATTAAACTTTGTTTGATTTCATCAAAAATTTAATTATTGGGGTTCTTTGATATGCCAAATCTAACCGTGTATTTAGATTTTTAATTTTGGGTCCCGTTTTTTAAATTGGTCTACATTAAGGTCCAAAGGGTCCAAAATTAAACTTAGTTTGATTTTAACAAAAATTGAATTTTTGGGGTTCTTTGATATGCTGAATCTAAACATGTGTTTAGATTTTTGATTATGAGCCCAGTTTTCAAGTTGGTCCAAGAAAATTCAACTTTGTTTGATTTCAACAAAAATTGAATATATGGGGTTCTTTGATATGCTGAATCTAAACATGTATTTAGATTTTAGATTTTTGGCCAAGTTTTCAAGTTGGTCCAAATTGGGGTCCAAAATTAAACTTTGTTTGATTTCAACAAAAATTGAATATATGGGGTTCTTTGATATGCTGAATCTTACCTTGTATTTAGATTTTTTATTTGTGGGCCCGCTATCAAATTGGTTCATATTGAGGTCAAAAGGGTCCAAAATCAAACTTTGTTTGATTTCATCAAAAATTGAATGATTGGGGTTCTTTGATATGCCAAATCTAACCGTGTTTTTAGATTTTTAATTTTGGGTCCCGTTTTTTAAATTGGTCTACATTAAGGTCCAAAGGGTCCAAAATTAAACTTAGTTTGATTTTAACAAAAAATGAATTCTTGGGGTACTTTGATATGCTGAATCTAAACATGTGTTTAGATTTTTGATTATGGGACCAGTTTTCAAGTTTGTCCAAGTTGGGGTCCAAAATTAAACTTTGTTTGATTTCAACAAAAATTGAATAAATGGGGTTCTTTGATATGCTGAATCTAACCATGTATTTTGATTTTGGACATTGGACCATAATAGGTAAATTAAAAAAATTGAAGTTCTTAGACCACATTCTTTCTGTGTCAGAAACCTATGCTGTGTCAAATATTTAATCACAATCCAAATTCAGAGCTGTATCAAGCTTGAATGTTGTGTCCATACTTGCCCCAACTGTTCAGGGTTCGACCTCTGCGGTCGTATCAAGCTGCGCCCAGCGAAGCATTTTATTACAGTTTGTTCTTATGTTGTACTGTTACACCACTGTCCCAGGTTAGGGGAGGATTGAGCGCTCACAAACATGTTTAACCCCGCCTC
Organism: Mytilus californianus; assembly: GCF_021869535.1. Taxonomy (NCBI): domain Eukaryota; kingdom Metazoa; phylum Mollusca; class Bivalvia; order Mytilida; family Mytilidae; genus Mytilus; species Mytilus californianus. The sequence continues at coordinate 127,156,093 of NW_026262668.1, forward strand.
ATTCTTTATGTGCCTGTCCCAAGTCAGGAGCCTGTAGTTCAGTGGTTGTAGTTGGTTTATGTCTGTCATATTTGTTTTTTTCGTAAATTGTTTTGTTATAAATTAGACCGTTAGTTTTCTCAATTGAATTGTTTCATATTTTTCATGTCGGGGCTTTTGTAGCCGACCATACCGTATGGGTTTTTCTCATTGTTGAAGGCCGTATGGTTGCCTATAATTGCCAAACAGTGTCCGTTCATTAACATGAAAACACTTTGAAGAAATCTTTTCAAGTTTAGATATGTTGTTTCCTGTGACTAAATGAAGGTCAGTTTTAATTTCTACGATTTTAGCTTTTCTTGTTGTTGAGTTGTAGACCTTTCTGTAGCGAAAAGTGATATTTATTACATGATTTATTTTTATTTTGAGTTATTTCCCTTTGAACAGAAATGGTGTAATAAATAAGTATATGGATAGATAGTCTATCAATGATTGTATCTGTTCAATTTATTTTAGTCAGGAGTTGTCAAAAATTTCTTTATAACTATTTTTTTTAAGTCATGTGTGTTTTGAAGGTAGATGTGACAGTTGTTATGTGGTATTTTATTTTTGTTGGGTGTGTTAATGTTTAATTTTTACTTGATCCTGTTTCGGGGTCCAAATTTGCAAATATCATTTTCATTAGATAATAATCTATTTTTATTAAAGGATATATTTCATTACATTACATTGTGTAGATAAAGTTGTTGACATTGATAGATAAGTTGCAGATATTAGTTTGTGACAAACAAAAGAAAAAATATTGGTAACTATTAATTAGGGCCCCGCCTAATGGCGGGTCACCCTAAAGTGATCAGTCTGTCCGTAACAAATAGTGTCCGCTCTATAGCTAGAGAACTGTTGTACTTTATACTTGACATGTATATTAACCAACACCACAGGGTGTGTCATAATGTTTGTACAACTTCCTAGGTCAAAGGTCAAGGTCAAAAACTTCGGTATAAAATATAGAAATTTACTGTTCATTATTAGACATTTTGAAGATAATTACAGATAAGTTTTATAGATTTTTATAGATTTTTAAAAGACATTGTATTAATGATAAATGATATTTTGGAATTTTTTTTTTCTTTTCTTTGGTACATTGTTTGAAGAATTTTGTGGTAGGTTTGTTTGTTATTCTGAATGCTATATATATTATTTTTACTTGATCCTGTTTGGGGGTCCAGATTTGCAAATATCATTTTCATGCAGGAAAATCTGGTTTGCTTTCATTCTGACAGCCTCTTGTTTGTATTTTATTACTGATGACAAAATGGAGGTAAAATCCATATTGATGCCATTCAGGAATTATGGTCCTTGAGGTTGCAGTCTTGTAATTGACTGCTCCATAGGCTTAAATGCAAAACAGCTGAAACATCTTAAAAATAAAATGCTTCAAAGAAAATGTTTTTCATGTACATATCATATATGTAGTAATGTGAAATTGGGATTTAATGTAAAAAAAAGTGCCTGATGCCACAAAGAATAAAAAGTTATGAAACCCTGAAGTCAAAACTACTTTTTTCTACTTTCTGTTTGCTGTTTTCACTAGTCCGCACCACTTCCAGTAGAAATGAAATCCTTCCACTTTCCTGGTTTGATATCTCAAAAAAAGATGCTTCAATTTAGCATAAACTTTTAATCAAATAGAAAAAATTGAGTCCAGAAAAAAATTCAGAAAAAGATGGACTATTTTATTTCACTCGGACTCCATGTTTTGACATCGGAAACTGGAGTTGTAATACAAGTCTGGTACCTTGATTGATTGTAAAATTGTACATTATGTAGATTCTGTGTAATAACTTTATAACTCTTGATCCAATCCTTTTCAGATTTCAGTAATGTGTTGTTTCTCTCGAAAAAACGGAGGTCAATATTGGTTTTTGACAATTATCACTTTTGCTATCCATGAATTATGGCCATTGATTGCTTTAACAATGGCACTAATGAACAAAATCCTGGTTTACTAACATTTTGAAAGCCACTATTTTTTTAATATTTTAGTTCTCAGCTTACAACATTACAATAAAAAGTAGGATGAGAAATATTATTATTTTAAGAAACACATTATGTTTAAAAATAAAAAAAATAAAATTGGCTCTTTAAATTTTTGAAAGTATTTAAAAGTTTAAGGTATTTGTAACCCTGTGAAATAACTGTAGTGTGATAACATCACAAATGAAGCCTATAGTAAATTTATGGTTACTTTTACTATTTATGTAGAATTCACTCAATTTAAGAAAAAAGAAAAAAATGTTCCTAATACCAAGTAATCTTTCTTATATTTTGAGAATAGTTGGTTGCTTATGTGCATGAATTAGTGATGGCTGAGTAGTTTGCATGAAAAAAGAATGTGGGACAATGCTTATTGAACTGTTTGCATGATTTTTACAGACACATTTTTGTTTTATATAAGCTGGATTATTAAGTGTACATTGATTGTATATTTTCCATTATGAAACTTGCATAATTCAATGTATTATAGTTTTTGTTTATAAAGTTTCAGTTTATTTTGACTCCTCTTTGTCAAAGGGTGACATTATGTTTTAGTTGTATTACTTCTTTTTCTTATACTTCCTTGTTCAGGCCAAAACAATTTTTAACTTTTGACATTTGCTAATGATATTTGGCATGAAAGTGCATTACCATAAGATTGTGTGTGGCATATCATCATGACTATGTGACCTTGACATTTGACTTCATGGTTAATATATTTTTTTATATGTTTGTGTACTTAACATTTTTATCCTTTAACATAGGCTTTTGATATTAAGTGCATGCAAGATAATGTGTAGCGTTCCATTGAAGATGACCTCTGAACTTGATCTTTGACCTTCAAGGTCAAATAGTTGTTTGGTTTATGTCCATTCCTAAACTTTAAATATTCTTGCTTGCCATGACATGAACTTTTCAGTGCAACTAAGGGTTTGTCCTTAAGGTCATGCCCTGTCCCCTCATATAATAAATCCTTAGATATTACAAAAATAATTCAGATCCCACCCCTAAACCATATATAGTATTAATTTTCTGAACAAGGCCTACTTATATAAAAATAAGGAGATGAGGTATGATTGCCAATGAGACATCTATCCACCAGATTTCAAATAAAGTGGATGAAAACAATTATAGGCAATCGTATGGCCTTCAACAATGAGAAACCCCATACTGTATAGTCGGCTATAAAAGGCCCCAACATGAAAAATATGAAACAATTCTATTGAGAAAACTAACGGTTAATTTATAACAAAACAATAATGGAAAAACAAATATGACACGAACCAACGACAACCACTGAACTACAGGCTCCTGACATGGGACAGGCACATAAAGAATTTAGTTCACTATAGGATTTGTCCCTGGGGGACATCCCTTTCCATCAGTACATCATTGATTGTTAAATATCTTGAAAACTGTTTGTATCCCCATCCTTAAACCTTATATATTTGTTATTGTCATGACAAGACCTTCACAGTTCACCACAAATTTTTTTTTGGAGGGGTTATGCCCCTATCCATTAAATTTTTAATTGTTATAATTATCAAAATGTGTTTAGATCTACACCCATAAACTCTATATATTGTGAACTGCCATAACAAGACTTTTCAGCTCACCATAGATTTGTTTCATACCACTCATCAAAAATGTTGGAATAAATTGTAGATAAGATAACCAACCATTTACCATATACATATGTTTTCTTATTATACCCTAACTCTAACAGTTTGGGCTATACTGCATTCACCTTGTCCTTCCATCTATTCATCTGTCTGTTTCTTCAACAATAAAAAAAACACTTGACAGGGATGAGTTGTATTGATTGACCACTTTCCAAATCTTCTACGCATCCACTTCTTGTTAGCCTATATTTTTGATACAGCCATACTGGATCTATAGGATCACTCCGGATTTTAAGATTGTGCAGAATTCTGATTTTCAGACATATCATGAAACTTATAATATGTTTTATGACTTGAAGAAAGGTTATATACCATTTTAGTAATGACTTTCATATTTTGTAAGCAGATAAGCAGTTGTAATGTGTGAACACTTTTTGATTCTGTCAGACACCTTTTCTTGTTTGCCAATACCTTGAGTTTCAACATGTTGAATACAATTAAGATTTTTGTCACACTTTTAATTAGAACTATTGAAAAAAAATTAATTGAGATTTTGTCAGCTCCTTGGAGTGATGAGTTGTAAAGTGTGAAAACTTTTGGATCTGTCAGACAGTCTGTTTGTCCATACTTCGAATATCAATATTTGGAATCAAATCAAAAAATTTTAATCACACTTTTCGCAAGTACTACTGAGCAGAATAACTTCATATTTTGTCAGCAGCTTGGCAGATATGAGCTGTAACATGTAAGCCCTGTTTTGAATCTGTCATATGGTCCTGTTTTCCTAGACTTTGAATTATGAATGAGAGTATGCTTAGCATGAAAACGCATGCATTCTTGTTTGCCAAGATAATACCTTTGTAGTACTAGAATGTGTTTGGCAAGATAATACCTTTTTAGTACTAGAATGTGTTTGCCAAGATTATACCTTTTTAGTACTAGAATGTGTTTGCCAAGATAATACCTTTTAAGTACTAGAATGTGTTTGCCAAGATTATACCTTTTTAGTACTAGAATGTGTTTGCCAAGATTATACCTTTTTAGTACTAGAATGTGTTTGCCAAGATTATACCTTTTTAGTACTAGAATGTGTTTGCCAAGATAATACCTTTTTAGTACTAGAATGTGTTTGCCAAGATAATACCTTTTTAGTACTAGAATGTATTTGCCAAGATAATACCTTTTTAGTACTAGAATGTGTTTGCCAAGATAATACCTTTTTAGTACTAGAATGTGTTTGCCAAGATAATACCTTTTTAGTACTAGAATGTGTTTGCCAAGATAATACCTTTTTAGTACTAGAATGTGTTTGCCAAGATAATACCTTTTCAGTACTAGAATGTGTTTGCCAAGATAATACCTTTTCAGTACTAGAATGTGTTTGCCAAGATAATACCTTTTCAGTACTAGAATGTGTTTGCCAAGATAATACCTTTTCAGTACTAGAATGTGTTTGCCAAGATAATACCTTTTCAGTACTAGAATGTGTTTGCCAAGATAATACCTTTTCAGTACTAGAATGTGTTTGCCAAGATAATACCTTTTCAGTACTAGAATGTGTTTGCCAAGATAATACCTTTTTAGTACTAGAATGTGTTTGTCAAGATAATACCTTTTTAGTACTAGAATGTGTTTGTTTTGCCTTTATCTTTACTGGAGTGACATCTAGAGAAGAAGGTGAGACGTAAGTTTACGTCCACTTAAACAGATCCACCTAGTTTAAATTTGGATTCCATGAAAATTTATCCTATTCCATTAAGGGTTAAGGAAGATTCAAAGAACAAATCTGTTAATACTTTAGCACAAGGAAAATAAAAAAGCTTTATGATAAAAGATAGCATTATTGAAAAATGTGAATACAATCTTATAAGATATTGAGATTTGAATACATGTTTCTGTATCATATTACATGATTGGTTTTTATGTCCTGCTTTTGCCAAGATGTTGGCCACATAGATTAAACCTTGTTCACATATTTATTTGGTTGTATATCTAGATTTGGTACATTTAAGCAAATAAGTCTATTTTTACAAACTTATTATAAAGTGTGAATGATGATTTGTACAGTAAAAAGCTGATAATCAATATTTGGATCACAGTGACCTATATTTCATGCTTTTGTGACTTTAGTTTAGTTTGATGTTTACAGCCATTTTTTATCAATGTCATTGTGTACTTGTAAAGTTAAAGCTTTTCAGCAAAACTTTTATCATTTCTTAATTACATTTCATGCTTGAGTTACTTGTGAAGTTTTTAACTCTGATCCATTTCTGAGAATTTGCAATAACTTATCAATTATAGTTGACCACTATAGTCTAGCTGTAATGCTATTTTGGTGACTGTTGTCAATATAAGTTTATTTCCTGGCAGACTAATCATCTATTTTACTTTTACTCTCAGTTGTTAAGCAGTATCATCCTTTAGGATATTCACCATGGGCTGACATTAAGGATGTTTGCTACTCTTGTTTTTGACTTTTTTGTCAGATATTCGGAATCCTCTAGTTTTATCCATGTATTGCCAATAAAAAAAATTCCCGCTAACCCCTACTTTTCTGTTCATAATTTTAATACATGTAGTTTGACAAGCCATTAATGAAAATCTTATAAAATCCTTGTTATTTTTTCATAGTTTTTGAAAGAAAAAAGGTGCCAATGTTAAATGTATGAAAAATCTAGAGAGAATCTTGTTATTTTTAAACAGAGGAGCGAACATCCTTAAAGTTAATAATCCTTGTAATTTTGTAGTTATCTAAGAAATTTGCTATTGTTTTCCAGGTATAACAAGGAGAACTATTTATGAATACCACAGAGTAGAAGTGAACTTGACACTAATTGAGGAAAATACAGTTGTTCTACTAGAGCCATTACTAAGTAAGTATAAAAGAATTTATTGTGGTACAATTTAGATAAAGTATTTTGTTGTGACAGATAGTTGAAAAAGGATCCATTTTTAGCTCACCTGACCCGAAGGGTCAAGTGAGCTTTTCTCATCACTTGGCGTCCGTCGTCGTCGTCCGTCGTCGTTAGCTTTTTACAAAAATCTTCTCCTCTGAAACCACTGGGCCAAATTTAACCAAACATGGCCACAATCATCATTAGGGTATCTAGTTTAAAAAATGTGTCCGATGACCCCACCAACCAACCAAGATGGCCGCCATGGCTAAAAATAGAACATAGGGGTAAAATGTAGATTTTGGCTTATATCTCTGAAACCAAAGCATTTAGAGTAAATCTGACATGGGTAAAACTGATTATCAGATCAAGATCTATCTGCCCTGAAATTTTCAGACAAATCTGACAACCTGTTGTTGGGTTGCTGCCCCTGAATTGGTAATTTTAAGGAAATTTTGCAGTTTTTGGTTATTATCTTGAATATTATTATAGATAGAGATAAACTGTAAACAGCAATAATGTTCAGCAAAGTAAGATCTACAAATAAGTTGTTATGACCAAAATTGTCAGTCGACCCCTTTAGGAGTTATTGCCCTTAATAGTCAATTTTTAACAATTTTTCGTAAATTTTTGTAATCTTTTACAAAAATCTCCTTCTCTGAAACTACTGAGACAAATTTAACCATACTTGGCCATAATCATTATTAAGGTATCTAGTTTAAAAAATTTGTCCGATGAACCCGCCTTCCAACCATCATGGCCAACTTAATTAAAGATAGAACATAGGGGTAAAATGCAGTTTTTGGTTTATATCTCTGAAACTAAAGCATTTAGAGCAAATCTGACAGGTGGCAAAACTGTTCATCAGATTTAGATTTATCTGCCCTGAAATTTTCAGACAAATCTGACGACCCGTTGTTGGGTTGCTGCCCCTGAGTTAGTAATTTTACAAAAATTTTGCAGTTTTTATACGACCGCAAAAATTAAAAATTTTTTGGTCGTATATTGGTATGACGTTGGCGTCGTCGTCGTCGTCGTCGTCGTCGTCTGGCGTCGTCCGGCGTCGTCCGAAGACACATTGGTTTTCGCACTCTAACTTTAGTTTAAGTGAATGGATCTCCATGAAATTTTACCATAAGGTTCTATACCACGAAAGGGAGGTTGGGATTGATTTTGGGGGTTATGGTACCAACAGTTAAAGAATTAGGGGCCAAAAAGGGGCCAAAAATAAGCATTTTTGTAACTTCCAGACAATAACTTGTGTGTAAGTGTATGGATCTCTCTGACATTGTACCACAAGGTTCCATATCACAAAGGGAAGGCTGTTATTGATTTTGGGGGTAATTGCCTCAAAATTTTAGGAATTAGGGGCCACAAAAGGGGCAAAAAACAAGCATTTTTCTAGTTTCCAGACAATAACTTGTGTTCAAGTGTATGGATCTCTCTGAAATTGTACTGCAAGGTACCATACCACAAAGGGAAGGCTGGGATTGAGTTTGGGGGTGATGAATCATAAGGGGGTTAAAAAAAATTTTGGGGGGGGGGGATTTTTTTTTTTTTTCTTTTTTTTTCTTTTTTTCCTTTTTTTTTCTTTTAAAATTTTCCATTTTAAGTTGGTTATTTCTGATTTATATTTAAAAGCAAATAATAATGAAATGGTAGGAGATGCACACCAAACAGAATGTGTAAATTATTATATAATAAGTATTGTGCAATAGCAAGAAATTTTCAATTGCACAGTATTGCACAATAGCAAGAAATGTTCAATTGCACAGTATTGCACAATAGCAAGAAATCTCCAATTGCACAGTATTGCGCAATAGCAAGAAATATCCAATAACACAATATTGCACAATAGCAAGAAATTGTCAATTGTACAGTATTGCGCAATAGCAAGAAATATTCAATTGCACAGTATTGTGCAAAAGAAGATACTTCGTATAAATTGCTTATTTCTTGATCAATTTCAATAGGGTTTTATTCTTGAATTCTTGGGGTTCTTTAATATGCTGAATCTAACCGTGTATTAAGTTTTTGGATTTTGGGCCCCGTTTTTAAATTGGTCCACATTGAGGTCCAAAGGGTCCAAAATTTAACTTTGTTTGATTTCATCAGAAATTGAATTATTGGGGTTCTTTGATATGCCGAATCTAACCGTGTATTTAGATTCTTAATTTTTGGTTCCGTTTTCAAATTGGTCTACATTAAGGTCCAAAGGGTCCAAAATTAAACTTTGTTTGATTTTAACAAAAATTGAATTCTTAGGGTTCTCTGATATGCTGAATCTAAACATGTATTTAGATTTTTGATTATGGGCCCAGTTTTCAAGTTGGTCCAAATCGGGGTCCAAAATTAAACTTTGTTTGATTTCAACAAAAATTGAATATATGGGGTTCTTTGATATGCTGAATCTAACCATGTATTTAGATTTTTGATTATGGGCTCAGTTTTCAAGTTGGTCCAAATCGGGGTCCAAAATTAAACTGTGTTTGATTTCAATAAAAATTGAATATATGGGGTTCTTTGATATGCTGAATCTAACCATGTATTTAGATATTGATTTTTGGGCCCTGTTATCAACTTTGTCCACATTGAGGTCAAAAGGGTCCAAAATAAAACTTTGTTTGATTTCAACAAAAATTGAATATATGGGGTTCTTTGATATGCTGAATCTAACCATGTATTTAGATTTTTGATTATGGGCCCAGTTTTCAAGTTGGTCCAAATCGGGGTCCAAAATTAAACTTTGTTTGATTTCAACAAAAATTGAATATATGGGGTTCTTTGATATGCTGAATCTAACCATGTATTTAGATTTTTGATTATGGGCCCAGTTTTCAAGTTGGTCCAAATCGGGGTCCAAAATTAAACTTTGTTTGATTTCAACAAAAATTGAATATATGGGGTTCTTTGATATGCTGAATCTAACCATGTATTTAGATTTTTGATTATGGGCCCAGTTTTCAAGTTGGTCCAAATCGGGGTCCAAAATTAAACTTTGTTTGATTTCACATAATTGAATTATTGGGGTTCTTTGATATGCCGAATCTAACCGTGTATTTAGATTCTTAATTTTTGGTTCCGTTTTCAAATTGGTCTACATTAAGGTCCAAAGGGTCCAAAATTAAACTTTGTTTGATTTTAACAAAAATTGAATTCTTAGTGTTCTTTGAATGCTGAATCTAAACATGTATTTAGATTTTTGATTATGGGCCCAGTTTTCAAGTTGGTCCAAATCGGGGTCCAAAATTAAACTTTGTTTGATTTCAACAAAAATTGAATATATGGGGTTCTTTGATATGCTGAATCTAACCATGTATTTAGATTTTTGATTTTTGGACCCTGTTATCAACTTTGTCCACATTGAGGTCAAAAGGGTCCAAAATTAAACTTTGTTTGATTTCATCAAAAATTTAATTCTTGGGGGTTCATTAATATGCTGAATCTAACCATGTATTTAGATTTTGTATATTGGACCATAATAGGTGAATGTCCAATTTAAAATTTTTAAGTTCTTAGACCACATTCATTCTGTGTCAGAAACCTATGCTGTGTCAAATATTTAATCACAATCCAAATTCAGAGCTGTATCAAGCTTGAATGTTGTGTCCATACTTGCCCCAACTGTTCAGGGTTCAACCTCTGCGGTCGTATCAAGCTGCGCCCTGCGGAGCATTTTATTTGTTATTTGTTATTATCTTAGATATCATTATAATATCTAATATCTAATACTATTAATTATGATTTTAACCTTATTTTACATGATTTCCAAAGCATCAGTAAATACAGGTGAGCGACACAGGCTCTTGAGAGCCTCTAGTTATGTCTTAATTCTAAAAATAATACTTCCAATTCAGTTCATATTATCTTACAAAAATATATCATTATTATTGGTAAAATATTGTGCGTTACTTCACTTCTCATCACAACTCTTCTGCTGTATAGAAAAAACACATCACAAATCAGGAATAGTATAATTCAAAATTCCATATACAAACACCATACAAGGATGAGTTAGTGGAACTTATTATATTGGTTGCGATATAATACTATGGTTTCCAAGTAAAAAAAAACAACATATTTCTCATATTAGATAAATCCTGTATAATATTTATGTCAATATGTCAACAAATTTGCATTCAGCGAGGTGAAATTACATAGAAAAACTTTAATTTACTTGCATATTCTACTTTATTCGTATTAAAAGTCAAAATACATGTAATATTACTGTAACCTGACTGTTAGTGTTGCTCTCCACCTATTGCAGTTTATTCAAAATTCTGACCAAATTGCAATTTATTTTATCATACCAAACTGTTCAACTGGTCACAAATTTTAACAAACTGCTGAAGAAAAACACAGTCAAGTGGTGAAAGTGCTAAGTGATAAAATAAAGCATACTTACAATCCTATAAGACTTTAAATCCACTTCAATGTTATTATGAAAAATCTGTCTAACAATTTCTATACAGATTTTATTGTAATTGTCATGCTAAAGGTGATAGGTAGTAATTTTTGAATTGCTAAAATTATGTCCAAATTTAAGTTTTTGAAATATTTCTAATAAAATGGTGTTTTTCTATGAATGCTACAAAGCTTTCTTTGAATTAATCTCTAAATACTTGGTTTAATGTATTTGAAGCTTGAATATATTCTCTTGAAGTTTTAAAGGGAGATAAGATCAATATTTTAAAAGATCCATGCTTTTTAAATTATCTCCCATGGAAACTTATTAAAAATGTATTGTAATTTCACATATATTTTACTGAAAATAAGATGTTTTAATTCAAATGATGTCTGAACCTTATGAATATAGAAGACTTTTCGAAAGAAAAATTGTATGAAAGTTAGTTTGGACATTTTTATTGCAATTCAAAAATTACTGCCTATCACCTTTAGCATGACAATTACAATACAATTTGTATAGAAATTGTTAGACAGATTTTTCATAATATCAAAGAAGTGGAATTAAAGTCTTATAGAAATTAAAGATAAAAAAAAAAGTCTTATAGGATTGTAAGTATGTGTTATTTTATCACCTAGCACTTTCACCACTTGACTCTGTTTTTCTACAGCAGTTTGTTAAAATTTGTGACCAGTTGAACAGTTTGGTATGTTAAAATACATTGCAATTTGCTCAGAATTTTATATAAACTGCAATAGGTGGAGAGCAACACCTATAGTCAAGTCACAGTAATAAAAAAAGAATATCTAGTTTAAGAGATCAAATATCAAAAATAAATTTCTACTCATGACCAAATGATACTCATAATTCACTCATGGGCTATTCCAAATTATGAATATATGTGTTCTTCAGTTAGTAATAGAAATTTGTTTTTGTCATTTGAATTTTTGGATTTGTATCAGGTCTTGGCATTTAAAAAGAAATGGCTAATTAATATGCATCACTGAATATAAAGCAACCTGCATGTGGTACTGTTAATCTTTTTTTTCTGCTTTTAAGCATGTAACATAGCAAATGATTGTGAAACCTGTATACAACAGAATTCTAATTTTGAATGTAAATGGTGCGCTGCTATTAGTCGATGTTCTGATGGTATAGATTGGCACAGACAGGAATGGATGAAAGCTGGATGTACATCTTTAGTAAGTATCACATATTCTCAGCCATTACATTATTGCAAGTTGTATATTTTTTTTCTTCAAAGAACAGAAATGAATACTTATTTAACTTATTATGCTTAATTAACTATTATCATTCTAACAGATGATTAGATTCATATGTTGACTACAGCCTAGAAAGGTTATTCAATGAGTTGATCTATAGTTTTAATTTCCATGACATATTTTTAGTAATTCTGCATGTGATAAATGAGGAGCATGTGGTCAGGGAATTTAGCCTCTTTGAAAAGTGATTTCATTGTTGGGTGAAGGCAGCAGCTCACATTTTCTAGAAAGAAATTTCAGTTATGCTGTGATCTTACAGTGCATATAAGGATAAGCAATGTTCATTTAATATGGTCACTATTTACAAAATGTTTTTTGATAAGGAAAACATCTTATCATGTCAGAAACAAGTTGATGAAAATTTTTCCTTATTAAAAAATAATCTTTTTGTAATTAGATGACTGTTTTCTGCTGTATTGACTATTAATATAAATTGCTGTCTTCACTAATAGTCACGCTTTCAATTAAGCTGCATTAAGAATGTTTAAAGTTTTGTTGATACAGTGAAGTTTGTTTCAAAGAACTGAATCACTACTAGATGAAATATTTTAAGAAATGCTGAACAAATACTGAAATTTAGCCAGAAAAACTCTTTTAACTTCATTTCAAGTAAAGATTTTTTTTTACAATTTAAATATTTGATCTTTTACAGTTAGTTTTAGCTTTAACAATTTTACAGTTCCTTCTTAGAAATCATCTGACTTAAGTTTGTTCATTTTTGTCTTCCTAGGAAATTGAAATACTGCAACTGTGAATTTTTCTATCTTGAAGGGAGATAACTCTTGGCACAGAGTTTTTAAAATTAATTAGTATAACCCTGTGTTTTATCAGCTATGAAAAGATGATGCAAAATACTTCAAAAAATCTGATTCAGAAGTTTTAAATTTAGGGAATTTATTTTAGATCAAAGACAAATGCCCTCATTTATAATTTAAGAATAAGGGTAATTTCTACCTTCTTACACACAATGAAAAAGACAACTAGACCTAAAGTTAATACATTTATTAATTAAGCACTACCGTATGTATTTTATATACACATTACAAGAAATTTCAACCAGACTATAATCCCACTAAATTTTTTTTTTTTTTCTTTGTAAAATAGGATAGGTTTTAATGTTGATGACCAGTTGGTAAAAACAAATATTTTCTAAAGAATGCTTGGTTATGAAGGTTTTGTTTGTAGAAGGCAGAACTCATGCTTAGCCATCTTATGTTATATAAAGTGTGCCATTCCATTGGAGGAACACTCAAAATTTAGTAAATTTACAATTGATAAATAGTTTTGTACAGTTAAGTATAATAATTAATGAGTGAACCTGTTCTTTGAAACTCACTTCATATGTGTGGTAGTAGATTAACATCTTCCTTAACATATTTTATGTTCTTTATATATGTTGTGACATCGTTGATTTTCTTTAGGCACATGACACTGTCAGTCGCTGTAATGAAATATATACTACTACCACAAAGAAACCTACTGTTACAACCTGTGACCCAATGGTAAAATTGTAGCGAGCTAGGCATTTTTCAGACCTAGCTGTGTGTATAACTCTCTGTCTCTCACTGCTGACCTTTGTTTTATAGCTAATCTTAAGTTAATTTTATGCACTACTGGAAGTCTCCATCTGACTCAAAGAGTCCCAATAGTATTCTGATAATAGCAAGTGCTTGTCTTCATGATTTTTCTTTTTTTGGCTGCTTCTATGCAATGACAAGTACATGTGTTCTCTCTTTCTCTAGTATTATGTATTTAAGTCTCTACAGAAATCATCTAAAGTAAAGACAAACTTATTTTAATTGATTGATTGGTGTTTAATGCCACTTTCAGCACTATTGTGCTATTTCGTGGTGGTCAGTTTGTAATGGTGGAGGATGCCGGAGTGCCCAGGGAGATGCACTGATCTTAGGTAGGAAAGCTGACACAATCCTAGTCAATTTTATTAAGATTAGAGTCTAACTCACCTGCCTATTTGTATATTAGTATGTTGTTTCAACATATAGTAAACATGGATGTTAAAAAAGTGTAGTTATACATATTGATTTATTTTTGATTTGCATAGCATTTGTCAATGACAAAACAAGCTATATTTTTTTGTAACTTATTGGATGGCAAGAAGGAAAGACCTCTTAAGAGAAGTTAATATACTTAGGTTTGTTTGACATGACGCTTTGGATTATATGTCCATCCTCTTTACCCAGAACTGATTAGTTAATCCATCCTAACAGAAGCTTAAGCAGCCAGGCCTTACTATACCTCAGCTACCATTGGAGTTTTAAATTATTAGTATATAAACTACAATCTGTTAATATACAGATCATGTGTGCATGCATGCTTACAAGGATCTGACAACACTCATTCTACTTTCTGTTCTGGTAGTTATTATATCAGCCAATGAAATTTCTGCCTTCAATTTGTTGATGGTGTGTATCATTTTGAAAAAAACAGAGGATCTTGAAAGGTCTTTTAAACAGAAAGTAGAACAGAGCTTTGTCAGATCCTTGTAAGCGAAGTATGAACACAGGATCTATATTTCAATCAGATTGTTAATGCTACAAAGTGTGTATGCATTTTTCTTTTGGTTTAAATTTATTTTTTTCTACATTGCACCCTATAATCTAGCAAAATCTGAGCAAATGTTACTATCTTGTATAAAAATATAAATAAATATGTTGTTTCTTCAAGCAATGTATTGATGTAGTTGAATAGCTTGATATTACAATGTATATTAAAAAAATTCTTATTCAAACGGACAAAAATATGGACCAAGTTAGTTCTACTCAGATTTTGCTATGTTTAATGCATGGATTTAGTATAGTATATTTACTGCATGTTATTTAGGCTAGTGAAAAATGTGCCAAGTCTCCTCCTACAACACTATCTACAAGGACTACAAACAAGTCAACTATTACAATAACTTCAACAACTACTGTTGCAACAACACTGACTACTGTTTCAACAAAACCAACTTCTACTTCACTGAAACATTCACCATTACCAAGAACTACTAGCTCTGTGGCATCTTCTGAGCAAGTTGCTGCAATTTGTGACAGTTCATCGGTATTTTAATTGCAATGAGGATGTCATTGATGCCCCATTTCGGCACCAGTTTTTATTAAAGGTCGCATTTCCTTTTTATCGTTATTTTTGCATGCATTATTTGTAAAGGAGTGGTTTTTTATGCCTTTTCTATAATAGTGGAGGGACGTTATTTTGTCTATCCATTTATCCCATACCAGGTTAAAGTTTTTGGTTAAGGGAGTTTACCATGAAGTTTGTGGTCACCTCAATCTGAAAGTTAGGATACATGAACATCGTGGTGTAACCATTTATACTATATACCAAATTAGAGTTTTGATCCCGATTTTATGTTTCACTGAACATAGAAATGTGATAGCGTGAAATTAGTACATTCTTATGTTAAAGTTTTTGGTTACAGTAATTTACCATGACATTTTGGTCACATCAGCTTGAAAATTAGTACACATGTTCATTGTGAGTTGAACTTTGTAGATTGTATCTCAAATTACGTTTGACCTGGATTACTCAGCTCACTGAACATGGACATAGGATATGCCGGTTCTTGTTTTTCATCAGGTGTTTCCTTTTTAAGTTTTGCATGTCATTTGCTATAAGTTTTAAAGTCTTTATATTTACTTGCAGTTTAGTGTAATAACGATATAGACATTTATGTTCTCAAATCATTTATATTCTTGATTTTAAAGACTTTGTTTCTAGAATGATTGATGGATGTTTTTAATTTGCATACTGGCTTATATAAAACAATATAAAAAGGCTATTTCAGTAAGAAATTAAATTTGCAAAAGCTGTGGAGCCAATATGGTAAATCAATGGCAACCCTTTGAATTCAGTTAAATTTGAATTTCCTTAGCGGGAGAGGGAACTTTTTTACATTAAATTTTGTATTTATATTATTCATTTGTTTATTTGGGTGCACATATGTAGAATATAAGCCACAAGTTTTTGAATTTAAGGCCTATGGTAAAAAGGAAATAGCCATAATTTTGTGGGAGTGGAAATTTAATCAATTACTCATGTTTTTTACCAAAAGCATCTTAGTGTATAATATTCCCCTTGTAATATATATTGCATGTTTACTATTATAGTATTTTGAATCAACTGAAAATGGACAAGCATCTTTTTATTATCAATGGTAAAACATTGAAGATTGTATATATTTGATTTAGAAATATTCTATATCACAGAAAATGACGCCTTTTGTAAAATTTACGAAACTTCATGTAAAGTATACAATATACCTAGCCATGTACATTTTATCTGCCAGTACATTAAAAAAATTAGGCTGCAGATGGGGTATTTGTGTCATAACAATACATCTTGTTTCATATTAAGTAGTTCAAGAATATCTTAAAAATTGTTTGAATCAATTAATGATATAATTGCCTCCTTTGACACCCTTATGTTTCAAAAGTTTGGAGCACTCATATTTTGTAAATATGTCATAGCTATCAATATGTAGATACCAGTTGTTGGGTGGTTGTCTCTTTGAATTGAAGCCCACAGTTTCTCTTTATCATACCAGTAATTGATCCTAAAATGCAGTATGATTTGAGTGTGGTTTTAACTAGCACTTATTAAACTATAATATATATTACTTTTTGTGTTCTTCTGGTATTGGAGGTCCTTAAATCATAGTTTATTAATATATTATTTTTTAGAATATTTAGATTGTTATCTTTCATTCAATACTTTAGTACTTTAAACTATAACTGGTAATAAAAAATTAACAAGAGAAAATGAAAAGTAAAAAAAGTTAAATATATAGTATGTAAAATTTATTTACTGTCCTTATTTTTTTTTCTACATATTCTGTAGAAAACACAAGAATAAAAGTGATGAAATTGTTTGGTTTTTGTTCTACACTACAAGCTGAGAAACATCTGTATACTAATGTGACTTTGTGATACAATAACGTACTATTAGTTATCTTAATAAAGAAACTTCAATGTCTACAAACTTTTGTTTTCAGATCAGCAGTGGAAAGGGAAGTTGTAATGAAATGAAGAAAGAAAAAAGTAAGTATTTCATTAATCAGATATGTCATCATTCATGACGTTGTTGTGTCACAGTACTCTCCTAACACAGTATAATTAGTGAGCAATAGTTTATAGTGTATTGTTGATGCATCATTCATGTCATTGTTGTTGTGTCACAGTACTCTACTAACAGAGTATAATTAGTGAGCAATAGTGTATAGTTGATGCATCATTCATGTCATTGTTGTTGTGTCACAGTTCTCTACTAACAGAGTATAATTAGTGAGCAATAGTTTATAGTGTATAGTTGATGCATCATTCATGACATTGTTGTTGTGTCACAGTACTCTACTAACAGAGTATAATTAGTGAGCAATAGCTTAAATTTGGTGACTATGTTGAACAAATCTATCCCATCGAACTAGAGATAAAGGATACTACAGATACAGTTAAGTCTGCCTCATATCTTGACTTACATCTAGAAATTGACAATGAGGGTCAGTTGAAAACAAAACTTTACGACAAAAGAGATGATTTCAGCTTCCCAATTGTGAACTTTCCATTTCTATGTAGCAACATTCCAGCAGCGCCTGCATACAGAGTATATATCACCCAATTGATACGATATTCCCGGGCTTGTGTTTCCTATCATGATTTCCTTGATAGAGGATTGCTGCTCACAAGGAAGCTATTAAGCCAAGAGTTCCAAATGGTGAAGTTGAAATCATCCCTTCGTAAATTTTACGGACGCCATTACGAGTTGGTTGACTGTTATGGAATAACCGTTTCACAGATGATATCGGATATGTTCCTTATGTCGTAACTACAATACTTTTCCCTTTTCACAAATGTGACTTACCGAATTAGACTATTTACCGGATTTGTAATAACATAAGCAACACGACGGGTGCCACATGTGGAGCAGGATCTGCTTACCCTTCCAGAGCACCTGAGATCACCCCCAGTTTTTGGTGGGGTTCCTGTTGCTTAGTCTTTAGTTTTCTATGTTGTGTCATCTGTACTATTATTTGTCTGTTTGTCTTTTTATTTTTGGCCATGGCGTTGTCAGTTTTTTTTTTATCTATGAGCTTGACTGTCCCTCTGGTATCTTTCGTCCCTCTTTTATAGTGTATACTTGATGCATCATTCATGACATTGCTGTTGAGTCACAGTACTCTACTAACAGAGTATAGTTAGTGAGCAATAGCTTATAGTGTTTTGTTGATGCATCATTCTACTCTACTAACACAGTATAATTAGTGAGCAATAGTTTATAGTGTATTGTTGATGCATCATTCATGACATTGTTGTTGAGTCACAGTACTCTACTAACAGAGTATAATTAGTGAGCAATAGTTTATAGTGTATTGTTGATGCATCATTCATGTCATTGTTGTTGAGTCACAGTACTCTACTAACAGAGTATAATTAGTGAGCAATAGCTTATAGTGTATTGTTGATGCATCATTCATGACATTGTTGTTGAGTCACAGTACTCTACTAACAGAGTATAATTAGTGAGCAATAGCTTATAGTGTATTTTTGATGCATCATTCATGACATTGTTGTTGAGTCACAGTACTCTACTAACAGAGTATAATTAGTGAGCAATAGCTTATAGTGTATTGTTGATGCATCATTCATGACATTGTTGTTGAGTCATGGTACTCTACTAACACAGTATAATTAGTGAGCAATAGTTTATAGTGTATTGTTGATGCATCATTCATGACATTGTTGTTGAGTCACAGTACTCTACTAACAAAGTATAATTAGTGAGCAATAGTTCATAGTGTATTGTTGATGCATCATTCATGACATTGTTGTTGTGTCACAGTACTCTACTAACAGAGTATAGTTAGTGAGCAATAGCTTATACATTGTAGTGTATTGTTGATGCATCATTCATGACATTGTTGTTGAGTCACAGTACTCTACTAACAGAGTATAATAAGTGAGCACTAGTTTATAGTGTATTGTTGATGCATCATTCATGTCATTGTTGTTGTGTCACAGTACTCTACTAACACAGTATAATTAGTGAGCAATAGTTTATAGTGTATTGTTGATGCATCATTCATGACATTGTTGTTGTGTCACAGTACTCTACTAACAGAGTATAATTAGTGAGCAATAGTTTATAGTGTATTGTTGATGCATCATTCATGACATTGTTGTTGAGTCACAGTACTCTACTAACAGAGTATAATTAGTGAGTTATAGTTTATAGTGTATTGTTGATGCATCATTCATGACATTGTTGTTGAGCCATATTACTCTACTAACAGAGTATAATTAGTGAGCAATAGTTTATAGTGTATTGTTGATGCATCATTCATGACATTGTTGTTGAGTCATAGTACTCTACTAACAGAGTATAATTAGTGAGCAATAGTTTATAGTGTATTGTTGATGCATCATTCATGACATTGTTGTTGTGTCACAGTACTCTACTAACAGAGTATAATTAGTGAGCAATAGCTTATAGTGTATTGTTGATGCATCATTCATGACATTGTTGTTGTGTCACAGTACTCTACTAACAGAGTATAATTAGTGAGCAATAGCTTATAGTGTATTGTTGATGCATCATTCATGACATTGTTGTTGTGTCCCAGTACTCTACTAACAGAGTATAATTAGTGAGTTATAGTTTATAGTGTATTGTTGATGCATCATTCATGACATTGTTGTTGAGTCACAGTACTCTACTAACAGAGTATAATTAGTGAGCAATAGTTTGTAGTGTATAGTTGATGCATCATTCATGACATTGTTGTTGAGTCACAGTACTCTACTAACAGAGTATAATTAGTGAGCAATAGTTTATAGTGTATTGTTGATGCATCATTCATGTCATTGTTGTTGTGTCACAGTACTCTACTAACAGAGTATAATTAGTGAGCAATAGTTTATAGTGTATTGTTGATGCATCATTCATGACATTGTTGTTGAGTCACAGTACTCTACTAACAGAGTATAATTAGTGAGCAATAGTTTATAGTGTATTGTTGATGCATCATTCATGACATTGTTGTTGAGTCATATTACTCTACTAACAGAGTATAATTAGTGAGCAATAGTTTATAGTGTATTGTTGATGCATCATTCATGACATTGTTGTTGAGTCACAGTACTCTACTAACAGAGTATAATTAGTGAGCAATAGTTTATAGTGTATTGTTGATGCATCATTCATGACATTGTTGTTGTGTCCCAGTACTCTACTAACAGAGTATAATTAGTGAGCAA
This sequence comes from Mytilus californianus, assembly GCF_021869535.1. NCBI lineage: Eukaryota > Metazoa > Mollusca > Bivalvia > Mytilida > Mytilidae > Mytilus > Mytilus californianus. The sequence goes on from NW_026262668.1 coordinate 127,176,583, forward strand.
TAGTTTATAGTGTATTGTTGATGCATCATTCATGACATTGTTGTTGTGTCCCAGTACTCTACTAACAGAGTATAATTAGTGAGCAATAGTTTATAGTGTATTGTTGATGCATCATTCATGACATTGGTGTTGAGTCACAGTACTCTACTAACAGAGTATAATTAGTGAGCAATAGTTTATAGTGTATTGTTGATGCATCATTCATGACATTGTTGTTGTTTCTAATCTAAAGTGAAACCTGAAAAATCAAATACCTCTTAAAACAGAACAAATACTACAGTCTTGGTGGTGTTTGGCAGGTTTACTGTATAAACAATACGTTAACTATATTTGGTGTATAAAAGGATTGTAATATGTACATATAAAAGTGAGGAAATGTATGATTGCCAAAGAGACAACTATCCACCAGAGTAAATATGAAGTGCTAGTAAGCAATTATAGGCACCCTTGCTCTTTAAATTTTTTGTTGGTCTATTTTCACAATGAATTGCATTTAAGCTCATTATTTCTCACTATGAAACGTGTTGAAAAATGTGTCTTTTCATTTTCTCTGTATTTAACCTTAATGTAAATGATTTCCATATAAGATAATAAAACTACCCTTCAGATTTGTCGAGGGCAGATCATTGACATACTACCAGTGTATTTGTAGAAAATATTAGCTATCCTGATATATTTGTTGTTATATTTTGTAGATACACAACAAGCTGTTGGAGGGATTATAGGAATAGTTTTAGTATTGCTGATATTAATAGTAGCAATTGTTGGCTGGTTTGTTTATGCCTACAGAAATCCTACATCTGCTTCAGGAATGTGGCTGATGGAGGTATGTATTTGCCTAAAGCTTCAATTGAAAACATGGTAGAATCTGTATACAAGATAGCAGCAAAATGGTATATTAAAATAAATGGTAACATAATGCTGCTATATTATATAATGAGCTATAAAATTCTTAGTAAGAGAACAATTGTACTCAGAAAGTTACATTATTGTTCTACAATCCATAATAAATAAGAGCCGAGTGACGTCCGAGGGCTGTATCCTAGGTGTTAGATGATGGACCACCATTTCACTGTCTCACGACTTTGGCCCTGATAATGCTTCCTGTCATCGTTATTACTATGTCCGAGACTCATTGACCAGTACTCCATCATCGTGGTTAGCGGGCTGCCAAGCTGACCAACCTGGCTCTGAAAGCAGCCATTGTGAAGCAATAAAACACCAAAATAGTCAACAAACCAAATCAACTCACCAAAACCAAGATGGCGGCCTACCAAAATGGCGCATTCCACCTGTTCCTGTCCGACTGCAGAAAATATTTAAACGCTCACCAAAACGCCTTCGGGCACCAAGCCGACCGTGCAAGGGCTGAACAGCCAGTCAAGGTCGTTAAACACTTCCAGTAGTAGTATTGAGAAGATACACATAATAAACAAGTAGCTTGAAATTGATATAATACTATGAATGAAACAAGGAGAGGGGGTATGGCTTGGCTTGAAATGATTAAGTAACACACTAATATTTCAATGGCTTATTATGCAATGAAAAAATTAAATTAAAGCTGTTATCCTAATGCTAGCAATTTGAAGGTTTGGTTGGCTTGCTTGCTTTGTTTGTTTAAATGTTTGCTCAAGCATTGTAATTAAAAGATAGGTGGGACTTCAGCTTGTTTACATTATACATAACACCCAATAACATTTAAGTATCAATAATGTATACAAGCTGAAGCCCCGCCTATGTATTGATTGCAGATGTCAATCTTAATTACAATGCTTGAGCAACATTTATACAAACAAAGCAAGCAAGCCAACCAAACCTTTAAATTGCTAGCATTAGGATAACAGCTTTAAAGCTTTAAATTATTTTTAGTTAGTACTTCACCATGTGAACATATTTTGGAAACTGTTCGATTTACAATATAAAGGAATGTCCCCTATATTCAGCTGAAAAAAAGTTTGTACACGTAATGACCTGAGATTTTCTACTTCAATGCAGGTCATAACCTGCATTTTCATTTTCATAGGTTGACAGGTATGATACATCTAGGTGCTAGATTCTAAAGATAATAACCAGGTGCTGTATTCTATAAAAACACTGGGGTGCTGTATTGCATTAAAAAATCTGTAAATCTTTCATATTCATATGTTAAAATAACTTTTGTTGTATGTCGAGAGGAATACTAGTCAATTTTCACAACCATTATATTATTGTGAAACTTTTAACCAGTTAGGAATGATGTCCATTTCTTCAAGAGACATAATTGATATTTGTTTTAATATATGTCTATTAAATTTAATGAATCCAGACTCAACTTAATGTTATGGATAAAATAACAATATACACATACGTTTTCTAACTATCAGAGTAGAACCTATTTTATCATGCAATTGTTTCTTTTAGCACCGACCAAGTGTAATGAAACAGAAAATAGTCAACATGAAATTCTGGAAAAGAACAACAGAGACTGGAGATAAATATAAAATAGAATCATCTGCATCAGAAGCCTAAATAAATCCATAGAATGCCTTACAAACCACCGACTGCACTGCAATCATTGTAAAAAATGTGTTATTTTTTTGTCTGAAGGTTAGGTTACTGTATGCAATAAATTGAAAACAACTATTTTGTCTGAAGGTTAGATAACTCTACTTGATAAAGTGTATGCAAAAGATTTAAAGGGGCATTAGCTAAGTTTGTTTCAAACATTTAAAAAAAGGATTTTGAAATATTTTGCTATAATAGTCAGTTTGCTTCAATTTTGTCAAAATTAGCTAAAAATAAAAACATCTTTTGTATTATTGGCTTGCAAGTCAATAATTCAACCTCATTTGAATCTGTACTCATGCAACCATCAATTTTACCCTTAGCTAGAGATGGATTACTCATGTGCTAAGTATGTTTAGTTATTAAAAAGGAAAAGAATATCAACATTTGAAAGTGAATCAAGGGAGCCACTGGGAAGATTTATTTCATTGGCTGATTAGGCCAATAAAAGACATTCTTATACAGTTAAAACGATTATTTACATAATTTTTAAATCTATGACATGAAATCAAACAGACCTGGAAAAATTCCTCATATATGGTAGCATGTGCTTGTCTATATTCATATCCATTATTTTGTTTATATCAGGTCAAATGATTGTCGGCCTTCTTCCTTAAGAGTTCATCTTAATGATTAATAATATGTTATCTATTCTAAGTAGCACGTAAAATGCTGATACATTTTAATGAGCCCATGCATTGTTAATTGTTTCTTTTAGACTAAAGTGTTTGCAATAGATTTTAAGCTTATTCAAATGTCATTTTGTAGTATGGGTGCATATTCTTGCTTCTATTATTTATTAAAAGAAGAAGAAATGCTAAGCTTTTTGAAGGTTTCATTGTATATCAAAAACCCCACTCTCTCATTTTACATTACTCATTTTTACTGCAGCTTTCAATGTTAAAAAAAGAGAATACTTAATTAGCAATGTAAAATAAATTGTCTTGTTCCAAGAAAATGTTGTGCCTGGCATTTTCCTGCCATTTTTTCCGGAAAATGGGATACAACTCGGTCTAAAATCTTTTTTCTGACAGCAATAAAATGGGGGCCTCCATACATCATATTTCTAAGTTTAGAATATAGTTTTTCAAAGTTTTCATAAATACTTAAGGATATTTGCAAAGAAGCACATAACCATTGAATTAATGGTCATGTCAAAAATAAAGGAAAACTTGATTGATTGCAAATGGCCATGATCATTTGGACAAAAAGGAGCGCATTTTTCACATCAAATATGGTCAGAAAATTTTGTCAAATTAATACATGATCCAGGTACATTCTTGCCTTGATTTTTCTAAAGAATTTTTTTAAGAACCAGATGATCAACTTTACATACACTATAGTCTGGTGTCTTAAAACAGTGATTTAATATACAATGAACAATTGATTTTTCGATGCTAATTGTTGCTGTTGTTGTTTTGTTTATTGTTTTTTTTTGGGGGGGAGGTCATTGTGCATTGTGACAGGAATTTATTGTGATTTGTAAGTCATCTTTACATGTAAACTTACCTTCAGATGAAAGTGATTTCATTTTTTCAAACATTCATCTTATTTTTTTTCATGTTCATTTATATTATACAAATGATTCCAGGTTGTTTTGTGAGAATGACCTTATGTAGGTCACATAAAATGAATAATTTGTTTACATATTTCACAAAATGATAACAATTGGTGTTTCAATAGCAATACATATATCATAATACTTATTGTACATCTTATACATGTATTAGGTTTTATTCAGATGATTTGTGCAGTGTACCCTGCTTTCATATAAATAAAAGCCTCAACTTTTATTTATTAGTCATGCCTAAAAAAATTTGACCTTTGTCTAAAAAATGTGTTTATTATTCAGATAATGACCTATCATGAGAAGATAGAGGTAGGGTCTTTGGAACTCCAGATTTCTTGACCTATAAAACTGACTATCATGAAATTCATCTATTGAGAGCTGCACAAACAAACAAATAAGTAATGAGTACATATCAAATTCACAAATTATTCATTTTCTGTCACTTAAGTTGTTGGAAGAAAATTCATTTTGTTATAAAGAGCTTTATTTACCCATCATATTTGTTTTCTTCTATTAGACTTTTTTAAATATGTAAATACTCATCCTGTGTTGCTCTTTTTTGCAATACTTAATAAGCAAGAGATTATTTTTACATGATGAACGTGGGACGATTGTGTTGCTCTGAATCCTACTTCCAAACATATTATTCTGGAGAGCTGAGAGGCAAAATGTAGATATGTTCTTTTTTAACTCTTAAACAAAATTAAAGTGTGGTTCTTTAAATGAAAACTATTTTGCATGATTTAAGATACGAAAACATAAAACAGATTCAGAAATAGGACTTAAGATACAAAAACCTAAAACATTCAGAAATAGGACTGAAAATACAAAAACATAAAACAGATTCAGAAATAGGACTGAAGATACAGAAACATAAAATAAATCCAGAAATAGGACTTAAAATACAAAAACATAAAACATTCAGAAATAGGACTTAAGATACAGAAATATAAAACACATTCAGAAATAGATAGGATGGCAGATCTTAGAACTCCTTCAAACCTCTTGTTTTTAATTATAAAGAGAAAATTTCCCCTGTTTTGGTTTTGATGGTAAATAGTGGACAACGTGCAATCTAATCCCTATAGTCACTGACTTGTGTTGAGCCATCAAAAATGGTTTAATTACTACAATAAAGTAATTTATTAATAATATATTTGATCAGATATTAGATTAACAAAATTATGAATATGTGCATTACCATACTTTTAAAGAGAACATTTCATTTAAAGTTGTTAAAAGTAGTTCATATCTATTCTTCCTATAATTATGGACAGATCATGATTCAATTCAAACTATTGCCTGCATTTGAACAATGAAATATTTTTATTGTAAGTTCATGATGCACAGTGAAAGCAATCTTTATCCCCTCAATGCTGAGAAACATTTTTCTGTCATTCACTTATACCCCACATGTTTTTTATTCATATCTTACCTTTGTATGACACCAAAGTTTTTTGTAGAATGTAAGAAGTGTGTTTTTAACATTCCATGATCATTACATATATTACCTCGGTTCCTTTGAGGGAATAAACGTTTTACTAGATCATCTAATTTTTATAATGATTGAAGGTAAAATTTACAGAGAATATGACTGAGCTAGGGTAATTTTCAGTAACTTATAAAAAATCTCATCTTTCATTGAATTTTCAATTTTTTGATATATTCTTTACTTTTAATGTATTTATATGTATAAAAACAAAATATGACATAGTGATGTATTTTCACAATATAAGAGTAGTCATTTTTACTTGACCCTAACTTTATCAATATTGACCTGATTATATTATATTTATCTATGAATCTGACCTAACTTAATAGATCTGCTGACAAACTATATGAATCTCACTGGGAGTGCTGCTGTCTTTGTGATAGGATACTTATTGCTGGGAAATATGTATTCATTTTACAATTCCCTTCATCATTAAAAATGTTTTTGCCAATCCAGCATCAACAGGGTCTCATTAGTCATTAATTCAGCTAAAATTTAAATTGTTTAGAATTTTATCTACATATATTACAGATCTATACTTTTACTTTTTTTTCAATAAATACGCAAAAAGACGAAGTGTTTTAATGATCCATATCCATGTATTGAAATACTTGTGCTTTAAATGAGTCTGATATTCTTTTAAACAATGTTTTGGCAAGTTTGCAAAGAAAAAAAAAGATAAATATTTTCTAGCTTTAAGTATTCAAATCAGTGAAATTTATGTACTAGCATATCAGTCCTTTATTTTTATATTTACAGTGTTGTGTATTGGGATATTTTATGTTTTCATTTATTTTTATTTATTGAATATGTTACTTTGAGTAGAATATATTGAAGCAACTTATATCAAAAACAACTAAATTCTTTATCAAATTTCAACATGTTTATACAAAGAATAACTATCTATTAATACTGATAAATTTGTATATTGATGAGAGAATATTTGATATTGTATGTTACATGTATAAGAATTAAGGAGATTATGTTATTGGTGTCTTTAGTAATAAATGAGTTTTTTTTAGGTTTACAATACTTCTTTCTACTAATATGATATCTTCAGTATGATTTGTGTTTCAAACCTGTTTTGGTGATTGCCTATGTAAGTACAATAAGATGTTACAATTGATGTAATGATTAGATAAGCTAGAAAGGAAATGTGTGGTCTGTTAAATCAAGTACCTATTTATTTGTCATTCCAGTTCAGAAACACTATTGCAAAAAAGTACTTAATCCTTTTAATTCTCTATCCAAGCATTTGCTATTTTTATTTTAATTCCTACTTTTTTGGAATCCCAGGATTCCATTCATGTTTATTGTACATGAATATTTCACAGTGAAATGGAGATAATGTTCACATAAGTTTCAAAAGTAGTTTAGGCAACATGTTCTATTTAAGTATTTGTAGATATGTAAATCATATAAGGGAGCTACCATTTGATTTTTAGGGGGGGTGGGGGGCTAGGATGAAATTTGAAAAAAAAGGCAGAACAGGAGTTTTTTGAGTAAAAAAAAGGCAGGATGAGCAGCTTGGCAAAAAAAAAGGCAGTATGACAATTTATGTAAAAAAAGTCAGGATAAACTAATGAAAAAAGGCAGGACCAAATAGAGTGAAAAATAAAAAGGCAGGACCAATAGAGTGAAAAATAAAAAGACAGGACAGAGATTACAACCAAAAAAAAATGCAGGACAAAATTTTTCATCCTAGCCCCCATAAAAATCAAATGGTAGCTCCCTAAGAATGATAGTGATATAACTTTTTCAACTCCTGTACTATTATTGTTCAAGTTTGATGGCTTTACGTTTCATTGCAACATACAATTTTTATCCTATTTTAACAAACATTTGAAATGTATAATGTTATATACAGGATTTTTAATTAGTTTTTTTGACATATTTATGGGTTGAATTATTTATGATGATGTGTTTTAATATTTTTATTAATCATAAGATATATTTGTATATGTTGAACTAATGTACTTATTGACATAATATCACGGGTAGAAATTTAGTTTATGTTCTTTTGAAGTTTTAAAGCAAAAAACAAATTCCACATAGAGAAGATATTGATGAGAAATGTTTGGACCAGAAACAAAATTAACATATCTCGTATTCTGATGCATACTTTATTTCACTATTAGGTTTTATGTCTTAAATAAATCCGTGTACATCAATAATTTCTGTAAAAAGTTTTGATAAGTTTCAGAAACTCAGTGAATGGTTTTGTATAATGTTATGGCGATTTATATTTGATGGTTAGTGAGACCAACCTGATCTTCTACCACTATAGGCTTTAATTGTGATTTTGTATCAAAGACTTCAGGACTTTACAAAGATTTACCCCAGCTCAGATGACAGAGATACCAACGATGTTTATTGTTTATGTTACTTTGTTCTACATTCTTGTTATCATGTCATCAATACATCATTTTTGTTATAAATGTTTTCTTTTTCTTTTTCTGACCAAATAACAATCATGAATAACCCCTTCTCCTTTAAAAAAAACACATATAATACAACAACAAAAAATTTAAAAAAGATCTACTCTAAAATAAGTGAGCTAGTCTTGACAACCAATCATTCACCAAAAATATAGCAGGGGTCAAGTTGTGTTTTTGGCTTATATCCTACAAAATTTAATAATAGAACTAGAGGCTCTAAAGAGACTGTGTAGCTCACCTCTGTCTATGTACAAATTCAACAAAGGACACTGTCATTGTAGACAAGAAAAGAATTCATGACAAAAATCTCTTTTATGTTGGTCTTGTATTGCTGATCATTTAGTCTGTTTAGTTTCTGTCTATCTTTAGTTTTTGCTCAAAACACAAAAGAAGGTAAAAAAAAAACCTCATTTAAGGGAAATCACTCCAATAAAGTGTGGTATTCTACCAACTATATTGGCAAAATTTGACTTGTTTGTAGATCTTGCCTTGCTGATCATTTTTGTTATTTAAAGTTTCTATTTATCTACTATTGTTTTTATCATATAAGGCAAAACGCAAAAAAAATGGTAAAAATTGACATTAAAGGGCAATAACTCCAATAAGGAGTCGTTGGACAATTTCCTTCATATTGTCTTAATTGAAGATATTGTCGCAAAAAATTTTTTGTGGTCGTATATTGGTATGACGTTGGCGTCGTCGTCGTCGTCCGAAGACGCATTAGTTTTCGCACTCTAACTTTAGTTTAAGTGAATGGATCTCTATGAAATTTTACCATAAGGTTCAATACAACAAAAGGAAGGTGGGGATTGATTTTGGGGGTTATGGTACCAACAGTTAAGGAATTAGGGGCCAAAAAGGGGCCAAAAATAAGCATTTTCTAGTTTCCAGACAATAACTGTGGGAAGGTGTATGGATCTCTCTGAAATTATACTACAAGTTTCCATACCACAAAGGGATGGTTAGGATTTGCTTTGGGGGGTTATGGCTCAAACCGTTTAAGAATTAGGGGCAAAAAAGGGGGAAAAACAAGGTTGTCCTGGTTAATGGACAAATACTTTAGTACAAAACATAATTTAAAGCAGTGTAAGGGAGATAAATCAAATACATCATTGAAATTATCTCCCTTACACTGCTTTTAAATTATGTATAAAGTAATGATTAATGAACAATTAAGATAATTTAAAACAGTGTAAGGGAAGTAATCCAAATACAACGTTTTGGTTACTTCCCTTACACTGCTTTTAAATTGTGTTTAAAGAAATGCATATTTATAAAGGAAGACCAGTAAAAATATCTGCAAATGTTGCATCTTTTTTTTTTACAACAAAATCCATATGAAAGATTTGACACTATATTTTAAATTCTATTATAAAATAGATTAAGTTAGCACTATGGTAAATTTAAATGGGTAATTATGGTTGCAAACTCCATTGGAAATTTGAATTGAGATTATGACCATTTCTTGAGGGAAAGAATTTTTTGGGGAAAAGAAGGGGGGGTGGGGGGTTTAAAGAAATTGTGGGGGGTCAATTTTTTCTCATTTCAGATTTCAGAAATTAAAAAGAATTATTCTTCAAATATTATTTTTTTTTCAAATTTCAAATATTGAAAAAATTTCAAGAAGTAATCTTTAATTGGACAGTATGGCACATTAGATTTGTAAAATCTTTGACCACATTCATTTATTTGTTATGCCGAATCTAACCGTGTATTTAGATTTTTAATTTTGGGTCCAGTTTTCAAATTGGTCTACATTAAGGTCCAAAGGGTCCAAAATTAAACTTTGTTTGATTTCAACAAAAATTGAATATATGGGGTTCTTTGATATGCTGAATCTAACCATGTATTTAGATTTTTGATTTTTGGGCCCCGTTATCAACTTTGTCCACATTGAGGTCAAAAGGGTCCAAAATTAAACTTAGTTTGATTTTAACAAAAATTGAATTCTTGGGGTTCTTTGATATGCTGAATCTAAACATGTGTTTAGATTTTTGATAATGGGCCCAGTTTTCAAGTTGGTCCAAGTTGGGGTCCAAAATTAAACTTTGTTTGATTTCAACAAAAATTGAATATATGGGGTTCTTTGATATGCTGAATCTAACCATGTATTTTGATTTTGGTTATTGGACCATAATAGGTAAATTAAAAAAATTGAAGTTCTTAGACCACATTCTTTCTGTGTCAGAAACCTATGCTGTGTCAAATATTTAATCACAATCCAAATTCAGAGCTGTATCAAGCTTGAATGTTGTGTCCATACTTACCCCAACTGTTCAGGGTTCGACCTCTGCGGTCGTATCAAGCTGCGCCCAGCGAAGCATTTTATTGCTTATTTAAGTTTCTACCTATCTATTACCATTTTTATACAACCGCAAAAAAATTTTGCGGTTGTATATTGGTATGACGTCGGCGGCGGCGTCGTCGTCAGAAGACACATTGGTTTTCCCACTCTTACTTTAGTTTAAGTGAATGGATCTCCATGAAATTTTACCATAAGGTTCAATACCACAAAAGGAAGGTGGGGATTGATTTTGGGGGATATGGTACCAACAGTTAAGGAATTAGGGGCCAAAAATAAGCATTTTTGTAACTTCCAGACATAACTTGTGTGTTGGTGAATGGATCTCTCTGACATTGTACCATAAAGGTTCCATATCACAAAGGGAATGCTGGGATTGATTTTGGGGTTAATTGACTCAAAATTTTAGGAATTAGGGGCAAAAAACAAGCATTTTTAAAGTTTATACTTTCGTCCTGGAGGAAAATGACAGCTTAAGTAATATTGATTGATAGACGGATGCCAGGTGATGACTTGAGACCTACATGACATGTAAGCACATAGGAGACGATGAATGCCAAGTGACGCCCCTAACACATTGTATGTGATCCTGGATACTACTGTGCTTTATGATTACCTCAAGACCTCTAACTTAAATTTGGAGATCCTCTTATATAATAGTTTCTTCAAGTGTTGCTCTTTAACCATGGAACAGCTGGTGCCAAGTTATTCTCAACATAAACACGTACATGTATATACAACATAGGACCAAACGCTACAGTCTCTCAACTTGTCTTTAAGATGAAGAACCTCAATTACTGACCATATAAAAACCAGAACCAGACAAATGACTAAACCTGATGCAAGTACTTTGACAAATTGATAAGGCTGTTGATAACAAAGGCTTGATAAAGTTTCACTTTTATTATATAATATAAGTTTGCCCTTTGGGAGTCAGTATCTCAGCTGGGAAAATTTTGCTCCAGGCCCTGTCGACGACACTTGGTATAGTGGGTAGCCAAGCCCCGTGGACATGGACACTCCGCCAATCAACTGGAACGCAGAGGGTTCCAAAAGGGGATGAAGCGATGCTTCATCTCGTAGCAGGGTGCTACGAAAAGGGGTTGGATTGACGGTGGAGAGATGAAAAGTAGTTAATTACTTGGGGATAAGAAGAGAAATTAACCAGTGGTGAATTTCGTAATGGTCCAAAGATCAGATGTGAAACAGCTGAGTGACCCCCAAGGAATTGAATAGGATGTGGTTGTAAGGGGATGGACTTAAAGTTTAACACCTTTGACACCTTCAATACTTCACTGATAATGAAAGATAGAAATAATAAAATATGTATTTAATCATATGAATCAGTTTTTAAAATAAAACAAACAAATACATGATATTAAAATACTCAAATGTTAAATATCTACAGGTATGTATTGTACATGTGCAAATGTACACTATATGGTATAAAATAAGAATAAAAGCAAAAATTATTTTACACAGGATATGACGTAATGGATAGATACAAGAATCATGATGATAACTTTTGTTGTGCCTTTTTAATTACATTTTTACTAGTTCTTATATAGCGACAATAACTATTAGAATTCCATCTACCTAATGTTTTAATTAAGTGATCCTCAATATTAGATTTTCCAGCTGTTGTAGCAGCTCCAATTCGAAATGAATGTCCGTTAAAGGACTGAGGATTATATCCACAAATACCCAAAAGATGCTTTAACTTGCTGATGAAAAATTCTCTTTCTAAAGCCTTACCCGATTCGTCAATAAATAAAGCACTATTATTTTGAAATTTAAACATTGTTTTCCTTACAATCAAATAATCATGTAAAGCTTTAAATGGACAACAATCATGATTTAGCTTGTGAAGTTGAATATCAACACCCATCCTGAACGGGTCAGTCTTAGACTGCTTTAAATGTAAAATAACATAGTCAGAATAAAACAAAATATCAGATATACATAAATTGTTGTTACAATCAAATGATTTTGACCTGTGAATTGTAAATTCGCCACAGCGTAAGAAACCATAAAAAGCTACTGTAAAAGCAGTATATAACATCTGGTCAATAAAAGGTGAAAAAATTCCTTCTTTAAGCTTAACACATACATGTTGAAGGATATCAAAAGTTATGGGTAAGCGATCTTTAATGATCGGTTTCTGTAATCTTTTAATAGAATTAAAAAACAAGGACAGTCTCTCTAAATTGTTACTAGAATTATTGAAAGGAGAACAAGCATCTATGTCTAATTCCACATATGTATAGTTTAATTGTAGAGTACTGTAGTTTGAGATGTTGAAAGCAATGTGTAGCAAAATATATCAATAGATCTTCTGACACTGAATGAGGCTTGCTGTCAGTGACACTTATACCATTTAATAGCAAAAAATTAAAAAAATGATTATAACCGGTCTCATATGACACTTTTGTCCCTTCAGAAATAGAATAATTCCATAATTTACTAACTGTTTCACTCAGTGCCACATTACTTCTGATGCACTTGGAACTATGCATGGACTCTGTTCTGCTTTTGGGGCCAGCTTGTGAAAACGGGTGATCTGTAAACGAGACAAAGCATCCGAAATTTGGTTTTTATAACCTGGAACATGTTTTGCACTAAAGTAAAAATTATATTTAGCTGCACACCAAGTCAGCTGTCTCATCAATTTCATAATTTCTAGAGTTTTTGATCTCCCCTTTTTCACAATAGCTACAGTGGCCTCATTATCACACCAGAATAATATTCTTTTACAAGACCACTCTGGCCCCCAAAGCAGTGCTGCTACAACAATAGGATATAATTCTAAAAAAGCTATTGAAAGGTTGTTTGTCAATGATGGTAAATCCAAAGGCCAGGTTGAATAAAAGAATTTCCCCTGAAAATAGCCCCCAAATCCTATTGTTGACGCAGCGTCTGTAAATAATTCCATATCAAAGCTACTTGTAAATTCATTTTCATGAAACATAGTAATGCCATTCCAGTTTGACAAAAAACGTAACCAAAAATCCAAGTCTGTTCTACATTCTGTGCTTAAATGCACGAAATCAGACAAATCTTTAACTGTAGTTGACAAATTAATCAAATAAGAAACAAAAGACCTTCCAGGTAAAATAACCCTGGAAGCAAAATTTAAATGTCCCAATAACTGTAAAAGTTCTCTTTTTGTACAAGATGATTTGTGTAATATTTTGCGAATAAAATTGCATATCCTTTGCACCTTATTATCAGGTAATCTGGTTTCCATTTTTTGTGAGTCTAGTATGATACCCAAATATTCTAAACAAGTAGTAGGCCCAACTGTTTTATGACTAGCAATGGGAATGTTAAGCCGTTTAAATATTGTCATCATAATTGCCATTGTCCTCTCTCCATCTTTGTCGGGATGGTCAATTGTTAGGAAATCATCTAATAAATGCAGGATATGCTGTACCTTATAGTTTTTCTCAGCAATATAACACACTGCTTGGGAGACAGTGTCAAAAATTTTAGGACTGGAACGGCATCCAAAGGTGAGCCTAACATAAAAATAATACATAGATTTCCACTTAAAACAAAACAGTGGCCATTGCGTAGGTTTGTAAGGACAAATTTTAAATGCATCGGATATGTCGTACTTGGATAGACTTGCTTTTCTCCCACATTTTGAAATGATGCGGATAGCATCATCTATTTTCACATAAGACATAGAACAATCATTTTTGTCTATCATATCATTAACACTCATACATTCATCATTGTGTGGTGATGACAAATCTAAAATTAATCTTTTCTTATCGGAATATTTCCCTGTTGCTACCCCTAGAGGGCTTACTCTAAAACGAGGAAAAGGACTATGTTGAAATGGCCCATACACAAAACCTTTTTCACATTCTTTCTTTATCAAATCTGAAACAACTGTAGATTGCGACCTAGCTGAGTAATTATTTTTGCATACTTTGGTATCCCATGTATCGTATTTTACCATAGAATCGAAACCATTTCTTAATCCATTTATCAAATATGATGTGAAATTTATATCTGGATGATTCTGCAGCTCATGCTCAAGTTTTTCTATGTTGATAGGAGTTGATGCTTTCATCGAATAATCTTCCAAATGTACATGTAGTCATGATTTGTTATCAGGTTTAGTCTGAGTAACATCTTTGCTACTAGTGTTATTTTTGTAGGTTTGTGAATATTTTTGAGGAACATGAACATTGTGATGGTTTTGTCTATTACCTGTACATGTAGGTGCGGGGTGACCTGTAGATCTACAAGTTGAGCAAGCGTGAAGAAGGTTGCATGTTGTTCTGAAACAACCCCTGACATTATTATAATTGTTACATACTTCTTTACCGTCATAAAATACTCTACTACGACCTTGTTTATCAAGCTTGTTTGGCATGTTTGGTCTAACTGACCTGTTGTAACCTAAGTTGCTATCTACATGTATACCCTGATGATCAGAACACTGCAATGCACAAAATTCTGTGGCATGATCAACTTGATGACATAAGTTGCATGCATTTACTCTAATACCCCCACTAACTAGTGAAAGAATGTCACGGTCTCTTTTACTCCAATCAACCTTGATGTGTTTCTCTCTTAGGAGTGTAGCTGCCTTTGCAGAGAACAGCTTATGGTAGGTATAAAATTTATCTCCATAAAATTTATGGATCTGAATCAAATCTGCTTCATATGCATCAAGCTCTTCACGTCTTTCGGGATATGACACACACATGATTCGCTTATATTTTCCAAAGGCCTGAATAAAATCTTGTATATTCAGGTTCCTGTTAAGACGGGGGTCAGGCTTGCTTGATAGATTAACTTTTATTTCATCAGCAGTGATTCCTATAGAGTAAACGTCCTTTGTATTCAACAGCAAAATCAAAAGTGAGAAGCTGGCAGCCTGCAACTGTAATCTGAGAACCTAATCCCTGATATCAGACAGACCAAATTAGGCATGACCTTTGACCTTATAATGGAATCGACTGCCCCATCTCATGGAAGAAACCATCCCGTCTGAATAAACAACACTTATACTCTGCATAAGTTACAATTTCCTGACAATAACTTGTGTGTAAGTGTATGGATCTTTCTGAAATTATACTACAAGGTTCCATATCACAAAGGGAATGCTGGGATTGATTTTTGGGTTAATTGCCTCAAACTTTTAGGAATTAGGGGCCAAAAAAGGGGCAAAAAACAAGCATTTTTCTAGTTTCCTGACAATAACTTGTGTGTTAGTGTATGGATCTTTTTGAAATTATACTACAAGGTTCCATATCACAAACGGAAAGAAGGAATTGAGTTTGGGGGTAATTGCCCAAAACGTTTAGGAATTAGGGGCCAAAAGGGGCCAAAAATAAGCATTTTTCGAGTTTCCAGACAACAACTTGTGTTCAAGTATATGGATCTCTCTGAAATTGTACTGCAAGGTACCATACCACAAAGGGAAGGCTGGGATTGATTTTGGGTGTAATTGCCTCAAAATTTTAGGAATTAGGGGCCAAAAAGGGGCAAAAAACAAGCATTTTCTAGTTTCAGGACAATAACTTGTTTGTAAGTGTATGGATCTTTATGAAATTGTACTACAAGGTTCCATATCACAAAGGGAAAGCTGCGTTTGAGTTTGGGGGTAATTGCCTTAAATGTTTAGGAATTTGGGGTCAAAAAGGGGCCAAAAATAAGCATTTTTCGAGTTTTCCAGACAATAACATGTGTTCAAGTGTATGGATCTCTCTGAAATTGTACTGCAAGGTACCATACTACAAAGAGAAGGCTGGGATAGATTTTTGGGGTAATGCCTCAAAATTTTAGAAATAAGGGGCCAAAAAGGGGCAAAAAACAAGCATTTGTCTAGTTTCAGGACAATAACTTGTTTGTAAGTGTATGGATCTTTATGAAATTGTACTACAAGGTTCCATATCACAAAGGGAAAGCTGGGTTTGAGTTTGGGGGTAATTGCCCTAAACGTTTAGGAATTTGGGGTCAAAAAGGGGCCAAAAAACAAGCATTTTTCTAGTTTCCAGACAATAACTTGTGTTCAAGTGTATAGATCTCTCTGAAATTGTACTGCAAGGTACCATACCACAAATGGAACGCTGGGATTGAGTTTGGGGGTGATGAATCATAAATGGGTTCAAAAAATTTTGGGGGGGGGGATTTTTTTTTCCATTTTTGTCCAGCCTTAGACTTTTGTCGAAAAAGCGAGACATAGCGATGCTACATTCCGTCGTTGGCGTCGTCGTCGTCTTTGTTGTCGTCGTCGGCGGCGTCCACAAATATTCACTCTGTGGTTAAAGTTTTTGAAATTTTAATAACTTTCTAAAACTATCCTGGATTTATACCAAACTTGGACAGAAGCTTGTTTATGATCATAAGATAATATTCAAAAGTAAATTTTGTAAAAAAAAAATTCCCATTTTTTCCGTATTTTACTTATAAATGGACTTAGTTTTTCTGCCAAGAAACATTACATTCACTCTAAAACCAGGAAACATTACATTCACTCTAAAACCAGGAAACATTACATTCACTCTGTGGTTAAAGTTTTTAAAATTTTTAACAACTTTCTTAAACTATCCTGGATTTGTACCAAACTTGGACATAAGCTTGTTTATGATTAAAAGCTAGTATCTAGAAGGAAATTTTGTTAAAATTTTGTTCCATTTTTTCCGTATTTTACTTATAAATGGACTTAGTTTTTCTTCCAGTTAACATTACATACAGTCTGCAGTTAAAGTTTTTAAAACATTTATTAGATTCATAAACTAGCCTGGATTTTTACCAAACTTGGACAGAAGCTACTTACAATCAAAAGATAGTATAGAGAGGAATATTTTTTATTAATTTTTTTCCTCATTTTTGTTGAGCCTGTGATTAACAGCAAAAGTAGGCGAGACACTTGGTTCTGCGGAACCCTTATGAATTTTTTTCTTTAAAATTTTCCATTTTAAATTGGTTATTTCTGATTTATATATAAAAGCAAATAATAATGATATGGTTTGAATAGGTAAATTAAAAATTTCTAAGTTCTTAGACCACATTCATTCTGTGTCAGAAACCTATGCTGTGTCAAATATTTAATCACAATCCAAATTTAGTGCTGTATCAAGCTTGAATGTTGTGCCCATCCTTGCCCCAACTGTTCAGGGTTCGACCTCTGCAGTCGTATCAAGCTGCGCCCAGCGGAGCATTTTATTAAGATATAAGGCAAAAACGTAAAAAATTGGTAAAAAACGTCATCAAAGGGCAATAACTCTAATAAGGAGTAGTCTGAAGATTTCGACCATGTGACTTAATTGTAGATCTTGTCTTGCTGATAATTTTGGCAATTTAAAGTTTCTCTGTATCTATTATAGTTATCAAGATAATAGGCAAAAATGAAAAAAAAAATGGTAAAATTTGTCATTTAAGGGCAATAACTCCTATAAGAAGTCCCCTAACAGTTTTGACGTAATAAGACAATTGGTAGAGTTCAACATACTGGACATTTTTGTCCTGTCAGATTTTCTCTATTACGGTTTTAAAAATATTAGACAAAACTTGCATTTTGCACCTATGTTCTATTTTTAGCCATGTCGGCCATCTTTATTGGCAGGCGGGGTCATTGGACACATTTTTTAAACTAGATACCATAATGATGATTGTGGCCAAGTTTGGTTAAAGGAGTAGGTCCGGTAAGGGCCGATTTTGGCCTCAAAATTCAGGTTCATCTGATTAAAGATTTTGGACACTTTTTAAACACTTAAGTGTCTACTTCCGTAGATTCAGTTAGTTTATGTGAAAGATTTGAACTGATTTAGTCATTATAGACGCTCAAATTCAAGCTTAAATATGACAAATCTATCAAATATGCCATAATATGTCAATTTTCAGATGGTTTTTGTCAAAAATGAAAGTGGCCGCATCCGTGTTAATTCTCAACCTTTATATATGTTATGTATTATCATCAAATACAACTTACATTTAAATATTAAGAATGAACACAAATGCGGCCACTTCCATTTCAGACGGAAACCGTCTAAAAATTAACCAAAATGCTAAATTTTTTCAGTAATTTAGCAGGACTTAATGATGCTAGTACCCAAAACATGTGCATTGTATAGTCAAAAACAGCCCATATTTATGTAACAGAAGTATTCTTCTTTCCAATGAATAGCTAAAAATTTACATTTTAACAATTTTGTAAAACTGCTATTTTTGGGGCCAAAAAGGGGTCTTACTGGGCCTACTCCTTTGGTCTAGTAGTTTCAGAGGAGACGGACGCCAAGTGATGAGAAAAGCTCACGGCTTGGCCCTTTGGGCCAGGTGATCTAAAAAAACAGTCACCTCAAAACAATCAGCACATCATGATAAACCATTTCTTCTAATCATGACCATCAATCAAATCCTAACATTGCTGTCAGGACATTCAACATTAATCATACATTATTTACAGACATACTTATTATGCATGGATGCTATTGGCAATGGGACATTTGAGGTATTTTTATACGACCGCAAAAAAATTTGTGGTCGTATATTGGTATCACGTCGTCGGCGTCGTCGTCATCCGAAGACATTTGGTTTCTGGACAATAACTTTAGTAAATGTAAATAGAAATCTATGAAATTTAAACACAAGGTTTATAACCACGAAAAGAAGATTGGGATTGATTTTGGGGGTTATAGTCCTAACAGTTTAGGAATAAGGGCCAAAAAGGGGCCCAAATAAGCATTTTTCTAGTTTCCAGACAATAACTTGTGGAACGGTGTATGGATCTCTTTGAAATTATACCACAAGTTTTCATACCACAAGGGATGGTAAGGATTGGCTTTGGGGAGTTATGGCTCAAACCGTTTAGGAATTGGTTGGAAAAACAAGGGTTTCCTGGTTAATGGACAATTAAAAAAAAGTACAATGTTAAGTTTGGATTACCTCCCTTACACTGCTTTGAAATTATGTATAAAGAAATGTTGTATTGTCTTGAGGTGATTAGCTGTCAATCTATTATTAGAAGTTACTATTTAAAAATGCTGATTAAGGAATATTTAACATATTAATTTTAGCCATGATTATGTATGTCATGATCATTTTCTATTTTAAGACTTTTATAATGTATTTAAATGGGTAATTATGGTTGCAAACTCCATTGGAAATTTGAATTGAGATTATGACCATATCTTGAGGGAAAGAATTTTTTTTTTTTGGAAAAAGGGGGGGGGGGGGTGAAAAAAAACTGGGAGGGGTGGGGGGGAGGGTAAAAAAGAAATTGTGAGGGGGACAATTTTTTCTCATTTCAGATTTCCGAAATTAAAAAGAAAATTTCTTCAAATATTTTTTTTTTTTTTAAAAGAAAGGGGGGGGGGGGTACATTTTTTTTTGGGAGGGGGGGGGGTCAATTCGCAACAGCATAGTGCATTGCACAAAAGCAAAAAATTGAACATAAATTCAAATCATATAACCAATTCTAAGTTCTTTGACTACAGTTATTCTGTGTCAGAAACCTATTATGTGTCAAATATTTAATTACAATCCAAATTCAGACCTGTATCAAGCGCGAATATTGTGTCCATTTTTGCCCCAACTGTTCAGGGTTGGACTTCTGCGGTCGTATCCAGCTGTGAAGCAATTTATTTTGTTGAGATTTCCTAGTAAACACAAGGTGCTACAGTTTTAATTCCCCGCCTCCATAATCGCTCCAGACAACCAAAAAAGAATCAGCTGGTTTGGGTTGAAGTGTCTAAACCAAGTGTTACTTCGGGAGAATGTGGCTTATGTGGTGAAAACGCTGAAAATGTTGCACACAGATGTGTCATTCATCTAAATTAATCAGTAAGGCCACCCCAAAAAACTAGAGAATATTTTGCAATGTGACTAGCAAAAGTTCAAATGTTATTTATATTCCAGAATTTTGCGTGTGGGGCCTCCAATATGTCAGTCATTCTACAATAGCCTCAATGGCAATAGGAGGGATGCTATCCCAAATAAACTGTATCTCCCAGTGAGCAAACACTTCAGACAGTCGGGCAACAACTTCGATGGCTGTAACTGCCCGAAAGCATTAGTGATTAAACACAAACAAAATGGAATGGTGCTCACCGTGTAGTGGGAAAGCCTGAATAACAGAATTAAATCTGCTTCATCCAAATGGCACCAATAAAATGATATTGCACTTTTCACTTTTAGATGTGTTCATCATTTTTAACAGAGACATATTATATGTGTGTGGTTATAATTTTGGCTGTATATATATTTATGTATATTTGCACATACTACTATACCTTTTGATATAATATGATGTCTAAGTAAACACTATACCTTTTGATATAATGTGATGTCTAAGTAAACATTAAATTTCAGTTACAGTTTCTGTATTTATGCTGCTTTAACAATGGCCAGCAGCGATTTATATTCCTATGTGCGCATGGCTAACCCTATTTAGTTGGGTTAGTTTTCATCATACCTTTCTTATCAATTTTCCAGAATTCAAAATTATTCTAGATTCAAATAATTTCTTGTTTTCTAATGAAAGTCGGTGTGCGATTCATATAAACTGTAGCATCCAATTGTTAACTTGTAAACAAGAGGCAGAGATTCACATAAACTGTATCATCCAATTTTTAACTTGTAAACAAGAGGCAGAGATTCAAATAAACTGTATCATCCAATTGTTAACTTGTAAACAAGAGGCAGAGATTCACATAAACTGTATCATCCAATTGTTAACTTGTTAACAAGAGGCAGAGATTCACATAAACTGTATCATCTAATTGTTAACTTGTAAACAAGAGGCAGAGATTCACATAAACTGTATCATTCAATTGTTAACTTGTAAACAAGAGGCAGAGATTCACATAAACTGTATCATCTAATTGTTAACTTGTAAACAAGAGGCAGAGATTCACATAAACTGTATCATCCAATTGTTAACTTGTAAAAAAAGAGGCAGATATTTACATAAACTATATCATCCAATTGTTAACTTGTAAACAAGAGGCAGAGATTCACATAAAGTGTATCTTCCAATTGTTAACTTGTACACAAAAACTGTATCATCCAATCGTTAACTTGTAAAAAAGAGGCAGAGATTCACATAAACTGTATCATCCAATTGTTAACTTGTAAAAAAAGGCAGAAGATACATCAGGCAAACAACATAGAGCATCATGAACCCAGCCAATAACTGGGGTGATCTTTTAAAAGTGCTCCGAAAGGGTAAGCAGATCCTGCTCCACATGTGTTGCTCCTAGCAAGTACAAATCTCATGACAAGTCTCATTCGGTGATGTCACAATCTAGGAAAAGTGGACGGGATTATGGCTACGTGGGACATAACTCTGTAACTGTATAAACAAAGTATATAATTTAAACATGCGTTGACAAAAGAACAAGTCTGAATGGATTTTCTGAATTTTTAATATAATCGATGCTATTAAAATTCACGGTGTTGAGCAATTGAATGTCATCTCAATATTAAAGTAAAGATCAATTTTCCATGATCCATAATATCTACCTGTTTATGTTATTGGAAAACATGGAATTATATCAACATTAAAGTAGCGAGTTAATAATGGAGCGCTAACAGAAATTGTGAGTATACATTGATAGATTGCTTTCATGTTTTAAATTTACTTTACTTTTTACTTATAGTACGGAATATCTGATATGTTTTGGTAACTAAGGTTTTTAAAATTATTTATAGACTGTGCAAGGGAAGTATTATATGTCTCTGGCTATGATATTGATGATAACTACATTTGTCTCTTATCACTGATTTTTATCTTAATTTCAATTTGCTTTTGAATAAAAGAGAGATGTGGGGATATGTCAACGAGACAGAAACCAGACAACACAAACAAATAAAAGTTATCTAGGGTGCAACACACGGTTCTAAACAATAGACAGGTGTCTTTACGAAACCCCCAGGTCTCAATCGCCCCAAAATTAAAAAAAGAAGCGAATAAAAAGGTTCTTCAGTTAGGTAAATGTCGGAGAATCTCTATTCTCATTTCGGTCCAAAGCATCTCGATTATTTTTTACAATATGAATGTAAAAAAATAAGGAGTGTCTGTATTATTTAAACACTATTATAAAAATAAAAATAGCAAAAACCTATATAGGACTTAAACCTAGCCAACATAATTCAATGTACTGACAATTCTCTCTCAACTGACCTTGATCTAAACATAGGATGTAAGACCTAGCCTATTTTATAAATTGATTTACATTAAGTGAACTGTTTACAGTAGAAATATTGAAACCCTATTGATTGACAGACAACATGGCATAAAATATGTCTTCATCACCTCACGACGTATTCAGAGATTCTCGTTTGAATTGTTTTACATTCCACATGTCGGAGCCTTTTATAGCTTGCTATGCGGTATTGGTTTTGGTCTCTGGTTGAAAAATGCTCCATTGGCAGTCATACCACATCTTCCTATTTTTATACAGCGGACTTTATACTATTTAGACTGTTCTGATCCGTACACGGTTTTGATGCTATTAAATGTTTATATATTTGACTTCGCAGACATACGACACGGAGTCTATTTGGTGATTGTGTTTTAAGAAATATATTTTTGCGCACTGATTCGATATCATACTCCTTCGTATAACTTTAATAAAAGAAAAGTTCTAGTAAAGTAAAGCTGCGAACTTTAAAGGAGAATATCTAAAACAGAGTAGCAAGGCAGCATGTTATTCCCGTGTTTAAGGATGATAACAGCACCGAGTTCGCGGGAATCTTTGAGTGACTAGAACCGACTCTCAACATCTCATCTTGAACCTGATCACGTTCCAACAAATGCATACATCATATTATTGTATTAGATATATTATAGTATATATCAAACAATTTAATATTTCTTTGGTGCCTTTATATTGCTTAAATGTTGTAAAAATGGGAAAATCTCACGATAATTGTTCGTGATAAGCCTTTACTTTATCAAAAACTCAAAATATTGCGAAGCACTTCATTGTTTGTCTACAGGAACAATAACAGTTTTGTCCTGAAGTTAGTTGTCCTACAGATATCTATAAATAATTGAGTTTTTGAAGATATGTGAAGTATGTAAATGAAAAAAAAAACACGTTATAGTGTGTCCTAAACGTTTTATAATACTTACCTTATAAGGATGGTGTGTCCTAAACGTTTTATAATACTTACCTTATAAGGATGGTGTGTCCTAAACGTTTTATAATACTTACCTTATAAGGATGGTGTGTCCTAAACGTTTTATAATACTTACTTTATAAGGGAAGCTCAAAACAAAACAAAGTTAAAAGCCAAGAATGCATAAATACTTGAGAAGCTTTAAGACAAAAAGGACAGTAAAAAAACATCCAAAGCCAAATTTGCCTGACGAAGTTTAAACCTTTTTTTAATATCTTTAATCAACGAAAACATACTGAATGTATGTAAATTAGTCATGCCAGTGCTATAAGTTAACTATGTTTACATCATATTGAAGTTCCGAAATCTTTCACCTCCCTATATTTTGTAAGACAGAACATGTCAACTACAACTCCTCAAGCTTGAGAAAAGCTTTTATTGGAAAATTGAAAAATAAAAAAATAAAAGAAATAAATTGTTTTAATTTTGGTTATACAAAACCTGTTTTTGGGTCTTTGGCACACACATTTGTCATAATCTGCCCGTGTTTGTAAATTAAGTTGTTAAACTTTGAGGATGAAAAGCACTTTTCAATGACGTTAAGGAAAATACGAAAAAAGGAGTTCATGTAGATACGCTAAAATTCCGAATTGTCTTATTAAAAAAAATCAATTTCACTGAAAGCTGTCATCACTTTGTTTGTCTGTAAGAAGCTACAGAATACTCATATAGAGGGCCTTGTCATATTGTTGTGCTGACAGGTTGATCAAATTGATAAATGAAAAAAGTGTGTTCAGCAACAGTTGCTACTAGGTATAAACATTTAATAATTCTATCAGAAGCTGTGAAAGGACTGTGGCCCAAATATTTGTCTATAGCTATATCTCAGAGCATACATGTTTGCTTTTATTCGTGAAATATCGTTATATTTAGAAACCGTTTACAGTGTGAATACTGTCTAGGTTTCTTAATTTGATAGCAGTATATGACAAAATAAACAGATCAAAATCTTCATTCTAAAAATAAGATAAGAAGATATGGTATAATTGCCAATAAGACAACTTCCACCAAATGACGTAGAATTAAGCAACCATAGGTCAACTTATGGCCTTCATCATGAGCAAAATGTCCATTTCTCTTTTTACATGCTGACATTTGGGGTTATGACCAACTTCAGCCAAAGAAGCTTTAAATGTCTTGTTGAAAGGCATGTTGCAATATATGGGTATTGAGCAATTTTTATACGCCCGTTTACGGGACGTATCATGGTATACCGTTTTCCAAGTATTATCAATGTATTATCTATGTAAAAACTCAAAAATACACAAGTCTTTGGATCAAGATAATGTTTTTTTTCACAAGAGCATTTCATGAACTGCATTTACACAAAAAATCTATCTCAAGAAATATTTAGCGATGATGCAACTTAAAAATGAATTGAAAAACGTAATGGTTCTATAAACACATATGTAACATCATCTGACTTCAAAGACCCAAATCTTGCTAGACACTATTTTTTCCAATAGTTCTTAGTTCGGTAAAATTATTTGAATCAAATGAAAAATTATATAATTATCTTATACTCGAAAATGACTGATTTCTCATTGTATGTTGTTAGTTTCATTCAGTGGCGGATCCAGAAATTTTCATAAGGGAGAGGGGGCGGGGGGGGGGGGGGGGGGGGGGGGCACTTACTGCCTAAGAGGGGACCCGCTTCAGTCATGCTTCAGTGATTCCCTAAATGATCAACCAAATTTTTCCCACAAAAGGGGGGCCCGGGCCCCCTGGAAAACCCTCTAAATCCGCCTCTGTCTTTTTCTGTTTTTATTGGTTCTATTCGCTTGTATCATTTTACTGTAATAGAAGGATGTTGTAAACTCTACCTTGTTTACAGATCAAATTTAATGTTTTCTGTCCAACACAATCCTGTTTCTTGACTCTTTTATTTTTAATGAGAAAATTAAAGTCAATTTTAGTCCCAAATAAATAAAGTCGCTGTAGAATGCAGGTAAGTGTCAATAAAGGTACAGTTTTCTCACGATTTAGTGCAAAAAAGATAAAGATAAACAACAAAAAGATCTCACACCTTCGTTGTCGTTATAAATCTGATTTTATTTGAAAAGGCTTCTTCTTTAGGATAATAAATGATATAATAACTAACACAATTTTATGTTATAGGAAAAAAGAAAGCCATCAGAGCAGCTTATATAACAATCTGAAGTTCACAAAATCCAACCAACGTACTTTGATGATAAAAGTGACCATAAATTTGACAGTAATAAACTCACCAATAAGAAAGACACCATTCGATTCCCGTCATCTATAATTGTTGGTAAGTTCTAATTATGTCAGTAAATCTTATGCAATCTTATGACTTACTTAGACACTGTTAAACACGAAAAATATACGACCCTCTCCTTAAGCCTTTCCATTAGATTTGAGTGTCTACGAGATTAAGAAAACCATTTTGTATTCAAATAGTATAATCAATATGTTCTAACACAAAAACAGAGAGGAATAGGAAATGAGGTATGCAAAGAGCCTTTGAAGAATAGGAATAGAGGTATGCCAATAGCCTTTCAGAAACAGGTATAGAGGTATGACTATAGAGCTTTAGCTAAACAGGAAATGCATCGATTAATATCTGGCAATAGAGGCAAAAAAGAAGTCTTAGCATTACAAAAAAGCGCCTCCATTAAAACCTAGCAATAGAGGTATGACATGAGCCTTTATAGAATGTAAATAGAGGTATGACAAGAGCTTTTGTAGAATATGAATAGAGGTATGACAGGAGCCTTTAAGGAAAAGAAATTGATGTGAGACATGAGCCTTTGTGGAATAGGAATTGAGGTGAGACATGAGCCTTTGTGGAATAGGAATTGAGGTGAGACCGCAACCTTTTGTGGAATAGGAATGTAGGTAAATCAGGAGCCTTTGTAGAATAGCAATAGAGAAATGAAAAGAGCCTTTGTGGGATAGGAATAGAGGTATACTAGGTGCCTTTGTGGAATAGCAATAGAGGTATGATAGGAGCCTTTGTGGAATAGCAATAGAGGTATGACAGGAGCTTTTGTGGAATAGGAACAGAGGTATGACAGGAGCCTTTGTGGAATAGCAATAGAGGTATGACATGAGCCTTTGTGGAATAGCAATAGAGGTATGACAGGAGCCTTTGTGGAAAAGCAATAGAGGTATGATAGGAGCCTTTGTGGAATAGGAATAGAGCTATGACAGGACCTTTTGTGGAATAGCAAAAGAGATATGATAGGAGCTTTTGTGGAATAGCAATAGAGGTATGATAGGAGCCTTTGTGGAATAGCAATAGAGGTATGACAGGAGCTTTTGTGGAATAGGAACAGAGGTACGACAGGAGCCTTTGTGGAGTAGGAATAGATGTATGATAGGTGCCTTTGTGGAATAGGAATAGAGGTATGCAAAGAGCCTTTGAAGAATAGGAATAGAGGTATGCCAATAGCCTTTCAGAAACAGGTATAGAGGTATGACTATAGAAATTTAGCTAAACAGGAAATGCATCGATTAATATCTGGCAATAGAGGCCAAAAAGTAGTCTTAGCATTACAAAAAGCGCCTCCATTAACAACTAGCAATAGAGGTATGACATGAGCCTTTATATAATGTGAATAGAGGTATGACAAGAGCTTTTGTAGAATATGAATAGAGGTATGACAGGAGCCTTTGTGGAAAAGGAATTGAGGTGAGACCGCAACCTTTTGTGGAATAGAAATGTAGGTAAATCAGGAGCCTTTGTAGAATAGCAATAGAGAAATGAAAAGAGCCTTTGTGGAATAGGAATAGAGGTATACTAGGTGCCTTTGTGGAATAGCAATAGAGGTATGATAGAAGCCTTTGTGGAATAGCAATAGAGGTATGACAGGAGCTTTTGTGGAATAGGAACAGAGGTATGACAGGAGCCTTTGTGGAATAGCAATAGAGGTATGACAGGAGCCTTTGTGGAATAGCAATAGAGGTATGACAGGAGCCTTTGTGGAATAGCAATAGAGGTATGATAGGAGCCTTTGTGGAATAGGAATAGAGCTATGACAGGAGCCTTTGTGGAATAGCAAAAGAGATATGATAGGAGCTTTTGTGGAATAGCAATAGAGGTATGATAGGAGCCTTTGTGGAATAGCAATAGAGTTATGACAGGAGCTTTTGTGGAATAGGAACAGAGGTACGACAGGAGCCTTTGTAGAGTAGGAATAGATGTATGATAGGTGCCTTTGTGGAATAGGAATAGAGGTATGCAAAGAGCCTTTGAAGAATAGGAATAGAGGTATGCCAATAGCCTTTCAGAAACAGGTATAGAGGTATGACTATAGAAATTTAGCTAAACAGGAAATGCATCGATTAATATCTGGCAATAGAGGCCAAAAAGTAGTCTTAGCATTACAAAAAGCGCCTCCATTAACACCTAGCAATAGAGGTATGACATGAGCCTTTATAGAATGTGAATAGAGGTATGACAAGAGCTTTTGTAGAATATGAATAGAGGTATGACAGGAGCATTTGTGGAAAAGGAATTGATGTGAGACATGAGTCTTTGTGGAGTAGGAATTGAGGTGAGACATGAGCCTTTGTGGAATAGGAATTGAGGCGAGACCGCAACCTTTTGTGGAATAGGAATGTAGGTAAATCAGGAGCCTTTGTAGAATAGCAATAGAGAAATGAAAAGAGCCTTTGTGGAATAGGAATAGAGGTATAATAGGTGCCTTTGTGGAATAGCAATAGAGGTATGATAGGAGCCTTTGTGGAATAGCAATAGAGGTATGACAGGAGCTTTTGTGGAATAGGAACAGAGGTATGACAGGAGCCTTTGTGGAATAGCAATAGAGGTATGATAGGAGCTTTTGTGGAATAGGAATAGAGGTATGACAGGAGCCTTTGTGGAATAGGAATAGAGGTATGACAGGAGCCTTTGTGGAATAGCAAAAGAGATATGATAGGAGCTTTTGTGGAATATGAATAGAGGTATGATAGGAGCCTTTGTGGAATAGCAATAGAGGTATGACAGGAGCTTTTGTGGAATAGGAACAGAGGTACGACAGGAGCCTTTGTGGAATAGGAATAGATGTATGATAGGTGCCTTTGTTGAATAGGAATAGATGTATGATAGGAGACTTTGTGGAATAGCAATAGAGGTATGAAAAGAGCCTTTGTAGAATTGGAATTGCGGTATGACAGGAGCCTTTGTGGAATAGTAATAGAGGTGAGACAGGAGCCTTTGTGGAATAGTAATAGAGGTATGATAGGAGCCTTTAAGGAATAGTAATAGAGGTGAGACAGGAGCCTTTCCTTTTGTAGATAAGGAAAAGAGGTATGGCAGAAGCCTTTGTGGAATAGGAATAGAGTTAAGAAAGGAACCTTTGTAGAATAGGAAAAGAGGTATATAACCGGAACTTTTGTAAAATAGCAATAGAGGTATGACAGATTGAAGCCTTTGTGTAATAGCAATAAAGGTATTACAGGAGCCTTTTTGGAATAGGAAAAGATGTATGCTATGAGCCTTTGTGGAATAGGAATAGAGGTATGATAGGTGCCTTTGTGGAAAAGCAATAGAGGTATGACAGGAGCCTTTGTGGAATAGCAATAGAGGTATGACAGGAGCTTTTGTGGAATAGCAACAGAGGTATGACAGGAGCTTTTGTGGAATAACAATAGAGGTATGACAGGAGCCTTTGTGGAATAGGAATAAAGGTATGACAGGAACCTTTGTGGAATAGCAATAGAAGTATGATAGGAGACTTTGTGGAATAGCAATAGAGGTATGACAGGAATCTTTGTGGAATAGCAATAGAAGTATGACAGGAGCCTTTGTGGAATAGTAATAGAGGTATGATAGGAGCCTTTGTGGAATAGCATTAGGGATATGACAGGAGCCTTTGTGGAATAGCAATAGAGGTATGACAGGAGCCTTTGTGGAATAGGAATAGATATATGATAGGAGCCTTTGTGGAATATGAATAGAGGTATGACAGGAGCCTTTGTGGACTAGGAATAGATGTATGATAGGAGCCTTTGTGGAATAGAAATAGAGGTATAATAGGAGCTTTTGTGGAATAGGAATAGAGGTATGACAGGAGCCTTTGTGGAATAGGAATAGAGGTATGACAGGAGCCTTTGTAGAATAGCAATAGAGAAATGAAAAGAGCCTTTGTGGACTAGGAATAGAGGTATGATAGGTGCCTTAGTGGAATAGGAATAGAGGTATGATAGAAGCCTTTGTGGAATAGGAATAGAGGTATGACAGCAGCCTTTGTGGAATAGGAATAGATGTATGATAGGAGCCTTTGTGGAATAGCAATAGAGGTATGATAGGTGCCTTAGTGGAATAAGAATAGAGGTATGACAGCAGCCTTTGTGGAATAGGAATAGAGGTATGACAGCAGCCTTTGTGGAATTGGAATAGAGGTATGATAGGAGCCTTTGTGGAATATGAATAGAGGTATGACACGAGATTTTGTGGAGTAGCAATAGAGATATGATAGGAGCTTTAGTTGAACAGGAAATGCCTCCATTAACACCTGGCAATAGAGGTTTTTTCAAGTTATTTAACAGAACAGGAAATGCCTTTATTTACACCTGGCAATAGAAGTATTTACAAGATACTTAACAGAACAGGAAATGCCTCCATTAACACCTGGCAATAGAGGTATTTATAAGATACTTAACGGAACAGGAAATGAATCAATTAACACCTGGCAAGAGAGGTATGACAAGAAACTTAACAGAACAGAGAATGCTTTACTCTGTAGATATATATGGACTTGTTTCGGTTGTCTTTCGGAGTGTTTTATTTCATTCCTTCTATTTTATTTTTAACATTTACAATCCCGTCCTCTTATCCTCGATTGTGGCATCATCAAATGAATTTCATCACCGAATGTTTACTTACCATGAGTAACACGACAGGTGGCACCAGTGGAGCAGGACCTGTTTACCTTTAAGGTGCACCAGAGATAAACCCCAGGTGTTTCGCAGTCTTTAATTTTCTTTTATTTTTTTTTAACTTGTTCGTCTTATCGTCGTTTTCGTTATTTGAAATGGCGTTGACAGTTCCTCTAGACTTGTGAGTTTTAAATGTCCCCTTAGTATCTTTCGTCTCTTTTTTATATAAATTTATCTGTAAAATAGATCTAAATCAAATAAATCAAAAGAACTGAATTAAAACAAAATAAATTTATATGCTAATTAAAAAGAATGAATAAATTATCAATAACGAATGATAGGTGCACGGAAAACATCCCAATCATCTAAACATTAAAAAACAAAGCCGGCCAATATTATGTTCTTTTCTGTCTACATCTATCAAATCTGTCTGTTTCAGTGATTTTAATCCAATTGTTATTTGAAATGTAGTTTAAAACTAATGTTTATTTGATGATAAATGACATGTTCAATGGCCGATAGATATTTTCTCCGTGTATAGCGAACTTTACGGGTGAATTAGTATGTATATATGTGAAAAATATCTATATATAAACACCTATAGTATATTTTTCTATTGTGTCCATTTAATTTTGAGTTCTATGTAAAGACTTCCTATTACTTTGTGTTTATTTGAAAAAAAATGTCTTACAGGAAGTGAAGTAAACAGAACTATAACAGGAGTTTGAAATGAAGCATCATTAACATGTATTTCCAGTTATTTATGTTTGGGATATGGATAGCTTATGTAACGTCGAACGGTAAGTAGATCATTATTACTCTGATTTCAAAAGTTACAATTTTTGAAATACAGACGAAGTTGCAATTTCTTTTGGTCCGCAACACCAAAATATTTTGTACCAGAATTCAACATACGTGTACATGATTTTTTATATGAGTTAGTTATGTAAATGGTCGTATTCTTAAGTGTTTTAAAATCAATTCCATGAATTATGATTATAAAGTTCATTTGAATTTGAATAGTGATTCCCTTACCATATAATTATAGTTCGTTCCTTCATTGGCTATACAGTTAAAGCAGTTTCTCTAATTTAAAGGTTTATGATCTAGTAGAGTGCTACTATGAAACAACAATGAAAGACAACGCAAAACAGTACCGAAACAACTAACTAATCTTGTCCGAAACAACGGACAATTGATATATAACATGTAAATCAAACAGAAACGTAAATCTATACAATATATATATATAACACATTGCAATGTCATTCCATTTAATGTGACTTTACGGTTAAATGACTGAGTAAAACGAAGTGAAATAAGATATAGTACATAAAGAAAAAACATCACGAGACATAAGTTAAAATGATAAGTGTTGTTTATATGTTTCATTTCCATGTGTTTACCAGAAGCATTGCATACATTAATTAATTAAATCAATTCAGCATTTAATAACAGTTAGTGTAGTATGAAACAGACTTCCATGCATTAAACACCTTTATCAGCTATGAACAAAAGTTCCGGTAGCAAAAACACATCTTGACCATTAAAGCTCCATCCATTAAATAAACGATCAAACATTCATAGTTCAGCTTAATGACTTTTACCTATTATAATTACATAAATATTGACATGTCGGGTCACATTTTATCGTTTATAATTATATCAACACACCAACATTTGTTGGAAGTGGCTGAATAATCGTGCCTATTTCTGAAATGGTGATGTACCAACTTCTTTTATTGCCATTGGCTGAATTGTAATTTTAAGGCTGACAATTTTTTAATTAAAATGTTTAATTTTTATCAGTACGTCAAATAATCTTTGAAAAACAAGTATTTTGTTTTCATACGTAAAATCTTTTAGACAAACTTTTGATTCCTGGAAACATGAAATATATTATTATAGAATTGATTTAAGTTTTTTTGTTTTATGAAATATCAATGTTACTAATTCAATGCATAGAATTTTGAAGAACTGCTTACATGCACACACATCTAAAACATGGGTTAATTCTCGTAGAATTGATATAAAATAAAAATAAAAATATATGATTAGTTTTCAAACGTACACAATTTTCCTTTACCTTTCATGCTAAGGAAGGAATACATACTGCATGATCAACGTCTTGGAATGTTTCACGTAATTATAGAAGTTTTAATGTTTATCATACGTAATCATTTAAAAACTATTTGTAGAATACAAAATAGAGTATGCAACAGACTATAAAAGAGAACAGGATAATTATGTTATTTCTTTCCATGATTATCGGAGAGAAAAACGACAAGTGGAAAACAGTTGGTCTCCAAGTACGACAGCACACACTAATCTGACAATTATACCAACAACACAAACATATAGTAATGTGACAAGACCAACAACACAGATACATAGTAATGTAACTAGACCAGCAACACAGATAAATAGTAATGTAACTAGACCAACAACACAAATACATAGTAATGTGACAAGACCAACAACACACATAAATGGCAACGTGACAAATAGGCCAACAACACAGATACATAGTAATTTGACTAGACCAACTACAAATATACATAGTAATGTGACAACACCAACACACATAAATGGCAACGTGACAACTAGACCAAAAACACAAATAAATGGCAATATGACTACTAAGCCGACGACCAAAGTATCAAGTATTCTGCCTTCTACAACAAATACACCAAGTACAACAAGACTGCCGTCTACAACAAAAGCACCAAGTACAACAAGAGAAGCCATATCAACAACAACTACTACAATTTCTAAAGAAACTACGTTTAACCCGCCAGAAACAACATACATAAAGGTTTGTGTTTATTTTTCATCTTTTTCAGGTTTAAAAAAAATTGGAATACATGTTATGGCATGTATTTTAACATTTGAACGAGCTATTTAAGCATGGTGAAACGAATATACATGGAACTATATGTATAAGATAAAGAAATGTAAGGCGTTAAACGAAACTTGTATATATGTCTTGGCTAAAATATTGTTATATACAGCAAAGCACATGTTTAAATGCTTTAATTGTAGGTGAACGTTTCACCATTGTCGGGTGTTTTAAAAGTTCCGGCTCTA
This sequence comes from Mytilus californianus, assembly GCF_021869535.1. Classification (NCBI taxonomy): domain Eukaryota; kingdom Metazoa; phylum Mollusca; class Bivalvia; order Mytilida; family Mytilidae; genus Mytilus; species Mytilus californianus. The sequence continues at coordinate 127,210,008 of NW_026262668.1, forward strand.
GAACAAAGTTAAAAACAAAAATATTTCCAAAAATATCGAAAATTCATTATAGAAAGACACAAGACTGAGTCAACCAAAGAAAGATAAATATCCATACTGGCATATCTAAACAACACTGAAATTTGACAAAACTCAAGCAAAACTAGGCGTGAAATTTGGTGCTCAGTAAAAGTATGCATATCTCTCCATTACTTTTTTTATGTAAGTTTCTGGTATTAAAAGTTGACACATCAACGAAACATATCGTTCAATTACTGTGTCATGTTCAATCTACTTGTGATAGGGACCATAAAACTCCTTCAGTGATGACATCAGCCTGAATATAATCCTGTCTGTATTCCTCCTATCTGTAACAATCTTGGATGCACTCTACTTCAAAGGAATGCAATGAGTGACTTTATCTAAATTATTTTCAACAGGTAAACTAATTGCCTTTTGTTTCAGCATATCAGTTAGAGTAGAGGTCATTCTATTCATCGACAATTGAATGTGATTGAAAAGTAATAAAACATTTCCCCTTGTGGTATGATTGTGGATGGATTGGTAGCGTTCCGGGTGAACATTATATATACATAAATAGAGATGACAACCAATAGACAATAAAAAAAAACTTATGTAAATCTGAATGTCAGCATTTGTTTTGAACAATAAACAAGTATCAATACATTATACTGAAGTCTATATTGCATTTTGGTGTTTTGATGGGTTTTATAAGATTAACTAATAAACTGCGATTCACAACAGTAAGCAATCCAATATGTGATAAGAGGGGAACATCCCAAATAGGAATAACTGTCAGGTGACTGTATACAAACTGAACATAAATATGGTAAAGCATAAAAAAACATATGTTTTTAATCATTTATTTGCATACCTTACTCTTATCAAGCGGTTAAAGTATCGCAATGTTTTGGTCAATACAAAATCCTACCAAAAGGAATAGGTGCGATCCTGAAGTGTTAAGTAGTAAACCGACAACTTCGTATGCAACACCCGTCGTATTTCCCACCAAACACACGTTTTGAAATTATGTTACTTAGCAAGAAAAGGAATGTTCACTTCTTAAAAAATAAATTCGTAACGATTGTCATAAGTTTTGTTTTCAAACGTCTTTTGATGTACATAAGTGTCAATATGTAGCAGTCTACCGTTAATGACCGTATATTGACTTTTAGCGTTAAATTATCTATGTACTATCTCATTAAGTATTCAACATCCTTTTATTCGCGCTATATCCGTGTCAAAATCGTATTAAAACCCCCTAAAAATATTGTAAATCTCATCTAAAATTTCACATAGATGCATTCAGATCAAATAACAAAAAGTTAAACATTTAAAAATCGTAAATATATGCTGTTATAATAACTAAAATTTAAAAACTAAATTGACAATAAAGTAAAAACGTTGCCGGTGTACAAAATTCTTATCATCTCATAAAATCTGTCTATCTATATAAGTTAACTGACTTGAAACATTAACGTGCATGTAGGTTAAATAAGTACATCTAATTGACAAACGAATAACTTGATCATTTCTTTATTTCGTAGACTGTATAATTTTATTTTACCATGCTTCGGAGAACGTATAAGAGTTTTATGCAAATTTATGAATCATTATATGAAGCTTTTTGTGGAGTGAACACAGCGAACAAGATCAAAACGTTTCATTTATATTGTGTCGAGCAGCTGATATTTTACAATATCAATATGACGAAAATATGATAATCGATTGATCGATTTATATGTGTGTGTTTTCCATAATTAAAAAAAACATGTTTTTCTATGTTTCACAAGCAAATCGGTAGGGGACTTGATGAGTTCGGGTCAAACTTGTACACGTCAGTTCAAACAGTATGATGTCGGTTATAAGTTCGGGTCAGCATATTTAACGTCAAATAGCTTGATATATAATTTTATGAAGCGCTAAGATACAAGCAGAGGAGAGACCAATAATACGAATTTTAACACTTCTTCTGGGTTCATAAAGTAAAATCATGTGTACAGCATTAATATTTTTAAATGAATAAGTACTTAAAATGCAGTTTCATAATAATGCCGTACTTGGTAAACTTTCAATATTTTATTTTCATTTTTTGAAGAGAAAAAGTGTTTTACTTTTTAAGCTCAGTAAGCATAAGATATACATTTATTGTCTTGGATATTGTTTTTCGAGCAGGGACATGCACTGTCAAATCTCCGTTTTTTCTTCTATTAAACTGCAGTCATTAAACATTTAAGAAGGGGTAAACGATTTTCGAGAATGTTTATTTTAGGTATTTTTAAAAAAGTTCGTTATGAATATATTTGCTGTATTACTTCCTTTAAGATATATCCCAATTAATAAGAACGACTGTGTTTTTAGTGCTACATGTATTGCTATTGCTATTGCTTCAATCAATTTATTGTTCATTTGGTTTTGAATTTTACTTTTTTGTATTTATGAAAATCAATTATCAATGCCAGTGCCCCTAAGGCACTTTGCTGGAATAACCTTCAACAGAAGTCGACACTCGCCAAATGGGAGCTACAAAATCCAGAAGATTCTATATCAGCCAGACTCACTACAGTTTAACATCTCTCATTATTCTATTCCAGCAATCAATCTCTCACCATTATTGAACTCCACCCATTTATGTTCTATCCCTACAAACCAACCCTCTTCGGTTTTGAACTCCACACATTTGTTATTCTATTCCAGCAGTCCAACTCTCATAGTTTTGAACTCCACACCGTTATTACTATTTTTCTACTCCAGCAGTCCAACTCTCACCAGGTTTTAACTCCACACCGTTACGGTTATCACTATCATATTAGGTCGAATCTTACCAGTATTATACTGAACATTTTGTCACTCCATTTTCAGCAATCGAATACTTATCAGTACTACAACTCCACAGTTATTCATGATGGTAATGGCGTCTATTGGCATGAACTTGAAAACCATACAACTCACGTGGTCCTGTCGGATGCAAAATACTTATCATCAGCGGTAAATCATCTTTCTTATTTATCGTACATTTTACCTTTTACCAATGGGTACATGTTATGATAGTGTGCTCAGGCTGAGTGAAGAAAGTCGTGGGTTGTCTCTAGAGGAAAGGCAAACCAGAGAATTTAAAATTGGTATTTGCACCTTCTATTATAAAGTAATTTTGAAGTAGAACAGTGACTGAACGGCTCCCATTCTACATAATGTGTCTGAGTAGGGCTACATGACTCACATTTAAAAAAACAATCCGACGCAGTGTGTCATTCTAGGACTAAGGAGGGTATTTTTATACGGCATTAATAATCGTCCTGAATACTATGTTATATTTGTCACTGGTCGTTCAGTGTCCAGCCATCCAATATGTACACGTGTTATTATTGTGTACACCAACCTACTGCGTTACGAATGAAGTATAAAAGATTAGTTTCATCAGATCTGAAATTTAAATAAAAAATAAATTATTTTCTATATTGTTATAACTTTTTTTTATCATAAATCATTCGGTCAATACTTTTAGTCTGGTAGTAGTCTCAGTTTTAGTATATTTCATCATTAAAATTAAAAATAAAACACCAAACAGAAATACACAAATGTTGTTCATTGTCTACAATTTTATTATTCTCTTCCTTTAAGAATATACATTATTGTACTGATTACATATAAATTGAATGCATATTATCACTACAGTTGCTAACATGTTTTTACAGGGTTTGAACTTGCCATTTATAATGCCATTTTACGGTCACAATATATCCAAGGTACAACTTACAACAGGAGGTACGTTCAATGGTACCTTACATAACACTAGATATTAAAGGAAGGTTTACTTTTGGTGAACATGTCCAACACATGAAAAACTAAAAAATGATCATGACAAAAATTTAATCGTCAAGAGCAAAAAGAAAGCAATCAATAACAAACTGAGAAATCGACCTTGGTTCATTTGCTTTAATGTTTGAGAACGATGGAAATGTCGTCATTGTATTTAGCAGTCTAAAAACAACTACACATTTTACTTTCCTATAGAAAAGAGTAATTGAATCAAAGGTTCATCAAAATGCAAGGATGTATTTGAATATAAACTTTTATTTAAATTATACTTGTATTTGTTATATATTGGTTCCACTGTATCAGATTTATGTTGATTTCCTTTGTAGGGTTTATATACATGGCTCCATTCGTACATAAATTTTTGACCTATTCTCAGTATGTGGCTCCACTGATGGCGAACTTTGATACACAAACAGACAATTCCGATATATTGTATAAAAAATATAGTGAGTATCATGCTGTTTATCTGTATTTGTTGTTAAATGCTATTGTCAAATTGAACCCACTGTGATTGAACTACACGTTAAAAATAGGATGAACGCATGTTAAAGGTCTAAAGCACCTCAATTCACAAGGGTATAACCCAAAAAATGACGAAAATAGGTAGAATTTCAACAGCACCTTGAATGTTAAAAAGTGACGGAAACAATAATTAGTGACGAAAAAATATATAGAACTTTGACAGTGCCTCGAATGACCTCAAATGGCATAATTGAGGAAAACTATGAATAAATTTAATAGCATCTTCAATGTCAAAAGTGATTAAAATACTAGAACTAATAAACAGAACAGTAGGCAGCACCTCACAGGTAGGTCAACAGATGCTATCGCTTAAAATGTTCACACAGAAGGTAATTCTGATAGCATTACAACATGGAATGCTTACTTAAACTATATTGTATTATGACTGTAACAATACTTTATCCAGATAAAAACGCACATACACACACTATACATGATATATCTTTTTCAGATGACAGTGTAGTAATTGAATGGCGCAATGTTCATCTAAATGATCAGCGATATCGTAAGTCGTTGTTTTAAATAAAGTTAAACATCGAACTTGTCTGTATTTTCATAACATTCCGATAGTATGCTTGACTTTTAAGGTGAACATCCGATTGCTCTGTCATCATATTTTTATTGGGGAAAATTATAGATTGATTATACTATAAAGTAGTAGAATTTATCGATTTAAATCTAAAGAAGCTGGTAGTTCGACACATCTAAGCAGGTATGAAAAGCAAAATACGCACCTTTGAATTTTAAAACAGTTATGTTTCTAGCTTCATCAATTATGTTTATAAACAAAACAGTTTATGCGAAATCATAAGATCGTGTGGTCAACCTTAAAAGTCGCTTTTCCTTAAATTAATAAATACATTGTATTTTTTAAGGTGGAAGTCACATTGCTGGTAATTTCTCTATTCTTTCAGTTTTTTGTATTGATGTTTATTGTCTAGAAGGTCGGAATAGCATTTAATTTTTTTTTGCTTATTGACAACACATATTTTAATATTGCTCAGCAATAGTTTATTGAGAGTATTTATGAAAATTTTGAGGGTGTGACTACTTTTTCCCTATTTATTTCAATCACAAAGTCAATAGCGGGGAATAGAATAGACATCTTATACTTTAGGGGTAGCTGTAGTTTATGGTTTAGTTTACAGTTATATAAGGGTAAGAGTATAGATTAGTTTTGGTAGGGGTTAGGTTTTATGGTTAATGTTAGTGGTCATTTTATAGCTTTATATGGGTTAGATACACTATAGTAAAAGAAGTAGAATAAGAATATGTATTGTTCTCATAAGTTTATACAAATCTTCTGCAAATTCATCATTAACAGACAGAACAAAAATATGATAATTTATATTTAGACAATACGTTGCTTCACTTTTGATTTTATTTGAGTGTCGTTCCTGTTTTAATTACATGTTCAGACACACTTTGAGTTGAGGTTGAGTAAATTTTATGGTAAGGTCCAAGGATTTTTTAAATATTAATTTGCTGATGAAGTAAAAGGGAAATTGTCCTGACTATTCCGACTTTATATTGTCTTTGATTATTAATTGTTAGTTCTTTTATTTTCGGTGATTTCATTTGTAGTGAATTTTGTTGTTGTTGTTGCCTTCATTCGTGCATATTCATAGTCATAATTTCATAAAACTTAGTCAATGCAATAACAACAAGAGGCTCTCAAGAGCATGAATCGCTCACCTGTAATATTTTGCTTAAATCTTTCATCAATGATTATTTTTGCTTTTCAATATATATTGATGAGTAGCTTAAAAATTCCATTTAAATGTTCTTTGTATCTGTCATATTTTCTTCAAAACAAAAAAATGCATTTTACCCCTATGTTCCATTTTAGCCGTAGTGGCTATGTTCTTGACGTACAAGGAAATGAAATACTAAATTTATACTAGATACTTTGAAACTCATTCAGCCCAAGTTTGGCTGAAATTGATTCAGCAGTTTCAAAGGAGAAGATTTGTCCTTAAAGGGCAATAACTCCTTAAGGGGTCAATTGACAATTTTGGTCTTAGAAAACTTATTTGTAGATCTTACTTTGCTGAACATTTTTGCTATTTACAGTTTATCTTTATCTATAATACTATTCAAGATAATAACCGAAAACTGCAAAATAACTCATCAATTCAGGGGCAATAACCTAAAAATCAGATACCCGATTTGGCTGAGAATTTCAGAGTAGGTAGACCTTGACCTAATGAATACTTTAACTTCTTGTCTGATTTCCTTTAAATGCTGCAGTTTTCGACTTGTGTTCTATTTTTAGCCATGGCAACCAAGTTTTCTGAGGAAACAGAAAATAAAACGCAAACTTTATTCTAGATACCCTAAAGATCATTCAGCTTAAGTGTGGTTGGAATTGGTTCAATAGTTTCAAAGGAGAAGATTTTTTAAGTTATCTTAATCATTAATAATATTCAAGATAATAACCAAAAACTGCAAAATTTCCTTAAAATTACCAATTTAGTGGCAGCAACCCAACAATGGGTTATTAGATTCATCTGAAAATTTCATGGCTGTTAGAACTTCACCTAATGAACATTCCCTCCCATCCTCCCATGTCAGATTTGCTCTAAATGCTTTGGTTTTTGAGATATAAGCCAAAAACTGCATTTTACCCCTATGTTCTATTTTTAGCCATGGCGGCCATATTTTTTGACGAAACAGAAAATAAAACACAAAGTTTATTCTAGATACCCTAAGGATCATTCAGCTTAAGTTAGGTTGGAATTGGTATAGTAGTTTCAGAGAAGAAGGTGTTTGAAATAGTTTACACCGGACAGACGACGACGGTCGACGACAGACGACGACGGACGCCAAGTGATGGCAAAAGCTCACAGTTCCTTCGGAACGGTGAGCTAAAAATGTATTCATTTAACATAAAGTAGTAAATTAATTAAGATTGATAAAACGTTAAAATGCTACACTGATTGCCCATCGAAACAAATTTTACAAGGACTATCTAAGACCTATGAGATAAACAAAATAGACAAAATAAACAAAATAGCCCAAACCATTATCACATGACAACAGACAACTTCCAGACTTGGAACTAAAGTTCACGACACATGTAGTGGGGTTAAACTGTTTTTGGATAACCCGAATAATTCAGTCGTTATATTTCGCTGCTCTACGATGGTGACTTCATCGATCGATCTCGGAGAGGGATTGAATTATTTGGATTAGCTTTTGGGGGTAAGATTACACCCCTTTAATCTCGATTTGGAGACTAGTTAAATTGTTCACATCATTGTCCTTGGATATATATATATATATTAACTTTAGACATTTTTACGAATCCAGATATTGATATAATTGTTATTACTGCTTATAAGTATGGTAGTGAAGAATAGTAATTTGATCAGAGAAGTAACAAAAAAATAATTATATCTTGATATGTTTAAAAAAATTACCAACTTTCTTTTGCAGATGGCCAATTTAGATTTCAGGCCAAATTATTTCAAAATGGAAGCATTATGTTGGTATACAAAACGGTAAGTAATAGTAATAAAGTAATGGTACAACTAATTTGTCGAGTGTTGTAACCTTAAGCATTCTGTACCAAAAATGAAAACAACACGTTATAAATTTCATTCGGTCGAAGCTCTTTTCTGGATTTACTGACCTTCATCAGGAACGCTCAGTGCCAAATATATGAAAGCCAAGGATGTATAAGAACCGAAACAGTTGAAGAGCTATACGTGTACAAGAATTTTATTTGAAGGTTAAACTGGTATTACTATTACACGTCTTTGATTAAACTAGACAGATATAAGTATTTACACTTAGAAATAAGTCTAACGATGCCCTTGACACCTACCAATTTATTTTGCACCTATAATTTAGTTGACTTCATCATCTAACGATTTCCTTGACACCAACCAACATGTATGCCACCATTTCATGTCATTTTATATAAAACTGTTCATACTCAAGTATAACAAGCATCATTGTAATATTGTAAAAATATTTACCAAAACTAAAATTACCTATTGTTGACAAACAGACATGTCATTCTTAAATATGAAAATGTTGTTATGTTGTTCTTTTGTTTAGATTCCAGCACCCGTTATGAATATATCAACAGACAATCATCCTGTAAAACTTGGTATATCTGATGCATTCTATATGGATTACACACAAAATGGTGAGTTGTTTTGTATGCCATCATTAGATTCTAGTTGGATACATATTTTCAAATATCAAAATCAGTTACATATAGTATGATAATTGTATAAATGTATACACAATAATTGTGTAGTGTTACATATAGTATGATAAATGTATCAATAAATGTATACACAATATTTGTGTAGTTTCGTTGCTGTTTCATTGTCGCATACTTAGCATCTATTTTTTTTATATACTAGGGACTTTATGTGTAGCAAATGAACGAAACAGAAATGCAACAACAACTTGATGCAGATTAAAAGTAAAAAACCTAAATATTGCACGACATATTTTACCCTGTTGGATTATTTGATGTTGCGTTGTTCTTGTTTTCATTTCTATTTTTTATGTATGGTTCTTCTCATTATCTTTTAAAGTTTTGCAATGTAACTTTTTTTTAACTGATACAGATATTTGTATATTTGTTTCAATTGCTGTCAGTGGTGTAGCGGCAAAAATGTGCGTTTTCAAAAATTTTTAAAGGCGGAATCTTTCACCATTCGCGGCAAGTTTTGTTCTGTACAACATGTACAAATCAGAAATCATACCCCAGCTTAAAAAAATTAATTGTCATTTTGTATATATTTTCCACCAGGAAGATTTAAACGACAAAGCTGATCTCCTGTTGGTTGGAAATGTTATGTCGAAAAAAACACTTATCTTGCCGCTCTACTGATGTTTTCCCTCCTTTTTAAAGCATCTAATCACCGCCTCCGATCAGATATGAATACGGCTAAACTTTCAGAAGAACTATTTTATATTCATGTCTAAATGTTTCAAACATTGTAACAATGAAGTGAATTCTGTTTGTATTTATCAAAATAGACTTATATTAAAGTATTATTTTTAAAAATTAATTAGTAAAAATAGGCATAAATTTCAGACGGATACTTTTAAAGTATCATTCATGTTATTATTTTACGGTGTACGCTACAAACGGTTATCTTTAGTATTATTCATGTTTTTATTTTTCAGGAGTACGCTACAGACGGATATATAAGTATCATGCTGTCGACATTGAAAAGTCGTTAATAACCAATAATACAGTAGTTATTTTTCATCCTTTACCAAGTATGAAGATTTATGTAAATTTTAGTATTTACTTATAATTGATTTGTATAAATACAAGAGTGTACGTATATGTATGTGTGTTTCAAGGTATAAAAGCTCATGTACAGTTGATGAAATCGGCTTGATTTTGCATAACAATTCAGGTATATAATAGAAAAATTCAGTCAATATGATGAATAACTGTGAGACTTAGAAAGAGATAAATAGTAATTTTGATGTTTTCATAGATGGATCTAATTTCCACTAAATTTATTTTACACCAGGGATATTTCCAAAAGTGTGAATTTTGCGTTTCTAACAGCATTGAGCGTATTTCTGAACATGGCACCGAATTATAGTAAAGATGACAAAAGCTGCAGGTTTGAAGTATTTTGGCAAACTTTCAGTATTTCAAAAAACTAGAAGATCATCGTAGCCTTAATCGTATACCTGGTAAACTAACACCGTGTATTTTAAGGGGAGATTTTTGACAATTGGGGAAAACACAATCAATATCTATTCCTGGTGGCCATTTTTTCATCTGATCCGGAGCAAATGCCGATGATTTGCAGAAAACTATCCATACTCAATTCCTACAACGTCAAGTAGACTAAGATTAGATGACGAAACCTAGACTTTCAATGAGAGCTATGTACCACAAATGTCGCAATGTTTGACACACAATAAACATTAAATATGGACAGTATGTGTCTTCCAATCAACAACCTTCTACTTGTTTAAAACCGTTTGATTTGTAGTTGCAGATGCTTGATTATTGACCACTCAGTTTCAAACATTACCTCTTTTCCATCTAACCGACAGAAAATGAAGATGGTAAAAAGACTTTCCATATAATATGCATAAAAATTTTGATTAGAAATGAGCGAATGGTTTCAATGGAGTTTATGGAAACGTAGAACTTTTTAACTAAGAAAATATTGAACGACCATGCGCTCCATTATTTCTATAACATATGTTTTATTATTTTTTTGTTGAAGTGTATTAAGTCCTACAGAATTTCAGATGGGGATATAACGTTCACCTATTTTTCTATTGGGCTATATATATAGTTGTTTTATCATACCACATTAAGGCGTACTTGCTTTATTATGACATTTATAAAATGATTCGTTTCTGTTGTAAACAATATAATTTTTGTCACTTTCCGAGTGAAAAGTCGGGTCATTCACTAATACATTAGTCCTTCGCAGATTTAGAATTAGGTGTATAAAAAAGAGACATAGAGTCTTACCTTTACTTAATATAAAAAAATAAAACTCTTCATTAATTCATTATCTAGCTTCAACATATACACTTTGGATAAATAACTATACCTCTTGTAACCGGGAGGCACATAGTTCGTTTTAACAAACTAAATTGAACGTGATTGAAGTAATTTGAAACTTTATTGTTGAAAAAAAAAATAGATAAGATTTAAAGATTATTTCATCTTTTGTATTTAAGCATGTAATCTAGCAACTAGTTGTGACCATTGTGTATCTAGAGTTATAGATTTTGATTGTTCATGGTGTCCGAGCGTTAGGCGATGTTCTAATGGGTATGACTGGCATAGACAAGAATGGAGTGAATCAGAGTGTTGGGAAAAAGTATGTTAGAATACCAATAGTCATTCATTGTTCCTCTTTAAGCCATTTATTCCTGTTAGTTGTTTTATAATAATAATAATAATAATAATAATGTTTATTAAGATAAAGGCAATGTATACAAATACATAATAAGATTTAGAAACATAGCTAGATAAAACCTTAAGATATAGTAATGGGCAATGAGGTTCAAAATCATCATTGAATGGTTTTAAAAAAACATGCGGTTAGATTAAAAACTACTAAGTAACACCAAAATCCGCACTATGGCCTTATCTCAATAATCCAAGGTTATGTTCAGCCCACATGTCTTTTGACGGTAGCTAAATAATCCAAGGTTATGTCCGACCCACATGTCTTTTGACGGTAGCTAAATAATCCAAGGTTATGTCCGGCCCACATGTCTTTTGACGGTAGCTAAATAATCCAAGGTTATGTCCGTCCCACATGTCTTTTGACGGTAGATAATCCAAAGTTATGTCCGGCCCATATATCTTTTGACGGTAGCTAAATAATCCAAGATTATGCCCGGCCCACATGTCTTTTGACGGCAGCTATGAGAGAATAATTAGATGATGTTAGAAAAAACTGAAGATGTCAACACAATTGAAATCTACATTGTTCTACATGGATTCATGTATTAACTGCTTACTCTTTCATGTTGACTTTTTATAATTGCCTGTTTTTCGTGTCTGTCTATTTCTCACTTGTGTGGACGTTTAGACAAGACCGTATCAGCCACACTTCCTTTTTCAAATGGAAGATTCTTTCTACTAAACTTTTGACAATTAGAACTCTTACTTGTAGTATTATAGTATAGACGATTTTATGTATCAAAACCATAATTAGTCTTCATATTATCATTTAGCAATGCTTTTGAAGCTCTGTAGATTTTAAATCATTGTGATTGATAAAAGATCGTAATACAATTTATCTAAAAAATTCCAGAATTGTAACAAACCAAGAGCACGTGAAATCCTGCGTTTCAAGAAAATTCTCGGCAAAGTTTGTCTTAAAAATAATTTTCAGGTGGTTGTTGGTTCACTGCCTTGCAAAATGATTAAACGGTATCGCTAAGCTTAATTTATAAGCTGAAATGAAAACAAACAAAAATAAGACGAACAATGAAGTTAATAGAGTGACCATGAATTATTTTAAAATACAATTGATCATTTATATCTTACGATACTTTTTTCTAGGCTGGCAATACTACAGATATCTGTAAGGCGACAACAGTAGCATCAACTACAAAACTCACTACACAATCAACCACAACTACCATACCAACAAAACCACCGATAACAACTAGGACACCAAGTACATCTACACCACCCACAACCACCACAACTACGCCACCATCTACACCAAGTCCACCGACAACGGTAGCTTCAACAGTTATACCAACTACTCAGGCAACAACAAAAATTACACAAGTGGCATCAACCCCTTCAACAAAGACTACTACCATACCTACAACTTCGACTATTACTCCATCGACATCAACAACATCGACTTCTACTACTCAATCGACGAAAACTCCAACTACTACTAAACCAACTACAACTAAATCGACGACGACCCCAACTACTACTACATCGACGACGACTCCAACTACTACTAAATCGACGACGACTCCAACTATTACTACACCGACAACAACTCCAACTACAACTGTATCGTCGACTACAATATCGGTAAGGTATAAATATAAATAAATGTCAGAAATAAACAGTATAGGTATGTATGTTTGTGTGTTTGTAGCATGAGAAGATCTGTCAACCTTATAAGGTTTGGCTGTTATCTAAAACATTATAGGAGATTGGTTAAACATGTAAATTGTAAAAATGATCAGCAACACAAAGATCAACTATAGTATGGAAATATAAAAGTTCTTATAAGCCGAGGCGGAGGGGGCATTAAGGTTTACCCTTGTTCTTCCGTGCGTACAGATGTACGTCCTGAAATTGGTTTCCGTTCTCTTACTTTAGTTTGCCTCGACCAAATGTTATGAAACTTATACACAATGTTATTGACACCGAACACAGACCAACTTCGAATTTGGGTGGTGTCACTTTCACCGTTCCTGATTTATGTCCCTTTATACATGAAAAAATTTGTGAATTTGCGGTATCCGCACTCTTACTTTACTTTGCCACAACCAAATGTTCAAAACTTATACTTTTGTTTCCTTCTTTCTACAGGTATGAATTGCCGTTCTATATCGGCACACTCCTACATTGTAGGATGGCTAATGCGCTATACACAATTATACACCCGCACCCACTAAAAACTCATATCCAATAAAACATGCCATTTATTCACCAATTCATGCATATATATATATAAAACGGTAACGGTAAAATCGTGCTGCACATAAACTGTGTTGTCACATATATACATACATATTTTATTTACACAATTCTTATAAACGCCAAACACAGATCAAGTGCGATTATGGGTGGTGTCACTTTCAATTTTTTTTTAGTTATGTCCCTTTATAAATGGAAAAAATTGGTGAATTTGCCGTTTCATCACTCGTACTTTACTTTGCCTCAACCAAATGTTATGACACTTATACACAATGCTCAAATTAGGATGGCATCACTTTCACCGTTCTAGAATTACCCCATTACTGTATGTTATTAAACAATGAGAGCACCCAAACCCCCGAGCAATCTCTAATGACAACATACAAAAACAAATGTCATTAAATTTCAAAGAAAACAAAACGTCAATAAGTATGAATTAGATAATTGAATCTTGCATATTTACAAGCGGGGGCATCTGTGTTCCATGGACATATCTTTGAATATAGTTTACATTGACACACATATCGAAACATAACTAAATTTGTTCATTTTCTATGTAGTTTAAGAGATTACTCTATCTATATATTACATTATACATATTTAATAACAGGTTAACTCCTAAGTATCCTACAGCCTGTCGATACTTTTATTTTGGCATTGCACAAGTCATGTCTTCTTTGACTGTCCATGACGTTAAAACACTAAATACCTGGGATGTGTTTTAGTTGATTTTAGTGTCTGATGCATGATTTTATATTATTAATTGTTTTTGGCTTTTAACTAGCTTTCAGTAACCGCGAGTACTCTCAAATCGTACTTTCGTGTTAATTTGACCTGTTGATACAATTTGTAATGTATTTTTGTTATTTAATTTTTACTTATTCAGTTTTATATCTAGTCTCACTGTTTTTAATATATACCACCTTTGTTAAGTGTTTAGTATGACGATAAATTTTCACTTTTGTTCTCGTACTAGGAACAACAAAATTATTTATTTTGTAAAAATTATTTCCGTACTCCAAGTATACCTTACAACAAAATTATTTTTATTTACCTGTGTACGTTATTTTATTTGGCGGCATTTTATCCAAGGTTATGGTTGTCTTTCTGATATTGTTTTACATCTAACCCCCTTGTTTTATTAATTTTGCATTTACATTGTGTCATATATCAAATTTATTCGTTCAGTGTATGTTCACTTGTTTTTGTTAATATGTCTTTTGATTGAGTTAAGCCATTTCAATTGATATGTTAGTGTGTCTTTCTATGTTGTGATGTTACACTATTTTTTCAGGTAGGGTGAAGGTTGGCGCCGATTAAAACGTTTAAACCCGCTGCATTTGTTTGCACCTGTCCTAAGTCAGGAACCTGATGTTCACTGGTTGTCGTTTGTTGATGTGGTTCATAAGTGTTTCTCATTTCTCTTTTTTTATATAGATTAGACCGTTGGTTTTCCTTTTTGAATGGTTTTACACTAGTAATTTTTTGAGCCCTTTATAGCTTGCTGTTCGGCGTGAGCCAAGGCTCCGTGTTGAAGACCGTACTTTGACCTATAATGGTTTACTTTTACAAATTACGACTTGGATGGAGAGTTGTCTCATAGGCACTCATACCACATCTTCTTATATCTATACATTTCTTTTATTTCATCAGGAGAGCGATACAGACACAGGTGTGCCTCTTGTATTACTAATTGTAGTAAATGGAAACTAAAGTACAACAATGTATGTGTAAATAATTGTATAACGGAATTTAACCATTATATTTTTAGATGTCTGTAGATTCATTATTTTCTTTTTGTGAAAGTACAATTTTATAATAATCATGCATTTATTAATTTGTTTCAGTCACCAAATCAACCACATGTAGAACGTCATACACAAAGAAAAGGTAACAAAATTGACAGTTTAACATATTTTTCTTTTCTATACCCAGCAGCATTGCTAATGACAGCCTCCGGAAACTTCTTGTCCATCAACAGCTGTGACAGCTGTTAAACTTTATATTTATATTACAAGTTAGCCAAAGTTTGCTTGATACACTATGTGGGCTTTGAACATTTTGTTCAGAATTGACGAATATAAATAAAAAGGAACTAATTCTTATTTCAATAAGGGTTCAGGCCTTTCAACTTTGCAAAACTTGTTTGGCAATGGTCTGTGGTTTATTCCAGTGTGTTCCATAAATAACTTAGGTAATGGCGTTAGACACTAACAACAAACCAATAAAAGTACTATAGTTGTTATGTGAAATAGTAACTCAGATTCGTCAGACCAGCACACCTGCCTTTTTGTGGACTGGTTTAATGCTATTGTACAGTTAATAACTAATTTATTATTGATGTGTAATATAAGGCACATAACCAAAGGTATGATAAAAGATTTAAGTGTTATACTATTTTGCAGAATCGTATAACAAAGCAGCTGTGATTGTCCCTATTGTACTGTTTCTACTGCTAATTGTTGGCCTTGTTGGTAGTTGGGTATATTACGCTTATACACATCCAAATACTAGCGCTGGACAATGGCTTATAGAGGTTAGTATCATAAATGCAATAATTTAAATTTATAAATAAACCGTATGATATATTTACCGAACGTATGGCACGGTGTTACTGGAATAACCCACAATGGAATAACCCACAATAGGTACGGTCGATACCAGAAGTTTGAGCATTGATGATGTTTACACCAAGAGTTCCTTCTCTCTTTTATTAATATTAATTTTTGTAACTTTCAAGATTGCATATATGCGAAAGTAATAATGTTTTCCCCAAATATGTTTTTTTTATGTTCAGTTTTGCATGATGTTGAGGATTATTACCAGTTTACAACATGCTCGGTCGCCATTTTTATATTTGCCAGCAATTTGAATATCTATTGTTTATTGTATTGTATTTTTCATTTATTTTGAGGTTTGCGTTCACTTATTAGACACCGTTTATTTTATGTGTACTGTATCGTTATCAGGACGATCCGATGCCATCGTAAGAATGATCGTTTAAATATATTGACGGTCTCCCTTTCTCTCTATGCAAACACAAACAGACACACAAACAGACACACACACGTACATATGTTGAAAAGCTTTTTGGAAAGCAATCCTGTATGCCAATTCTTTATTTTGTATTTATTTCAGCATCGACCAAGTCAATTGAAATCAAGATTTTCCGATATGTTTAAGCGGAGTACGGAAACTGGAGAAAAGTATAAGGTGAAAAACGAGGACATTGAATTTAATATGGATGAGTCAGTTGCCTAAGGCAGTATGTTTACTGACCTGGTGTACATCCGAGATACATTCTCTGTACATGGAAGTGGAAGCACTTTTTAAACTCTACTAAATTATCTATGACGTGTATTATAGTATCGTATAATATTTTACTGATTTATGTACTTGTATAATGTACATTTTGATTATATTGGTTGGTGCTTAATGTACACGCACTACAAACCAGTAAAAGTCTGAAATGGCCTATATCTGTACTCGACTGTACTGATTTTTACTCGACCAGTCTGAATTGGTCTGAATTTTACTCGACATTACTTGACCCCAGTCTTAACCATACTCGACCGTACTGATTTGTACTTGACCCTTATCTTTGCCATTGAAAATAGTCTGAACTATTTCTCGACCAGTCTGAAACAGTCTTAACCCATTCTCAACCTGTACTCGACCAATTTTTTTCAGTCTTAACCAAACTCGACCAAAGGTCTGAACAATACTCGACCAGTCTGAACCATACTTGACCAAAAAACCTATACTTTTTTTAAAATTTTAGCTGTTAAAATTAATTTCTTTTTATCTGACATGACAACAACTACAATAAAATAAAGATATATATCAAAACATATTTTTACATCCTTACATGATTCTCAGATTTATCAAATAGAGATAGTTAAATAAAATTATCTGATATAATAATTTAATTATATTAATTTTAAAGTTTTAGAGTTTTGTTAAAAAAAAAGTTTTTTTTAACTAAAAACCACACCTTTACTGAGGGTAATAAAACCTTATTAAGGTGCTTCTTGTTTGGCATGTGTGTGTTTTTTTTGTTTATTTTAAACTTAATTTTCCCAAATTCCTAAAGAAAAACTGCATAGGTTTCATGGTTACATACAATAGTTATATAATTATCTTTTTAATGAGGTAACAACAGCCAAAAAATCACTGAAATTGTTTAACCTTATATTAGAAATATATCTATTCTTATTATTATGTGGGATATATTATATATATCAAAAAGGGATAAAAAAAAAAATAAAAAAATAGATAAAATTTTTCTTCTTATTAGTGGTAAAGTATAAAGTAATACCTCCTGCTTGGGGCAAACTCATTAAAAAGATCACACCTGGTCAGAGAGTATTAATTTCTAATTAACATTCATTAAAAATTGCAACATCTGTAAAACTTGAATCACAAGGCCTTTTGAATTCACTAGATAAGTAATACACGAGTTTAAGAAAAAAAGGGCTTTCTCTTTACCTGTAAAACACACATGTACTGAGGTAATTAAACCTTATTAAAGTGCTTTTTGTATGCCATGTCTTTAATTTTGACAAAAGTTATTTAAATTTAATTGAAATAAATTTTTTCTGCAACTTTGGAACACATTTCCTTTTTTAAATGGTTATCAAGGATTGCTATGGAAGTTCTATTATCTTGATTATATTAAATTCTTGGTTTTACAAAGCAAAGGTGTGATTTTTAAAATTTATTAAGTTGCTTTATAATACTATTTTAAATATATTTTAATAAAAAAAAATGTGCACTGCATTATTAATTTAACTCAACTGACACCATAAATCTATACCAGGCTTAAGTTAATGGTGAAAATTGTCTAGTAACCATAAAATATATCTGAAACATGAAAAAAAAATTGAATAACATTGAAAATAATAGTCACAATTCAGTTTTGAGATTATTTGATCAGCTTGTTTTATTTTTATTTTAAAGGTGATATATACATGTAAGTGTTGATAAATATGGTGTTGAATTTATATTATGTTTATTGTGAAATTTTGGTTTCAATGCCATATTGAATACATTTTAAATTTCAAATTGTTGTTCAAATTTCTAGCCAGGGGAAATAGCTGTTAAAAACAGTTCCTAAATTGATGAAATACAATAGATAGATACAAAAATTAGGTCTAGGTTTGTTAAGACTTAGTCGAGTATGGTTCAGACTAGGTCGAGTATGGTTCAGACTAGGTCGAGTATGGTTCAGACTAGGTCGAGCATGGTTCAGACGAAATTAAAATGGTTAAGTACTGGTCGAGTACAAGTTCAGATTGTTAAGTATGGTTCAGACTACAGTCGAGTATTATCAAGTAAATTTCAGACCAATTCAGACTGGTCGAGTAAAAATCAGTACAGTCGAGTACAAATATAGGCCATTTCAGACTTTTACTGGTTTGTAGTGACGTGATTGAAAGGTGATTCGTCAAGTTACTATTTGTATAAAGTTTATATAGTCCTAGGGTCTACACCGTATACGTTTATATAATCCTAGTCTCTACACCGTATACGTTTATATAGTCCTAGGCTCTACACCTTATACGTTTATATAGTCCTAGGCTCTACACCGTATAAGTTTATACAGTCCTAGGGTCTACACCGTATAAGTTTATACAGTCCTAGGGTTTACATCGTATAAGTTTATATAGTCCTAGGGTCTACAACGTCTGCATCATGTTTACTTTTTAATGTGTTCAATGTAGAGAGGATACCGATAGTTCTTATCAAAACAAACTTAAATTTGAATAGATGAACAAAGTCAATAAGGTTTCCTGGTTCGTTTTTCGGGGTAATGTTGTAATTATGTTGTTTTCAGTGTCATAACTCTTTTGAAACACTAAGGGTTATTTACCTACATGAATAAGTGACATAGACCTTTGAAACACTAAGGGTTATTTACCTACATGAATAAGTGACATTGACATGATTAAGCATAACTCTTTTGAAACACTAAGGGTTATTTACCTACATGAATAAGTGACATAGACATGATTAAGCATAACTCTTTTGAAACACTAAGGGTTATTTACCTACATGAATAAGTGACATTGACCTGATTAAGCATAACTCTTTTGAAACACTAAGGGTTATTTACCTACATGAATAAGTGACATTGACCTGATTAAGCATAACTCTTTTGAAACACTAAGGGTTATTTACCTACATGAATAAGTGACATTGACCTGATTAAGCATAACTCTTTTGAAACACTAAGGGTTATTTACCTACATGAATAAGTGACATTGACCTGATTAAGCATAACTCTTTTGAAACACTAAGGGTTATTTACCTACATGAATAAGTGACATTGACCTGATTAAGCATAACTCTTTTGAAACACTAAGGGTTATTTACCTACATGAATAAGTGACATTGACCTGATTAAGCATAACTGTTTGGAATATTTTGTTTATAATGCTCATCAACTTTGTAATTAAGGATGTACTTAGGTGAAATTAAAAAAAATCTAGATTTTAAAATTCATACTATAAGTCAGAAGAGCATTAGTTAAGGAACAAAATAAGCTAAAAATATTGATAGGTTATGGAGCTCCTTTTCGAGATATTTAATTTTTTTAAAATGGCGGAAAAAGGTTGACTCGGACTTTTACCTTATATTTGCATTGGTATTATTTGGGTCTCAAATCGGAAGAAAAGAAATCTAGAATCTACTTAAATTTTGGTAAATGACCTTTTATGAGCTATTGAAGTCTTATATGAAAAGAAATATGGGTGTTATGGGGCAAAATATTTTACCCTGTATTGTAGAAAAAAAACCAGAGTCCGAACATCTGACACAAATTCCTAAACCTGACCTAAGTACATCCGTTTTTCCAATTGTTTTTATTTATTCGAGCTTCATTGATGAGTCAAGTGCTCAATTATAAGACTGGTATTTGTTGCCTTTTTAGTTCAAACCTCAATTTACTTTTATACCTCTGTATAGTTTTATTGACAAAAATTGTGCGACCAACCCAAACAGACATAATTGGTTAATGTGACAATATACCCATTGGGATCTAGCAACCAAGATTACTTCTAAGTGGTCTTCATCTTCTTTCAAATGTTTTATTTTTATAAACAAATTTTATCTGCTTTTCCGATGTAAAAATAAAATGTAATATGACGGCTACCCAAATCTTTAATTGAAATTATGCTATGACATATTAAGGGGTCGTTAGTGAATCGGGGACAAAAAAGTTAAAGTATTGGTAACAAAAAAATCGGATAGCAATTTGAACGAAGATCTTAAGCATCCTTATTGTTCTTACTAAAATTTCGTTTGAAATTGATAACACAAGAGTTGAAATCAAGGTCGGTAGTTTTATGTAAAGTCATAATAAGATTCTACATGAAATGTTAAATCATGTTTGTTTTTTTGTTATACTGGTAATGATATATACTTGTAAATAAAATTAGAATAGAGAATGGAAACGGGAGATGCGTCAAAGAGACACAAACCTCATCAAAGAGCAGACGAATTAATTCATTAAGCGAACTACGAGTTTTATACTTTTATACTGTTACAATTCCGTTTAAAAATGAATATATTTGTATAAGAACACTTTATGAAAATCAACATTTCATTTAATTTTAAATAATCCGTATGTGATTTTTATTGTAAATTATGTTATATTTTTTTTTTATCTTTAATATTTATATTTTGATAAATATTTTGTTTCTGATTCAAATGTTTTTGAAGAATCAACCAGTTGATTAACAGAATAAATAAAATTGAGAATGGGAATGGGGAATATGTCAAAGAGACAACAACCCGACCAAAGAGCAGACAACAGCCGAAGGCCACCAATGGGTCTTCAACACAGCGAGAAATTCCCGCACCCGGAGGTGGTCCTCAGTTGGCCCTTAATAAAATTGTGTACAGTCTAGTTCAGTGAAAATGGACGTCACACTAAACTCCAAAACATATAAATGAACTAAAATTAAAAAAACATACAAGACTAACAATAGGTAACAAAAGAAACTAAGCAAAATGACAATGATACATAAATTAACAAAGGACTACTAGCAGTTACTGACATGCCAGCTCCAGACCTCAATTAAACTGATTGAAAGATTATGTCTTCATCATATGAAAATCAAGTACAATCCCTCCCGTAAGGGGTTTAGTATCATACCATCATAAAATATATGAGAAGAACATAACCCGTATCATGCCAATAACTGGTTTTAGAATAAATGTGTTTATTTCCGATGCAAAGACCCTATGAGTGAATCAATATTAATACCAAAATATGCAATCCTTAATGACTTTACAACAGTATCGTAACTATATCCTTTCCGAATAAGTCTGTTTAAAGTTTTGGTTAGCTTTTGAGGTGAATGCCGACATTTTTGTGCTTTGTAAAGAATATTACCATAAAATATTGGATGTGAAATACCCGAACGTATAAGATGTCTGCATGTTGATTTATATTTATGAATGATGTCCTTGTACCGATGAT
This sequence comes from Mytilus californianus, assembly GCF_021869535.1. Lineage (NCBI taxonomy): Eukaryota > Metazoa > Mollusca > Bivalvia > Mytilida > Mytilidae > Mytilus > Mytilus californianus. The sequence continues at coordinate 127,231,976 of NW_026262668.1, forward strand.
AAGATTTAGTAAATGTTTTGACTAGTTTGTGATATCGAAAACCCTGGTGTAATAATTTTTCAGTAATACAGAGATTTCTTTCGTTGAAATCAAATACGTTGTTACATGTACACGAGCGAATCGAACAAGTTGAGATAAATAAACACCATAAGATGGTGACAAAGGAACGTCACCATCTAAAAATGGATAATTAACAATAGGAAAACTTAATTATTATTGAAATGAAATCGACTCATTTCCCTCCATTCCACTTTTACTTGTATTCAGAAATGTTAAATCTGCTTAACTTTCCGGAGCAACTGAGATCACACACTTGGTGGGGTTCGTGTTGCATAGTCTTTGGTTTTGTTGTGTTTTGTCTTTTGACATGTGTTCGGTTTTTTTGCCAAGATATTGTCAGTTTTTTTCTCGACTACTGAGTTTGAATGTCCATTTGGTATCTTTCGCTTCTCTAGGTAACCACGAATTGAAATTTTCAACGAAGTACACATTTTCATGTGCTTGTATGCAGACTTTGGCCCTACCATGAAGTCAAATATCCACAAAAATACATTTTTTCCACAATCCCAAAAAAAATTGATATCAACGAAAATAAATAAATCCACAGTAATTGAAATAAGGCACATATATAAAAGTACTTGCAGTTACTGAAAGACAGTTCAAAGCCAATTACAAATAAGAATAAATCAATTATGCCCCAGACTAAAGTATCAATCAGTACACATCCAACAAATTTAGTGTAAAGACATCATGAACATTGCAGGACCTTGTACAATACCGAAATATAAGTAAACAGTATCGACAGGGTGTAGGATCATGAGTACTCATACCTGGCCATAAACATTTAGTTATTTTTCTAATATTATTTTTTTTAAATCAATTTTAGTACCGATAAAAACATTATTCAAAGATTTCACTACGGTGTTAGACTGATAACCTAATACATTTATTCAAAGGATCAACATGGATCGTCTCTAAATTTACGGGCTATAAACAACATCTACGTAAAAATTAGGATGTGCTATCTCTTTTTTAATCAATCAGGTACAGCCAAATTTCCAAACCAAATCTTTGTTTCTATGAAAAAATTAAGGTAAAGGTTTAATTAATTTGTGGTATAAATAATTTACCTATCATACACGAACTACGTCCATTTAAATCTAAAACGTCACTACAGGCACTTGAACAAGTAAGAAGGCGCATAAGGAACATCATCGTCCAAAAGGGTAAAATTGACATTAGGAAACGAAGAATCGTCTCTTTTATCGTAAATTCTAGTGTGTACTTTCCAGTGTGAAACTGAAATGTCCAAATCTTAACGGACAATTATTGCTGTTTTTACTAGGTTCATTTAAAGTATGTTCCCTTCGGTAAATGTCCGCACTAAACTTACAAAATTCTTGATTTTTTAAAACAATCATATCATCAAGGTAACGATAATAGTTTTAAAATTGATCAAGACTGATTTTGGCAATAAAATGTGATTCATAACACTACAGCAACAGGTCTGCTATTTATATGGCACTATTTGTGCCCATAGGCAAGAGCTTACACACGGTCAAAATATAAACTGTTTTGCTGTAACGCACAAGGATATTGTCAAAGAGAACATTTACAGCTTTAATCATCTCATCACAGTCCAGTGACGTCATGACACTCAAATATATTTAAGGCCTTTTGTCCAGCCTCAAATCTGTGTACTTTCCTCAGATTATGACACTAAAATCTGTGGCCCTTTGTTTATTCAAATCCGTGTCCTTTTTATTATTTAAACATTCAGTAATGTGAAGTAACTTGGAACAGGTACATATAGAATTCGGCATGATGAAAGTGCTTACCCCTATCGTAATCTCGTACCGTAAAAACACAATACCAAACTGTAAAAAATGGTTGGGAAGGGCTTGACATTAGATCGGCACAAAGAGCACAATTCAACTAACACAATGACTAAAGACAGAAATCTATTTTACCGTTTGGCCTTCAATACTTCTTTATTTATTTGACAATCATCAAAAAAGCGTTTAAACTAATATATATAGATATTAAGAGAAAACAAGTTTTAATATTATGAACAATTTTTTCACTATCAAACTATTTTTCTGATTTAATTTTTTTTAACTTGATAATAAGGCTAAAAAATAACAAAAATATAAATAAAAATATGTTTTTTTTCAGCACTTTTTTAATATGCGAGAAACGATAAGCCCTTATATAGAGGGTGTCAACATGGGAGTCCCTGATTCGAAAAACCCTTCGCCTACTCTCAATTCCCCCTCCCCCCCCCCCCCCCGCTTACTCCCGGACGGAAATCGATAAAAAAAACTTGTTCAGCATATACCTATTATTTACTCCCACTCTTCTCCTGGTTCCCTTTTCTTCTTCCCTTGGTTTCTGCCACCTGACTTCCGCTTCCCATCCCCTCATCCCTGTCGAACCTCTTTATGTAGATAGTTCTTCAATGGCCTTAACTTCTGTCGATTTCATTCAAAAATGGAAGTCGTATTTATGCCTTTGACAACACAAATATTTCCTCAAAGACGTTTTTATAATCCTGACGTCAACAAAGGACCTGTTGAAAGGATACAGATTTGAGAAAAGAAAGGACATATATTGGTGACGTTTATGACGCAATGTAGAATAAGACGAAGATCTGAGGAAAGGATACCGAATTGAGACTGGACATATATTTGAGGGTTGCAAGTATATTAAGCATATTTTCCTTTTTTTCATTACAGTAGAAGGATTTATATAAGTTGCAGCACATAAATCTGCATATTTTTTTTTTCAAAGAACCATTTAATTAAATAAGATATCTTCTGTTTGATAAGAATATGTGAAAATGTAGTGTACGGAGTCGAAAAGTCATCACTGTCAACCGATTGAACGGATCATCAAAAGCACAAAAGTTATCCAAACATTCATAGATTTTTTGACACTTCCAAAATTGCTAATTTCATTATTTTTATATGCTTTGTTACACAAAATTAATGACAAGTTGACAAGTTCTTAAACAGAAGTAAGAGAACTAGTTAACAACACAGAAAGATAAATCGTAAGACACTTACTAGAAGCCGAGATGAAACGAAATTTGAAGGATTGTTTGTGTAGTGTAGGTAGTCAATACATAGAAGACACCTTCAAAAGTGCAGAGGAGGCCTTAAGCAGAGATATTGTAGGGACATGATCACTTACTATTGAACTCTTAGTAGTATTTACGTCATACCATTCCTCATTGTTGGCTGTTGAATGTATAACTAAAATAAATATGAAATATAACGTTTATATTTTCTGTAGAACGCAACAAGAAGATATGCTATACAATACAGCATGACTGAATACTTTATGTCGAACTGAATTGTAATGGAACACTGGGCATTTGATTTTCAATATCAAAATTACATGATCAAATTTCACTAATAAAAACATAAGATAGCCAATGAATATGCTATTAGGCAAATATATTTGAAATTAGATAGTAACTACCTGTGCAAACTTTTCGTGTACTGCTTTAAAATCTAAGTATTCGTAATGAAACGAAGCAATATGTAAACAGAATGTCATTTTGGATTTTCTACAGCTAGAACAAATTTCATTGCAGAATTATCTCTGCAGAGGTAAGTTCTGGTGATTATAACTATATATACAAACTTACGTTTTGATGTACGGGAAACAGATCTTAGGAAAGTCTACAGATTTGAGGCCTGACAAAGTTTTGATGTTATTCACGGGGAAAGGATTTTTCCCCTTTACTTCAGGGAAGAAATGCTGTAGACAAAAAAATAATGATAATAACTTATGTATACTAGAAATATGATTACAAAAGAAACACAAAAACAGACAAATTTTGCAGTATTTTATGAAGGTAAAAGAAAATAAAACATAATAAATTCCGTACGTCCGAAGCGCTTTTCTGTGTTTACCTTCACCAGGAAGGCTCAAACTTAAAGATTTGAAAGATAAGAATGCATAAACATGCGATAAGGTCTATCACTTGCTTGAGGGAGTTGGAACCTTATTCTTAATAATTTCTTAATTTATCAACGGGGACTTGCCACACGACCGAGATGTTATATATGTATATATCCATATAAGTAGATGTCTCTTTACAATAATTGTTTCTTAGAAGTTGATAAACCATAATAAAGGATTCAAACAGTTTTCCACATTAATCAATGACAATAACACCTTTTTAAATATCGTGCGTCCGAAACGCATTAATGAGGCGTGTAACCTTCGCCAAGAACGCACAAACTAAAAAATTGCAAGCCAAGTATGTATAAATACCAGGGGGAGCTATAAGGAACCTAACATGAATAGTTAAATTCATCTATGATCAGCTTAGCCTGCGGAAGTTGGAACCGTAATTTCTTAATAATGTCTAAATTTATCAACGGAGAATTTAAGAAAAGTATGTTATAAATTATGTCAGTTGCGAACTACTGACTTCTGAGCTGATTATACCTCGGATACTAACAGTCCACCTTAACCTAAGTGTATAGACTCAGTTATTATAAATGAAAATAACACTTTTTAAATTTCGACCGTCCGAAGTGCTGAATCAAATAAATATACCTAATAAGTTGTAATTACAAGTAAATTTTATTTGTAAAACAATCCATATTAATTGTCATAAAATGCCATCTTTGAAGATATCGACATAAGCCACGGTTGCAAAGGTTTTATCATGCCACATCAGAAAAACATCATATTGTAATATCTATACGATAGGACTTTTTTCAACATTTCACACATCGTATAAACCCTCACCCAATATAATGCCTCGAGCTTATATTGGTGTTTTAGGTTGATACCTTAAAAAAACAACATATAATATTTTCATTTATCATATCTGTTTAATTAATTGCACACATGTATTCTGGCTGCTAAAAGTCAAACAGAAGTCTTACACAGATGTTATGACCCAATTTCCCCCCCCGCAATGGAAGCTTTTATATAGATATATCAATGAATGCCCCTAGTTAAACTGGAAATGCTTACCTTTCCAGAAAATATGAAGTTGTTTTGGGCGGACCGTATTGCTTAATCTTCAGTTGTTCTGAGAAGTGTTTTGTGGGCTGTTGTTTGTCGTTTTTCTTTTTTGATATTTTTCTGTCTGCCTTTATTGGACTTTTGATTGACCCTTATTGAATTTACCTTGGGATTCTGTATTTTTGTTATACATTTTTGGTATCTTCTCCATCTTCAGACAATTGATATGCGAGACGACCATCAATAGTGAACAAATAAATGTTCTGGCATTATATGGTTTTGTGAAACTTAATAAGAACATGGTTTATCATTTTTTATTAGTGAGTTTGGTGGTGGTCGTTGTTCAGGAATATGACACATTGAACTTCTACGACATATTAATCTTCAATAAAACTTATTTGGTTAATAACCAAACTTTGAAAAGAATATGTTTGAAAGCAATTCCACAAATGAAAAATAACACTTTATGAAATTCTTGCATTCGATGCACTTTTCTTCTGAATTTACCTTTATAAATGACGCGTAAACCTAAACATTTAAAAGCCTGGAATATGTAAATACGTAGAAACGTTAGCTATTTCACCTAAAGGGACCTTAAAAAAAATAGCCAGATTCATCTAAGGTCAACTTTGCCTGAGGGAGTTGGAACCTTAGTATCTTAATAATTTCTTAATTTGTGAACTGGGAATTTTAAAATGGTTTGTTATAAATCCTGTCAGTACAGAAACAATGAATGTTGAGCTAATGATACCCTCGGAGACTAACAGTCCATTAGCAGTGGTATCGCCCTAGTGATACCAACCTCTTCATTTTCTTCTATTTGGATGAAACAGAAAAAAAAAACTTAGTTGGAGAGTTATCGATATTCATTTATTATGATTTGTCCCGTTTTCAAAAATCATTTTCTAAAACTACAAATTTATTTGAAACAATACTGCATTGTAAGTAGATATCCCTTGTCACCATCTTATGGTGGTTATATATCTCAACTTATTCGATTCGCTCGTGTATGAAACAACGTATTTGATTTCAACGAAAGAAATCTCTGTATTACTGAAAAATTATTACACCAGGGTTTTCGATATCACAAACTAGTCAAAACATTTACTAAATTTTATCATCGGTACAAGGACATCATTCGTAAATATAAATCAACATGCAGACATCTTATACGTTCAGGTATTTCACATCCAATATTTTCTGGTACTATTCTTTACAAAGCACAAAAAAGTCGGCATTCACCTCAAAAGCTAACTAAACCTTTTAACAGACTTATTCGGAAAGGATATAGTTACGATACTGTTGTCAGGTAATTAAGGATTGCATATTTTGGTATTAATATTGATTCACTCATAGGGTCTTTGCATCGGAAATAAACACATTTATTCTAAGACCAGTTGTTGGCATGATACGGGTTATGTTCTTCTCATATATTTTATGATGGTATGATACTAAACCCCTAATGGGAGGGATTGTACTTGATTTTCATTTGATGAAGACATAATCTTTCAATCAGTTTAATTGAGGTCTGGAGCAGGCATGTCAGTAACTGCTAGTAGTCCTTTGTTAATTTATGTATCATTGTCATTTTGCTTAGTTTCTTTTGTTACCTATTCTGACATCGGACTCGGACTTCTTTTAAACTGAGTTTTACTGTGCGTATTGCTATGTGTTTCTTTATTCTACATTGGCTAGAGGTATAGGGGGAGGGTTGAGATCTCACAAAACATGTTGAACCCCACCGCATTTTTGCGCCTGTCCCAAGTCAGGAGCCTCTGGCCTTTGTTAGTCTTTTATGTTTTTTAATTTTAGTTCATTTATATGTTTTGGAGTTTAGTGTGACGTCCATTTTCACTGAACTAGTACACAATTTTATTTAGGGGCCAGCTGAGGACCACCTCTGGGTGCGGGATTTTCTCGCTGCGTTGAAGACCCATTGGCCTTCGGCTGTTGTCTGCTCTTTGGTCGGACTGTTGTCTCTTTGACATATTCCCCATTTCCATTCTCAATTTTATTCTACAAACAATTGTCATTTTAAATAACAATCAAGTGAGATTATGATATTAAACATGTTAATCTTACAATAGGCCTTCAATTAATTTTTTTCTTCAGGAATTTGACTTTTACGACGGAAACAATATCTGAACATTTCTGTAGTTAGTATTTCTTGTCCCTTTTCAGTGATTCAGTATGGAATCTTCTAAGACTCAAACATGTAGCCTGTGTAACAAACAAGCCACCAAATGGTGCCCAGAATGTGCAAACTTCCTGTGTAAAAATTGCGCCAGACATCACAGCTATTCCTCATCTACAATGCGTCATGAACTTGTCAATATAGAGAACTATTTAGGATTACCCAAATCAGTTCTGTCCATTAAAGACGTTTGTATTCTGCATAATAATACATATGAATTGTATTGTAAATTTCATCAAGATTTGTGTTGTGCATCATGTGTAAGCGACACCCACAAGAAATGCCTGGAATTTTGACCTATTAATGAGGTAATACAAAATGCAAAGACATCGGTCATTTTTGATAAACTGGAACAAAACCTGTCAGACACTCGTAAGGAAATACGATTACTAAGAAAGAACATATACATGAATACCATCCAAATCAGAAACCAGAAGAAACAGTGCTTATCTAAAATATCAAATATTCGAAAGATAATTAATGAGCATTTAGACAGACTTCAAGAAGATATACAAGAGAGACTTTATGGAATTGAAACTGAGGTTCAAACAAAACTAAATAAGATGTTAAGTGAAATGACAGAAAAATTGGAATTGTTTGATCAAATGCATTTAGATATAACAAATATCAAACACTATGCTAGTGATTTACAAACATTTTTAGGGGTTAAAGAAATGACAGAGAAGGCTGATCAAGAAAATAGTAATATAGAAGATATGAACAATTACGAAGTTGTCAAGTTAGATATAACTATTTCAGATGACTTATCGTCACTTGTCCACACAATTTCATCTTTTGGTGAAATATTTACAGACACAGAACAATCAACAGAAACTCTTTCAACTAGAAGCATCGATTTTCAAGCACCGATTGAAGTGCCAACGACAGTGACAAAAAAGAGTACCATACACCTGCCGCATGGTAAACATGATGTCTGTGTGCATGGTTGTGAAATTTTAGAAGATGGTTTAATTCTGTTTGCAGATTTCGACAATAAAAGACTAATAACATACTCTGAAGATGATGTGGATTATTTCGAATTCATGAACTTACCAGGTAAACCGTTTGACCTTGTTCATACTACAAACGATAATATATGTGTAACTCTTTCAGATAAAAAAACGTATGCTACTCATAAATATATCTACTAAACTAATACTTAATTCAGTAGATGTAGGCCATCGCTGCTTTGGGACTGCTGCAGACTTGCAACATTTAGCCATTCGCGCTATACATTCTATAACATCAGATCACGAGATCATATTTTATAATTTTGATGGCAAGTTAATACATCGTGTCAAAGTTCCCGGACATTCTGCCAGACAAATCTGTTACAGTGGTAATGAAGTGAAATGTACAGAGTCAGAAAAAAACATAGTTTCATGTTATACTAAAGACGGTAATCTATCATGGGCTTTCAGTGATGAGGATATCATTCGGTATCCTGCTGGAGTTGCCGAAGATCGAAACCGATTTATTTATCTAATCGGACAAGAAACAAATAATGTCATTGTTATTACGCCAAATGGGCAGTATTGTAAACAAATTTTATCGCTAAAAGATGGCTTAGACAAACCTTTAGCGGTGTGTATCAATGTTTCAAGAAATGAACTATTAGTGTGCAATTTTTCGGGAAAGGCGATTCTCTTTGCGCTAGGTTAATGTAAATTACAAACGGGATGTAATGTTAAAAGTTCGAACTGAGACAAAGTACTGTTTATATGCGTCTTGGGTGCCAGACAAACATTTCATGTCAGTTTCAATCTAAAACAACTAACAAAAAAACTAATCTGTGTTTAGATGCAATAAAAATCAAAATATTTGGAATAAAGCAGGCGTTTGTATGAATTCTGACATTTAAAGTTATAAGTGAACTCAATGTGTATTTTGTTACATTGACAGAATTTTGATTACTCGACAACACCTATTTACAGTGAAATAAATAATGTCTAGAGCAAGTATGTGCGTGGAAGATCCCTGCATTTGTCAAATGTTGAAGGACAGTATATTGTTTCTGATTAAATTATGCTATGTTTATGCGAACAAAGTATACGAATCAAAGTACTAAAATACTGAACATCGGATGACCGCAAGTTCTTGTGGATGGTCAAAAGCACTTGTCACAGAAAAAAATAACATCTCTATACCTAAAACTGAGGTTAATGTAGAGAGATTTTTTTTTCTTAGACAAGTTCGTGCGTGGATGATAAAATAAATGACAGGAAATTCAACCTCACCGTAATAACTATTATATTGTAGTGATACAAATCAGTATACACTGGTTTGTTGTTATATATTATATTAATATAACAGTTACATGTATATATAATTTTCATCCATTTGTATATCATTTTATTCTACTATACTAATAATAGTGCAGTGCAAGTTCATGGTGGACACTCTTCTGTAAAAATTCGATTTTTCTTAAAGATTGGATATGAGTAGGCATTCATATTTTCCCGCAAAAACAATCTTCCATGCAGAATTACCGGTCCTTGCCGGGATTGTCGCAAAACGTTCTTGAGATATTCTTCCGCATGCTTTAACACAATTTTTCGGTACGTGTGCATAGATATTATCAATGATTTTTTACTTATATATATATATCTAACGACAAAACATTTTCATATTATTAATTTATTTTCTAAACAAAAATATTTTTATCAGTATTCATTGAAGAGATGTTTTTATAACAAACGATAAGGAATGTTATTTTGCACTCGTTAATATCCGCGTATTTATCATGTTTATAGATCGGTTACAAACCCAAAACGAATGTTACGTAATGGAAATCTAGGCGATAGCAATACATCGGAATGCCTTTGTATTGTAGCCATGCAAAAACATTATTAAATAGTAAACTTTCGTAATATATATATATATATTTAATAAGCAGCTTACATCTTGTTTCAAACATAATTAGAATCTGGTCATTGTTACTGAATATATACTAATATACTAATATATAGCGGATAAACAGACAGATGGACTACTGGATCACTGTTCACTATTATGCGAAGACAACTGGGGTGAATAATAAAAAATGACTGCACCTTTTGAAGGAAATATAGTGTTGTAATATTAGATCGTTCTGAATTAATCACCAATTATTGGTATGACGATGTATCCATCAAATAGTATTAAAAAGCACTGAATGGTGTTGTAAAGCATGCATGTACATGTAGTACATTTATACTTAATTGTTTACTTTTCATCTATTCAAAACTGCAGAACAATGGCATCTTTAGCATTGAGATATACAGATATCATGAATATTTCAAACAAATTGTTTTTGAAACAGGAACATAAAATGAACCTTAAATTAGGTGATCCTGTAGAAAAATGACACAACTAATCTATCGAAAAGTACATAATAATGTTCTAATAATAATGTTCATTGTAAAGGAGGGAAGATACCTAGAGTAAAACAAAAATCATAAGGGAAAAAACAGCAAACACCAAGGCAAAAAAGAAAAAGCACTTTACTACACAACTAAGGATTGAGTTGTGGCTTTGTCAGTTTGTTTCGCCTTGTGAGTTTGAATTCACTTTGGTATCTTTCGCCTCTCTTTTATCAAGTTACGTCTTCTGTTAAGGTACATAACATCACCAATAGATGACAAATTGGCGTTTTCTCAACGATCATGACAAGAACAAATGGAAATGAACTCTTTTAAACCTTATTGTTGCCATCGTCATCTGGAAACATATTACGAAAAATCAATAGGACGGATTTAAAAAAAAATATATGTACACATTTATTAAATATCAACGATAATAACTGTCCTTTCCTGTATTTAGATATTTCAGGGAAACTCTACACAAAAATTTAGGACAAAAGGGACGATTTTTCGTTCCCTATTGTTAATTTTCCTTTTTTTACACCAGTGTCCCAGGTTAGGGGAGGGTTTAGCGCCCATTTACATGTCTAATCCCGCCACATTATGTGTGTGTTTGTCCAAAGTCGGGACCCTGTAATTCGGTGGTTGACGTTTTTTTCTGTATAGCATATTTGTTTTTCGTTTGTTGTTTTGTACATAAATCAGACTGTTAGTTATCTTATTTGAATTGTTTTACAATTTGTTATGTAGGGACCTTTTATAGCTTGTTATACGGTATGGGATTTTCTCATTGTTATGAGCAGTACGGCGGCGTATATAGAATTAAGAAGATGTGGTATGATTGCCAATGAGACAATTCCTTACCAGAGACCAAATGGCGTAGAAATTATAGTTCCTTATATCTGCATCAATTGATCTCTGGTGTCTCATTGGCAATCATACCACATCTTCTTATTTTATATACATAAAATTGAGAAAAAGAGTGTAACTGACGAACCAGGAACTGCTCATCTGTCTGGAGCATCTGAATTAACCCCGCTGGTTATAGGTGTCTCAAACCTTTATTCTTCAGCATAGTGTACTGCCGATTGTTTTTTGTCGTTTCAGCGTTTTTTTCTCGATTTGCCATGGTGTGTTCTGTTTTTCTTCGACTTAAAGTATTTTCCACCCTCTCCGCACGAATTCAAACTCTAAAGCGTTACTTTCCTGGCTGATGTATTTCACAGAACTTTAAGGTTAATGGTTTTTACTAACCTTCTACTCAAAAGTTTAAAATCTACGACCAATCGGACAAAATTTGTATCCCTATCATAATAAGAGATCACATAAGAATACTATGATTTATTAATAAATAAATAATTCTTGAATCGTGACAAAAAATACAGTCATTATTTTTATCCGGTTCAGTAACCGCATTTTTCACTGAAGGCGTGAAGTTCTGTTGATTTAGGTGATTTTGCTGACAATTTTCTATAGAGGTATACAACAGCTCCAGCAGACGACAAAAATGCAATAAGCAAGGCAAGCAAACCAAGAATCATAGGCCATTTATCAATGCAAACTTCACTATTGTCATCGCCATCTGAAATAAAACATTTAAACATAAGTATTTGATCTTAAGAAAATTTTAAGTAAAATGTATTAAAATGGCGTAAAGAAACATATTATTATTATAATTATTATTATGATTATTAAAAATTTCATCGCCAATATAATAGATGAAGGTAGTCACTGGTATATACAAAAGGAAGTCATTAATATTCATTGCCTATAGGTTTGTTTGCTTTATAGTTTGATCATTGGGTATACTTTCACACTAAATTATATGTTGAATCGGAACATTTTTGGTTTACAGATGACTTGGGATAAGCAGGATATGAAATGATTTTTCCTGACAGACATATTTGTATGTACAGATGTTCTGCATTAACAGACGTTTAGGATTTTGACAGACTGATCAGACTAATCTGAGAAAGGAAGTATCTTATTTTTCACACCTACAAAAAATGTGTGCCTATACTTGTTTATTTGGCAATATCATTTAAGGAGAATACTCAGTATTTACCTCATAAATATTTATTTTTAGTACAGCTTTCATCGTAATCATCACTCAGCGTAAGATAATGTTGTGACTAAATATTGATAAAGATATGCATAAAAGGAGATGGATGATGCATACGCCAAAAAAAAAAAAAAAAAAAAAAAAAACAGCAGCACTGCGACACATACAGTCTTAAGTATCATGTTATTTAAAAAAAAAATAATTACATAATATGTTTTGTACAGAAATAGAGGGTGATTATTATTATCGATCGTCCTACTGACTGAAACAATCTGCTCAAATACGCTGACCCAGCCTTGATAACTTTTAACCGGACATATCACCGACGTCGTAATGAATGAACCGATGTTATCAAGTCATCTTCCGGTTTACTGGTGAATCAAAGAAAACTCTTGTTTCTATTATGCAAAATACGCAAATAAAACCCGATAAATTGATTATCTGGTTGTCTGCATATTCATATTGTAAAATATCAGCCGCTCGGCATAATATGAAGCATTTTTAAACTTGTTCGCCGCGCTTACTCGAAAAGGGCTTCATATTGTGACTCGCAGCTTATATTTTACAATTTCAATATGCAGACAACCTGATAATCGGTACATATTCAACTTATTTGTCGGACGGTCAGATAGTATAAAGAATACTAAGTTACCATGAAATCATTCAAGCTCGGGTTTCTTATAAATAACAATTACCTTCAATAACAACATCATTAGCTATAATTCTGAGCGTTGAACCGACGTTGATGTCATCGAATGGTGATTGGTCGTCTGCTCCTCTCTTCTGACGGAGGCTTCCGGAAACAATGACATCCATTACATCTCTTCTTTTTCTTCCCCATCCATTAGAACCACTAGAACATGTGGTCTAAATTCAAATATTATCCATTACAATAAATCAGTCAGAAAAAACCCGTTTTCGAAATACAACATTTATTAAGAAGTTGCAAAAATAAAATATTCAGTTTTATCAGTTAAAATTTACTTATCCATAGCTCTATTTAAAGACAAAATAAGAATTTCTAGGAATGCTGTCTGTCCTATGTGTAAATTTTGATGTTGAATGACCATAAAAACGCATCATTAGATCTGTTTAAGAAGGACATTTCCCTATTTAATTGCAAACAAATCTTTCATGGTTTTTATATCTACAAATACTTGAATTCGTGAGCGATACACATGGAGTGTTTGCGATATGTGTTGCTTAATTTTCGGTTCTATTGTATAAATCAAACATTTATAGGTATCAGCAAGTCAATATGGCGGCTAACTCCTTAATTACGACATGCCGAGTCAACGAAAATAAAATATTAAGAAAAATTGCAAATAATTGGGTTGAGAATCATAACGAGTAAACGATTATGTATGTGTAAACTGGGACTCTGACTCACCAACTTTGCATAAAATTCCTCCTTTGGACTTTTATTCAGTTTTTGAGTTAAAGTCATATGAACTTAAAATTTAAAAAAAATAATTGAATATGTTTTATATACTTGAAAGGGTAAGTTTTACTATAAAACAAGTGTATGTGAACTAAATGTAAAAGAAAATCCTGTATATTATCAAAATCTTCTTAAATGTACTGCTATTGAACTATTGACTTTCCGTACACTAATTCGCCGATTTCCCGTATGCAGTGACCTTAACTACAAGACCTTTCTTAGAACTTCGGTCACCGCACAGCGCAATTTCGAGGGGGAAAATCCTGATGAAAGAATGTAAATAAACTTGCAGTGGAAGGTAAATAGTAATAACTGATTCTTAAAGAACAAATTTAAAACAACAAATCATTTAACAACTGTTAAAAAAAATATTATGGCTCTTTTTAAATTCACTTCTTTGCCACGTGCTCCACATGCTCTGTGTTGATTGTTTATCTATGTGACGATCATGTAAACTTCGGCAACAAACTCGAAAGTTAATTAATTTGCGATCAACAATCACTGACTGAAATATTATTTGTCGATAAAACGTTATAGATTCGTAATCAATATAAAAAAAATAGTTTTGTATATATGCATGCATTGGTTCAATAATTCCGATAACATTAAAATTATAAGAAACTCGTTTCATATGACTTTAATCTTTATTGTTAGAGATACAATTTTCTTTGTTTTAAAGGCTTAAAATGTCTTGAAATTTGTCTAGCTTAAATATTTCAAAATATTTGAATTTGTTGTTCTTTAAGATATAAGAGTAGAAATTAGCTTATGTCAATTATGCTGTTTTAGAATTAGGTTTAACACTGTCTTTTTAGAGTTCAAATGTCCTTAGAAACAAAGATTCCAAAAAATATGAAATGATTGAAATACCAACACCACACAACGAGCCAACAATATTTATCTAATTGTTAACAATGTAAATGCGCTGAAAAGAACGGAGAAATATCTTATCTCATGTGGCGTTGTAGAAGAATCTGTATTTTTAAAAAACGTTTTAAAGAGTCTTATTAGCGGAAAATATGAAACATAAATTATGTAATTTGACGGACATGGTATTCCCTGGCGACGCATCAGCTCTCGGTCCTTTTGAATTGATGCGACTCCTTAAGTTTTTGTTTGTAACCTTAAATTATATCTTCTTTGTGGATTTAGGATATTTGAACATCGGTAAACTACTGTTGCCTCTAATTCCCTCCTATGTCGTTATAACGTAAAATAAACCAATCCCTACCCAAACCTGCCCAAAAAAAAAATATAAGAAAATTATAAAACTCATCATTAAATTATTTCAGTAAAAAGTGACAACCTTATTGTACATGAACATTTTACTTACAACAGAACAGCTTCCTAAACAAACTTGTAAGCTACAGGTAAACGTCATGGGAACAGATCCACCATTGAGGTCAGTTGTGCGGAAAGCACCAAAGGTAGCCGACAAGTATCCTTGTGCTGGTTTGGAGAATTCTGGGAAAAGTTCTGTATCTGTTGCACATCTGGGAAAATATATACATTGAATCACATATCACACTAGTATTTCATTCCGGTTCATTTTCTTCAATCAGATGTCATGGTACGCAAAGGCATAGACAATCATTTCCAAAATGGTTTCAAAAACCGGTACTACTTATCCCATTCTTATTTTACTTTAATCTACTGTAATTCAATGTTATCATCTGTCTTTCTATCTTAATACAAAAAACCTTATTTGTATATTTATGCAGCTCTAAACGGAGTTAAACATTTTATAAAGTGCAAGCGTCCGAAGCGCTTTTCTAGAATACTTTCATCGGGAAAGCTCAAACCAAATCATTTGAAAGCCAGAAATGCGGAAATACGCTGCAACGGTAGGAGCTGCATGACCAAAAGGATTCTAAAAAATAAAATACAAAAGGTATCCATAATTAATATCTTACGTATTTTCTGTAATTGGGATGGTTGATGCTGTGCAGTATTTCGCTTTGATATCAAAATCCTCTAAAATAAAAACATTCAAACGTAAATAGACAGTTATAAATATGACCAGAGACAATAATGGCGATTGCGAACTACGTTTTAAAGAGTTTTTAAAACTTTTTATAACCGAAGATATTGTTAATACATTGCTGAAAATTTTTTTTAGTATAATACTTCAGATATGGATTTTTCTTTGTTACAAAATTTTACTTGTAAAAAATTGAAGGAACCAGAATTTTTTTAATTAAACCTCCTTTGTGTTGGAGAGTTGTGTACACAACTGAAACACATTACTACTAATAAATCTGCAGGTTTAGATGGAATTGGTCCCATTTTTAAAAGCTTATTGCAGAGATAATATCGCCATCACTAACTTGTCTAATAAACAAAAGTAAAACATCTAATCGTTTTCTGGAAAAATTAAAACATGCTAGGAGGCAAACAGAATGATGTTCTCTCCAATTAACGTCCAATTTCTATTTTAAATACCATATCTAAGATTTTTAAAAGACATGTAAAAACTATATACACAGATATGTGAATCCTTGAATAATAAAATAAATATTACATATAGTTCAGTCAGGTTTCAGACGAGGTCATTCATGTCAAACCGCTCTGACTAAAATAATTGACAAATGGTTAAACTATTTAGATAATGCAGAAATAGTTGGTACTGTGTTTTTTTTTGGATTTCAGTAAGGTTTTTGATCCTATTAACCACGCAGTACTTATAGAAAAGCTAAAATTTTATCATATTGGAGAACATATGATAAATTGGATAAAACCATTTTTGTCTGAAAGACAACAACGTCAAGAAGTTAAATACGCAAATATTAAATTTGATAAAACGTTTGTAAAATATGGAGCGCCTAAAGGTTCTATTTTATGTCCTCTATTATTATTAATTTATATCACTTCATGTGAAACACTCCAACATGGATTTATATGCTGATAATTTAACATTGCATTTTCATGATAAGAAAATTGAAAAAATTAACAGCATATTGCAAAAATTTAAATGCTGTACATTCTTGGTGTTACAATAACAGTGTGAAAATTAATGCACAAAAAACAAAAAGTATGAATTTAAGTTCAAAACAAAAACTTACACAACTATCAGAATTAAGTATTACCATAAACGAAACATGTATTAACTGTGTATTCTTTCATTACTTATAATTGACATTTATGAAAATTTAAGCTGGGAAGAACATGTTAATCGTATATGTAAGATTATCTCATCTAAAATATCACTCTTGTATAAACTTATAGAATATTTGCATATACACATAAGAGAACTATTTTATAATGCATATATTCTACCATATATAGACTATTGTAGTTCAGTTTGGGGAAATGTATTACAAAAAGAGTAAGATAAAATCATAAAACTTCAGAAAAGAGTAGCAAAAATTATACTTGAATGTATCAAATTTTATGTTTTCTTCTTTAAAATGGCTATCCTTTATACAAAAAAAGTAAAATGCCAACGATCAATTCTTATGTGTAAATATATGAATAACACATAGCAGAAAGGGTGATAGAGCAGATTGTTACCCCGAGAAAACATTGTCAACTGAGGCGAAGCCAAGGTTGACAACGTCTTTTCGAGGGGTAGCAATCTGCTCTATCACCCTCTCAGATATGTGTTATTTAATCTATTATACTGAATGTTCTGTTATTACTGTCTATTAAATTTCAAATTCAAAGTAATAAACTATGTCGTCTTGTACATAACAATCATCCGTATTTATTAAAGCGCACACTTGAGCAAGCGTCTCCGTGAAGGATAATAGAGTATTTGCCATGGGATAGAGTAAATTGTCTCCCTCGTATTAACCAATCAAAATCTGGCATTTTGACATGAAGTATAATAAATTGTAAATGAATTAACACCTGATTACTTATCAATGGTAATTAATAATAATGTTAAATACTACAACTTACGATCTGTCTCTAATAACGATCTATTTGATCTAAGACCAAATGCTAATTTTTATAAAAAAAAAATCTTTTCATTATTATAAGGTACTATGGAATAATTTACCATTTACAATAAAAAATTGTCGCAATGTGGAATTATTCAAGAAACATTGTCACAATCATTTTCTTGAAAATTCTATGCAAGTATTTTAATGTATAAATGTAAACTGTATACATGTATTTTGTTTTAGGGCCTCAATGAAAATATGACTAGTTCTTATTGAGTTACCCTCTTTAAATAAAGAATTTATTATTATTATATTATTATTATTGAGCCATTTCTTAAGACACTCAACATTTTTCTTTGATACATTGGAATCAGGTGACTTTTTAAGTCTTGTTTAATGAAAGTTTACCATTCACACCTCTTATTTTTAGATAATATAAAAAAGAAGATGTGGTATGATTGCCAATGAGACAACTCTCCACAAGAGACCAAATGACACAGAAATTAATAACTATAGGTCACCGTACGGCCTTCAACAATGAACAAAGCCCATACCGCATATACAGTCTTACAACTAAGCCCAAGAATTTGCATCAAAATGATGTTGAATAAAAAGTGAACTTATCTCCTGCACCACTTAGAAAATACCATATTTTCAAATTAAACTGTCACATCAATTATATTATGTTAGTTCACAGATACCACATGGTTTCTTTCTCAATCTATAGGTGACAATTGTTACAAGAAGGGATAAAAATGAAATACAAAATACCAATCAAGAAATATATCTTTTTTTTCATTATATGTGATTTTAATTTTTTTTTCCAAATTTGATTTTTTCAATAACTTGCAAGATTAGAATATTTTTAAAAACCATATTTAAAAATAATTAGGTTTTCAAATAAATCTTGAAAGTCAGGATAAACAACATCAAAGAATATTTCCAAAATAAGAATTAAACGCAAAAAAAAGGGGGTCAACCCCCCATGTGCCTGTGCATTTTCCTAAAACTTTTAAAGTTTAACAATTTTGTGTTTTAAACATCTGTTTGTTAAGTAATATTATCAGACGCCTTATCAGTATGAAATGACAGATTTATAGCCCTTCTTAACCATTTTATGATTGAGAGAAGATAGGAAATTTTAACTTTCTTGTGCATGGATGCAGGACTGTATAGCTGTAAAAGACCCCGTAATGACAAATGTAAAATAATTCAAACGAGAAAACCAACGGACAAATTTATGTACAAAATAATGAACGAAAAACAAATATGTAACACATCAACAAACGACAACCACTGAATTACAGGCTCCTGACAGTAAAAAATCTGCTGACTTGTATGTACGATATATTCGAGACTGATGAAAATTATTATCAAAACTTTTAACTTACGAAGATAATCAGCATCAAGTTCCATGGTTAAGGTCAGCATATCAGTCAGTTTTACGTTACCACCGGTAACATCAACTCCGTCGCTATATAACTTCATAAAAGCGGTTGGTTTTACTGTTAAATTTTGCCCGGCATCGTCATCTTTGTCTCTTAGAAAATAAACAAAAACATTGATATGTTATATAAACGCACACATGCTCCAGTGATCGAACATTTTAAAGCAAACAATTGCTGCTTAATAAATGTTAATTGCTTTGAATGATTTGTATCTTACAATGCAAGTGTGTTTATAATTTACAACTTCACTATATTACTCTAATTGTGTGTAAGCCCAAGACGGGATTACAAGAATATTTTCATTGTTTTAAATCAAATATATCATATTTACTACGCAATTGCATTAAAATCAGGGACATGTAATTATACAATACAAATCTACTTACTTCTTGAAAATATAAATTAAAAGGAGACTTTAAGATCAAAAGTTTTGAAAGCAATAAAAGTTAATACCTATCATAGGTGTAATACCACCATTGATTTTCCCCTATTTAAGTCTTTGTTAAATTTGCACTTTTCAAAAAATTGTGCAGAATTTATCTTTGTTTCAAATAAAGAAATACTTGGCATGAGTATCCTGTCCAGTACCATAGAAAAAATTTCACATAACATTTCATTGCATATAAGAAAATAACCATCACTGGAAGTTAACCAATCAAATTTTCCCCCTTTTTTAACCTGTGTACAAGCTTTAGTAACCATGTAACCTCAAGTTTCCAAAATATTCAATAGAAACCCCAAATAAAAAAAATAATGGTGCTTTGAAATACCCAAGATATATGTTTATGACCCAGAAATGTTTTACTGCAATGAAATGTAGGATCAATTACCTACAACTGTCAAATTCAAGGGAATATTTTTTTTCGACCTATTTTCGTTTTAATTATCAATTTGAATTGTTTATTGGTAGACTTAAAAACCTGAATATCTCTAGCCTAAGTTACAATTAACTGTTGGGGTAAAAAATGCAACTGCAGTTCATGTAGTTTCCATCCAGTGCTGTCTCATTGCTGAAATTTCTTTCTTTCTTTTTATTATGGCCATTTGCTCTGTTTTTTTATGCATTTATTATATATACCTGCTATCAAATGGCAGTGCTTAATAATTTATCTATTTATTGATTTTATGCTTTTTAGTTTGTTAGTTTTTTTATGATATTCAAGTGATTTGCTGGTTCCCCCATTCAATGCACACAGAGGTGCTTGCCGCATGAGCATTGACTCTGGAGGCTCAGAAATCAAAATTAATTTGCTTTCATTATATTTGCATGCTTTTTCATTTTTATTTATTAGTATTTGCATGATGCTGCATGATTTTTGTATGTGATAGTCGGTTAAAGAGCTCACCAGAGTTCATGTTTTGTCTGTTATTATGTATATATATGCCGACTCTAAAAAAAATTTACTTACTTACTTTCTTACTTACAAAAACAGTAATTCAGTATACTTAATGCACAAACAGAGACGGTATATATGTCTCTAGCCACAAACAGAGACGGTATATATGTCTCTAGCCACAAACAAAGACGGTATATATGTCTCTTGCCACAAACAGAGACGGTATATATAACAGAGACGGTATATATGTCTCTAGCCACAAACAGAGACGGTATATATGTCTCTTGAAACAAACAGAGACGGTATATATGTCTCTAGCCACAAACAGAGACGGTATATATGTCTCTAGCCACAAACAGAGACGGTATATAAGTCTCTAGCCACAAAAACAGAGACGGTATATATAACAGAGACGGTATATATGTCTCTAGTGCCAAGAGGAAAGATATAAATAGTCATGACTTACAAGTTGTTAACATCCCCACTTAATGAGATGTCGGTCAGGTCGGCCAAACACATTACTGGTATTTGTTTATCGTCTCCTGTTTGATATAGTTGTTTCTTCTGGACAATTACTTTAAATGATGATTCCTGCGGAATGTTAGATGAATTAAGTAAACACAAACTTTAAAATACAGGTTTTTAACAAGAAACGTGTATTTTTTCTATGTGCAATTTATGTCTGACTGTTTTTGAAAGGATTCCACAATATGTAGTTATATATGAGAAAGGTTAACATGCAGACTTGTTAAAACACGACAATGGCAATATAAAAAGAGAAGTTATTAGTTGATTTAAACTTTATCCAATTCAGGGTTTTGAACATAATTGATTTTACCCCAATATTCCTAATTTATTAATTTAGCTTTAAAGATGTCCTGAGATGAAATAACACTGGATAAAGATAAAAAAAAGTAACTTTTGGTCTCTGGTGGAGAGTTGTTTCATTGGCAATCATACCACAACTTCTTATTTTTATTAATCTACACTCCTGAATTTACCAAAGCGTAAAGTAACATTGTTTCTGTTAGAAAGAAATGTTATTAAAATAGTTTCTCGTGAAGACTACCGGTATAAAATAAGATACTATATATTTTTTTTTATCTTTTTGAATTATACAAATACATTTATTTTTGTCTTTTTCTTGTTATAGATATTCTATGAATCTTTATATACAAAGGAGTTATATGAAATTTACAGCGCACATGTCCATGTATTATTACTTACCCATGCAATGCCACAAGCACCAAAGTTAAATTCGTGGATGTTCGAACCGGTCGCCGTCAACTGTTTACAAGCGGCCCCTTGACCTTGAATATAGATGATTCCATCTTGAGCGGCATCGTTCAAAGTCAGCTTCAAACTGCTCTTTGTACAACTATCAACGGTCACTGGAAACGACCGAAATAAATAATATGTTACTAAATAAGCCATAGAATAGAAAACAACTTTGAATTATCCAAACAGAGTCTATATATTTGTTACATATTCCAGAATTTTTTTTATTAAAGCAAAGTCATGTAAATACCTTGTCATGGTCCCAAAACAGGAATCGAAAGACAGTGCAACTTTTGATATAATATGTTAATATTTTAAGTTATACATGAAAAAATTGCAAACCCTTATTCAAATGTATTGGTTATAATTTGTATTCTTTTTTGTTTATAATCTCTTCATTTTTTTAAAAATAATTTTTGGATATTCGAATATTTTAGCCTTGAGCATCACTGAAGAGACATTTATTGTCGAAAGGCGCTTTTGGTGCAGTAAAATTGGTACCGTAAATGTTATTTGTGGTTTAACACTTACGACTAGGATTAAATTGAGCCAGTGCCAAATATGATGCTTACAATATACCTACGACTAGGATTAAATTGAGCCAGTGCCCAATATGATGCTTAAAACATACTTACGATTATGATTAAATTGAGCCAGTGCCCAATATATATGATGCTTACAATATACTTCCGACTAGGATTAAATTGAGCCAGTGCCTAATATGATGCTTACAATATACCTACGACTAGGATTAAATTGAGCCATTACCCAATATGATGCTTACAATATACTTACTAGTAGGATTAAATTGAGCCAGTGCCCAATATGATGCTTACAATATACTTACTAGTAGGATTAAATTGAGCCAGTGCCCAATATGATGCTTACAATATACCTACGACTAGGATTAAATTGAGCCATTACCCAATATGATGCTTACAATATACTTACTAGTAGGATTAAATTGAGCCAGTGCCCAATATGATGCTTACAATATACTTACGACTAGGATTAAATTGAGCCGTTGTCCAATATGACGATAACAGTATTCTTACGAGTAGGATTAGATTGAGCCAGTGCCCAATATGATGCTCACATTATACTTACGAGTAGGATTAGATTGAGCCAATGCCAAATATGATGCTTACAATATACTTACGACTACGATTAAATTGAGCCAGTGCCCAATAGAATGCTCACAATATACTTTCGAGTAGGATTAAATTTAGCTAATGCCCAATATGATGCGTACAATATACCTACGAGCAGATTAAATTGAGCTAGTGGCCAATATGACGCTTACAATATACTTACGACTAGGAAAAAATTGAGCCGATGCTCAATATGATGCTTACAATATACTTACAACTAGGATTGAATTGAGCCAATGACCCAGACGATGCTAACAACAAGACAACAAGAATTATGTAAATTTCCATTCTTCTGTAATTAAACAATTTGTATTGTAAAGAAAATGCTAACAAAATTTTGTATCAAGACGGAAAAAAAAGATGATCGCATATTTTGTTTATGAATACAGACAGTCTTTTATTCTTACTTTTTATGAATATTCAAACGTAATCAATATAAAGAAAATGTTTGGGTTTTTTAATGATAAATAGGAATTAGATAGTACAATTTCTGTAAATGTGAACAATTTCTCCATTTTTGATACATGAAAATATAAACCAAAAAATACGAATAAATTAAAAAAGGTAAAGGTTTAACAAATTTGGACAATGACAATACATAAACACGGAAAATGTCTACTTAAAAACATGTATCTATGCCTTCAAAGAGCAGAAGAACAATCCTTACCTTTGTCTAACTGAGGGTACAGCCTGCAAACTGAAACATTAACACGACATTTATATACATCATTTGTTTAATAATGATATTATTTGATTAAAAAATGTAATTTATGATAAACCTGAATTATTGATTTTCATATATAATTCTTTAGATAAATACCTATGATCATGGTTTTCAAAAGGTATCCAAATGTTGATATATAAACTAATTTACATGTAATTTGATAAAGTTAAATAAGTTATGCATATGTAACAGATTTTGTTACTATCTTTAGCATTGTTATATTTGCCCCACTTCTACCAAATAACGAACCGATGCCTTGTTTATTAGCAAGACGATCAAAACCCTATGATAAGTTTCTATATATATGAGTAATATTATTAATTATTCTCCCACTTCTTCCAAATAACGAACGATCAGATGCCTTTGTTTTTAGCAAGACAATTAAAACTTAGGATAAGTTCTTATATGACTTCCATTTTCAAGGAATAAAACTGAGACAGAAGATACCATTAAAGGGAGATTCAAAACTCGTAAATCTAAAATCTAAAAATCATAATAACATAGAATAATGTTACAGAACAATGGATTTTTTATGGTAAAGTTGAAGCCTCATCTTCATAAGTTTTACGGTCGACATAATGACTTGGTTGACCGTTATGTAACTGAATTTCACTGGTCGAAGTCGTAATCCCATATCATTTTTTTTTCGATTATCGTTTTTGGGTTAATTTCTACCCAATAAACAACACAATGGGTGTTACAATTGATACAGGTAGTGTTTACTCTTTCATAAACACCTGATTTCAGCCCGAAATCAAGTGGGCTCGTGTTGCTCAACATGTTTATGTATATTTTCGTGTGGTGTTTTTTTGGACTATTGCTTGGCTTTCGTCTTCACCTATCTTGCAATTGTATTATCTGTCCTTCGTCTAAAGATTTACTTCATCTTGCAATACTATTAAAACATTTGACTTTTCTACACTTTACACAAGTATTCCCCATTCCAAACTTAAAGACAAATTGAAAGAGAAGGCCCTGCTTTGTTTCATAAAAAAAGAATGGCTAACGTAGATACAAGGCGTAAGTCGTCACGAGCAGCAAAAATAGTTAATTTTAAACTCAAAATATATATGATCACATTATCTCCGCTCCTTTTACGTAGAACTTATATAAATACATTGCCTATATATAACAAAGCAGATAAGCAGCTTAAAAATCATACATCCGGAGAGGTAAAGATCTCGTCAAATACAATATCCTTAATTAACATGGATCTGACCCTATATATTGACTTGTAGATTTTTGAAAGGATGCTTATAAACAGATATATGCAGACAAATTTGCATTTTTGTAGTTCAGAATATATATATATTTGGGCACAACAAACAAACTTCTAAATTTCAATCGGAGCAAGTTTTGGTCATAATTCTTCTATAGTTTCCAATGAAGCCTAGTACGACCGCATTAAAAACAGAAGATAGTTTCAAGTTTGAAAAATATATAAAATCATTGTTGCTGAAATCGATTAAAACCATATGAGAATTGAATATTGATTATGAACAAAAAGAGACATCTAGTATACTTCAAAGAGAACAACAAACATCCGTACATAAATAAAAAAAATCACACTCCATCTCCCATCCAAAAGAAGAGACAAAAAAAAGAAACTAAAACTAAAGCCCAACAAAATATGACATCTAAAGGTCATCACACGACCTTCCACAAGAAATAAATGTTTTATAATACCGCTAATATAAAGCTCTACGTCGCTCCTATAGATAAACGAAAAGATTAAGGGGACTATTTAAGACCAGCCGTAAAATTCCATGAAGACGAAAAAAATATTGAGATATTATTAAAAACTATCAATGATGGTGTCCGACATTTGGGCAGGTATATGAACATTGGGTATGGTGAAACCTTGTGATAGAGTGCGAAATTTGGGCAGGTATATGAATATTGGGTATGGTTAAACCTTTTAAGAGTACTGAACCCTTTCTGTTTTTTTTTTTAAATTTCCAATCAATGGAATGCAATAGTTGTTTAAAGAAAGAAGAAACAAAGGAGACAAAAATCTGAAATATTCATATTAAAGTAACCTGTCTGATGTTACAATCTTAAAAACATAGAGATAAAATGAGAAAAACGTTTTCTTTACTGTAATAAAAAAAAAGAGACGGAAGCTACTAATGGAACTATAAAAATTCGAACATATATATAAATCACTGAAAGACAAATAACCAGTCTTCCAAACTTTTCATAGAAAAACTAGATTGAACAGCACGAACATCAGCAAAACAAAGGGTTGATCGCAGCTGCTTATGAAGGGTTGTAAGATACTACTTCACATTTGGAATCCGTCGTGTTGCTCATGATAATCACATATTATGTGATGCGTCTAATTCTGTGATGTCACAATTGAGGGAAAGAAGGGGGGGGGGGGTGTTGTGGCTACACCAATTGGAATATATCCGTGGTTATTTGTGACAAAGATTTTCCATATATTTTATGGTCAACCAATTAACGATGGCAACTGTAAAACTTTCGAAGAGATGACTTGAGTTTTACCAATATGAACCTTTGTTTCAATAGCTTCCTTGTAAGCGGCAACCATCTGTCAATGAAATCATGATTGGAAACTAAAGCTCTAAACTCTACTTATGGATATATATACTCTACATGCAGACGCAACTGGAATGTTGCTACATTGTACAATGTACATATAAATGAAAAGTTTACCATTTTTGAAATCAGCTCTTGTGTCGTAAAGTTGTGTTTTCAGCCTACCCCCATTGTCAAGATATAAAGCAAACTGGCATGTATCTGTGGAATCCTTTATTTCAAGTTTTATTGGATATATGCGTTCAACATAGTCATCAAACTTTGAATTATTGAATGAGTGTCATCATCTACATAACGGCATGCGTATCTAAAGGATAATCTAGCTTCTTTTTATTTTAATTTGTTTAATGATCGATGTAATTGTCCGTAGACTTTAAATGGATTTCAATAGTAACAGTTTATATATACGTTATCTTTTACCAGATTAAAAGGTTTTCTAAATAAGTATTTTAAATATAAAACATTATCAGGAAGGAGGTGATTAGCAGCACAATTACAAAAAACAAAAGTGAATTATATGATTTATATTTCCGTTATAAAGTTAAAAAGATAAGAAACGGATATGTAGTTTTTGTTTTAAGTCAAAAAGAAATATTTCATTTCAAACGTTTTTATTTGTTTTAGAGTGGTAAGTACATTTCGTTTTTTTTATAATTTAAATCAATTATAATTAAAGATTATTTACCATGTACCATGTATTTTTTCCAGATTAATTGATTGGTTGATTGTTGCTTGTTTAAAACGTTCAATCGCACAAATTTCATGCACATTCAGGACAAAAACAATTCAATCGTTTATGCAATAGGTAAGAATTGAGCGCCGTAACTGGCGATAATTAATTTGAAGCAAAGCTCGGTAAGAAAAAAAACCGTAAGAATTAACGTGTTCATAATGGTATGTCCAAAGCTAAGCCAGTTTCTAAAATATACTTTTGAAACATCCGAGGTGTCATTAGCAAAATACATGAATTTTAAATAATCATCTTTCTACGGATAATGTAAGTATATTTGGCATGGTTGAAACCTTCTTAAAAACTAATGATAGACCTGCTAAGCTTGATGATACGTATTCATGGATCGGAAAATGCAGGAACTCAGGTAAAGATAAAGGGGATATAGGTATGTGCTTAAAATTAGACATTCCTGTTCTAGATGATTATGTTCTGAATAGTAAAGACGATAAACATGAGCGTTTGTGGGTTCTGTCTAGAACAGGCAATACCAAAACTGCTATAGGAATTGCATATTTTCCAAATAATGGTATTGATCGGGAAACAACCGATATACTCATGTATGAATTAGTTGAAAACTGCTCAAAGCTAGCAGCCTCCGGTTATGAAATTTTACTGATGGGTGACTTTAACGGAAAACGTATCGAGAAGGGTCAAATCAGTAATAGTTATACACTGAGGGATAGGTGTGTCTGGATAAGAAATCCCGACGGCCGGAGGCCGGAGGGGTTTCTTATCCAGACACGCCGTATCCCAAAGTGTATAACTAACTTACACCCGATACTAAACCCTATATTTGTTTCCATTGAATATTAAATGAAAAAGAACGGATATCATTTTTATTGACAATTTCAAACCACGATTAAGAAGAAAAATATTTTTTTTATATAAAACCTTCCTTTGACGATCTTCATTCAAACTTTGACAAGCGAGTAGATTTTACAAATGTCAAAGTTGCCGTTTTGCATATTCCCGTTAAATCCATGTGCTAATATGGATCAGCAGGACAAGGTTGGCCGTATCGTGCATTCTTATTACAAAAAAAATCATACTCCTTTTATGCAGTTGTCAATATGGACGGGGATAAGACGGGCGACATTTTGAGTCGGGCGTTGGATTTGGCAGACGAGACTGAAGATAACGCAATGTTTATAACCTAAAGTTCTTACATGTATCAGTTTGATTAAGGTAATTTTACATGTTACAGTTTTATCAAAAAAGCCCCCCCCCGCCCTTCTTCTCAACATTGAACAAACATACATATTCGAACATACTGAGGGATAGGTGTCTGGATTAGAAACCCGTCGACCGGACACGCTTAACATACAAAAAAAAAGATTGCATATGTAGGAACCCCCCTTTTTAGGGTCATCCAAGGGGGGGGGGGGGGGGGTTCAGGGGTTGGAATCTCCATATTTTTACGATCAATGTTTTAGAATGTGGACATATGGCTGGAACCTCCCTTTTATCCTGGGTTGGCACCCCCATTTAAAAATTGGCTGGATCCGCCTCTGGGTGCCATCATTAAGACTTAGTCCAAATGAAAACTATATGTTTTTAATGTATAATTCAAATAAAAGTTTTTTACATGCATGTTCTTTAAGAAATTGCCATATGGGATTAAAGTTTTAGCTTCAAGCCAAGCAAATGAGTATTTAAATGTTGTTTTTAATTCAAAATGGAAGCTAAATATTTGTTTCGCTATTGGAATTTCCTGAAATATGTCTTGAAACAACTTGTAGTGAACACTATAAGTAATCTCTTAAGTTCATGCTATTAAAAAAAAAACATTTTCTATTGTTATGAATAACAATGGACTGTGTTTCCGGGATGTAGAAGCAGGGGTTTCCAGAAACCCCGCTCGTCACACCCTGTGATCAAAATCCATTGTTATTCGTAACAATAGATCTATTCAATTTACACTTGTTTCAGAAGTAGAAACTATGAAGTATAACAATAGAACTGGGGTGTAACTAATTTTAATATCATGTGTGAATTTGCATCTTATAATGGAAAAAGGCTTCGTCAGTTTTTAAATGCAAGTGAGCTATATGTTGTTAATTGCCTCGTGGTTTGCCAAGGATTTTATACGCGTATTCTAAGAAATTCGTTTATTCGCTCCCGTCAAAAGTACAGAAAAAGAGCAGATTTTGGGATATTCATCTAGTATTAAACATCAATTGTTACCGTTTTGTATTGCCAAATGTTTCAAGTACTTGGTGACATGAAGCGAACGACGACAGCCATACAGCACATCCATGTGTAAGAGATTGTCGGATAACCGAATATCAGAGAACATCTTAAAAAGATATGTGACTAAAAGATCCGTGCGCACTTAGTAGCTTAGTCATAAAATTTAGTTCACACACACAACTATCTTTTTTAAGTAATGATTGATATGATGACCAAAGTCAAGTTATTCTTTTGTTTTATTTCATATAATATTTAAATTGTTCGTATATAAATGAGGAAATTATACAGAACTAAGGTTTCCACGTCCTAAGGCATAGTTGACCTTATATGGATTTGGCTATTTTTAAAATCTTGGTCATATAGCTCTTCAACTGTTTCGATTCTTTAATATGTCCTTGGCTCTAAAATATTCAGTTTTAAGCGTTCCTGATGAATGTAAATCTAGAAAAACGCTTCCGACGCTTGAAATTTTATGTTATATATGTAATTGTTTATCGATCGATTTATTATTCTGAAAATATGCAATTCAGATAGCTGTTTTGGTTTTAACTAATCTAGTTAAAGTCCACAAACACTCATACTTATCGTTTTTCAGATTTACCTCATATCCTGAATTTTCCGATCCATGTATAAAGCTCTAAATGGCCTAAAGTCAAATCAAGTGGTATAAAAATCCGTGGGCCATAACGTTGAAATTAAACAACCCCAGTTTTTTGCATCTTTAAAATAGCATTTTTTTCAAAATTATAATACTTCTTTAATTCAACCTTTATCTTTTGAAAGTTTTTATATAAGGTAAAGTTAACATATGGGATGGGATCGATTAAACGATTTTCTTGATAGACGATCGGATCCTGCACTGAGTAACATACAGATATAGATATGAAAGACAAGAGTCAAATTTATAATAAACATTGAAATACAACACGCTCTTCGTCCTTGAATGCCCGCATTCTTTAATTTGCCGACAAACAATAGTCATTAGAAAAACAATAAGGTTTTTTTTTCGCGTAATGGAAAAACCTTTATTTGTGCCGGTAAGCTTAGTCTTTTTGTTAAAATTCAAGGTAATATTTCTAT
This sequence comes from Mytilus californianus, assembly GCF_021869535.1. Taxonomy (NCBI): domain Eukaryota; kingdom Metazoa; phylum Mollusca; class Bivalvia; order Mytilida; family Mytilidae; genus Mytilus; species Mytilus californianus. Next base: position 127,262,390 of record NW_026262668.1, read on the forward strand.
CTAATGATTTAAATTTGTGTATTTTGCAGAGATTGAAAATAAAACTTGTATCTATTTAAGGAATGACTGTAATATTTTTTCTGTCTATGAAGAAATAACATCAAAAATGTGGTGCACATTGAATAACCCGCGTAGCGGGTTATTTTAAAGTGTGCACCACATTTTTTATGCTATTTCGAATAGACAGAAAACATATTACAGTCATTTCTTATAATTTAATTCTAAATTCCATTTTAAACCTGAGTAAACCATGAAAACGTTGATGACGTCACGGTCACATGACAAAATTATGTCTATGAGCTGATAAACAATACAACGTCAGCCAATCAGAAGACGCGTTACATCCAAAATTAAATTATTGTTAACTACTCATTGAAAGCAAATTAAGAATAACTAATATAAGGAATATATTTTCACATATACAGTTTTCAAAGGACACTAATATTGCATAATCGATCATGTTAACAAGCACACACATAATTATACAAAGCACTATTATATAAAGTACATAAACCGTGACATATAAAGCTCTATAGAAAGTACATATCTATCAAAGCACATTATATTAAGCACATACTATTAACGATTAAAATGTAAAGTCATATCACAAGACACTTTATTGTCAATTTAGTTTAAGTGTAGTAGGCATGTGGCAGTATCTACAAACTGAAATGAATAAATTTTAATTTCTCTGTATTTCCGTATCCGTCAAACACACATTCAACCTGCAGCACACTGGAGTTGTTGACACCTGGTATGTCCCTCTTGTCGTTGAAGTCGTTCCATGAGATGGAATATGTAAGGATCTTGAACTTTAAGCTATTTCTTGATCTTTGAATGCCAGCATTCTAGATTGTTGGTAGTCCGTAGTCATTCTGTTCTAGTTTAGTGCGAGAAACTAACAGTACCAGTAAGTGAATGTATGCGTTGTTGCTGTCTAATTTTGTAAGGCTATTGTGTCATTCTCCAGTTGCATATGTAGTATGACCGAAGCATCCCTTCTTGGTGCTATAGCTATAGGAGCTTAAGAGTTGTCTCATGGGCAATCATACCACATCTTCTTTTTTATGTTAACTTTTGTAGCAAATACTAGTATTTGAAACAAGTGTAGTAGATTGGGATGTTACCTCCCTTCTTTAACTTCAAAATTCATATTGGTTAATAAATATGTTATTTAATGTTTAATCATTATAAATGGGGTAACAAAACAAAAAAACAAAAAAAAAAACAAAAAAATGTGAATAGATTTTGTTTTTCATAATTATAAAGACGTTTATTGATATTTAGAAAATGATTTATTATGTTTCGAAAATTAAAAAAAAATAATGACCAAAATTTGGAAGTTTTGAAATTTATACCTATAATATTTAGCTAACTTTATCAAATTGTCTGATGACTGGCGACCAGTCCACATAAAGGTTAGCCGAGATAATCCAAACCTTTCAGGCTAGTGTAACTGCCTCTTACCTGCACCGATTCATATGCCGTCATTTGCTCCATTTTGATATATTTGAAAATTTACATGCTAAACGTTGTATTTGGATAATAAATCAACAGTTAGTTTACACTATTTTTGTTTCAATGATTTTTGACTTTTAGCGTTATTACATTTGACATCCATCGTCAATCAGTCAATTATCTGGCATAGCTGTAGTCCGCATCCCCGAATCCCTAGCAGAATTGGTCCTGCTACAAAACTTTGAAATTTATATCATCACAAAACGCGCAAGATTTTATAAAATTAATTAAATCATGTATAGCGGAACGATTTATGGTAGAACAATTTTCTATCAATGGACCTGTTTACAATTTTATAACAAGTCAAATAGCGAATGTATCAATGTATTGACGTAACTTCATCATTAGAATCCGTGTACACTACCTATAAGTATTCATGTGTCACTAACTTATATACACCAAACCACCATAAACAACCCCCAACCCAATACAAAGGGAGTATTAGGACACAGGGAAAAGTCAGTTATTATAGTGAAGGAGCCGTAGTTATCGTAGAGAGCCTCGACAAGAAAAGACAAACCGAAGAGATATTTGCAGATTGATCTCAGGTCAAAGTCGGGGCAATATTGACCAATCCAGACCCCAAAATATCCATTCTAGTTTAAACTCCGGTCTGGGTACCAGATATGTGTGTGGGAGGGTGAAAATCACCCTTCTAATGTACTGAAATTTTCAGCACCCGTGTCAAAATTGAACTCGGGACCTTCAACACTGTAGTCATCGGTCTTAACCACTACGACACGGACCTAAATTTTCAAAATACAGTTTAAGGTCACATGTCAAAAGTCCAATGTACTTAAGGAATGACTGTAATATATTTTCTGTTTATGAAGAAATAACATAAAGAAATCTGAAATGTGATGCACACTAAATAACCTGCGTAGCGGTTTATTTAAAAGTGTTCACCACCTTTTTGAGGTTATTTCGAATAGACAGAAAAAAATATTACAGTCATTCCTCATAATTTAATTCTGAATTCCAATTTTAAGGGATAAACCATGAAAAAACGTCGATGACGTCACGGGCACATGACAACGTTATGTCTATGAGCTGATAGAAAAAAACTTTCAGCCAATCAGAAGACGAGTTACATCCAAAATCAAATTATACTAAAAAAAAAAAAACGCACGAGCGCGGCTTGAAGACTTCTTGAAATGTTTAAGGTGATACACAGCTTGGGTTCGTGATGGGGGGTGGTTAGGATGAAAAATTTTGTCCTGCCTTTTTTTTAGTTGTAATCTCTGTCCTGCCTTTTTATTTTTCACTCTTTTCGGTCCTGCCTTTTTTTATTAGTTGTCCTGACTTTTTTTACATAAATTGTCATCCTGACTTTTTTTTTTGCCAAGTTGCTCATCCTGCCTTTTTTTTTACTCAAAACTCCTGACCTGCTTTTTTTCCAAATTTCATCCATACGTTTTTCATGTGTTTTTTTTTTTTTGGATTTAAGAATATCATTTAGGGTATTTAAAGTACTAGAAACAAGAAAGTCCTTATATATAAATATATATAAATAATAATAATAAATAAAATTCTTTATTTAACGAATTATTTATGAATAATAGGAATACTATATTTGGTATATGAGTTCCTTGCAATGTCTACATGTCCATCAGACAGGGTTCACCTTAACTCGACCTCATTTCATGGATCAGTGATCTAGGTTATAGTAACATGATTAGGTCCGTTTCTCGGATACTATAAACAATAGGATAAGTATATGTGGTGTATGGAATGATTGTAAGGTGTATATGTCTGTCTGGCAGGTATTATCTGACCTTGACCTCTTTTTCATGGTTCATTGGTCAATGGCAAGTTCTTGTGTTTTGGTCTGTTTTTGAATTACCATGAGCAAAAGGTCAACTATATTTGGTGTATGGAATAATTGTAAGGTGTACATGTCTATCTGTGCACTCTTGTTATTTAATAGCGCTCTTCCGATTTTTTTTTTGACACCATCTGGATCCGCTTCTAACATACTAATGGCCTAGTTCATTCCAAATCCTTTTTCCAAAAATATTATATTGTATTTTATATTTTTGTGCATTTGATAGATGGGTAACAGTTCTTCTCAAAAAGAGAGAGATCCGTTGATGTCAGAAAAATGTCGGAACGCAAGACAGAAAATTAAGGTCTCACGTGAGAAATTCTTGTTAGATTTGCACGAAGAATGTGACCAATGCTCTGATGATATAGGTGAGTTATATATGTATTAATGATGCTCTGATGATATAGGTGAGTTATATATGTATTAATGATGCTCTGATGATATAGGTGAGTTATATATGTATTAATGATGCTCTGATGATATAGGTGAGTTATATATGTATTAATGATGCTCTGATGATATAGGTGAGTTATATATGTATTAATGATGCTCTGATGATATAGGTGAGTTATATATGTATTAATGATGCAACATGTTTAAAAGACAAAATAAAACATGAATACTAATGTACTAGTGTGATACATTGATTTATCAAACCAAGAGATATATTATATTCCCCGAGTAAAACAGTCGAGGAATCAGTTAAAACATGCAAGATTTCCTATATATTTTTCAATTCTATTGGATATGTTAAAGTATGCTCACAGTTTAGATAACACAAAGGAGGGTTCATTAAATGACGCATATATTGTATTAAAGAGAAAAATCTAAAAAATATTATAACATCGTTTTCAAGTTTTGATTTTTCAATGAAAGAACTAGACTTATCAAACTTAATTGTAAATTTTGGCCGATTATGTACTATAGTTAAGAGGGGCCTGATGGATTATTTTCGTTCTTCGTGATCGGCGCATTTTCGCTATCGTGATCTGTTTTTCTACAGATTTTTTTTTTATATTTTCGTGATCCGTGATCATGGAAATTTATTTTCTGTGAATCGTGATTGACAAAAAAATCAACTCGTGAATCGTGATGAGACCCCCCCCCCCATCAGGCCCCTCAGTTAAGGATAACCTATGTGAAAGTTTTCTGAATTATTGGAAAGTATTAGAGAAAAGACTAATTAATCAAATAAAGGTAAACTCTTGACAATTAGTTTTGTTTTTTGGTACAGAGAAATAATTGGAATTAAAATAATTTAAAGATAGGCGAGCACTTTGTAAGATCAGAATAAGATCACACACCCTTAAGATATGCAAAACATATTATGGATAAATCACAAAGGTTACGTACAAAATGAATGTTGGATAAAGAAGAAGATGAAGAATTTTTTATATGCGAATGTCCCCTTTATAATCTTTGAAGAAAATAGTTGTATGATAAAATTTTGATAAGTTGTGTACATTTCGAAGTTCTAACCACAAGTGCCATTTTCAGTTGGATCTTTATTCAAGAAAACCTAGAAGTATTGAACATAATTTGAACTTATATTGATAAATGTTTTGAACTTACCCATTAGGAATATTTGCCAGTTATATTTCATATAATCTGTTTTATTAATGCTTTTTTGCACGTATGCTTATGGTTCTGGTCTGGCTGTGTCTTATGATCTTAAAATTCAGTGGATTATATTCATATTTATATATGATCGTAAAAATTGTGTCTCTCAATTATATAAAATCATTTTAATAGATGACTTTGTTCTTCCTGGGCCCTATAATTGAAATAAAAATAGCTTTATTTTTGTAAGAAGATAACACAGGGACCGTTAAAAATTCTGAGTTGTAGAGATACAGACAATACAATGACTAAAGAAAAAAGACAATCTGACAAAGAACAGTCCACAGAACACTACACACAAAACTTAAGATTGAGCAACTTCAACACCATCAGACCCAGTTGATTAGTTTACGGCTACTTAATGTTCAGCAGAAAACAAAAACATTCATACTCAATAACATGCTAATGAGATTGGTAAAAGATTTTTTTAATAGCTTTCACTCATAGAAAAGCGCAGAAATGTCAATAAAAGGTATGATCACTATTCACTTTATCTGCATGAGAAATTAATGATGATGAATATGGATTGGTTTTAAACGTTCAATGGAAAATATTACATGCATGCCAGAACATGTAAACGTGATATGAAATAAACTCTGTTTTTTATGTGCTAGTTTACATGTTAAGATTCCATAGGAAGATATGGCACCCTACCCGGATAAATTATTTCGACTCAGAACCGATTCGTCTTTGTTCTTGCTTACGATACAGTTAGGGGAGGTAATGACGTTGCTAACATAAAATCTTATTTTCGCGACGTCAAACTGTGACATATCGGGAAAAGATGCATTTTTCGACTGATTTTAATCATTAGCTTGATTTGTCTTGATTAAGTATGAAGATGATGTGTACAAATAAAAAACTTTTTTTTTTTCAAATTAGATAAATATTTATCAAAAGAAACCCCTTTTTTTTTTAATAAAATCAGGAACATTTAATAAAACTGAATTATTTCCAAACAATTGTTATCATGGATCAAACATAGGACATTATGAGACGAGCACGCTACTATGAGACGCTAATTTTGAGGTTTTGACAAAATAAAACGCTTCGCACATTGCTAACTAACTATGTATCCTTACTTTTCTGCATTATTTCATCTTTTTATTTTAGATTAGTTTAAATTTAACAAACATGACTAACACGTGTTTCAATACAACATTTTGACCACTTTGTCAAACTTTATTTGACGTGAATACAACAACATTTTGTTATAATTCCGGAATTTGAATTAAATGAATTAAGATTTGAAACGCAATTTCATTCCGATTATATAATGAATAACTTCAAAAGTTTCGTATTTTAGATGTGGATTACAACTCATTACCGCATCATGGTGACGCAGATTGTAGCGAGATTGATCCAACACAATATAGTTTTCCTTTTGAAAATCTGGTACTAGAAGGAGGAGGAGTCAAGGGTATTGTTTACGGTGGACTTGGAAGGGTAAAGTAATGTGTAGATCTAAAATAATGACAAAAAATGCAGTCTATCTTGGTTGCAATAAATAATTTGGTGCTAAATTTTTACATTTTTACCTGTAATGTCTGTTTGTTTTGCTCACACATTGTTGTCAATATATTGGAATTCTATGCGACTGTCATACATAAAGGCAACAGTAGTATACCGCTGTTCAATAGTCATAAATCGATTAAGCGAAAACAAATCCGGTCACAAACAAAAAACCGAGGAAACACATCAACTATAAGAGGAAAACAAAGGAACAACAGAAACACTGAACTGTTTACAAGTGAGAGGTTTAGCTAGCTATAACGCCAGGTTTTATCCACCATTTTAAAAAGGAAAATGTACCAAATCAGGAATATGACAGTTGTTTTCCATTCGTTTGATGTGTTTGAGTTTTTGATTTTGCCATTTGAAGGCACTTTCTGTTTTGAATTTTCCTTGGAGTTCGGTATTTTTGCTATTTTACGTTTTGTATATACGCTCCATGTTTAAAGCTTTTTTTTAAATAGCCTAACTTAGAAATGTATTGAATTATAAAAAAAACAAAAACTAAATTTAGTTTTGTAGGAACATTGCATAACAATTGAGAATTCGCCAAGGCTTATTGAAATTTAACTCATCATAAAAAGCAGAATTAAGATTTAATACGCCAGGCGCGCGTTTTGTCTGCGAAAGACTCAACAATGACGCTCGAATCAAAAGAATAAAAGAGGGCAAATAAAATACGAAGCTGAAGGGCATTGAAGACCAAAAATTCCGAAAGGTTTTGCCAAATACAGCTAATTTAATGAATCCTTATAATGTGGAAAAATTCAAAGTTTGGTTTACAGATTATTTATAATCATGACCATATCAATGATAATTCGTGTCAACACTGAAGTGCTGAATACTGGGCTGGTGATACCCTCGGGGAGGAAACCTCCACCAGCAGTAGCAACGAACCAGTGGCTGAAAATAAACTCATAGATATAAAAATCAAAATGTGCTATCCTTATCAGTGGATAAGATTTAATTAAAATAACTACAACGGACAAGACTATGACCAAAAAGAAACAAATGACAATCAACAATTATACATAAAACTCCGCAAGCGTAAGCAGTTCCTGTTCCACAAGTGTCCTCCGTCGTGTTACGCATTGTATCAAATAATGCGTATATTAGTCTCCAATCGAGGAAAAGGACGGCATTGTGGTTACGACATCGTAACCAGCAATGATTACTAGCATATCAAGATCTTTGTCTAAGTTGTGCATGTTTTTTTTTTTTAATTTTTAGGAGCCAGGAGTCGGTGGTAGATAAACTCCAAACTCACAACTCACAACTCCTCAAGTTACCGCCCAGTACAACAGACCACATCTACCAGAAACACCTGACTCCCGACTCCTCAAGCGACCACACAGTACAACATAACACATCTACCACCAACTCTTGACTTCCGACTCCTCAAACGACCACACAGTACAACATAACACATCTACCACCAACTCCTGACTCCCGACTCCTCAAACTACCGCACAGTACAACATAACACATCTACCACCAACTCTTGACTCCCGACTCCTCAAACTACCACACAGTACAACATAACACATCTACCACAAACTCCTGACTCCCGACTCCTCAAACTACCACACAGTACAACATAACACATCTACCACCAACTCTTGACTCCCGACTCCTCAAACTACCACACAGTACAACATAACACATCTACCACCAACTGCTGACTCCCGACTCCTCAAACTACCGCACAGTACAACATAACAAATCTACCACAAACTCCTGACTCCCGACTCCTCAAACTACCACACAGTACAACATAACACATCTACCACCAACTCTTGACTCCCGACTCCTCAAACTACCACACTGTACAACATAACACATCTACCACCAACTCCTGACTCCCGACTCCTCAAACTACCGCACAGTACAACATAACACATCTACCACCAAATCCTGACTCCCGACTCCTCAAACTACCACACAGTACAACATAACACATCTACCACCAACTCTTGACTCCCGACTCCTCAAACTACCGCACAGTACAACACACCACATCTACCACAAACTCCTGACTCCCGACTCCTCAAGCGACCACACAGTACAACATAACACATCTACCACCAACTCTTGACTCCCGACTCCTCGAACTACCACACAGTACAACATAACACATCTACCACCAACTCCTGACTCCTCAAACTACCGCACAGTACAACATAACACATCTACCACCAACTCTTGACTCCCGACTCCTCAAACTACCACACAGTACAACATAACACATCTACCACCAACTCTTGACTCCCGACTCCTCAAACTACCACACAGTACAACATAACACATCTACCACCAACTCTTGACTCCCGATTCCTCAAACTACCACACAGTACGACATAACACATCTACCACCAACTCTTGACTCCCGACTCCGCAAACTACCACACAGTACAACATAACACATCTACCACCAACTCTTGACTCCCGACTCCTCAAACTACCACACAGTACAACATAACACATCTACCACCAACTCTTGACTCCCGACTCCTCAAACTACCACACAGTACAACATAACACATCTACCACCAACTCTTGACTCCCGACTCCTCAACCTACCACACAGTACAACATAACACATCTACCACCAACTCTTGACTCCCGACTCCTCAAACTACCGCACAGTACAACATAACACATCTACCACCAACTCTTGACTCCCGACTCCTCAAACTACCGCACAGTACAACATAACACATCTACCACCAACTCCTGACTCCTCAAACTACCGCACAATACAAAAGAGAGGCGAAAGATACCAGAGGGTCATTTAAACTCATACGTCGAAAATAAACTGACAACGACATGGCTAAAAAGAAAAAACAACAGACAAACAATAATACACAAAACACAACATAGAAAACTAAAGACTTAGCAACACAAACCCCACCAAAAACGGGGGGGGGGGTCTCAAGTGCCCCGGAAGATAAGCAGATCCTGCTCCACATGTGGCACCCGTCGTGTTGCTCATGTTAGTACAAACCCTGTAATGAGTCTAATTCGATAGGTCACATTCATGAAAAGGGGACGGAATTGTAGTTACGATATTAGCAACATATCCGCTATCATCTGTGAAACGGATACTAGTATTCAATAATGGTCAACCAACTCGTGATGGCGTCCGTAGAATTTACGAACGTATGATTTTAACTTCACCATTTGGAATTCTTGGTTGAATAGCTTCATTGTGAGCAGCAACCCTCTTCAAGGAAATCATTATAGGAAATACCAGCCCGGGAATATCGTGTCAATTGGGAGATATATACTCCGTATGCAGGCGCTGCTGGAATGTTGCTACATAGAAATGGAAATTTCACAATTGGGAAGCTGAAATCATCTCTTTTGTCGTAGAGTTTTGTTTTCATCCTACCCTCATTGTCAATGTCTAGATGTAAGTCAAGATATGAGGCCGACTTAATTGTATCTGTCGTATCCTTTATCTCAAGTATCTCGATGGGATAGATTCTTTCAACATAGTCACCAAATTTTGAATTATTTAGTGAGAGAACATCATCTATATAGCGGAAAGTAAAGTTAAAGGATAGTGCTTACTTCTTTTCTTTCTTCCTAAGAAGTTTCTATATGAAGTCAGCCTCATAAGAATAAAGGAAGAAGTCGACAAGAAGAAGGACACAGTTGGTTCCCATGGGAATGCCGATTGTTTGTTGAAAAACACGTCCTCCAAACGTAACAAATATGTTGTCAATCAATAAATCAAGCATCTTGATAATGTCAGTTTCAGAGAATTTTTTGTTTGTTTTTTACAAAGTAGGATTCATCCCTCCCCAAGACAAGATACCTGTATCTACATTGGCCATTCTTTTTTATGAAACAAAGCAAAACTAACTCTTTCAGTTTGTCTTTTAGTTTGGAATGGGGAATACTTGTGTAAAGTTTAGAAAAGTTAAATGTTTTAATACTATTGCAAGATGACAGAGTCTTAGATTGTATGTACTCTATAAACATACCACATCGACCACAAACTCCTGACATATCTAAATACCGCAGATTACAACATACCACATATACCACCAACTCTCGACTCCTCAAACTACCGCACAGTACAACAGATCACATCTACCACCAACTCTCGAGTCCTTTAACTTCCGCACAGTACATCAGAACACATCTACCACAAACTCCCGACTCCTTAAAATACCGCACAGTACAACAGCCTATCTGTTGTACTATGCGGTAGTTTGAGGAGTCGGGAGTCAGGAGTTGATGGTAGATGTGGTCTGTTTTACTGTGTGGTATTTTGAGGAGTCGAAAGTTGGTAGTAGATGTGGTCTGTTGTACTGTGCGGTAGTTTGAGGAGTCGGGAGTTGATGGTAGATGTGGTGTGTCGTACTGTGCGGTAGTTTGATGAGTCAGGAGTCAGAAGTTAGCGGTAGATGTAGTATGTTGTATTGTGTGGTAGTTTGAGGAGTCGGGAGTCAGGATTTAGTGGTAAATGTGGTTTTTTGTACTGTGCGGTAGTTTGAGGAGTGGGGAGCTGGTGGTAGATGTGGTCTGTTGTACTGAGCGATAGCTTGAGGAGACGGAAGTTTGTGGGGGCATTTATTTGGTAGCTAATGCCAATTTCATTAAGGAGTCAATTTGAATTCGCGTCAATGTTTGAATAAACCATGTTATATTTCAAATTTTAAGGAGCTTGAAAAACATGGAATTTTAAAACAGATTCACAGATTTGCTGGCGCCAGCGCAGGGTCTATATGTGCTGCATTGTATGCTGTCGGATTCAATTCATACGATGTCGAGCAAATTATGAGGGTTAACCTAGAACCTATTATTTGTGGTAAGCGTAATACTATGATTATATATTTTATTAACAATATTTCTTTTGATAACCATACACATTATATTTAAATATTTTAGAAACAAAAAACACTTGAAAATTACACTACAAACCAGTAAAAGTCTGAAATGGCCTATGTCTGTACTCTTCTGTACTGATTTTTACTCGACCAGTGTGAATTGGTCTGAATTTTACCTGATATTGCTCGACCCAAATCTTAACCATACTCGACTGTACTGATTTGTACTTGACCCTTATCTTTGCCATTGAAAAGAGTCTGAACTATTACTTGACCAGTCTGAAACCGTCTTAACCCATTCTCGATCTGTACTCGACCAGTTCTCGACCTATTTTTGCAACCTGAACCATACTCGACCTAAGGTTTGAACAATGCTCGACCTGTCTGACCCATACTTGACCAAAAAACGTGTACTTTTTTGAAATTTTACTGTTAAAGTAACGTTCTTTTTAACTGAAACGTCAACAACCTCACAATAAAGTAAAGATATATAAAAACAGATTTTTTTAACAAAACGCATTTGACTAGCAGGTCGAACAACTGATGTTCTTAAACCCTGCTGACTGCCATTGGCGATTACCAAATAAACGGATCACAAGATGTAACAAAATAGATCTTATTATTAATTTTTTTACCAAACAGAAAACAATAAACTTGCGGAAAAGATGGTATACCGCAAACATGAGGTGCAAAAATTTGTACACCGTAACCGGATTTCGACAATTAATGTCTCTTCAGTGATGTTAGGAATCGAAACGGTATTTAGAAGGCCATATAATTTACCTCAATTTAGGATAGACTCTTGAATTTTGAAAGAGTCAAAATAGGATGAACGGATCATATAAACCGGAAGGCAAATATAATACAAGCCCATACGAAAAAATATAAACAAGTCTAAATTGAAAACAACGTTCAAGCCTATGATTGCGTTGGATAAAAACCGCATTTTTATACGTGTGCATGCAAAACAAATTTCTTGGAAGAGGGGTCTAAATACAGCACAAACAACATGTTCCAAAAGACCAAATGAGTGAAAAAGTATATTTAAACAAAACGCATTTGACTAGCAGGTCGAACAACTGATGTTCTTAAATCCTGCTGACTGCCATTGGCGATTGCCAAATAAACGGATCACAAGATGTAACAAAATAGATCTTATTACTAATTGTTAACCAAACAGAAAACAATAAATTTGCGGAAAAGATGGTATACCGCAAACATGAGGTGCAAAAATTTGTACACCATAACCGGATTTCGATAATTAATGTCTCTTCAGTGATGTTAGGAATCGAAACGGTATTTGGAAGGCCATATAATTTACCTCAATTTAGGATAGACTCTTGAATTTTGAAAGAGTCAAAATAGGATGAACGGATCATGTAAACCCGAAGGCAAATATAATACAAGCTCATACGAAAAAATATAAACAAGTCTAAACTGAAAACAACGTTCAAGCCTATGATTGCGTTGGATAAAAACCGCATTTTTATACGTGTGCATGCAAAACAAATTTCTTGGAAGAGGGGTCTAAATACAGCACAAACAACATATTCCAAAAGACCAAAATGAGTGAAAAAGTATATTTTAACAAAACGCATTTGACTAGCAGGTCGAACAACTGATGTTCTTAAATCCTGCTGACTGCTATTGGCGATTGCCAAATAAACGGATCACAAGATGTAACAAAATAGATCTTATTATTAATTGTTTACCAAACAGAAAACAATAGACTTGCGAAAAAGATGGTATACCGCAAACATAAGGTGCAAAACTTTGTACACCATAACCGGATTTCGACAATTAATGTCTCTTCAGTGATGTTTGGAATCGAAACGGTATTTGGAAGGCCATATAATTTACCTCAATTTAGGATAGACACTTGAATTTTGAAAGAGTCAAAATAGGATAAACGGATCATATAAACCCGAAGGCAAATATAATACAAGCCCATACGAAAAAATATAAACAAGTCTAAATTGAAAACAACGTTCAAACCTATGATTGCGTTGGATAAAAACCGCATTTTTATACGTGTGCATGCAAAACAAATTTCTTGGTAGATGGGTCTAAATACAGCACAAACAACATTTTCCAAAAGACCGAATGAGTGAAAAAGTATATTTTAATAAAAAACATTTGACTAGCAGGTCAAATAACTGATGTTCTTAAACCCTGCTGACTGCTATTGGCGATTGCCAAATAAACGGATCACAAGATGTAACAAAATAGATCTTATTATTAATTTTTTTACCAAACAGAAAACAATAAACTTGCGAAAAAGATAGAATACCGCAAACATAAGGTGCAAAAATTTGTACACCATAACCGGATTTCGACAATTAATGTCTCTTCAGTGATGTTAGGAATCGAAACGGTATTTGGAAGGCCATATAATTTACCTCAATTTAGGATAGACTCTTGAATTTTGAAAGAGTCAAAAAAGGTGAACGGATCATATAAACACAAAGGCAAATATAATACAAGCCCATACGAAAAAATATAAACAAGTCTAAATTGAAAACAACGTTCAAACCTATGATTGCGTTGGATAAAAACCGCATTTTTATACGTGTGCATGCAAAACAAATTTCTAGGTAGATAGGTCTAAATACAACACAAACAACATTTTCCAAAAGACCAAATGAGTGAAAAAGTATATTTAAACAAAACGCATTTGACTAGCAGGTCGAACAACTGATGTTCTTAAACCCTGCTGACTGCCATTGGCGATTGCCAAATAAACGGATCACAAGATGTAACAAAATAGATCTTATTATTAATTGTTTACCAAACAGAAAACAATAAACTTGCGAAAAAGATGGTATACCGCAAACATAAGGTGCAAAACTTTGTACACCATAACCGGATTTCGACAACTAATGTCTCTTCAGTGATGTTTGGAATCGAAACGGTATTTGGAAGGCCATATAATTTACCTCAATTTAGGATAGACACTTGAATTTTTAAAGAGTCAAAATAGTATAAACAGATCATATAAACCCGAAGGCAAATATAATACAAGCCCATACGAAAAAATATAAACAAGTCTAAATTGAAAACAACGTTCAAACCTATGATTGCGTTGGATAAAAACCGCATTTTTATACGTGTGCATGCAAAACTAATTTCTTGGTAGATGGGTCTAAATACAGCACAAACAACATTTTCCAAAAGACCGAATGAGTGAAAAAGTATATTTTAATAAAAAAGCATTTGACTAGCAGGTCAAATAACTGATGTTCTTAAACCCTACTGACTGCTATTGGCGATTGCCAAATAAACGGATCACAAGATGTAACAAAATAGATCTTATTATTAATTTTTTTTACCAAACAGAAAACAATAAACTTGCGAAAAAGATGGTATACCGCAAACTTAAGGTGCAAAAATTTGTACACCATAACCGGATTTCGACAATTAATATCTATTCAGTGATGTTAGGAATCGAAACGGTATTTGGAAGTCCATATAATTTACCTCAATTTAGGATAGACTCTTGAATTTTGAAAGAGTCAAAAAAGGTGAACGGATCATATAAACACAAAGGCAAATACAATACAAGCCCATACGAAAAAATATAAACAAGTCTAAATTGAAAACAACGTTCAAACCTATGATTGCATTGGATAAAAACCGCATTTTTATACGTGTGCATGCAAAACAAATTTCTTGGTAGATGGATCTAAATACAGCACAAACAACATTTTCCAAAAGACCAAATGAGTGAAAAAGTATATTTAAACAATACGCATTTGACTAGCAGGTCGAACAACTGATGTTCTTAAATCCTGCTGACTGCCATTGGCGATTGCCAATTAAACGGATCACAAGATGTAACAAAATAGATCTTATTACTAATTGTTAACCAAACAGAAAACAATAAATTTGCGGAAAAAATGGTATACCGCAAACATGAGGTGCAAAAATTTGTACACCATAACCGGATTTCGATAATTAATGTCTCTTCAGTGATGTTAGGAATCGAAACGGTATTTGGAAGGCCATATAATTTACCTCAATTTAGGATAGACTCTTGAATTTTGAAAGAGTCAAAATAGGATGAACGGATCATGTAAACCCTAAGGCAAATATAATACAAGCTCATACGAAAAAATATAAACAAGTCTAAATTGAAAACAACGTTCAAACCTATGATTGCGTTGGATAAAAACCGCATTTTTATACGTGTGCATGCAAAACAAATTTCTTGGTAGAAGGGTCTAAATACAGCAGAAACAACATTTTCCAAAAGACCAAAATGAGTGAAAAAGTATATTTTCACAAAACGCATTTGACTAGCAGGTCGATCAACTGATGTTCTTAAACCCTGCTGACTGCCATTGGCGATTACCAAATAAACGGATCACAAGATGTAACAAAATAGATCTTATTATTAATTTTTACCAAACAGAAAACAATAAACTTGTGGAAAAGATGGTATACCGTAAACATGAGGTGCAAAAATTTGTACACCATATCCGGATTTCGATAATTAATGTCTCTTCAGTGATGTTAGGAATCGAAACAGTATTTGGAAGGCCATATAATTTACCTCAATTTAGGATAGACTCTTGAATTTTGAAAGAGTCAAAATAGGATGAACGGATCATGTAAACCCGAAGGCAAATATAATACAAGCTCATACGAAAAAATATAAACAAGTCTAAATTGAAAACAACGTTCAAACCTATGATTGCGTTGGATAAAAACCGCATTTTTATACGTGTGCATGCAAAACAAATTTCTTGGTAGAAGGGTCTAAATACAGCACAAACAACATTTTCCAAAAGACCAAAATGAGTGAAAAAGTATATTTTCACAAAACGCATTTGACTAGCAGGTCGATCAACTGATGTTCTTAAACCCTGCTGACTGCCATTGGCGATTACCAAATAAACGGATCACAAGATGTAACAAAATAGATCTTATTATTAATTTTTACCAAACAGAAAACAATAAACTTGTGGAAAAGATGGTATACCGTAAACATGAGGTGCAAAAATTTGTACACCATATCCGGATTTCGATAATTAATGTCTCTTCAGTGATGTTAGGAATCGAAACAGTATTTGGAAGGCCATATAATTTACCTCAATTTAGGATAGACTCTTGAATTTTGAAAGAGTCAAAATAGGATGAACGGATCATGTAAACCCGAAGGCAAATATAATACAAGCTCATACGAAAAAATATAAACAAGTCTAAATTGAAAACAACGTTCAAACCTATGATTGCGTTGGATAAAAACCGCATTTTTATACGTGTGCATGCAAAACAAATTTCTTGGTAGAAGGGTCTAAATACAGCACAAACAACATTTTCCAAAAGACCAAAATGAGTGAAAAAGTATATTTTCACAAAACGCATTTGACTAGCAGGTCGATCAACTGATGTTCTTAAACCCTGCTGACTGCCATTGGCGATTACCAAATAAACGGATCACAAGATGTAACAAAATAGATCTTATTATTAATTTTTACCAAACAGAAAACAATAAACTTGTGAAAAAACGATATACCGCAAACATGAGGTGCAAAAATTTGTACACAATATGCCTCCAAATACCATTTCGATTCCTAACATCACTGAAGAGACATTAATTGTCGAAATCCGGATATGGTAATAATAAGATCTATTTTGTTACATCTTGTGATCCGTTTATTTGGCAAGCGCCAATGGCATTCAGTAGGGTTTAAGAACATCAGTTGTTCGACCTGCTATTCAAATGCGTTTTGTTAAAATATACTTTTTCACTCATTTGGTCTTTTGGAAAATGTTGTTTGTGCTGTATTTAGACCCCTCTACCAAGAAATTTATTTTGCATGCACACGTATAAAAATGCGGTTTTTATCCAACGCAATCATAGGTTTGAACGTTGTTTTCGATTTAGACTTGTTTATATTTTTTCGTTTGGGCTTGTATTATATTTGCCTTCGGGTACATATGATCCGTTCATCCTATTTTGACTCTTTCAAAATTCAAGACTCTATCCTAAATTGAGGTAAATTATATGGCCTTCCAAAAACCGTTCGATTCCTAACATCACTGAAGAGACATTAATTGTCGAAATCCGGATATGGTGTACAAATTTTTGCACCTCATGTTTGCGGTATACCATCTTTTCCGCAAGTTTATTGTTATTTGTTTGGTAAAAAATTAATAATAAGATCTATTTTGTTACATCTTGTGATCCGTTTATTTGGCAATCGCCAATGGCAGTCAGCAGCGTTTAAGAACATCAGTTGTTCGACCTGGTAGTCAAATGCGTTTTGTTAAAATATACTTTTTCACTCATTTGGTCTTTTGGAAAATGTTGTTTGTGCTGTATTTAGACCCCTCTACCAAGAAATTTGTTTTGCATGCACACGTATAAAAATGCGTTTTTTATCCAACGCAATCATAGGTTTGAACGTTGTTCTCAATTTCGACTTGTTTATATTTTTTCGTATGAGCTTGTATTTTATTTGCCTTCGGGTTTATATGATCCGTTCATCCTATTTTGACTCTTTCAAAATTCAAGAGTCTATCCTAAATTGAGGTAAATTATATGGCCTTCCAAATACCGTTTCGATTCCTAACATCACTGAAGGGACATTAATTGTCGAAATCCGGTTATGGTGTACAAATTTTTGCACCTCATGTTTGTGGTATACCATCTTTTCCGCAAATTTATTGTTTTCTGTTTGGTAAACAATTAATAATAAGATATATTTTGTTACATCTTGTGATCCGTTTATTTGGCAATCGCCAATGGCAGTCAGCAGGGTTTAAGAACATCAGTTGTTCGACCTGCTAGTCAAATGCGTTTTGTTAAAATATACTTTTTCACTCATTTGGTCTTTTGGAAAATGTTGTTTGTGCTGCATTCGACCCCTCTACCAAGAAATTTATTTTGCATGCACACGTATAAAAATGCGGTTTTTATCCAACGCAATCATAGGTTTGAACGTTGTTTTCAATTTAGACTTTTTTATATTTTTTCGTTTGGGCTTGTATTATATTTGCCTTTGGGTTTATATGATCCGTTTATTCTATTTTGACTCTTTCAAAATTCAAGAGTCTATCCTAAATTGAGGTAAATTATATGGCCTTCCAAATACCGTTTCGATTCCTAACATCACTGAAGAAACATTAATTGTCGAAATCCGGATATGGTGTACAAATTTTTGCACCTTATGTTTGCGGTATACCATCTTTTTCGCAAGTTTATTGTTTTCTGTTTGGTAAACAATCGCCAATGGCAGTCAGCAGGGTTTAAGAAAATCAGTTGTTCGACATGCTAGTCACATGCGTTTTGTTAAAATATACTTTTTCACTCATTTGGTCTTTTGGAAAATGTTGTTTGTGCTGTATTTAAACCCATCTACCAAGAAATTTGTTTTGCATGCACACGTATAAAAATGCGGTTTTTATCCAACGCAATCATAGGTTTCAACATTGTTTTCAATTTAGACTTGTAAAAACAGATTTTTACATACTTACATGATTCACAAATTATCAAATTGAGATACTTAAACTATCTAATTTTAAAGTCCGAGTATTGTTAAAAAAAAAGATTTTCTTTTACATGAAAACTGTACTGAGGTTAATATAACCTTATTAAGGTGCTTCTTGTTTGACATGTTTTTCTTATTTAAACAAATCTTAATTCAGATAAATTATTAAATAAAAAAACTGTATAGGTTTCATGGTTGTACATACAATTGTAATATAACGATCTTTTTAACTGAGGTAACAGCAACAACATCACTGAAATTGTTTAACCTTATATCAGAAATAAATCTATTCTTATCATAATTTGGCATATTTATATGTATATATATTTTAACAAAACGAATTTGACTAGCAGGTCGAACAACGGATGTTCTTAAACACTGCCGACTACCATGGCGATTGCCAAATAAACGGATCACCAGATGTAACAAAATGGATCTTAATTATCAATTTAATACCAAACAGAAAACAATAAACTTGCGGAAAAGATGGTATAAAGCAAACATGAGGTGCAAAAATTGGTACACCATATACGGATTAATAGCTCTTCAGTGATGTTTGGAATCGAAATGGTATTTGGAAGGCCATATAATTAACCTCAATTTAGGATTGACTCTTCAATTTTGAGGAGTCGAAATAGGATGAACGGATTATATAAACCCAAAGGCAAATATAATACAAGCCCAAACGAAAAATATAAGCAAGTCTAAATTGAAAACAACGTTGAAATATATGATTGCGTTGGATAAAAACCGCAATTGTTTTACGTGTGCATGCAAAACAAATTTCCTGGTAGAGGGGTCTAAATACAGCACAAAAACATTTCCAAAAGACCAAAAAAGTGAAAAAGGATATTTTACCAAAACGCATTTGACTAGCAGGTCGAACAACTGATGTTCTTAAACACTGATAGATATCTAAAAGGGATAACAATTAAAGAAATTATTAAAACTGTTTTTCTGATTAGGAATAAACTATAAAGTAATACTTCCTGCTTGGGGCACACTCATGAAAAAGATCACACCTGATCAGAAAGTAATAAATTTTAAATACCATCCATTGAAAATTAAACAGCATCCTGTAAAACTTAAATCACAAGGCCTTGTGAGTTCACTAGATAAGAAATACACGAGTTTAAGAAAAACAGGGTTTTATTTTTACCTTTAAAACACACCTGTACTGCCTAAGGTAATTAACCTTATTAAAGAGCTTCCTGTATGCAATGTCTTTGATTTTGACAAATTTTAATTAAACAACCTAAATTATAACTTTGGAACACAATTCTTTTTTTAAGAAGGTTTTATAAAGTATTGCTATGGAAGGTCTATTATAGTAAAGACGTTATTTTACAAAACAAAGGTGTCATTTTCAAATTTATTTAGTTTCTTTATATACAATACAACAAAATCACTTCGTAATTAACTAAACATGACTGACACCATAAATATATACCAGGTTAAGTTAGTGTTTGAAAATTTTGCAATAACCATAAAATATATCTGAAACATTAACAAATTTTGAATTTTGAATACCATTTATGATATTTGAATAATGGTCGAAAGTTCTTGTATTTATGATGTACATAATGCAATGTGAACCTGACATCATGTATATAAAAATTCATTTAACCAAGGATTTGTATAGTATACAAATCCTTGATCTAACCGAAAAATTTATTACATGATATTTTTTTTAATCTGACCAGAAATGACTTCCTTCGATCACCTTGTTTTATTTTTATTTTAAAGACGATATACATTGTATATATATATGTATAAGTGTTGATGAATATGGTGTTGATGATTATATAATGTTTATTGTTAAATTTTGGTTCCAATGCTATATATTATATACATTTTTTATTTCAAATTGTTGTTCAAATTTCTAGCCAAGGGAAATATCTGTTGTTAAAAACAGTTCTTAATTGATGAAATATAAAAGATAGATAAAAATAGGTCTAGGTTGGTTAAGACTTGGTCGAGTATGGTTAAGACCAGGTCGAGCATGGTTCAGACTTGGTCGAGAATTGTTAAGACTACGTCGAGTATGGTTCAGACTAGTACAAAATGGTTAAGTACTGGTCGATTAAAGGTCGAGTACAAGTTCAGACTGTTTTAAGTATGGTTCAGACTACAGTCGAGTAATATCAAGTAAATTTCAGACCAATTCAGACTGGTCGAGCAAAAATTAGTACAGTCGAGTACAGATATAGGCCATTTCAGACTTTTACTGGTTTGTAGTGTTAGGTAACTTAACAATAAAAATTATAAAAAAAAATTTATGCAGATGAAAGTTTCATAGATCTGTACTCTAATGTGATAAAAAAATATGTGTTTGTTGTCCCCTGTGTAACGCGTTGCGGGGGACATGGAAATAACGGGCGTCCGTCCGTCCGGTCTTGTTAGCTCTCTCACAGGTACAATTCTTTCCAGATTTTTATAAAATTTATACTATAGGTTAATATCAGCAATATCTCGGGCAAGTTCTATAATGGTGGCCGATCTACTTTTTTAAAAGAGTTATGCCCCTTGGAAATATTAAATATATGGAAAATTGCCTCGTAATCGCTCTCACGGGTACAATTCTTGCCAGATTTTTATAATGGTAGACGATCGAATTTTTATTAAAGAGTTATGCTCCTTGGAAATATTAAATTTATGGAAAATGGCCTTGTAAGCGCTCTCACGGGTACAATTCTTGCCAGATTTTTATAAAACTTATACTATAGGTTATATCAGCAATATCTCGGACATGTTCTATAATGGTGGACGACCGACTAATAAAAAAAAGAGTTATGCCCCTTGGAAATATAAAATATGTGCAACGCGGGGGACATTCAAACTCTGTTCTTTCATTTAACATAGAATTTATAAACACAAATTAATATATTTGTTATAGATGCGCCCTATGGTTACATGAGTCTGATCCCAAATATAATATCACGCTATGGCTGGCATCCAGGAGACAAATTTAAAAATTTTATGGGGGAAGTTTTATCTATGAAGACAGGTGACCCAGATATAACATTCGCTGAGGTATAGTAAACATAATATTTTATTTGTTTGAATAATAATGGACCATAGAACTTTTGTTCTCTAATAAGAACACAAAATTTTATAGATAGATATTAATCAATCGAAGATAAGATACAATGTATACTCGTCTGATGGAACTTCATACCTGAAAGAAGTATTTAATGTGCAACAACATATACATACATCTCTAATGATATAATGTTGAATACCTCCAAAATTTGGTTAAAAAATTCATTTGTTTATAAATTATATTTTGCACGCAGGTAAACCGTATGTTGAACTGTGTAATGAGTAAAAGTATTTTAATGTAAACACTGATTTCGGAATTGAATTGTGATTTTTTTGGATGAAAGAAATTTAATTCCAGACTAATATTTATCATTGTACAAGAACATTGGTTATGCATTTTGTCATTGTAGGTATATAAGAAATTTGGTAATGAATTGTGTATTATTATTGCAAACGTCAATACTATGTCAGAAGAATATTGTCATGTAAAAACCACACCAGATATGCCTGTTAGATTGGCAGTGCGTATGTCAATG
Source organism: Mytilus californianus (assembly GCF_021869535.1). NCBI lineage: Eukaryota > Metazoa > Mollusca > Bivalvia > Mytilida > Mytilidae > Mytilus > Mytilus californianus. Next base: position 127,284,777 of record NW_026262668.1, read on the forward strand.
TCTATTCCTGGTAAGATTTGGTTATCAGTTTTTAGAAAAGAATGGATGTAGAATTGATATGAATACAAATCTATTAAATTAATAAACAGATATATGTATATATATATATATATAAATATACATGAATAAACTGTTTTAGGGGATTTAAGAAATATTCGTGGAATTTGTACATTTAGTTTCATTTTCTGAGTAGTAATTAATCTGAAACAATTTCGTATAGATATTATCACATCTGCTTTGCTTCTCAAAAATGATGTTCATATTAGATAAAACACAATTTAAGTGTGTGTCTGCTATTTACATTTACATCTATTTATCTTGAGGCACAATTATCAAGTGAAGTACATAAGCATATTACTATGGTATAAAAGTATGAAAACTATGGATTAAGTCTAACATTTTCATCAATATAATAATAGTAGTAATGATAGTGCAAGAACACATATACACATAAAATATGGTATAACAGTATACCTATACATTAAAATATACACACATATGTACATGTATATGGATGTACGCCATTAATATTTAATAAGTGACCCAAGCCCAGGGTTCCGGTACATGTTATATTCTTCCACAATCAATTTTTTCAAAAAAATATGTTTTTCTAAAATCAAGTTTTTTTATGTAATTTTGAAGTCCTTTTATAGGAGGTTTTACATCTTGCATCTTAGATCTGTAAACAAAGTACTTTGTCGGTAAAATAACATTATTTTTGATAATATTCAATTTATAATTTTAGAAACAAAAAAATGACAATATTCAATTTTAGTGGAATTTCGATATGTACTTTATCAAAAATCAAAGAATTTAGATTGTGCCAAATGTCGGCTACAATTTGACAATCCCAAAGTAAATGTTCTATAGGTTCTGACTCTTCCTTGCAAAATGTACATATATTACAGTTTACAAGGTTCATTAAAAAGATGGAGTAGACCATTTGTACCCAAAATATAATGAATAATTCTATACTGAAACCAACATAGCTTAGCTTTTTTTGTGAAATCTTGGTAACAGACAAGTGTATTTTTTTCCAATTTCCTACAACCTTATTTAGATTACCTTCCTATTTTTTTCTGCTGCAAAATCTATAGGTATTTTACCATTGTTTAAAATAGTATACATGTCATTTAAACCCTTTTCTGGCTTGCAACCAATTTTTAATGCAAGTATAAGCCCATTAAACTGTAAGAACGTGGGTTTAGACTTATAAATTCTTTCAAAATGTTCATAGGTCAATGTATTTCCATGTTCATCTAACAGGTCTGTTAAATACCTTCTCTATAAAAATTTACTATGGTCATCAGGAGTAAGTCAGTCGTTACAAGCAGCAGATATATATTCATTTTTCTGATTGTCACAGAGTTTGGCGGCCATGTATATATGGTAATTTTTAGTGATATCATGTCATTGGCACTCAAACCACATCTTCTTATTTCTATTTAATCAGTATATTGTAAACATACCGAAGTTGGTATTGTTCAAAATCTAGACTTCGTATGTACTTTATTCTCAAACGCCCTGGTATTTGTTGGTTTGTAATTAAAGGCAACAGTAGTATACCGCTGTTCAAAAGTCATAAATCGATTAAGAGAAAATAAATACGGACTACAAACTAAAACCTGGGGAAACACATCAACTATAAGAGGAAAACGAAACTGTTTTGGTGCATTTAGTTTTAACTTTTTGTCTATTTTTTTTAACTTAGAATTTTTCCCTCTTTCCTTAAACAAAATTTCCCTCTTTCCTTAAACATGATTTCCCTATTTCCTTAAATATGATTGGTTAAGAATCTTAGCACGTTATTTACTGACATGCTATATTAGATTATACTTTATATATCACTCTGGGTCTTCTTCAAGACATCAACTTTATCTCGTTTAGTCACTTTGGTTACAAGCTGCATTTGTCGCAGTCAAAATGTCAGCTTTAATTTGTTTCAGGTTTGTTTCAAAGTGTACAGAATAAACTGTACGGCAACACAAATACTTATGTAGATGGTGGAATTTTTTGTAACTACCCTATCCATTGTTTTGATGGTAAGTGTAAATGCATCTAATATTGATCATATTGAAACTAAACTTCGATGCTGAAAACAATTAATTTTCTAAAAAAGTTTCATTTCCAATGCTTTTTCAATATTTCGTCAACTGTGGCAGTTTATGATATAAACTAATCATAGATACCAGTCTAAAAATTTTGTATGCCAGATGACGTTGTTTTCAAATGATACATCAGTGACGTTCGATGCAGTAGAAGATCACTAAGGGCCCAAAATTACGAAAGGGGGTTTTACTATATTACCTTTTATTTCAATTGAACAATAAGGAATATATCGAACTAAGTGTGTACAGTTTACAGTAAAATATTCTCAATTGAAGAACGAATCATTCATCGTGGCTATAAAACAAAAGAAACAAATTTACTGAAAATCAAAGGGGATAATTTTTATATCTTTGTTCTAGGATGGTGGCTTTCGATGGATCCAAACGATAGTTTCTTAAATAAAATTCAGCCAATCTATGATATAGCATCGCTGATGGATAGAAAAAACAGGTTTCAAAGTGGAGCAGAGTCTACAAAAACACTTGGGTGTATTGTCGTAAGTGGGTCCCAATTCAAACTGGTATTATAAAAGAAGACAAACATCTAGCCATATAAAACCTAAGTAAAAAAGACAAAATCAGCAAGCCCAGAGAAAACCAACAAATGAAGAATTCCAAAACCAAGGCTCCAAATAGGTTTTGATTCACAACTCTAGGCAGACATAATACTGCAATGATAATAAATTTCTCTCGTCTAAACCAGGTTTAATCCACTATTTTCTACATAAGAAAATGCCTGTACCAAGTCAGGAATATGACAGTTGTTATCCATTCGTTTGATATGCTTGAGCTTTTAGTTTGCCATTTGCTTAAGAACTTTCCGTTTAGAATTTTCCTAGAGTGTTTGGTATTTTTATTATTTTACTTTTTACACTTACAGAATAAACAAATTTACAAAAGTAGTAGGTAGATGTAAGTTATCTAACTACTTATATAGGACGGAATGGGCAAGTCTAAAAAAAAGTAATTTTGTCTTAGATAAAGGAAAGACTATACCATGGAATAAAGAAATAGCACATGACTGGGAAAACAATAAGAACATAAAACACATAAAATTAAAGCAAAAATCTCACAAATCCCTTAAAAAATTATAAGTTTACCTTTAACCTCCAGAAGGGTGAGCATGGTTCTGCTCTATTAGTGAAATAAGTTGTATAGCTCAGGACAAGTAACAATCTGATGATATGACGCATTCAGTTCTGTCAAAAGAAAGAAGGTACGATAAATAAGACTTATGCTTAACCGATTGTGACATAGATATTTCAAAACGGGCATTGCCAAGCAGAATACGATATACTCCGTAAACTTCAAACAAAATGACATGAACCAAATGATAATTTTACCAGTCTAGTAGGCCGAGTTGTCCAGGTCACACAGCATAGATATAGATGCCATGATATCACAGAAGCATGGGTTAATGTCCCGCTGAAAAAAAGGACAAATATTTCTTACCGCGGATCTTTTCTTCGGAAGAGAAGCTTACAAAGACGCTATTTAAGTGATGGAAAAATTGATGTCAACATTTTAAAAGTTCTATGGACACAATCCTTTGCGTGACTGTCATGGAATCTATGTGGCATTGATGACTAAATTTATGTTCAAATTGTAGTAGCCACAATCCTGTCCACTTTTCCACAATTTTCACATCAACGAATACGAAATTTACTTGCGCAACAAGGCGGGTGCAACTAGTACATTATGATCTTATAGGTGTCAGACCACCAATTACTTCCTCCAATTTAGAACGTATGTAATGGTAGCCCTACTCTGACACAAAATAGTTCTTTTGATGTCATTGTTTACTTAAACTAACCAACAAATTTGCAACTGAAACTTTTGGTGAAAGAGAAATACATTTAGACCATTTTGAGCCAAAATTTACTTGTCTATGAGTTTGCATTAAAAATTCAGGATCAATGGGCTCCATAGTATACTAATTTAAGATTTCCAGAAAACCAGGGGTTATTTTGGTAGTACCTATGTTCCGAGGGTAAGATTTTTCTTATAAGACTTTAAAGGTAGGTTGAAAATTGGCACATAGAAAGGTGATACATGTACTATTCAGGATATACCTGGTTTCTACGAAGTTAAACTTAAGGTAAAATATTTAGAAAGCTGTGAAAATTGCAAAATTTGGTTGAACAGATAGGGATTTTTAATTGTTGGTCTGACACCTTTATTCTTTCCGGTGCATCGTAGATCACGTTCTGTTGTTAGTAGAATTCTCTTGTTGCTCAGTCTTTTGTTTTAATAGCAGAGTTTCGGTGGCTTACTTTGGGTTTTGGTCGTTTGTGTCATGAATTTGTTTCGGTATGACTTTTTATATTCCTTTTTTTTACTCGGCCCTTTCTGTGCATGATTACTTTGATTACTACTTACTGAATGACCTGAAGATTTGTGGATGAAAAGACGCAGTTGAATATATGAATTTTTCAATGTGACCCTCAAAATAAGGCAAACAATTATTTGTTGAATTCAAATAAATTTCATCGCACTGCTTGTTTGAAAATAAAATGATAAAAAAGTATCAGGAAACATTTTAATCTTAAGAAACTTTTATATGATAAGTTACAAACTGATGTATTCTTGCAACATGAGAAAGCAAAGGCTTCTTGAATTGAGTCTCAGTTGATAATTATTTTCTTTCAGTTTTCTTTTGATGAGTCAGAATATCATAAAGATTTGATATTGAAGAAATCTGGCGTTCCCATGGGAAAATTACCGAATACGAAATTGGCAAGGTAAATTACACCGATTGAACATAATGTCTATTAAGCGACAGTGGTTTCCGATCTCCAATTCTCCTAAATTGTTTAAAACAGACAAATCAAGTTGAGAAAGAAAAAGGATAAAATCGCATGAGCAACAAAAGTTGCATGATGTGGTTGGTCGACAAGGTAAACGTCTACTGCTTTGCAGGCATCATCCGCCATGCAAATTCGCCATTAAAATTGTACAATCGGGAATAGGACGCAAGCGGTTCAGATGCTTATGTAGGTGTCTAAAGAATTAAGACCATGATAAAATGTCGCTACCGGTCAATCAATACCTGATCATGACTGTAAAACTTGTAGTGTCGATTATAGCTATTCCCCCTCATAACTCTGTTGAAACAGTTTTGTGTAACGACGTTCCCATGTTGATGAAGTTCACTTTAGTGTCAAAATGCACGAGTAGAACATATTAACTGAGATATGTTAACTCCATACGATGCAGCAGAGGGTATGTTAAGCACAATGGATACACTTTCTGCATACATAAGATATCAGATGTTTGGATAAAGTTTATGACCAAATACAAATTTTAATTGCATTAAACATAGATATCATTTTCTTTTAAAATTCTTGAAAAATTGAAAATTATGAAACAAAAAGCGTTATTAAACATATAATATTGTTTTCCCACGATATCAAATGAATGACTGGACTAAAAATTGTTAAAAGCCATCCCTTTTCAGAATATAAATTGAACAGAAAGAAGACATTAATTTTAACCACATATAGTGAAATGATCATTTATTTTAAGGTCCTTTTTGTCATAAAGCTCTTTAACTGTTTCGGTTTGTATACATCTTTGGCTTTTAAATATTCGGCTTTAGCGTTCCTGCTGAAGGTAAATCCAGAAAAGCGCTTCGGATGCATGAAATCTTGAATCAATCCTAATCCTATTTTATTTTTGGGAAATATTTTTACAAATTCAAATGTGACGTCACTTTGTGTGTTTTTTTAGAATTTCAAATGTGACGTCACTTTGTGCGTTGAGGCTTTGGCTAAATCGGCTGTGCATTTTTAAGTGTTGGATTAAGTTGTTTTATGTAATGTATCCGTTTTTATTCTGTAGTTAGTCCCCACTTCGGTTTTATCATGTATATCTATTATATAGTCATTTTATAAAATTTACTGTTTGCAAAATTATAAATTATTCTAAATAATAAGGATGTTCTTGTCCCAGGCAGAAAACCCTGGCCGTGTCCTCGGTGCTCTTCAGCTTTGTACTTGTTTTGGCTTTTAAACTTTTTTCATCTGAGCGTCACTGTTGGTCTTGTGTGGATGAGACGCACGTCTGGCGTATTGAGTTTTAAGCCTAGTACCTTTTGTTAGTTATTATTCGTGTGTTTCTTTGTCCTATATGTTCTCCCATTTATTTGTATTGTGGTCCTGTCATGTGATGTTGTCGTTTTGGTGTTGTGTTTGACGTTGCCATAAAAGCGGGAGGTTTGGCATGCCACAAAACCGGGTTCAACCCACCATTTTTTTTCTTAAAATGTCCTGTACCAAGTCAGGAAAATGGCCATTGTTATATTATAGTTCGTTTCTGTGTGTGTTACATTTTAATGTTGTGTTTTTGTTGTGTCGTTGTTCTCCTCTTATATTTGATGCGTTTCCCTCAGTTTTAGTTTGTAACCAGGATTTGTTTTTATCTCTATCGATTTATGAGTTTCGTACAGCGGTATACTACTGTTGCCTTTATTTAAACATAATATTTCATCTTAATACATTTTTTGAAATGTCAATTTATTCATCTTGACAAATTGATAAGCTTGTACTAGCATTCAAAATCGTAAAATGTAGACCTTGAAATCAATTGGATTTATTAGTAGGAACCTTGCTTTTTTTTGTAGACATTGGGCAAAAACAGATCAAGGACAGAGTAAAATAAACAATGTATATACAGACGTATGTGAAGCTGCGGCAGAATTCCTCAAAGTAAGTCTTCCGTAAAGTCTGATTATTATTATTACTATAAGCAGGTATAATTTAGAAACAGAATGGAACGAAAAGAAAACAAGAAAGAAACTATTAGGAAGTAACGCTTTAGATTAGAAATAGCTATTGAAATGCGAATATTAAATTTAAGACTTCGTTTATGCTTTTCGTTTTGTTATAATGATCTTATCACCTTGAATTATAAAAACAATCATTTCATTTGTATTTACATCACCTGTGGCCTTTACTTATGACATTTTGCAAATCATTACTAAAGATGGCGTTTTCATGATCTTTTGTAGGTTTTACGAAAATACAATTTAGATGGAAATGACGTCATTTCAAAAGAAGAATTTGAAAATGCTTTTTCTGAAGTAAGATACGAAAATGAAAATAAAAAGATGTAGTATGATTGCTTATGATACAGGTGACATCTAGAGACCAAGTGGTGTAGGTGTTAGCAAGTATAGGCCACCGTTTTTTATTTGGATATTTTATATCTTTCGGTTGTATATACCCAACAATGTCGACTTGCTATAGTTGGATCACACTCATAAGTCATTTCAATTACTTACCAAATTGTAATATGTATGTACCTGTAGAAAACCTATTTCAAACGAAATAGCACATTCTAATTTTCACGGTGATGTTGTAAACCGAGCCCGGAAATTTAGATTCGATCTGGGGGTAAACTTATCATTCCTTTAAATAAACTTATTCTAAAAGGTTACCTATTCAACACTGTAATTAAATCTTTGAATATTGTTTTTATTGGTATAGATATTCATTTGTTTTAACAGTAAATTACTAAACTTCACTTATGTACTTCCACGGTACTTCAATCTGTCGATACATATAGTTTGGCATTGCACAAGGTCATGTTTTTCTCTGACTGTTTATGTCGTCTTTACACTAAACCCATTGGAATTTGGTTGTGTACGGATTGATATTTTAGTCTAGATACATGATTTTATTATTAGTTGTTATGGGCTTTGAACTAGCTTTCAGTAACTTAGAGTCCTCTCAGATCTGTACTTTGTGTCTTTTGTGTTTTTGTGCTTTGTATCGATATGATGAATTAAGCCCTTTTCAACTGATTTTTATAGTTTGTTCGTATGTTGTGCTGTTCCATCACTGTCCAAGTTTACATTAGCTATGAACCTTCGAAGTCATTTGGTATCTGGTGGAAAGTTGTCTCAATGATGATTTTTATTGGCAATCATACCACATCTTATTTATATGATGATGAATAAAAATGTCTTTTTAATGTGCATGTCTGGTTTTGTCTGTTATTATGTATTCCCCGTGTTACAGGTACCAAGGTTCGGTTATCAACTAAAAACTGTAGTCGTGTTATAAGTTACAGTTTCCGAAACTAATTTACATTAAGAAGGCATTTGTCCTTAAATTTCGTATGAACATTACATTTATATTTCAAATACAGACCCCAAAAGCCTATTTAGGTTTATAGTTTACATAAGTAATGAAACGACAACATCTTGGACCATTGCAAGAAGAATACAAAATATCAATTGAAATGTATCCTCTAATTAAGAGTAAATCAGACTCTACTGTTGAAGGAATATTTTGCGGTGGTTACAAAAGTAATGTGGTTTAAATGATGTAGTTTGGGATATCGTTTTAGTACCGTAATTTAGTATTTGTACAATGAAATGCATTGTTTAAGGGGAATGTTTTCGTGGTCGTCAATATTAAAACAACAGAATGGTCGTCGGATCTGTAAAATTACAGATTGTCTCCTATTTCAGATTGTGATAATTTAACTAAGTGTCAATTTAGATTGATTTTACATTGGATTGAATGTTCCCTTTCTGACCAGAGTTGGATACGAATTTATATTCCGCACAGCCAAATGTACGCCCCACTTTTGCAAAGTCTAAATACCAGTCTGAAGAAGACAAATATATGAACATATCTCTCTACCCCAGTCACCCTTGCTGTTCTTATATAAGACTTATAGAAGTTTTTATTTTTGTAACTTATTTGTTTTGAAGTGTTTAGTTATGCACTTTTCTTTGAGGCGTCTTTTAAATCAATATATTAAGAAAGCCAAAGCAATCCAACTTACGGTTTACGTTTTCGATTCATTGTAGGTCGAATTTAAAGAGAAATACAGCAAATTGTTATTCGGAGAGGGATGTGGTCCTGATCTTGCATACGATGCTGTAGACAGAGACGGAAGTGGCAGTGTAAGTTTATAGAAATTGGTATAAATCTTAATATAAACAAACACAAATTGCATCATACAAGCCTCACTGTAAAATTGTTAACTGTTTTATAATATCGTTGATGAGTTATATATATATAGTTTTATACGCCAGATGTACGTTTTATCTACAAAAGACTAATCAGTGATGCTCAAATCAAAATAGTTAAAAAGACCAAATAAAGCACTGCGAACCCCAAATTCCGAAAGGTTTTGCCAAATACATCTAAGCTAATTTATTCATGGGGTAAGAAATCCTTAGTATTTTGAAGAATTTAAAGTTTTGAAAATAGTTGATTTATTATTATGACCATATCATTGATAATTCATGTCAACACAGAAGTGCTGACTGCTGGGTTGGTAATAATCCCTACAAAATAATCATACGCAATGCAATCCAAGTGAGCAGGATAAAAAAGAAACTTTTTTTTCACAATCCGTAATTTATGTCTAGTCAGGAACATTTAATCGAACAAAATTCATTATTATCATAATTATACACCTGTATTGTTGGATTTGTTAGAAATTAGTTTTTGCGTTATGCATTTCAGATTGATTACAATGAACTGTTGAATTTTATTGAAGTAACAGGAGTTTGCATCCAGGAGAAATACCTCGGGCTGAAACGCAAAGAAATCGATGGATTTTTCAGCTTTTTGGGGACCATTTTTAATGCTCTCTTAACCAATGGCGGTAGGATATTTTCGCAGGTACATATTTAAATAAACATATTTTAAAACTAAGACAGAAGTGAAGAAAATTCTAAAAAAATGAAACATTGAATTCAGAAACAAAATAAAACTAAACATGTTTTTAAGTGTCACCAAAATCGGGGCCTCTATTTCAGTAGCTGATATTATTGTTTTTTTTTTCTATTTAACATTTATTTCATTCAGGGGGTACCAAACACCTTGACTAAAATTAATTTGGCTCGTTTAATTTTCATAAAATTTTGAGAAAATATTAACTCTGGCCCTTTGACAAAAATATAAAAAATTCAAAAAACTTGAATCACACACTTTATCGGAAAACTTTCTTTGGATATATAGCAGTTTGACAAACACCAATTGTGTTCATTGAGAAGCTCAATATTTCCCTAGCAATAGAAAGTGATTAAAACGTTCAGCTGATTTTTACAGAGTTATCTCACTGTAGTGGTATGTACCACCTTAATTCATTGGCAATTTACTGATACAATGTGCTGATGTGCTGTCATTATATACTGTTTCGTTTGTCATACAACATTTACAAGGCCTTATTCTTCTTTTGCTACAAAATACAATATGTGTGACACATTTTGGTAGAGCATATCAAAAGTATCATCTTAACAACCATTTATATTTAATTATATGGAGTATTATTTTTTTGCATTGTTATCAGTTTAAGATCTATTATAGTGAAGTAAAACATTAAGATGTTTGACATTTGTTATGTAGTGTTAGCAATGGCTTTGTTTTTAGAGTTCTGACATAAAAAGAACGATAGGAATCAGTACATGGTACATCAAAACAAACGACTTTGATTTGGAAGATGAAGACAAGAATTTCTTAATAAATGTAAGTTCAGATAATATATGTTGATCCGTAAATTGCTTTAGTTCGTCTATGTTGTTCTATCCTCCCCATTTCCTACATTACTTCCTCGTAGCAGCAGCATCCATTTGCAAAAAGAAAGGGTTCAGAAAGGTCCCTTATATTTCAATTGTTTTGAGTTAAACAGTTGTAATTTACTATAAACACAAAATACCTTCTCTTTGACACCTCACATAACACATAACGAAGCATTTATTTGTGTTGCAATGTTAGGTTTGTCCAATATTTCCACCATTTCTTACAGTTTTTGACATAATTTACTGCCATCTCTGATCTAAACAGTGTTTTCTAGGGAATCTAGGGCTTCGATATTAATCTTGAAAGCTTTGAAACCCTCTATGGTTAATTGCATCCCTTTTATATAAGCATTTTTGAAAGCTTTTTATTTCTGGCAGAATCATTTAGTTACAAAAATTAAAAACCTAATTTAATTTGTTACTCTTTAGCTTTTAAACATTTCTAATGTTTAATTCTCCTCTAGTATCATCAAAACATTTACGGGTGCCACATGTGGAGCAGGATCTGCTTACCCTTCCGGAGCACCTGAGATCACCCCCAGTTTTTGGTGGGGTTCGTGTTGCTTAGTCTTTGGTTTTCTATGTTGTGTCATCTGTACTATTATTTGTCTGATTGTCTTTTTATTTTTGGCCATGGCGTTGTCAGTTTGTTTTCGATCTATGAGTTTGACTGTCCCTCTGGTATCTTTCGTCCCTCTTTTAAATTAAAAGTATGTAGGTTTTTTCTGAGATTAAAGTTCTAAACAATATTAAGTAATTGGGTGTAACTCTTTACGATATGAATTGAAAATCTTGAACGAAATGTTTATTGCAGTGTCTAATTTATTTGTTATTTCTAAGGTATTCTTATATGTATTATTGAAATATAAAATCGAGAATGGAAATGGGGAATGTGTCAAAGAGACAACAACCCGACCAAAGAGCAGAAAACAGCCGAAGGCCACCAATGGGTCTTCAACACAGCGAGAAAATCCTGCACCGGGAGGCAGGTTTCAGCTGGCCCCTAAACAAAATTGTGTACTAGTTCAGTGAAAATGGAATATATTCCTTCAATTTTGTTAATTTGGAAATATCGTGGAATCCGAATCCCATGATCGATTTCTATTTTAAAGAAGAAAGAAAATAAACAAATTTTTCGACATATATGTACATAGTAACAAAGCATGAGCTCTGATGGGAAATTTCACCGCCTTTCCATCGATATCGCACAGTTTCATGCAAAACAAATAATCAAAAGGGTATGTAAATATAAGAAAAAAATGTCAAGCTTTATTTCTGAAACTCTACAGACAATGCCGATGTGTCATGTGCCTTCCTGTGAACTAACTAAGGGACCAGTAATCATTAAACTTTCACAGAAATACTTACAAAATAAAGCTTAAAAAATAGGCCAGCTCCTTGGAAACTACAAAAAACAGCATTAGATTACGTTTAGATTGAATGCGTTATACCAAACATATGTAGCAAGATCAATGTTTTATGACTGTGTAAAATCACAAACAGAAGTATCGAATTTGTAAAACTTTCAGTTTGTTTACCTTTGCATTGTTGTAACGTTGTCATGATGAGAACATGCAGTCATACTTGTTGTATCATTTTTTTTTAAATGAGATATGATTTGGGATGCCTCGCGATTTTTGTTTTTTTCAGCAACATTACAGAGTCTTATGAAACATCTATTTGATGTAATTGTATACTTTTGTCGCGCATGTCAACTGTCTTCTGGAATCGTCAAGGATATCACAAATATAAAGTTTTGAACCAAAAAGTGTATATTGAATAAAAAACAATTAAAACGTTTTCATAACATCAAAGAAATCATTACTGCTTTAAATAGAATAGAGTTTCGCTGAAACAACTAAACGTATATAAAAACATAACACAGCCGAACAAAGTACTTACTTATAGAATCAGTTTACAACGAAGAAGATATTAATCTATCAATACAGGTGCCCACAATTTTTCTTGGTGTACTATTATAATTGAAATATCCTCATTTGAAATAAATATATCGATAAATAGTAATTTAGTAAATGATAATTACAAAAGAATAGTGATGCAGTTGATGTTTAGTTTAATTAACGTCGAAACACATAATGAAAGAACACATTTTCCAAGTTTTCAGTCATTAAGGGCAAAATGATTCCTTCACTCGTTGCGAGAAACAAACAGTACTCACAGTATTGTTCCGTACTAAAGATGAGTACACTTATTCCTATACTTTCAGCAAGGAAGAAGGTCTACTCTTAAATACTTACAGCATTTTGTATGTGACAATAACCTAGAAAAAGTATCTGAAGATGTAATTAATGCCAGGGATATTCCTAGTAAACCAAGTCTTACTGATGCACAGCTAGAATCGATTGCTAAAATGTAGTACATTTCACTCTTAGTATTCGACAGTATATGTCTATAGTCATGTAGTATGAATACTATCGTATTATCGGTATTTATGATATCCAATGAAGCTAAAATATTTATACATCAAATAGATATCAAAAGAAAATAATAGTGTGATTTGATACATTATATGTTATATTGTTGATATGATGTCTAATAAAGAAAAAAAGAATGAATCATAGTTATATGATATTGATAAAAGACTCTGAAAAGGGTTGAAAGAGGGTCATATTTCCTACATCTACATGACAAGAGACATTTATGTCGTAGGTTGCTATTCAGTGTTAATACAGATATTGCATTTCAATACATTCGTATACATGTAGTATCTCTTTTTTTTTTTAAACTATGCACATCTAGTCTCATCAAATAACAATTCCAAGCACAAAAAGAAATATTCAGATAAAAGAAAAGAATGTCGGCTGTTGAATAAAAAATCAGATGGATGAAACGTAGTTTAGTAAACTGTCATTTTTTCACAGAATACATAACACCAATGAAAGTTTTGTTATGAATAAGGCCAATAGTTTTTTCAAGTGAATTGTTTCATATTTTTCTTGTCCGGGCCTTTTATAACCGACTATACTGTATGGGTTTTTCTCATTGTTGAAGGTTGTACGGTTGCCTATATTTGCGTACATACACTTTATTTGAACTTTGGTGGATAGTTGTCTCATTGGCAATTTAACCACATATTCTTATTTTTATATAATATGTCTTTGTAGTATTTCATCATTTTGTTTTACATTTTAAAGACCAATGTAAAAAGTTTTTATAGAATATTGTTATTCATAAAGTTGGTTTGGTTTTCAGTTTATTTTGTGGCGTATATCAAGTTAGGTATAGTGTCCGGCTGGGATCGTGGTTTTTCGAGTGATTTGATCGTTTTCGAGTGTGACCACTTTTTTCGAGTGAATATAATCAAAAATGTAAACAAACAGACTTCCATTTGTGATAAAACGTGAAAAAAGATGCTAGAACCTTATATACAAGATCATAGATGGTATATTAGTATTTTTGATAAAAAGATATTATCAACCCTACATTATTTTGTTTTAAAAACGATTAATTTAGCCTTATAATGCTTTATTCCAAAATATAATTTAAAGCCATTTTATACACATACCAATGCAAATGTCAACAGAAATGTGCACATGGAATCAATGTATACTTAGATATATAGACACTTTACAAAAATTCTTGTTTTTGCATTGAAAAGAACATTTTGGAGAGTAAATTCATTTTTATATGTTCGTGTTTTTTTCGAAAGCAGTCCGTGTTTTTTCGAGTGTGTCCTTGTTTTATCGAGTGAAAAAACAACATTCCTTTGGCTTAAAATGTGATATGTCATTGCATTTACGTTTAAAGAACAATGAAAAGGTTCAAATAAAGTACTTTTCAAAGCACGAAACAATGCATTAAACCTGTTTGATAATGCTGTATTAACACGTACATTTCATAAAAAGTCATCGTTCATTTGTATTCTGAAATCTTCATATTTATTATTTATGTGAGCTCAGACATGTTGGACTGAGACGTACGTACACTTAGAGTGTAAAGCGGGTAAATGTGTTTTTTTTTACAGAAAAAATATCCTTAATGTTTCATTTACTATTTGTCTTGATGGAAATATTAGTTATCTTGGTGTAATCAGGAGTGTACAGAATTTTACACCGGTGTTGAAAATCTATACACCCTGTGGCGCAGCCGAAGGTCGTATGCATTTTTAACACCGCGATGTAAAATTCCATACACCCCTGATTGCACCAAGATAACGAATTTATTTCTTACTTAGCGTTCGTTTACTTTTTTTATTCCCGGGTATAAATTTAAAAAAATCTTATGACCAACTTCATTACACATTTTTCAACACCGAAGTTGCTGTGCATTGTCAAATATTATCTTTTTTTTTATTTGTTGAAAATTTGTAAATTTTTAATTATTATTATTTCCAAAATTTTAATTTTCGCAATTTTGGCAAAATGTTTTGGAAATTTCTGTCCATATCAAATATACTCTCATTTTCAGTGACAGGCTAAATTTCCCGACCTTTATCCCGAACGTCCTCTGTTACATGACCTATACTTATTGGATTTATTGTTAATTTGTTCTCGTCCGGAACATGCATGACACATTTTGCCACTGGACGTTAAGCAACCAACAATGAATCATTTAGAATTGTCCGTTTATAAATTTAAAAAATCATAAAGAGGATAAGGTTTCAACTCCATCAGGCAAAGTTGACCTTAGATGGATTTGGCTTAATTTTAGGTCCTTTTGGTCATATAGCATAAAATTATAAAGTGTTGTTTTCATTTTTTTTATTGGATATTCCATTCAATTCAAATGTTATTGTAATTTATTAATTTTTATTTAAGGGGGTGGGGTCTTCTTTTAGTAGAATATTTGGGTTTATATTGAATTTTTCTGATTGTTTACTCCTTTTCCTTAGTTTCCTTGCTCCTATGTTTTTTCGTCACTGTAATATATATCAATCATAAAATATTATTGTCTGTAAAAATAAAGGCAGCATGCAATGAAATTAAAATGAATATGAGTCCCTGTACTCGGTTCTTACGACCGTTTTAAAACGGACCCATTGATTTCTTATGTATCGTAATACTGCTAGGTTATGGTAAAATGTTTTCAAAACAGAAAGTTATCATTAAATTGAAAATAGTTAAATTTGATCAACATAGAAATCTGTTTTTGTGACTTATTCCGAATATATAATATTGTCCATCGCTAAATTACAGTTACAAACTAGAAAAAGTCAGTTTTTAAGCCAAAGAATGTCTTCTTTCTTATTCACATTTTCTTAAAAAAAACCTGGACAATTTGTTAAAAAACCCGGACGTTTTACATGTTGCTCTCGAAAAAACACGGACAATGTAAATAACTGAATTTTAGGTTAAATACAACGAAATTGTGAGTCTTTTGTGCTCAAAACTTGTATAGTATTCAAAATAACATGGACGGTCATGAATAAAACTATTATAATTGCGAAATAGCAGTTAACTGACCTGATCGCATGTTTTATCACTCGAAAAAACCCGATCTACACTCGAAAAAAGTGGACCGATTCACTCGAAAAAACACGATCTCCGCTGGACACTGTACCTACCGTGTATATCTTCAAATTGAAAGGAGAGGGTACGATAAGGCCACTCTTTTGCCACCTTGAATTGAAAAAAAACTAATAGGTTTATAACCTATGCAATAAAAAAATTTAAATCTATAAACTAAAAAAGTAATAATAGCATCACCACGGGTTTTGGCGGGTTTCGTGTTGCTCTGTTTTTAGTTTGCTATGCTGTATTTTGTAGACTGTTGTTTGTCTTTTCGTCGTTTTTCGTGTTTTTGTCAGATCGTTGCTGTTGCCTTCTACTTTAATATCCCTTAAGGATCTTCTGTCTCTCTTTACAGATATTTACATGACATAAGTCTTAGTTATTTGCTTCATGGCTTCAAATTCGTGCATTTTATGAAAATCTTCAAAATCTGCAAAAAATGTCAGTTAAATTTGGATATGATTATATCACCCCATAAATTTATCAATGAAATTAACCAAAGATGAAAATTTTACTATTTTAGCAATTTCAGGGATCAATTAATACCTCTAATCATACCAACTCCTTTAAAGTACGCGTTTTTGTTTACATTTATTTCTCATTTAATATGATACAGAGATGAGTGCGAAGCTAGTTTTTGACAAGTGTTTTATTTACTGCTCCGGTTTGTCTTAGGACCAAAGAAAAAAAAAATGAATGGCACTTAGCTTGGTCCTAATACTCTTTATGACACCCGAAGAAAATGTCTAATGCATCGGCTAACTCGGGAAAAGTTTATACTTCGTCAAAACCAGTTAACACAAGTAAACTTCGTTCTGGACTGGTCTAATCGAACCATAGCTTTTATCAATTAAACTCTTGGTTTGGTCAGCTCAACACTAAAGTATACTTATGAACAGGGCCGCTTTCTGTCGATTGATTTAACTTTTTGAGTGTGTTCATGTATCTTTGTATTAATATACTGCAAACACTTTCTATCGAATTTAATTATCATGATTTGCCTGTAAATAATAGAAACAAATATGGGTTACACTGTAGGAAGACCAACGATCTAAATACATTATCAACGAATAAAGGACGAGTGTAATCATATATTGGATTGTATGCTTCGTCAAGAAAGTCATGTATTTGTTATATCGAAAGTCCAGTTCTGAACCGCTATACAAATACCAGTCCTAGAAACTTGGTCTACCTATAATGAAGAATATTATGGGTGTGTGTTTTCAAAACACGACTGCTTGCTAGTTATTTTCTGATTCCCGGTTATATATTTTTTTTATTTTTTCTTATTTGTAAGATAATTTTTAGGATACACCTAAGGGGTTTTGATTATTTGAATAATGAGTTTTCATGTCCATTTTTTATCTAATGGAACGCAATGTTAAAAAAATAATCACACAATGCGACATTTCATCTTGTGATTTATTAACACTGAAACAAAATTTAAATTCATATTTTAAAATTGAAATCAAGCCTGAAGAGCTTCCTCTTCGTCGTCATCGTCAGGGCTCTGTTGACTTGACAATATATTAGAACAGAGGCTCCTGACTTGGGACAGGCGCAAAAATGCGGCAGGGTTAAACATGTTTAGTGAGATCTCAACCCTCCCCCCATATTTCTAGCCAATGTAGAAAAAACAAACACACAGCAATACGCAGAGTAAAACTCAGTTTAAAAGAAGTCCGAGTTCGATGTCAGAATAGGTAACAAAAGAAACTAAGCAAAATGACAATGATACATAAATTAACAAAGGAATACTAGCAGTAACTGACATGCCAGCTCCAGACCTCAATTAAACTGATTGAAAGATTATGTCTTCATCATATGAAAATCAAGCACAATCCCTTCCGTTATGGGTATAGTACCATAAAAGGTTTTGTTCAACACAAACACATTCTCTACTGCAAATATTGTTTTCCTTTGCAAGAACAAATCAAATCTTGAAGAAAGTCTGATGACATAAGTCCGGTAAACAGAACTGGGGTTGGACCATTGCAACTTTTTTTCCAACCGTATTCAAAGGGTGAACCTTTTGGCGGCTTTGCTTGATGTGATGTCATCCATATGTTTGTTTGTATGCTGGCTCTTAGAACGTGTTGTTTGAATGACGATTTGCTCGGTGGAAGGCGAACAAAAGAGCAGTCTTTGCTAGTTGCAAGTCTAACACGTAACTTGTTCAAATCGTGGTGACTTGACGTATATTTGCCTGTTGGGTCATACAACTTAGATAAAAGTTTTCTTGCAACACAGATGGAGGTGTCAATATCTGAGTTACGTAGTTGTGATAGACCCGCCAGTTCTGCAGATGACGACTTCAAAAGCTTAGAAATAGACTTTTTCCCAATGCCAAAGAGACTTGATGTGGTGTCACAACCAGTAAGAGTATGAGCTGCTGGTAGAATTTCACGTGTACTGTTTGTACGGGAACTACACAACTCATGCACGGGGATGTATCGCCTACCATCCTTACCACTAGTGACAGAACCCATTAATAGCTATAGCTGATCTGTGTTAAGCATCCGATGGAAATAATGAACAGTGAAAACTAAAACATCAGTGTCAGAACTTTTGACAATCGTTCTCCCTCTAACATTACACTTCTTTATTCCTAAATATTTCCTGTATACAATTACCTTAGTCGTCCAGGAACAGGCTAAGGGTCCCTGTTTACAAAATGAAACCATCTATCCAAGGGTAATAGAAGGCAATAAAAATGTAGTCCACTTTTTACCTTGGATTTAAATTAGTGTCAAAAATATATCCATATAATGTTAGAAGCATCTAACAGTTATATACCTTAATTTCAAAATAGTAAGTAAACAATAAGATACCCACACAAAAGATGTGCATTTACTACAATAAACATGATAGGCTAACACTTTTTTATCATTTCGATATTCTTATACAATAAACCATAAAAAAAATGTACTTTGACTCAAGCTTATACTGTCTAAATTCTCGTTATCATCGACTCCAATTTTGTCTTATCAATGATGTCAATGCCTTTCAATAGAAGAACAATTTTTAGATTATTTTTCAAGTTATGTTTCCAGATATTATAAATATCTTGAGGTGCTTTAGGCGTTTTGTTAAATTTTATTGAATTCCTAATTTTCCATACAGTCCATTTAGAATATATGATAATTATGTTTAGAAAATTATCATATTTTAGTATTCCCGTGTGTTTACCTAACAGAATGTCCTTTCAACAAGAGGATTATTTATTTCTATGTTTGATTTGATAAGTATTTCTTGGAGATTTTTTTTAAATTAACTGTGATGTACTACAACTGAAAAATAAGTGTTGCAGGGTTTCTATATTGTTGTCATTTTGACAAATGTGGCATTTTCCATTTGATATCTTCATTTTTTTAAATCTTTCTTCAGTATATAAAATATTGTGCATGGATCTCCATTGAAATTCTTTTACATTATTTTCAATTATCAACTGTTTTAATCCCGACCACATATTTTCCCAAAGTATATTGTTTCCAAATATTTCCTCCCACTTAATTTGACATTTTGGAGATACATCTTTATTTAAAACCGTACGAATATATTTGAGTTTTAACTTTGATGGTTTGATTGTTTGGTTGTTTAAGTTAATGATCTCAAGGTCATTTGATATCTTTAATTTCCTTTCATAATGCAAACTCTGGTTTCCGCAAGATTTCAATATTTGCACGAAATCTTTAGTAATTGCCTGTTTAATTTTTAAAAATTCGGAAATACAATTTCTCCGATCAATCAGCTTCCTATAAATTTCATTACAGCTAATAAAATCTGTAGTTTCTGAATTCCAAATGTCCTGGATAGTTGTGATATCGCTTTTTAAAAAAGAAGAGTATAACAATGGTTTATTTTTGAACAGAATAGAAGAGTTTCCAAATATCCTCGTATTTAAAATATCACTTTTATTTGAAGGTGTATCAATATTTTGAATGAATCCTGACCACGTATTTATAATTTTCTGATAAACTTGTGGTAATTGGTTCATATCTAAACCATTTAAACTTGAACATTTACATACAAAAAAGGCATCATTATATTATCATCAAATTTCCGAAGCCAATACTTACCGATCGCATTCCAGCTTTCCAATGGCTCCTGCATTAAACGATATAAAAGTTTTATGTGTTCACTTTTTATAAACATATCTATACTTACCATACTCATCCCCCCTTTTATTTCATTCAAACAGCAGACATTTCTATCTACCTGATTCACTTTTCCGTGCCATATAAAGTTCCAAATTATATTATTTAGCTCTTTAGTATATTTATCCGGAATTCCTCGTATTTCGATCTCGTAAGAACAGAGAGAAAGTATCATATGTTTTACTATAAGTGTTGTACCTGTAAATGTAAGCTTCCTACTTTCCCATACGTGTATACAATTCTTAACTTTATCTATTATTTTTCTCCAAATATCATCGTCATCTATTTCATAACCATGACACACCCCTAATGTTTTAACATTGCCTGTGATCCATTTTATTTTATCAAATTTAAATCGTTTTCTTTTAGAAGCCCCTTAAAGTAAGCCTTTTGTTTTGTCATAGTTTATTCTAGAACCCGAAGCTTTTTCGTATAGGGACAAAATTTTAAAAGTATTTTCTACAGCTTTTTCATTTTTATTAAATACCTGGGTGTCATCTGCAAACATACATAATTTAGTTTCTATAAAGTTTTCTCCCTCTCCTGGTAATTTTAATCCTTCTATTTCAATGTTACCCCTAATCGCACATGCCATGGGTTCAGCCTGTATGATATACAAGAGAGGCGCTATTGGACACCCTTGCCAAGCGGAGCGAGTAATCGAAAAGTATCTTGATACAAATCCATTGGTTTTAATACACGAAGTAGCTTTGTATAATAGCATTTTTATCCATGCTCTAAATTTCCCGCCAAATTCAAATTTCTCCAGTACAAAATCTATCCATTCCCATTCAACCCTATCGAACGCTTTTTGTTGATCCAAAAATAATATAATTCCTTCTTCATCTTCGTTGTCAATATATTCTATAATGTCCTGAATCATTCGGTTAGCCTCGCTTATATTTCTACCTTTAACAAACCCTTTTTGATCGGTATGAATAATTTTAGGTAATACTATCTTAAGTCTTTCAGATAGAATCTTTGCAATAATTTTATAATCACAATTTAGTAGAGTTAGTGGTCTCCAATTTTTAATATTTTCCCTTTCTCCTCCTTTATGTAGTAAGGTTAAGACCCCCTTATGTTGAGAGTTACTCAATATAGTACCATTAAAGATTTCTTGTAGTAAACTAAAGAAATCGTCTTTTATTATGTCCCAGTATAAAATATAAAATTCTGATATTATACCATCTTCGCCAGGTGATTTGTTCTGTTTAAGTAATTTTAGTACCTTTTCTACTTCACAGATATTTAACATTTCTTTATCTTCCTTGCTTACCTTATCTATTATAAACTGACAAAGTTTTTCGCCCGCTGTTTTGTCCCAGCCTTCCGTGGCAAAAAGTTTAGCATACAATTTTACTTGTTCATTCAAGATAGAATCAATGTCACATTTATACTCACCGTTTTCTGTTTTTACTCGTTGCCATAATTTGTTCTGCCCATTTTTCTTTTCTAAATTAAAAAAGTATTTGGTCGACTTCTCCCCATCTTCGGCCCATTTAATCCGTGATCTTATTTTTGCGGAGACTGTTTTATTAGTATAATATTCCTTAATTTTATTTTCTATTTCTAAAATTTTGTCACATGATTTATTTGATTCGTTCAATTGAAGTTTCAATATTTCAAGCTATTTTTCTAAAGCAATGACATTTTTTTGTTTTGATAAACGGTTTAGTTTTTGACTAATTTCCATGGTCAAAAATTTAATCTTTGATTTTGTTACATCCCACCACTCTTGAATGCTATTGAATCGATTGTTACTTTTAACCCAATTTTTCCCAAAACGTTTTAAATGCATTAGAAAATTCATCTGTCTTAATTGTATTTAGATTCATGATCCACATTCCCGGTCCTCTTTCAATATCATCTAATTTTATTTTTGAAGTAACTATGATCACTAAATGGAAATGTGATTATACGCGTATTTAAAATTTTGCAGCTAAGAGATTTCGTACAAAAAATATAATCTATTCGTGATTTTGAATTACCTCTTTGAAAACTATACCGTCTATTTGTTGGAAATTTAGATCGCCATGTATCATCTAAATCAAAATTCAATAGAAGACTTTTCAACTCGTTTAATCCTGTATCATCATTTTGATGCGAAGGGGCCCTATCTTATTTTCTGTCTAACGCACAATTAAAATCTCCCAAGAAGATATTATAATGATCTGTGCCATCATCTGAATACAAGTCATTTTTAAAGTTTTTCAGATTTTCAAAAAAATGTTTCCTTTCTGAACCCTTATTTGGGGTGTACAAATTAAATGTATGGTACATCGCAGTGTTAGTTTTAAATTCACCAATTTGCATTCTACCGTTATCATCAATTATTGAGACATCAAAACTAAGCGTAAAATCTTTTTTTAGTAAAATCCCCACACCTCTCGATTCGTTTGTACCACAATTCCAGAAACTTTCACCACCCCCATACATTACACTTCTTAAATTGTTCGTCTGCATGGAGAGCATGTAAAACGAGTCTTGTGTCGGCTTCCTCCTGTGTGCTTAACAAGCTCGCACAGTCAGTTTTTTTATTGTAAGTTATTTTTTTTACGATTTCTGGATTTTGGAAACATCAGTGTCAGAACATATGACAATCGTTCTCCCTCTAACATTACACTTCTTAAATTGTTCGTCTGCATGGAGAGCATGTAAAACGAGTCTTGTGTCGGCTTCCTCCTGTGTGCTTAACAAGCTCGCACGAGTAAGTTATTTGATTGTAAGTTATTTTTTTTACGATTTCTGGATTTTGGAAAGTCCCTGCTAGATACAATATTTGTCCGACAGGCAGTGGATTACTGGCACAATAAAATTTCGAAATAAATTCCCCGATGAAGCAGATCAAAACCTGTTTATTTCTTTTATTCGCCAGGAATTTTTTCCAGTCTGGAATACTTCCGTCATTTACATGATATACCTTGTGTCCACCAGCTACTTGAGACCGACGTTCCCTTCCAGCCGATTGGATAGAGCCTGTGATGTCATATCTATCAAACACATCTACAATTGTTGAATTGTTGATGCCGACTGAAAGAGAGTTGACAGCTGCTTCAAATAGAAAGTAAGCAGATCACCAAAACTGGAAAATCTTTTCACATCCAAAGATTTAATAATAGCCATGCTATCCCTGATCACAACTGTGAGTGATGAGTCAAATGGTGGAAGATTAAAAGATGGGTATATCTCGCGTTCAAGCTCAGGTGCAAGATCAGATTTAACACATTTTCGCATCGTTCCATCACCGTGAAAAAGAGAAGTGGGTATGGGTCCAATAGGGAACGAAAGCAATTTTTCAACAGTAACATCATCTCTGCATTTCGCAAGTGCTAGGGCACGACGAAATATGAGCTCTAGGTTGATGTTTCCCTGTACTATCTCTCCTGATCTGCATTTTAACTTTGTTTTCTTGTTCATATCTGAAAATGTTTTTATGTTAGAGCGTTGAATGGGTCCATAGAAGCTTCTAGACATACCTTCAGACAAGGCAGAATCAACGAACTTTTTTGTCATTACGGTACCCCTGTCAATTGCATTCAAAAGTGATTCTTGGACTTTCTTTGAAGCCTTAAGGCCAGTTGAAATATTGACCAACTCAGGAGGATGCTGTTGAATGTCAAATGGGTTAACCATTGTCTCCTGTAAGTGACTGATTAAGTCGATGGTGATATTTTCATAGGTATCTTCGTGACGTATTTTTTAATTTAATAAATTCAGTAAGTCAAAACCATTGATTCAATCAATTTTAGGGAAATTATATTTCAATTGGGCTTGTGAATCTTGTCAAAATGACATGCACGAAAATTTTTAACATGCACGAGGATAAAAGCTTATGTGAAGGGTTACTGCAAGTCACCACTTATAAAAAAGAAGTGCTGCATATACCTGCGCGTATTATCATTACCAATGTAGATCTTCATATCTTAAATCTAAACACCTTTTCTTAATGTGTGTTGTTTTTAACTTTTGGTTATTTGTCTCATGCTTGCTCATATTGCTACCAGTAATCGTCTGTACCATAGCCTAGCATAGATGCCTGCTAGTTACACCACTATAGATCTCTACCATATTCTATTAAAGGTGCCTGCAGGTCACACTGCTATTAAATTGAAAATAGGTGCCTGTAGGTCACATCACTATAGTTCTGTTCCATAGCCTATCACTAGAACCTGCAGGTCACACTGCTATTTATCTTACCATAGCCTATAATAGGAGCCTTATATAAGTAAATTTAGAAAATAGCAATATTCTCATATTACACAGTTGGTGCTTGGCTCAATAAACAATACTATAGGTGCCTGCAGGTCACACCAAAATTTATCTGTACCATAGGTGCCTGCAGATCACATCACTTTAGATCTGTAACATAGCCTATCATTTGAGTCTGTAGTTCACACTGCTAATTATCTGTACAATAGCCTATAATATGTGCCTGCAGGTTGTATCTCATAGATCTCCACCATATGTTATTAAATGTGCAAGCAGGTCACACTTTCATTTATCTGTATGGTAGGTGCCTGCAGGGCACATCACAATAGATCTGCACCATATATAAAAAAGAAGATGTGATATGATTGCCAATGAGACAACTCTCCACAATATACTTAATGACATAGAAATTAACAACTCTAGGTCCCCGTACGGCCTTCAACAATGAACAAAGCCCATACCACATAGTCAGCTATAAAAGGCCCCGAAATGACAAATGTAAAACAATTCAAATGAGAAAACTAACGGCCTTATTTATGTAAAAAAAAAAGAACGAAACAAATATGTAACACAGCAACAAATGACAACCACCGAATTACCGGTTTCTGGCTTGGGACAGGCACATACAGAATGTGGCGGGGTTAAACTAGTTTGAACTATCGAAATCCATTGAAAAGGGCTAAACTCATCAGATGGATACGCATAGAAATACTCAAAGCTGACGTGGACGGGTACTTTTACATGCGAATAAAAAAAACCCACTAAGTACAGATCTGAGAGGACTCGCAGTTATCATAGGTGCCTGTAGGTCACTTCACTAATGATCTGCACCATACATAGCATATCATAGGAGCCTACAGGTCACACTGCTATTTATCTGTACCATAGCCTACCAAAGAAGCATGCAGGTCACATCACCATAGATCTGCAGCAAAGCCTATCTTGGGTGCCTGCAGGTATCACAGCGTTTTATCTGTACCATAGTCTATAGGTGTCTGTAGGTCATACAATTTTGTATCTGTACCATAGCTTATCATAGGTGCCTGCAGGTCACACTGCTATTTATCTGTTCTATTGTCTATCTTAGGTGCCAGCAGGTTACATCACCATAGATCTGCACCATAGCCTATCACAGGTGCCTGCAGGTCATACTGCTAATTATCTGTACAAAAGCCTATCATAGGTGCCTACAGGTCACATCACCATAGATCTGTAACATAGTCTATCATAGGTGCCTGTAGGTCACTTATAGGTGACTACAGGTCACATCGCCATATGTCAATACCTTAGCCTTTTCACACAGCTATTTTATGTACCATATTCTATCATAGGTGCCTGCAGGTTTATTTTATGTGCCTGTAGGTCACACCGCTTTTTATGTATCATATCTTATCATAGGTGCCTGTAGGTCACACTTTTATTTATATGTAACATTACCCTATTATAGCTACATTGTACCTGCAGGTCACACTGATATTTATCTGTACCATAGCCCATCATATGAGCCTGCAGGTCACGTCACCATAGATCTATATCATAGGTGCATGCAGGTCGTATCCTCATAAATCTTTACCAGAGCCCATCATAGGAGCCTGCAGGTTACACTGCTATGTATATGTAACATAGCCTATAATCGGTACCTGCAGGTCACACTGATATTTATCTATACTTTAGCGCATCACATCACCGTATAGATCTGTATCATAGATGCATGAAGGTCGAATCCTATAATATGATATGGATAAATAACATGGTGACCTACAGGCACCTATGATAGGATAAGGAAAATAACAGGGTGACCGGGCACCTATAATATGATATGGATAAATACCATGGTGACCTACAGGCACCTATGAAATGATATATAAAATAACAGGGTGATCTACAGGCACCTATAATATGATATGGAAAATAACATGGTGACATACATACATGATAGGATATGGTAAAGATAATCAGCAGCTATGATAGGGTATGGTAGAGACTAATAGTAGATGACCTACAAGCACCTTTGATAGGATATGGTGAAGATGATTAATATCAAAGGGTTGCTCCCTTAAAAAAAATGGACATTCTTCCGATTGAACGAAAGATAAATGTGAACAAGAATTTGAAAATAACACATTTATATAAAAAATAATTTACCACAAACGTTTTCGGTACTTGAAAGTCAATATTTTTCATTCCTTTTTATGCTTTTTATCCGTCTTCTCGGTACTAAGGAAATCTAACTTTACCCAAATACAAACAGGTCTGCATGGTCGGCGTTCTATAGAACTGATGGAAGGGAGTTAAACTACCTGACTATACCTAAATAGGTCTGCATGGTCGGCCCTTTACCGGGCTTTGAATTATTGATATTTATATATAATTATATATATACTAGTAATTAATATTTTTAAAAACAAAAAAATAGAAATAAATGATGAAAAGTAATAAGCTGAAATAAAATCAAAAAGAAAAACAATAACGTTGAAAGTTAAATAAGTTATTTAGAAGGAAAAAAAACCACAATACAACGCTGTAGGACGCAATCGTAAAGGAGGACTGCCGTAATCCGTGCTTGAAAGTTTTTTTAGGGGCCAGCTGAAGGACGCCTCCGGGTGCGGGAGTTTCTCGCTGCATTGAAGACCTATTGCTGGACTTCGGCTGTTGTCTGCTCGATGGTCGGGTTGTTGCCTCTTTGACACATTCCCCATTTCCATTCTCAATTTTATTGAAATTTGGAAATTAAAAATTAATACCAAAGTTTGAGAGGATGCCGCCGTTTTGGAATGAAAAACATATTGCAAAATGTTGTTGTGCGGAAAGAATTTAGAAATAAAAAAGTTAAAGCCAAAGTGTGAGTTTTTTAAATTAAAAAAGAAATTTTTTAAGCCATATTGAGGAACGCTAATATGTATAACTTAGAGAAACAAAAATGTGTATGTTATATTATAAGCCGAATGTGTGTGCTTATTTGTGGTACAAGTGTAGTGTTTTATAGTTTGATATTTGAAGTGCCGTATGTGTATGCATTTTGGAGCCGAAATAATTATAGCCAAAAGGTGTATGTAATTTAGTTGCTTTTTACCAGACCATCGTAGTTGTGGTATTTGAAGGTGCTAGCGCATCGAGTGTTGCACGCAGGTAAACTTCACCCACAACGGAATCCCCGTCCCTGCAAGACGGTTTCTATCGAACCAAACATGAGCATTTCTATAGGGAGCTTACTCAACAGGTGGCCCACAATTATTATGATTTTAAATAGTTATTTTGTAACCGTAGTATATTCTCGTATAATTTTCAATTTCCAATTGTTTTAGGACTGGATTTATATCAGTTAGGGACCGATCATATAATTTGAAGTGGGCATTTTTTTTTGGAGTAAGAATGATATTTTCGCGATATTTTTTTTAGTTTTTAACAGCGACATTTATTTCTAAAACTTTATTCAATATGGTAAAATTCCGCTCTAAGATTTCCTTTTTACACCTCCCTGGTCAAAATATATTTTTCTCAAAAAACAGCATAACATTATTTATCTAGGAAAATACAACATGGCACCCCTCCTCTTTTCAGGTTAAATTGTCGTTCCCTTAATAGTTGTTCATAGAAAACCAATTGGTTCCCATGTGTTTAGTCGAGTTATTGTATTTTTGACACATTCCTCGTTCCAATCATAATTCTATTTAGCAATCATATATTTCAACATCACATAGGAGGAAAAAGAGGGTACATGTAAGGAGCGTATAGCCCTTTTGGGTACGCGGTCTTCATTTTTAAAGAGTATTAAGTATCACCGTGTACAGGCAAATCTTAGGGGGGAGCACATGAATCGAAAAAATCATTTTACAGAAAAATATATTATCAGAGAAAGCAAATGTATGGACCACGAAGTTCAGCAAAATTTTCTCTTATACTCTTTCCTTTGGTAACACACACGTTGTGCAAGGCTATGTCGTTTTCGCAATCACCTCGACAATTTAATGTGGGTATGCTTTCCCCCAAAAGATTCACCCATTTCAAATTGTTGAAGTGTTTGTGAAAACTAGAGCGTTTTGCAAATCGTGTTCATAACCAAAATATAGAGTATTTATGATTAATTCCGTGGTCTATGTTTTACTTTCGCCTATTCTTTATTTTGCCTTGAGACAGTTTTTTTTTCAATCATTGTGCTCCCTTTACGATTTGCCTGTACACCGTGGGTATACACAGGTATGGTATGCAGTATTAAAAAATTGAGTATATAGTATTCAGTACGCAGGAATTGTAATTTTTTTTTAATTTCAAGGCACAATGTTTACAAAAAAATTAGTGTGTGTTAAAAATATATTGGGTACCAAATAGTATTCGGTATTCAGTTAGGTTTTCTCCGGTATTCGGTACGCACGGAGGATAGGAGGTTATTCCCTTTGTCAGACTCATAACTGGATGACTTATTTGTAATACACTAGTCATCTATCATTTTGTTTTTGTGTTAAGTCTTCTTTTTTCTGTTGCTCTTTTCATCTTTCGAATCTACCTATTGCCTTTTTTCTCCTTTCAGTCGGGCTAAACCAATTATACGATAATTATTTTTTATTTCTTCAACCGGGTTAAATTTTACTCAGCTTACTCGGGTGGTAAATCTTAAAGGTCACTATTTTTAAACATTAAGCCCATCCCTAGTGAGCTGAGTTCAGTGTAGCCCGGTTGAAGTAATTAAAATCATTAGCACATACTTACAACTTCTCGTCCAATCAAATTGCTTATATTTGCCTTCTAATTTTCATAGTACTTTTACTGTGTACTAAGTAACTACGCATGAATGACCACAAGGATAAGATTTCATTGTATCGTAATTAAGATATTTAAAACAAAAATTGCCACTGGCTATTTGAAATAAAATGCTGTGTTCTAAATTAATTTAAATAGTTTGTAATTAGTTTTCACGTTGACTTTTAAATATCCTGCTATTAAAATCTTTGGATCTAAAAAATGTTTTTGACAATTGCAAATTTTATCATTTAAATAAAGGGTAATACATATGGTTCTTTATACCTTGATTAGAGTACAATGATATCTTAAAATTATGATAATGTGTCATCCATGCAATTACTTTGTATACAAAAAAGTGTGTACTATGAAACCTTGTGAAGGAAAATTAAAGCAACTTGGTGATAATTTTTTAAACTTTCTTAAGAAAGGTGATCTGTTTCGTCATGAATTGATTGATTTATTGATTATTGGTTGCTTAATGTCCAGTGGCAAATATTTCATGCATGTTTAGGACGATGTCATGAACTGAAAAACTGTGATTATGTCTGAAGATAATGTGCCACTTATATATATATATATATATAAACATATTCTGATAAATCTTTTAGTTTTTACTTTGAAATGATAAAAAAAAAACACAAAACACAAAACCTATAATCTCTGATCTATTGGTAGTTGCTTTTTAATGCCTATCTGCTAGACTATATCTACGGGGACAAACTATCTATATGTTTCAAATTTATTATAGCTTTAGTTTTACTGTGAAATTAAAAATGTTTTCAAAACATGTAAAGCTTCCACTGCAATTTAATTATTGCCTGCTTTTGGTCAATTTATTTTGTCATCTTACCATATAAGAAGAACATGTATAGTAAAACACCGCTTTATATCAATATACATACTTACACCAGCAGCTACCATCTTTTCATTCTGGAGTGAAGGGCCTTTTGAAATGACATATTTTACAATGATACTAGTGAGTAGATTTACAAAACTTCGTTAATGAGCTCCGTTTTACAAACACCTGTGATACAAGTAGTCAGCCAAAATAAACTATCAATAGACCAATTAAAAGATTACTCGAGTTGTAAATATGTGCTAAATTGGATAGTCTATGAAAAGGTATATACTATGAAATAAAGAGCTCGGGGCAAGCCCCTCGCTCTAAATTTCATAGTATATACCTTTCCATAGACTAACCTAGACATAGGGTACACGTACAATTGGATAAGCATGGTTGGAGTTCATAACAATTGGATTAGTTTAGGTTTTCTATGAAAAGGTATATACTATAAAATGTAGAGCGAGGGGCTTGCCCCGAGCACTTAATTTCATAGTATATACCTTTTCATAGACTATATAATTTAGCACATATTTACAACTTGAGTAATCCTTTAATTTGTCTATTGATGGCTGACTTCTTGAATCACAGGTGTTTGTAAACCAGAGCTCATTAACGAAATGTTTGTTTTGTAAATCTACTCACTAGTATTATTGCGATTTCAAAAGGCCCTTGACTCCAGAAGGAAAAGATGGTAGCTGCTGTTGTAAGTATGTATATTGATATAAAACAGTGTTTTACTATACATGTACTTCTTCATATGGTACATGTAGGATGATAAAATAAATTGAACACAAGCAGGCAATAATTAAATTGCAGTGAAAGCTTTACATGTTTTGAAAGCATTTTTCAATTTCACAGTAAAACTTAAACTATAATAAATTTGAACCATATAGATAGTTTTACCCCTTAGATAGTCTAGCGGATAGGCATTAAAAAGCAACAACCAACTAACTTCTAATATAAGAGGCTTCGTGTTTTTTTTTATTTCAAAGTATAAACTAAAAAATTTATCAGAATATGTATATATATATATATATAGATGGCACATTCTCTTCATACATTATCATGGTTTTTCAATCAAAAACATCGCCTTGAACATGCATGAAATATTTGCCACTGGACATTAAGCAACCAATAATCAATCAATCAATCAATTCATGACGAAATAGATCAACTTCCTTCAGAAAGTTTTAAAAAAAAATCATTATAAAGTTGCCTTAATTTACCTTCACAAGGTTTCATAGTACATACTTTTTTGTGTACAAAGTAGTTGCTTGGATGATAAATTATCACAATTTAAAGATAGCATTGTACTTTAATCAAGGTATAAAGAACCATATGTGTTACTGTTTATTTAAATGAAAGAAACATGCAATTGGCAAAATTGATCATATTTTTAGATCCAAAGATTTTAATAGCAGGATATTTAAAAATCAATGTGAAAACTAAAAGCAAACTATTTCATTTTATTAGGAACACGGCATTTTATTTCAAAATAGCCAGTGGCATTTTTTGTTTTAATATCTTGATTACAATACATTGAAATCTTACCCTTGTGGTCATTCGTGCGTAGTTACTTAGTACACGGAAAAAAGTATGTACTATAAAAATGAGAAGGCAAAATCAAGCAATTTGATTGGACGAGAATTTGTAAGTATGTGCTAAGCCCGGTTAGATAACTGTTTAGCCCGGTTCATAAAATGCAATTAGACTAAACCAAATTTAGGTGAACTTTAATTTAACTTTACAATTAGATTACCAGGATGGAGCCCTAAAGAATATTGCGGTCAGGTTATCAAAATTATTTCAGTGTTTTAGCGTAGCTTTGGGTTTTTTCAAGTATAGCTATTGAAGACGACGGATATAACATGATGGCAATAACTTGCATTATCATTTGCTCAAGAAGAGCACGCAAAATGTACATATGCATTTCACTTGAACTTATACCTGCGACAATTGTCGTTCAATCCAAACACTATCGTTTCTCTGTATCTGAATAACCAGATTAACTTTTGTATAATCTTGTTTGATTTATTATATTGTTTGCCATTCCACCGAAATACTCTCTTCTATAATTCATTACATATAACTTATTCATTAAAATGAAACAACTCTTGTAAGGGATCTTTCATGTATGCGTTACCAAATACATCTTCAATGCCATAAATTATTCCTGAATAGTAGATTGTACAAAATCGGGTAATCAATTTTAGAATTACTTTTGTCATGTTAAGAAAGTTCCAATACCTCAAAACAAAAACGTCCACAAAGTTTGCATCTCTTCATCGAAGTCATTCAGGGCTCAATGCAATTTTTGTCGAAGGTGTCCTTTTTGTACCGCAGATCGAAAACAAATTATACTTGTTTATTATACATATTGAAACAATTATGCCATATGATCAATTTTATTCAATCTAGAAATGTGTCATCCGAGCTTCAAACTATATATATTTTTTGTTGAAAGTGGTTTTTTTTTGTAATGATTTATATTGCTATACTATTCAGACCTCACTGCAAATGTTTCCACAGTGTTGAAGATCTTGAGATAACCTCTAGATGAAGATTTAAATTTGATAGTATAAATAGGAGAACGGATTTTGTATTTCTTATTTCATCATCATTTTTTTTTTCATTTTGGTAGACCTTCCAATTAAATTAATATAATGAATGCCAAGATACAACTGAACAACATATTGGTATCAAATTATAGTTTTATTTCTTTAAAAATCACATGGACTAAAAGTTGTCCTAGCATTTCTGTACTAGGAGTAAGGGGTAGAAACTCGTATTTAGGTAGTCGGGAACAAGTCAAACGTTTGTCTCATCATTATATTACTTGAAACCGAATAATTAATGGATACATCGAGGAAACAGGATATACTGAACAGTAGTAATATATTATGTATTAGAAAAAAATTAAAAAATATTACACAGAAAAGAAAATTAAGTTAGAATACCACCTAAAATGACAAAGGTGAAAGTCAGGGTCATCACACATTTCCTCGGATTTCGGTATTTTTGTTATTTGACTTTTTATGGAATTCTGCACATCAAATTCATTTGATCGCATGAAAGTCAAATACTGTCGGTTATACTCGGAAGTGTGCCTGCAGACCATGAAAGCTTACCATGTACTACAGATAAAAAGTAACAAATAACTTATGCAGTGGCTATACCAGGGGGGTCCAGGGATTTAACAAAAAAATTGTCAACAAATTTGTAAATATTATGTGAAAATTACTGAAAAGTAGACCAAAATTTGCTTTTTATTCTGGAATTTTTGAAATGTCTGGATCCGTCCCTATTATTAATCTACCACTTTAGTCGTCCGGTTTTGCTATATATTCAAGTTTGTTATAGTCTGGGTTATCCTGAAGCGGATCC
This sequence comes from Mytilus californianus, assembly GCF_021869535.1. NCBI lineage: Eukaryota > Metazoa > Mollusca > Bivalvia > Mytilida > Mytilidae > Mytilus > Mytilus californianus. Next base: position 127,318,235 of record NW_026262668.1, read on the forward strand.
AGTGATAGTTTCCCGAACTTAAACAATAGAACGGAACTCTCTTTTAGAAAACGACAGAAAAGTATGTCGTAAATATTTACAAAAAAAAGTCAAATAACAAAAATACCGAACTCCGAGGAAAATTCAAAACGGAACGTCCCTAATCAAATGGCAAAATCAAAAGCTCAAACACATCAAACGAATAAGTAACAACTGTCATATTCCTGACTTGGTACAGGCATTTTCTTATGTAGAAAATAGTGGATTAAACCTGGTTTTATAACTAGCTAAACCTATCACTTGTATGACAGCCGCATAAAATTCCATTATATTGACAACAATGTGTGCACAAAACAAACAGACATAATAGGTAAAAATTCCAAAAAAAAGGGTACAGCAGTCAACATTGTGCTATTGGAATCATACTGTGATACCTGGTGCCTAAATGTTAACTTAAAAAAAAAATAAAGTTTTAATTTTTAATAAAAGTGGACGCCAAATAAAAGAACCATTCTATTTTAAAAATGAATTAATTGAAACTGTTTTCAAATATAAATACCTTGGAGTTATATTCAAGTCAAGTGGCCTATTTAATAATGCAAAAGAAGACTTATTTAATAAATCTTTAAAAACTTCATATAAACTTAATAGATGTTTATCTGGCTCAGATGCTAGTATTAAACGTTTGACCATACCATTAAACCTATTATTGTGTATGGCTCAAAGATATGGGGAATGTTCAAAACTGACTCTGCATCTTGAAAAAAAGATGCTACAAATGAACTTGAAAAAATATACCAGAGTAATGTTGCTGATAAAATGAACTTAAAGTTCTGTAAGCATATTTTAGGCTTAAATAATAAAAGTACAAATGTTGCTGTACAATCAGAATTAGGAAGATTTCCTATATATTTTAATATTGTTATATCTATGAAAAGCTATTTGCATAGATTACATCATTGTAACTCAAATTTATTGAAATAAGCGTTTTTATGTGACAAAAATATGCATGAAAATAACACTATGACATGGTATTCCTCTGTTAAATCTTTACAAAAGCTTGAATTGAAAAAAAAACATATTGTATTGATTATTCAATAAATAGATTAAAACAACTTATTATGAAAAAGTTTAAGACATTGTTTTTGAAAGCATGGTACTATGATAGAGATAATGTTACTGGAAAGCTAGATATATATTTTTCTCATAAAAGTAATTTCCAGATGGAAAAATATCTTGATATTCAAAGTTTTCAATCAAGACAAATATTATGTAAATTTCGTATAAGTGCCCACCAATTACGAGTGAAAAAAGAGCGACATAAGAACAAACCTATAGAAAGGTCACAGAGGACTTGTAATTTTTGTTCCTATAATGATATAGAAGATGAGTTTCGTTTTTTTATAAACTGTCCATTATATAATAAATGTCGGGAATTATTGTTTGCACAAGCTCATGAGCACTGTCAAAAATTTAATAACTTAGACTGCAAATCAAAATTTTTATGGTTAATGACCACTGAAGATAAACATATACACACCGAACAGTAAGCTATAAAGGGCCCCAAAAATTACTAGTGTAAAACCATTCAAACGAGAAACCAACGGTCTAATCTATATAAAAAACGAGAAACGAGAAACACTTATGAACCACATCAACAAACGACAACTACTGAACATCAGATTCCTGACTAAGGACAGGTGCAAACAAATGCAGCGGGTTTAAACGTTTTAATGGTACCAAACCTTCACCCTTTTTCTGAAACAATAGTGTAACATCACAACATAGAAAGACACACTATAAAATATCAACTGAAATAGCTTAACTCAATCAAAGGACATATTAACGCCATTGAACATACACTGAACAAATAAATTTGACCCATGACACAATGTAAATACAAAATAAATAAACTAAGGGAAGAATAATAAAAGTAACATGTTATATCGGTAAGAAATGTTAAACAATAAAAGAAAAACAATATGCTCGAACAAAAATATCAGCCATTTGCAATAACTTTAAACACAGGTAAATGAAAATAATTTTGTTGTTAGGTATACGTGTACAGTACCAACAGAGAAAGGAAATATTTTTACAAAATAAATAATTTTGATGTTCATAGTACGAAGTGAAAATTTATAGTAATACCAAACAATTATCAAAGCTTGTATATAGACCAGATATAACCCTGAATAACATTAAATAACAAAAAAGCAATACAATTAGTATCAACAGGTCAAATAAACAAGAAAGTACGATTTGAGAGTACTCGCAGTTACTGACAGCTAGTTAAAAGCCAAAACAATTAATAATAAAAAATCATGCATCAGAGACTAAAATCAACTAAAACACATCCCAGGGATTTAGTATTTTAACGTCATGGACAGTCAAAGAAGACATGACTAGTGCAATGCCAAAAATAAATGTATCGACAGACAGTAGGATAGTTAGGAGTTTAACCTCTTTATAGATCAAAACGAACGTGGGTGTGTCTTTATACATATTTCATCTATTTATATGTAAATGCTTATATATGCGTTAATAAACTGCAGTCAAATTTCGAAGGTACTTATCCAATTCTTGCAATTTTTTAAAAAGATTATATACATAAATATCTAGTAATTGGTTGCTGTGTGTACATGGGAGAAAACTACCCTTATATCTAATCAGTTGGGGCTGCATTTTTATGCAGCTCAAAACACCATATCTTCAAAGACTATTGGATACTATTTGAAGGGGAATAATCCTTACATAAATTGATTGTCTCCCATATTAATTTCTCTTCCATGTGCATGCAATAACTGTTCAGTGTTCTATTGTGATGTATTTTATTTTATTATTTCATTGTTATAACACAAATCATTGTAATCATTGTATGAAATTTAAAACCCGCAAGTATCCATAATTGGATTATTAAAGAATTCTTAATCTTATTCTTATTCTTATAATCTTAATCACTATAAAAACAAACAAATATGACAATTGGATACAAGTTTCTAAAAGTTATTCCAAATACTTTAAATTATGATTTCTTGCTATTGATGTATTACACTTGATTTGAAAGAGAGTTGTCAATTCGTTTGATGTGTTTGTGCTTTTGATTTTGCCATTTGATTAGGGAATTTCCGTTTTGAATTTTCCTCGGAGTTCAGTATTTTTGTGATTTAACTTTTTGATATGAAAACACCATCAAAAGTTTTATTTTGATTGAAAGAAATATGTTTTTGTCAGAATCTACGATTAAAGGTAATTTCAGAGGTAGAATTTACTTTTACTTTTAGTCCTCCATTGAGCATATACGTATTTTCACCAATTTAAATATGCTGCTTCTTTACGCTTTGATCGTCGCTTATGCCAAATTTGGCTCAAATGCCTCGTTGACATAAATGGTTAAGATATGATTATTCAGGTATATCGCCTTGGATAGCTTTCATGTCGCCTTTAAAACTTTTTTTGACGACATGTCGACCTTTTCTCTTCCCGTGACAGCTTTCTTTTTATCAGAGAAATTATCCTTCCCCAGCGATGCTTCGGAGGGTAATAGTAATACAATGCTACTTCAACCCTTCTGACTCTCCGTCGGTCCGTCCGTTCGTTACACCCTTGTTGACACTTTTGAATCTGCATTATTCAAGTGACTTTAAACATGGTAAATTTATCACACCGCGAGATGTTATATTTTCACTTGCCATGATGAGCTTTCTTATTTTCAATACCACACACATGTCACAGATCATTCATTTTAACAAAAGAATAATTGAGTTATCAATGAGACCAAAATCGTCATATTTGGTAATCTTACAAATATTAACAAACCCTTAATGGCAATCAATTAATCGTCTCCAAAACGATCTAAATATCAAATAATCTGGATATTTTAATATGCCTTAATATTAGAAACACCTTACAATCTACAAGCATTTATTTACCTAAATTACTGAACTTGTGTCATTAAACTAGATCTAAGTTCGCGGAAATAAGAAGGGACACAATCATATTATATGTTTTTTCAGTTTGTGTTGGATTTTCTTAATGTGAACCTCGGTAAGCTTCTGTTGCCTTTATATGTCGACCATTCGTATTGGTGACCGTACAACTCATGAAGTGTCGATTTCAGTCGTTTTTTCTTATAACCCTGCTGGAGCAGTTTTTGTTTCAGAATCACACGGCTGTTCATGGTTACCGTATGCTGGGACCATGCACGACCGAAATGTATCATTTGATATACTAGTATGTTAATGACATTAGATGAGTCAGAGGTTATGTTGCTGCAGATAAATTTGAATTTGACAATGGGAAAACTGAATTCATCACGTGGATCATAGATTCGAATTTCAATTTAAATTCTGTTTGGGTTGCTAACCCAATTTTGTCAATATAAAGGAACTATAAACAACTGATATACAAGTGGGAGCTAGCTATAATACCAGGTTTAATCCACCATTTTCCTCGGAAAATGTCTGTTCCAAGCCAGAAATATGGAAGTTTCAAAACCTGATCCCACCAAAGACAAACACTGAGTCAAAATATTAATCACATTAAAATGTATTTTTCACATCAAACACACAATTTACACCGTGACAACTTTCAAGACTATGAATTCAATTTAAAGTTAAATGAATAAGTTGAGACGGATGGAAACTTATTCCCAATATTTTGGAGGGTGGATTTGTTGTGCTGTAAATATTCAGATATCTCTTTATTTGATAGGTTTATCGGTAATTTTGGTAATATCATGGATATGGTCATAATCATAAATCAACTATTTAAAAATTTTGAGAATTTTTCGAAATACTAATACGTCTGGCGTACAAAATGTTCATCCTGGTATCTATGATAAGTTTATTTATAACCATTGGGTTGATGCCATTGCTGATGGAGGCTCCCCTCCCCCCGATGGTATCACCAGCCCAATATTATCATTTAAATGGTCATAATTATAAATTAACTATTTAAAAAACTTAGAATTTCTGAAATAATAGGACTTTCTACCTCAGTAATAGATTACCTTAGCTGTATTTGGCAAAACCTTTCAAAATTTTGGGTTCTCAATGCTCTTCAACTTCGTATTCTATTTGGCCTTTTTAACTTTTTTACGCGAGCGTCATTGGTGTGTCTTTTGTAGACGAAACGGACGTCTGGCGTACAAAAAGTTAATCCTTGTATCTATGAAGAGTTAGGTAGTAATTCAAACGTTTAATATAAAAATAAGAAGGTATGGTATGATTGCCAGTAAGACAACTCTTCACAAGAAACCAAATGACACAGAAATTAACAACTATTGGTCACCGTACGGCCTTCAACAATGAACAAAGCCCATACCGCATAGTCAGCTATAAAAGGCCCTGAAATGACAAATGTAAAACAATTCAAACGAGAAAACTAACGGCCTAATTTATGTACAAAATAATGCACGAAAAAAACAAATATGTTACACAGCAACAAACGACAAACACTGAATTACAGGCTCCTGACTTAGAACAGGCACATACAGAATGTGGCGGGGTTTAACTAGCTTGTTAGCGCCAACCCTCTTCAACCTGGGACAGCGGTATAACAGCACAACACAAGAACAACTATGAAAAAACATTAAACGAATAACAAACATGAAAAACAGCAAAAATCGACAACCACTCAATTACAGGCACCTGACTTGGGACAGGCACATTTACAATGTGGCGGGGTTAGGTCTTTTAATGATACATGCATTTAAATGTGTATATAATTCATAGGTAATCAATATGCATGACTGCGGTAATTTTAAACAAACATTCTCAATATACTACACCTTTCAAAGGTGGATAAACATAACCTTATTGTATATGCAAGAATAACTTTAAATTTTTAGTTGCTGTTTCCATACATAAAGATCGAGCGGTGTTTACACATACAGAGATAATGTAAGTACATGTACGTTTTCATTTTTGTAGCAATTAAAAGAAGAAACAAATGTTAATAAGAAATGGATATGAATCATAAATGTGCCAAGCTGGATTTGTATAGGGTAGTTAGTATGTGTCTTTGTGTATTTGGCAAGAAATGTTAAACAAACGGAATGGAAGTTCAAGATCATCTGCCACATATATAGATATTTTTTGTGGAATTACAGAAAGCCTTTTTCTGTTTGTGTATTGCATCCTTAAAATATGAGCAGACATAAAATATGTCAAGATAAAAAGGGTCAATTTGGCGCATTTTGAGGTTATTTATGCAAGATTTAAACTCGGTAAACCGTAATGGTCCATAATAGGGGGCATAGTAGAAAGAGTTTCATAACAGCGAGGACATGGACACATAATAATTAAATGTTATCGTGTGTATCACTGGCTGTCGACAACAAAGACTTCACGCAATTACAGTATGTCAGGGGCCTCTCAATGGGGATATACATAATTACTATCTTTACACATGTCCATTCATAAAATAAAAGTTTTTTTGACAGAATGAGTATATTCAGAGGTGATATCACCAAGTAATCGAGAGAAAAAACGTTATGTTTTTTCTTGCACACACGTTATGTGGCTCCTGAAAAAAATAAGAGAACATTTATTCGTACGAGTTGATGTAGAGTAACCTTAGATCAACTTTCATACTAAGATTATTCATGTTGGTAATAAGAACCTTCGACCTTAAAAAAAATCATTTTAGTCCTCTTGACTGCATAATTTTTTGCACGGAATAAATTTGAATTCCCATCGAAGACTCCAACGATCAGATTTTCGTGAACATTTAAATATCATTCTAACAAAAAATAACTCGTGAAAATATCAAGAAGCATATGAATCCGGTCTTGTGTGCAAAACTTACGTTGATTGGAGTCAGTGTAGCTTTTGTGGAAACATTGAAACATGTATTTATTTTAGATTTTGTTATACCTGAACACGTATAACAATAGGTACGGGATCTATATTCTTTTACTACAAACCAAGCAGGTAATTTCAATGAATTTGGTCTTACTCAAATATTTTTTTTTATTTGAGACAATTCTGCATAAATGTTTATTTGCAATTTTGTTCATGCTGATTTCAAAAGCCTCTTGCATAGCCACCCCCTCCCTTACTTTAACTGAATCAGGAATGGTCGCCCCTTTACAATTTGAAATTGTACTCACTTCTTTTACGGTTTCTGTGTTTCAATATATATCCATGAATTTAATGATATGTTCACAATACATCTGTTTTGGAATAATAAATCATGTGCACAAGACTAAACTGGTCAACTGTAACACGATATAATGTACAGTTTATTATGTAGTAGAGAATTGTTAAGAAGTAGTGGATTCGTAAACGATAATCAACGAGCGACTTTAGTCGCAAGTTGATTATCGTTTCCGAATCCACTACTTCTTATCAATTCTCTAGCTTAACCCATTTCTAGTAAAACGACTGTCTGTTTTACGTTTTGACAATGAATCAACAATATTTCATAAAAAAAGTTTGGTATTTTGTCTTTTTTATTCTATAATAGCTGGAAATGAATATATCCACACGGTTCGCATCTATATTTAGACATTTGACAAGTTAACATAAGTTTAATATAACTTAAAGGGGGTGTTAGCTCCCCTTTTTAATACCAGATTTTATTTTTGTATATACATATTTCATTTAATCTTTAATCATTACAAATTATTTAAATTTAATAGATTTTGGTATATTTAATTTATTCAAAAAGACATATATTGATATACAGAATTTATTTATCTTGTTTTGAAAAGTTTAAAAATTTTAATTACCAAAATTTAGAATCTTCAAAATTTATATACATAATATTTAGCAACGTGATTTGGTATAATGAAATCGTAACACCATTATGTCGTTCCTAGTCAATTAAGTATAATTAGCGTATATGCCATAAATCTGCCATTTCATAATTCATATTGCTGTTTAAAGTATTAAAATTATGTGCTTACGATTTAAATTGAACAATTATATTTAAATTTTGTTTAAACTGTTTCCGTTTCATTTAAGTTAAGATTATTTTAGCGTTATTACATTTGGTAATATCGTTCACCGGTCAGTAAAATAGTTTTTTCTGTGGTACGCATTCTGAATCCACATCAGAATTGCTCTTGCTACGGATGTACAATGACTACTTATGTTGATGTCATAAACTTACCATCAAGATGTTCATAGCCGTGATCGTCTAGTCGTTGATAACGAATGTCATAACGGTGATATTAACAGTGCAAAGTTCGAACCTTGTACGCGGAATGAATTTTTTTCCTTGTAATCTTTTTTTCTGGACCAAAATATTGTTTTAATCCTAGAACATGTAGAAGTATCATATATTTCATTTTCATATAATGGCAATGATTTTGTTCTGTTTTTATTGTCAAAGAAGTAGTTTTAACCCGTTTCTTAAAAAAAAAAAAAAAACCCAAAATAAAACAAATTCAATAAACATGAACAAACCAAGATATATATATTTCATTAGATTACAAAAGCGAATTATCAATGAGACAGAAATACAGTTAAATGACATGTATTGACAAGTAAGCGCTTTAAGAGTACTATTTATATATTGATTGATGTCAGCCATCGTGGTCTAGTGGTATCATGCATAGACTGAAGACTGTATTGATACGAAGAAAATACGCGCGGGTTCGAATCCTACACATGCCACTCGTTTTTGAGAGGATAAAAGATCGTAAGTTAAAAGGTTAAAGTTATAATATAAGTTCTCTTAAGTTAATACTATGGTCAGTGGATTCTTGAAAAATAATCTACAGCCAGAACAATAGACTGACGTCAGAGAAATGGGTTAAGTCAACATAACAGTAACAGTAACAGTGTAATAATTAACTTTAAACTGGGTGCACTCGTTTAATATTCTAGTATAAAAGGTATTGTGAACATATTTAATTCATGGATAGATACTGAAACACAAATTAAAAAAAATAAGTACAATTCTAAATTAAATCGCTGTGATCCGTCCATTCGTTTTTTCAAATCAACAGGACAGCTGCATTTAAAAGGTTGGGCACATTTCTTTATACGGACATGTATTATTTAGCATACGTATGCCCCCGTCAAAGCATGTATTAGTGTTTGTTTACATATTAAGCTTTTTTTTTTATTTTGGCGATTGACCTATTCACTGAATGATTTGCAATGAATGATGGACTACTTGTCTATTACTGACACGCTACTTAATTATTCACTTATTGCCAGAAAAGAATTTTTCTTACTTTTTTTCTCTCGATTACTTGGTGATATCAACTCTGAATATACTCATTCTGTCAAAAGAAACTTTTTGCTGTGAGTATATAGATATATTCAAAACAAATTCCTATAAACTTTCATGCCAAAAAAATAATTTAAGAATGGACATGTGTAAAATAGGAATTATGTATATCCCCATTGAGAGGCTCTGACATACTGTAATTGCGTGAAGTCTTTGTTGTTGACAGCCAGTGATCGACACGATATCATTTAAATATCAGGTGTCCATGTCCACACTGTAATGAAACTCATTCTATATGAAACAAACCATTTACGCGTAAACATATTATGTAATATTTAAATTTGAAGTGTACTTTATTTTTTCTTAATTGCTGTGCATACGTTAAAGGGATATTTTTTTTAAATATTGCACACCATGAAATTTTGTCAACATAATATCGGTCAACATAAGATGCGAGTGTCAAATTTTCTATTATTGAAAACACACGTTGAAAAAAATAATATGATGGATGATGAAAAAGAACGTGTTTTTCAACATATTTATTGAGTTATATTTTTTATTGGAAATCTCTGAATACTTTTTCTTATCATTTTAAACTAATCATTTTTAACGATTTTCATATCATCAACGTCAACACAGAAATCAAGGATCTCGGTTAACTTAACCAAATCACTTTTCACCAAAGGTTTGTAATTTAATCGTCCATGCCTTGGCTCATATTTAAAACTAAATGAATCAACGTCATAATAAGGCTATTGGTAGCAGTTTTTTAGCTGTTCAGGTAATTGCAAGAAGTTTGCTGTCGTTAATTTATGCAACAGTAGATTACCGATGTTAAAATCTCATGAATTTAAGAAGATACAAATCAAGGTAAAAAAGAAAAACTTAGGGACTCGCATGAAGTCTGAAAAGAGCAATTCTGTGTGCATCGGCATTGGGATAAAACAGGTAGCCTTTGTTAGTCTTGTGTGTTTTTTTTAAAATTTTGGTTCATTTGTATGTTTCAGAGATTAGTGTGGCGTCCATTTTGCTGAAGTAGTATACATTATTGTTAAAGGGTCAGCTAAAGACCGCCAACGGGTGCAGATTTTTTTCGCTGCGTTGAAGACCCATTGGTGGCCTTGCGCTTGTTTCCACCAAGTATACGTAATTTAGTAGGGTTTTATGGAAAAATGGTTGTTCCGTTTCTACAGACAATAATTAGGGCAAGGTTTTGGGGTTTTGTATGCATTTAGAACACATTCAACGGCATCGTGATATCGAAATGAAAAAATATATGAAACATACTGATAAAGAGGTTAAAATGTATGACATGCTAATTAAAAGCCTTTTTTTAATATGTTTTTACTGTAGTTTTCTATTTGTCTAAAATTGGTCCTAATAATTTTGTCAAAATTTTTTCAGTAGGTACAGAAAGTGTCAAAATGACAAAATAAGCGTAAAAAAATATGACACACTCTGCAGAATCGTAGTTTCATTTTTTTCAGACATTACTCGAGAAAATAAAAATATTTCGACAGAAAAAAAGAAGCTGATAACCCCTTTATTTTTCATATATTTAAATCGGAAATATTCACAACAATAAAATACAGTTGTTGAGCAAAATTTTTAGTGCAATATAAGGTCAAGTTACAGTAAATAGGCTATGTCACAGATCTTGGTAAAACTTTGCATACAACTGATTTATATATTTAAAATAGGTGAACATTAGAATAGAAAGCACATAGAGTTGGCGAAAAACAATGTCTTAAATCATTAAGTCTCTCATTTCTACTACATAGATTTATCTTGAAAAACTATATGTTGTTGATACATCAATTTCCGTTTTAATGATGTAAAATAATGATGGGGTCATCGACTTCGTTTTTACGGTAAACATCATTCGATGAGGTGTTTCATGTGAAAAAATACCACAAAACGTCAAAATAATCGTAACGTCATCGCGTAGTAGGCCGTAAAACGTTAATTTTTGACGTTTTTCACTACTATCTAGTTAACAGATTGATTATTAGACAAAAAATGAAGTCGGTGACCATATGCTTATTTTCTATCATTAAAACGGAAATTTATTTATCTACAACATATAGTTTAAGGAAAATCTATGTAGTCGAAATAAGAGATTTGACGATTTAAAGACAAATTTAAGAAGGTTTTTCATAAAAATCAGAAATATCCTCTTTCTTTTATATATTTTTTTTAATTTTAAAGCTATTTTATTAATTATCACCTGTTACATCATCCCTAATGTGTTTAGGGAAGCAACTAATGGGGGCCCCGCATTATTACAGTCTCATTTGTCGGGGAAAATTCAAATTAGGAAAAAAACTTCCATTATAAATAATTAACATCTATCTGTATAATTGTCATCTATCTATATATATATATATATATATACATCACACCATATATAAATATTTGAACAAAGTTTTCATTCTATCTGTATATTTTTTCTCACTAGATCTGCCTGTATATATTAAGATATAGATACAGTTAAGTCTGCCTCATATCTTGACTTACATTAAGAAATTGACAATGAGGGTCGGTTGAAAACAAAACTTTACGACAAAAGAGATGATTTCAGCTTCCCAATTGTGAACACTCCATTTCTATGTAGCAACATTCCAGCAGCGCCTGCATACGGAGTATATATCTCCCAATTGATTCGATATTCCCGGGCTTGTGTTTCCTATCATGATTTTCTTGATAGAGGATTGCTGCTCACAAGGAAGCTATTAAACCAAGAGTTCCAAATGGTGAAGTTGAAGTCATCCCTTCGTAAATTTTACGGACGCCATCACGAGTTGGTTGACCGTTATGGAATAACCGTTTCACAGATGATATCGGATATGTTCCTTATGTCGTAACTACAATACCCTCCCTTTTCACGAATGTGACTTACCGAATGAGACTATTTACCGGATTTGTAATAACATAAGCAATACGACGGGTGCCACACGTGGAGCAGGATCTGCTTACCCTTCCGGAGCACCTGAGATCACCCCCAGTTTTTGGTGGGGTTCGTGTTGCTTAGTCTTTGGTTTTCTATGTTGTGTCATTTGTTCTATTATTTATCTGTTTGTCTTTTTATTTTTGGCCATGGCGTTGTCAGTTTGTTTTCGATATATGAGTTTGACTGTCTCTCTGGTATCTTTCGTCCCTCTTTTAAGCAGTTTCGATTTTACAGCACTTCATTCCGTTCTTTTGTTTTGCTAATTTGTATTACATTCCGGTTGAATGATCTTTTGCCAGTTACTAGTTTGAAAATTATTTGAAAGGAAATGTAATTTATTACATAAAAGTAGGATTTATAATTTTGTTTTCCAAAAAGGAGTTATTTCAAAGATATGGTGAGTAAATATTTGCTTATAAGGTCTCATACATAGTAGAGAAGGCTTCATTGTTTGTTTTTTGTTAAAAAGATTTGAACAAAAATTCCATTTCATGTTTCATAATATTCAAAATCCTCAATTTTGTTATCCCTTACTTTTGATATTTTGCGATGTTTCTAGTTTTCCAAATAACCCATTTCGTGGTAGGACGCATCGTATCTAAAATTTGAAAATCAGATATATCTGCATTTATGACACCTAAAATGATTTTCATTTGTGATTTTTGTAATTTTCCGATACTCAATTTTGAACAAAATTCCCATATTTTCTCAAAAATTCCCCGCCAAACATCATCCACCAGTTTACAGTATATAAAAAGATAAAATAGTGATTCTTTTCCATTGCAAATTTTCCTCTTTATTATTCGCTGATAAAACTTGAAGACACAGAAAGTGTCCATGGAGCTGCTGTCCTGTTGTTCATTCCTCTTGCTGCCAAATAATTGCAGGCTACAATACATACAAATTAATAAATTGTGTAAAACTTCGGGTATGTTTTATCAACGTTACAGAACTTTCAACCACTTTCGATAATTTCTATTAATTGATTGATATTTGCCTATGTTCTAGTGGCAAATATTTCAAGACAATTTCAAATGGAATCGACCTCTAAAAAGAGTAGAAGATTAAGACTTAAAGGTATATGGACAGACACAGACATTTTGTTCCTTACAACATTCTGTTAGGTAACTGAAATTGTCTTATACATATAGTTTTGATATTATTCTGTGTGTTGAATCGGAACGTTTTTTAACTATTACTAAATCAAACAGTCAGGATTCTACTTCGTCAAAAGTATCTCCCATTACGCCACCTAATTTTTTTCAATCTTTTAAAAATGGAAGCCATTGTAGGGATGACGTGTTTTTAACTTAGCTCTTGTAAACCGATGAATTTATCAAAATAGCATCATTGCGTTCCATATATGACAGTTGTATATAAAAGGGGCATTGGCTGTCAAATTCATGTTCACCGATTTGACTCAAATTCTCATATTTGATTTATAACATACTAAAACGTATATCCAAATTATAAAAAGTCTAAAATAAACAATTCACAAGGCATGGGCTCGATAATATGTATGATCGTTTCGTGTGTATTTTAGTCTAGACGCCATATAATTAACTATCGAGTTGACCTCCGAAGACTGCCGAAGGTCATATAAGCGATATAAACGTAAATATAGATATAAATAGATAGCAAACTGGTGAAATTGGATTTTTCTAGGTCTGTTTAATTTCATATTATAAAAATATATGTTATACATCGTTCTTACCTGTATAAGAATGAGTTTTTGTGGATCGAATCAGTCAATCAAATGATTTTCCTTTTTTTCACTTTCAATGTTGATATTCTTTTCCTTTTAATAACTGAACACGCATAATTCATGCGTAATCCATCTCTAGCTAAGGGGTTCAAGACCTAATAGTCAAATTAAACACGATTAAAAATAAAAAGGTGTACTCGACTTTCTCTTTTTGACGAAATTATTGCCCATTTTTTAGGATTTTTTTCGGAAAAAACTGTCGCCGGGGCAGCGATGCAAATTAATGCTTTAAAAAGATCAATCTATAATATTTCTTTGGAATTGTTTTCTGCGAAATTTATGCTCTTGCACAAAATAGATCCACATGTATTTGCACCTACCACAATCGACAGTTTTGTGGAAAGTCTTTCAATTAAAAGGTTACAAATATCTCGAAGACTTACTATAATCTAAGTAAAAAACAAGTATATAAGATCGTAAGATCCTAAATAATGCACCCAAAATAAACTTTGAAAGCCTGTAGAAACAGATGTAAACAATTCAAATATTCGTACTTGGCCTTTTTTTTACCTTTTTTAATAAAAATAATGTTTAATTTCAACTTGATATCAGCCTTGATAGATATAGGAAGATGTGGTATGAGTGCCAATGAGACAACTCTCCATCCAAGTTACAATTTATAAAAGAACACCATTATATTAAACTTGTTTCACAGGAATAGTTATATATATCTTAAGTACCCAGATGGTGGATGATTAATTTCTAACTTCAAAGAACGACCATTTTTAAAACGACGAAAGTTGTTGTTATTTTAAAGCAGTAAGATTTAATGACAGCTTTATTGACTGAAATTATGACTGTTGGCTTATTTACATATTTTTGTAGAAGCATACGGATTTCTGTTGAACTAAATCTAAATAAAATTTATAAAAAGATCCATGTTTGATTTTTTAACTTATTCTGACATCGGACTCGGACTTCCTTTAAACTAAGTTTTACTGTGCGTATTGCTGTGTGTTTGTTTATTCTACATTGGCTAGAGGTATAGGGGGATGATGAGATCTCACAAAACATGTTTAACCCGGCCGCATTTTTGTGCCTGTCCCAAGTCAGGAGCCTCTGGCCTTTGTTTGTTTGCTGTCTTGTATGTTTTTCAATTTTAGTTCATATTTATGTTTTGGAGTTAAGTGTGACGTCCATTTTCACTGAACTAGTACACATTTTTGTTTAGGGGAAAGCTGAAGTCCGTCTCCGGGTGCGGGATTTTTCTCGCTGTGTTGAAGACCCATTGGTGGCCTTCAACTGTTTTCTGCTCTTGGGTCGGCTTGTTGTCTCTTTGACACATTCCCTATTTCCATTCTCAATTTTATTGAAATATCAAAAGACTTCATTGACTAACATTCATTTGGAAAACAATGTCTAAAAGTCACTTTACAATTTTGTTTTTAAATTCTTTTTTATTGGAATAAATAACACATTTATGATGCCTGCAAAATACATGCACATAGCATAAGTAATAAAAGTGAAGGAATGAATTATACATTGGTGCAAACAGAAAGAAAGACAAAACATAGAAATAAAGCAACAACACAACAAACAAGGTTTTAAATTGCAAGTGTATTTTTTTAATCTATTGCTATTTCTTTAAAATATTGCACTCCAAAAAACATTGTCAAGATGAAATGGGTCAACATAGTATGCGAGTATCACTTTGTTTACCAAATTTTTTCTTTTACTGAAAACACGCGTTAAAACAGTGATATGATTGAAGAAAAAAATTAAACGCGTTTTTCAACATATTCATTGATTCATAATTTATTGTAAATCTCTGACAATTTTAATTTTTAGTTTTAAACACATGATTCTTTTATGATGTTCTTTTAAACAAGATAATATTATCAAGGTCAACACAAGATTCGAGGATGTAGGTAAATCTGACCCTATCACTTTGTTGACCAAAATTTTGTAATTTAATCGTCTGAGTTGGATGAACGATAATACCTATAGAATGTGTTTTCACCAATCCTATAGTTACCGTAACAAATTTATCAATCGCGTGTCAACGCAGGAAAGAATGAAGTTTAATAAGATGATTTACATTATAACATATTTAAGAAACAGTTCAAGCCATAGTATTTTTTACACGAGCCAAACATGTGAAAATTATGACAAATCTGTGGCTTGCATGAGTCGATTCTAATAGGACAAATACGGTATTTCAAAAAAACTGACGCGAAGATAAGTGTGTCACGTGTGTGGCTTTTTTATTTTAATTTTTTGTGATAAAGCTTAAAATTTCCAATAAATCTATTGCTTGCATGAATTATTTGTATATAATCCCAAAAAAAAATGTATTTAATACTTATAATTCACAAATTAAATTTTTTTTGTCATCTACTATTTATAATCCACAGTTGACATGTCGTAACTGAGGAGAGAGTATTTATTATATGTTACCTTAAACTGAATATACTGTTGGCACGTCATATTGTTTGTTGAAAATTGTATTTTTTATTTCAGTTTTCCAAACCTGTTTCCGAGTCTCATACTTGAATTCTATGTAAACTTCATTGTTATACTTTATCAATAATAAATACTGGTTACACTAAGGAGTGATTCGATTTGCTGACTTGCTGAAATCCTTAATTGTGCGAATAATACAATAAAAAAGGAAAAAAAAAACCTACCTCAACACTTCCTTTTTTATTTGATGCAATATCTCCGGCAAAGCGCCTAAGTTGCGAGCGAGAAATGATAAAAAATAAATTGCACCAAAAAAAAAAGAAATCGTAAAACAAATACATTTGACGTCCCTTTATTCCCGTAGATGTCGTTATCTCTGATAGTATGATTTATAAATTAAAGTAATGCTGAAACCTTTGAAAGCTTTTTGTTTAGGTATTTTATTAGTTAAAACTTCACTTATTAACATGCGTGTTTCTTGTGTGATAAAAATAAAGAAATGTTTATCCATGTCAGCAAACTTTTATCATTCTTTTTTTTTTCGTTCTTTACCACAAATTCTGCATTTTTTTTTCTGTCAAACTTGTGACCTAATTTAATTCTTTTTTTTAGAACTTTTTTGTTAATTAAAAGATGGTTTTAAAAACACTTTTTAAGTTTGGAAAGTGGACTTAGAACATGTTATAGATGATGTACAAAGTTATGATTTTTATGCATGTTAAGAGTGGTTTTAAATGTTTTGAAATAAATTAGGGAATTGTCGGGACCTTCATGGCCGTTGCAACTCTGAGGTGGTGGATTTGAACAAAGCAAGTTTTTCTGTCAATAACAAACAAACAAAATGGTCAATAGCGTTAAGTACCATTATAATATATTATTATACAAATGTACATATATATTGAACACGTAAGAAAAACTGAATTGATGTTTCTTTCATGATGAAATTGGTACGAAATGAAATTTCGGTTTTATCTATAAATATAAGGTGAATACTGGCGATGAAAAAAGTGGTTATGTATTTCTATGGCATCAAAGTAACAGATATCATCGCAATGTTAAAAGTACATAGATTTTGATTTTTTAATTGTACTAGGAAGAGCATTCCAAACGTTTGGTCCACTAGACTTATACAACTCTGAATTTGGCTTTGAAATTATAAAATTATCATATGATGAAAATATCGCATTGTATTTTTAGTTTGCAGAAGCTGACTCACAATAATTCTCGACATATATTCTGGATCTTGAGCATTTTTGCCTTATATATTATTAAAGATTCATGATAATGTATTTTCTTTGTAATCAGTAGAAGATTTGCTGTAATGATGTTTGTCTAAAATTTTGCAGCTTTAGTAAGCTATATAATAGAAAGTTGTTACAGTTTCTTCATATTGAACAACAATTATCTAAATGAGGTAAAACGTAAGCATTATTAAACAGTTTTCTCGCTTTGTAATTCATGTATTTCTTTATTCTCTTAAGTAAAGCTAAAGAAGAGTTAGGAAGAGTTGACTTATTTTATTATATGAACAATATGAGAAAACCAAGAGAGAGATGCATTAACAAAAATACCTAGAACCTTACTTTCTGTGAGTTGTTGCCCATTCACGGCAAGAGCAATGTACTCATATGATGTAACAGAAAGATTCTATTTTTGAGCCAATACACATAGCATTCGTCTTAGATACATTTACAGCCATTTTATTGTCATCACACCAGCGAAAAATATCTTGTAAAACCGTGTTTCGAGTTTTTCTGATGCAACTCTTGTTTTGCCGAATGACAGATATGGTGCTATTATCAGCAAACAAATCGGTGTTATGATTAGGATTAAATAAAGGAAGATCATATATTGAAATAAAAACAATGCAGGTCCTAAAACGGTGCCTTGAGGTACAGCCGTTTTTTTGTGTTTATTTTTCTACGTCGGAAAATGTATTTGAAATAGATACCAACTAGTATATGTCAGACAATTATAATATAAACCAACAAAGCGAAGTATATGAAAAGGAGTAGAGACAGTAATCCAACTAATCGACCCTGTAAAGGTGTATTTTTTAAAAATTCAGTTGTTTCAGTAAATCTGAGGTGCATGTTTTGCTATATGTATTATTGTTGAAAGTATAATAGGAATAATTGTATATCAGCGTCATATTTATAAATATATAAGCCCAAAATAGGAATAGATTTCATTTTAGTCCATTTTTCTAGAAATGTTTCACCTTTTTCAACCTTTTTAATGATTTTATATGTGGCGCCGCCCATTGCCCATTGAAATTGTGACTGAAAAGTAAAGAATAGGTATATAGAGAATATTGTAGCAAAAAATATGTGTGGGCAAGGGGTGGCGCCACAGTAAATTTTTCAGTAAACCGTCATAAATGTTGCCAAATTATGGAATTAAATTAACTTACATTTAGAATGTCATAAAATATATCACTAATGACACAATTGGTTTGAAACTAGTGGACATTTTAACATATGTTTTAATCAAATTTTCATAATATTAGCGCTGTTAAAGATTTTCAAATAATTTTTACGGCCAAAATTATGAATTATTGAACCAACTCCTTTGTAACAACACAAAGTCATAACTCATAAGTGGTACAGAAAAATACACGTTATCTGGTACACGACTCGATATGAAATCATCAAGTTTGTCAGAACAACAATTGTTGGTGTTTGGATTTATATTAAGATTATCTGTGATGTTTGTGAAATAAGCATTAATTACATTAATACTACTCTTTGGATCTATGATATCATTTTTGTTACAATCACTTATGATTTTAATGCCGGTATGATTGTCGGTTCAGCTGACATTTTTCAGGTGTTTCCATAATTTACTACTGTTGCCCTTTTCGTGTACTATAATATTGGTATAATATATTTTTGCCTTGAGTTTTCAAGGATATATTTGAATGATTCTCCCGAGTCTATCATTTAATCTTTTTCCTCTGAAAAAAAGTCATGTTTTCTCATGCTATTTCCAATTTCATCTTTCATCCACTCATTTTCATACAAACATTTTACTCTCTTTTTTATAAGTGGAGCATGCTAATTTAATACTTCGGTAAATAGATTTAGAAATGAAAACAATGCTTCTTTGGGATCATCATTTCTAGTACACTATCAAATGAACACTGTGATATGTGATTGATAAAATCATTCTCATTAATAAGTAGACCTGTACGTAATACATTCATGCACTTTCTTTTTTCGATTTTAACCCTCTTTAGTAAGATATGCATACTGGATAGTGGTCACTGATAGAATACTTTGGAACTGAAATATAATGAATAGTATCTGGTTCATTACTATAAATATGGTCTACAAAGTAGAAGATAATTTTGTGACTCGAGTGGGAACAGAGACGTTTTGAGATATTTTTTAAATATGCCCATTTAGCTGGAATTTCGCTAGACGCTAAATCAATATTAAAGTCACCCAAAATAATAATGTCTTTATCTTCAATATCAACATTATTTGAAATTTTGTAATCCACTCTGCATTGCTTTATGGCGGTCTATATATGTAACCAAGTAAAATAGATGTTTGATGAACATGAATAAGTTCGATCCAAATTCACTCTATGCCGTCCTTTACCAAATCATATCGTCTTATTGTAGTTAACAAGTTAGAAATATAAATCAAAGATCAACCCCCAGATTTTCAAATTCAGTTGTTTCTGTTTGTATCATAACCCTTTATATCTATTTCTTTACTTTGGACAGAAAACATCTGTGTTAGATTCTGAAAGCAAATATTTAATTTAAGAAAACTTTGGTAATATATGATTTATGTTCAAGTGACATATATTTAGTGACTTGCGTGGAAATATAAAACGGTTTATGAAAGAAGATGAATTGGAGTTGTATTATAGATTATATGCTCCAGTACATATATACAAAATGACAATACTGATAAGATTTCCCAAAATGAAGTTACATTTTCTGGTAGTAGAAAAATTTCGTAAGGTTAGGGTAGTCTCCATACAGAAAGTCTAAAGTATTGTCTAGAATTTCCAACTGCTGTTCCAGCAGTGATAAAAGTCGGTTGTTGACATCAGAAATTGTGCGCTTAGATTGATAATGTGTTGGCCTCAGTAGGATTGAGGAAATTACCAACATAGTTCTCGGTAAGCTCTGTCTAAATGTACAGATTAAATTTCTATAGTCATCAATGATAGCGTGAACAGAGTCTCCATCTTATACGTTGTAAGTGCCCACATGAACAACAATGACATCTACACAATCAAGTTTGCCTTCTGAGATGTACTGAATGAGGCAGTCTTCAATGTCTCTGAATCGTCCTCCACGAAAAGTCTTTACCTTAGTGTTAATTTGGTTAGTTGACATTTTCCTTTTAGACATTATTTATAAAGTGTTGAACTTCCAACAAGAAATACGTTTTTCTTGTCACTAGTACTTAGAAAACATGGATAATTGGAGCTTACTTCACGGTCCGGGTATTCTGAGTTTAGTTGTAACCTATGTGTATCTATGTAGGTATACTTTTGCGTACTATGGTGAATCCCGAGGTCCGTCCTATTTGGAGAAGTTGGCTTATTTGATCTGCTTGGTGTTGTGCCACGATTATTTACAGTAACATTTTTAGCATTCATTTCATTCGTATTTCCCGGCGTATATTTTCCGCGAAACTGGGTAATACTTATTTTCACTTTTGCACACTTGCTTGTTTTGCGGAATAATCTTTCATAGTTTCAGCATAATTACCTTATTCATAAGTTATTAATGCACCCTATTTAGTCCATATTTATCCTTTTATAATGTAAGAATCATCCAAAGTCCTACTTGTTAACTAGAACGTCACTTTGGTTTACTTTCATATTAGTGTACACATGTACTATCTTTAACGTTGTATTGAGTGACGTGGTCTTACAAACGTTTTGAAAAAGATAGTTTGAGTTTCAAATTATAGCCGCTGGCGAACAGCTGATTTTTAGACAGTGACCCAGATTTATTTTTTCAGGTATTTTGGCACACACTACAATTCTTTTTAATTGATTTATTAATAACTATTGTTAATGATATTAGCTTTTAATAAAGCTGCTTTTATTTATTTAAACAAATCTTATTTCTTGATTATCCAAAGTTTGGACTTCAAAACAGTTTTATTACTTTGACTTTAATTGATATTTGTATAATATCTGCCAACCATTTACAATAACAGTTGGCGTTTCAATTGGCGTTTCAATTGGTGACAGCGGTAAAAACAACATTTAAAAAAAAAGGAAGGAAAAAAGTAATACATATAAAAACAACAACATACAAATCAGCTTATATTGAAACTCAAAGTGTGGTTTACATATAATATTATTAAACACCAAGAGTTATTGAAATTCAAAGTGTATTTTTCTATATAAATTATTGAACACCAAGAGTTATTGAAATTCAAGGTGTATTTTTCCTTATAAATTATTGAAAACCAAGAGTTATTGTATTTCAAGGTGTATTTGTCCATATAAATTATTGAACACCAAAAATTATTGAAATTCAAGGTGTATTTGTCCATATAAATTATTGAAAACCAAGAGTTATTGAAATTCAAGGTGTATTTATTCCCTATAAATTATTGAGCACCAAGAGTTATTGAAATTCAAGGTGTATTTTTCCATATAAATTATTGAACACCAAAAGTTATTGAAATTCAAGGTGTATTTTTCCATATAAATTATTGAACACCAAGAGTTATTGAAATTCAAGATGTATTTTTCCATATAAACAATTGAACATTAAGAGTTATTGAAACTCAAGGTGTATAATTCCATATAAAATAATTGAACGCTAAGAGTTACTGAAACACAAAGTGTATTTTTCTAAAAATATTTTAACATTAAGGGTAACTGAAATTAAATATTAATTCAGTCTGGTATATTAAATATGAATTTAAGACACAGACAATTACCACTTCCTATGTTTTTAAATAATAGAGGGGGAGGGTCCCCAAGAGCTCCCTTATATAGTATTAATTCCAATTTTTCGGACTTAACAAGAGAAAATGAGACACAATTGGTTTCAAATAGTGGGTTATCAAATATGCCAAGTTTACATGGTTCTTCAAGTCAACTTACCTTGCCTGCTTTAACCAGTAATAATTCATTAAATGAACCGGGGGTGTCAATGATAAGAGACAATGTACTGAGCATTAATGTTCCTGTACAGAGTGCACTGAGCACAAACGTACAACATCAGAGTGCATCAAGCACATATATTCAAACTCAAGGTGCACCTAGCACATGTATTTCATCACAAAGTGCACTGAGCACTGGTCATTATACCCAAAGTGCACTGAGCACTGGTCCATATACCCAAAGTGCACTGAGCACTGGTCCTTATACCCAAAGTGCACTCAGCACTGGTCCATATTCACAAAGTGCACTGAGCACCGGTCCATATACCCAAAGTGCACTGAGCACTGGTCCTTATACCCAAAGTGCACTGAGCACTGGTCCATAAACACAAAGTGCACTGAGCACTGGTACATATAACCAAAGTGCACAGAGCATTGGTTCATATACCCAAAGTGCAACAAGCACATTTGTTCAAAACAGTAGCGCTTCAAACACTTATGCAAAAGTACAAGGTGTACCAAGCACATGGTCCTTTTCCACGGGAGGAATAAGCACATCTTATGCCTCTAATCCATTTCATGATCAGACAAAGACGGCTAATATACCAAAAATCACATCGTTCAGTGACACCAGTTTCAAAAGACCAATCAGCCATAATAACGGTGATGACCAACAAGAAGTATTTAAATTGAGGGAGAAAATAAGGGAAATTGAAAATGAAAGAGATTATTACAGACAGCAGAATATCCAATCAGATAATGCAAGACAGCAAAATTTTCAAATTGAAAATGAAAGAGATTATTACAGACAGCAGAATAACCAACCAGATAATATAGGACAGTAAAATTTTCAACCAAATTATACTAGACAGCAAAACAACCAAATGAGATACCGAACAGACTCCACATCTAGCATGCAAGATAGTTATCACTCAAGACTACCATTCTACAATGGAAGAAGTGCCTGGAGTACATTTCAGATGCAATTTGAAATAATTGCTGAAAGAAATAATTGGGATCCAAGACGTCAAGCTGAGGAAATATTACTGGTGCTTAAAAATGAAGCTGCAAAATTTGCATCAGAGCTACCGTATGACACAAGGAGCTCGTTTCGACTTTTATCCAAAGATATGGAAAGAAGATTTGGTGATAACAACCTGCCTGAAACCTACAGAAAAGAGTTGCAATTTACCAGAAAAAATTACAAGGAGTCAGTAAATGAATATGCTGCTCGCATTCAGACAATAGTCAGGAAGGCATATCCAGGCATGGATAATCAACTATTCAACAATATATCAATTGAACATATGTTAAATGGATTAAATGATCAAAGTATTGCCTATGATGTATTGACAAAAAGACCTTAAACTATGGAGGAAGCAATCAATCTTGTAGCATGGCATACTACATGCAAAAATGGATTGAGAAGCAAAACTCAAATAAGGCAAATTGAAATTGAAGAAGAAGAAAGGTCTTTTGATGCTGATCAGTCTGATGACATAGAAGTGAGACAAGTTGGAGGTAAACGATTTGTTACAGAGGAGCGTCTGAATCAGTTTGGTAGAGAGATGAAAGAAAGTATCACGACTGAGGTAACTAAGTCTATTGAGAACATAATGAACACAAGACTACCAATATCAAATACATACCAGCCTAAGAAGAATTTTAACAGTGAAAATTCAAGATGGAATAACAAGGACAAAAACCAGAAGCAAAACAACACAATATGCTATGCATGTAATGAAGAAGGACAATATGCAAGGTCATGTCCTAACCAGAAACCGACACAAGGACAGGCTTCAGACGGAAATCCGTTAAACTAAAACGGGCTGAGACAAATGGCAAAGTGTCAGCCCGCAATTGCAAAATTAAAATAGACTTAGTATATATAAACCAGAAAAATGAGGATCAAGTAGATAGAAACATTGAATGGGTGTTTCTTGGTAAAGGGATTGAAAATCAAATGGTGAACTCTGCCAGTAAGAAAGAAAATACAGATTTTGTTGCTGAGATCATACCGGAGGACCAAGGTCTCTCTTTAAATGGTGATAGTGGTCAGAATACAGGTGCTGAAAAGGACGTGATATTCAACAATAAGGAGGAAATTGTAATTGATCGCGTAACAACACCCAGTATTAAGGTACCAATGGAAGTCAGTAATCAAAAAGTAAAAGCTGTAATTTATACTGGAACAGAAGTTACTGGAACTGTTTTAAATGAAGATGCTGAGTCAGCAGATTTTAATATTGATCTACTTTTTGAGGAATTCGAGATACAGAAAGGAAACAAAGAACAACTTCAAAAGGATTTAAGTCCTTTGACTCCTGTGAGAGAAACAAAGATTGTGGAGGTAATGTCTGAGTTGACGTCAGGACAATGTACCTCAACTGCTGTATTGACTCCTATGGTGAAAAAGGAGAATGTTGACAGCAGAGGGCAATCAAGTTGTGATATCCAGATAGACAGAGTGAGGTCTGCAACCATAAAAGTCCCCATAAGTATTAATGGGCAGGTGACCAAAGCTGTTTTGGATACAGGAGCGAAAGTAACAGTTCTTAATAGCAGTCTATATTTTGGGATTCCAGAGGAAAAGAGACCACTATTAAAGAAAGCGACCAGAAAGCTAGTAGTAGCTGAAGCAGGGAAAAACATGGAGACCCATGGAATAACGACCATGAATGTTAAGCTTGTGAACCATGAATTTTCTTGGGAAATGTATGTTGCGCCTATAGGTGATAGTATTCTTCTTGGGTGTGATATTGTAGATGGACATTACAATAAACTCCAAGAAGGGAATACAGGTAGACGGCAAGTGGATAGAATGTCACACCGAGAGAAAGGTGGACGACCAGATAGAAAGAGTAATAACTGAAAATGTAACCGTTCCAGCCAATTCAGAAATTATGTTGTCTGGTGGGATTGGTAATATTGATTTTATAGATACCAGATATTCCATGCTTCAACCAGTGGTTGAGGATAGTCGAAAAATTATGGATGCCCATTGGAATACGAGAAATAGGAAGACTAAAACAGAAAACTCCTTGGAGGTGAAATTTGATAGGTGTAGAAATATGGCCGATATTTCTACCATACCAGATCATTTCAAGGAACCCCTGACAGACACAGTAAAGAATTGTACATTTGATGTACATGTAGGAAATAGACAGGAAATAAAACCAATTTGTGAAAAACCATCCAAAGGGTAATGCTGAAGGACTGCAGAAGGACCATGACATTAAAATGAACAAGTATCTAAGTGAAAATGAGGAAAATGTAGAAGACTCCAAAGAAAACTAATGATGAAGAAAGAAGATTTGAAGTTCTGTTTGTCTTGTGCACTCAAAGAAGTGGAAAGACCTTATAATTTGCATGATTTATATTGAACTTTTTAATGAATGATCGACTTGACTTGTGAAAATTGTTTAACATGTTATGCTATTTTATTTTATATCAATTCTGGGGACAGAATTCTTTTTCTTGATGGGAGGCAGTGTTGTGCCACGATTATTTACAGTAACATTTTTAGCATTCATTTCATTCGTATTTCCCGGCGTATATTTTCTGCGAAACTGGGTAATACTTATTTTCACTTTTGCACACTTGCTTGTTTTGCGGAATAATCTTTCATAGTTACAGCATAATTACCTTATTCATAAGTTATTAATGCATCCTATTTAGTCCATATTTATCCTTTTATAATGTAAGAATCATCCAAAGTCCTACTTGTTAACTAGAACGTCACTTTGGTTTACTTTCATATTAGTGTACACATGTACTATTTTTAACGTTGTATTGAGTGACGTGGTCTTACAAACGTTTTGAGAAAGATAGTGTCAGTTTCAAATTATAGCCGCTGGCGAACAGCTGATGTTTAGACAGTGACCCAGAATTATTTATTCAGTTATTTTGGCACACACTGCAATTCTATTCACATATATTGTAATTTATTAATAACTATTATTAATGATATTAGCTTTTAATAAAGCTGCTTTTATTTATTTAAACAAATCTTATTCCTTGATTATCCAAAGTTTGGACATCAAAACAGTTTTATTACTTTACTTTATAGTTGATATTTGTATAATATCTGCCAACCATTTACAATAACTGTTGGCGATTCACTTGGTATTCCACTTTTAACAGCATTACTATATAATCCATGTGTAGTTTTATTTGTAGCAGAAATGTTTTCCTTCTTTTTCGATTTGGTGTTTCTGTCACGGCCTCTGTTATAACGTTGACATTAGATGATTTAACAGATTTTATCTCATTAGATACGGCATCTACTTTGTTCCACAAGCTGTTTGATTTATTGACAAATGCCTTGTTGTTTATCTAGATTTCCGATTTAATGAACTGTGTCTGTGTAAACACTTCTTCAACGGAGGTTAAAGCTGAACTGGTTTGAGCTTTAACCGTGTTTGTTAATGATGCAAATTTGTCTTGTATCTCTTAAAACTGATTGTTTGTCGAGTCAATATGACAGTTAAGGGTATCATTTAAGTTTAAAACTTCCTCAGATATTGATAGTAAAAGACTTTCAAATCTCCTAAGTGCTGACATTGTAAAAAATGACGAACCAACGACCTCCCGTACTCGAGACCAATGTTTGTGTATTAATGTCGTCTGGGGATATAAATTTCCGATTCGACTCCATAATCTCCAATCCACAGACATGTCACCCCCTTATAGTGTAAAATTTACTAGTACATTTTTACGTTAGCTTGGCATTTACCTGTTGTCGACACCCCTTAGAAAATATATCGTAAAATTTGAGACCATGAAGTGCTTTTGCGCCAACCAAGGATTTGAATGGTGAGATCTCACTATACGAATCTGTGTGCCAATATAGTATTTTCACATTACCGACTTTTGACCAATTCTGGAGTCAAAAGTCGGTAATATGAAAATAGTCTATTGGCATTTCCTTTGCGTCAATGATACAGGTAGATAGTATAAATAATAGATCTATATTGAATATCAACTCATCATAGATACTAGGATTAAAATGTTGTACGCCAGACGGGCGTTTCGTCTACAAAAGACTCGTCTGTGACGCTCGAATCAAAAAGTTAAAAAGGCCAAATAAAGTGGAGCCAAAGTTCCGAAAAGTTTTGCCAAATACTGCTAAGGTAATTTATTCCTGGGGTAGAAAAAGAGACTTTTAGTAATGATTATGTTACAGCATAGTTTTAATAGCATTATATAACTTGGCATATTCATCATAAATCACATGCATCAATAATCCAAAATGAAAACATTTAACATCACTTGGTTTTCTAGATGCTGAGATTGTACTTTTTGCTGCCCACATCTGTTGTGATTCTGGTTCCGCAACTTTTTTGGGTACATCTATACGATTTGTCTCCGTTTTTCAATACATTAGATCTTAGACTACCTGTGTTATAGTGATCTCAGATGAAATATATTAAATGAGAGGATTCATTGTTGACCGAGTAATAATGCTTGAAAATCCCAAATCTAATAGAAACTTTGTAGCGCTACAGGGAGCTTCCAAAAGGTTTTTTTCTGTAAAAAGATAACAATTCAAATATAATATTTTACTTTTATCAGTAGTTGAAAATTGCAAAAATTAAATGCACATGTTGCAGTTTAAAGACACTAAATGTTCTTTTGAAAATGTCTTAGAAGTAAGTAAGACAATATCAACTAAGTCTGTAAAAATATGCCAAAATTTGTTATTTTCTTAAGATGTCCAATGTATCCTAAGGCTGTCTGTCCACTGTAGGTATATAAAAAAACTAAGGTTTTACATGAATACTTATTACCTATCAAAAATGAATCAGAAAATTTACAAAATTATAAAGTAAAAACACAATGCTTTCAAAATAAAACATAAAAGTCTAAAACTTGAAAGAACATTTTAACACTAAAAAATGTGTGTAATAACAAATAACTGCTCCTCAGAGGTATAAATTGTGTTGATTGACAGTTGGAAGTTAAATGCTTTACATTCAGCATGTAATAAAACGGATAAATTGTAACTAACTTACCAGTTGGTTTGTCACGGATAATTTTACAACTCTCCACCTCTCCTATACTAGAGAACAATGCCCTGATCGCTTCTTAAGTCATGGTTTGTGGTAAGTAATTGACTATGAGGTTTGTCTTGCTACAGTTCTCATCTCCCTGTGATTCAATTGATGCTGATGATGCGGTTCCATTTTGTGTCTGAGGTGGCTATATTAATAAGTTGATCATATGTCTTTGACAACAGTACTGCATTAATACATTTTCTAAATAAAACGTTATTTAAAATAAAAATCATTCTCTTCAATTTTAGGTTAGGTGGATCTAGCGCCTTTAAAAAACAAGAATAAATGAAAAATCGCAACGTGTCGATAGTACAATAATTTAGCATTAGCAAAGACTATTAAAGATATTTATTTATCTATTTTCGAATATATGCCTACGTCCACTTCATTTGAACTCTGGTGGATAGTTTTCTTATTGGAAATCACACCACATATCCTTATTTTTGTACATAAATGTATTGACATTGCCTTCTTCTTCTTCTTCTTTTAAAATCGTACACTTGTATCTTACATATATTTTTCAGATATAAAGTATGGCAAGCTCTCAAATGCGAAATTGTAGTTTATGTGATCAAGCGCGTGGACGTCAAGCATTTACATGGTGTCCTGAATGTGGCGACTTCCTGTGTAAATGTTGTAACGATCATCACAGTAGATCATCGTCCACAAAACACCATGAAATTGTTTCAAAGGAAAACTATTTAGAATTAACCGACTCTATTTTATCCATTTCCAATGTTTGTGTTCACCATGACAAAAAATATGAATGGTATTGTAAATATCATGAAAATTTGTGCTGTACGACTTGCTTTAAAGAAAAACACAAAAGTTGTGCTGATGAATTATTGCCAATTAATGATAGCATAAAAAATGCAAAAACTTCGGTATCTATGGATAAACTCGAGAGCAGTTTACGAGACGTGCAGCAGGGAATAAGTGTTTTTAAGAAAACGATATCGAAAAGAAAAACCGAAATCCATGAGCAGAAACAGCAGTGCTTGTCCAAAATAAACGACATGCGTAAAACAATTAACGCCCATTTGGACAAACTTCAGGAAGAATTAGTACAAGACCTCGCTTCGAAAGAAGATTCAATACAAAAAGATTTAGAAAAAAAAATTGTTGATATAAATACGAAACTGAAATTGTTTAATCAAATTCAGACAGACATTACAAAATTGAAACAACACGCAAGTAATCTTCAAGTCTTTATTGGTATAAAAGACATGACAGAAAAGACTGAAGTAGAAATAAGAAATTTGCATAGCTATCAAGATTGCGAAATTTTGCATATAAAAGTTGATATTATTGATCAATTGTCTACATTTGTCAACACAGTGCCTTATTTTGGTGAAGTAAGTACAGAATTAGAATCATTCACATTACCGTTATCACCTAGAAATATTGATATGCAAGCACATGATAAAGTGTCGCCATTTTTAACGAAAAAGAGTGAAATAAATCTACCAAACGAGAAAAATGTATTTGTGCATGGGTGTGAAATAATGAAGGACGGAAAATATCTTTTCACTGACATCGAAAACAGGAGGATAATCATCTGCTCAAATACAGATAGCGACTTCTTCGATTATATTGATTTAAAAGGCAAACCATTTGACGTCGTCAACACTAGCAACGATATTGTTGCTGTTACACTTCCTGACAAAAAGCACATAGTATTTTTAGATGTAGTTGGGAAAAACAAACTTAGCTCATTAAATTTAGGTCATTGTTGCTATGGTATTGCATCAAACTCGGATTGTTTGGCTATTCGACTTATTCATTCGATAAAAACATCAGACCATGAGATTGTATTTTATAATCACGACGGTAAGTTAGACAATCGTGTCAATATACCCGGAAATTCAGTGAAAACAATTTCATATATTGGTAGTGAAATAAAGTGTTCGAACTTTCAAAAACACACTATGTATTGTTACAACAAACAGGGTGATCAATTGTGGGATTTCTGTGATAAAAATATTATTCAATGTCCATCTGGAATCACAGAAGACGGATGTGGACTTACTTATGTTGTTGGTCAAGAAACAAATAATGTCATAGTTATTTCTGCTAAAGGAGAACTTTGTAAACAAATCCTTTCAGAGGAAGATGGCTTAGATAAACCGTTTGCGATACGTATCAATGTCTTACGAAATGAAATGCTAGTATGTAATTTTTCTGGCAAAGCTTTTGTTTATTCACTTGGTTAATATTTACATATAACGGCCATATAAAACACATGAAGACATTGAATTATGTTCGATAGCAATGACTTAAGAATCTATTATTCGACGGACTTAAATTTATAACAGTATTGTACACATTTATTACAACTACATGTTCTATGTCCATATCCCTGTCTTCAGTCTTTTTTTATTTATTTTTTTTCTTCATGAATTTACAGGTATTAACATATACTTATCTTATGGCACAATAATCAAGCAATTAAAATAATTAAGCATAATGAGCATACTATGGTATAACAGTATGAAATCTTTTGATTTAGTACGATAATAGCTTCTTCATTAATATAATAATAGTAGTAATAATAGTGCAAGAACATATATGCACATTCATATGGTATAACAGTGTACATATACATTCAAATATACATATACACATAAAATTTACACACATATGTATATGGGTTTACACCATTATAATGTAATCAGTAACCTAAGCCCAGGGGTTCAAGTACAAGGTGTGTTCTTCCACACTCAAAAATTTTGAGGAAATATGTTTTTCTAAAATCAAGTTTTCTTTTATGTATTTTTGAAGTCCTTTTATATGAGGATTTACATCTTGCATCTTAGATCTGTAAATGAAGTACTTTGTCAGTAAAATAACTTTTTTTTTGATAAAACTCAGTTAATTATTTTAATAGAGGCCAAAAATGACAATATTCAAATTTAGTGGAATTTCGATATGCACTATATCAAAAATCCAAGAATCTAGATTATGCCAAATGTCGGCTACAATATTAAAACCAAAAGTAAATGTTTTATTGATTCTGGCTCTTCCTTGCAAAATGTACATAAATAACAGTTTACAAGGTTCCTTTTGTACCCAAACTATAATGAATAATTTTATAATGAAACCAACATAACTTAGTGTTTTTTTGAATCCTTGGTACATGTAACACAAAAATGATTTTTTTCCCAATTTTCTACAATCTTCCCATTTGTCTTTCTGCTGCAATATCTATAGGTTTATTACCTTGGTTTAAAACAGTAAACATGTCATTTAAACCCTTTTTCTAACTTGAGAAAATATTAATATTAAAAGGCATAATAGCCTTTTGTTTTTTCTCTCTTTCGGTGTTAATTCCAATGGCTTGCAACCACTTTTTTAGTGCTAGAATAAGTCCATAAAACTGTATTAACATGGGTTTGAAAATATACATTCTTTCAAAGTTTTCATATGTTAATATATTTCGATTTTCATCTAACAGGTCATTTACAGTCCATACCCCATGATGTGCCCAATTTTTATAGTAAACGCTGACAAAATCAATTTTAATATGATCATTATTCCATATAGATGCCGAAATAAATTCTTCAAAATAACAGGGAATTCTGAGTTTTGACATATTTTTCCAGGCATTAAAAACTTCATTCCAAAATGTTTTTTTGATATTTTAATGGTTCCAAAATAAGCCAACTCTGTAAAATTTATAGTTTGTGTCTATCCATAATAATTAAAAACAAACTGCAGTAAAACAATCTGACCCAGGACTTTTATTATTTTTCATCCTTTTCAATGCTTGTGTTAATTCAGTAAAGTAAATGTTACCTTCTAATGATTCTTTTTCGTCATCTTTTAATTTAGGTATTTCTCTTTTTTTAGACATTCTTGTCTTTTGTTAAGTTTCTCATAAAATAGTTTTGATCGTTTTAAGATTTCTTTTTGAATTTCTACTACAGTATTTTCATCGATAACTAGTTTTTTAATAGTTTTATTGACAAAATTTTGTGATTCTAAATTACAGAAGTTAGTTGGCCTCTCTCCTTCTTCAATACATTGTGTTCTTGACCTAACATATTGACCCTTTAACCGTGTTCTGTCTCAAAATTCGAAGTTGACATTTATTGGCTTCTATTTCATCAAGATTGTCCTCTGTACTTTTTTTCTAGTTTTTGTATCTCATCAGTCAGCTGAATTTCCTGTTTTATCCTTTCCCTTTTTATAAATGTTAATTAAAGAAATAGTCTTACCTCTTATCTCAATGAAAGATCTCCAAAAATAATTTGTCATTAATTGCAACTTGGATATCTAAATTATCGTTACCATGTAACGCATCCCCTGTATGCACTGGCATTACATATTGCTCAACTGTGTTATTAATTTGTTGTTTTATTAGTTTTACATATTCAGGATGTTGCAGGAGAACTTCTGCTTTTTATAAATTCATCAAATTTTAGAGTCAAAATCAATGGTGAATAATCTGACCTTTAGCTATTACCAATGTTTACATCTATAAGGCTGTCAGAAATCAAAAACAAATCTAATCTTGATTGTTTAAAAGGGCTTTTCCTTCTCCATGTAAATCGTTTAAGATCAGGGTATATTTATCTAAATGGATCAACAAGATTCTTATATTCTTTAATTTCTAAGATTTTCTCTCTAGATCTTGCATTGTTTATATTTATATACATGTAGTGATGGGTATCAAGGTTGAAATTTTGAATAAGATCAAAGTCCCCATAGATATCCAAAGAGGTCTTTAATTTCTGTTAATTTGTCAAAAAAGCAGGGAGTAAGAAATGTAGAGTCTTAAAAATAGATATTATAAGAGTCTCTTAAGTGAATCAGGGACTGAAAGAAATCGCATGCAAAAAAAAATCTATCGATGATATAGGTTAAAGCATGCATATTTTCAACAAATATAAAAAGCAGAACGAAAAATGCAGAACAGAAAAAGCAAATAAAGCACATTACAACATATAACTATCACTAATTATATAATAATGTGGTAAGCAGAAGCTTGCATTTACTCAACATATAAAGAACGCATAACTAAAAAATCGAATAAGGCATATAATGATGTATATCAAATCAAACTAGTCAACAAGTAATGAAAAAAAAAAAATAAAAGAGCAAAATAAAATGTAAGCCAAATGAAATGGCAACAATTCTTTGAATTTGTTTTTCTATACTTACTATACATCTTAAAGCCTGTAAATAAATATATATATATAGAAATCCAACAACACAAAATCCATGTTTTAATGTAAATACATTATGTTTTGTAAAATTATTAATTCATATATCTTCTTATATTTATAGTTGATTTATATACTCAGAAATATATATAACATTTTGTATTATAAACCAGTTTTTTTCTTAGAATAGTGTATACATGTAAATGTGACTGCAGATTTACAGTTATTCCCATAAAGACCATTTTTCGGAACTATTTTTACGGCCCACTTTGCTTGAATTCTTGTTTGTATCTTGTCCCTTTTTGTCGAGTTTGCGGCTTTTGTCGCAGAAAGCTCGACATAGGGGTAGTGATCCGGCGGCGGCGGCTTTAACTAACTTCTTAAAAGCTTTATATTTTAGAAGGTGGAAGACCTGGATGCTTCATACTTTGTATATAGATGCCTTATGTTACGAAGTTTTTGTCTGTCACATGTCCATTGTCCTTGACCTCATTTTCATGGTTCAGTGACTACTTGAAAAAAACTAAAGATTTTTTGTAATGTTAATTTCTCTCTTATTATGAGTATTAGGATAATTATATTTGGTATGTGTGTACCTTGCAAAGTCGTCATGCCCGTCAGACAGTTTTCACTTGACCTCGACCTCATTTCATGGATCAGTGAACAAGGCTAAGTTTTGGTGGTCAAGTCCATATCTCAGATACTATAAACAATTGGTCTAGTATATCTGGCAGGTGTCATCTGACCTTGACCTCATTTTCATGGTTCAGTGGTTATAGTTAAGTTTTTGAGTTTTGGTCTTTTTTTCTAATACTATATGCAATAGGTTAACTATATTTGGTGTATGGAAATATTTCATAATATACATGTCAGTCTCGCAGGTTTTATTTGACCTTGACCTCATTTTCACGGTTCATTAATCAGTGTTAATTTTTTGCGTTTTGGTCTGTTTTTCTTAAACCATAAGCAATAGGTCAACTTTATTTGTTGTATGGAAGGATTGTAAGCTGTATATGTCTATCTGGTAGGTATCATCTGACCTTGACCTCATTTTAGTGGTTCATTGGTCAATGCTAAGTTTTCTTTGTTAAGTTTGTTTCTTAGATACTATAAGCAATAGGTCAACTATATTTAATGCATAGATTGATTGTAAGGTGTACATGTCTGCCTGGCATGATTCATCTGACCTTGACCTCATTTTCATGGTTCATTGGTCAATCATGAATGTTTAGTTTTCTTGTTTAAGTCGGTTTCTTAGAAACTATAAGCAATAGGTCAACTATATTTAGTGTATTGAATGATTGTAAGGTGTACATGTATTTCTCGTTTGGTTTATCTGACCTTAACCTCATTTTCTTTGATCATGTTAAGTTATGTGATAGTTGTAGTAAAGCTTTATATTTAGGACTATCAACATAATATCAATGGTTAGTAAAGAAGGCGAGACATTTCAGAGTGTGCACTCTTGTTCTTATTTTGAACGCATTGTGTGAAAGTAAAAATCTTCCCTCCTTCATTGAAGTTGGCACATCATCAAGTATTCGTATCGTTTTCCCTTTTAAGTTGTGAGCGTTTGACATGAAAAGTTGCTTATCCTCAAAATGCAGGAAACGAACTATGATAGGCTTTGGAACTTTCCCATGTGTCGGGGCTGCATTTGCAATAGGAATAGAATTTGCTTTTCTGTTGTCAATATGCAAGTCTTCACTGAAGAGTTTTCTTGTTATTGCATACACATTCTCATCTGGTTTGCTGTAATTTTTACCATATATTAGTATGTTATACTTCCTATCATGTTTTCTAGTAGTATGGCCTTCTCTTTAAGGTCATCATTTTGCTGTTGTAATTTCATTTTTTGTTTTTCAAGTTTATTATTCTCTATGTATTGAATCTGTGCATCCATACCTTGAACACCTCCTTCGAGCTCTATGAAATCATTTGAAGAGTGTTACAGTTGTTTTCCATTCATTCGATGTGTTTAAGCTTTTGATTTTGCCATTTGATAAAGGACTTTCCATTTAGAATTTTCCTTGAGTTCGGTATTTTTGTTATTTTACTTTTTATCTATTAAAGGGAGGGGTATGAATATTTTTTTGCGTAAACCCCCTAAGGGGTTCATGCTTATATATTAGCGAGTTTTGGGTGTGTCTATGGGCCACTCGATATTTCTCGGCCGGAAGTCGGAATAAAATTCTCGGAACGTCTCGAAAGTTTTCGATCATTTATACAGGTAGTTATCTATGTCTTTGATACGGTCCCTTTATGGCTTGGCTACCATGTGACATTACACCATCAAAGTAAATTGGAAAGTAAGGCTAGGTTGCAGTCAATAAATCGTTTAAATATAAGAAACTTTTTGCCTTTTCACAAAACATATGTGATTTTAATAATGTGAATGTTATTTATAAGCGCTTTGATGTGAAAGTTTCTAAACAAGTATCATGACAACGCAATTATATTTGTTTTAAAACGACCCCTGTACACTGTGTGTATCTAGGTCAATTATAACGTGGTATGGTGCATTGTCATGATAACATGTAAACTAATTATGTCTGAAGATTTAACCACGTGTGTATTTTCATCATAGACTAAGGAGAGAACATTCTGGTTTAAATGTGTATATTAGATCGGAAAACATAAAGGTAATACTCGTGTTATTATCAAAAGTATTCAATTTAATTTATTCAATAGAAATCAAATAAAAATATATACAAAATATATACTGTTATATGTTTCTGTAGAAACTAAATTTTAAATTGAAGTCAGAATATTTTCAGAGTTGCAATTAAGAAACAAGTATTTATATGACAAGATACTCTGCTTTGGTATTTTTAAATATTCATTTGAAAATGAAACATGCATAATAATTAAATCTGAATAAATCCTTGCATCATACAAAAAAAAAATGTTGATAAACAATAATAATTATATTTCTACGTTAATTATTTCCTACCGTTTTTGTAAGGTTTTATAAGTAATTGTTATCTATCTTTTTGTATTGTAATATATCCATAAAACGGGAAGTAAGATAAATTAATTAAATATTTAAATTTTAAACGGTCGTGAATAAAAAAACTTGTGTGTTTTCAATTCACAAAGATTTTAAATCCTTGCAGCTCACAAAAAAACGTAATAATAATTTACAATAATCATAACAAAATTTAATTAAGTACTATCAAAATGTTTGTACTGTTTTAGTATGAATTTATAAGTCTTTGCTTATATCTGGTATAGTAATCTATTTATATAGTGGAATGGTAGAATTTAAAAATAGATTCATTTGATAAATAAAATGTCCGTCCGTAAATACTTGACGTTTGTGTTTATTGATACTACATGTATATATATTAAAAATTTTCGGAAAAAAATTACTAACAGGAACGTAAACTATGTTTATTATAAAATTTCAATTCTATTTTTGTTTGTTTGTTTTAATAGTTTAACCTTATAACATCTACATATTTTTACTATGGTACGGTTTTGAAAATTGAATTCACTGTGTTGCCCAACTATCCTACACGTCTTGATTCATTCACATTATAGATCACATTTCAAAAGCACACAATCGGTTTGCGTTCTCAAAAATTTCAATAATACTAATTTCACTCGTGAATGCGCATTTTCGTTTTTCTTATCTAAATTTAGGACACGGCTGTAAGAGATTGACATGTGACTTTCATGCACGGTCATCATTACTTACGGTATTCTGACCTGTAGCTGTTTCTCTTTTGTTTCTTTTTTGAGTCACTGTCCTATAATAAACTTTGACCTTTTCGAAAAGCTAAGGATTGTCTACCCAAGGAATAGATTCCTTAACTTTGTAATTTATTTGGCCTTTTAACTTTTTTCGTTTGAGTGTCACTGATGCTTTTTGTAGTCTGGCGTCTGGCGAACATCATTTTAAATATGGTATCTTTTTATATCTACATACTTTTTTATATAAATTGGTTATTTTGAGGGTATGTACAGGTATTCATAAAATTTCTGAATTAAGATATTCTTCGGCAAAACCAAGTTTCCCTGTAGAATATTTGAATTGATTTAAGTAAAATCAGGAAATCCTTAAAATTTGAGATGTTTTATTAGACCAAAAAAAGTCTCTTTATAAGATGTCCCAATCAGTTGCATGCCACAGGTTTCATTGCACATGGAAATTGGACTTTAGATTTATCTATACAATTTACATCTACCATGAGTACAGACAGCTTCAATAACGAGTTGAGAACATGAAGGTCCATGCAGGAAGCAAAATATAAAGATATGATAGATAAAATAAATGCATGCAGAATTCCAGATTATAAAGCAAACTGAGTGCATAAATTTATATTGCGATTGGTTTGTGCAATTTGCATAAGTCATCCGGTTTGTAGAAATTGGGATTTGCAAAAGGGTTATCATCGGGAAAATTATGTACATTCCCAAGTACTAAATAAAATAGTCTAGCTTTAAAATGTATGTTCAAAAAGTAGATGTAAATATACACTTTCAACTGACTTCTTCTAATCACAGTCAATTATTTCATTTCAAAAGCAAACACAAATTCAGCAACAATCTTTTGGTGACCCGGCAGTCAGCGGTCTTAAGTTCACGTATTGCTTTTCTTTTTTTTTAAAGAAAGCAACTTGTTTTAATAATAATGTAACTGTTATTGCTTTTTCTTTCTTTGGTTTTTCAAATACACTGTGTTATGGATGATCAGATCTGCATTTTGTATCAAACAAACTATCATATCTGGTGAAGAAAAGAAAAGGCTTGTTTAAGGTAAATATCATGATGACTCATTGGAAATATGGAGTAATTCAAGGACAATCTCCCAACATGTCTACAAAAAAAAGATACTTAAATAATTAAAGTTGACCGTACCTTAATAGAAGTTTGTCAAAAAAGTGGTCAATACTAGTAATTATTTGATATAGTGATGTATTTTGCATTAAACCTATTAAAAGTAAAGTCCCCTTGGATTTTTAATAATTTGGACAAATTTTGTGCCACAATGTAATACTCAGTTTTTGCTAGAATTGCATCAAAATTGACATATAGGTTTGGAAACCTTCTTCAAGATTGAAGACTGTCAATTTCAATGTCATAGGGACACCCCAACTTAAATTTCTGCACCAAAGTATTCAGGTTATAATATCCCATAGATTTATCAATAAAATTAACGTAAGTGTCCGGCTATACTTTTTTGTTCATTTTGGTTAATAGCTCTTCATCTTTAATAAGCTTTAGATTTTCAAATATTTTTGACTCTAGTATCACTGAAGAGACATTGATTGTCGAAATGCGCATATGTTGCAGCAAAATTGATACCGTTTATGTTATTGGAAATTCTTTAATACGTTTACTAGTTTAGCAAATTCAAGGGTCAGATAATGCCTATAGTCATACCAGCTCCTTTAAATAATCTTTGATATGTGTGTGATTCTACTGCTCCTGTTGGTCTTAGAACCAAAGTAAAAAAAATCGAAAGCACTTAGCTTGGTTCTTATACCCTTTATGACACCCGAAAAGTTTACTTTGACAGGTCAAATGCCTCAGTTAACTCGGGAAAACGTTTATACTTCGTCAAAACCAGTCGTTACCACAAGTAAACTTCTATCTGGACTTGTATAATCGAACCACACCTTTTGTCAAGTAAGCTATTGGTTTAGTCTGTTCAATAATAAAGTAGACTTGTGAGCAGGGCCTCTTTGTCTCGGTGGATGTTACGTTTTGCGTATGATCTTGTTTCTTGGTATTAATATACTCAAAACAACTTTCTATTGAATTCAATTATCAGCATGTGCCTGTAAACAATAAAAAAAAAACCATGTATGGGTTACACTGTAAAAATATCAACAATCAACTTATAAACGACGAGTGTAATCATTTATTGGACTGTATGCTTCGTCAAGAAAGTCATGTATTTGTTATATCAAATGTCCATATCTGAACCAGTATAAAAATATCAGTCCGCACGTCTTTGTGACCTAGAAACTTAATCAACATATAATGAAGAATATTACGGATGTATGTTTTCAAATCACGACTGCTTGCTGGTTTTTTTTCCCACTAACGGTTATGGAATGTTATAATTTTTTGATTAGCAAATACAGAATGGAAATATTGTATCCACTAAGAGGTGAACAAGATCAGTAAACTTGCCGCCAAGATATAAGTGAAGTCGCTGGAAGTGGCGTAAAACATCAAAAATCAAATATACAAAACAAATGATGTGCCAGTGCTATCAAATTAGAAATCTATGTATCTCAGAATTGATTGTTTTTCATAAGATGTAGACAAAATAAGTATGTTGTTGCTGGAATATTTTTCGGTTGTGATAAAAGGTGCTTATACCGTGCCAGCATGAGTAGAATTTTACCATATTTCTTCTGTCCATTTCAACATGTTATGTCATTATGAATAAGAAGTTTTGATTTCGAAAAAATGATAGTATTCCATTAGATGTGAGTAAAATTAGCAAATTAAACTACAAATTATGCCAGCTTCAATTA
This sequence comes from Mytilus californianus, assembly GCF_021869535.1. Taxonomy (NCBI): domain Eukaryota; kingdom Metazoa; phylum Mollusca; class Bivalvia; order Mytilida; family Mytilidae; genus Mytilus; species Mytilus californianus. The sequence goes on from NW_026262668.1 coordinate 127,358,322, forward strand.
GCAGTGCTGGTATGAGAGTATGATATTCTTGTAATTAAAAATCATGTACTGATAGTAGGACATGCATTACCTGCCATGCTCAATTTAGATGTCACAATCGGGAGTAGAGCACTATTTTCTTAATTTTACAGATATGAGAATTTGTTTATAATCTGAATATTGAAGACTTCGAAAACATGTCACTAGTGTGTTGAAATACAGACACATTCTATTGGTCAAGAAGTTTGTGATGGTGATTGTAAATTCAGACAGGTAGCCCAGCGGTCATGAAATTGTAGAACCGATGGATCCTTCTACTTCTTTTGTTCTCGATAGGAAAATCCAGCGCCTCGCTACGCAGAAAAAAACAAAGAGACGTATTCAGTAGTATTCATCATATCCCTAGCTACGGACAAGCAGACCAGAAAAATAAAAATACTATGCTACAGTGCCCCATTTCTTCGTGATCAACTACTTACCATATTACATTCGTAATTGTTTTCTTTCCAACCTGTCGAGTACCTATCTGACAATCTATATACCAGCCGGCTCATATTTAATATAAGACTCAATTCCAAATAACCATACTACAAGTTTAAATCACGTGTCTTCTGCATAACGGAATTCCGATCAGCTGATTTAAACACCATGGCAAAGCTGCATTGCATACTAACCAACCAGCAGACTCGCTGTCCAGCTGTCTACATAACGACACTACAAAAAATATGAAACACCAGAGTACAATCTTTGTCTCCAACAGACCGGTTGACCTCTTCAACATTCTGGCATTATTGAAATATAACTATACATTCAGGATTAGGACAAACTATTTTCCCGTATTCTTCCATTGAGCCCGCGTCTACAGTTAGGTCAATACATGACTGGTTTTTTAGTTATTGGACTGCACCACCAATTTGTCCACTTGTGATCGTAATTAGGGGCTTAAATTTCCGCCCTTTGATAATTTTCTAAACTATATAGCTACGATGTAAAATAAGTATAAAAACGCAGTTTAATGATATCGAATTCAATTTGCACGACATCATTTCCCGGGATGAACCCTCATCAAGTTTTCCCGAAAGTGTACATTTGAAAAGTCCGAAATAAAACGTTCTAGAGCATCAAAACCAGATGGACCTAGGCAGAACAATCATCACTGTCTGTGATTACTTAAAAAGGTGTAACCCTAGTTTTAAAACATTTTTATAATATATATGTATATAAAAAAGTAAGTTGCTGTCCATATTTTTAACAATAAAATATATATTTTAAATTTCAGTCTTAATTTTTGGCGGAGATTGTTTATCTTGTACAGACTTTGTTATTCAAGGAATCTGCATTAAACCTATAAGGACTGTAGTAACAGCTGATATGTTATATCTAACCGGGAAAATACATTTGTCGTCGCTGAATTCAACTAAAACTTTACGTTGTCTTTTTCATATATATAGGAGATATTGGGTATAAAGGTTACAGTAAGTGTGTATAATTAGGGATTATGTATAATCCCTGAAAATTTTAGGGTTTATGCATAATCACTGGTAACTTTAGTGATTATATATAATTAGTGAAATTTTCAGGAATTTTGCATAATCACTAAAAAAAATGTCAGGGATTATACAAAGTAACTGGAAAGCAGAGACAATGAATAACAGTTAAATAATTTATTCTATAAAATCGTATTTATACATCTATAGAAACATGAATATTAAATTGTTAATACTCTTATTCAAATCATTTATTTATTTTTACAAACTACATTGTAAATTTGAATGACATCTACAATTGCACATTTACGCATGAAAGGAGTAGGGGCATTAAGGCACAGTTTTGGCCCAAGAAAATAAAATGTTTGACAACTGTTTCAAATTTCCACATACTAATTGGAAATGTATAAAGTCAAGAAATATAAATGAAAAACATGAGATTTATTATCTGATGACGTCACAATTACGTCATTATATTGAAACGCTGCCTCCCTGGTGCTAGACAGTCGGCCACCAGAGAACACAGGGTCACAAAGAAAAAGAGAGTAAAAGGTTCTATAAAGTGTAAGGTTCGACGTCCACTGTTTACCGTCGGACCAAAACACGTTACAGAAAGGGAAATCGTATATTTGTAGTTATATATATATTCTCAGTTGTTAAATAAAATATCTGAATAAAATAAAGTTTCATATTTTATTAATATCAAAAATAATCCACGACGGAGAGAATGGGTCTGGCAGGCTCTGTCACTGGTCTGTTCGGGTCCCCGGTAATGGTTGGTCTTACAGTATACAAACAAACTTTTGATAATAACCAGCTAATAATATATAATTCAACAGTTAAGTAACCCGGTGGTCCCTTATTTGAACTCTTTCAATAATCCCAATTTAAGGATATTATCACCATTTCACAGTATTCAACATCGACTTATCATCATAAAACATCTAAAACAAATATTAAATATAGAAAGCAACAATTTTGCCCCCGTCACTAACAACCTTACTTAGGACTGTCATTAACCACCTTAGCACCGTCCTCCACAACTTTATTTATTACTATCACTAACAACATTAGCACCCTCACCGGCAATATTATTTAGTCTCGTCATTCATAAAACAATTCCTATCGCTAACAAACTTAATCACTGTCAATGGCAATATTAATTAACACCACCACCCACAACCTTAGCACCGTCACCGGCAACCTGATTTAGCACCGTCACCCACAACCTTAGCACCGTCACCGACAACCTTAATTTGCACCGTCTATATAACTACATTATAATTAGCACCGTCACCGGCAACCGTATTTAGCACCGTCACCGGCAACCCGATTTAGCACCGGCACCGACAACCTTCAATAAAAACAAAGTTAACTTTCAACGCTTGGTTGTGATTATCAGACACATTTTAGCTTCTATTCAAATTTGATACTTTCCAACTTTGCCAACCCAACAATCCGTCGGTTCTGTTGTTGCTTTTGCTTTTATACTTCCGACTGACCAATGGCAGAGCTTGTTACATATTGTTTACCAATCGGCAACCATGGATCACACAAGGGAAATTCCCGTTATGTTGATATTATTTGTAAACATGGATTAATCATCATCAATAAAGATGGGTTTTGACTTTAAATTCATTAGTAGAGCATTAGAAGAGTTGTATTTGAGTTAATAGTCTAACAAGGTAATTACCGCGAAATTATGGATTCAGTACGTGAAATAAAACTTCCTAACATACACAAATCTGTCGTATCCTTGAAACAACAGCCAAAATAACAAATTACAGGTCTTATATTATTTTCAACATTGGACATCTCACTAATATCTATCATTTATCCTCAATAATTTCCAGAAACTATACAGACATAGATTTACTATAAAAAGGGGGGAAGGCCGGCATTACATTGCCCCCACCTTTAAGGATTTGGTCCCCAAATACATTCGTCTGTAAGGTTTAATTCAACTAGAACTAATTCATTATTATTTTTTTAAGCTGACGAACATACAAAAAGAAATACACGAATAAGTTCATTCATGTTAACCACCTACACTTACAGAACTTTTGTACTTTGTTTTTTTGACAACTCTGGTTTCAGGTTTTTCCTTTCATTCTGATATTCAGGCTTGCAAACATTTTGAAATGCTTCTCTAGCAAACTCGTTTTATCATTCTTTGCTCCATAAACACTGACCAGTAATTAGGTCACTCATGTGTCTATCTCTTTTGAGCAAATTTGTCGTTCCTATCTATTCCTAAATAATTAATTTTTTTTTCTGCTCTTAGTTTTTTTTTTTACAGCCCTATTGTGTATTACATATACTTATTTCACTCATTATATTCATATCATGGCTTGCAAATATTGTGAAATATTTCTTAAGCAACCCCGCTTTTATTAAGCTTTACTCATAAACATCGACCAATGATCTGGTCACTCTCGTGTTTATCTCTTTTGAGCAAATTTCTCTTTCTATCAATTTATTATTCTTTATCATTTATTCTTCCAGTTTTGACAACATTATTTGACATTGCCTAGAATTATTCCCACTTTTATACTCATATCCGGGCTTGCAAACATTGTGAAACGTTTTTTTAGCAAATCCGTTCTGTCATTCGTTGCTCCATAAACACTGACCAGAAATTAGGTCAAACATGTGTCTATCTCTTTTGAGCAATCAACAACATTCAGTTACTATCCGATCTGGGGAATATTTCATGTACACGCAGCCTTTTTCGGAAGGTGCCTCGTTGTGTACCTCTCGTTATTTACTGATCAATATCTACTATATTCTTACTGATCAACTCTCAAGAATCATACCTTCAACGTATATATTTGACTGGCCAGGCCAAATTATCTACATTTCAGTATTAAACTGAGACATTCTTGTCATTTATTGAGCTTTCATCATCTAGCTCAACTCTACATCATATACTCTTCTATTATCATTTTTTTATATTTTACTCTATTTACGAGTTTTGAGAACAATTCTCTTGATAGGGCCTCCGACTAAGAGCGTAATCACCTATTACCATCCTGCTAGTGTGCTGAACAATTGTATATATATAGCACTACCTATAACCAGAGTTTTTAACAATATTATCAGTTGACCTATATTTTTTTTTTTTTTTAATTTCTTAACCAGAAGTGACCAATACAGATCAGTATATTCACCAAAAGTGTTCATAAGTTTTAAACAAATTGCAACAAAATAGTATTTAGTGCCACTGCAGGCTTTGCCTTTATTAATCATTCATATCTATAGTGGAACTTCTACAATCTCTGCTACAGATATTTTACAGAAAGAGGCATTACCTCTGATTTTTAGACAAGGGATAACCTCATCTTTAATTATTAAACAATCCTTAGTGAAAGGAAATCAACATGACATTTATACATATTAGATCTGTTTCGGTATAATAATTGTCCAAAACAAATCTGTCTTCAAAATAAACACTAGCCCCAACTAAAACGAGTGTAGGAACTTTTAATTACATATAATATACAAATCTATAGTAGCCAAAACAAAACAACCGTTTTGCTGCCACGACATAATATCAAAATAGTAGTATTTATAGTGTCGAGAATTTATTCTCGCTCCCGACATCATGGACATTTGTCCGTTTTCCTAACCACGAAATGTCCCTCTATTGTTAAAATTTTTATTGAAATTATTCTGATTTCTTCTGTAATTATTATCTTCTCTGAATTGCTGACCATTTTGATTTTTGATAATAATTACTTCACTTGTCAAAGATTTAATGCCTTGTTTAATTTCAATAATTTCCCGTTTCAGACTATGATCTTGAACGGTTTCAGTATCGGCCGTACGAACGTTACGACCTTTCTGTCTATCAGCAACTCGTAAGGCCTCAAGTCTAACGGCAATATTCTCGGCCTCGTTAATTGATTTTGGTCCAACCTCCCTCAACCTGAGTCGTACTTCTGTCTCAGGTATTGCATCAATAAAATAATCTAGAACTAATGTGTCCCTAACCAATGGAGAGGTACCAGGATAAGCCCTACGTGTTAGTTTCTTAATAGCCTACGCTAATTCAGGCAGACTTTCATTTCTTAAACGTACTCGTGTTTGCAACTCTGCTCGAAACACTTCAGCTCTATTGACTGAACCAAACCTATTCTTAAGAGATGTGACCAAGCTGTCAAAATTGTGACGTTCCTCTTCCGTGATTTCGTTAAGAATTGCCCGTGCTCCGCCAGACAAACTACTAGCCAATAACAAAGCTTTTGTTTTTGAGTTCCAATTGTGCAATTCTGCTAACAAATTAAATTGAGTTAAATACTCTTCTAAATCATCATTACCGTCATAAACTTGGGGTTTTATTTTACAACTCAATTCATATTTGCCATTTGACCTATCGATATTATTTTATTATTTGTAAACATGGATTGATCATCATCAATAAAGATGGGTTTTGACTTTAAATTCATTAGTAGAGCATTAGAAGAGTTGTATTTGCTTTAATAGTCTAACAAGGTAATTACCGCGAAAATATGGAATCAGTACGTGAAATAAAACTTCCTAACATACACAAATCTGTCGTATCCTTGAAACAACAGCCAAAATAACAAATTACAGGTCTTATATTATTTTTAACATTGGACATCTCACTAACATCTATCATTTATCCTCAATAATTTCCAGAAACTATGCAGACATAGATTTACTATAAAAAGGGGGGAAGGCCGGCATTACAATATGTCCCGTTTTCATGAAAACAATGAAAAATACAGAATTCATGAAGTTTTCCATCATTATTTCCATTGCGGAAACATCGTGCGCAGCCAAGAAACAACAAAATGATTTAAGAGAAGCTTTATTATAACTTTTGACATAATCTCACCAAATATGAAGTTGTTTCTTGGGTGCGCACATACTTTACCAGTCTAAAATATACTTAAAATTTGATGAAAAACAAGGAAAATCAAGAAATTTTACCAAATATACAAATTTCGTCAATGTTTGTTGCCATGGTTACTCATTAAATATGAAATTTGTTTTTATTTTCTGAATTAACTTTTACCTTAGTCTTTTTATGACAAATTTACGAATATGTATGATAACTTTTAAATTTTCGATAATATTTGGGCCAAATAAGAGCCTTATTGCCCCTACTCCTTTATAAAGTGTTGTTTCCCTTTTTTAAGTTATCAAGAATTTTTAAATGCTCTGCCTTTCGAATGTTTGCAGCAACATCCACTTAAAAAAAAACCTTACCCTTCACATATTTAAGAGCCTGTCTGTGAGAAAGCCATGCAATATGCCAAAAATAGTCCCGAAGCAAGTTTTGAAAAATAATGTTCTGTGACATGTATCTGGAAGGGTAACATGTTGGGACTCTGTGTATACCTTCAAAAGGAAAACAATTTCATTCTATTTTTAGAAATAATCAATTCTACTTTTAGAAGACATTTAAACATAGGCACAAACTTTTTCCTGTGAAAAAATGGCCGTCTTTGAAATATGTTTTTTGCAAATTTATCCGAAAAAGTTTTTTTTTTTTTTTATAGGAAGCAAGTTTAACACGTCTTAAACCTTTACATAAAATCAAATGATAGAAATTGGCATGATGCCAACTTTTGAAAAAGGATTGGTACATAGAGGTTGGTTTTTTAAAGTTTATAATTTGTAAGATAACACCTGCATTTTGTTTATTATGTGCTTTTTATTTTTCTTACGGTTGATATCTTCAGTGTCTGTAAGCTTTTGGTTGCAAATAAGGTTTAAGTTTGTTTAAAGCATTTCATTTTTTTTTTAAATTTAACAAAAAAAAGGAAGAATTTCAGACAGAATATCCTATTTATTTGCAGAACAACCCATCAATACTGATCAAAAGTTACTGATATATAGAAAATAATTGAGGGAAAAAATACTACACACGTAATATTAATTATTTAACATCAAAATTGAGCAATACGGGGCTATATATAACTCTAACATATTTTTGTTTTCATCCAATAGTATCTACATTATATTACACATCAGGACATAAAAGTCCTCATATCAATCATTTGTTTAGTAGTTATACAGATAAAAATATTTGTTTTAATATTTTCCAACCTAACCCATTTATTTCTGTCTATATAGAAAGTTCAAGATATCCTTCATAGTGCCTCAGTTAACATTGATTTACCTCCCCTGAATCTATTTTTTGATGTTCACATTTGAGCCAAAATTGAATCACATCTTCTGCAAGTTAAAAGGAATTATTTAAACATGACTGGCGCCCCCTAATTTTTACATCCAAGAAAATAGGTAGAAGTAAATTTATTTCTGCTGCCCTGGTAATTATAAAAACAAAATTGAAATAGTGAGAAATGAGTGTTGGCTTTTGGTACGGAAATAGCTAGAGATTGAAGGAAACTCTCTGTGACGAGCGACATTTTCTGTGCAAAATTAAGCAAGGGGTGTTCTTCATTCATACTATTTCCAAAATTCCGCAACCATAAATTACTCTTAAAAAAGCCATTTTTCTATCAAAAAAGCTGCGGCACCATATGTGTTTTGCAGTTTTATTCACACCCAAAGGTGTTGATAATTCAGAATTTGATAGTTTTATCAACGGATCTTTTATAGTAAAAACACATATGTACAAATATACTTCATTTTAACTTGCAGTTTTATTTCATTGGAACCTCCTTAGAAGTAATAACTTTTCTAAAAAGTTAGCCGTCTCATAGCTGATGAAAGTGAAAATGTTTACGCTTTGTAGTTTTATTCATTCAAAATAGCCTTGTATCATTTTTAATTTTAGTTTCTTGTGTATAATTTGGAGTTTAGTATGGCGTCCATTATCACTGAACTAGTATACATATTTGTTTAGGGGCCAGCTGAAGTACGCCTCCGGGTGCTGGAGTTTCTCGCTGCATTGAAGACCCATTGGTGGCCTTCGGCTGTTGTCTGATCTATGGTCGGGTTGTTGTCTCTTTGACACATTCCCCATTTCCATTCTCAATTTTATTGTATATATTTGTTTACTCTTTACACATTGTGACTTGGATGGATAGTCGTCTCAATGGCACTCATACAACATCTTCTTATTCATATTGTATATAAATTGTAGTGGATTACAAAAATTAAAAAAGGGTTATACAATTTCTTATATTTATAAAGTTCACATAAAGTGGAAGTAAGCAATTATAGGCAACCGTACGGCCCTCAACAATGAGAAAAACCTAACCGTTTAGTCGGCTATAAAAGGCCCCGACATGAAAAATATGAAACAATTCATTTGAGAAAACTAACGGCCTGATTTATAACAAAACAATTAACGAAAAACAAATATGACAGACATGAACCAACGAAAACCACTGAACTACAGGCTCCTGACTTGGGACAGGCACACAAAGAGTGTGACGGGGTTAAACATGTTTGTGAGCGCTCAACCCTCCTCCTAACCTGGGACAGTGGTATAACAGCACAACATAGGAACAAACTATAAAAATTAGTTGAAAAAAGGCTTAACTCATCAGATCGATACAAAGCAGAAAAACATCAAACATAAACAAAAACACAGACCGAACGTGGCAGGGTATTTATCCATCCCTCATTCCTACCAATAAAAAGGACACTGTTTGCCTGTGAGAGAGCTTTCATATGTTTATTATATTGTTCAGTGGTTGTCGTTTGTTGATGAGGTTCATAAGTGTTTCTCGTTTCTTGTTTTTTATATAGATTAGACCGTTGGTTTTCCTGTTTGAATTGTTTTACACTAGTCATTTTGGAGCCCTTTAGAATTAGACTATTTATCGGCTTTGTAACAACATGAGCAACACGAAGGGTGCCACATGTGGAGCAGGATCTGCTTCCCCTTCCGGAGCACATGAAATCACCCCTAGGTTTTGGTGGGGTCCGTGTCGTTTTTGTACCCCTATTTGTGACAGTTTGTTCACGCATCATTGTCAATATAATGGAAATTGATGCGACTGTCGTACACGTGAGAGGTTTAAAGCTATAAAACCAGGTTAAATCCACCATTTTCTACATTTGAAAATGCCTGTACCAAGTCAGGAATATGACAGATGTTGTCCATTCGTTTGATGTGTTTAATCATTTGATTTTGCCATTTGATTATTGACTTTCCGTTTTGAATATTCCTCGGAGTTCAGTATTTTTGTGATTTTACTTTTTTTTTTATAGCTTGCAGTTCGGTGTGAGCCAAGGCTCCGTGTTGAAGGCCGTACTTTGACCTATAATTGTTTACTTTTTACACATTGTGACTTGGATGGAGAGTTGTCTCATTGGCACTCATACCACATCTTCTTATTTATACTAATTTTTACAGATCTGAGAGTACTCGCAGTTACTGGCAGCTAGTTTAAAGCCAATAACAACTAATAAAAAAATCATGTATCTAAGACTAAAATATCAATCAGTTCATATCCAACATCCAAAGGATTTAGTGTAAAGACGTCATTAACAGTACTTCTCACTTGCGTGACAATCATTCATAGAAATTAAACATTCCTTAAAAAATGTTAGCACACATGTATAATTGGTTACATCGTCTGACAGTACTTTTTTATTCTTCTTATATTCTTTGGATTTTTTTGGTCTTCTGTTCTTCAACGTTTTCTATCTTAATAGGAAGAGCTAGGGAGGGCTAGACAACATCCAACCCTGCCCGAACACTCCCCTAAAGATCTTATGGGTGTGTGTGGGGGCACTAACTATGTAATGAGTGGAAGGGATGAGCGGCTGGAATAGTTCACTATTTCAAACCTCATGATATTTCATGAGGTCGAGAAAATTAGATGATGTATAAGACAAGGTTGATGATTGAAACTGAAACTAATCAGATGCCGATTTGTTACATATGCAATTAAATTCACTGTCGTAAATGATTAAGATATTTGTCAAAACTATTTATCTCCCCATGAAATAGCGTAACATTGATAGCTTTATCTTGGTATACTTATAGTAAAAAAAATATATGATAGCTAGGGTATGTTCTTTTGTTATTCAAAATATATGAAAAGGTTGGGGTATTGGATGTCTCAGCTTCTCACCCCTACCATAAAAAGGTCGAAGTGCCGACTTTCCCCGCCCCTGAGATAAAGATCCCGTGTAAATTAATATTAATCGAAACTAAATGATTTTGATATCTCCGTTTTTCAATGTTTTTGTTGACTTTGGATTAAGTTACTAAGTATAAATATCTATAAACTAAGAAAAAAGTATGCGCGGTATTTGCCTATGTTTTCATGTATAAAATGTACGTAACAGTGAGCGACTGGATTGAATGTGAAATAATTACGTGTTTGTTTACAAAATTTCAGTAGTTTCGGCTATTTATAGATAAGTGTTACCTGTGTGTCGATATGCATGATTGGTAACCAGGCAAAATCTAATTACTAAACTGTTCAAATCCGACACTCTACGGGATTCAAAGACATTTACTAGGTTTTGAATTGTTTCAACCAATCAACGAACTTAACTATTATAAAGTCAGTAATTATAATTTCTCCCAATCAGGTAGTAAGAAAGCATTCAGTCCGCAGATTGTGCATAGTTCAACTCTTAATACCGTCTCCGAGGAGACGGTAGTTATGTTACTATGCAGAATGAGAATGGAATGAAAAGTGAATATAGATATAAGAAGATGTGGTATGAGTGCCAATGAGACAACTCTCCATCTAAGTCAAAATTTATAAAAGTAAACCATTATAGGTCACAGTACGGTCTTCAACACGGAGCCTTGGCTCACACCGAACAGTAAGCTATAAAGGGCCCCAAAAAATTACTAGTGTAAAACCATTCAAACGGGAAAACCAACGGTCTAATCTATATAAAAAACGAGAAACGAGAAACACTTATGAACCACATCAACAAACGACAACTACTGAACATCAGATTCCTGACTTAGGACAGGTGCAAACAAATGCAGCGGGTTTAAACGTTTTAATGGTACCAAACCTTCACCCTTTTTCTGAAACAATAGTGTAACATCACAACATAGAAAGACACACTATAAAATATCAACTGAAATAGCTTAACTCAATCAAAGGACATATTAACACCATTGAACATACACTGAACAAATAAGCATATGCATATATATCCCAATGTGGCCCATCCATTCATCATACAGAAAACACCCTGTGTATCCAAGTTACAAGTCTGACAAACCAACAAGGAAACACAAAGTCTTGGATATAACTCCCCGACATTGATCTTCCAGAAGGTCTTTTGATTCTTTATAGAAGTGGGATATTCTTTGCAGACTCTTCCTCACGTGACATTTATATATGCCCGGGACATAGGAATGATTTTGGTGTTTATTGGAGGCGACAAACGAGATACAGACTTCGTGTCAGTCACCGGCACATCCAAGTCAGAGTGTTTCTAAACCAAACATGGGCATACAAGCATTGCCTTCAACAAGCAGAGAATATCACTTGTATACCAGACACACATATCAAATTCCTGTATTAAATTGTACTTTTATTACATAAATTAAAAAAGACAAATGCATGTATCTCAAATTTATAGTCATAATTATCACTAAAAAAGCAGTATTACACCATATAATATCGAGTTATACTAGTCTACAAAAATTACTTACATATCATGCATGTAGGGTTTTTTTTAAAACATTCCGAGACACATATTTGTATTTTGGGAGTTGAACAAAATTGAACATGTGCAATGTTATTATATTGATATTACCTTTTACTATATATATATAAATACATGTTCTGGATTAGCGCATTTTGATATTTTGTTATTTTTTTTTTTGAACGGGGGAGGGATTTACTATGCATAGGCTTGTCGGAAGAAGAGAAATGTGTATTGCTATAGTAAATTAATGTGAGTAACTCTTATCCCACCCCTGGGTTGAATCGATCAACAGTCAGAGAAATGAGAGGGATTCGAAATTGGCTTGTAAGAACATACAATAGACAAGAAAGGATATGAGGTATCCATTCAAGACACAAAATCAGTACATGCAAAGCATAAAACACGAAAAGCAAAGGAACAGTGCTTTTATTGCTGTTCTTCATCTTAGTCACAGTAAGGCCTTCAACACGGAGCAAATAAACTCTAACCTCACTGCAATGTAAAGATGGCCCTTAGCACTGGTAAGAGCAGACTTCTTTGAAAACTGACCATCAACGGTGAATTGAAGAACAAAGTCATGGAGTAATATCAACAAAGCAAATCTGGCAAATAAATCAAACATTCACTGTCATAATTAACCGGATAATCACACTGAAGCGTGCAAGAACAATACAAACATTTAGACAACCACGGGCCATATTGAGATATGTATTAGATACAATACAAAGGTAACGAAGAAACAGGCCGGTAACAACCGTTGCCGGATAGTTTTTCTGCACGAGTAGTCAGGTCAAGGTCCGAGGCGATAGCCGAGGACCTTGACCTGACTACAAGTGCAGACAAACTATACGGCAGGTTGTTTCCGGCCTGTTTTTAGTTACCTTTGTTTTGTATCTGACTTGTACGACGTTTCAAGAAGGAAGAAGTACATTTTGCATTTAGAAGAGGTACATGTAGCAAAACTAAAGATATTAGAAACTTAAATGGCCATATACCAGTTAATGTAAGTTACAGTTTAAACTCAATTTTTTTTTCTCACTTCCCTTCAGCCGAGAGTTTTTTTCTCAAAAAATTCAAGCCTAATAACTTTATAAAAGAACCATTTCAAGTTTAAAATAAACAGACTTCATCCTTTTTTTGTTGAAAGAATGCATGTTGTGCCTTTCCAGCCCCCCCCCCCCCCCCCCCCCCCCCCCCCCCCCCATTCCCCCTAAAAAATGGGGGGCTGGAAAGGCATATCGCCTCGGACCTTGACCTGACTACTCGTGCAGAAAAACTATCCGGCAACGGTTGTTACCGGCCTGTTTCTTCGTTACCTTTGTATTGTATCTAATACTTATTGATTTTTGTTGACATAAAATTAGCCTTGTAAACTAGAAACAATTGTACATGTACATTAAGGAATTTTGGGGAATAAACTTTGAATGACAGATTGTTTTAAGCGACTGCCAGATCAAGGGAATTATCAAAATTAATAATGAAAATTTGGGGTCACTGACAATGTTTTTCATATAAAAAAAATGAACCAAATTTCAGCCTTAGGTAGTTATGTGTTTATGTTATATTTAGGGAAAACAACCTTTTCTCAATGAGCAAAAAAAATTGCCAACAAAGAAAGGAGAAAATAACTATTCATGAATAATTTTCAAAATGTTTTATAAACAAAGGGGGTCATCTTAAATCTGAAAATGTGAATCTGTTCCTATTAAATTCAATATCATTATTTAATATTTATTACCCTTTAATTTGATAGGATTTTAAAAAAAACTTTGAATACATTCATAACACTGAGTTTTGCAGCTTTATCTGATCTTTTCAACCTCTTGATGTTTCTGTTATATAATTCAACAATATTTCATCAGATATTTTCATAGTAAAATTATATGTTTGCAAAATGCTTAAATGATGATCAGACCCACCCAACCACTCTTCATCATCTTAATACATCAAACGTCATTTTCTAACCACTGCACATACATATCATTACTTTGTGGTCTCTTTTTCCTTATGTAGACTACATGATAATGTCTGGTAGAATTGATTTGCTGCAAATATGTTTCATTTAATTTGTTTGCCACTGGAACACAATGATTTTTAAATGTCCTTAGCAACCAAGATGTTTTTAAAGAATTGTTTGATTTTATGTAGTCTCTCATATAATCAGAGTAAAACCAACTATCAATGTCCATTTAAAATGAGTCGCTGTTTGCTTTATTGAATTGTCAACAGTTGCTTAATTTTCTCAATTTTTCAGTTTAAAAAAAAGGGGGAGGACGTTTGATTGCAAATATTTTGTTAATATTCAAATGCAAAGCAAAATATTTTATCTGGTAATAAGTAAGACTTAAAAAAGTGTGAAAAAAACAAAACAAAAGAAATAAAAGTGTTTATACAACCATATGGACTTGGGCATTTTGGAGAAATTGAACAATTGCCAAGTTTTTATAGTTATCTGTCCTTGGCTAACTTCATTTATTTTTTATGGCAGATATGGCTATGAAGATGTCCTTGTATTATGTGTTACATGTGATGCCACTTTTATTGATATATGTTTCTTATTATAATAAATATTGTTTCAAAATATGCTTATTTTGTGTATTTTCTATTGGTTTTCGTCTGAAAATTAGAAAATTTCAGGTGGCGCCCCTTACCGCAAAAATATATAAATCAGACCGAAAGTTTATATGTATTTACAATAGATGTGGTAAGGTTAACTTACAAACAAGCTTTCATGAAGATTGGCAAATGCTGCTTCCGGACTGTTTTGCATGGTTTTCCCATGGACAGGCTCTGAATCTTACTTTACCGAGCGTAGAATAGAAAAAAAAAGTGTTGATTAGAAACATCTGAATTGCTTAAAAAAATGAATCAACCACATATTGATTTCTTGTGTAGGATTCAAGATAAATTCTATGTTTCTTAGCCAGGCAATATCCTTTTCAGTTCGTCCATTATATTTTTGGGGTCTTCCTTTCCGCGATCAACATGCCAAATCAGTATCAAATCATTACAGCCAATGTTTGCTTCCTCAAAAATTGTGTTCAATCTGTCAATTATGCAGTCTATCTGTTTTTCTATACGTTTACATGCATTAGTTACTTAGTTTTAATTCCTTGTCCATATGAACATAAAAAAACATATGTGCAATAACCTTCATCGCCATTTGGTATACTGGAAATTACATGCACTAGGCATTTTCATTCACAACATGAATGTGCATTGGATAGTGTTTTTGGCTAACAATGTTAGCATTATTGATTTCAATGTGGTGCAATACAGTTAAATAGCATATCACTGGAAAACTGTTCACTTTAGATTTGATAAATGGACATGGGAATAAACACTGTCCACTTAAACTTTAGTGTAAGAAATACATATGATTTAATTATCTATATTTGATTTATTTTATCAAAAAAGGTTCTTCTTATGGTTGATAATCCCTGAAATAATATCATGGAATTTATAAAATAATTCTTTAAAGTTCAGTGATTATGTAAAACCACTGGTCATTTTCAGGGATTATCTATAATCCCTGATGATTTTAGTGATTATGCCAAATAACCTGAAAAATCAGAGATTCTACATAATTCCAATTATACAAATGCACTGTAACATATATATATATATATTATCAAGCAAACAAACTAATAAAAACAAATACCAGAAGACATATAGATGTTAACAATGATCTTCAATAAAAGACATTTCTTAATCATATACCAAGCCATAAATATTTTCGAATCAAGCATTAACAAAGATACTAGTAATGATTTGCCGTAAAATTCCTCAAAAACAAACAGTAAGATATTGATAAGACAATTACTGGTGAGATTATTAATCAGGTAAATGAACAATGGGCACGGCTTAGTTTTCTTAGTACTGAATCATTTTTTCTTTCGCATATATTCTTTTATATATAAGTAAGTTTAAAATAATGGAAGTTATGGGATAAAGAAAACACAAATACATAAAATAAACAGATTCTTTCGTATTTTTATAATTCAAATTTTTCAAAACAGTTTCACTTCTATAAAACGATCATTATGGTCAATAATCTCACAAAAGGGGATAGTACACAGTAGGTGCATTAATAGATCAGACGAGTATTATAGCATCTAAAGATCTTAAATCGTGGAAATATGTCGCAAGTAAGAATGAACACAATCTTATTATATGTCCATTTGGTGTTTGTTGATTAACTTGATTTTAACCTCGAAAAGCTACTGTTGACTATATATGTCGACCATTCATATTGGAGACCACAAAACTTATGAAGTGTCGATTTCAGGCGTTCTTCCTTATAACCCTGCTGTTCCAGTAGCACACGGCTGTCCGTATAATGTGAACATGCAAGACCGTAACGTATCATTTGAGATATGTTAACGGCTATTGATGGGTCAAAGGTTATGTTACTGCAGATAAATGTGAATTTGACAATGGGAAAGCTGAAGTCATCACGTGTGTCATAGATTCTAATTTCAAGTCGTCCATCTATGTCAATATTAAGGAAAAGATCAGGATCTAAAATATACCTTCATCAGTAGGACAACAGGAATCACCAAAAATATAGGACAGAAATACATATCCCACCAACAACCAACACCGAAAAAAATATCAATCACAAATAGTAATCATGCTTTTTATTGACGATAAACATCCCATGAAATTTAAATTAATACATCAAAACATATACTCTATGTCTAAAAAAATGTTTCGTCTCAATAGTATCTAATATCCGATACAGTGTCGGACAACCTTGAGACAAAAAAACTTTAGGATTTCCTTTTATTCATGTGTTATTTGTATGAATTTGTAGAATATAAATGCACATATTACTATTTTCGATTGTGAGATGTCATATTTTCTCTATCCTTTCCAGATTAAAAGAGAAATAAGACAAATGCACGTCAAATTGATGAATAGCGTGAACCTTACCTCGAATTTGTTTATTTTCTCATTAAATTGTGCACATTGTACAGAAAGAAACGTTCAGAAGGAAAAATATATACATGAAGATTGCAAGATTTACCACTTGTCGCACCTCGATATATGTATTTTTATGAATAAAACGAAAGAAATGTGTCATATCAAAATGTAAAGACCCGGCTTTTTAAATGTGTACGACCCGGTTTCATCCTAAAATTCCACAAAGCAGGACCCGGTTTCGTCATTGAAAATAATTCATGCTTGTATTAAATAAAATAAAATCTGGCGTTCAACAGGCAATACGAGATCGTCGCGAAAACAATTTCTATAAGGGGACAAATTATCAATATTTGAGTCCGTAAACACTTGAATTCCTTCTTTACTGAAACAAAATTAATTTTATTTCGCATTGTGTGAAAATGAATTTGAACGAGAAGGGTGCCACCTGTGGAACAGGATCTGCTTACCTGAGCACCTGAAATCATACCCGGTTTTTATTCGGTTTGGTTTGTGTTGCTTAGCCTTTTGTTTTTCTATGTTGTGTTTTGTAGACTGTCGTTTGTCTTTTGGTCGATTTTTTTATGTTTGTTGTCAGTTCGTTTTCGACTTTGACTCTCTCTTTAGTTTCTTCGCCTCTCATTAACGGCGAAATCGAAATACAAAATGTAACTCAATTTGATACTCTCAGTTCTCTATACGGTTTTAGATATGAATTCTGTAAAAATTTAGTGTTCAAACTTTGATAATATACAGCCTCGAAAAAACAACAGGATGTTTATCGAAGTAAATATTCCACTCTTCCTGGAGGAGTGGGATACTCTTCCCTATGGTAGTTTGAAAATAAATATCTTAAACACAAAATGTTTAACATATATGTATGCAGAATTGCCCTTGAAAATGATCATAATAATTATGTGTTGAAAATTCTTCTAACCCCTCCTTGGGACTATTAAGGTTGATGATCCCTTCTGTAAGCCTATGTATTACAAAATTTTCAATATGTTGCTAGAATACAAAAAAACAGCAAAAATATATATATACTGAATTAAAGAGACTTGCCATTTTTTACATATACAAAAGGGAAAAGTAATTCATAGAAAAAATATTTAGTGTGTCATTGCATTTGATAGAAGATTTTTTTTTTAATTTTCATAGAGACCATTAGACATTGTTACAGACATTTTCGTTATAACATTTTAAACAAAGATTAATTACTTATTCGTCCATGTTATGCTAGCGTTTATTGTTACACACATTACTAAACAACCTTCACAACCCAAAAAACCCATCGTGCAGTCACTAAAGTCAAGCGCACCGTGCCTAGAAAGTGTACTTGAATAGGTCCATATAGGTACTTGTTTTAACTAATATCTTTATTTAAAAACTAGTTTCAGGGAGATCATTGTTAGCACTGTATGTAGTAATCCCCTTTCTATTAAACGTACAGAATTGTCAAAAATAAGAGTACAACGGGAAGGGCTGTAGATTTTCTAAAGTATTTCTATATATTTAGTATTGAAACAACAAAAAAGTAAATATAA
This sequence comes from Mytilus californianus, assembly GCF_021869535.1. Lineage (NCBI taxonomy): Eukaryota > Metazoa > Mollusca > Bivalvia > Mytilida > Mytilidae > Mytilus > Mytilus californianus. The sequence continues at coordinate 127,376,833 of NW_026262668.1, forward strand.
TACTTAAACTTAGTATAAGTTAGTAAATTAGTACCAGCTCATCAAGAAAATGCTATGTCGAACCTATTATGAAGACAGTAAAATAAACGGTTCTTTTATCTCTGCATTCTGTAATGATTATAGAATATTGACAAATCTTTCACATGTAAGTGATGTTGGTCAGGTTTATAATTGTTAAAATGATATAAATATAACGTATACAATCTTTAAATCTAATAAGAAACGAAAAAACATCCGACGAATTGGATATATGTGAAATGGATTATCATGTTTCATCTGAAAATGCACATTGGTATTTTGCTCTCGCCAGACCGAGGGAATGTGTTACGAAGTTTCCGTCTGTCTTATGTCCATTGTCATTGGCCTCATTTTCATGATTAAGCGACTCCATAAAAATGGCAACGTTATTTCGTGAATTTCACACTTATTGCGATTGATAGGATAATTTGATATATGCGGTCCTTGCAAGTTTGACTTGTCCGTCAGAGAGGTTCACATTTCATGGGTCAGTGTTTACTTTTCGAGGCCAAGATCCACTGTAAGTAATAGGTCAACATTATTTAGTGTATGGTACACATGTCTTTCTGACAAGGTTCATTTGACCTTGACCTTATTTTCATTGTTCATTGGTCTGTGTGACCTTGGTGTTGTTTAAAGCTGTAACAGCACTTGATGTTTCATTAATGAGCTCATGGAATGATTTATCTGCCCCCTTCAATTGTTACTTTCCTGTCATCTAAATTTTTCTAAACGGTGTTATAAATAAAGGCAACAGTAGTATACCGCTGTTCGAAACTCATAAATCGATAGAGATAAAAACAAATCCGGGTTACAAACTAAAACTGAGGGAAACGCATCAAATATAAGAGGAGAACAACGACACAACAAAAACACAACATTAAAATGTAACACACACAGAAACGAACTATAATATAACAATGGCCATTTTCCTGACTTGGTACAGGACATTTTAAGAAAAAAAATGGTGGGTTGAACCTAGTTTTGTGGCATTCCAAACCTCCCGCTTTTATGGCAACGTCAAATACAACACCAAAACGACAACATCACATGACAGGACCACAATACAAATAAATGTTGTAATGGAAATCGTAATCTTATAACCAAGTTACAAGTCTTTTCTTTTTTTAACCATGGCGTTGTCAGTTTATTTTCGACTTATGAGTTCGAATTTCCCTGTGGTATCTTTCGCCTCTCTTTTACGTTGTATACCACTTCAAGTTAATTCGTAGATGAGTGAAATAAGGTATGCTTATAACATTATGATAGCGCAAAATGTGTTTTACTCCCTATTTCGAAAAGTTTCCCTAAAAAAAAAATTTATCTTTTATCACTCTATCATATTCTAGTATGTTGCATTTCTTTCGACGGAAGATGTTCAGATCTGTGTTGATTTTCATAAAGTTGTGATTTCAAAAAGAAACAAAACGTGTTCCTTCATAAAGACAACATTGAAAAAACGGGGCCTTCTATTTTGACATGAACAATTTCTTTCGTTCCATGCATAGATATGTTACTATTGAGGTGCTCAAAGTGGCTAATTCTGCAATCTCCATGTATAAATCTTTCTTTCCGTACATTTCTTTCCATACAATAAACACAATTTAATGCGAAATTAAACAAATTCGAGGTAAGGTTCACTCTTATCATTATGACGTGCATTTTTTCTTATTCTTATTTTCATCTGGAACGGCTGTAGAAAATGTGACATCTCTCAAACAAAAATAGTTATATGTGTATTTATATTCTCTGCATGCATTTAAAAGTGTATATAAGTTTATGGGTATGTAAGTACGTGTATGTTATATGTTTTTGTATCTATGATGTTTTTTTCTGAAATTTCAATTTGTTCCGGTAAAATTAAAGCCGGAAAAATGTTGATGTAGTTATAAATTGTAAGCCGACCTCTAGTTATCGTTTTGTTTTTATGTCGTTATGTTGCTGCCTCACTGACGTATTCACAACATATTCATTTTATTCATGAGGTGCTTGGAGAAGGGATATCAGAATCCCTAAACAAGTTGCTTTATTCCAAAAATCAAATGTTAATAAGAATGGATAAGAATCCTAAACGTGCCAAGCTGGATTTGCATATTGTAGTTACTTTGTGTCTTTTTTTGGGCATGAAATGTTAAAAACGGAATAGAGGTTAAGGATCATCTGCCATTATGTTTGTTGTACACACTTGTTAAGACGGATTCGTCAACCTCTGACATTAAATAATTGCAGCGTAATTCAAGAAATATGAAATAAGTATATGTTAATATTGTGAAAGGTGTGTTTTTGGTATGTGGTTGAGAAATATATTCTGAAAATACAATGACCAATGTATGTGAAGTTTCAATACTTTATCAAGTTCTGGTCACAGTTTATCCTGAGTGATCAGGACACGGTATTTATACACTGTCAAGAGTTTCAGGTAAGGCTTTATTAAGGAAAAATCTATTTACAATCAGACTTGTAGTCATATTTACCTGTGCGGGACCCCGCTACAAGTAAGTAATAACATCTTCACCTAGACACAAAATGTGTACGTAGTTTATATATAAGAATACATGTAAAAGGGTTTTTTTGCCACAATTCCCTGTCTGGAATCTAGATTGTGTAAACATTATTTGACGTATTGGTCAATTAGTTAAGTTGTGTTACACTTGTAAATTATATGCATTATAGGTTTAAGATATCAGATAAGATATGTGAAATGTCGAATGGTTTAAATAATAACTTTCTTCTTATTAAAATGTTAATCAGAATATGATTGAAATAAATGATTCTAAAATATTTTTCAAATAAGTTATTTCTTTAACCAAAAATTGAAATAAGAAGTTAGGTCCAAATTTACTCTGTCACAGGTGCATGTTGGTGGAAAATAAATTTATTGGAAATAAAAACATTTTTGTCTGGAAGTTCATATAATTATTGAGGATTAAGTAATATCTAATGTATAGTAATTTTATCTAGGAATTAGACACATGGAGTCTAGGGCAGTATTTTACATCATAAGTTTAGAAACTTTATCTCCAGCCTGCGGTCAAGGTCTGCATGATCAGTGTATACTATGGTAGAATAAAGAAGTGGATTAGCCAGTTATTGGGAGGGGCAATTAAGATCAGATTATTGCATGAGCTTGGACATGCAGTCATTCAGCTAATTTCTCTCAAAGAAGAAACATCGTTTATTTGAAGCTTAGAAAATATTTTGTAACTTTTTGCAAAAAAGGAAGATCGCTGTGTATAGCTGAAGCTGAAATTTTTAAGGTGTTATCTTTTGAAAAAATGAGGTTTACTTATTGTATGCATATTTGTGTGTGTGAGATTCAGAGATCCGATTGAATTAAAAGACTTTTCCAGAGCAGATTTTCAACTACTTATGAAATTTCAAAGATCTGAGGAAGGTCCATCTTTGTTGAAAGTACAGCTATATTTCAGGTAAAAGCGAACCTTAATCATTTTATTTTTTACTTCAATTTTATCAAAATTATTGATGATTATAAGCCTCATTGTGTTTTTCTTCAAATCGGCGGCAATGATTTATCCGAAGAATCAAATCCCGCTAGATTAGCGAGAGATATAATAGTTTATGCCGATTACATAATCAAATGCTATCATGTTCATCACGTGATTATATGTCAGTTGCTCCCCAGATACTCCGGGGGATTGGAAGACAATTATAATAACAAGGTTATAAAGATAAACGAAGAGCTACGAAAAAATGTATACCAACGTTGCGATATTAGCTACTGGCAGCACAGGGGTTTTTGGAAAAACACTCGAGCACTGTTATCAAATGACAAGGTGCATTTAAATGCTACAAGCATGGACAAATATGCAAAGAGTGTTCGTATAGCTGTAGGTAGTCAATCTCGAAGATAGATATTTATTTTATCACTTTTATGTTGATATTGATGCAATTATCTACTATATAAAAATTTGATATGGAGGCTCTTGTCATGTGGTAACTTGACAAATATTATGGTTATATACTGAAAATATAGTATTCCATTATTATTTTATTTATTATGTATTCCTCTGTCTTGTTTGGTTTATTATGGTTGTGACACAAGAATGGTTTACATTACTAATGTCTTATATTATTACATGGTTCAGTTACATGTTATGTTTTACATGTGGATTACCTATTTAATCATTTTTCATGTACAAACATTTGTATTGACTTTGGTTCAAGCAGAGGAACATACTTAATGGTTTATTACCCTATATGATTGTGTCACAATAGGGTAAATTGGTTGTAAAATTTAATTTTTCATGTTTTATATACATAAGATGGTTGTAGTTCTGGAGTTACTATATCAGTATATTTATTTTTTGTTTTAACATGTTTAATTCAATATTGGTTGAATCTATTTATTCATTTATACATGTATAGGCTTACAAATATGCCTAATATTTATTGGATCATTATTTTCTTCAATTGGTCACATTAAGAAAATATTGTACTAACATTTAAAATAGTATATATTTTTTTTAATTATTCCAGTCAAAATGCCAAAGTAAAGAACAAAAAGGAAAGCTGCTCCCAGAATTTTGACTGAGGCGACAATTGGGAATGTTTTTGAGGTGGAGAATACTGCTTTGCCGACATTAAATAGACCAATGGCATAGAAACGAAGGAGTACTAAGACACAACCTCAACGAGCTGATCTGCCGGACAATATTCCTATGAGCTCTTCAAACAATAATCTTCAAACCATTCAATCTGTAAATGACATTGGTGAAGCATTATTTGCAAAGTTGCACAGTTCCGGCATTCAACTAGTAAAGGACAATAACGTCATGCCGACCAGCGAGATTTCAACCATACTGAATCCTTCTTCACAAACTAGGCATGCAATAACAGCACAGTCTGTGCAGTTTCCGGTTAATACAAGTATACCACCGTTGGCAACTGTACAGTGGATACAGTGATGACCACGACTCATCATTAGCAATACTTCAGCCACCCTTATCATCGGATCCGGATGTAATAGCTGGTGAGCAGTTCTACTCAAGCTCTGCAAATGTAGACACTCCCTATGCATGTTATATGTTAAAATATTCTATACCATTAGATTTTCATGTTAGTTGTAATTTAAAAGATGATGTTTTGGCAGATAATTATGTGAACTTTGCTTTTTTTTGCTGCCGTCTAATATTGAGGAAGATTCTTCAACTATGTTTGAAAATTTTAATATCTTTTTTTATAGATCTTTTTGTTGTTCAAACTACAGTGCATACATACATTATTATAAGACATAAGTGAATGACATTTATGACATTGTTATACTTCTTATTATGCGAATAAGAAATAGTAAAAATTTACAAGTCTACGATGTGAATTCACAGTATATGATACATCTTAAGAATACTTTGGAGTTTATTAAATATATAATCATATTCAAAATAAATTAAGTAAATTTCATAAACCCCCCCCCCATTGTACCAATAAACATTTTACCCTCACAAAGGGTCAAAATGACCAGCCGCTGCCAAACCTTCCTTCTCCGGTAAAAGTTCATGATTTGAATAAATATTTATCTGGTTTCAATCAACAGTTGAAAGAGAAATTGATAAACGGTTTTACACATGGTTTTTCAATAAATTCTTCTTTTTCAAGATCTGATTTAAATTTTTCTCGAAATCATAAATGATTCTGAATTTTTTTTCAAATATGTTATTTCTTTAACCAAAAATTGAAATAAGAAGTTAGGTCGAGATGATTTCAGCTTCCCAATTGTGAACTTTCCATTTCTATGTAGCAACATTCCAGCAGCGCCTGCATACGGAGTATATATCTCCCAATTGATACGATATTCCCGGGCTTGTGTTTCCTGTCATGATTTCCTTGATAGAGGATTGCTGCTCACAAGGAAGCTATTAAGCCAAGAGTTCCAAATGGTGAAGTTGAAATCATCCCTTTGTAAATTTTACGGACGCCATCACGAGTTGGTTGACCGTTATGGAATAACCGTTTCACAGATGATATCGGATATGTTCCTTATGTCGTAACTACAATACCCTTCCCTTTTCACGAATGTGACTTACCGAATTAGACTATTTACCGGATTTGTAATAACATAAGCCACACGACGGATGTCACATGTGGAGCAGGATCTGCTTACCCTTCCGGAGCACCTGAGATCACCCCCAGTTTTTGGTGGGGTTCGTGTTGCTTAGTCTTTAGTTTTCTATGTTGTGTCATCTGTACTATTATTTGTCTGTTTGTCTTTTTATTTTTTGCCATGGCGTTGTCAGTTTGTTTTCGATCTATGAGTTTGACTGTCCCTCTGGTATCTTTCGTCCCTCTTTTACTCTGTCACAGGTGCATGTTGGTGGAAAAATCTTTGTCCAAAACGATTCTGCAAAAATGACAAAGATAATTATAAGCATAACATATAAAAGGTAACAAAATACAGGTAACAAACTATAACATGTGTAAAAATAAAAATTACACGAATGATACAGTAACAAGCCTTGAAGAGGTTATTAATTGTAATACCCATTTGATTAAAAGTGGTGTCTACATGACGTAATTTAAAAATTTCATCTTATGATTTTAAAATATTGATTGTGTGCTTACAATGAAATGTCTTTTTAAACATGGTTCTCAGCTTTCTTGTAGTAAAAAGTAAAATATAAAAAAATGCCGAGCTCCAAGGAAAATTCAAAACAGAAAGTCATTTATCAAATGGCAAAAATCAAAAGTTCAAACACAACAAACAAATGGAAAACAACTTTCATATTCCTGACTTGGTACATGTGTTTCCTTGTGTAGAAAATGGTGGATAAACCTGGTTAAACACTCTATAGGCAAAGTACATTAGCAAACATGAAAGACAAGAATACAAAAATGACCATAGCACAATAACATAATGGCGGGATGTATAAATACCAAGTAACGCCAAAAGTATATTACCAAAAATGGACTAAACAGTAAAGGTTAAAAATATACAAAGACAAATAAAAGGAACACTTTGACAAGTCAATAAGATGATAAACAACGACAGTAAAAAGAATCTATATCTCAAGACCATCATGTATTATCTGGAAGTTGATACGGAATATTTATCAATAAGGTCTTGGTATCTTCCGATGAACTTTTTTAGAAAAAAGGACGAGACGTTCTTTGACATAACCCTGGTTCATCAACTTTCTGCTTAGACACTGGTGACGTTTTATAAAGTCTGAGTAGCAGCTGAAAGCTCTTGAATACCGAGAATGAGTTGGGAAATGTATATTCCATATGCAAGTGAAGTTGGTATATTGCTGCTAACGTGGGGGGAATTTATAATTTCAAAATTAAAATCGTCTCATTTGTTATAGATTCTGATACTGAGATGACCGCTTATGTCAAAATCGAGACATAAGTCTAAAAATGAGGCGGAGGAAGCCGTGTCTGTTGCTTTTTTAAATTCTAGTTCTGGAGGATATATAATAATGGAAAACAATTAAAAAATATTGGATTGTTAATGGAAAGAACATCATCAATATATCTGAATGTGAAATTGAATGATCTGGCGTCTTTGATCTTCTTGCTTTTGACAAGTGTCTGAAGGAACTCCGACTCATATGTAAATAAAAAGAGGTCAACAAGGAGAGGCGAACTTTTCGTTCCCATAGGAATGCCGACAATTTGTTGAAAAAGTCTACCCGTCAAAGTCAACAAATATGTTGTCAATAAGAAACTTCAGCATACTGATCACTTGTTCCTTTGTGTAGCATGTTTTACCTTTTTGTTCACTATTAACAAAATATGCCGTATGGCATCCCAAATCAATAAATGTATGATGGGGTGTAGTGAAAAAATCAGAATGATTGACATTTTCCAAGTCTAGGATAAAGAAAATCTGTTGATACTGAGCACATACATAGTATACGAACTATACAGAGGAACTTTTCATAATTTACTGACAAGGAGGACAGTCTAAAGCAATTAATTTAGTTAAATATACAAAAATTGAAGATGAAGATAGCTCATGAATGTCTGGATTAAAAAAGAGAAGCGAAAGATACCAAAAGGACTTTCAAACTCATAATTCGAAAATTAAACTGACAACGCCATGGCTAAAAAAGAAAAAGACAAACAGACAAAAAACAGTACACAAAACACAACATAGAAAACTAAAGCAACACAAACCCTACCAAAACAGGGGGTGATCTCAGGTGCTCCGGAAGGGTTCACAGATCCTGCACCACATGTGGCACCCGTTTAAGTGTATCAATGAGAAATATAAAATCACAGAGATTATGTATTCGTTCTTTTTTATTAAAGAAAACAACAGAAATACAAATATGGTGAGGCTGTAGATGTTAAGGATTATGGAAAGAGCAAGATTGAATGTTTTGACCTGTGTCTTTACTTAGCTTTTGATTATCAGTAAATACAAAGTGTTAATTGTCTGCTGCTTGTACGAAATAATCAAACGTGTCAATAAGTTGTGTAGCGTGTTTTATGTGTTATTTACTGGTACTGGATTAGAAATGACTGTATACAACTGACATGGTGATGCAGTTGAAGAAACAGGAAATTTTATTGAAACGTTTAGAATGATAACGAGCAAATACAAAATCAGGAAATGAATAAGAATACTATGGATCTATGTTTGTCAGATGAAATCCTTTAGATTTTGTATCAAGTATTGTTTGATTTTGATGAATTGTCTTTTTGAGATCAGGTGGTGAGAAAAGGAAAGGTGACAACTTTCCTTTTAAAAGTTCAATAATGTTAGTTCTTCTCAATGCTTGTTCATAATTTCGCTGGCATTCATTTCTTGTATAAGCTATTCTGTGAGTTTCAGATTGATAAGTTGATACCTTTTGACGTCTTTACTTATTTGTTTTGTGGAATTCTCAATTGGCTCAAAATTTGCATCCAAGCGTTTCTCTGTTTGTGTCATGTATGATGTGAGCAATTTGTCATGCTTTGCCATGGCAGCTGCAGGTTGGTTATTGTGTTTGGCTTTGACATTTATGTGACGAGCGGGATTTCTTACGTCCTTGGCAGTGGTAGTGCCAAATAATGATTTGGAGATTGAACCGATAAAGTCAAATAGTCCCCTCTTTGTCCGACTCTTGGTCTCTGACAATATTGAACATGTGACCTGTGGTACCAGTGCATGAATTTTATGCACAGTGTGATTTATTTGTGTTGACATGTCAAATTTTATCGTGCTGATCTGGGAAAGTAGTTTGTTTTACCAGATAGCAAGGAATGTGTTCAGCTTTGCATGTAACTGGTAATGAAGTTGCAACTCTCCTTTGAAGGTTAATTTTAGATATGTGCGGAGCCATTTGTCATGACCAGGAAAACCTTACCTTCGTGTTGGAAGATATATCGATACTTTATTTTTTGAATGTCTTTTCCAGATGTTGTAGTTATACATGAAACATGCATAAACCATAGTAATGCACTTCTGAGCAATGTAATCAGTCCTATAAAAAAAAGAAAATGATTTTGAGATTTTGTGGAATGTTTTCAAATGTTAGGGTTTGCAAATCCCTATTTAGCACTATGAGACATGAGACTAGCTCATAAACTTTAAAAAGGCATACATTTCACAAAATGAAGCTAAATATTGTTTTTGTGGACCCAAGAACTGATTATAATCATCAATGGGTTATCCTTTATTTATGCCTGAAGCATGAGTTGTCTCTTTTTTTTGCGTTTTGTGTCTTTATGTGTGTGTCGAATATGAAATCTGTAACAGGATCCTCTGAAATATTTTGTGATAGGTTCCCATGTTCTTTCAGAATAGCCTTTCCATTTTATTCTATAATATTTAATATCCTTAAATAAAGGCAACAGTAGTATACCCTGTTCAAAAGTCATAAATCGATTAAGAGAAAACAAATCCGAGTTACAAACTAAACCCGAGGGAAACACATCAACTATAAGAGGAAAACAACGGAACAACAGAAACACTGAACTGCAACAAAAACAAACGCCAACATACATAGAAACGTAATGCGTTTCATTTTTATGATTTGTTCTACTTTGTATGTAGTGTTTTGTGTGTTTTGACTATGTTGGTCTTGAAAGTTTGGCAGAACCTCAGCTGATCTATCATCTGCAGGCATAGCTGGTGCTGGTGGATTTGGATCCGGACAATTTCTAAGATAATGGTAGTGTTTGAGTCTGTTGGCATTGATCATACTTTGAATGATGATATGGTTGTTACATCAACGTAGTTTATATCTATGATTAAGTCCTTTCGCTGTCATGTAAAATGATCCCGTGCATTTACATGAAGTTTTGAAGAGTGGACTACAGGTACTTTCGGTGAGTGCATTAGGTCTTTCTGTCCTTTCTAAAATGTTCGTAATGCAGTATTCTTGTCATCATGTTGTTTTTGGCGAATTTGTGCTTTCTTTATGTTTTGGGTAGCAATTTTCAAGTTGTCAAGGATCCCTTGAACATGACTTGATAAGTCCTTGTTTAAGTTTTCGGCTGGAATTAGGCTTACGTCCATCGGTATGATTATCTCTATTCCAAATAACAGATAGAAGGGTGAACATTCTGATGTTGCTGAAGAACTCATTCTTAATGCCATTAGAACTCCTAGTAATAGATCTGACCAATCTGACTGATAATCGTCTATTCACATGTAAATAACCTAATCATAGATACCAGGCTTGAAATTTTGTATTTGCGCCAGACGCGTGTTTCGTCTACAAAAGACTCACCAGTGACGCTCGAATCAAAAAAGTTAAAAGGCTAAATAAGTACGAAGTTGAAGAGCATTGAGGGCCAATTAACGTTCTGATACTCTTAATTGTTGTTTAAATAGTTCTCTCTGCAGCAGAGTTAGTTGGTGGATGATATGAACTAGTTAAATGCTGTTTAACATTAAAGACACTGCAACCGCTCCAATTAAACACCCCATAAAGGTTCTATCCCCTGTCAGAGCATATCGAATGTGGCGCACCAAATCTGCTAAACTATTCTGTATATAATATCTGTGCTATTTTTTTGTTTAGGTCTCTGTGAAAGTGGGGAACGCTTCTGTCAATCTACTACTTCCTTTTATGCATATTTGCATTTACTTGGTCTGGGTGTTAATTTGGCTTCGGCGATTGTATCATATATCAGTTTTAAGTGCTGTTAATGTTCTTCAAAGTTTATACTGAATGCCAAAATATCATCAACATACACTAATGCAATTTGATAATTTAGCCCTTTAAGTACTTGCGTAAAAAGGTGCTGGAAACTTGCTTGTGATGAAGCTATCCCAAATGGCATTCTTATCCACTGATATACTCTTCCTGGTGTTACAATGATGCTTTATAAGCTGTTTCTGTATCCATTCCGATCTGCCAATACCCATTCATTATGTCTAAGGTACTAGATACACTTGCTTTGTCGTTACCTTTTGAGTTGAAGACTTACTTGAGGCGTGATAAAGGAAAAACAAACTTGGTCCTTGATATAATGTTGAGCAAGTGATAATCACAACAAAAGCGTATCTGTCTTTCTCTCTTTTTGCACATTATTACTGGAAGTGCCCAATCGCTTTTGGAGTCTTTGATGATATCATGGTGTACCATCTCTTCTATACGTTTGTTCATTTCTTGGAGTACCTGTGGAGACTGTTTGTGAAATTTGCTTTCGAATAGGTAATGCATTTTCTGCGTCAATAGTGTGTTTAAATGTGTGTGGCCTAGTTAATCCAAACTTGTCGCAAATATATAGCGATAACTGTTTAAAAACGTTTACAAAATTTCGTTTTGTTTGCTACTGAGATCTGATTCACTAAAGTCAAAATCAATTTTTTCAACTTTTGTTGTTTTGATATTGTTAGATTGCAGACTCTTGTATATGTTATTTTAATTCAAACTAATTACAGATGCTGGCTGCATTGCAGAAGCAATACTAGCATTTGCTGACAGAAATACTAGGTTCTCAATAGGATTCATGATACGCATCATTGCTTTGTTGTAGTGATGAATTTTGGTAATGATTTTGGCTCCAGCTAATTGCAGTGTATTGTTGGGTTCAATAATGATTGTTTCACCTACTTTCAAAATTGATATACTGAACGGTATATCACCATGGTTGAATGATGATCGTGATGTAGGTTCTACTGTCCTAACATTTTATGCTGTGGTTTTGTATGTTTATGTGGTACAAGTCCTATCAAGAGTGCTAATCAAATGAACTGTTTGCTGGCCTGTTGTGTAGGGGTGGGTTGTTAGGCCTTCCTTGCCTACCCAAGTTAATTTGAGTAGGCTCCTTATCCTATCTCCCAGATGTAAAATGTTGTCTTTGTGTTAGATTGTACGCACACATTAGCAAAGTGGTCCCAAAAAAAAAAATTCCACAATTATCACATTTAACATTAAAAACTGAGCATTTTCACTACAAAACTTACCACTTTCACGACACTTAGTTTGTTTAGGAACACCATGTCGTTGGCTTTCTCTTTATTTGTTGTTTTTCCATTGTTGTGGCTCATTGTTCCACTGTTGTCTGTTTCTGTCACTGGCTCGTTGTCTTTGTTGCTCATTGTCAACTTGTCTTCTGTTTTGTTGGAATTGTCCATTTGCATAAAATTCATCGGCATCACGAGGGAACGCATAGTTCGTTATGCGTATTTTCATGTGTTGACGCTGGTGTTGAGCATTCTGCTACTGATGCAGCATAATTTACTGCTTCCCATAGTTCTTCAAATATTTTAGGTGTTTTTCCTAAAACAAAAGGTTTTAAATTTTGTCGCAGTCCGTTAATTGCTAAGCCCATGATAGCATGTTCCGGCATATCTGTGGCACTTAATGCAGACTGACGTATTCTTCCAATGTAATCATTTCCAATTTAGTTGACAGTTTGCTTTATGGTGTAAAGTGTAGTTATAATGATATAATCCGTGAATCTTTCAATGAAGGCAGCTTCGATATTTTCTGAGCTCCATTTTGTGTCTGGTAATAGTGTGTGGAACCACAAACCTGCCTGACCAGTAAAGAAGAAAGGTAAGTGATCAATTGCTGTTTATTTCAGAGATTCTGTACATTTTCCTAGCTTTCGAAGAATGACCACCAAACATTTCGGACTTGAGTTTTCTCATCGCAGAATTGAAGCAAATTTATTTGCTGTCTAGCTGTCATTGTCTCCTGTACTTGTTGTGTATTCTCTGTAACTTCAGAAACTGGAGATAGTTCTACTTTTCCTTGCATTACTTGCAGTCTTCTATTTCTGGTAAACTATTTGTATTATCTGCTTGGCTTGGTCTGGTGTTTTTGGTAGTTTTAGGGTTTTGCACCAGTCTTGCTTCCTCCTTTTGGCGTCTGTTTCTAATGACCTAAACAATAATTGTGAAAGGTGTGTTTAGGAAATACATTCTGGAAATACTGTGACAATATGATGGTCTTAAAAATTTATATATATAAATATATTTGTATATATTCAAGTCTAAGTTGAAAACAACGTTCAAACCTATGATTGCGTTGGATAATGGATAAGACCAAAAAAGTGAAAAAGTATATTTTAACAAAACGCATTTGACTAACAGGTCCAACAGCAGATGTTCTTAAACCCTGCTGCTGACTGCCATTGGCGATTGCCAAATAAACGGATCACAAGATGTAACAAAATGGATCTTAATTATTAATTTAATACCAAACAGAAGACAATAAACTTGCGGAAAAGATTGTATACCCCAAACAAAAGGTGTAAAATTAGTACACCATACCCCGATTTCGACAATTAATGTCTTTTCAGTGATGTTAGGAATCGAAACGGTATTTGGAAGGCCATATAATTTACCTCAATTTAGGATAGACTCTCGAATTTAGAAGAGTCGAAATAGGATGAACGGATCATATAAACCCGAAGGCAAAAATAATACAAGCCCAAACGAAAAAAATATAAACAAGTCTAAATTGAAAACAACGTTCAAACCTATGATTGATATATTTGTATATACATGTATTTATATATATATATTTATATATTCTTATTATGTTTATTAAATTGAATAAAATAACACAGGGAAATATCTATCAAGAAAAATAAGCTTTAGAAAAGTTGTTTTTAATTTACAGTTAAATTATACGTAGATATAAGTGCATGTTTACATGTAGGCCATATGGTGACATGTTGTAATAACAATTAATTAATAAACTGGACATACGCAAGTTTTACAACTATAAATTGTCCAGCTTGGTAAAAATATGTCAAATGTGTATCTTTTCAATAAAAAGTATTATTGTCAAACTAATAGAAATTTTGATAAACTGTTATATTCAATTTAAAATGTATATAAGCTTATGATTGTACCGTTATGGACACACCGTTCCAGACCGGCCAAATAAACTGTTGTTGCAAATAACCTTGTGTTGTGTTACAATACTATGAACAATGTATGTGAAGTTTCAATACTTTATCTAGTTCTGGTCACAGTATCCTGAGTGACCAGAAAATACAAGACCACGGTATTTATACACTGTCAAGAGTTTCAAGTAAAGGCTTTATCAAGGAAATATATGTTTACAATCAAAAACTTGTAGTCATATTTACCTGTGCGAGACCCCGCTATAAGTAAGTAATAACATATTCACCTTGACACAAAACTTATACGTTGTTGCATAAGAATACATGTAAAAGGTGTTTTTGCCACAGTTCCCTGTCTGGAAACTAAATTGTGTAAACATTGTTTGAGGTATTGATCAATTAGTTAATGTATGCACTGTGTCTAAACTACCCCGGCAAAAAATGTTTGGACTCAATAGTATCTAATATTCGGTACGGTGACGGAGTATCAACAGACAGAGAAAAGGTAGAATTTCTGTATATTTACTTGTTATTTTTATGACATTTAAGAATATACATACACATATTACTGTTTTCGATTGTGAGATGTAATATTTTCTACAACCGTTCTAGATAAATGGAGAAATAAATAAAAAGGCACATCATAATGGTGAATTGAGTGAATCTTGCCTCGAATTTGTATTTCAGTGCATGGAACGAAAGAAATGGGTCATGTCAAAATTGAAGAACTCGGTTTTGTCAATGTGTACGACCCGGTTTCGTCCTATAATTTCACAAAGCAGGACCCGGAACGTTCATAGAAAACAATTCATAATCGCAAGACGTGAATTAAAATCCGGCGTCATCAGGAGTTTGATGGCTTGTTGGAAAATGATTTCTTTCAGAGGATAACTTATCATTTATTTGAATCCGTAAACACTTGCATTCCTGCTTTAACGGAACAAAAATAATTTAAATTTTGCTTTGTATAAAAACGAATACTTTAGCAGCGAAATACTAAGAAATGAAGGTTTTGTAAATCAATTTGTTTTTTTTTACATGAATGACGTAAATTCAAGTGTTCAAACTTGGATAGTGTACGGCCTTGAAAATTGAAGGACGCACATTTGATATGTGATATTCTTGGACAACAGGATGGTGATCTTAATAAATATTCCACTCTACCTAGGGGGCTGTATGGTCGTTTTAAAATGAATATTTTGAACACTAAATGTTGATTATAAAGCATAGAATACTAAGTAAGACAAACGTATATGCATGCAGAATCGCCTTAGAAAATGAAGGATCATAATAATAATGCGTTAACAATCTTTTTTACCCCTCCTTGTAACTATTATACTAAATATAAATTAGTATCATAGTCTCAGGCTATCCAGAAAATGCAATAGTGAGTATTTTAGTAATAATTTTATAAATATAACTATATCGTATACCATCATAAAATTTAATAAAAAAAAAAAAACAACTTTGAGTGCCAATCGCGTATGTACTATACAGACTCTGTAATCGTATGAGTTTTGTTTCAACTGATTTTTATCGTTTTTCTTATGTTGTGCTGTTATACCACTTTCTTTTTTTGGGGGGGGGGGGGGGGGGGGGTGGGAGGGGGGAGGGAGGCGCTAACACGTTTAACACCGCCATTCTGTATATGCCAGTCCCGAATCCAGGAGCCTGTATACAAATTCAGTGGTTGTCTTTTACTGCTTTATATCATATTTGTTTTTCGTTTTTTGTTTTGTTCATAAATCAGGTCGTTAGTTTTCTCTTTTGATTTTTTTTTTATATTTTTCATTTTGGGGCCTTTTTCATTGTTTCTTATTGTTGGATGCCATACGGTGACCTATAATTGCTAACTTTTACGTCATTTGGTCTCTGATGGAAAGTTGGCTCATTTGGGATTTTTCACAGGGTAAATGGCCACTTAGATTGTTCTGAATAAGACGTAGATATAGTGACGTTAATATGGTGTAAACCAACGTTTAATCACATTGAAAATACATAATTGTAATATGCATTTATTTTAAATAGAAATAAATGTTAACTTGAAGTTTCCCACAGCTATGTTTTTACGTACTCAAGTGTTAAAACTCGCATTAGTACGAGTAACACAGTATATATATAGTACCAGAAAGTTAGCGGGGTTGCATGCATGATTAATTTGTGCAGAATATTATAGATTTAAGTCTTTTTTTCAGACTATCCGTCAATGAATGAATGAATGAGTAAATGATAGTAAATATATTGTAAACATAGCGTATAGTATAGTAAAGCATACTAGCTTTACTCTTTTGATAAATTAATTTGGTAACACAATCAAACCCCATTTTATTTTTACATACTAGTATAGAAAACAAACAAACATCATAATGTTATAAAAGAATTAATGTAAGAGCACGCTATAAAGTATTAATATTCCATTTATGATTTTGCTAAAATTTTGCATACAACTTTGGCTCGTTGAACTTTAACTGAAAATCGAAAAAAAATAATGTATTCATCTCTTTTATTATCTGAAATATTACTGATTGACTTCTTTCAAAATAGGTGAACATTTGTATAGAAAGCACATAAAATCGGCGAAAATCCTACTTAAATTTGTCTTAAAATCATCAAATCTCAAATTTCTAATACATAGATTTTTCTTTGTTTTACAATAGCATCTATATGGCTCATATCTTTAATTTCTTTCGACGGACAATGTTCAAATCAGTGTTAAAGTTACTTTTCATAAATGTGTGGTTTAAAAAATAAACAAAACCGGTTCCTATATTAAGACAAAACCGGGTCCTTATGTAGTAAACAACATTGATAAAACCGGGTTCTGATATTTCGACATGACCCATTTTTTTTGTTCCATGCACAGGAATACAGATCTTTAGGTGCTCAAAGTCACTAGTCTTGCAATCTCCGTGTTAATATCTTTCTTTTTGTACCTTTTTTCCCGTACAATGTGCACAATTTAAAGAGAAATTAAACAAATTCGAGGCAAGGTTCACTCACTTCACCATGTTGATGTGCCTTTTTACTTATTTCTCCATTAATCTAGAACGGTTGTAGAAAATATTACATCTCACAATCGGAAACAGTTATATGTGTATGTATATTCTTTAATATCATAAAAACAACAAATAAATAAACAGAAATCCTACCTTTTCTCTGTCTGTTGATGGTCCGTCACCGTACCGAATATTAGATACTATTGAGTCTATACATGTTTTTCCGGGGTAGTTTAGACACAGTGGTATGGTTCACTTGTAAAATACATGTTTTATATAGCTAATACAGTCAGATAAAATATGTGAAATGCCAAATGGTTAAAATAATAAAATTCTTCTTATCAAAATGGTAATAAAAATATGATTAGACATGTTAAAATAAATGCTTCTGAAATATTTTCTTTAACCAAAAATGGAAATAAGAATTTAGGTCCAAATTTACTCTGTCACAATATTCTAGACGGAGATTATATACTCACAATATAGATGCTTTATGTATCGGAGACTATGAACTATAATAAAAGAAAAAAATTATGATAGCCCCTTTCAGTATAGTGAAATTTCCTAAGATTAGAATAACTGTTTTCTGTGTGTTTTTCGTTGTCTCTCATGGGTCTTCAGCATTTTTCTTTACCTTCATCCTAAATTTCAAGGGCAATATGAAATGTGTATTTTCTTTTAAACATCAAAATTAGTGTCGTTCCTAGATATATAGTTTTTTTTTATGGAACACAGTAAGCCTTTTTTCTGTTGTTGTATAACACCCTTGAAATATGAGCAAACACAATATTGTCAAGATGAAATGGGTCAACATGGCGGCTTTTGAATTTATCTATGCAAGATTGAAACACGGCAAACCGTGGCAGTCCGTAATAGGGTGCATAGTATGTGAAACAAACCATCTACGCGTAAAAATGTTTTGAAATATTTCATATTTCAAGAGTAATTCTTTTGTGAGGTTCATCGTAACAAATGAATAAAAAGTCTTTTCACCTCAAAAACTACTCACAAAACAGACTAACCTATCCAGTTGAAAAAGTTTTAAGGCCTGGCATCCACTAGATATTCAAAGTTAAATGCATTTTTGGTTTCAGAAATATAAAACCGTTTTTGGATTTTGATGGGCATTTTTTTCTGTTCCTGCAGAAGGTGTAAAAATAAACTGAGTTGGGTTAAATCTTTGCGATGCTCCCTCTCATGTAACAACTGATTTGTATTGTATTGATTGTTTTTGATTGACATGGACAATAGATGGACAACAGATATCTACACAACAATAGGTGATTTGAAGGGTGTAACTGAGTGGACAGTATATAAATAACACATATCTGAGTCGGTGATAGAGCAGATTATTACGTCGAGAAAACATTGTCAACCGAGGTAAAACCAAGGTTGACAATGTATTTTAGAGGGGTAACACTATGATCTATCGCCCTCTCAGCTATGTGTTATTTAATTTATTATACTGAATGTTCAGTTATTACTGTCTATTAAATTTCAAATGTAAAGTAATTAATTATGACGTCTTGTACATAACAACCATCCGTATTTAACAATTGATCAAGCGTCTCCGTGAAGGGTAATAGAGTATTTGCTATGGGATAGAGTAAATTATCTACTTCGTGTAAACCAATCATAATCTGTCATTTTGACATGAAGTATAATAATATCAAATGTAATTCATCTGTTTGCTTATTTTCACACAAACAGCAAGAACGAAAAAAAATGCCCTTCAAAATCCAAAAATGATTTAGCCTTATGAAACACAAAATGCACTTAAATTTTATATAGCTAGTGGATACCAATACTTAAAACTTTTTCAACTGCACAGGTTAGTCTGTACACAGAGTAGTTTTTTGAGGTGTAAATGCAGCCATTGATGTCCATTTGTTATGATGAACTGTAATATATTGCTGTACATACGGTAAAGGGATATTTTCCTTAAAATATTGCACACCATCAAATATTGTCAAGATGAAATGGTTCAACATAGGATGCGAGTATCACTTTGTTAAGGTTCATCAAAAGGAATTGAAAAATATGGCCGTGATTATACCACAAAATCTACTATGAGTACAAACAAACTGATGCATCTAGGAAAGTTTTAAGGCATTTCAAGACCTAGATATTTAAAAGTTATATATAGTCTACGTTTCAGAAAATTAAAAAACTTATCAAGATTGTGATGTGCATTTTTTTTTTTTGCAGTCTGCGGAATAAACAAACACATGAGTTTCGTTTGGTATGGCCTACTAAGTTACACAGTTTAAATCACCTATTGTTTGCAGATGTTAATTGTCCATCTATTGTCCATTAAAATATCAATACTACTCACAACATTATTATATGAGGGGAGCTTCTCAAACCTCTTTTCCATCTTAGTTTATTTTGGCATCTTCTGCAGGAATGGAGAAAAAATGAATAGCAAAATCCAGAAAAGTTTATAATTTTCTGAAACATAAAATGCATTTAAAATTTAATTATCTAGTTCCTACCATGCCTTAAACTTTTCCAGGTGCACAGGTTTGTATGTACCCAGAGTAAAATTTGTGGTGTAAATACGGCCATAATAGCCAAAAGGTGATGATGAACCTTAACCCAATACACAAAATTTTCAGTCATTGAAAACACGCGTTGAAAAAGTGATATGTATGAGGATAAAAATAGAACATGTTTTTCAACATATTTATTGAGGTTCTTTTATTTTAAATTTCTGACAAATTTAATTTATTATTCTAAACAAATCATATGTAACGATTTTTTTTCAACAATAAAATATCATTAAGATCAACACAGGATACGAGGATCTGGGTTAACTTTACCCAATCACTTTGTTTACCACAGGTTTGTAATTTAATCGTCCCTATCTGATTTGTTAAGTGTTGTAACATCAAAAAGACAAGGTAAGTACATGTATTTATTTCCATTTTATTTTTCACAATTGCTTTTTGATGTTTTAAGGTGAAAACGAACTCTCTTCAACCTTGCCCCAACTATAGATAAAATAGCCGGTAAGATGAATATCGTTAACCTTGGAAGGTAATTTGTCTAGGAGAAATGGAACTCTTAATTTAAAACGGGCAGATATTAGCTCGTCAGCCTTGGTCGGCAACTTATCTAAAGGAAGGGAACCTTGACAGAAAATTCCTGGCCTTCCAAGTAGGGGGTTCGACATAGGACCAACAACTCTATCCTGTAAATGGTTTTAAGTTACGGAAACAGAAACAAAATGTTGATTTAACTTTAACCTTATTTATTGAATGTTGTTTGTTATTTTACTTGTAACTTGTGCTTAATCTCGAATTGGCTTAAGTGCGCGCTGTTTATGGTGTTTTTGTATGCCTTGGATTTCACTTGACTATTTCTTATTATTGTTTGTCTTCCTTTAGCATTGTTTTTCTCCTATCATTTCCCATATTTTCATGGCTTAAATTAAACTTAAATTTTATATATCTATTGGATGCCAGGCCTTAAAACTTTTCAACTCCACAGGTTAGTCTGTACACAGAGTAGTTTTTGAGGTGTTAATGCAGCCATTGATGTCCATTTGTTATGATGAACCTTAATATATTGCTGTACATACGCTAAAGGGATTTTTTTTTTAATATTGCACATCATTAAATATTGTCAAGATGAAATGGTTCAACATAGGATGCGAGTATCACTTTGTTAAGGTTCATCAAGAGGAATTGAAAAATATGGCCGTGTTTACACCACAAATTCTACTATGAGTACAGACAAACTGATGCATCTAGGAAATTTTTATTGCATTTCAGAACCTATATATATAAAAGTTATATGTAGTCTATGTTTCAGAAAATTAAAAACTTATCAAGATTGTGATGTGCATTTTTTTTTCCAGTCTGCAGAAGAAAGCAAAATAAACAAACCCACAAGTTTCATTTTATACGGTGTACTAAGTTACACAGTTTAAATCACCTATTGTTTGCAGATGTTAATTGTCCATCTATTGTCAATTTAAATCAATACTACTTACAACATTATTATATGAGGGGAGCTTTTCAAACCTCTTTCCCAACTTAGTTTATTTTGGCATCATTTGCAGGAATGGGAAAAAAATAAATAGCAAAATCCAGAAAAAATTTTAATTTTCTGAAACATAAAATGCATTTAAAATTTAATCATCTAGTTCCTACCATGCCTTAAAACGTTTCCAGGTGCACAGGTTTGTATGTACTCAGATAAAATTTGTGGTGTAAATACGGCCGTAATAGCCAAAATGTGATGATGAACCTTAAGCAAATAAACAAAAATTTTCAGTTATTGAAAACACGCGTTGAAAAAATGATATGATTGAGGATAATAATAGAACGTGTTTTTCAACATACTCATTGAGTTTCTTTTATTATGAATTTTTGACAAATTTAACTAATTATTCTAAACAAATCATTTTAAACGATTTTCTTTCCAACAATGAAATATCATTACGATGAACACAGAATGCGAGAATCTCGTTTAACTTTACCCAATCACTTTGTTTACCAAGGTTTGTCATTTAATCGTCCCTGCCTTGGCTCATTTCAAAGACTTAATTAAAAAAAACGTCATAATTAGGCTATTGTTAGCATGGTTTTTCAGCTGTTCAGTTAAGCGCAAGAAGTTTGATGCCCTTAATTAAGGCAACAGTAGTTTGATGTTAAAATCTCATGAATTGTACAAGAATATACAAATCAAGGTATTAAAGAAAAACTACTTAGGGACTCGCATGAAGTCTGAAAGGAGCGAGACCGGTAGCATCTACAGAGCAGTTAGCATTTGTTAGTATTGCGTGTTTTTTAATTTTGGTTCATTTGTATATTATGGAGTTTAATGTGACCTCTATTTCGCTGAAGTATTATACATTATTGTTTAGGTGTGAGCTGAAGCCCGCCTCTATTTACACGATTTTATCGCTGCCTTGAAGACCCATTGGTGGCCTTGGACCCTGTGGTCGGGTTGTTTTTGACACATTTCCCGTTTCCATTCTCTGTTCTATGGCAGATGGAATTAAAATATAAACAACCACACCTGATGCAATAATGTCTATTGAACATTCAAGGGTGCTCTTTGATAGTTATACAATACTTTTTTACTTCCGACAACCTCATTTTAAACTTTTGGCTTTTCATATTGGTGTCCCTCGTCATAACTGAGAGATGAATGAGATTTAAATTGTGCCTTGAACGCTGTAAAAGGAAATTGGTATGATTCTTTTAAATGTTTCATCACTAATGTTGAAGAATACTTCTTTACTGTTCAAATATATTTGATGGTCTATAATAATCTGCTTTAGTTCGTTTCTGTGTGTGTTACATTTTAATGTTGTGTTTTTGTTGTGTCGTTGTTCTCCTCTTATATTTGATGCGTTTCCCTCAGTTTTAGTTTGTAACCCGGATTTGTTTTTATCTCTATCGATTTACGAGTTTCGAACAGCGGTATACTACTGTTGCCTTTATTTACTTGTAATTGATTTAAACTTACAACTGCATTTCTTGTAAGCTACTTTTGAGTTCGAATTTATAACTCTGGGGTTTAAATTTAGACATTGACTACATTTGGGTAACTGCGAATAAAACATGTAAAACATTAGAAGAAATTTGTGCTACTGGGACATAAAACTGCAATGCATGTAAAAATTAATCACAAAATAGCAATTCATTTAGTGTTAACAACAAATTTCCCATGAAACTATATTTACACAGTGGCACGTAACATTGTGTAGTTGTCTCAGAACTGTAACTTCTATTCGGAAATCAATAAATTAATGACACGTGTTGAAACTATAGCTTCCGAAGGGTTTTTTGGTAGATGTTGCGTCATAACAATACTCGGATTTCCCTTTTTATATAGGTTTATATGTTAATGATATACAGAAACAGATAAAACTATTAAATGTTTTACATGGTCCATACATAAAATTTATTCAAGTATAATACTCTTTTTTCACAAAAATAATATTTACAAATTCAAGCGTGATTGAGTTATTAGTATCCGTCTTTGTTAGACGATTGAATGTATATTGAGATTAATGTTTCTGCAAGAAATATCACACTCAACTTGATTTGTTAAGTATTGTAATATCAAAAAGGCAATGTAAGTACATGTATTTTTTCTATTTTATTTTTGGCAATTGCTTTTTGATGTTTTAAGTGGAAACGCATTTACTCTCATCAACCTTGCCCAAACTATGGGTAAATAGCCGGTTAGATGAAGATCGTTAACCTTGGAAGGCAATTTGTCTAGGAACTCTGAATTTTAAACGGGCAGACATTGGCTCGTCTGCCTTTGAAACAAGCAAATCAAACATTTCGTTTAAAAGGATTATCACATAAAATAATACATCTTGTTCTCTGTTTTTGCTTTCCTAATTCATATAACGATGTTAGGTACATGATGTCATAACTAGTACTTAAAAACGTTC
This sequence comes from Mytilus californianus, assembly GCF_021869535.1. Taxonomy (NCBI): domain Eukaryota; kingdom Metazoa; phylum Mollusca; class Bivalvia; order Mytilida; family Mytilidae; genus Mytilus; species Mytilus californianus. The sequence goes on from NW_026262668.1 coordinate 127,400,527, forward strand.
CTTTAAATTAAAGCAACTGTACTTTTCCGACGTTCAAATCTCATAAATTGTTCGACATAAGTGAATGTCATTGTAACTCGTAAACCGTAAGTAATAGAGACATGGGGTATTTTGATTTGACGTCCTTGGTTCAATAAAAAGAAAATGAGATCAAGGTCCAAGTCCAAGGTCATGTTTTAGAATAAAACTTTTGCTTATTATCGCTTCTCCTAAGAAACTGTATTAGATATCGACAAAATATTTTGACTCAATTATTAGCTCCGACATGTCGTAATAATCTTTTAATTGAAAGGGTTCGCTGACATTTAAGGTGAGTTTTCTCCCCTTCTAATATTTAAAACTAGCTGTTTGGTGATATAACTAAATAACAAAATATAGAAAGGACCTATGATCTTTTAAATAGAGGTTCTTGCATTATGGCCTTAAAATTGATGTCAAAATCAGATTAATTTGACGTTCGAGATTTTGACCTTTGCTATAACTTTATATTGGTTCATGTTAATTTACATGGTCTTGTTAGGTTGAGGAAACATGAACTTGCTTGTTTGAACTGGAATCAGCCATTTTTTGCACTACTTTTGTGCAAAAGAACCTAAAACTATATATTTTTGGAATCAGTGTGAAGTAATCTATCATATGAAAACGGAAGTGAAGTTTTGTAAACCAGAAGTAGCAACGTATCTCCTGTGTTTCAAGAAAAAGTATATGGAAACCATGTATGTTTTTTTAATCAGCGTAAAGTAAGCTATTATTTGACACCAAAATGACTGTTATTTACCCGGAAGTGGCTTATTATATTCAAATATTATGAAAAAAGTTCCATAAGCAATGTATATCAGAATCATTTTAAGATAAATTATCTTCTAACAGCAGACCTACTATTTTTCATCGAAATTTTCAAATATCACGATGGAAAGACCTTCAATTGTTCTCTGAACAATTGGTTAGAGAACAATTGGTTTTTTATTATTATTTTTATTATCATTGTATTGATTGATTAATGGTAATGTATTCTTGCCTTAAAAAGTCTTTTCATTATTTTATATTGTTATTCACTTTTACAACACAGACAGACACCACTTAGGATAGCCGTTAAATAAAGGCAACAGTAGTATACCGCTGTTCAATAGTCATCCTAAGTAAGATAATCATGAGTAAGCTTCGATGTGCTTAGACATGTCCTATGACAGTCCTAGGCTCATTCTTGATCATGTCCTAAGATATTTCGATAAACAGGCCTTTAATTTTCTATACTGTTTTGATCACAAACTGTTTCTGTTGAAATATAAGGCCCTTTTTCATGCTGTAAGACCTTAATTCCGTTGAAATAAAGTGTTTCAGATATCGAAAATTCCCCTATTATTTCATATAAAAAAAGCAGTTTCAATAGAAATTCTACTGAACATATTTCTTGTCCAAATTGAATGAATTTCTTTTCATAATTATGGAATATATTTATGATTTTTATTTTTTTTTTGGAAATCAGTGTTTATAGACAATTATGAATGTCTTCAAATCACATGGCTATATAGGGAAAAAATCACACTTAATTTCAGCATTTGCATACAAATAGTTATTTCTAAGTAATGAAATGTCATAAAAATAATTCGTGATAACTATAAAAAAAACAAGAATGTGTCCTTAGTACACGGATGCCCCACTCGCACTATCATTTTCTATGTTCAGTGGACCGTGAAATTGGGATCAAAACTCTAATTTGGCAAAAATTAGAAAGATCATATCATAGGGAACATGTGTACTAAGTTTCAAGTTGATTGGACTTCAATTTCATCAAAAACTACCTTGACCAAAAACTTTAACCTGAAGCGGACAGACGGACGGACGCACGAACGAACGGACGCACATACCAGAAAACATAATGCCACTACTACTATCTTAGGTGGAGCATACAAATGTACACATTTATGAGATTAACATTAAAATTTTCATAAAAAAAATGTGTTTTTATATGAGATAATAGGGAAATTTTCAATAGGTGAAAAACGTTTGACCTAAGACTCTATGAGGCCCTCCTAAATATGATTTGATGTATTTATCGTATGAAAGCAGAATAAAAGTGGTATTATCCGGTAACGAATGTTTAATATCTTTACGTTTATTAAGGAAATATTTTGTATCTTTATTGTAAATTGGTGAACCAGTTAATTATTGGGTTTATATTTTTTCTGCAATACCCGTCATTTTGTTTAGTTGGGATCCCTATCCCATTTCCTCTGGTTCTGTAAGGGTGTCAAGATGTCTTAATCATTAAGTTATATGACCTACCCTGTGTATTTCTCTTACTATCATTTTTAACATTATGCTTGTTTTTTTAAATATCAGTTAGATGGGTAACTCTTCCTCCCAAGGTACGACACATGGGTTGACAACAGAAAAATGCTGGAAAGCTAGACAAACAATCCAAGCATCTCGTGAAAAGATTTTAGCAGCTCTTCGTGAAGAATGCGATAAATGCTCTGATGATATAGGTTAGTTATTACTTCTTTTATTTATCCAGAACGACGAAAGGAAACTAGTTATAAAATTTAATAAACATATTTATCTAATTAAAATGAAAATGAATTAAAACTGTCTGCACCAGTTGTGCATTAAACTGTCTTTAAATTAAAATGGTTAAATAAGTATGAAATGACAAGTTCAAAAAATGTTTTCATGACGAAGTGTACGTAATTTGGTAGGTTTTTGGGGAAAATAGTTGTCCAGTTTCTACAGACATTAATTAGGGCAGAGGTTTTGAGTTTTATAAAAAATAAGGAGAATGTGGTATAATTGCCAATGAGACAACTCTCTACCAGAGACCAACTGACATAGAAGTAAACAGCTATAAGTCACCGTACGGTCTTCAACAATGAGCAAAACCAATACCACATAGTCAGCTATAAAAGGCCTCGAAATGACAAATGTAAAACAATTCACTTGAGAAAGCTAACGGTCTAATTTATAACAAAACAATTTACGAAAAACAAATATGATAGACATGAACCACAGACAACCACTGAACTACATGCTCCTGACTTGGAACAGGCACATAAAGAATGTGGCGTTTGTGAGCGCTCAATCCTCCCCTTACCTAGAACTGTAGTGAAGCAGCACAACATAAGAACAAACTATAAAAATGAATTGGAAAAGGCTTATCTCATCAGATCGATACAAAGCAGAAAAACATCAATCAAAAACACAGACTGGACGTGGCAGGGTATTTATCCACCCCTCATCGCTAACAACAATAAAGACACCAAGTAAAGATCTGAGAGTACTCACAGTTACTGACAGCTAGTTCGAAGCCAATAACAACTAACAAAACAAATCATGTACTAGTATATAAGACTAAAATAACATGTATGAATTTAGAACTAGAAATTTAAGAAACAACAGAAACGGCTTCGTCCGCCTCATTTGTATACTTATACCTCGAATTTGACATAAGACTTAGTAATGATCTCAGTACCAGAATCTATGACAAGCGAATCGATTTCAATTTTGAAATTATAAATTTCCCCCACCTAAGCAACAATATACCAACTTCCCCTGCGTATGGGATATACATTTCCCAACTCATTCGGTATTCAAGAGCATGCAGCTGCTACTCAGACTTTATAAAATGTCACCAGTGCCTGAGTAGAAAGTTGATGAACCAAGGATTATGTCAAAGAACGTCTCGTTAGATACCATGACCTTGTTGATACATATTCCGTATCAACTTCACAAATAATTTATGATGTATAAATACCTAGCCACGTCAGAAGTATATACCAAAATTATAAACAGTAAAGGTTAAAAATATACAAAGAGAAATAAAACGAACACTATAACACGTTATTAAGATGATAAACAACGTCAGTACCTAGAATCTATACTTCAAGACCATCATAAATTATTTATGAAGTTGATACGGAATATTTAGGTCATGGTATCTAACGAGACGTTCTTTGACATAACCCTGGTTCATCAACTTTCTACTCAGACACTGGTGACGTTTTAGCTAGGTATTTATACATCCCGCTATTGTGTTATTGTAGTGTGGACATTTTTGTATTCTTGTCTTTCATTTTTGCTTATGTACTTTGTCTATAGAGTGTCTATATGCCATTTTGTTTTTCTTTGAAATAGTTATTTGCTTTTATAGAGATTAAGATAATAACACAATGTTGACTGCTGTTTTTGACATTTTTACCTATTGTGATTGTTTGTTTTGCTCACATATTGTTGTCAATATAATGCAATTCTTTGTGACTGTCATACAGGTGAGAGGTTTAGCTAACTATAAAATCAGGTTTAATCCACCATTCTCTACACAAGGAAAGGCCTGTACCAAGTCAGGAATATGACAGTTGTTTTCCATTCGTTTGATGTGTTTGGGTTTGATTTTGCCATTTGATAAGGGACTTTCCGTTTTAATTTTCTTTGGTGTCCGGTATTTTTGTTATTATATATTTTTTACTGCATCTTGATATTTAAATGAAAATATATATGAATCATACTGATATAGATGTATAAATGCATTATGTGCTCGTTAAAAGCCTTTAACGCACCTTACCGTTATGGAAAAGGAAATACTACAATCAATCCTTACTTAAGGATTCTTTATTTGCTACATCAATCGTTGGAGACGTCCTTACATTGGTAGCATTTAACTAGCAGATGTCTTGTTTTATTCTTCTAAATATACTTTTTTTTATAAGTATATCACAGACGACACAAAGGTGAACAACCAGATGAAATTTCTAAACAATTTTATGATACCTATCAATTAATAATGTACATTTCATTAGGAATTATCATTTGCTTTTTTCTCTCTCTCATTTTCCTATTACATGTACCTTCTGTTATGTGTTTTTTTTTCTCTACATTTAAATACTTTATTGTAACACAGTCAACCATGTTCGTCAAAGTTTCATATAATTACTCGCCAAAACGTAATACTAAAAATAAATTAAGGACTGAAAGTATATATACATAATATTTATGATATATGAATTTAAGGCGCAATTACTATACATAAGTAAGCCGCCTACCAAACCAATAACAACAACAACAACAACAAAAGCCTTTTTTTTAATATGTTTTTACTGCAATTTTCTATTTGTCTGAAATTGGTGCTTAGAATTTTGTCTCAAAATGGAATGTTCTTCATTTGAATGTGATTAAATAAGATTTATATTTGGTCACCAGATTCATTTTTTTCAGCATTTATATCTTAGTCTCGATATGTATAGAAAGTATGAAAATCACAAAATAAGCGATAAAAAGTTATGACGCAAGGTGCAAATCCGTAGTTTTATTATTTTTTTGTTGTTGTTGTTGGACAATTGCAAAGTAGGTCGACCAATATGAAGAGTGGAAGATTAAGACTGAGACTTGAAAATAAAGATATATGGACAGACATTTTTTTTCTTTACAACATTCTATTAGATAACTGAAATTGTCTTATAAATATCCTTTTAATATAACTCTGTTTGTTGAATCGGAACGTTTCTAACTATTACTAAATCAAACTTGTATGGTTAATATATTTTAAGTACGCGGATGGTGGACGATTAATTTTTAACTTTAAAGTACGACATGTCATTTTTAAAACGATGAAAATTATTGATATCTTTTTGAAATAAAGTCGTTATATTTTACCACAATAAGATTTAATGACAACTTCATTGACGGAAATTATGACTGTTGGCTTGTTTACATATTTAAGAATACGGATGTCTGTTGATCTAAATCTAAATCAAATTTATAAAATGATATACATGTTTGAATGTTGGTCATGAATCATAAATCATTAGCTGTCATTGAAATATCAAAACAAGTAGATGACCCACATTCAGTGTAAAAACACTTACTTGATTTTTTTTTTTTTTTTTTCACTTTGTAAAAAAAGTCATTGTGCCAACTTTGTTTTGTGTTATTGCAATAAACAACAGATTTGTATTGGACGCAATTTATGAATCTCTGTCATGTCGTTACATAAACAATACGCATTTATGATGACAACAAATCCCATACACAAAGCACAGGGCTGTCAAGTTTTCATGACGCAAATGCGTGAGATATGGCAAAAATTACAAAGATCAAAGAAAAAAACAATAGATTAAAGGAAAAATGCCGCCAAATAAGCATGAAAATGCGCGAGTCTCACGCAAGTTAGACTTGACAGCACTGAAAGCATAAGTAATAAAAGTAAATAAAGGAATTATACATTTGGACAAACAGAAAGAAAGACAAAACATAAAAATAAAGCAATAACGCAACAAACAAACAAACAAAAACACTACAAATCGAACCGCGGCTGACTTGGATTATAAAACATCGTTGTAAGTGGTACATTTTTCCCAAAAAGCAATCGTGGTTGCTAAATGTCTTGCCATTAATTCAGAAATTTAAGGAAAAAAAAAAGAAATTGATATGAATCTTAAATAAACTTGCAAAGCTTGATTTTTATATGGTAGGAAGTATGTGTTTTATTTTTGCATGAAATGTTAAACAATTTGAATGGAAGTTAAAGATCATCTGACATTGAAGACATCGTTTACCTTTGAAAGTATGAAGAAGATAGGATGCAATTTATCATCCAAAAACAAAGTGGTCATTTACAGGAAGTGTGACCTTGACCTTTAACTTTAAGTGCATAAGGTTATTTCTCCTTACTTAAGGTAAGTGGGTACATCCTGTATAGGTATGATGATGATCCAATGTAAAACACTAAAGTTATCATTCGGAAATCAATTCAAAGTACAGTTGGTTCTTAGTGTTAATATGAGCCATACGAAGCAGAGAGAAAAATCTTTAAAAAATAACAACCAGCAAATTTAATATGTACCGGATCGTCTAGAATAGAAAAATGATAAGGACAAATTATAAAAGTATAAAGATTTGCCGGACGGTACTGATAGAATATAGTGGTATACGAAGATGATGTTATAAAATCGTGTTGACAAATATTTCGGGTAAACAAATAGCCTTCGTCAGTGTCAATAATTTGAACAATACTAGTTGTTTGTGTAAAATAGCTCAGTAATACAGGTAAGTTTTTGACTATTGATTTAATTCCTAATCTTGAATCTCATCAAATAAAACAAAACTCAATCAGTTGGGTCATTGATGTGAGATGGTAAGTCTTCAACATGTTGACGAAGATGTCAACGAATTTCGATTTTATTCAGTCGGATGACCTTTCGCTGAAACGATTGGTCTTCCTGATTATTGGCCTTATGAATTTTTGGTAAAAGATAAAATCTGCCAGGTTTTAGATTTTCTGGTTTCAAATATTCAAGAGTTTTGTCATCGATGAAGCCAGCTTCGTTTATTTCTACCAACCTAGCAGTTATTTCTCTGCTAAAAGTTGTTGTAGGATCAGAGTCCAGTTTTTGGTAGAACCTTGCATCGTCAAGTTGGCGTTCAGTCTCTTGAATAAAGACAAATTTATCCATGAAAACCATTGCACTGTTGTTGTCTGCAGATTTTATGAATATATTGTTGTTGCCTGTTGGGTCGTAAGTTTTTAATTGTAGTTCGTTCTTCTGGGGTAAGGTTGTCGTAAGATTTCTTGTCTTCCCTGGTATTTCTAACAAAGTCTGACTTATCATTGTCAATAAAGGATTCAAATGTGTCATTTTTGCTCGGTTTAGGGATCCAAGTACTTATTTTAATAAACTTGTAGTTGTTATCGTTATCTGAATTTCTGAGTCACTATTCGAGCTTTCGATGTTATTTTCCTTCGACGCGAAATATTCCTTAATGCGGAGACTTCTGGTAAAAAGTACAAACATTCCTCGAAAAAAATATTTGACATTTGAATATTAAATATAGCAGGTTTTACATTGAACCATAATGTGACTAAACATGCACTTTTATATTTGGAATTTATAACAATAGGTCTGTAAAAGTTAGACTCTTTGGCCTAAAATAGAGCAAAGTTTACAAATATTCAAAATTTTCGGCTGTGTTATTTTCATTGTTTACAGCAGATTTTTGTTTCTTTGTAAACTAGAACTGAACACAATATTTTCCTTAAAACTCAATTTAGCCTTTTCCGTAGTACCTAACAGCCACGTAAATTCCTCCTCTGACCTTTTTTTCTCTCTCTAAATTGCAATAATGGTTATGCAATTTATTTTATAAAGTTATTCATCTGAAATGTGCAGCTAGATATGGAATGCAATGATTATTCTATCAACTTATAAATAACATGCATCTTTTTTCTTAGATTTGGACGAAGAGTCACACCAACACTATGGTGATTCAGGTGGTAGCCATATCGATTCAACACAATATCGTTTCCCATTCGAAAATTTGGTGTTGGAAGGTGGGGGTGTGAAAGGTCTTGTCTATTGTGGACTCGGTCGGGTAAGTATTATTATTTTGTTTTGCTGTTTGCAACTTCTGTAACTAATTTCACCAATTTGTAAATGTTAAGAAGAACTCTATACGGTGATTCCAGTATGGATGTTTTTATAAATGAGTTTTTAACCCGGACACATTGAATGTTAGGTGCAAATATATCCTTATTTAATTCAGCTGAAAGAGACGGTCATGTAATTTATCTTGAAGATGATAGATTCTTTTGTAACATCCAGAGCTGAGTGATACATGGATACAGGGACCACATGCATGCGTTAGGAATACATAGCGAAATAACCATGTACCCAACCAGAGGAAAAAACATCAATTGAAGTTTACTCAATAATGAAAACATATGTAACAATTCATCTTTAGCACTGGAATTCTTTTCATGAACAGTTAAATCTATAATATTACCTTGAACAAACGTGTATGTCGATGTTCAAAACAAAAACGTTTCTAACATTGAAAGATATTTTGTTGAGATTTTACAAGGTGTTCTCCTCAATTTGCAATTTTTTTCTTACAGGCATAAACTTTCTTCACCTTTATTTTCATACGCATTTGAATGCATTTTTTAATGAAAAATTCTACCAACAGTAACTTATTCTGGAATAATGTGACGTCACAAATATGCATATTGAGATAAACCCCACAGAAAAAAAAGTATGATGACCACGCTTTTGTCAACAAGCAGTTATCACGTCTCAATAACCGACATTGAAATACTCTGCTGTCTTACTGATATATACCCCTAAGACAAATACAGTGTTATGTCCACGCTTTAACAAGTTATCCCGTGTCAATAGATGATACCGTATTACTCTGTTGTCTCACTGGCATATACCATACAGAAAAAAATAAAATGTAATGTCCACGCTTTGGTCAATAGTCACTGATAACGTATTACCCTGTTATACCATACAGAAAAATAAAGTGTTATGTCCACGCTTTGGTCAATAGTCACTGATAACGTATTACCCTGTTATACCATATAGAAAAATAAAGTGAAATGTCCACGCTTTGGTCAATAATCACTGATAACGTATTACCCTGTTGTCTCATTGATATATACCATATAGAAAAATAAAGTGTAATGTCAACGCTTTGGTCAATAATCACTGATAACGTATTACCCTGTTGTCGCATTGATATATACCATACAGAAAAATAAAGTGTATTGTCCACGCTTTGGTCAATATAACGTCTTCTATCTCTCTGACATAGACATCACAGAAAAATAAAGTGTAATGTCCACGCTTTGGTCAATATAACGTAGTATTCTGTTGTCTTCTTTCTCTCTGACATAGACATTACAGAAAAATAAAGTGTAATGTTCAAGCTTTTGTCAACAACCAGTTATCCGATATCGTAGTAGTCTGCTGTCTTATTGATACATACCCCATATAAAAATAAAGTGTAATGTTCAAGCTTTTGTCAACAACCAGTTATCCGATATCGTAGTAGTCTGCTGTCTTATTGATACATACCCCATATAAAAATAAAGTGTAATGTTCAAGCTTTTGTCAACAACCAGTTATCCGATATCGTAGTAGTCTGCTGTCTTATTGATACATACACCATATAAAAATAAAGTGTAATGTTCAAGCTTTTGTCAACAACCAGTTATCCGATATCGTAGTAGTCTGCTGTCTTATTGATACATACACCATATAAAAATAAAGTGTAATGTCTACGTCTTTGTCAGCAACCAGTTATCCTGTCTGATTGACTGATATCGTAGTACACTGCTGTCTCATTGATATATACTCCACAGAAAAACCAAGTGTAATGTTTATGTTTTGTTAACAACCAGTTATCCTGTCTGATTGACTGATATCGTAGTACACTGCTGTCTCATTGATATATACTCCACAGAAAAACCAAGTGTAATGTTTATGTTTTGTTAACAACCAGTTATCCCGTATAAACAACTGATATCGTAGTACACTGCTGTCTCATTGATATATACTCCACAGAAAAACCAAGTGTAATGTTTGTGTTTTGTTAACAACCAGTTATCCCGTATCAACAACTGATATCGTAGTACTTCCACGCGGCTATTTCTTTGACATCTACCTCACAGAAAAATAAATTATGATGTTCGCGCTTTTGTCATTTTCTACATAAGAAAATGCCTGTACCAAGTCAGGAATATGACAGTTGTTATCCATTCGTTTGATGTGTTTGAGCTTTTGGTTTTGCCATTTGATTAGGAACTTTTCGTTTTGCATTTTCCTCGGAGTTCGGTATTTTGTGATTTTACTTTTTGTCAACAAATACGTATCCCGTCTCAATACTGTCATGATACTCTGCTGTATGTATAAATATCTAATGTGTTCTATATACCCGCACTTGCTCGGGATACTTTATAGTAGATATAAGAAGATGTGGTATGAGTGCCAATGAGACAACTCTCCATCCAAGTCAAAATTTATAAAATACCATTATAGTTCAAAGTACGGTCTTCAACACGGAGCCTTGGCTCACACCGAACAGCAAGCTATAAAGGGCCCCACAAATTACTAGTGTAAAACCATTCAAACGGGAAAACCAACGGTCTAATCTATATAAAAAACGAAAAACGAGAAACACTTATGAACCACATCAACAAAGGTACCTATTTACCTGCACAATATGATTCATTCAGGTAAGGTCCTCAACTAGTAGTCTATTTATCAATTGGGAGATAAATGAAAGTATTAGTGAACAATATTACACATAGATAAGGAGGATGAAATTATATGACTGATTGAAATGCAGAGGTCGTCAATAGTAAAATGGAAGATATCTCAATTGAAATTGATTTTTTTTTAAATGTTAGGGAGCAATCGTTAGAATAATGATTAACATAAATATTTTAGTTTTTTAATTTGATTTCAGGCTCTTGAGGAACACGGCATTTTAAAACAAATGCACAGGTTTGCCGGTACAAGCATAGGGTCTATTTGTGCCGCATTGTACGCTGTCGAATTTAATTCACATGATGTTGAGCAAATTATGAGTGTAAATCTAGAAACACTTGTTAGCGGTAAGCGTATGATTATAAATGGGAATGTCTTGTATCCATACAATGCTCTTATTGTAGCTTATCTTGAAAATACGCAGCACTGGAAATGTGATAAAATTGAAAGATTTTCTACGCATTAGATTTGAAAGTACTAGGAAACAAATAACTTTTAAATGAATTTCTCTTTACCTGATTCTTTCATACAATGGTACATTAATAAAGTTAATCAAATTCTATTTTCTAATTATTGTGACTTTAGCTTATAACAGTGTTCATAAACAGTGTATATGTTATAGTTATATCTTCTGTCTCTATTTTTAAAGATGCGTCATATGGATATTTCAGTCTGATACCAAACTTATTGTCACACTACGGGTGGCATCCAGGATCAAGATTTCTCAATTATCTGGGAGAAGTTTTATCTGTGAAAACTAATAATCCCGATATTACATTTCGCGAGGTAATGTAATGATAAACTGTTGCGCTGTTTTCTCTCAAAAACTCGTTTTAGTTTCATTTTGAAATATTTTCTTTAAAAAAGATTGTATGTTTTAAACGATAGTCTTAGCTTTTGAAATATTTGAAAAATAAATTAAACTGATAAGACTGTATCATAATGGTTGATATATTCTGACACAGTTCAACAAGATTCATGCTATATACATTACATTGTTATTATTTATACTGACTTCGTAATACAATTTGATTTTGATCGTTATTTGCTATTTTTTTACGATTTTTTACTATGTTGGTACAATGAGATATCGGATACTGATATATGTCTGTTTGTGCATTCAAGAACAAAATGGAAATAACACTTTATAAATGTGTTGCAAATCTGAATTGATTTTTTTGTGCATAAATACTTAAACACACGAAAAGGTATATGATAATAAGGGAATTAAAAGACAAACAACAACTGATGCCTGGTGGAGTTAGAACATTAGTTTTCAATAATGTATTACTTTATCAACGGAGAATTTAATTGGAAATGTATATGTTATAAATCATATCAGTGCCGGTGATATCCTTGGGGAATAACAGTCCACCAGCGGCGGTATCAATCCAGTGATAGGAAAATGGAATAATACTTAAAAATATGTTGCGTCGGACGAAAATGGGGAAACGATTGATTTTTTTTTTTTTTTGTTGTTTGCACAATACATTCGTTAATAAACTGTGTCGTTGTAGGTATACAAGAAATTTGGAAATGAATTATGCGTTGTTATTACAAATGTGAATACTATGTCAGAAGAATATTGTCATGTAAAAACTACGCCTGATATGCCCATTAGAATGGCAGTGCGCATGTCAATGTCCATTCCAGGTAGGATTTTGCTTGTTACTGATTGGATAGAAAAATAGGCAACATGAAACTATAGCCACACTACCTAAAAGCCGACAAAGTCCTGCTTCGCCTGTCATTGTCATAACGGATGATATGATTGTGGCTACGACAGATTGAAAATGTCAATAATCAAAGTGTATTCGTTACATACTATTTCGCAATTCTACGATGTTAGAACTACATTCAAGGTGGTAAGGGTATCTTACACCATCTTGGATTATAAAGTAGCAGAACACAATAGGTCTAGATTTTAAGCTCACCTGGCAAAAAGGGCCAAGTGAGCTTTTCACATCACTATCACTTGGCGTCCATCATCCGTCGTCTGTCGGCGTCCGTTAACATTAACAAACATCTTCTCTGAAACAGCTTGGCCAAATTTAACCAATAGGCAATACTGGTCACAATCATCATTGGGGTATCTAGTTTAAAAAGTAGAATATTGTTCCTTGATTTTGATCTTTCTTAACTTTGCGTATTAAGGGAAGGTAACGCATAAATAGTACAATTTATAAAAGACTCTAAATGAAATTTTCTATTTTATGTTACAGCAGGAAAAAACGTATGTTGACCCCATTTTTCTTTTAATATTCTGAAAGCATATTATAACAGCTTTCTTCTCATATTTTATTTCAAAATTCTATTATTTAGATTTCTTCTATCAATCAATCAATCGATACACATGAGTGGAACACTGGGGTTCCAAGAAAGTTGAAATTAAAAGAAAAAAAACAATTGTTTGCATTAAGAATTATAAGAATTAATAATATTTTTCTAGAGGTTGATTATTGATCTGTAAACTGGTCTCTGACTCACAATTTGTTCATAAAAATCATTTGGACTTTCATCTAGTTTTTTAGTTAATCGCCCAGTTCACAAATAAATAACATGTAGAAAAAAATGTTTGGAAATCACAAAAGCATTTTGAAAAGAAATCCTTTAGGAAGACAGTAAATCTCTCTGATACGAATCTTTGTCTTTCAAATTAGGTTCAAGTTTACTTAGAGATCACATCGCCAAAGGGATCAAGACGATATGTAATATTAAAATGTATTCCATATAAGTGTTAAAAAAACTTACTTTGCTCGTTTCTGAATCCTTTTAACAAATATATGTATTATATGTATTTTATATTAATTATTCAAATATATATGGTTTAAGCTTTCTTTGCGGCGCATCTAAACATACGACCTGCATCTTTGTTAAAACAAGTACCATGTTCTTTCAGGTGTATTTCAAAGTGTACAGAAAAAGCTGTTTGGTGAAACGAACTATTATGTCGACGGTGGAGTTATTTGCAACTATCCCATTCATTGTTTTGATGGTAACTTATTTCTATGAAGTTGTTATTTTGGCTTGGTAACTTTGTCAAAAAGGTCATGTTCTTATCAATGAAACGAGATGTGAGTTATACGTCAACACAATGACAAAAAATACCAGACGACACATATCGTCAACAATGTATAAGTATAATGTAATATATGTTTAAGGGGTACTGTTGCTTAGAAAATAAGGTATTTGAATAACTAAATTAAAATAAATCCATTACAAACAGATGTGTTATTTTAAAGCAATTTTTAAGTTCTTGTGTGAAGACTCGTCGAACCTGCCTATTAAACATACAAAACAAAAGTTCTGATGGGTATTGTAATTTCTTTGTTTAAGGATGGTGGTTATCTTTGGATCATCATGACAGTTTCCTACAGAAAATCCAGCCAATCTCCAAAATAGAGTCAATCATGGATAGAAAAAACAGATTTCAAGTTGTACCAGGGCCTATGAAAACAATTGGGAGTCTGATTGTAAGTTGTACAAGCCAATCGACCAACATGACCGCCATTAATATAAATAGAACATCAGAGTAAAATGCAAGTAATTAATCTGGCTACTATTAAAGTGAAGAATTCCTTATAAGAGTTATTGTCCCTAAATGATGATGTTTACCCCTTTTTTGTATTGTCGGCTATAATAGAAAGATACAGAGAAACAGTAAACAGCAAAATATTCTACCTATAGATAAATAAAATAAAGGTAATTGTCGTTCTAGTCTTATAGGGCGTTTCGTCCTGAAATAATTATTTTCACCGAATTTTGCGTTTTTCGCAATTATCTTGAAAATAATAATAGGTCAAGTGAAACTGATCACACTATCCAGCAAAAATTATCAGTAAGAAAACATCTTTAGACCATTATTGTTTTACTCATTTTTGGCATTTTGAAATTATAAAAAATAGAGTGAAAACATTAAAATTGATCAGTTAAAACCTGTGGCTTGCATGTTTTAAAACACACACTCGCAAATCGTAACGTGTTAATTTAAAAGGATAATATGTTATTGATTTCAAAATGCAAATGCCTACACTACATACGAAGTACTTATCTTTACATATATTGGCGGTGGACTCCTTCGGTAGATTTTACACCCTGTGATTTATATATCTTTACATTACTGGCGGCGGACTCTTTCGGTAGATTTTACACCCTGTGATTAATTCATTTTTACATTATTGGCGGCGGATTCTTTCAGTAGATATTACACCCTGTGATTTATTTATCTTTACATATATTTGCAGCTGACTTTCTCCACAGATTTTGCACCCTGTAATTTATTTATCTTTACCTTACTGGCTGCGGACTCTTTCAGTAGATTTTACACTCTGTGATTTATTTATCTTTACATCTATTGGCGGCGGACTCTTTCAGTAGATTATACACACTTTGATTTTTTTATCTTTACATATATTGGCGGCGGACTCGATCGATAGATTTTACACCCTGTGATTTATTTATCTTTATATTATTGGAGGCGGACTCTTTCAGTAGATTATACACATTTTGATTTATTTATCTTTACATATATTGGCGGCGGACTCTTTCAGTAGATTTTACATCCTGTGATTTATAAATCTTTACATTATTGGCGGCGGACTCTTTCAGTAGATTTTACACCCAGTGATTTATCTATCTTTGCATTACGGGCGGCGGACTCATTCAGTAGATTTTACACCCTGTGATTTATTTATCTTTACATATATTAGCGGCGGACTCTTTCGGTAGATTTTAAACCCTGTGATTTATTTATCTTTACATTATTGGCGGCGGACTCTTTCAGTAGATTTTACACCCTGTGATTTATTTATCTTTACATTATTGGCAGCGGACTTTTTCAGTAGATTTTACACCCTGTGATTTATCTATCTTTACATTACGGGCGGCGGATTCTTTCAGTAGATTTTACACCCTGTGATTTATTCATCTTTACATTATTGGCGGCGGATTCTTTCAGCAGATTTTACACCCTGTGATTTATCTATCTTTACATTACGGGCGGCGGACTCATTCAGTAGATTTTACACCCTGTGATTTATTTATCTTTACATTATTAGCGGCGGACTCTAGCTTTCATTAGATTTACACCCTGTGATTTATTTATCTTTACATTATTGGCGGCGGACTCTTTCAGTAGATTTTACACCCTGTGATTTATTTATCTTTACATTATTAGCGGCGGACTCTTTCAGTAGATTTAACACCCTGTGATTTATCTATCTTTACATTATTGGCGGCGGACTCTTTCAGTAGATTTTACACCCTGTGATTTATTTATCTTTACATCATTAGCAGCCGTCTCTTTCAGTAGATTTTAAACCCTGTGATTTATTTGACTCTATCATTACTTCAGGTTGCAATTCATTTCTAGAAGTTGCCATTAAAAATGATTTTTTGTAAATATTTTATCAAATCAATTCAAAGGAGAAATTACAAATTACTACTATTATTCTAAATATTTAAGATTACTATTTACAGTTCTCTACAAACGAAGCCGAAGTCTACAAAGCTGAGATATTGAAGAAGTCAGGCGTCTCCATGGGAAAATTACCAAACACTAAATTGGCAAGGTAAATGTATATATATACATAATTAGCTGAAATCATATTATAGCATGGGATAATATTACATGTATATCTTTCGATCGTTAGTGGGAAGGACAGAGTAATCAGATATGTATGCATTATATTCTGTTATTTCAAATGCATAGTCGATATATAAAAGATTTAATTGAAGCAGTGCGTATGCACTTTGGCTGCTTTTAAAATGGTGAAAATAAACTCATCATAGAAACCATGCGGATTAAAATTAAGTACGCCAGACGAGCGTTGTACTGTTTGTGGCATGGAACATTCGGATTAAACCTGATAGCCCTGATACTGGCATACAAACAAACACCATTGAAGGTACATCATTTATTACATAACCGGAAACTCTGCATATTCTATACAACACAGTACAAAGGGAGACAAGCAGTTCACATACATTGTTCCAGCAGATAACAGAGTTATCTCTCTTTCTATACTGATATACTAAAGCATACATAGCAAACACTACATCTCTTCCTTCTTTTTAGATTTGAAAACATCTTGACATTTTTTTTTTTTACAAATAAAAACTTCAAATAAAAATTGAACTACCCTATGTCAATTTTGTTTAAACATAAAAATTCAAATAAACAACATTGTCAATAATATGTCAACAACAAAAACATTTGTTATTAATACCTTTATAACAAAAATCATGTAACTTATAATTGTTCATAACGGTACACATTATTTCAAGACAAAATCGTCAAACTTTGACGGTAATCTTTTCAATCTGACTGGTCTATCTTTCATACTACAAGTTTCATCTTGACGAGAACTTAAACATTTATTTTCATCAAAATTGCTAGATTCAGTTAACTTCTCATAATCATCTTTGTGACTAGAAATAATTTCAGACTCTGTATTAACTACATTTTTGTTTGCATCAGATTGTGAGCAAGATAAATCATTATTTTCTCTCTCAATAAATTTCTTTAAATGTGTCACATTTCTCCTGTATTGAACACCTTGATCAGATTCAACCAATACACTATTACTAATTTTCTCAACCACTTTAAAAGGGGATGGAACAAAAGGTGTAGACATTTTATTTCCACGGTCTTGCCTGACTAGAACTTGATCGTCGACACGAATATCACTCTCGCAAGCACCACGACGCTTATCGGCATATATTTTTCCCTTTTCCTTTTGTTCGGCGTCTCGGTCACGTACTTCAAAATCATTAACATTATAATCAATCAACTCAGGTAACTTTGTTCTGATTTTTCGACCAAAAAGTAATTCGGACGGACTTACTCCTGTTGTAGAATGAGCAGTACTACGGTACATGATTAGAAATTTACTCAGTTCGAATTTCCAGTCGCGACCTTCGCCTTGCGCAATTTTGACACGCTTCATTATCGAACGATTTTGGCGCTCTACTTCGCCATTAGCCTGTGGCCATAACGGAGTTGTTCTATGATAGACTATACCATGTTCGGACATAAAGTTCTTAAAATGTTGACTAACAAACTGGGGTCCATTATCGGTGTGAATTGATAACGGCAATCCATGAGTCAAGCAAAATTTTGAAATCAACGACGTTATATTTTCGGACGAAATATTCTTAGTAACAGCGACTTCAAAATAGCGGCTATAATAATCAACTAATACAAACATATAATGATTGCTCGGTAACGGTCCTAACAGATCAGCAGCTAAGTGTTGCCACGGAGCAGAGGGCAACTCTGTACGCTTTAACGGTTCGGGTTTACTAGGCTGACTTACCAATTGACAACCGTAACAGCTTCGACAAAACTTCTCAATACTTTTGTCTATACCTGGCCACCAGACCTTACTTCGTAAACGCGTTTTCATGACAACAATTCCAGGGTGGCCTTCATGAGCAAGCTGAAGTACCTGTTCCCGTAAACTAATAGGTATCATGATACGAGTACCCCGAAGTACTAATTGACCTATAGAACATAGTTCACTTCTAATCGGTAGATATTCTTTGAACTCGATACGGTGCCACTGACTGTGAACAAGACATTCTCGGACAGCCTTTAATTCAGGGTCGTTTTCGGAAGCTCTTTCGATTTCGCGTGTTGTCATCGCAACTGGTGTTGATTCTTGAGCTACAAATTTAACGTATTCCTCAGTTACATTTTCCCGATTGTCACTTGTTTTTCCTTCTTTGATCAAACGTGATAGCGAGTCGGCTATATTTTTCGGTCCTGGAATATACCGTACAGTATATGTATATGGTTGCATACGGAGAACCCAGCGCTCAATTCGAGCACATACTTTCGACTTCGTAGAGTAAATACACTCAAGCGGTTTATGGTCCGTTAAGAGCTCGAACTGGCTCCCATAAATATAAACATGAAACCTTTCACACGCCCATACCAAGGCTAGAGCCTCCTTTTCGGTCTGCGAATATCTGCGTTCCGTATCGCTTAAACTCCTACTCGCGTAAGAAATAATGCGCAACTCACCGTTTTGTTCTTGTATGAGCACGGCTCCGAGTCCAACTGGACTAGCATCTGCAATTACCTTAGTCAGTGCCGACTTGTCATAATAACCTAAAGTTTCCGCATTGGCAAGACGACGTTTTAGCTCATCGAACGACCTTTGTTCATCTTTACCCCATGTGAACGTGGCATCTTTACGAGTAAGTGCACGCAGCGGAGCTGAAATAGTAGCCAAGTCAGAAATAAATCTAGCACTATAATTAACAAGACCTAAGAAACTACGAACTTCTGCTGAAGTTCTTGGCTCACGTGCTTCAACGACAGCTTTGACTTTGACATTTGCTGGCCCAATACCCCGACCTGACAAAACATGACCCATGAAAACTACTTTGGACATATTAAATTCACATTTATCATTGTTTAAAGTTATACCTTTGTCTTGCAGTACCCTAACAACATTTTCAAGACATTTATCATGTTCAACCTGGTTACTAGCTACAATAATATCATCCATAATGTTATGAACACCCTCACAGCCCTGAAGGACTTGTTGCATGATATTTTGATATAATTCAGGGGCACAACTAATACCAAACATAAGGCGCTTATACCTAAACAACCCTTTATGAGTTACAAAAGTAGTAATTTCCCTAGACTCTGGTTTTAACTCAATTTGGTGATAGGCCCAAGTTACATCAAGCTTACTAAACACTTTACTAGAGTTCATTTCTTGCAATAGTTCATCTATTGTAGGAATCGGATGTCGTACTCGTTTCACAGCTGTATTAGCCTGGCGCATGTCAACACATAGTCTGATGTCATCACCTGAACGTTTTGGCACGACTACTACTGGAGAAACCCATTGACTAGGTTCATTGACATGTTCAATTATATCTAAATCTAAAAGTTCATCTAACTTCTTGGCAAGTTTATCGCGCAGATTAAACGGTACCCTCCTCATAGGCTGAATAACGGGTTCAACATCTGGGTCGATAGGTATCTGTAACTGAAATGATTTCAGTTTACCAACTCCTGTAAAACATTCTGGATACTTGTCCTTAATTGTTCCAGGTTCACTAACACTGTGAACAAGCTGCAGCACACCTAACTGTTCTGCTGTTTTACGACTCAACAAAGCCTGGCCTTTGCCTTCAATAACAACAAATTCAATATCATTTAAAGTTCTATTGTTACATTGTACAGTAGCTGTAAATATTCCAGCGATTTTCAATGGTTCCTCACTGCCATATGCGAATAAACTCTTTGTAGACTTGGACGAAACACATTTCACACGATTATCTTTTAAATAATTCCATAAATTTATTCCCATGATGTTACATGATGCTCCAGAATCAATTATCATTTTCAAATCCACATTCCCTATATTGACAACAATATTTTCACACACAGAATTTATCTGATTTACACCGATCATGCTAAATACATATTCCTCATCATCCGTGTTATTCTGTGGTTGTTCAACAACTTGACGAATCTTTCCGTGCTTTGACTTATCCTTAGTTTTACAAACTTTATCGAAATGACCAACGATTTTACATTTCCTGCATTTCTTCCCCCGAGCCGGACAGCTTGGGTCAGTCCTAATGTGACCTTCACGTCCACAACTGTAGCACGTTGCTGTACATGTAGACTTGTTACCCGAATTAAAACTTTTGTTACCAGAATTTAAACTGTTCTTTCCATACTGTTTACCTTTTGACTGTATCATGTTGACTTGACCTTGACCTTCAATTGATTTAGCTTGTCGTTCTGAGTCTTCCATAGCTTTTGCAATACTTCTAACATTTGCTAAAGTAAGTGTCCTACCTTTCTCAAGCAATTTACGTCTGAGATGGTGACTTAAACATTTATCAATAATTTGATCTCGTATTCTTTCATCAATTGCATTTTGATTGCCGAAATCACATGTATCAGCTCTCTGTCGAAGACGCGTTATATATTGTTCAATTGTCTCTGAAGAAGACTGAATCATAGATCGAAAAATTGATCGTTCATAAGGGGCATTTGAAAGTGGTGTGAAATAAGTATCTAGCGCACTCACCGCCTTTTCATATGCACCTTCTCCTGCACCTTCCGGCAATGTGAAAAAAATGTCCTGAACATTCATTCCGGCTGTGTGCAATAATAATGCATATTTTTGATCTACATCTGTAACTCCTTTTCCTGCGGCAAATAGTTGAAACGCCCGAAGCCATCGTTTCCAACGTGCAGACAGTCCTGTCGAGTCAGAAATGTCAAAATTCTGTATACCGCTAACATCTGGTAGTAAAACTGTTCCCATTTTGTAATACAACCTTTGATTATCCTCGTCGCCAATTTAAATGTACTGTTTGTGGCATGGAACATTCGGATTAAACCTGATAGCCCTGATACTGGCATACAAACAAACACCATTGAAGGTACATCATTTATTACATAACCGGAAACTCTGCATATTCTATACAACACAGTACAAAGGGAGACAAGCAGTTCACATACATTGTTCCAGCAGATAACAGAGTTATCTCTCTTTCTATACTGATATACTAAAGCATACATAGCAAACACTACAAGCGTTTCGTCTACAAAAGACTTATCAGTGACGAACGAATCAAAAATTTTAAAAGGCCAAATAAAGTACGAAATTGAAGAGCATTGGTGACCTAAAATCCCGTAAGGTTTTGCCAAAACAAAGTGATGATCGTCTGAAAGCCAGTCTATAATCTCTTGAAGGATATTCAAACACTGCTGAAAAAGTTTATTGATGGATTAATTGTTAGTGTTTTAACGTCACTTTCATCACTTTTGTCTTTACCGTGGCGGCCATTTTATTGGTGGAGAATGTCGATACTTGATTTGAATATTAAAATCGTTTAAATTCATATCTTAAAATCGGTAACAATGACCAAGTTCACGTTAAGGAGATCAATTGAAATTGTTGCATATAAAAATCAGTATTGTGTTTATATTTCATATTCAAAAGCATATAAGACGATTGTAAATTCAGATTCCTCTGTTCTTATTTGAATATCTATTTTTTTCGTTCTCATCAAGTCACTTTTTACCGCACTTATTCAGATCGATATTTATCGGGACTAAAAGTCAAAATAAAAAAGTGAAAAAAAAATGAAAAATAGATTAATCGATTGTCATTTGGTTTATATAAACCAAGTCAATGAATTTGTGTTAATTTTCAGACAGTGGATAAAAACTGAACAAGGTAAAGGGAAGATAAACAAGGCATATACAGAAGTATGTGAAGCTGTAACTGCATTCATCGAAGTAAGTCTTCTCTTAAACCAATTGTAAAGAAACTCATTTCATCGTACAACCAGTTTTGTGTTTTCCTTTGTTCAGCGTCAGCGAACTGCCAATTTGGTGTTATCCTTTGTTCGGCGTTCGTTTGAGGTTAGATGTAAAGAAAACAAATGAATATTTCGGGAATTCTTTTATTTTTATTTTGATGGACATTTGAACTTTAGCCCTATGAATGGCCTAAGTCTTTATTTGATTCTATACTTATGTGTAGTTTGTTAGATAACATTTTTGAATAAGAATAATTTCATGTTGAAAATTGACATTAAATTGTTTATTGTGGATAAACTTTACACATAAAGAGGCGTCATATGCGTAAAGATTATACCAGACTTTCTCATTGATTATGATATTTATCAACTTTTTTACACACAAAACAACGATGTTTATCGAGCATTGTATTAATTGTGTGTGTTTTCGTCCTGGCTGGAGGGTTCGTTTTGAAAGTCTGACATAACATAAATCAAACTGAACAATAAGCACAGTATAATATTGAAATAAATAAGGAACATTTAAAAAAAAAACATAAAATCTTGTATAAAAATACTTTGAACGAGTGAAATAAACGCTTACCTCATCTTTCACGTTCATTAAATAATTACTCATCAGTCGATGTTTTCTTAATTTTTAGGTTTTACGAAAACATAATCTTGATGGAAATGACGTCATTTCAAAAGCAGAATTCGAAAAAGCATTTTCTGAAGTAAGATTTAAGAATGATCAACATTTGTTCACAAAATTATAGTTAATATGTGATACGTTACTCTCAATCAATATATACCTTGTCAGTATCAGATCTGTGGCTTTACTGTGCGGATTTAATTCTTTTGGAATACAAAAGAAGAAATGGTATCAATTAGGTACTACAAATAATAGATTGACAATCATTCATACCCACGAGGTAGATCTGCTTCAGGTAATCTGGGAGGAAAAGTTTATTCAAAATTTACTTTGAAACTTTTTCATGTTATCATGAATTTTTAAAAATTAGATTTACCATTATTTGTCAAAGCAGAAGGGGGCGGATAAAGGCACTAAGGGCGTGGCGTCCCTCTATATTGGGCTAACGAGACCACTGATTTGATGATGAATTGGTGTTCCATGTTCAGTGGCAAATATAACATGCATATCAGGACGAGAACATGTTAATAAATTGAAAACAACACGTTTAATAATTTCATGCGTCCGAAGCGATTTACCTTGATCAGGAACGCTCAAAGCCAAACATTTGAAATCCGAGAGATGTATAAGTACCGAAACAGTTGAAGAGCTATGACAAAAATACCTAAAACAAATAGCCAAATTCATCTAAGGTCAACTTTGCCTGAGGGAGTTGAAACCTTAGTTTCTTTATAATTTCAAAATATATAAATATGATTACGAACCATGCATTGTACTTAACCGACACGCTGAGCCTTTTTTTTAAAATAACGAGCTATTTCACAAGGAAATAATCCGCTGGAGACTTGTCACCCTACCCGGACACATTATTCTGACTCTAGCTATAAAGCAACTATGGGTCACCGTGCGGACTTCAACAATGAGCAAAACCTGCAACGTATGGTCAGCTATAAAAGGCCCAGGCATGATAATTTGATACAATATAATGTAACATACATGTAATATAAATATAATATAATATAATTCTTACCTTGCCTTGCGGGGAAATTTCCTGTCAATGTTTGGTTATGAGTACAGTATAGTCATAGTTTATGTCAAAATTCTGACATAGACTTTTGTGCGCGCAGTGGATGCGTTGGGATTTTATTGAAAATTCTTCAGACAGCTATTACGGTCAAAAAGCCGTCTCGATGGCTTTTAATTGCGTTTGGACGGAATGTAAAAATGACATAATGCTTCTTTCTTCTATCGTACCCGTATATTTATTTTTCGTTGTAGGCTGATTTTGGAGATCACCATAGTAAATTGTTATTTGGGGAGGGATGTGGTCCTCATTTGGCGTTCGATGCACTTGACAGGGACGAAAGTGGGAGCGTAAGTTTAATGAAATAGGCGAGAAGGTTGTCACTTTGGTCATATCTCATCTCTGTATATTGCACATAAGGATATGCAGGGTAACCAACGCACATAACGAAGCGTCATATGGTGGATAAACATTACACGTAAAAAGGGTCACATGCAGGATAAGCATAACACAAAAAGAAGCTTCATATGCTGGGTAAACATTACACATGAAGAAGAGTCGTATGCAGGGTAAACATTACACATAAAGAAGCGTCGTATGCTGGATAGGCATAACACGTAAAAAGCGTCATATGCAGGATAAACATTACACAAAAAGAAGCGCCATATCCTGAGTAAACATTACACATCAAGATGCGTTATATGCTGGGTAAACATTACACAAAAAGATGCTTATTACACATAAAGATGCTCTATATGCTGAGTAAGCATTACACATCAACTGGGTAAACATTACACATCAAGATGCGTTATATATGCTTGGTAAACATTACACAAAAAGATGCTTATTACACATCAACTGGGTTAACATTACACCGAAAGATGCTTTATATGCTGATTAAACATTGCTAATAAAGATGCTTCATATGCTAGGTAAACATTTCACATATAAAGAAGCGTCATAAGCAGGTTAAACGATGCAAATAAAGAGGCGTCATATGCTGAATATATATATTATACACTAAGGATGCACTAAGGTGAAATTAAAAAAAATCTTTTTCTAGATATTTATTTTTTTTAAATGGCGGAAAAAGGCTGACTCGGACTTTTACCTTACATTTGCATTAGTACTATTTGGGTCTCAAATCGAAAGAAAAGAAATCTAGAATCTGTTTAAATTTGGTAAATGACCTTTTATGAGCTATTGGAGTATTTTATGAACAGAAAAATGGGTGTTATGGAGCAAACTATTTTACCCCGTATCGTAGGAAAAAATCCAAGGAGTCCGAACATCTGACAAAAAATCCTAAACCTGACCTAAGTACATCCTTAAGAAGCGTCATGTGAAGGATAAACTTTACACATAAAGAGGCGTCATATGCGTAAAGATTATACCAGACTTTCTCATTGATTATGATATTTATCAACTTCTTTACACACAAAACAACGATATTAATCGAGCGATGAGTAGTAAAATTGACAAAACACATCATAATATATACTTTATTTAATAAAACGAGTTTCTACATTTCAGATTACTTACAATGAACTGATAAACTTCGTTGAAGGAACAGGAGTTAGCATCCATGAAAAATACTTGGGGTTAAAACGGACAGAAGTCAATGGATTTTTCAGTTTTCTGGGAACGGTATTCAATGCTCTGGCAATAAATCTTATGAGGATATTTATCAGGGTATTTTTGTTAATTTTATGGTCTGATTAACATTGTCATGCATACATGTATAGGCGTTGAGTACGTACATCATTCAAATAGCTTTAAAGTAAAATTTAATAAGAAAAGACATTGAAAAAGTTAAAATATTTTGATTTCACAGTATTTCCTCTTATGTAATATTTTTTATGTTTTTTCTCTCGCATGCCAAACTAAGTTAAGGAATCCGAATCGGAATGAAATGTAACCCCCCCAAAACCGTCCAAAACAAATTTCTCACCAACATATAAATAAAAAGAACTAAAACCAAATTTCAACAAAAAAACGGATGTTAAAAACTAGTGAAGGAACATAATAAATCATATAAATCACTGGTCCTCCGGAAAGGAAAACAACTCTTGCTCAACACTATAGGGCTACCCATGATGAGAGTCCAGTACGTTGTCTGGTTAGTCTACAACAAACAGATCTAAAAGCAATTTCAATCAAGAAAAACTAGGCATCAAATTCCTTTAACTGTTGAGATTATTTTCTTTATCAGTTAACAGATTTTCAGGATTTCCTCTTTAGTTAGTGTTGTCTGAGCATATGTTTGGTTTACACGTCAATTGTCGATACCTGATTCATGTAATGTAATTTTTACACAAACTCGATATTGTTTGTAGCTTTGTCTGCGTGAACAAAAACAAATGTGTCATAGAGTTAACTTATGGACAGGTGTTTAGATACATTGGTATTTATCAAGCTATATGAGGATGAATGTTCATAGACTGATATGGTTTTGAATACTGATTTATTTAACGACATTGTAGCTTAATGTATTCCGAAAGAATATAAATATCTTTCTCATGGTTTTACTATTGTCTGGCATAACCTTCGACATATTCCATTAGTATCTAAAAGTTAAGTTTTTAGTTTATGGATTTAGGCTCAAGGTATTTCGTATGAAGTAATCAATTATTCTACTACTGAATCCTATTTGCTCAAGTCGTCTGTTGACGTACAATACATTGCAATATTTGTTAACAATTATCAAGTCTTTAAATTTCTCAATTGCTATACGTCATAAAGTTATGACCTGACAGAATATAGCCCATTTATCTTACCTCATATACACTGCAAGGAATACCATTGGTTAAAAGTGAACACGTGGAGATTTAGTTTGGGGTTAGTGGGCGCGTTTTATTTCAATACACGGTTACGTCCCTTTATAAAAACAACACGGCGTTGAGGGAAAATTTGAAACGTTTCGCCCGGACAACAGATGAAGAAATTGATAATGTACGATTGAAAATAAATGCTGAAAACACATTTAAAGCTTACAAGTTGTTATTGTTGTCATTTGTTTTTGTATAAACCAATTGAATTAGGTTCTTGATCACTTTGATAGGCCACTAGTCGGTAAGATAAGTAGATAGCATTAAATGGTACCAATTAAGGTTACACTTATCAGATGAAAACGCGAATATTTTGTCAGCATTGGGATACATTATTTAATCTGACCTTTTCATAATGACGTATGGAATATAACTGCATGTAGTTAGTATTAAGCTTTTGATTGGGAACTTTTTTTTTGGATAAAAATAAGAATGATGTTATAATAATGATAATAAAAATATATGGTTCTAATTTCTTTCATTGTTAAAAGTAATTTTGTTTTCAGAGTTCTGATATAGACCGATCAATTGGAATAAATTCGTGGTACATTAAAACAAACGATTTCGGTCTGGAAGAGGGTGACAAGAAGTTTCTGGTAGACGTATGTAGATATATATTTTATAGGTTTTTGTATATTTGTAGTATTTTCATGTGATTTAATTCATTATATTTTCCAAAGCGTCAATTCAATTGGCTCATTTTATTGACCAATTGTGGGGATATTTTCTTTCTCTAATTAGCTCCGCCATCAGTTCCGCATTTTTGGCAATGAGTGGTATTTTAGAGGGTAATATTAAATCGCAATGCCAATCTGCGGGAGGGAAAATACTGTTTTCGTTTGAGCTTAACCTAGCAATTAAAAACATTTAATGCGAAACAATATTTTGCCAAAAGACACTGCTGGTGAACTATCATTACCCGAGTGTATCATCTGCTCAGTAGTCAGTACTTCGGTCGTGACAAGATTTAAAACAATTTTTTCTTAAATTGGCCGTTTTCAAATTTACAAATTATTAAGAAACTAAGGTTTTAAATCACGCAGGTAAAGTTGACCTTAATGAATTTGGCCATTATGGTATGTGGGTTTTTTTGTTATATAGCTCTTCAACTGTTTTCGTTCTTACACATCCTTGGTTTTCAAATATTCGCCTTTGATCGTTTCTGATGAAGGTTAGTCCAGAAAAGCGCTCCAGACACATCCAATGACTTTCTTTCTTTCGTTATTTTTACAGTAGATAATTCCTTTCTTTCATTTTTTTTTTATTTATTGCATTTGAATCATTAGCATTCAGTATAGTAAACAAAATTTTGTGTGTTTGTGGTATTCTTTACCGCAATAAAAAATATATATCATACTCAACTTCTCATCGGGTAAAAAAACTTCTTTTGAAGAGGTAATCTACTATCACACCCTACTAACGAAAATAGTTTAATAGTCAGAATTGATCTATGTATAAGCTGAATACGATGTACAGAAAGTTGGTCTTATTTTTCAGCAAGGACGAAGGTCTACTATCAAATATTTACAACATTTTGTATTTGACAATAACCCAGATAAAGTTTCTAAAGCTGTTATAAGTGCCAGGGATGTTCCGAATAAACCAAGTCTTACTGACACGCAGATTGCACGGATCAGTAAAATATAGAACAGTACACGGATGTAGTTATACAGTGTAGCTACATATGATACTCTGATGAAATCTTCAAGATTACGAACGTTTGAACGGTAGTTACATTATTGATATTTATATTTTTACATATGGTTTCATATTTCTAAATAAAGTTTCCTTCATCTTTGTTAGCTTTTAGAAATTAAATCGTCTTTCAAAATATATCTCCATCAGCCAAGCAATGTTAGAAATGTATTTAGAAATTGTAAAGTAATTTTGTTCTTTTAGCAAAATATATATGTATATATATATATAAATGCTGTGAATTTTAGCTTTAATTGAATAAAAGTATGAATCCGATTTCAGTGTGCACGGCACGTATTTCCCTAAACACCTTCATCAGGTTTGCTCGATGCCAAAGGTTTGGGAAGCCACATATATAACACGTTCGTGAGCTTCAAAACAAAAAACAATATAGAGACAACAAAAATGTCTGTAAATTTCCTCTTACATCTATGTACGCTTTGGTTATTAATGTTAAAATAAGAAGACGTGGTATGATTGCAAAGGAGACAACTCTCCACTTGACACCAAATGACGTAGAATTTAACAACTATAGGTCACCTTACGGCCTTCAGCAATGAGCAAAACCCATATCGCATAACAGGGTATAAAAGGCCTTTCAATTCAATTAAAACGTCCTGATTTATGTACAAACAATAAACGAAAAACAAGTGTGATATACAGAAACAAACGACAACCACTGAATTACAAGCCCCTGACTTGGGACAGGCACATACAGAATGTGGCGGGGTTAAACATGTTTATCGACTGGTTGTGAGTATAACTGTAGGGACAAATTGCGCCACTTTAATAGCAGGCATGTTTTTGTATTATTGTCAATGATTATCATAGTGTATGGCCAAACTCCATCTAAATTCCAGATTACAAACATTTTATAACACTTACCGTTACTTTGGCGATATTTTTGTTTTAAATAATCAAGAATTCTCTATTTGTACTTCGAAAAACTCAAGTGAATTGACATTTAATTTACATAAATCTAATATAATTGTCAGCATTTTAATCAGTTTGATCATTCAATCCTTTCTATGCGAGTTCGCATCATCGAAAAAATATTCCACAGGACTAACAATCCTCATCTTGCAACACCTCTAAGTAGACAAAAGGAAGACTACTGGATTCGATAATTGGGAACTGCGACACCATAAGGTTGAAATGAAAAAAAATGATGGTATAGGTATTCTATCTAGTCCTTCATGTAGCTCGGTGAATATGATGAATATTTTCAGCTCTGCTCCTCGACGTAGAAACAGTCATTGTCATTGTCATTATACATCACCTTCTCTCCTTGATTTCTCTAGTAATGACCTTCTGCCATTTATACAAAAGTCGTTGGGTATTCATCACTTTAATCTTTAATCACTACCCCATTCAAAGCTTCATTCTCTGTATTTTGTACAACATATGTTTGGAAACCACTGTAACAACCCCCTTTAAACCAATACAAACTTACACCTATCATCCCGGATATTGCCAGTCAAAGACTATTCAGATCGGTTCGCATTGCAAAAGATGAAAAGAAGAAA
Source organism: Mytilus californianus (assembly GCF_021869535.1). NCBI lineage: Eukaryota > Metazoa > Mollusca > Bivalvia > Mytilida > Mytilidae > Mytilus > Mytilus californianus. Next base: position 127,430,577 of record NW_026262668.1, read on the forward strand.
AGATCCTTCTTAAACCTTCCTTTGCCAACTAAGGTCTCGATGCCATCAACTTGGGAAATATCCTTTATCATAAATCAGTTCACTCAAAAATACCTCCCTTCTTTAAATATCAGTCTGTACCTATCATCTCTTATACCAAAACAAAACCAATTGCAACTTAAATGTTCAATTACAAACCCGTGTTGCAGGATCTCAACATTGACGACTTCTATCGTGAGCCTAAATCCATCAATTGGAAACACAACTTCAAAATACTGATGGATTCAGTCGAGGATTATGCAATACATAATAACCGCGAAAAAGAATACGTAGATACTCTTTCCGAATGGGTTACGGCTGTGAGATCGTTGATACAAATTCGAATTAAAAAACTGAATGGGTCTATGAACATACATGCTACATCAATCTTCGAAGACCCAAATGTTGCTAAGCACCTGTCCAATCTCCATGACAAATATGTTATTGTCCCCGCAGATAAAGCCCCAAACAACACCGTTTTTGTGCTTAAATCACATTTCTTAAACTGCTTGATAAAGGAATTATGTATTGACAATTCACTTAGAAACTCAACATATACCCCCACGACACTTACCAAAGAGGAAATCCTGGATAATCATAGGTCTGTTCTATGTTCCTTTGGAATTTCAACCAAAGATGAAGAACTGGATCTTCCATCACTGTATTGGATACCTAAACTACATAAAGGTCCTTACAAACAACGTTATATTGCTGGGTCTTCCAAGTGCTCCACGAAACCTTGTTCTAAATAAATAACATTAGTTTTATCAGCAATCAAAGTTATTTTAAAATTACCTACTCTAGGGTCGGCGTAATCAGATGTGGATACTTAAAAATTCGAAAGATATGTTAGAGTATATATAATCTATGTCTCTTTCCTCTTGCAATAGTATTAAACTATTTGAATTTTCTACTCTTTACACTAGTATTCCCTATTCCAAACTAAAAGAAAAATAGGCCTTCCTTTGTTTCATAAAAAAGAATGGTCAACGTAGATACAAGTATCTTGACTTATGGGGTATAAATCGTACTTTGTAAAAAAAATCACCCTGATTCCGACAAAAAAATTTCTAAAACTGACATTTTCAAGATTTCTTGATTGACACTATAGTTTTTATGTTTGGATGACGTGTTTTTTCAGCAAACAATCGGCATTCCCATGGGAACTAACTGTGCTTCTTGCTGACTTGTTTCTTTATTCACATGAAGCTGACTTCATACAGGAACTTCTTTGAAAGAATGAAAAGAAGCTAGCATTATCCATTAACTTCACGTTCCGCTATATAGGTGATGTCGTCTCGTTAAATAATTCAAAGTTTGGTGATTATGTTGAACGCATCTTTTTCATCGAACTTGAAATAAAGGATACAACAGATACAGTTAAGTCTGCTCATATCTTGACATCTAAAAATTGACAATGAGAATCGGTTGAGAACAAAACTTTACGACGAAAGAGATGAATTCAGCTTCCCAATTGTGCACTCTCCATTTTTATATAGCAACATTCCAGCACCACCTGCATAATGGAGTATATATCTCCAGTTTGATACGATATTCCAGAGAGTGCATTTGATATCGTGATTTCCTTGAAAGAGGGTTGCTGCTTACAAGGAAGCTTTTGAACCAAGAGTTACAAGTGGTGAAGTTGAAATCAGTTGGTTTGCCGTTATGGAATATTTGTTTCACAGATGACGGCGGATATGTTTCAATTGGTCCCGTCCTCTTTTTTCTCGAATTTGACCTACCGAATTAGACTTATCACAGGGTTTGTACTTACATCAGCAACACGACGGGTGCCACATTTGGAGCAGGATCTACTTACCCTTCCGTAGCACCTGAGATCACCCCCGGTTTTTGGATGGGGTTCGTGTTCCTCAGTCTTTAGTCTTCTATGTTGTGTTTTGTTTAATGTTATTTGTTTTTTCGTCGATTTTCGTTTTTTGCAATGGCGTTGTCAGTTTGTTGTCGACTTATGAGTTTGAATATCCCTTTAGTATCTTTCGCCTCTCTTCTAGATTTGTTAATTTTATTTCACACGGGAAACACAAAAAATTACGGCTGAATAGACGAGTTTCGTTCCCTATTGTTATTTTTAGTTTTTTAAACGGTAATGGTACTTTGGCCTCTTCTTGCGGTGAGTACATCTGCAAGCTCGTTCGCTATGTTCGTGTCTTTAGAAACGGTTAAGATTTAATTGGACGTTACCTCTGTACAACTGGTAATTTCTTAAATCTGTTATCACAAAATAATTAAATAAAGGCAACAATAGTATACCGCTTTTCAATAGTCATAAATCGATTTAACTGAAACAAATTCGCGGATAACACATAAACTATAAGATGAAAACAACGGAACAACAGAAACACTGAACTGCTACAAAAACAAACGCCAACATACATAGAAATGGACTACTTGATAACAACTGCCATATTCCTGACTTGGTACAGAACATTTACTCAATGCTTTCATAGATATGAAGATTTAATCGGGATATTTGCCTGTACTTATAGAAATCTTATTTCAAACGGGATATTAATTTTGGTGATGTTGTTTATAATTTATCCATAAGTTTAGATACGATTCAGGTAAACCTATTGATTCTTTGAATAAACTCATTCGTAAATGTTAACAATTTAAAAGAGGGACGAAAGATACCAGAGGGACAGTCAAACTCATAGATCGAAAACAAACTTACAACGCCATGGCCAAATATAAAAAGACAAACAGACAAATAATAGTACAGATGACACAACATAGAAAACTAAAGACTAAACAACACGAACCCCACCAAAAACTGGGGGTGATCTCAGGTGCTCCGGAAGGGTAAGCAGATCCTGCTCCACATGTGGCACCCGTCGTGTTGCTTATGTTATTACAAATTCGGTAAATAGTCTAATTCGGTAAGTCACATTCGTGAAAAGGGAAGGGTATTGTAGTTACGACATAAGGAACATATCCGATATCATCTGTGAAACGGTTATTCCATAACGGTCAACCAACTCGTGATGGCGCCCGTAAAATTTACGAAGGGATGACTTCAACTTCACCATTTGGAACTCTTGGCTTAATAGATTCCTTGTGAGCAGCAATCCTAGTAACATAGTACGTAGATCTTTGAATATTGTCTTTATAAGACTAAACAGTGATTTTGTTTTATTGCAATACATTTATGAACATGTATGTAATTATATCCTGTCGATCTTTATATCTTGGCATGTACAAGGTCCTGTCTTTACACTTATTCCGTTGGATGTGTACATATTGATATTAAAGTTTGGGAAAACATAACTAGCTTCAGTATTTGCTAGTTTTGTACGCTTCGAGACGATCTATTTATTCAAGCCCTCTCCGACTGATTTTTACAGATTGTGATTATGTTGTGCTGTTATACAACTGTCCCATGTTAGGAGAGGGCTCACAAGCATGGTAAAAACTGCTACATTCTTTATGTTCCTGTCCTAGGTCAATAATGAGCAAAGATATACATACCGTAAAGTAAGCTATAAAAGGTCCCGGTATAACAAAATTCACAAACAATTCAAAAGTTAAAATCAGTAGCCTGATTTGTACTACAACAATGAACGAAAAGCATATATAGCAGACAGCAACCAACAAAAATCACTGGTTTATTAGTTACTGACTTTGGACAGACACATAACGAATATGGCGGGCTTAACATATTTGTGATCTCTTAACCGTCCCTGCAACCTCGGACGGTGGTGTAACAAAACTAACGGCCTAATTAATGTACAAAATAATGAACGAAAACAAATATGATACACAGCAACAAACGACAACCACTGAATTACAGGCTCCTGACTTGGGACAGGCACATTAAAAATGACTTTATTCAAAAGAACAATAAGTTTATATGGATCCTATCTTATTTTACGAGCTAAAGACAATATTCAAAGATCTTATTGCAATGTTCAAATTATAACATTTAAGAATGAGTTTATTCAAAAGAACAATAAGTTTGTATGGATCGTGTCTTAGTTTACGAGCTCTATAAACAACATCAACGTCTGTTCTAAACATTTGTATTGGTAGTGCTCCTTAAAACAGCATGAACCGCCTCTATGGTATCGTAGAAGATTAATCGCCACGAATATAGAAGTTTGAGGATGTGATCTCCGTTTGTGTCGAAACAAAGACTTTAAAATTATAGTTTTGATCCGTTTGGCTAGGACATTTATATGAGTAACTGTCTAACGTTTAGAAAGTTTTCGGCTCGAAAATATAACGTACTATTACTAACTTAGGTTTACTTAGGTTTTGTTACTGATACAGGAACTGGGTTCCTCTTCATCAGTCTCTTCATCTAATTCTTCTCCATTTCCGGTGATGGTTGCTTTATAGTCTTCCTACATCATTGTTTGGTTCATCCAGTATTTATCAAGTATATTTTAAAATGTATTTGTGGTTGGTGATGTCACCGTATTATCTGGTAGCGTGTTCCATGTTTTTACCACTCGTAGAGCAAAGGCATTCCTCCTTAATTCTGTTCTGGATCTCTGAGGGAATATTTTCAGACTGTTGCCTCGTACCCCTGTTCTTGTGGTCATATCCTTCCATAATTTTACAAACTGTGCCGCCTCTCTGTCATATTTTCCGTTTATTATTTTGTATAGGTCGATCATGTCCCCTCGTACCCTTCTAAAACTAAGGGATTTTAGCAGTTTTAATGTCTGTAATCTTTCTGGATATGTTAAGTTCTTTAACCTGGTAGTTGTTTCGTTGCCCGGCGCTGCACATTCTCAATCATGTCAATATATTTTATTTTATATGGATGCCATACTGAGCTTGCAAACTCTAAATGTGTTTTTACAAGTGTCTTGTATAGTGGTACAAAGGTATCTGTATCTAAATATCGGAATGTCCTTCTCAATAGTGCAAACATGGAATTTGCCTTATTCATTTTTTTGCTGATATGTTTTTTTCGAAATTGAGTTCAGAGTCAATAATTACTCCAATGTCTTTTCCATCAGTAGCTTTTTGTAGTATTGTAGCCTTCAGTGTATTCTTTGAGTCTGGGTCCGGTCCCGGTTTACCTTTATACATATGTTTTCACTTGTCAGGGTAAAATTTTAATAGCCAGGTTTCACTCCATTGCGATAGTTTATTTAAGTCACTTTGTAGTTGTGTTTTATCATCTTTTTGACTAATTGTGCTAAAAATTTTAGTATCATTTGCAAAGAGGTATACGTCGGAATCGACAAGGTTTGGTAAGTCGTTTATAAAAATTACAAAAAGTAAAGGCCCCAACACAGATCCTTGGGGTATACCTGAAGTTACTTTTGATCATGATGAAGTTTTGTTGTTTATCGACACGTGTTGTATCCTGTCACTTAGAAAACTATCTACCCATTTTAGTACTGAATGTTCTGTGCCGTATGCTCTTAGATTGTTCATTAGTCGTTTATGTGGAACTGTGTCGATGCTTTCATGTAGTCCGTGTAGATAACATCAATAGATTTACCATTATCAAGAGCTTCTAGCCATTTGTCTAGGACATTTGATAATAGAAGAGATGTCGATCTGCCTGATATAAATCCATATTGACGATTAGTAATAAAGAACTTGTTGCTTTTCATATGTTTGACAATGTGTTCACGTACCAATGTTTCCATTACTTTGCACACCACTGAAGTCAGGCTTACAGGTCTATCGTTACCAGCAAAACATTGTTTGCCCTTTTTGAAAATAGCGCTAATTTTTGCATCTTTCCAACTACTTGGAACAGTGCTAGTTCTAATTTATTTGTTGAAAATTAGGCATAATGGTGCTGATATTGTTTCAGCTAACTCTTTGAGTATTCTTGGGTGTATCCTATCTGGTCCCGGAGATTTATCAACCTTCGGTCCCTTAAGTATCTGAACTATTTCTTCCTTCTTTATATTCATTTATAGCATTTGATTTTTAATTTCTCTTATTGGTAAGGTAGGTACCTCTCCTTCTGGTTCTTTTGAAAATACGCTGTTTAAGAACGTTGCTAAAATTTCAGCCTTTTCTTTGTCGTCATCAGTCTTTCTAGACGTTTCATCGTTTTGGTCGGTTAACAGTTCTCATATCCCTGATCTTGTTTTAGACTTTGACTTTATGTATTTCCAAATTGCTTTTGGATTTTTCTTGGCATTTGTTGAAAGTTTCTTTTCATGTTCCCTTTTCAGTATATTTGTCATAGTCTTTACTTGACTGCGTACTTTATTATATTCCAATCTTATACTTGGATCTTTAGTGGCTATTGATTTCCTACAGAGAGAGTTTTTTTCTCTTATTTTTCTCAATGTTTTTTGTCCATATAAAATTCACTTTTTCTTTTAGTTGAAGTTTTTATTTTCTTGACAGGGTAACATCTCTAATAATTTTTCATGAAATTTAGTCCAATTTTTATCTATATATGGTCACTTTGGTTCTGTAGCACTTCCCAATTTGTCTCCGATATTTCTTTATTAAAGTCTGTATAGATTATCTATCGTAGCATATTTTTGTTCTATTGTCAATTTTCAAATTTGTGTTACAATTATATTGAAATTGTATCACACAGTGATCACTTTTCCCCAGTGGACTTAGGTACTCAATATCGCTTACCATGTTTTCTTCGTTTGTGAATATTAGGTCTAAGATATGTGGTGTGTCTGATCCACTCCATCTAGTTGTTTTTGTTACATGTTGAAACAAATAATTATCTTGAACGCACTGTGTAAATTTGTAGTCATCTGACTCTATGTTATCACTCTTACAGCTATGTGTTTTCCAGTCAGTATTAGGGTAGTTTATATCTCCCATTATTAGTATATGTGAAAAATTCTTTCTTGTTGACTCAGTGATTAATTCTAATAGATTTGAATTATTGTTGCTGAGTGCAGGTTCTGACGGTGGTCTATATAGAAGCCCCAGTAAGAGAGCGTTATTGTTATTTAGCGCAATTTTCACAAAATGTTTTCTTCGTAGTTTATTTCCATATTTATTTCTTTCACACTAGTGATTTGTGTAATATAGTATTGTACCTCTTCCTTTGTCACTGTCAATGTTAACTGAGATAAGATCATAATTGTCTATTAAATCTAAGTTGAACTCTGCCGGGTTCAATTTATATACACTGTTTTTTTTGGTTAAACTTCAGTAATAAAAATTATCATTGGACGATAACTATTTATTCTAGTTTGGAATGATTCAACTTTGACAAATGTGTTCGATTATTTCTTTGACTCTTAGTACTGATTAATATTACGCTTCTTAGTACTTTTCTATGACTCTTATTCGTGATTATTTCTATGACTCTTAGTACTGATTATTTTATGACTCTTAGTACTGATTATTTTATGACTCTTAGTACTGATTATTTTATGACTCTTAGTACTGATTATTTCTAAAACTCTTAGACTAATTATTTCTAAAACTCTTTGTATAGATTATTTCTATGACTCTTATTACTGACTATTTCTCCGACTCTTAGAACTGATTATTTTATGCCTCTTAGTACTGATTATTTCTAAAACTCTTAGACTGATTATTTCTAAAACTCTTAGACTGATTACTTCTAAAACTCTTAGACTGATTTTTTCTAAAACTCTTAGTACAGATTATTTCTATGACTCTTACTACTAACTATTTCTATTACTCTTAGTACTGATTATTTTTATAACTCTTATCATTGATTATTTCTATGACTCTTATTACTGAATATTTCTATTATTCTTATACTATATGCTTCTTAGTACTGATTATATTTCTATATCTCTTAGTACTGATTCTTTCTATGCCTCTTAGTACTGGTCATTTCTCTTTAAGTACCCATGTGTAAACTATATGAATATACAAAATAACAACAAGAGGTTCTAAAGAGCTTGTGTCGCTTACCAGGATCTATGTGCATCACTCTCAAAGATTATAGACTAGAAATAATTCTAAAATTCTCGTTTTTGTTGATAACTTTGTTGTTTTCAGTTTCTCTCTTTCTATACCTTTCCGTAAAAAAAGTGCCAAACATGGGTTAAAAATCATTATATAAGGACAATAACTCCGATAAGAAGTGGACTGACAATTTCAGCTATGTGGCTTATTTGTAGATCTTGTCTTGTTGATAATTTTTGCTGTCTGAAGTTCTGTTTAGCTACTAAAGTGTTTGTTTAAGTTTAATAACTTCTATAAAGAGTCGTTTGGAAATTTTGGTCTAAACAGACGTTTCCTTTTATTGAGTTAAGCTATTTCATTTGATATTTTATACTGTGTCTTTCTATGTTGTGATGTTACACTATTGTTTCAGAAAAAGGGTGAAGGTTTGGTACCATTAAAACGTTTAAACCCGCTGCATTTGTTTGCACCTGTCCTAAGTCAGGAATCTGATGTTCAGTAGTTGTCGTCTGTTGATGTGATTCATAAGTGTTTCTCGTTTCTCGTTTTTATATAGATTAGACCGTTGGTTTTCCCGTTTGAATGGTTTTACACTAGTAATTTTTTGGGGCCCTTTATAGCTTACTGTTCGGCGTGAGCCAAGGCTCCGTGTTGAAGACCGTACTGTGACCTATAATGGTTTACTTTTATAAATTTTGACTTGGATGGAGAGTTGTCTCATTGGCACTCATACCACATCTTCTTATATCTAGTTAGGTATATCTTATTTCTCTGAACTTGTCAGACTTTCTCAATCTATAGCCATTTACAAGATAACAGACAATAGTTGCATTTTATCCTTACGTTCTATTTGTAGCCTTGGTGGGCATGTTGGTCGGAAGGCCTGATCACTTCACACAATTTTAAAACAAGATATCCCAAGGATAATTGTGGCCCAGTTTGATTCGATTTGGCCTAGCATTTCATAGAAGAAGATTTAATTAAAAGTTAAGGGACGATAATGACGGGCGACAGACGGCGGACTTCAAGTGATAACAATTTAGTATTGTTCACACTGACCCATTGGACAAGGTTAGTTAAAAAAAATATTTGATTGTAAGTATAATCATAGATATAATAACTATTATATCTATGGTATAATTTAGCAATGTAAACTATTATCAAAAATAGAGATGTATCAAGGAGCAAATTAAACTAGGTAAATTTACTCCAATTAAATATGCATCAATCTAATATTTGAGCCTTTTCAAGAGATCGATCAGGTTATCTTACCAGCACAGTGGAAACTTCACCTTATCAAACTGGAAACCCGACTTGAGACAAATTTGAACACAATCCGATAATTGCAATATATCTATGTGAAATTTATAAAATATGGTATGATTTGAAATTTTGAAGTACAACATAAAATTGAGAATGGAAATGGGGAATGTGTGAAAGAGACATCAAGCCGACCAAAGAGCAGAAAACAGCCCAAAGCCACCAATGGGTCTTCAACACAGCGAGAAAATTCCGCACCCGGAGGCGGGCTTCAGCTGACCCCTAAACAAAAATGTGTACTAGTTCAGTGAAAATGGACGTCACACTAAACTCCGAAACATATAAATGAACTAAAATTTTTAAAAACATACAAGACTAACAAAGGCCAGAGGCTCCTGACTTGGGCCAAGCGCTAAAATGCGGCGGGGTTAAACTTGTTTTGTGAGATCTCAACCCTCCCCCTATACCTCTAGCCAATGTAGAAGAAACAAACACACGGCAATACGCACAGTAAAACTCAGTTTAAAAGAAGTCCGAGTCCGATGTCAGAATAGGTAACAGAAGAAACTAAGTAACATGACAATGATACATAAATTAACCAAGGACTACTAGCAGTTACTGACATGCCAGCTCCAGACCTCAATTAAACTGATTGAAAGATTATGTATTCATCCTATGAAAATCAAGTACAATCCCTCCCGTTAGGGGTGTAGTATCATACCGTCATAAAATATATGAGAAGAACATAACCCGTATCATGCCAACAACTGGTTTTAGAATCAAATGTGTTTATTTCCTATGCAAAGACCCTATGAGTGAATCAATATTAATTCCAAAATATGCCATCTTTAATAACCTGACTACAGCATCGTGACTATATCCCTTCTGAATAAGTCTGTTTAAAGGTTTGGTTAGCTTTTGAGGTAAATGACGACATTTTTGTGCTTTGTATAGAATATTACCATAAAACCAAGATTGGATGTGATAAAAATTTAGTATATTACAGTCATTTCTTATAATTTAATTCTAAATTCCATTTTAAACCGGAGTAAACAGTAAAAAAACGTTGATGACGTCACGGTCACATGACAAAATTATGTCTATGAGCTGATAAACAAAACAACGTCAGCCAATCAGAAGACGCGTTACATCCAAAATTAAATTATATATATATAGTTACCATAAGACGTCACCATCTAAAAATGTATAATTAACAATAGGAAATGAAAAATCATCTCTTTTATCGTAAATTTTGGTATTAAGCTTCCCGTTAAAGATATAGATATCAAGATCCAGGAAAGGACAGTGTTCATTGTTAGTATTAGCTTTGTTAAAGTCAGTTCAGCAGGATAAATCTCTTTAGTGACATACAGAAGTCGTCATTATTGAGAGCCAATATATCATCCAAATATCTAAAAGTGTTATTAAATTTTTGTATCAGATGTTGTTTCGATGGGTTTTTACTGATTTTAGTTATAAATTGTAACTCATAACAATACAGAAACAGATCCGCAAGAAGTGGTGCACAGTTAGTCCCCATTGGAATTCCGATAACTTGACGATATACGGAATCTCCATAGCGAACACAAATGTTTTCTAGTAAAAATTTAAGTGCAGTTATCGTATCAAAGCAGGTCCAATTGACATAGTTCTTTTGTTTGTTGTTACTAAAAAAAATGACCTAAAAGAGTTTAACATATATATTAGCATTCTGACTTTTTAAATGCCCATTTAATTAATGTGTGATTTTTTTCTTGAAGAGATTATGAGGCAAAGTAGTATATAGGGTAGAAAAATCAAAACTTTGAAAAGATTCGAAATCACCAATATAAGCATGCAATTTATCAAATACTTCCAAAAGTAATTAATTCCACTATTTTCAAAGGCCTTATTTGAACAATTTATTACCAGGTTTTTGATTGTACCAAGTGTTTCTCGTTTCTCGTTTTTTATATAGATTAGACCGTTGGTTTTCTCGTTTGAATGGTTTTACACTAGTAATTTTTTGGGGCCCTTTATAGCTTACTGTTCGGCGTGAGCCAAGGCTCCGTGTTGAAGACCGTACTGTGACCTATAATGGTTTACTTTTATAAATTTTGACTTGGATGGAGAGTTGTCTCATTGGCACTCATACCACATCTTCTTATATCTAGTAAGTAAAACAGACAGTTTAGTATTGGAACAATGACTTGAAGACGAAATAAATCTATATTTGTAAGGTGTTTTGTGAGCAGATTCGGAAGCCAGTACATAGTTGGAACTTTCATTGTATTTGGTTCTTCTTGTAAAGAGGTCGCTAAAAGTTAATGTTTGTTACAGATGTCATTTTCCGAAAATGGAGTCAGTTTGAATGTTGGTGAATTCGTGATTTCCTTTTGCAGAACCGCAATGTAAAATTACGTCAAACGATAATGATATTATTGGCAGCCTTATCAGCCAGGACAAAAAATTCCTTGTTGTTAGGAGTAACATGTTCTTTAAAATGTTTAATGCGAATAGAGTGGGGTGCTCATTTTCGCAATAATTTTCCATGTTTTCTGCAGTTTATGTTCAGACCTTTTGAAGTATACTGATATTTCTATATGAAGATAACATCAAAAGCAAAATATTCTTAGCTTGAAAAAGTGTTTCTCTGAAAAAATTCATCTGAAAAGTTAGATTAAAGGCTATTTGAAATTTCCTGATGTTTTGTCATAGGGGACACATATTCGCCGTTTTTACACATCATCAGGCTATTTAAAACCATATAACTGCAGCTTTAAACAATATTTATCAAATCAATTTCATTATAGATGAACAGCAGACATTTCAAAGGTGTAAAGAACTGAAATTTAGGGCAATCAGTCATAGAATTACTAAGAAATACTTCTTTGAAATCTTTTTTTTTTTTTCATTCAGGAAATTGGCCGAAAATCGTCGTCCGTTTTTCGGTCCTTTGCAGTAAATGCCGAATTTTTTTCTAAGTTTAAAAAATAATCATATTTGTTATAAAAATATAATAAACCGGCATATTTCTTCCATTTAAGCAATCCTTTGAAGTTTCTACACCTCAAAATCATAAAACGGCGAAATTGTGACCACGGCGAATATGTGCGCCCCACTCTATCAGCTATGTTCATTACTGAATTAAAAAAAAATATTAATAGACAATAAAAAGGTACTCCTGAATAACTAAATGATACAAAGTGATATGAAAGAATTCGTTCAAATTGGCGGACTATAAATCAATACTCGTTATTATCTGTATTTTGTGATCGTTCACCGTGCTATTTTTAGCAGTCGCATCGGATAAAATTATTATTATGGATGAAGATGCAAGTGATGAAATTAAAAAGGGCAGAGACTTCCATTTCTTATTAGGCACAGATGGGTGTATGAACTAATAAACTCTTACTCAACGTAGGTATTTACTAAGAAACTCATTAAGATTTTTTCACGAAGAGAAATTATTCAAATGATATAAGAAAGCGGTGACCCTCTTCATAAACATCGTACATTTTGACTCCCAGAAAGAATATAACAGTATAATGAATTCATGATTACTAATTTAGGTACATGACTTTGATCTCACTTAAAAAAGTGTTTGTAAGGAGAGAGAGAGAGCTCACCATATTATTTTTTTCTCTCACCTTGACAACGTCAAATTCAATGTACCACTTTGAGTACTTCAGTAATTAATTTCTGTATGAAAATTGTCCTGATGATGCCTGCCCTGCAGGCGAAACATGTAGACCATAGCAAATAAAATTGCAGACCATTTGAAGTGTTGTTGTCAATTTTGAGTATTATTTAAAAGTTGCATTCTTTGCATGATTTGACAACCCCACGTACCAAGGTATCCACTTCAGGAACTCTATCGAAATGATTCACACAGGCGTTGGTTCACCAAACGGAGTTTAATCTATGTATTGAAAATGTTGTTGTTCAACTGAAGAATAGGATTATTTTGACTGCATATATATATTGCAAAGAAGAAGATCCTTTAAAAATTATCTTTTCTCTCCTTTTGGCTATGTTTTTTTGCAATGGCTACGGTTACATGGAAATGTAACAATAATATGAAAATTATTGTTACATTGGAGACTAATTGCCGGAATGCAGGGTTGGGTAAGGAAACTATTAATTACGAATGTAACAATAATATTTGGGTCTACGGTTACATTGCGTTATTGTTACATTAACGCACTGCAATGTACGATTGGAATACTAATAAATATGTATTAAAATAAAACTTAAAAATTTTATTTGATATTTACAATATTGCATACAATATTTTGATTTTTTATTTACAATGACAGTTTCTACAAATCCAGTATGTTGTTTTTGGAGCATGTTTTAGTCCGACGCATTTTCGGTGAAACCACTCTAAGCAGCCATCACAAACCAGTGATACAGCAATGTGCACGCTCTATATTGCATACCGTACAATTCCATTCTGCATTTTCCCTTTAAGAAGTTTGAGAAACTTTCAATGTCTGAATGCCATGCTTCAGGTGAAAAATATTTTGTTACTCTTGCGATGTTTACATTTTCGTACTAATATTTTTTTTGGAAGCATGTTAGGGTGTTTAAATACAAGTCAATTGTGAAAGCTATTAATATTGACATTTACCGACAGATTGAAATTGGTGGAAACAGTGTTTTCATTTTCAGAGTCCAGATATTTTGTGATCTCTTCAGTCGTGACAGTACATGCTCTATTGAACAGTTCATTAAGTATTCATCAATAGTGTAGAATATTGAACTAAACTGTAGTAGTCATGATTTTTAACAACACCAAAACAATCAATACTTATTCGCTGTAACCGTAGACCCAAATATTATTGTTACATTCGTAATTAATCGGTTCCTTACCCAACCCTCCATTCCGGCAATTAGTCTCCAATGTAACAATAATTTTTATATTATTGTTACATTTCCATGTAACCGTAGCCAGTGCCATGTTTTTTTGGGAGCGTAGCTATAATCCGACACATCGAAATTCCGACGGTTCAGTAGTCCGACAGACCAATAGTCTGACAGTCTAATAATCCGACAGTCTGATGGTCCGACACGAAGAGGTGTTGCTGCAAAGATTCCTTTAAACAAACCTAAACACAAACATTAACTTGTAAACTATGTAAAAGTTTCAAAGTCAATGAACCATGAAGAGGGGGTGGGGCTATATAATCTCCATAGGAACGATACTTGCAAATGCCAAAAAATTTGCATACCAAATATCATTGCCTTAACATTAGCAGTTCATCTTAAACTGATCTAATCACAAACTAAATAGATATAGGAAGATGTGGTATGAGTGCCAATGAGATAACTCTCCTTCCAAGTCACAATTTATAAAAGTAAACCATTATAGGTCAAGGTACAGTCTTCAACACAGAGCCCTGGCTCACACTGAATTTACTAATACATGTAAACTAAGCAAAAGTTTATAAGTCGATAGACTGTGACTGATGGGGGGGGGGCCAAATATTCTCCATGGTAATGAGATGTGCTAATATTTATACAACTGAATACCAATTAACATTTGCCTACCGTAAATGGTTCCCCTTGAACTGACCTAATCACAAACTAATACATGTAAACTTAGCAACATTTTCAGAGTAGGTAGACCATGACTAAGGGGACGGAGCCAAATAATTTTCATGGAAAGGAGATATGCCAATGCGTATACAACTGCATACCAAGTATCATTGACCTACCACTAGTGGTTCCCCATACACTTACCTAATCACAAACTAATACATGTAAAATAAGCAAAAGTTTCAAAGTCAATAGACTATGACTGAGGGGGCAGGGCCAAATAATATCCATGGAAATGAGATGTGCCAATGCTAATACAACTGCATATCAAATATCATTGACCTACCACTTGTGGTTTACCATAAACTAGACCTAATGCAATACTTTGGTTTTCGACCGATTGACTCCAAGTTTCCAGTCATCACACCAAGACGCAACCTCATTTAGCATTCTCTGTAGTTTGTGTTCGTCCGGCGCATAACAGCGATGTCGTCGGCATATAGTAGTATGCTTAAGGCAATATCGTCAATCATAATACCACAGTTAAAGTTGTTTACTCGTTCGGCCAGGTCATTTATGTACACTGCAAAAGGAATAGGCGACATCAAACATCATTGTTTAACCCCGGAATCGACGTTGAACCATGGTGTAAGACAGTCGTTAACTTTAACGGATCATTTAACATCATCGTACAGAGATTGTATTGAGATAGGGAACTTTCCAAGTATTCCAGCTTTAAACATTTTATACCAAATAAACTCATCATAGATACCAGGATTAAATTTTGTACTTACGCCAGATGCACATTTCATCTACAAAAGACTCATCAGTGACGCTCGAATCCAAAAAAGTTGAAAAGGCCAAATAAAGTACAAAGAAGATTTCTAGGGACGGAGTCGAACGCCTTTCGCATACCTATGAAGCACACAAAAGTTGAAAGTTTCGATATCTTTCTATCATTGATGACAGTATGGAGCATATGTATATGCCTTTCGCAACTTCTTTTCTCACGAAAACCGTTCTGATCGTTGCATAGAGTTTTATTAGCTTCCATCCACTCATTCAATCGTGAATTTAAAACATGACAGTATATTTTGCTAGGAACGGACACTAAAGTAATACCACGATAGTTCATAGGATTATAATTTTTTTTATGTTTTCTCTTGTTCTTAAAAGAGCAATAAGTTTTGATAAAATAGGAATAGTGTCATTATCTCAAATTTTCAAGATGCAATAACACTTTCAGAAGATGTTGCATATTTCATGATTTGGGATGAAATCTTAACTAAATTGCGTCAATTTTTCTGTCAACAAAATAATACCTTATCACTGCTCTTGCATGGCAATATAAATCGCTGTACTTCCAATGGGAAAAAAAAATATGATAATATCAATTCTCTAACCAAAACAGGAGTAGATTTATTCAACACAAAAAACATTTTCAGAATGTCAATTTATTATGAAGCAATGAAAAAAATATCGAGTTTTGGTGAGTGTATTGCTATAAATATTTTTTTTTATTGTTTCATAAAGAAACAAAACCAAACGTGTAGGGTACGAACGGACTTTTTGGTGCGAACGTGTAGGGTGCAAAACTTCATCCGATTCATATGGTATCAGTGCGGCCCTGTACAAGACGTCATATAGACTGATTTGATAATTTTCTGTGTAAAAAAATATATCAATTTTCAAATGTTAAATGTCTATATAGGCATATATTTCAGAGACAAGTGACTGCGCGTCGGACTATCGAGCTGTCAGATTATAGGACTGTCGGACTATCGGGTTGTCAGATTATAGGACTGTCGGACTACAGGACTGTCGGATTATGGGACTGTTGGATTATAGGTCTGACCCCGGTTTTTTAACTTATTGTGCTGAAGCCTCACAGTAATTCAAGAAGATGAAACACCCCTGTAACAACTGTTATGTTTCCATGACTATTGTGTTGGTTAAATAAAATAGCTTATAGTCAAGATGCAATCATGAAGAAGTTGTATTTGTAGGACTGAAGAAACTTCCTTGATTATCTACTTCTAATTATACTTTATGTCATTGATATTCTGATTGTAAGAGTAAAACAATAAAGGCTATCTTCAGAGGATTTAGTTTTTTCCATTACACACAATACAATTTTAGATTTAAAATTTTTGTTTTTACTATTTCAGGGCCAGATGACTTTGTTCCAACGATGAGAGGCAATAAATCCAGCATTCCTTTAATAATAGTATCGGTTACAATCTTCTTTATCCTTTTATTTATATACCTACATTATACATCTTCCAGTGAAGCTCAACTTAGTATGAAAGCATTAACACCATTATATCCATACACAAGACGCAAGCTAATTAAACACCAAGATTTCAAGCCAGACACATTCGAACAAACAGTTGATCCACACTTTAATATTAGACGAACAACACAAGAACTGATCGATCAACAGGCTGCCATGTATGATAAACAAATGATAGCTATTATTAGAAACTATATCATTTATCAGCCAACTCTGGAAGGGTATAGACTAGATAATAAAGACTTGTTTGATGTTTCTGGCGGTCAGTCAGCTGCAGTTGACAATATCTTAAGATTTAAGGTTAGTGTGTCTTTGAGTGCATCTGTCTGATCATCAAGTTTTTATTTTACAACAGCAAAGGCAACTCAAAAATTAAAAAATAGACGAAATTTATAACAAGCAAAATTAAAGGGAGAAAAGAGTTTAGAACAGAATTTTCCTTATATTATAATTATGATCTTTAATAGAAACAGGTGTTAACTATATCTGTTATAGAAATTACAATTCCCCCCCCCCCCAAAAAAAAAAAAACAACAAAAAAACAAAACAAAACTAATATTACACTAATTTATGCATAAAGAAATGATTTAAGTATATATTTTTCAAGGCATTTTAAAGAGGTTTAAAACAATATAAGTGTCTGAAGTATGCTTGATCAAACCCCATTTGGAATGTTGACACCATTCATGGCAAAATTTCATTAACCCAGCCTAAACAATGCCATAGTGGGAAGTCATTATTAAAATTACCCCAGTAACACCGTTTGCCTTAAGCCTGTTTCATCCTTAACAATATTCTTACAACATGATCAAAGGAAGATTTCATAGAACATATATATATAGGACTCTGAACCGTGATAGTACTCCGAATTGCGATGGTCACACTGAAGTGCGATCGTCCATGTTGAAGTGCGATGGTGACATTGTGATGCTAACTTGTTATTATATAGCTACGTTGAAGTGCGATGGTCTAACTGTGATGTTGACGTTGATTTTTATGTTGGAGTGCGATGTTGTATTCTAGCTAAACTAATGCAATGGTCTGAAGTAAGATCTGTAGTGGTGTTGTATTGGTTAGCATGCTAGCCTCTAATTTGGAAGGTCGATTTTGATATTTAATCTGGTGAAACCAAAGACTTTAAAACTTAAATTTTCTAATTCTCCGCCTAGCATGCAGCAGTATGGAACCAGAAAATAGACTGGGTGGCTCAGATTAAGTATAATGTTTCGAGTGGGAGGACAAGTCTTTATATGGAGTGTTCAAGTGCGATACTAAAAAAATTAGCATGTTAGTCTATAGTACTAAGCAGGGTCCATCTCATTTTATCAAATGTAACTTGTTCTCGTCATGTCATAGCTGATAATTACGACACTCATTCATCCATTTATCTGATGTCATAACAGTTTTAAAGAGAACAAAAACCAGTCAAGTACATTTATGGTTGATTTATGTCGAGGCGTGTCACATGTTCCACCAAAAACTTTAAAATTAGCTGCTTCTATGCTGAACAGGAGAAAATGGGTTTCACACATAGGGACCAGTCGGGTTTATTTTGGCCTAACTTGTGGTAGAAGATTAACACTGTAACCACAATAAAAGTAGGCTAGAGTGCCAGTCTTCTCACAAAGCAGGATTTATCTCAACTTGATATAACTAAAAACTAAAAAATAAAACAAAGCCTAATAATTAATTTTACTATTTAATTGTCCACAAAAAATCATGTGAAGCATACTTGAAGAGGAGTCAAAATTAATATTTAGAGCAATATATTTTATTTGTGGTACAAAAAGTTTGTGGCATATTTCCAAACACTAGTTAGCCCATCTGCAGACCAAGTTCATCTTTCAACCGCTTTGCCCCCAGGATTTGCTGCCTGATTTGGTTTTACATATTTTTGTAACCTCCACCTGCACTGCTCAAAACTGTTCAGGACTTGAATCGTTCGTTACTTTCTTTTTCCTTTCCTTTCCTTTGTTAACATGAAACTATCATTTACAATATCTTATCCTCCTGCCTGTGAATTCCTGTTGTATTCAAAGTAACGTTGTATTTGAAAACATCCCAGTATTCAAATGTCATGCCAAACCATCACACTTCAGGGAAAGGACCATTGTACTTCGGTGTGGACCATCGCACTTCAGCAAAAGGACCATTGTACTTCGGTGTGGACCATCGCACTTCAGCAAAAGGACCATTGTACTTTGGTGTGGACCATCGCACTTCAGCAAAAGGACCATTGTACTTTGGTGTGGACCATCGCACTTCAGCAAAAGGACCATTGTACTTTGGTGTGGACCATCGCACTTCAGCAAAAGGACCATTGTACTTTGGTGTGGACCATCGCACTTCAGCAAAAGGACCATTGTACTTTGGTGTGGACCATCGCACTTCAGCAAAAGGACCATTGTACTTTGGTGTGGACCATCGCACTTCAGCAAAAGGACCATTGTACTTTGGTGTGGACCATCGCACCTCTGAGTCTTACATATATGTATATATATATATATAGCCACCATCCTATATCAAAATATAGTATAAAAAGTATATATATATAAATTATATGGCCTTCCAAATACCGTTTCAATCCCTAACATCACTGAAGAGACATTAATTGTCAAAATCCAGATATGGTGTACACATTTTTGCAGCTCAAGTTTGTGGAATACCATCTTTCCGCAAGTTAATTGTTTTCTGTTTGGTATTAAATTAATATTAAGATCCATTTTGTTAAATCTGGTGATCAATTTATTTGGCAATTGCCAATGGCAGTCAGCAGGGTTTAAGAACATCCGTTGTTTGACCTGTTAGTCAAATGCATTTTGTTAAAATATACTTTTTCACTCATTTGGTCTTTTGGAAAATGTTGTTTGTGCTGTATTTAGACCCCTCTAACAAGAAATTTGTTTTGCATGCACACGTATCCAACGCAATCATAGGTTTGAACGTTGTTTTCAATTTAGACTATATATATATATATATTAAAAAGAGGTTAAAATGTTCCATACTTTTATACTTTTTTTTCATCTGTTAAATAATAATTATATCAAGATGTTTTTTTCAAACTTTTATATGTTATTAGGAGGACGGATTTTATGTTGAATGTTGTGCTACAGATGGTGAAAAAGGTTCCACTTCATTATTTTTCGAACGAGTACGGCAGTGGAATGGATTAGTTATTGCAACAGAACCAGAAAAGTTCACAGCTCTTCAAATGAAACACAGAAAAGCTGCAATCATGAACAGTTGTTTAAGTGATGCTGAGCACCCAGTAAAGGTATATCTTTTTAATTATTTTTAAAAATTCTATCAAAAAAATATTTGTAATTTCACAAATCATTTTTAAATATATTTGAATTCCAGAAATAATTTCCTTCCTTAGGAATAATATAAAGTTTGTAAGTGGTGAACAGTTTAAATCAAACTATATGTAATCAGATGCCAATGCTTTTGACTGAAGCCCACAATGTCTGCCTCTTTACTTTGAAGGTTTGAAGCCAAAATTTAGGAAATTCAAATATTTATGAAATATATATACAACATGGGTAGTCTAGTCTGAAATGTGAATAAATCATTAAGTTCAATGTAAAATAGATGTTTACTTATTGCTATTTTCAAACTTTTGCTTTGACCATTAATTTCCATCTCAAGCTACTTGTCTTTGAATCGTTTTGCTCTGTCCCTGTTTCTCTGTTCCTAAAGCATACGTCATGGTTATATCATGAGGAAATTTTTTTTTCTATTTGAGAGTGCTCATCTATCAAAGAATCCTTACATAAAAACTCATTTACCAGTCTTATATATAATTATATGAAGAACTCTCCACCCTAGATCAAATGACGTAGAAGTTAACAATTATAGGTCACCATACGGCCTCCAACAATGAGCAAAACCCATACCAAATAGTAAGCTATTAAAGATATAATTAGGTATGCCAGACTTGCGTTTTATCTACATAAGATTCATCTGTAGCCCTTGAACCAAACATGAAAGGCTAAATTAAATACGAAAGCATGTCAATTAATACATTGTTTGTACTTGAAAGTAATTGTTGATATGGTATTCAATTCAGAAAATGTTTACTGTGAAAGACAAACAGACAGAAATCCATTGCTTCCCTTTGTATTCCATAATGGCAGCACTTGAGAGAAAAACAATTGACTTTTTCGCCTTGGATGTTGGTGGAATTGACGAGTTATCTATTGTGAAGGCTATTCCATTCAATAGAATAAAAATTGAAATACTGACAGTTAGATTCCAAGGAGAAATCCGACATTATAAATCAGAAATCCAGCTGTATTTGGAGAATATTGGATATGATACTGTTTTAAAGTTAGTAAAAGAGGATGATGATTCTGTGCATCATTTAATATTAAAAAGAAGAGAATCCTGGTTTACATCAATTGTTTTGTGTGTTATTTTGATATCTTGTGTTAGTCTAGTTGTATATTTATATGTATCAAATTATTATAGGAAGAGAAAGTCAACAATCTCATTATGATCTTTTCATTTTTGTTTATATATGTATTTAAAGCATTGAAAGAATTTAAAACAGATTTAAAACATTTAAAAATCACTTAACATGAACCTCATCCATGCAGCAATGCTGTATATCCTATAGTTGTCTTCCACATTAAAATTTACCCTGAATATGCAATTGAATTTTTAATCTTTAAGAATTATCTACTGGAAGTTCCTGAAAGTTTATAGTTTCAAATGCCTTTTCCACTGTTAATCATCATGTATTTGTCATTTTCTCTTTGTGTCAAAACTCTTAAACAAATATTTGTTCGTAACCAATAGTTTCTTATATATCCGAAAAAAAGAAGCTTACAATTTCTTGATTGTATTTTGTCTGTATGTTAACTATATAATTATGATACAGTTTTACATTTAGAGTTATGCCTCTTTAGGTGAACATATATTATTTTAAATGTACACCACATCCAGATTTGAAACAAGACTGCAACATTAATCTGGTATGTGTATTGTTTATGACGTGGGTCTCATTGGGGTCTAAGCGTGACGCGGGATTGCCGATTTTTTGTAGGTGTGACATGTGAAAGTCAAATTATTGTGCCGTGAAAACGGGAAATGAAGTCTAGCGGGAAATGGGAAATTAAAAAAAAATGAGAATTGCTTACACACATAGTGTAAGCAGGATACGGGAATCTGACAAAACAGTAAGCGGGATCCGAGATCAGAACCCCCCAATGAGACCCCCTATGACTTGTACTGTTTTCTGTTATTTATAAATTGCATTGTATATGAGATTATTATCAGTCCAATAAAATAATTGTATCCATAATCTTGACTGGATTGCAATAAGGTTTTCATAGAATTTTGAATACCTAGTGACACTGTAGTTTTTTTTTATCTTCTTTCAAATTATGCTATAGCAAATTAAATTCAGAAAATGTTTATTGAGAAGACCGACAGACATTAATCCATTGTTTTCCTTCTTATTTCACATTGCCAGAACAGCTGACTTTTTGAATGTTGGGGATACGCACAAGTTGTTCCATTCCATTCAATAATAAAAACATTTATATACGGATAGATAGTTCATTCAATTCAACAACATAAATAACTAGATACTTCGGTCCTAAAATGATTGATAACAAACCTTTATTAAAATGTGTGATAATAAATTTAGAAATTATAAAGAAACTAACTCTTGGATGGAGCTGGTTATTATTTTAGGTCTTTATTAGTTATATAGCTCTTCAACTGTTTCGGTTATTATACATCCTTAGCTTTCAAATATTCGACTTTGAGCATTCCTGATGAAGGTAAATCCAGAAAAACACTTTGGACGAATGAAATATATATTATAAAGCGTGTTTTTTCATTTTTTTGATATATAGAATATAGGATATGATTCTGTTTGACAGTTAGTTGTAGGGTATGATCATTCTGTGCACCATTTATCATGTTTAATTTTAGAACGAAAATAAAAACATCAACCTCTTCATGATCTTTTCATTTCAGTTTGAATTTTGCAAATGATTCATGAAACGAATTAAAGACTGATATAAAATCATTCAAAACACTAAAGGTAAATCTAAATCATGAACAAAATTGTTTTATTGTATATTTGTCTTCTGTCAAGTTGAAAAAATACACAGAATAAGCAACACAATTTTGTTTTTAAAGAAATATCTACATGAAGTTTCTAAAATCAATAAATATTGAAGTTTTGTTTGTGTTCAAACTAATATTCTTATGAAAAAGTTTGACTAAGTCCATAGTACAGTTATGCCTCTTTGTGTTCACATAATTTTAATGCTACATACACTACAATGTTCATGAAGTATTACTTCTAAGCTATTTTTGTCTCGTCAATGATATTTGGTATGCAGTTGTATTAGCATTGGCACATCTCATTACCATGGAGATTATTTGGCCCCACCCCTCAGTCAAGGTCTATTGACTTTGAAACTTTTCATAGATTACATGTATTAGTTTGTGATTAGGTCAATTTATGGGGAACCACTAGTGGTAGGTCAATGATATTTGGTATGCAGTTGTATAAGCATTGGCATATCTCATTTCCATGGAGATTATTTTTGCTCCGCCCACTAAGTCATGGTGTATAGACTTTGAAAATTTTGCTAAGTTAACATGTATTAGTTTGTGATTAGGTCAGTTCAAGGGGAACCATTAGTGGAAGGCCAATGTTAATTGGTGTTCAGTTGTATAAGCATTAGCACATCTCATTTCCATGGAGAATATTTGGCCCCGACCCCTCAGTCATGGTCTATTGACCTTGAAACTTTTGCTTAGTTTACATGTATTAGTTGGTGATTAGATCAGTTTAAGATGAACTGCTAATGTTAAGTCAATGATATTTGGTATGCAAATGTATTGGCATTTGCAAGTCTCTTTTCCATGGAGATTATATAGCCCACTCCTGGTCATGGTTCATTGACTTTGAAACTTTTACATAGTTTACAAGTGAATGTTTGAGTTTAGGTTTTTTGTACGACCGCAAAAAATTTTGTGGTCGTATATTGGTATGACGTTGGCGTCGTCGTCGTCGTCGTCCGAAGACACATTGGTTTTCGCACTCTAACTTTAGTTTAAGTAAATAGATCTCTATGAAATGTTACCATCAGGTTCAATACCACAAAAGGAAGGTGGGGATTGATTTTGGGGGTTATGGTACCGATAGTTAAGGAATTAGGGGCCAAAAAGGGGCCAAAAATAAGCATTTTTGTAACTTCCAGACATAACTTGTGTGTTAGTGTATGGATCTCTCTGACATTGTACCACAAGGTTCCATATCACAAAGGGAATGCTGGGATTGATTTTGGGGGTAATTGCCTCCAAATTTAAGGAATTAGGGGCCAAAAAGGGGCAAAAAACAAGCATTTTTCTAGTTTTATGACAATAACTTGTGTGTAAGTGTATGGATCTCTCTGACATTGTACCACAAGGTTCCATTTCACAAAGGGAATGCTGAGATTGATTTTGGGGGTAACTGCCTCCAAATTTTAGGAATAAGGGGCCAAAAAACAAGCATTTTTCTAGTTTCATGACAATAACTTGTGTGTAAGTGTATGGATCTTTATGAAATTGTACTACAAGGTTCCATATCACAAAGGAAAAGCTGGAATTGAGTTTGGGGGTAATTGCCCAAAACATTTAGGAATAAGGGGCCAAAAAGGGGCCAAAAATATGCATTTTTCTAGTTTCCAGACAATAACTTGTGTTCAAGTGTATGGATCTCCCTCTGAAATTGTACTGCAAGGTACCATACTACAAAGGGAAGGCTGGGATTGATTTTTGGGGTAATTCCCTCAAAATTTTAGGAATTAGGGGCCATAAAGGGGCAAAAAAAAAGCACTTTTCTAGTTTCAGGACAATAACTTGTGTGCAAGTGTATGGATCTTTATGAAATTGTACTGCAAGGTTCCATATCACGAAGGGAAAGCTAGGTTTGAGTTTGGGGGTAATTGCCCTAAATGTTTAGGAATTTGGGGCCAAAAAGGGACCAAAAATAAGCATTTTTCTAGTTTCCAGACAATAACTTGTGTTCAAGTGTATGGATCTCTCTGAAATTGTAGTGCAAGGTACCATACCACAAAGGGAAGGCTGGGATTGAGTTAGGGGGTGATGAATCATAAGGGGGTTCAAAAAATTTGGGGGGATTTTTTTTTCATTTTTTTTCTTTAAAATTTTCCATTTTAAATTGGTTATTTCTGATTTATATATAAAAGCAAATAATAATGATATGGTTTGAATAGGTAAATTAAAAATTTTTAAGTTCTTAGACCACATGCATTCTGTGTCAGAAACCTATGCTGTGTCAAATATTTAAATACAATCCAAATTCAGTACTGTATCAAGCTTGAATGTTGTGTCCATACTTGCCCCAACTGTTCCGGGTTTGACCTCTGCGGTCGTATCAAGCTGCGCCCCAGCGGAGTATTTTATTTTAAAGTGAATGACTTATAATAAGTCAATGGTATTTGGTATGCAGTTGTATTAGCATTGGCACAAATCATTCCATGGAGATTGTTTAGCCATGATGATGTACCTTCAGTCATGGTTCATCGACTTTGAATATTTGCATAACTTACATGTTAAAGTATTGCTATTTTTATTTCAACTTTTGCATTATCAAAATTACAAAAAGGCGAGACATATCTCTGTGATAACAGTTTATTACTATATATGCTGTTTCCTATTAATGTTGCATTGTGTATCAGACTTTGAATTAGTTGAATCAGTAATTCACAAGTAAGTGCACTCAACATTATGTTTTTATTAATTTAGTATACCACACTCAATTAAAAGTGTGGTATATTAAAAGTGATAGTTTTGCTCGTTTTAAGTGTCCCTCCCTCAACTCTTTGTATCTAAAACTCCGATACCACTGACTGGATCCAACTAAGAGATTTCAGAGAATAATTAGTACCCATTATTATTGTGCGTCTTTTATTATATTTACTTTTGAGTTTCCTATAGCATGTCACTGATTTATACAAATTTGCAAAAGCATCTTGTATCCAGAACTTCTTATTAAATATGCACATTTAAAAGTTCACAGAATGTTTTTTCTGTTATTCTAATTAGCATCTCCGTCATTTTATTTTTTTGAAGAGGTTTTTGGGGTTTCCAAATAGCAAAATTTTTAATTCTATATTACAAATGGGAAGTTGGGGAGTATGCGTTTGTGGGCTCTGTTCAGTGGTTGTAGTTTTTTGTTTGTAGATACATGTTTTAATAAATTAGATAATATTTTATGTGGTTAATTAAAACAGATTTTTTAAGAAGAACCATAATTGTTGTGGTTAGTATTAAAAATTAAGATTAAATTGTAAGCCTCAGCTCATCTATAACAATAACTTTACAAATGAAAAGAGAGAAGACACCAAAAGAGAGGCAAAAGATACCAAAGAGATATTAAAACCCATAAGTCGAAAACAAACTGACAATGCCATGGTAAAAACAAAAAAACAACGAATACACAAAACACAACATAGAAAACTAAAGATTGAGCAACACGAACCCCACAAAAACCGGGGTGATCTCGGTTGCTCTGGACGGGTAAGCAAATCCTGCTCCACATGTTACCCCCATTGTGTTGATCATGTACAAATCTGGTGATAAATCTAATTTAGTAGGTCATATTCAAGAAAAAGAGGACAGGATTGTAGTACAACAATTGGAACATATCCGTCATCTGAAACAGATATTCCATAACGGTTAAACAACTCTTGATAGGGTATTTAAAATTTGGAAGGGACGATTTCAACTTCACCATTTGGAACTCTTGGTTCAATAGTTTCCTTGTAAGCAACAACCCTCTGTCAAGGAAATCATGATAGGAAATGCTAGCTCTTGAATATAGTATCAACTGGGAGATATATACTCCATATATATGCAGGTGCTCCTGGAATGCTGCTACCTATAAATGGAAAATACTCAATTGGAGAGACGAAATCATCTCTCTTGTCGTTAAGTTTTGTTCACAACCCATCCTCATTGTCAATTTCCAAATGTTAGTCAAGATAAGATAAGGTAAGATGAGATATTTTTATTCCAATTAAAGGGCCCATGAAGAGCAAAGTAATTTATTACAATGATGTAGATAATTGACAATAATTTTGATAATCATATATAAATATGAATATAATCATCTCAATTCTAAGAACTTAAACCACAGCCAGATCAGAGTCATACACATATAAGTAAAATAGCATACCTATTATATTTAATATTAACACGCAAATATTCTCAGTGGGTTATATATAAACATATCTGTACTATATTGATAGTTTTCTGAGTTCAAAACATTTATTAATATAAATTGCAATAATTTTCAATACCTCTAGGTTTTCTTGAATAAAAAGTCAATTAAACTTGGCATTTGTGTTTAACATTTCGAATTTTTTTCATAAAAAAAACTCTTTTCTCAAGAGATTATAAAGGGGACATTTACATATAAAATGTTCTTCAACTTTATCCAACGTGCATTTTTTACATAATCTATATTTATCCATATAGTTTTTTGCATATCTGTCCGTCTCTATTTTAAGGGGTATGCACTTATTCTGATCTTGCGCAGTGCTTGTCTATCTTTAAATTCTTTTTAATTCCAGATATTTTTCTGTACCAAAAAAATGTTATGAGGCAGACTTAACTGTATCTATTGTATCCTGTATTTTAAGTTCGAGGGGATAGATGCGTTCAACATAGTCGCCAAACTTTGAATTATTTAGTGAGAGGACATCATCTATATAGCGGAACGTGAAGTTAAAGGATAATGCTAGCTTCTTTACATTCTTCCTAAGAAGCTCATGTATGAAGTCAGACGCATATGAATAAAGGAACAAGTCGACAAGAAGAGACGGACAGTTGGTTCGATGGGAAAGCCGATTGTTTTGTTGAAAAACACGTCTCCAAACATAGCAAATATGTTGTCAATCACGAAATCAAGCTTTTATATGATTTCAGGTTTCACAAAATTGTTTGTTTGAATCAGAGTGATTTTTTACAAAACACAAAAGACTTATCCCTCCTTAAAACAAGATATTTGGTTTTATGTGGGCCATTCTTTTTTACGTAACAAAGTAGAACCAATTCATTCAATTTATCTTTTAGTTTGGAATGGGGAATACTTGTGTAAAGGATAGAAAAACCAATTATTTTAAAACTACAGCAAGAGGAAAGAGACTTAGATTTATGTACTTTTAACAGATCTTTGGATTTTTTAAGTATCCACTTCTGATTTGCGCCGTCCCTAAAGTAGGTAGTTTCACAATAACTGTGAAGCCCGGCTTTGACTGCTGATAAAATTGATGTTAATAATTTAGAAAGTGGTTTGGAGGGGCAATTGGAAGAACAGAAATTTAACGGTGTTTGTAAGGACATTTATGTAATTAAGGTAAGCAATGCAGTGAAGGAAGATCCAGTTCTTCATCTTTGGTTGAAATTCCAAAGGAAGATAGAACAGACCTATGATTATTCAGGATTTCCTCCTTGGTAAGTGTTGTTGGAGTTTATGTATAGTTTCCAAGTGAATTGTCAATACCGATCAATACCGGGGTACCTAATTCCTTTATCAAGCCGTTTATGTAGTGTGATTTACACACAAAAACTATGTTGTTTGGGGCTTTATCAACGGGAACAATAACATTTTTGTCATGGAGGTAGGATAAGTGCTTAGAAGCATTTGGGTCTTTAAAGGTCGATGTAGCATGCGTATTCATAGACCCATTCAGTTTTATAATTCTAAGTCGTAGCATCGACCTCACAGCCATAACCCATTCGGAAAGAGTATATACGTCTTCTTTCTGTCATTTAGCCCATTGCCTGGCATAATACTCGACTGAATCCATCAGTATTTAAAGTTGTGTTTCCAATTGATGGATTTAGACTCGCGATATTTCTTTGGATAACACATTTGGCAGAGAAGTGTTATCGACAATGTTCAGGTCGCCAGTAGTACCGTGGCCAGCCGGATTACATATCAACTGGGAGCTAGCACAAGCAATTTAAAGTTTTAGACTTGAACTCGTCAATATTGAGATCCTGCAACTCGTGTCAGTAATTAAACATTTTAGTTTGCAATTGGTTTAGTATAGGTATAAGCAATGATCGGTACAAACTGCATGATCTTTAAAGTCGGATATATTTTCGAGTAAACTGATTTTTGATGAAGGATATTGCCAAAGTTGAAGGCATCAAGACCTTTGTTAGCAAAGGAAAGTTTTAGAAAGGATCTATTCTCCTTTTCGTCTTTTCCAATGCGAACCGGTCTGAAAAGTCTTTGACTGGCAATATCCGAGATGATAGCTGTAAGATTGTATTGGTTTGAATGCAGGGTTTGCAACTGGTTTCCAAACATGTTGTACATGATGAATACCCAACGGCTTTTGGATAAATGACAGAAGGGTATTTATAGAGATATCATGGAGAGTAGGTGAGGTGATACATAAAGACAATGCCCATGACTGCGTCTACGTTGAGGAGCAAAGTTAAACATATTCATCACATTCCCGAGCTACATGAAGGACTAGATATAATACATTTACCATCAATTTTGTCATTGCAACCGTATGGTGTCGCAATTCCCAATTCCTGAATCCAGTAATCTTGCTTTTGTCTACGGAGAGGTACGTGTTGCGAGATGAGGATTGTTAGTCCTGTGGTATTATTATTCGACGATACGAACTCGCATAGAAAGGATTGAATGATCAGACTGATTAAAATGCGTATAAACAATGTCATTTTCATTGTTGTTAATGCCTGATCTATGGCCGCACATACATTTATTAAGCTTTCTTTTCGTTTCATCGACATAAACCAATCCGTAAGGGTTACACTCTTACAAACCCAGGAGGTTATAAAAAATCATAAGTCCACTAAAAGAGACAACGCCATGTTTAATACGTTCGAGCTTCTCCTGTTTACCAGATTTTAAGGGCGAATAAAACATTCAGTTTATTTCAGCGTACAATATTTTATTATAATTTAGAAATGCTTATTCATTTATGTTCAGAATATGATAGCAGGGTTTGACACCAGTATTAACATCACTTAAGGACAAGTTAGAGGCAATAGTAGTTTACCCATGTTCAAATTTCGTTACTCCATTAAAAAGATACAAACCAAGGTTGAAAAAACGAGGGATTCGCATGAACCCAAAAAGGACCAAGACCAGTTGTGTCTACAAGGTAAGCTAATCCAGCAAGCTATGCATCATCGAAAAATGGAAATCTACACTCAGTCGAAAAATCTTAATTGGTAAAATTACAACTGGTATCCAAAGATCAAAATACCCCAAAACATGTCGCTAGAGAGTTGAGTCATAGATATATCGTATGGGTCAACCAATTCGTAATGTTGACCGTACAACTTATGGAATGTCGAGTCAAGTCATTTTTCCTCAAAATTTTGTTGGAACATCTTTTGTGTACAAAGACCACATCCCTGTTAATGAAGTCAATATAGTTTCAACATGCATGAGCGTAAACTAAGGAGATGTTGTATGATTCCCAATGAGACAACTGCCCACAGCCCAAAGGACGATGTAAACAACTTTAATAGGTCACCATATGGCCTTCAACAATGAGAAAACTCCATATTGTATAGTAAGCTATAAAAGGCCCTAGCATGACAAAATGTGAAACAAGAAAAAATAGTAAGCAAGCGGCCTGATTTTTGCAAGATTCAATAAAAGAAAAAAAATAAATATGACAGACAGCAACGAACCGCTACCACTAAATAAATGACTGCTGACTTGGGACATGCGCATAAAGAATGAAGTCGAGTTAAATGTATAGGTTAATCAAGAAGGTTGGCAGTTACTGAAAACATACTCCAACACTTTATCTGCAAATATAGAGTTTATTCTTTTGTGTAGCACAATACGCACTGTACTTCCTTATGTGTTTCATACAGGAATGGTATGAGCAGTACAAAATAACAAGGTATTTTCCCAAGTCACCATGTAATCTGAAATATAACAACATGGTGGGAGATTGTTGAGCAGCTTGTGGCTTGCCTCACAATACAACCATTTATATTTGAAAACTACAAAATATGGACAAGAATCTTCACTTTCATTTTTAAAGAAGATTATAAATAATCAACTAATGTATACGGAAAGATTAACTATCACTTTCTAATACTCCTTCGTCTGCAGTATTTAAAAAAATACAGTATTACTTAAAACATAGGATGAATTAGGCTTGGAACCCTATCCATATTACAGCAGATTAGATAGTAGTAGTATGATTTTTCCCTATGACCATTGAGATAAGATATGTAAACTATGGCCACGGATGGGTGTTTCGTGGTAAACAATTGCACCCAAGTGCCGTTCCAAGTCAGAAACTTGAGTGGAAACTCGAAATTTATAAAATTCATACTTCAGAAACCTGAAACTTGTAAACCAAGAATTACTTTAAATCTAAGTATCTAATAAAACCAATTTTTGTCACAAGACATAAGAATTTTAATCCATGAAAACGTACTGAAAATACGAAAATTAATAGAATTAAAAATTAAAGTGTAGTCCCGAGGATTTAGCACTAATTATG
The DNA here is from genome assembly GCF_021869535.1 of Mytilus californianus. Taxonomy (NCBI): domain Eukaryota; kingdom Metazoa; phylum Mollusca; class Bivalvia; order Mytilida; family Mytilidae; genus Mytilus; species Mytilus californianus. The sequence continues at coordinate 127,462,077 of NW_026262668.1, forward strand.
CCCTAATGCAGCTGCTTGTATATATCAATTTATTGTAAACGACAGTATTTCACAATATAAAGAGCCCTTTTAAAAGTAGAATAATGAATTTTTCTGGAGTTATCGTTTGATAATTCAGTATGACAATACTTTCAATATCCCTTTCGTTCTTAATAAGCAGTTCCCATCCTTAATTATACAATGGACGAAAACGAGTCACAACCGATGACAATATTTCTTTAAAATGTATAATTACCCTACTGTATTATATGTTTGAAGATAATTTACGGTAACATTTTTCCAATTATCGCGGTTGCCCTTTTTGCTGGTTCAAGGTATAAATGGGGCACATTTAGGTAAAAGTATCACCACTATCAGTTGGTAAAAATATATAGCCTAGCTGAAAAAAAATATGTAGCAGAACATTGCCAAACATTGTTTTAAAAACCTTTTCTGGTATTGATAATCTATAGAATTTTTTATGCGTAAAAGATATTAAAAATTTTCCTCTTTTGAACTCAATATTTTGCGTGAGAACGAATTATTCCATATTCAAAAAATCTCCCAATCAGTTATGTCAGAGTTTGGACAATAAATCAAATCAACATCAATTATAACAACAAGTTTTTATCTTTATTTTAATCTCTGTAAAATGATCGACAGACCGATTGAAGAACAAAATCCTTTTGTATATACATTCAAATCTTAACAAAGACGACATAATGTATTTTGCGTATTGGTAAGATTTGTATTGGACTCCTATACTTCTAGGCGTAGGTACATGTGAAGTCACATTTTTGATTTTCGAAATCAATCGCCAGAATTGATTAAATCAGTATTGGCTATTGCTGTTTTAGATCTGTTTTATACATGCAGTAAATGAAAAAAAAACAAAATGTGCTTCTCTTCTTACTGTATCAAAATGTTGTTTCACTTCACTACATGCCATGATCAAAGTAAATCGAAGTAGGATATCAATTGCCATAATTGTTAGTATTTAGGTTGAAATTAGTCTTTTAAAACTTTGAACCAACATTCGAAACATTCGATCCGTGGAGTTTTGAAACAATCGTCAAATGATTCGAATATAAGACAAACACCGTTAATTTATATTTTTGCCACTAATGTTATAGGGAAAAATGAGTTTTAGCGATAATTTTAAATGAAAATGATTATCAGGGATTCAAGGAGTAAATCAGGATAATATTGATTCAAAGGTTACCACTGCAAAAGTTCCGATATCAATCAAAAGGTGAAATTATTCTCGAGTTTTCTCTTGCCAAAGTTTGCCATGGCGTTGTCAGTTTTTTTACGACTTATAATCTTGGATTTCCTCTTGGTATCTTCTGCCTCTTTCTACGATATAAATGTTTACTTTTAAGGAACGTTTCCGTCCTCATACAAATGATTACTGAGTCTCAAAATGAATGGAAGCAAAATAATTTGCAAATTATACCACATTAACGAATAGTTTTTGAAATGTCTGCGTTCACATCTATAGTTTTGCATATGTGATACTTCAATTTTTTATGTTCATTGACTTCAATTTCCTATGCTCACTGACTCACAAATTGTTGGTCTTATTTTCATCTCGTTTTTTTAAGGCAACGGGGGAAGTAAGTGTTACTCTTGATCGTCCGTCCTTCCATCCGTCCGCCCGTCCCATTTTTATTTCCACACTCTGACTTAAGTTTTCCTCATCCAAGTTTTATGAAACTCATACACAATGCTAAGAACCAAAATTTGCAAACAGAGTTCGAATTTTGGAATCAAGTCACTTGCAGTTCTAGTGTTATCCTCCTTTTCAACCTGGAAAATTGCAAAGCTGGAGCGGGGGTATTCCTGTCCTCAGACACATTCTTCTTTTATTTTTAAAATGTAATTTTATTGTCATTGTTCGTATCGACATATGTAACTGCATAATTGTTTAGGCTCTGTTTCATTTGTATCTTCACTTGTGTGACTCTTCCTATTGCCTCTTTGATCAAACAAAATTGTTATAAAGTTATTTGTTAATTATTATTCAACTGTATTGATCTAGTACAATTGTCCGCTAGGCCAGTTATGATAATCTGAACATGTTAAATGATTGAGACAAGTGAAAAGCAACTGCCATATTGATTTGGTACTGACAATTTCCGAGGAACATGTGAGTATAAAAAAAAACTTGAATATTCATCTACTTTCAATTTTGAATGAACTGATTAAAATGATAATTTAAGTCGGCCTCATATCTTGACTTACATCTATAATTTGACAATGATTGTCGGTTGAAAACAAAACTTTACGACAAAAGTGATGATTTCAGCTTCCCAATTGTGAACTTCCCATTTTTATGTACCAACATTCAAGCAGCACCTGCATACGTATCTCCTAGTTGATACGATATTCCCGGGCTTGTATTTCCTATCATGATTTTCTTGATGGTTGCTGCTCACAAGGAAGCTGTTAAACCAAGAATTCCAAGTGGTGAAGTTGAAATCGTCCCTTTCACAGATGACAACGGATATGCTTCCAATTGTCGTAACTACAATCCTGTCGCCTTTTCTCCGAATGTGACCTACCGAATTAGACTTATCACCGGGTTTGTCCTAACATGAGCAACACGACGGGTGTCAAATGTGGAGCAGGATCTGCTTACCCTTTCGGAGCGCATGTGATCACTCCCAGTTTTTGGTAGGGTTTGTGTTGCTCAGTCTTTAGTTTTTTATGTTGTGTTTTGTGTACTGTTGTTTGTTTGTCTTTTTTTTTTTAGCCATAGCGTTGTCAGTTTATTTTCGACTTGGGAGTTTGAATGTCCCTTTCGTATCCTTCGCCTCTCTTTTAGGCAACAGTAGTCAATGTTCAATCAATCGATGAAGAAGCTACAAATCATGGTAAAAACATAAAAATGAGGGAATCACATGAATTTCAAAAGGAGCGACTCATTTAAAATATTATAATCGGGAATAGGACACAATCGATACAATTACAGATCAGACGATTATTCTGGTATCTCAAGATCTAACACCTCCAAAACATGTGAGTTGACACAAAGACATATCTTATCGGTCAACCAATTCGTGATGTTGACCGTAAAACTTAAGCTATGTCGATTTCAGTCATTCTTCCTCATAATTCTGTTAGAGCATTTTTGGTGTAAAAAGAACAACCATTTAGTAGTCTGTATATTTTGAGCATGCACGATCATAACGTGTTTATTAAGCTATGAAACATCATATTATGTCAACCGATGTGAAGCAAGGGCTCACAATCTGCTCTATCACCTCTTAGCTATGTACATGTTATTTTATGTGTTGTGATACTGAATGTTTTGTCATAACGGTCATTCAAGATATTGATTTTTGTTTTGCCAGTTTTTTATCGGGTTTTCTGACAAAAAGCCGGTTATTGGTTTGGGGTTGTACGGCTGGTGGACGGTTGATCGGCTCAAGTTGCCTCCATGCAATCCCTTACAAACAGTTTCTACCAATGATTTTCAAATTTTATTATGTTGTTTCTAGTGACAAAATGGAAGTCAAATTCGATATTTAAACGACGTTCAGACGCGATGGTCCTTGTATGATTGGAATATTGGATATTTGTGTCGTTTCTGTGCAACATATTATATAAAGATAAGAAGATATGGTATGATTGTCAATGAAACAGCTACTAGTATCAACCAGAGACCAAATGACGTAGATGTGGGTCAAAATGGAGTTCACGTTCGATATTGACGATTCATGATCCTTGATTGATTGAAAAATTGTATCCTATTTAGCTTTTAGTTTTGAAGTCGTGCATCTGTGTCAATGTCGCGGAAAAGACTAAAATATGAAGGAGACCTTCCAGTTTCGGTACCATCCTTAATCTGAAGTTCACTTGGATGTTTGAGATGCAAGCACTCACTGAAATGTGGGTTATTGATTGACAGGACCTCATAAATATATCAGGAAGGGAAATTAAAGAATTTTGCAAGATTATTTTATTTCTTGTTTTTGAGAAGAATTTTATGAATTCTGCTTCATAAAGGTACAAAAACAAATCGATCAGTTGGGTGCACAATTAGTACACATTGGAATACCGACTGCGTGGTGAAATATATATCCACCAAACTTAGTAAATATGCTGTCGATCAAAAAGTCAAGTATTTTGATGTTATTTGTATGTGTATTTGTTTTTGGAATCAGTTCAGGTATTCACACAGTAAGTTTTTTCAGAAGTAAAATGTTTTTGATACAGATATAACTTGCTTCTTGTAATGTTTAAGTGGAAAAAATAAAACAAAATAACATTTATTTAAGAATTCATTTTATTTATTAAAAAATCCCCACTATCCCATCTCTTTTAATATACATTTTAGACAACAAAATACAACAGAAAACAATGATTGCAAAATACCGGCAAAATATAGATGAATAAATGGCACATTTAAATAGCTTAATTCATTGTTTGAGTGTGTCTATTTACACTTACTAGATGTGAGTTACATGATATAAGATAAGTTTCAAATAACAGTAATGTATAAATGCATTAAATATTTATGTCATTGCTGAGAATTTACACGAAATTAATCGTTTAATTTGTGCAGAAATAAAATTGAAACTTAAATGAAGAGTGAAGTTCCACACTGAGATTAAAGACGAATTGAGATCGTTTTAAAAAAAGAAAAAAATATAGGTGAATACATGTATCTCTATATTAGTTAAAGTATTTCAATGGTTTGATTATTTTGCTCATATCTTCTTATAAAATTTTAAAAAGATAAAATATAAATGACATGCAAATGTTTTAGTTTGTAACAGAGCATATAGCACTATCACTCGTTCTATTGGAAAGTGAATGACCATAATTTTGTGTAATAATGTGATTTTTTTCTTGAAAGCGATAAAACGTCGATCATGATTTTTTTTTTTCGTACTGCGAATATTAGAGGTGCGGTTTAAATTAATTTTTCATATGACTTTATTAAAATTTATAGATGAAAGTTACTTGAAAGCTATTGTTTCATTGAAGTGTCATGCATATTAGTTACCATTTAATTCAAAATAATGCATTTCGAAATACTTGGCGTTTGTGAAGAAAATTAAGTTGAACCATTTTCAACGTAATAACAGTCGACTACAAAATTCAGAGAAACTTTGTTTCTTGACATTAACATAAAGATAGTTTATCAAGGTTCGGCTAATCGTAAAACAGAGAAAATGTTAGCTTAAACAATCGGAATTGCACGAACTTTAAACGGAGTGATACATCAAACCTATGATTGTAACGTCATTTTTACCCCCCCCCCCAAAAAAAAAAAACAAAAAAATAAAACAAAAAAAAAACCGGGTTATTGGGATACGAAATGCGTAAATTATACATATTGTGGAGCAATGACTTAACATTTAATTCTAACAAATGTTAGTGCAAATACTTTTGGTTTTGTTTTTTACTTTGAAAGGAAATATTGATTATCCATCATGCAGTTGTGACTGCCTTCAAGGGTCTTATCTTTTCAGTCACGTATTTGTCCCAATTTGAATGTAACCATTTTGATCGCGTGAAGAACGAACACAAATAACTTTTAATTTCTTGTTAACAACCACATATGTAAATCTTCCACGAGACAAAAAGATCATTCTAAAGTTTTGATATAAATAATTTCCTTGGGTGTAAAATGAAAAGAAAAATACTTAAACCCGCGATCTCGGTTTCAGCCATCTTGAGAGTTATTATAACATGTTGTTATGTTCATCTTTTTTCGGCTGCTTTAATCGAATTAATGCATGCATTTTTTATATATAGTTAGTGCAAATATTGCAATTAAACTGTACATGTCGCTTGTGACATGCCTAAATAATTTGAATCTGACGGCCGATGTCTGAAGTAGTACTGAAAAGATCTCAAAACTAAATATTAAAATGATTAATGTTAATACATTTCAAAAAGTGTTCTCATTTAAATTCATTAAATGGTTTACCACCCAAACTCCATTTACAATTAATATTGTTGAAATATACAAACATTTGCACACTAATACAATGGTTTAACTTAAAACAACACAAAATTATGAACGTGCAAAATATATCTGTTATCCATTAAATAACTCTGTAAATTTATGACAATAATATGAAAATTTGTAATACAGATTCCTAGAAATAAATCGTGCGCAATGATGACTAATAGTTACTTCCGTCCAGTGGAAGTGAGACATATAAAACCCTGAGATTATAAAATTGTATTTATAATGAGTGACGAAAGCGCTGCCTTTTAAAAAATTGAAGTTTCAATAAGCATGACATTCTTGGTCCAAAGTTTTACCTCGATATATAAAAGCTTATTATTTCTTTGATAAAAAAGGTATTGAGTTTTTAATATTGGTAGTAATTTAACAACTTTGTTTGTTTTTTTTGTTTTTTTTTGTTTTATCCTTCTTGAAGTTGACTTCGTTCTGAGCATGAATGGGACTGTTGGCAATGTTTTAAAAATCTTGTCAAATAAAATTGAAAATGTAATAACAATATATATGATATAACAATACGAGAAGCTTCCAAAGCATGACAATACATGCTGTTTAATGGAATATCAGCCATTCCCATGTACCTTCTAGAATGGAAATCATATTATATTTCTCTCTTTTATCATTTGTTTCATCAACTGTATCGATTTTAGAGTTGCACCAAACGCGATTCCTTATCATTTAAAAACAGGTAGATTTATCACAGCATTTAACTTACAATAACAATTAAATCAAATCTAGCACTTATCTTGCACATGTACAAGGCACTCACATATGTTTGTAAACTGTTTATTACACTTGCACACACACACACACACACACACACACAAACAAACACACACACCACTACAACTGCATACAAAACTAGTTATCCCATACAAATCGGTTCACATATTCCAATGATATATTATTTGTCATTTTTGCTATTTTCCCACAAACAAGCACACACACATATGTCCACGTATATAAATAACGTTCGTTCTATCAATGCCATTTATCAGAAGATCATTTAAACATAAATATCTCTATATAAAGGTAGTATCATAAACATGATAGGATATATGCATCCCTGAAAATTGGTCTTCATTTTAAGATCCAAGTGTTTTACAGATACTTGGCTAAATCTAAAGTTCCGTTAAGTACTACGTTGTAGAATTTCATTGCATATAATGCTATGTATAAACAATGTCAATTAAAAGCAAGTTATCGAAATAGAAGAAATTATACTTATATGTAATTGTAATGGACTTGCATTAATAGTGATCTCTGTATCCAGTGCAGTAAATGTTTTGTCGTCTATCATTTTTTCAGAACTTTTTAATAAATGGAAATAATGAAGAAGAATTGATTTTATAAAAATAATTTAGTTTCACTTCCGGAAGAAGATCGTTCACTGTCTGTACATCGATTCAGCTTACACGATGGCGCACATTTTGAGTCTTTGCAACTAACATGGTGACGTGGAATTGTCACTACTGGAGGATAGGGATATCGTTCATAATAGTCCCCTCTCCGTCTTAAAAGATACATCGCAAAAATAATTAGGGCTAGAAGTACACACAGTCCTGCAACTGGAACTGCAATGTAGATAGGATTTATCATCCCGGAGCTGCCGTTTCCGGAATTTAAAACGGACTGAGGACAGTTTGTCTTTACTGTTATTGTCTCTATTTGATTTTCATCCAAATAATCGTTTGTGTCTTCTTGAGATGGCAAAACAGGAAGATCTGAAAACAGAAACATTATCCATTATAATTTGTTTGTTCAAAAGGATTTATTTACAATATTGTATTCATAGTAAGTATTTGGCTTTAAACGTAATTGCCCCAGCAATCTGCTCTCATCAATGTACTAATGTATGTATGCGTGTCATCAGGGTAAATACATCACTACCTTATGCATAATGTAGATCAACTTTATATATTTGAAACTATTGGCACCGGAGTTGCCGCAATCTTCACTAGAGGTCGTATCGACATAATACTAATTCATACATAGTGTTAGTACCTTGTTAATTTCATCATGAGGCACACAGTTATTTCTTACGTATAAGTCTACATATATACATTAACATCCAAGATTATATCCATATTCAATAAGAAAAGGATTGCAATTTGTTGTTTTGAAATAATATATATTTTTTTAACTTCATGAATTCACATTTCTATAAAAAAAATATTTCTCTCAATGTTAATTTATATCTAAACGTGTACTAGTGTTTGTAAAATTCTAAATGACGAAGTATGTCTTGCTCGCCCTTATTTTGGGGAGGTTTCTCTACAGTATTATTATATATCTAAAGTATATTAGTGTTTGTATAATTCTAAATGACGATGTATGTTTTACTTACCCTTACTTCGGGGAGGTTCTGTTGGTATAACACCTTTATTACAAAAGTCTTTGTCACGGCAACAATGTAAAACAGGCCAACCAGCCATTAATTTAGCTATCTTCTTCTTGTTTGGACGTTGATTTTCGCATAACAAGGGTGTTTTCCTATCTATACATCCTCTCTCTACAATATCGTTGGTCATCTGACTATAACACGAATGACTAGCTGTACATATTCTTCTTCTTTCTGACAAACATTCATAAGTTGTACATTCACATTCTAAACCTGTAAATAATGATTTACTTGTAAACAGTTGGCTTTCAAAGAAGGAATAGCATTTAGAGCAGTACATGTATATACTTATATGAGTCTATTCTCACATGATTAACTTCAGTATTGAGTTTTACCTTGCATTCATGTGTTTTTGTACAGTTGTTTATATCACTGAACCAAATCTGGCGTTGTATTTTCTGATGTCAAATAATGTTCTGTTTTGTGCGAATTAACTCCACGAAATGTCCAGTGGTAAATAATACAGGACTAACGCAGAAAGGTTATATTTTAATAAATTTTTCAGTACAACTGAAAAAAAGATCTACAGATTTAAATCTGTCATTGCTTTACAACTATAAACGAAACCATCACGGATGTAGTAAAAGTAAAAAGATGCATCTTAATAAGTTTGTATTTCGCTTACTACAGTTGGGGTGATGTAGGATATTCATTATAATATATCAAGGGGTACACTAATGGAAAATGTATGTTGTTATTTGTAACATAAAAATCGAAATGAAAATATAAACATACTACGGTAGCGAAAAACGCTCAGTATATTTAAGCGATCTGATCATAGTTAGTAATTCAAAGTGATGAATGGAAAACATTTTGAATCTAATTCAAGAGTCGGTGTAAGTTATACACAGAAATACTACTACATGTATCATTATTAATATATTGAAAAGGCATAATAGGCGGAAACATAATAAATTATATTGCTGATCATTTAAGTACCCGACAACACCATAAGCAATATACAAAGAAACCACTATTCTTTGAAACGTGTTACCAACATAAAAAATCCATGCATTTTCTTTCGCCGAATATAGGTATAGAAATAAACAATGATACCTTATCGTGCCTCTTAGTCGAGTTACAATCAATTTGACAAAATTAATAACTATATTGCATGCAACAGAACATGTACTTATATTGTAATTATTGCTTTGTCAATGATAAACAGATGCCATATCACGTTTCTACCAGACTGATTGTTAAATAACAAAACCTTCGGAAAACTTCAATACGTGCATGGTTTGAAGCTGAATGACGAGGAGGTATCCGAGGAAATATCTATTTACCGTTTTAGACGAGTGTATATTCGAAAGGATCAATAAGCAACAAGACATTAGTCGACAAAATTTTAATGATCGTCAGTCACGGAGCATTTTATATAACTTTCTGATATTCGGGTGAATAAAACATTTTGAGTATATTTCAAGTTGAAATTAAAATGTATTACAATTTTAAAGGTGTAATTCATGTTTTCCACTTCCTATTGTCTTACAAGCTAATAAAAATATATAGATAATGTGTTCATGCTTCGCGTACAAGGAAAGTGGCACAGATCATCGTCTTACTATACCTCGGGTCAGATTGCATTCTCTTACTATACCTCGGTATAACATAAAGGAGCAAGCAATCACGCCCTATGATAATAAATTAAACCAACTTATGCCCAATGTATGAAAAGATAAAGTGACATTATGTTTGATGTCATGAAATGTAATTAAAGTAAGGAAGAATTGAAGTGTCGAATTCAGAGATAAAGTGGGGGTTGGAGTCGTACAACCCCCCACCCCCTTTTTTAATCGGAAAAATTATGTTTATGTATAAAATCGTAAAAAATAAAATCGGTATTTAACCCATTTTTGACAATTAAGCTCCCCCTTCTTCAGACCCTAGATCCACCCCTGAATTGGTTAACACCTGAAAAAAAGTCGGTCGCGTATTCTTACATAGCATCAGTAGACAATCAGATTGAAATTAAATAAGACCAGTAAACTTTTCCTAACAACATTAACAGTGACCAGTGATTCATAGCTTAACCTCGCTGTCACTGTTCAGTGGTCATTGGCAAAAAGGCTAATGCTATTAAGGACAATAAATGACCACTCGTGTCGCGGTCAAACGTCTTACACTGACAACAGGAATAGATTTTAAGGATAGATATCATACACAAGTTTTAAAAAATGTCCTCCTTCGACATTTACTGGGCGTCTCATTGAGACTCAAAATGAAAACAGCGGTATACAAAGTACCTCAGCCTTAACATGTTAAATACAAAATGGAGGCAAAGTATATGTTCTTAATATAACAGAAGTATCTTATTAAGTTGCACTCTAGCGGATATATAATAAAGATGAAGAGTGTTCACAAAATATATGCATTATTTCTTTTAACTCTTGCAAAAATAACTTCATGTTATCACTAAAATTCAGAAAATAATTTATTGTTTCTGCATGCACTTGTTATGCAATAGGTGAAGATTTATTGATAAATTATCTTTTTATCTACTAGTACTTTATGATAATTACTTACATATGTGCATTATAAATAATTTGAAATATAATAAATTTCAATTAACTTGATAATTTTTCGTTTATTTGTCCGCCCATGAATCACCCCCTTAAACTAACCATTCAACATGTTACGGTAAATAAAAAACAAAAATTTTGGAATCAGAATTAAAACAAAAATAGTGGTATCATCGACAGTTTTTCAATTCTTTTTTTTTGGAAGCAATTTCTAAGTTTACAAAAATGCAATATAAAGCATGTTTAAGATAATGAAAACAGTTCTTAGGAATTCAAATTTACAAAAGGACGATTAAGATTGGTTTTTATTATTGCAGTGGGATATTAGGCACCATTTTTGTAATAAAGAATACCGTTTAATTTTTTTTGTAAACATAAAGCTGTCATTAGTTTACATATAATATTGATATATGTAGTGCACGACCGGGAGATCATGTGCTCATACAAATGTTGTAATGCATTGAAGTGTCATAGAATTTAGAGAGGTTGTATTTGCATGAAATTGTGTACGCTGGTATTTTCCATTGTGTTTCAAAATTTATATATTTAATTTTTGCAACTTTACAACTAAAAATGTGAAAGAAATTTCAAACTTATTTTTGTATCAATTAAAATTTTTAAAAACGTTTTAAGGATATTTGTATCCGGTATTCCGATACAGTTTTGATAATTTCATTAAAACAAATTACATTGCGTCATTAAATTAAAAACTGAGTGCAATTTAAATTACGCACCACGTGTCTAAAAATCAACAGATGAAAAAATTATCTCTATGATTTATCTTGAAGTAATGTGTTTTTAATAGTCTTCGATATTTCATGTTGATTTTTTTGGAGATAATTGTAAAAACCATTGCTTTACCATTTGATGCATACAGTATTTACAACTAAATTAAGACTGTAAACTTGCCGGTTCCAAGCCATTTAACTGGTTTGAAAATGCAATAAAATTATCTGTCAAACAATTTGTACATTTAAACAAGACATTTACTTTAAGTTTGAATATTTCATTCAATGCATTTGTACATACACTGTAACCTCACATAAATAGCAAATTAAACTGTGACTTTTTTTATCTTCAAATGCCCTCTGAAAAATACATTTTCTGCTTTTTGACTTTTTGTTTTGAGAATAAACAGACAGATACAGTGTAAGATTTTTTTAGTTTTTGCATTTTAAATATGTATACGGATACTGCTCAACCACAAAACAAACTGAAATTGTAGTTTACTTGGAGTGAAATTTTTGATCGCTTATTATGCTTACAAACGAAGTGACAGATTTTTAGTCTTTTGACAATATGTTTTGACATCTTATTTGTCTAGATACAAATCTGTCATATATTTTATACATTACATGTACAAAAAAAAATAATTATCAAAATTTAAATAGAAAACATGTATATCATCTATCTAACAACCACCCGTTCATTTCACCTTTGGTCTCCAAAAAGAATAAACTTTTTAATCTTCAATGACATAATCTAGTTGGCGCTTGTAATCTGGTCTAGGAGACGCATTAATTCGCTAAATCGCCAAATAACAATTTTATCAGTTCTTACCATCGATTCAATTTTTAAAATGTTGATTTAAAGTAAGAGGAAATTAAATAGACTTAAATGTAAAATGATCCATTTTAAAATTAATATTAAATTTCTACAGTAAGTAATGAATTTATATTGAAATAAAAATTACTCCGTTGTTTCGAAATTATAGGAAATTACTACATTTTTTTACAAGTTATGACAAATTGATTTTGCGAGTACAATGGAAAATTCTATACTTTCATTGTAGTAAATGGAATTCGAAGGTAATTTTTAAATTTCATACGAAAATTAGTATCCCACTTGACACGACAGCTGCATGTGTAGTCGCCAAAAGCAGTTTGGGGTGACTGGTTATCAGTGATTATTCTCTAACCCTTTTCATGAGAAGACAGACTGACTACAGACCATAATTACTTCATTAGTGGAATCACGTAGTTATGTAAAATTTGTGTTATTATAAAGGATGAACAGTTCTTATTTCACAAGGCTTTCATTTAATCAATTCAAAATTACCGTTAACAAGGATGTGTACTACCACATTATCACGTCATAGTCAGGTTTCACAAAACCTTTACAGATAGGACAAATTATAGAAGTTTGAAATTTCAGATTTAATACTTATTAATTACAAAGGCAAGTTTAACAATTCATAACTGAAAGGAAACCATGTTTGTATTTAGTTTTCCATAATTGATATTTATATGTATATTTGGAATTACTGTCCTATGCTTTAGTAAAACGATGTTCAAATTTGACAAAAACTGTATTTGGTGTTCATATCTAATTAAAATTTATTACATTTAAATTAGTAGTAGAATTCAATATTTTATTTCATTTTGTTCCAATACCTTTGCACACAATCGAGTGAATTCCTTCAAATGTAGACCTATTGGTCGATGTTTTGCTTATAACGTCCAGTGGCAATTATTTCATGCATATTCACGACGATATATACAATGTATATCTAACAATCTTAAAATTCCTATAGAAACTGGCAGATGTAACAACATCGCATAGAATCGATCGTTTATGTACCTTATGGTATGAATGTGTTGGTGATGAATAACATTATTTATATGTATGTAATAAAACTACTATCACTAAACTTCGGAAGAAATATATACCGAAATATTATACAACATACCCATCTGTATTGAAAATGCAAAAGATTTCACTGTTAGTTATTGCATAATTTATCAAGAAACTATCTACTCTCATCTAGTTAGATACATGTACCTTATAAGTTGTGTAATCTTTAGAAGGTATACTTTTGTTATTAGTTTCCTGTGTATTCTGTCATTTATAGAGTTTGATTTGTAATTTGTCCTCGTGTAACACATATTTTATGTCTGCGTGTAAATAAAGAATTGAATTGAACAAATTAAGCTCAGGGCATAGTACGTGTCAAAGTCAAAGTCTTGAACACAAAATAGACTGATGACCACAAAGTTTATGAACATTCTTTATTGAGAATTTTCATAGTCTGTTGCTTTCTTGGAGGGGTTAAAAGTATATATACAATATTAAATAAAACATGTGAACCTTTCTGATCCAAACAAAAAAGGATGTTTTATCAAATTTTGGTAATACAAACCACTGAAATAATGATAATTTCATAAAAGCATATTTTTTTAGTATAAAATACTAAGTTTTACGGCTCTGACCGTACATGGAAAATACATGGTTTTGCCCACTTAGTTGACGAACAGTAAAAGCCAGAGGTAAAGTGATTTCCCCTGTAATTATTTCACTCACAACATTTTATAGTGGTTAAAAACCTACAGCAATTTGATTATCAAAGAGTATATACCATATTCTTATTAAAGATGCAGTTTACATTTTTTCATAATATTTAAATCTTAATCAGCAATAGCTATACATCTTGCGGTTTAATACATACTAGTTTCACAAAACTGTGATTTAGTTTTTTTGGTAAAAAAAATTGTATCAAAGGACATCTTTAACCAAAATGAATTGATGTGTACCTTAAAGGTAATACATAACTTTACTTTCAACAGAACTTTTGGTTTTTGTTAAGAATGTCCTTTTTGTACATTTTTTCTCATAAAGACCAAAAATTTGTCTATATCTGTCAAAAGTTCTGTTTTCAGTTAGCTACCTTCGAGCGTTTACGATTTGTTCTTCTGTTTTGAAATAACCAATGATGTTGCTTAAACTTCAAAGTATACACACAAAATTACGAAACTTAATTTTATAAGACTTTTCAAAAATAGCCCTTGTGTAAAAAAAAATCCGTGAAATTGGGCTTACCTCTTTATGTAAAAAGGATATCTCGAAAAATTGGTATCTTCTTTATGTATCTTTATAATAACTCAAGCATGTATGGTTAGATTTTTTTAATTATTATTTAGAAAGTAAAATAAAGAAAGTGCTACACGTATAAACGCTTAGGGTGATCTATAGGATAGCTATTAGTAACACCATTAACAGGGTAAAACTATCTGTACAGTCAATCAAAACACATTAGCCTTTATTCTTGTAAGAAATGATACATATCTCTATTTCATTAAATAATATTAAAAGAAACACCAGTAACCAGGAGGAAAATACTTAATCATATGTTCTACTTTTTAAAGATTGTTCTATGCTATTAACCACGAGATATTTCAAAATCCTTTTTACATGAGAAAAATTGCAAATGTTAACCTTTTCACGCCTTCTGTTACTTTTGTACTTTATATTTGCCCAAGTGTAAAGTCCCCTTTGGCTACTTTTAACACCAAACCATGTAATGAATCATTAATCTGTCATATGCAATGATATTTGCTTCTTGATTGTACACAGATATGCACTTTTGAAAAGAGATCTCTGCAACTTATGTTTAGAATGACTTAAACATACAGATGGAGGGATCAAAGCAATTGATTTTAGTTCTTCTAAATTTCTTCAATTTCAAAATTAAAATTTATCGCCAACTTACTTGTATTCCAACATGGACACCTTTACTCTACCCTTAACTTACATACAAGGTCAAACTTTATTAGGAACTAACGAAACATACATTGATATATGTTAATTGTAATGTCGGCTATCCACAATTTATCTACTCAAACTTTCACTTACAATTTTAGTTTAAACAGCAACTCTTGACCAACACGGACCTTGACATAAAACTTTTCAGCACCTAACGACAAACAGGTCGATTATTTGTTTCCCTTTTCATGATAGCGATGACATCGTTTTATGGAATTTATATTACTTCGATAGTTCATAATGTGCTTTCTAGCTGTTTCGTCTGGTTTTATATGATTCAAAGGAACTGGAGGTTTTCGTTAAAAAAGACAGTATGTGCATTTGGTGCCTAATCTTAAACTGAAGTATTTAATAGTGTGCAAATTTATTATAATAAAATTTGAAGGAGTTAAATTCTAAAAATTCACAACTTTTCTGTACTATCTTGTATGGACGATTTGGAGCTTGTTATAGTTTATACACGATGTGTAGCTGATCATCGTTGAGTAGGCACAGTGATTGGTAAATGTCGCCTTATTGTGAACGTTTATTATGGTCTTGTCTCATTCAAATGTACACACATCCGATTAATTTGAGATCCCTGTTAAACTCGAACGCAAGAGCCTACATAAAAATGTTGAATAAAAAAAAATTAAGCAAAAAAAAAAAAAAAACGTGAAGAAAACAAATGACAAAATAAAAAGAAACATGATACGATTGAAGTTGTATACGACATAAGGAAGAATGTGGCAATGGACACAACCGAAAAGTTTCAAAATATTTCAGAGGAAGACATACTTGGTCATGGTTATTGTAGGTTCTGGCGATCCTTCTGGTTTAAATTACAATAAAAACCTTTATCTTTAATCATCAGAGGCAATGTTTGTTTACGCGCTTTTTAATGAGAGATAAAAAAAAATCTTTATTCCAAATTGATATTTATGACAGGAAAGTATCACGCTTTCACAGTAACTGAATCAACACGTGAAGTATGGCCTAACGATTGCACGCGACAGACTGTGTTTTAATACAACCCATCTCAACAGAAACAAGTATGGCCTCACGATTTCACGCGACAAACTGTGTTTTAATATAACCCATCTCAACAGATACAAGTATGGCCTCACGATTTCACGCGACAGACTATGTTTTAATATAACCCATCTCAACAGAAACTTATCTTTATAACCCAATGTTGGCTCGAACTTTTTTATCATAGCATGGTTACAAGTTCTATGACGATAATAAAATATAGTATCTTTATGTTATGAAATGATTGATGCTTGCATATTTCTTCGGATATTTTTTACCTTATGGCAACCTGGTGAGGACAGGAAATGGCACCATACCATCTAAAACTACTTATTTAATTGTCGAATGAGGAAACGAGTTCAAAATGGTCGAATCATTTTAAACAAAAACCTAATACCATTCGGTTATACATATGTATTCTCTAAGTCTTAGCCGATTTAAAGTTTCTCGAGTGGAGACATATTATTTGTTACATAGTGTGCTAATGACCTGATATGATATATATATATATGGGGTCAGCCTACGTAAATTCCATACGGGGTGAGAGCGAAATGTTACTCGTATCAGTGATATAACCTTTATCAAGATATATAATTGTAGTCCAGTCTCGGAATGCAATAGTCACGTAAACATCGTGAATTTGGCTATACCTTAATCAGCTTGACAGCAATACTTTTACAAACTAACTGTTTTGCTTGGCTATCTGAATTTATGAAAGATGATAAACATACAGGATAAAGGCTATCCTTTGTTTCTCCAAGACAAAGAACTTGCAAGATTTCTGTCTCGGACTAAAAGTGTTTTACTATTAATAAGTCATCATCACTCGTCAGACACTGTTTCATTTAATGCTCTATCTAATCTCAAATGTACAGAATCGATCCGAAAGTTTTTTTGTTTTACACCAATAAAAAGTCTTGGATATTGTCTGGATTGTCAATCTACGTTACCATAATAGTCAATATGACTTATAAAACCATGGCTAAGTGTCTCAAAGTATTATCATGGCTTTGAACATGGAGACAATTAGTCTGAAGCCAAAGAAAATCTAGATACTATATAAATATATGACAATGTGGGAATATTATCAATGCTGAGACAAATAAATGTAAAACTTTTGCGCGACACAATGAATATCATACTTTACTCTGAAATTAACCGGGAGCAGATAATAAACGTAAAACAGAACTTTGCTGTGTCTCTTGACACAAGCGTGGAATATAATTAGACTTTACCACTATTATACCACTATGGGTGTGTATAACACAGAATATATACCGACGTCTTAGAAATTCAGCAATGACTGATTCAGAAAAAGTGAAGCAATACTATATGAGATCAGAAAAACAAAAATGAATCAAAAACAGTTTGCATACGGTACTTCTAAGTTTAAACATACTTTATTTGCAAAAATAAAGCAAACGGATTAAGACGCAAGCTGAACTTAGATTATTCAGGCTTCAGTCTGTACAATAGTTTCAAGTTGAAGATTTCCTTTTACAATAAATGGAATACAAAATTTCAATATCTTCAAATAATCAAAACTATTAATGTCATAGCTCAATAATGTCTGTTTTAATTTTAAGACAAGGCAAATTACACTGCCATCCAGTTAAACAAAGTACGAATAATCCATGATCGTTTTCCTATTTAATCTTTATCTTAATTATAGCTTCTTCACTGAACTCTTGCATAACATGATAAAACGTAGATAAGAGTTTAAAATCGTCAGAAAAGTTAAAACAAGTTTCTTATTAGATTGCATTCCGTGTTTTATCAAGTCGATCAACATCGCAACAAAGAAATGCAAAGTCAAACAAAATCTTCACATAGTGTTTGAAACTTCACAACTGATGGGGTTTTAAGGAAAGTTCGTGCTGGGTTTTGGAGTTTTAGAAATGCCACTGTCGTGATTGTGTATCTTGTACATATGTAAAACGACAGGAAGCCACCTGAAAGGCAGGTAACATTATGACAGATGTCGTTTAAGGTGTTATCAGTATTTATGTTGTTGTGTTGAGTTGACCCGTGGGGTCAAACGTGTGAAGAAACCCAGAATAAATGTTGAATTATAGCTTAATATTAAATCAAACTCTTTATCTTCCTCGATCAAGGTGTTAGGAAGGTTACATAACTGTTAAGTAACTACGGGTAAAGTTGTGTATCATATCATCGATCAAGGTGTTAGGAAGGTTACATAACTGTTAAGTAACTACGGGTGTAGTTGTGTAACATATCCTCGATCAAGGTGTTAGGAAGGTTATATAACTGCCAAGTAACTGCGGGTGTAGTTGTGTAACATATCCTCGATCAAGGTGTTAGGAAGGTAACATAACTGTCAAGTAACTACGGGTGTAGTTGTGTATCATTTCCTCGATCAAGGTGTTAGGAATGTAACATAACTGTCAAGTAACTTTGGGTGTAGTTGTGTATCATATCCTCGATCAAGGTGTTAGGAAGGTTACATAACTGCCAAGTAACTGTGGGTGTAGTTGTGTATCATATCCTCGATCAAGGTGTTAGGAAGGTTACATAACTGCCAAGTAACTGCGGGTGTAGTTGTGTATCATATCCTCGATCAAGGTGTTAGGAAGGTAACATAACTGTCAAGTAACTACGGGTGTAGTTGTGTATCATATCCTCGATCAAGGTGTTAGGAAGGTTACATAACTGCCAAGTAACTGCGTGTGTAGTTGTGTATCATTACCACAAAGAGGTCTAAAATCAAAATATAACGTCACTTCAACTAAAATGTGCACTCTCACTCAAACACATATATTGTATGTCTCGATTCGAACTGATTAATTTATATAGTTTCATCAGCAGGATTCTAACTTGACTTATTTAGACATCATCGGCATCATCAACCGCACTGTATCCAGCGCCATAGACTACTCCGTCATAACATGTAGGTTTTCTTAGTGGTTTAATCTGATTGACTAATTTTTGTTTGCTTTAAGTCCAGTTGGATGAAAGGTGGAGAAATTGGAATTTCACAGGAACATGGGGTATATTGGATAGGGGCAAAAATCTAGCTTTGCACCAGGCCATCAACGGTATTTTCAAACTCACAAGTAAAAATTAAAAACTTACAATGCCTTGGCAAAAAATACAACAAAAAACGACGAAAAGACAAAACAACAGTACACAAAACACAAAATAGAAAACTAAAGACTGAGGAACACGAACCCATTTAAAGAACATTAAAGAATGAAAAGGTTATATTTGTCATACAGTTACACGCATATATTTGTTAAATTTTAATATTCATGTGTCAACCGTTAGTCATGTTACTAGAGACGGGAATTCATTAAGTCTGGGAATACAAACAAAATAATTGAATTGGATTGTTGTATGGTTTACGTCCAGTGGCATTTTTGTATAAATTGAGACAATCGGGATCGTGTGCGAATTCCCATTTCTAGTTACGTGGCACAGGATAGACACTCAATTATTGAAGCTTTATTTTTTTGTATAGGGTACTGTGCATGTTTCATAATTTTTCTGGTTAAGTGAATAGCAACCTTTTACATGATGGCAAATCGTCAACTAAAGATGTATGGAATAGATGCATATCGTTAGTTAAAATATAGAGTATTTTTCAAATTACTGTGTCTAAAAATTGGAAAAAAAAACAGTTGCATGCTATGAGGGTATGGATTGGGGAAAGGGGGGGGGGGTCCTTCATTTCTGTATTCTTTAAATTTTTCGCTCATTATTCTTTATCTTTAAAAATAATGGCTATTCTGTAATTACTTGATAACTGTATTCTGGACATTGTTCTTTTCTGTTATCAGTATATTTTTACCCAATTCTTTAAGTTTTGCATTATATTTTATATTTTAGCACCCCATTATTCTCTTTTCTATATTTTTTGCCCATTTTTCTCTATTCTTTTTTCTTTTTTGCCCATTATTCTCTATTTTGTAAACCCCATCCCTCTGCCATGACAAAAAGATTTCTTTTGGGTTTTTTAACGGACAATATAAATAAACGTATTTTAAGCTGACCTAGCGTAATGAAAATAACATCTTCAAAGCTGACAACTAGGATACTATCCACTCATTACGTTATTACTGAATAATTCAAATAGGATGTCTAATCAATTTATCTAAATGTAATACCCTTAATACACGAGTCAAGAGTGCAATAACCAAGGTTACATGCAATAGATTTTTATATACAATTATATCTATGAAACTACTCATTGCTTAAGATGTTAGTGGTAGCCTATTCCTGCTACCGTGGCTTAACACAATTTTCGGCTTATGTTGTTAAAATACAAAGATCCTGTTAGACAAATCGCAATGCATGGCATCCAGTGTGCATCTCTATTATGTTTATATAAACTAACAGTGTAAGTTGATTATGGCAGAACGAAGGGTATCGTTGATAGAATGACAAATCGCCATGCCAAAATAAATATTTTAGTTATTAAGTTATGTTAAGTAGCATAAACAAAATATATAACTGCACCAGTTCCATGGAGAAAACAAAGTACACAATACGTGATGTGTTCTCATTCTAAACCGGCCTGGTGATACAAGTGTGGAATGTAAGGTCTGTGACCAAAAATATATAACTAGCGGTAATGTGGCGCTGCTATGTCAATCGACAGTATGCTAGCATGTGTTCGTGAACCATGAAGTTAAAAAATTAAAATACCACACCTTTCAACATTCTAAAAATATACTATGTTCAATTGCCTTTAAAAATGCAAATGTATAAAGTTAATGTTCGAAATATTTGTCATATTTTGAGAAATGAACATTTTCTTTTTCCCTCTGGTAAATATCAATCATGTCTTTATATCTTTCAGTTTTTCATGATATTTCGTTTGTATGTTGAACAAAACTGAATATATACCAAATTTTCAAAAGAAAATGGAAACATAGAACTTGAAAATATTTAGCATTTCATTCTCCTTTGTACACAATAACCTCAAGGTGATTGTATAATTTATGGTTGCCGAAAGCTTAAATGTGTTGTCGTTTCACAATATATCGTGTTATACTACTATGATGGTCACAGGAAAGCAAACAAAATGTGTGCTTCATAGTTTATTGCCTCAATTCAAACAAACAAAAATTGACTGTATACGAGTATTTCACCCAGGAAGATGGCGTATTTATTGCCCTCTATTACCCCTCCAAACTTCAATGAACATTTTAAGTACACAAACAAGCATTTCCTCTCTACTTCGAGACAGAGTGAACATAACTTTCTTATAATTAAAAGCATGCGTTAAGAGCAAGCTAAGTGATAGGATAGATTGTGTTATTTTGTCAGAGCTGATGTGACTCTCTACATGTTTGTTCACTCTATATTATTTACACATATACTACGTGCCCTTTCTTTGTGTATTAGGGATACTATCTCATGTACATCTACTTCATATACCACGGAAGGGTAGTTCATTTGGTTAATACTGAGGTATATTCACAGATCTCCAATACATCGAAATTGACAGGTTGTTCGCTTTTTTTTAAACCATAAGGGATCAAGATAAATGTTTCACGGCTGTGAAAAAGCTTATTATTTTTTAATGTAGCCTTTTATAGACTTTAATACGACCAACTGCTGTGCAGAGCTTTACAAATCTGTATGCCTAACTAAATGTTTGTTTTTCTAGTAAGGTAAACGTTTTAAACGCATTGATCCGCCCTGCTATTGACATCGCAGTTTAAATTTCAATACATACAAGCAGGGATGAAAGACTGGATAAAGAGATTATAACATCACTTTAATATAAAGTCAACATTTAACTAGTAATTTGAGAATTATAGACGGTCTATCTTACTTTAATGTTTTCTTGTAGATTTTAAAAATGTATATCAACCTAATAAATAGTCCAGGTCAAAAAGGGAACATTTAGCCTCAGAAAAGGAAAGGTAGTTAAAATGATAAATGACTACCAAATATTATAATGACATTTACAAATTAAATGTTAAAAGGTTTTGATAATATTGTGAACAGAAAAAGTGACAGGATATCTGACGACCATCTCTTGGAAACAGACTATGTACTTGCGTTATCCCTTCAGGCATGTGACTTCGTACTTGCACAAACTGAGTAAAACTGAACAGCACACGAGAGAGGTCAAATAACTTCTATTTTATCAGTCCATTATTACAGGAACATATATTGATATATGTTAGATATACTGTTCCCAGATTATTAGGAGGGATACATTAGCAAAATCCGTATATGTTTGGTTTACCTTTAAAAATAAGACAGAACATCATTGCGCTACTTTATGGTATACTAACATCTCTATATATTTAACATAGAAAGTAATAGGTTTTCAATGAATGAAAATGTGGAATCAAAAAGCTTCATGTATCAAACAAAAAATGTATCGACATTTAGCTTTTACATTTAGTTGCAATTTTTCAAAATATCGACAGGTGTTAAGAACTAGAGATCAAAATAGCGCCATCAATCAGAAGCTTAGGAACCTTGCAACATTATTTTACTATCCTATCATGTGACGTATGTTTTAACACTTTTACATTTCTTTTTCATATATTTTGATTTACAACTTTAATGGCTCGTATAATGTTATGTAGATGTTTTAATTTAGTCACATTAAATAAGAAAATATCAAAATATCTCAAATTGATGTCTGATTACGAATATGACCCTCTTACACAGACATTTAAAAAAAATTATAAATGGAGAACGATTTTGTATAATTTGTTGGATAATTGCTGTGTGGATAATAATAAGCATCGACATGAAAGATTGGTAACAATACCTTAGAACACAGGGTACGAGTTCGAAAATAGGTTTTTACAGTGCAAATCCGCGGTAAATATACTTTATCAGCAGAGTTCATCTATAATAAGAGGCAACGAACCGAGCTAGCGTGTTTCATTGTGTTTAGTAACTAGATTAGCGATCAAGAAACACTATTAATGTTTTAAAACCCACGTAGACTGGATTTGTACGATAAGTAAAATGAGGTATTCTGAAGGCTGGTAAAATTACAAAAGTAGAATTTCTTTGTTTGAAATGTATACCTTGTCTTGTAGTGAAATATTAACTCGAAGGTGTACTCACACGTCGTTTTCTTGACATTTAATATTCTCATACAACTATCTATCCATGTAGATTCATATATTTATCCTCTCAAGAATGTTTTAAAACAAAACGAGAAATGTAATTAATAAACAGAAAAGAAGATAAAATGTGAGGATCATATAACAATAATTTTATAACATAAAGCATAGGTCAGAGGTCATATAAAATAATACGGGGAAAGAAAGTTCCTAAATTTCATACCATAGAGCGAGCATGGTTTAGATAGTCGTATCCTAAAAGGGGGACTGTGTTAATAATAGTATAACGTAGATGTATACGTGCTAGATAAGCATATCTCAGGGAAGAGGAAGGATGGGTTAGATGGCCAAATACAAAGAGGTGAAACATTTCATCGATTTTATAATATAAGAGCATATAATTCAGATGTCCAAATCAAAAGAGGGGAACCAGTTCATTAATTTTATAATATAGAACATGGTTAAGATGGCCAAACCAAAAGAAGAGAAACATTTCTTCGATTTTAAAATATGGAGCATGGTTTCTTGGTCACATCAAAAGAGGGGAAACATATCATTAAGTTTATCATATAGAGGATGGTTTCTTGGCCAAATCAAAAGAGGGAAACCATTTCATGATTTTATATTATCTACAGCATGATTTCTTGGTCACATCAAACGAGGGAAAAACATTTCATTAAGATTATCATATAGAGCATGGTTTAGATGGCCAAATCTAAAGAAGGGAAACTTTTCAATGATTTTATAATCTAGAACATGGTTTAGATGGCCAAATAAAAAGAGGGGAAACATTTCATTTAGTTAATCATAGGGAATATGGTTTACATAGCTAAATCAAATGGGTTTATAAACATTTTGTTAATCATATAGAACATGGTTTATGTGTCCAAATCAAATGGGTTAAACGTTTAGTTTATGTTATCATATGGAGCATGGGTTATTGGTCATGTCCCAGAAAAGGGACGACATTACAGACTGTTTTTGTGTTATGGCACACGAGTTGGATATTCATATCTCAAAAAAAAAAATTATCTATTCTTTACAGAAAGTTGGTCAATTCGGTTTCCAAATACATTTTAGGCTCTTTTTTGTCTATAATTATCTGTGTCTGAATGTGACTAATGCCCTGGATTTCAAACATCAGTTTTCACTGATAAATTCATATTTAATTAATTGCATTTAAAAAAAAATACATATGTGAATTGTTACAAATTTAAATTATCTTAAAAATATGACTTTCTATATATATATATATTAACACTTTTAATAATGATGCCTGATGAGTACAGAACAGTCGGTGCGTGCATGGTAACCACATAACAAAAGAGGGCCAATATAATAAACAATAAATATAAAATGCACAGCTCTTGTCTGTGTGTATCAGGAATATTTTTGTTTTAAATTTTGGAATAGATAAGACACACCGACTCCAAAAAACAGTGATTTGTTCAAAACTTGTGATTTATACATGGTTTATATTTTATACTGAGAACCAAGTACATCTCCCTTGAAAGTGTATACCAAAATACAAAAAAAAACTGTAGTGTTAATAAATGGTGAAAGCTTGTTTAAAGTTATGAGAATTTCAAAGGATTTATGCACTTTCATTTCTATTTTTATGTTCTGTTTTATGACAAACCGTGTAATTTTTTCTTTATGATTGCGGCTGACGACGGCAACATTTGTTTTCTCTAATGTATAGGTAAATTAGATTAACTTACTGGCGTCTAAACCTCATTAAGTTAATTCAGCCGACATTACCACGATCAAAGTATCAGGATATATTCTAATAAGTTTAATATTTTATTGCAAATAAATACACATTCATAACATAGCATAGTTCAACGATGCTTTTGCTAAAGGGCTTGGCTCTGCTTGTTATCTATTTCGATAACTTCTAACAGAACATATTCTAGGAAATTTCTTTACTGGTGTCTTATCATAAGAATTTTAATTAAAATATATGCAAAATTTTCAACTAAAATGTTCATGGATACCTATACTTTAATACATGTTTAAACTTTAAATAAATCGCGTCTAATACTGATATAAATGTGGAGGAAATAAAAGGCTCATAACAATTTAACAATTTTTAAAACAGTTTTACAATTTTAAAAACAATTTAAGTGACAGTGAAAATATTTCCCCTTCCTGTTTATAAAAATTCCAATATCACTACGAAGAAAATAACGTTAAAAGCTCTTTATCATTGAGATATAATATACTTAATTCAAAAATACACAAACCACATATTTTATTCTCTATCTAACTTAAGCAAGTAAAGTACTGCTTAAAAAAAAACTTATGGAAATGATGTTAAAAGCTTTCTGGTAAAATATATCAACAAAGTTTGACATGTGGTGGAAACGCAATATTCTACTTGGCAACGTGCTTCATCGAGAAGTGGTGATGCGAGCAAACTGAACTCTTTAACGTGAATCAAACATCTAATTTATCGTAACTTACCTGTAATTAAGGAAAATAGTATACTATGAATACAGGTACAAATTAAGATTTTTAGCCACCAAATCATGGCGGTAAATAAATCCAACTAAAAAATCCAATGTTCATAAGCTTTTCATTTATCCACAAGTTATATTAATCTAAAACACTTTCTTTGTTACGACTGACAACGTGTTGTTTTTGTGTGTTCATTCGGTTATTAAAGTGTTATGTTTTTTTCTGACTGACGGAGCGCCGTGTAATTTGAACTGGGAGGTCTTTAATCGACAGACGACAACCCGGTTTCCGGCGCGCTGATTGGTCGTGTGTTTATAACTCTCGAGTGGTTATGTTTACATATTAAACGAGACGAGGAAAATATGTATATTCTTTTCCAATATTGACAGATGAAACGCTAATTTGACATAATATGTCAACGAACAGAAACGATCATTTGGGAAATAAATAAATCATTTTTGATTCGTTGTTATGGGAACACAATCAAATTTTTATTTCAAATTCATCAATTATTTTATCTTTTGGCAGTTTGTGTGATAGCAACAATTTTGAGAAACGCAGTAATAATTTTCCAATTCATCACGGGATAGCGCGATACTAGAAGCACACAGTTTCAATAAAGATTTGATGAATAAAATTATTCTTTATTAATCAAAATTTTGTTGTTTGATAGACATTTTTCCAATAAAGCGAAACATTTATGTAGTTTGTATCTTTTGATTTAATGGAAATCGATTTTGAATGCATATATACATCATAACAGATGCCATTTATCATGTGCTGATTGTTTGCATTCAGTATAATAGTTTGTAGAAACTTATTAAAAAAGGCGGCAAATATAACATTTTTAATGAATAGTACTGTCATCCATAGATAACATTTTTAATGAATAGTACTGTCATCCATAGATAACATTTTTAATGAATAGTACTGTCATCCATAGGACAGGATACACCAAAGCATACTTACTTAATATTTAACACGCACTCCTAACAAAAGAAATAATAGAAGCTTTAATATTTTGTTTCGCTGGACCGAATGCTGTAACTTTCTGGCGTCATTTTTCATTCGAAATATACTAAATAATAAATTTAGATAGATGCGAATTTTTAAAATTCAATAAAGTTACTTTGTGCAGATTGAATCAGATGTCCATTCCATTTCTTTTCTTTTCCTATTGCTGATTGTCCTTTCTTAGATAAAGACGTTCCATTGGGTCATTTTTAATGAGTTAACCTTTTTCTGTTATCTAAATATGCATGTGGTTGCAGTCACGTTAAAGTAATATATTTTCTGATAAGATATTTTTTATATAAATTTGTCCTAAAAAGTGGCTACATTTTGTCGACATTGAAGATTTATTCTTCCGTCAGGAATTTAAAAATAAGTGGCATTACACATCCAGTTTTTAATGATAATACAGAGTTATTCTGTGCATCTCACTGGATCGTGCCTTCCTGTACTTTTTATTAAATTCAACTCAAGTTCAGCTGCCAATATTACAATTAATTATATACTTAATTATATATATAAATAAATTTTACTTGTAATGCGATCAATAACAATCACTCTGTGTTAGCCATCCGTGACGATATGGACCAGTCACGGTTCCACAGGCTTTATCAATCCCAAAAGAAAAACATCGGTTTTAAGTATATAATAAAGTGTATATGATATGGCTCTTTCAATATCACTAACCGTATCTAACCTCAACTTATATAATTCTAGTACCGCCTATATTTGTTAAATCTAATGGGAACAATTCCACAAGGCATCTACCAAATTTGATGGTACCAATATTTATTAGTTATTTTCCCCATTTTATTAATAACAACATCCGCCATGGGATTTTCTGTTATGATGGTACAAATGTCCACCAGTTATAAATCAATTTTCAAAATAATATGTCTGTGATTGCCAGTTATCACCATATTCCAAACAATTTTGAAATAATTTCCAATTTCAATATTATCGAAATGTTCAACAGAAAGTAATTGCCAAATTAAGCAGTTTTATAGACCGTGTACATGACATTCAGGTACTTATTTCTGAGTAGCAGCAGTTTTATAGATCCTGGACATAATATCCAGGTACTTATTTCTGAGTCCCATGGAATACATATATGTTGTATCAATTCAGGACACAATTTCACTACATGTGTGTGACAAAACAAAAGCAAAGCAAACACGCTTTCTTTACTGTTCTTCATGATCTCGATATGAGACCTTCAACATGGAGCAAAAGCTCATACCTGACTTAAAGTTCAAGACGGCTTCTGACAGCTCTTTAATTTGTCTCCTAGGTTATTGCTTATGTATCTATGATTAGATTAAATTATGTCAAATTCGTCTATGTTTCCTCGTAAACCTTGCTTACCAAGTTTGTAAATCCATGCAGTGGTATTCATAATACTATGAAATAACATTATATTGCTGTACCTTTTCATCAGTAGTAACTATATAGATTTGCGGATTTAAACTGGAATTGGAGTATTATTTATGATACTATAGTAGTGTATTTATTATACTATTTCGTTATATTGCGATGTTTAATTGGCATGAAGGCAAACGGCTTGATTTTTGTTTTAACCATGCAATATCAACAGTTCCGTTTCTCTAAAGGTATGTGCCTGCTTGCATACGATTCGGAAGTATACTAGGTTGTTTTTTTTTTATTTTGAAAGTTGTCACCATGTAATATTTGAATTTTTTAAATACTTTTCACAGATGTCCAAGAACTTATAAAATATGTCATAAAATGACTACAATTTAAATTAAAATTGAAAATGATTCCGACACTACCATGCATGCAGAAATGTGAAGCCATTTTAAAAAGTAACGACAAAGCCAAGGCGTTTAAACAAATCCTAGGTGCTTTCTAATTTTGGTCCTATCAGAATCATATTGATAACCTCTAATTCCATCAATTCCACATCATTAAAACAACTTATTGATGCTTTCACAATTTGGTAGTGCCAGATCTATCATTGGAACATTCTTTGTAACTATTTTCAAAATAAATCGAAATTCGAAGGTAAAAGTATACTTTATGGTTATCGAAATCAGGTGTAACGATAATACCAGATACTTGTTAGTTATGCAATTACACAGTTTAACACACATCTTCGATTTTTATACTATAAATTATGTGTTTAATCTGGTAATATCGTGTACAATTTCTTAAACCGAACCTCTTTACACTTGATAGCAATACCAGGATATAATGGTAACCCCTTCATTAAAGTACCTGTCAAATTTGGTATACTAAGTACCAGAATCTTCTGTAATTTTACCTTGAGGTACTTTGCAATTCTTAAAGCTATACGTGTTGTCTGTTTTGCTTGATCATATGTTTTCCTCTCTCTCTCTTTCCATTTTTGATTGTATTTTGCACTGATACCTCCAAAGTAACATCGAACTTGTCGTCTCTTTTTCGTATACTTCATGTCTCTTTTTATTTATATATTGATAAATTGAACTTTTAACTCAAATAGCAATATATAGGCCTAATGTTAATTCGTTTTATCTCTTTTGAATCATTATATATAGTAAATAGGAAAAAACACACGAAAGGAGTATAAACATTTAAGGTCCGTTTTTGGCCCAAAATAATGAAGTTTTTGCGAACTTTTTAAAAATTTGCATATAATATATATATGGAAATATATAAAGTCAAGAAATAAAGATGTATTTTGCCATTTGATAAGGGACTTTCCGATTTGAATTTTCCTTGGAGTTCGATATTTTTGTTATTTTACTTTTTACACAAGATGTTTGATGATATGACGTAACAAGTACGTCATGATGTGCGAAATTTATTCATGAAAATGCTGAGTTTATGCGCTTAGAAGCTTCGGACGCATGAAACTATTAAACGTGTTGTTTTCAATTTTTTTATGCATTTTTTTTTACCGATATTTCTTTCTGGAAACACCGTGCGAAGCCAAGAAACAACAAAATGAATTTAGAGAACCTTTATTCTAGTAGTTAATTCTATAGTCGTACCAAATGTAAAATTGTTTCTTGGGCGCCCACATACTTTTCCAGTATGCGTTCTACAATATACGTAAAAGAAGACGTAAAACAATATATGTATATAAGTGTTGTCATGGTTACTCGTCAATGTGAAATTTGTTTTTATTTTCTAAACGCCTTTGCCTTATAAAATAATTCTGTCTCCTTAAGGAATGACTGTAACATTTTTTCTGTCTATGAAGAATTAACATAAAAAATGTGGTGCATACTGAATAACTCTCGTGTAGCGGGTTATTTAAAAGTGTGCACCATATTTTTAATGTTATTTCGAATAGACAGAAAAAATATTACAGTCATTCCTTATAATTTAATTCTAAATTCGTTTTTAAGGGGTAAGTTTTGAAAAAAAACGTCACGGTCACATGACAAAATTATGTCTATGAGCTGATAGACAAAACACTTGCAGCCAATCAAAAGACGTGTTACATCCAGAATTAAATTATTTCCATTGAAAAGTAGATTTTGTTATTCGAATGATACATTCTAAGTAAATTCACTTACTTATAACTCATCAAACATGTTTATTTTGAGTAAATTCACCTACTTATGATTCATCATTAATGTTTATTCTGAGTAAATTCACCTACTTATAATTTATCATAAATGTTTATTCTGAGTAAATTCACCTACTTATAACTCATCATAAATGTTTATTTTGAGTAAATTTACCTACTTATGATTCATCACTAATTTTTATTCTGAGTAAATTCACCTACTTATAACTCATCATAAATGTTTATTGGGTAAATTCACCTACTTATGATTCATCATAAATGTTCATTCTGAGTAAATTCACCTACTTATAATTCATAATAAATGTTTATTCTGAGTAAATTCACCTACTTATAACTCATCTACATTGTTTATTCTGAGTAAACTCAGCTGCTCTTCCTTAGTAAAACTCTTTATTTGTTAAAATCTTATTTAATACAATGTTTGATTCTAGTTTTTATAACATAGTGCACGCCTTATGTAACTTGGAAAAGTAATTATTTATAAGTTTAGATTTTGTATACAATTCCAAGAATGCATAATCTTGTATGGTGACGACATCTGTATTTGTGTTGATGTTTTTTAAAACACAAAATAACAAAAACTGCTCGACCAAAAGTAAATAGTTCTGAAAAAAGCAAATGATTAAAGACATGTTTATGCTATCTAAGTATATAACTTGACGAAAATGTAATATACAGTTTGTTTTCTTGTCTATTTTTTTTTTTGCACCTTAGTTGTTACCTGTAGCACTGACAAGTTTACAACGGCATACTTTCCAAAGATCGTAGGATCCTACTTAATACAGATGCTTTTGTATAATTGAACTAAATGTAGGACATACCAGGTTGTTTAAGGTCATGTCAGACATGAAAAATAAATTATACAGTATAAAATAAAACATTTTGATATACGTGTTAATGAACACGAGGATGATAATTAATTACAGTCATCTTTAACACTTTGTCTTCAGTGACAGTACACCTGCAGATAACACTGTTTGGAATTTATAAGCAGTCAGGTTATTTAAGGACATATTTTTATAGTCTATGTACATGTTTATAGTAGTACATGTAGATTTGTGGCAAATTCTAACGATATCTTACAAGCAGTTTCGCTCAGATTCGGTAATAGAAGCAGTCTTATCTATAACTGCTAATTCACGTCATTTGAACTCTGGTGGACAGTTGTCTCGTTGGTAATCATACCAGATCTTCTTATTTTCAGAGGATTGACATACATTAAGTATACCGTTCAATCGACAGTAATGTCTGCATCCCTTACACTTTATTTTTCATGAGAAGAAATTTGCAGATTGTTTTTAAGTATTCATATTTGTTGCGACAATAAAGAACAACATGCTATCTATTTTCAAGATAGAATTATATAGCAGATCGATGTAATTATTGAATGATACTATACTTGTGCATTGAAGACAAGAAGTTTGGAGACAACGGCAACTGTTAATCTAACAAAGAAAAATGTTAAAAGATGGTCATTTGCTAACTGGTTATGAAAATCACTAAAAATTGTTTACATACAAAAGAATGGAAGTATTGAAACGGTTTTGGTAAAATAAATGCGATGCCAACGAATACAACATTCACACATATATATATGTTAGACTCAGATCGACGTCCGGTCTCAAATCGACGTCACATTCTCAAATCAGTGTCCAATATTTTGATCCTCTAATCGACGTCCAATGTCACGTCATGTATTGTCAAAACGAAGTCCGATCGATTGTAGTTTCTCTAATCGATGTCCAATATCAATAAATAATAAATTACTGCACGTATACATGTAGATGTATAAGACGTTGATTAATTTTTGGAACATTCAAATACGAAATAAAAGATGAATTTTGGTCTGTTTGTTTTTTTTATAACAACCCAATTTTCAAGGAGTTACAGACTTTCCATAGAGATTTTTTCAACCCGAAATAGGTAACAGGTGTATTGATATTCATTTGTATAAGGTCGATTTCTATCCGACGCAGCATTATTGTTATTAGATTGATCTCTATTTATATCATCTGTATCGTTTTGTCTTTACGTAAAGCTGTTTTAAGAAACTTATTGTCTTTATACAATACAAATCGTAATGACTTAGTAGACGTTTGAGAAGGAACAACACAGTTAGTTACATCTTTTCCCAAAGAATCAACTAAAACAAAATAAAAGGACCAACATCGATAAATGACAACATGACAACCACTGACATCTGATAACATATACATGTATATTAATATTTATCTTGATAGAAACTAATCCAATCGATCTACGTTGTCGAATGTCATTCATATTCATATTAATAAATGCCATGTGAGTATACGTCAATGAGAAAACAACCCAACGACATAGAAAATCAAACGACATCTCGAGGGCAACATTCAGTCTTCATAAATGGACAAAATAAAGAAGTACAGCCAACTGTTTTGAGAGTATTATAATTTGGACTCTGTAAGATTTTTTTCAACAAATTTCTGAGTTTTACACCTGGAGGTAAACATATACAAAAGAAATTGGCATTATGTTTTATATTGTGCTCTTACACCACTGTTCCATTTTAGGGGAGGGTTAAGCGCTCACAAACATGTTTAAATTCTTTATGTGCCTGTAGTCCAGTGTTGTCGTTGGTTTATGTCTGTCATATTTGTTTTTCGGAATTTTGTTATAAATAAGACCGTTAGTTTTCTAGTTTGAATTGTTTACATTTTTCATGTCATGGCCTTTTATACATGTAGCCGACTTTACGGTATGTGTTTTTATCATTGTTGAAAGCCGTACGGTTGCCTATAATTGCTTACATCCACCTCATTTGAACTCTGGAGGATAATTTTCCCATCGGCTTTCATACCACATCTACCGGCTTATTTTTATATAATCTCTTAAATTTTAAAATTGATATTACAACCTGTATACATCGGTCATTTAATAAAGTTATGCGTCATTGCGGCAAATCCATAAAACGGACGTCGATTAGAGAAGCCAAAAATTGGACGTCGATTTGAGAACAACAAAAAAGACGTCGATTAGAGGGGTATAAAATTGGCCGTCGATTTGGAATCTTTTATTGTGACGTCAGATTTGGACGTCGATTTGAGGAACGGACGTCGATTAGAGACCGGACGTCGACCTGAGTCTTACATATATATTTATATTTATATTAGCACTAGGTTCATAGTACATGTTATAAACGTTAAGCAACTGCTGAATCAAGATTCCATCATTCGTCGTTTTAAAAACTTTCTGAATTCATAACAAAATTAATTGAATTAATAGATTTTCGTTAAATTTTTCGACAATGTGTAGGTAAAATGAAGTACATCCGTCCTTTATTTTGGTAATGGGAAATCAATGTTCAGGAATAAAGTACAAAGCACCTGTTATTGGATAACATCAACTATGTTACATGAGAAAGACACTTATAATTGCTACCACTTCTAAACTTTCAAGTAAACATTTGTAGTGCATGGACAAACCGTCGCCAATGCAATATAAAAATTATCCATAATTGTTTTAAAAAATACATAGATTCATCAAACGGCGGCAGGAAGGATTAAAAGCTAATATACAAGATAGATTGGTGCATCGAAAAGACTTATCTAGACTTGCTACATCGTCTGTGGATGTTTTGATCTTTGGCAACCAGTCAATATCATAAACTCTCAAGAATTCAATAACTTATTTGCAATAAAAGTAAGTTATCAAAAACATATACCAGTGTTAAAGCAAGGACTAATGGATTGGCGGACGGAAATGAGGATTGGATATATACCGCTATATTGTTTGTATTGTAACCATGGACTAATAGATTGGCGGACGGAAGCGAGAATTGGATATATAACGCTATATTGTCTTTGTACTTTCCCTATTCATATTCTACGCCCCCTTTGGTTGGGAATAATATAATTTTCTAGTATAAAATCGTGCATAAATTTTGTTTGCCTTGCTAAACGCGGCAGATTATTTATTTCCTTTGATCTGGGATTACGCCCCCTTTAAAAACATTCCGGATCTGCCCCTTCTACTTCTACTTCTATGAAGTTAATCTGCAGTCGAAATTTTCATATCGCAGATATACTGTTCGCGTGTGTCAACCAGAACACGCTAAATTAAACAAAAACTATCGTGTATGTCAGGAACTCCCACACACAGACCCGGAAGGCGTCGGTTGTGGGGGCTTGGATGGCACTTTCAGGTAGTTGGGATCCAGTCAACAATTGTTCTAGGGATGAAGCTGTATTTATAGGCATCCGTTGATGTGCTGACTCTGGAAAACCTGTCTCTGTGATATTGTCTGGTTGTTACGGTTGGTATCTTGATGTAATCCGGAATAATGCTTCTCCGTGCAAGATACAGGAGTATGAGCCTGGCTCCTTTTCTGCGTGTTGCTTGGGTTGGCCAGCCAAGTGTCTGTAGATAACAGTTCCTGGTTCCCGGACATAAGTTGTTGTTACAAATCGGGCAGCTCTTCGTTGTACCATTTCGATTTGGTGGCATTTTTTGTATGGGTCCCACACTGCAGATGCATACTCGAGGTGTGGTCGAACGTTTTGTATGCCCTCTCTTTTATATTTTGTGGACATTTGCTTAAATTCCTTCTTAAAAATACAAGTGTTCGTTTAGCTTTTGATGCTGCTTTAGATATATGGTGGTCCTAATTCATTTCCTCTGACAGTTCTAAACCCCATCATATTGTAGTTGTGAACAACAGGGTTGCGTTTTTGGTCACCTTAAGGATGAAACATTTTAAATATGTATATCAGAAATGGTCCGCTGCCTCTTTTAGAATTCGAGTTGGTATCATGTCTGGCCCTATGGCTTTTGATGTGTCCAGCTTTCTAAGAAGTTTGTTTACGCCATTTTCTGCTACTTTTAGTTTGTCTATGTTTTGGATGTTGCTGTTTCCAAGGGATGGCATTGTATTCATATTTTCGTCTGTAAATACACTATCATACTGTTCGTTAAGTATAGAAGCTTTCCCTTTACTGTCTTTTACTTCTGTTCCTGAGCTGTTCTTCAGGGTTGATATATTGACTGTCTTTTTTCCTGGGCTTGATATATTCCCAAAAATTCTTTACCATGGTAGGCCTTTTCTGTTCTTCATCAGCACTGCCATCGTTTAATATACCCCTAATGTATCTATCGTGGGCCTCTGTCATGGTCTGCTGGACAATGTCTCTAGCTGTTCTGTATTTTTCCAATTTTCTGGTGTATCATATCATTTTGCTGTGTTTTATCTACGTTGACGTTTTCTGATTAGTCGCTTGATGGTTTGGTTCATCCAGGGCATATCTTGTTTTCCACTGATGGTTTTCTGGGGGACATGTTTGTTTACACTGTTTACAATTGTGTCTTTGAAAAAAGTTCCAGTTCTTTTCTACTGTGTTCGTAAAATTGTCTTTATCGTTCAGATGATCTGTAACGGCTTGGTCAATATCATGTTGAAGACTATTCATGACAGCTTTTTTATAAATATAGACAGTTCTTGGTTTTTTTCTGTATGCTTTTGCTATGATGTCGATATCTGTAATCACAATTTCACGGTCGCTCATTCCAGGCTGTATTTGTGTACTTTCTATCAGTCCCTGGGTTGGTGGTAAACATCAGGTTCAATACGTTTTTTCCTCTGGTGGGTTCTTCTACCATCTGAATGAAAAAGTCGTTTTCTGTTATTATCTCAACAAATTTGGAGTTGATCTCTTTTCCATACCGTGGGTTGGTGTTCACTGAGGCGTTGTCCCAGTTGATATCTGGCAAGTTAAGTTCACCACCTAGTATAATATGTGGCATGTTGTTCTTCATCCTTGATGTTATTTTTTCGATGGACTTTTCCAGTTCCTCTATCATATCGATTTTACTTGAAGGTCTTCTGTAGTAGGAACCTATGTATATTGGGTAGCTTCCTTGGACAGTAAGTGTTGCCCAGACTATCTCAAAACCAGTTATTGTGTTAACCTCTGTTGTAATAAGGTCACTTTTAGCGGATATGAACACTCTACCCTCACCTAGCTTCCGATCTTTCCTGTACGGGTTACTGTATACCATAAGACCACCACTGAGCTATATACAATGCAGTTTAAGGTTTTACTGTGACATATAACTTTGTCATAAAGATCTGATCGGAATGGATAAATATGAATAATAGGCTTGAAATAATATCAAGAAAAAAATCTTATCTCAAAACATGTATTCATCTTTCTCTTGTTAAGTCTGAAAAGTCAATACATAAAAATAAGAAGATGTGGTTTGATTGCCAATTAGACAACTCTCCACTAGAGACCAAATGACATAGAAGTTAACGACTATTAGTCACCGTACGGCCTTCAACCATGAAAGCGAAACCCATACCGCATAGTGAGCTATAAAAGGCCCCGAAATGACAAATGTAAAACAATTCAAACGAGAAAACTAACGGCCTTATGTACAAAAAAAATAACGAAAAACAAATATGATATATCAGCATCAAACGACAACCACTGTATTACAGGCTCCTGACTTCGGACAGACACATACAGAATGTGGTGGGGATTAACCATTTTGCTGGCGCCAAACCCTCCCCCTAACCTGAGACAGTGGTGTAACAGTACAACATAAGAACAAACTATAAAAATCAGTTGAAAAGGGCTTACCTCGTCAGATCGGTACAGAGCAAAACGTTTTTTTACCAAAAACACAGACTGGGCGTGGCAGGGTATTAATACATCCCACATAAAAAAAACACTAAGTACAGATCTGAGAGTACTCGCAGTTACTGCCAGCTAGTTCAAAGCCAATAACAACTAATAAAAACATCGCTCATCTAAGACTAGAATATCAATCAGTACACATCCAACATCCAATGGATTTGTTGGAAAGAAGTCATTTACAGTCAGAGGAAAACATGCCCTTGTGCAATGCCAAGCTACAGGTATCGGCAGATTGAAGTCACGAATGTACATATGCATATAAAAATAATGTTTAGTTTGATTTTAATTTACTGATAACAAAATCAATATTTATACCAATAAAAACAATATTCAAAGATCTAATCACATTGTTGAATTGGTAACCTTTTAGAATAAGTTTATTTAAAGGATCGATAAGTTTACCCGGATCGTATCTAAATTTCCGGGCTCGGTAACCAACATAAGAATGTGCTATCCCGTTTGAAATAAGTTTTCTACAGGTACATGTTCTTTTACATACTAGTAACTTAAAAAGTAAACAAACTTTAAAAAACAAAATAGGAACACTCCGAAAATCACATTCCTGGCAAGATGCAGGGAGCTCCAATATAAATAAATAAGGTCTTACTGTTCTTAAACGACAACAAAAATTCTCACTTTTGAAAACAATCTTTTTATGTTAAAAAAAATCATAAATTAGTGATTGCCTCTCTCCCTCTTTAGACCAAAATGACGATCGACAGACATGTGCAAAAATTAAAACGACGATATGTCTAGGAGAAAAATAAACGTGGTTAGTATGAGATGTTTCTGTGTAGTGTTTGGCATCAACTAAAATCCAAAATACATTTTTATCATAACCAATCGTCTATGTATATCTAATAATTGTCAAAAATATTTAACTAGAAAAGAACTTCTGCTTATCTTAATAATCTTGTCAGAACAAATACAATTATGCCTGATATGTTTTTATGTTCTAGTTTTTTTCCCGCTCATCTTTCTGTAGCCTATCTAGAAGATAAACATATTGCACCGTTTATTCACCTTGTGGAAAAACAATGCAACGCGGGGAAAATGAATGAAAGGCAACGGTGAAATAAATAGCTGATGGTCACAACACATTAGTATACCGACTAATACATTCGTAATTCACTGTACATGTTAATATGTTTTAAGGATGTTGATTACCAGAAACCTTCAGTATTTTGATAAAATTTGTTACAATTAAAAAAAATTATGAGCTGGTGAACTTACTTAAGAATGGGTTGTCAGGAAACTAGAAAGGAAATAAGGAAATATAATGGAATTGGATCCTATATGATGAAAATAAGGAGGTGTGAGTATGCGACTGTGAAATAGAAACCGTTTTAAGTTAAGGATAGGAAGGGGAGTGGTGTTATGGTTATTCTCTTGCTTTTACATCTCGGTATGCAGATCAAAAGGTTCAGAAAAGAACGCACAATAACTTCGTTAAAAAAGCACTTAACCCAATGATATCAGAATTACAGATGTCAAAACGCATGCAACTACGAACAACTTTACGTACCATGTGCACATAACGAAAGACACTAGTGAATCTACAAACAATTTTACAACCATCAGTCACATGACAGGTGACACTAGAGGATCAACGAACAATTCTACTTACCATGAGCCACATGACACATGACACTAGCGGATCTACGAACACTTTTACTTACCATTAGTCACATGACAGATGACACTAGAGTATCTACGAACGATTTTACAACCATCAGTCACATGACAGGTGACAGTAGAGGATCAACGAACAATTCTACTTACCTTGACCCACATGACACTAGAGGATCTACGAACAATTTTACTAACCATTAGTCACATGACAGATGACACTAGAGGATCTACGAACAATTTCATTAATCATAAGTCACATGTCGAGTGACACTATTGGATCTACGAACAATCTTACTAACCATAAGTCACATGACAGTAGACACTAGAGAAACTGCGAAAATTTTACTTACCATAAGCCACATGACGGATGCCACTAGTGGATCTATAAACAATCTTACTTACCATAAGTCACATGTCGAGTGACACTAGTTGATCTACGAACGATCTTACTTACCATAAGTCACATGTCGAGTAACACTAGAGGATATACGAACAATCTTAATTACCATAAGTCACACGACAGGTGACACTAGAGGATCTACGAACAATCGTTCTTATCATGAGCCACATGATGGATGCCACTAGTGGATATACGAACAATTTTATCAACCATGAGTCAGATCACGGGTGATACTAGTGGATCTACGAAACATTTTACTAACCATAAGTCACACGACGGGTGATACAAGTGGATCTACGAACAAAATTACTTACCATAAGTCGCATGTCGATTGACACTAGTGGATCTACGAACAATCTTACTTACCCTGAGTCCAAGGACTGGTGATACTAGTGGATCTACAAACAATCTTACTTACCATAAGTCACATGACGGGTGACACTAGTGGATCTACGAACAATTTTACTAACTATAAGTCACATGACGGGTGATACCATTGGATCTACGAACAATTTAACTAACCATAAATCAAATGACGGTGATACCAGTGGATCTACGAACAATCTTACTTACCATGAGTCACAAGACGGGTGATACTAGTAGATCTACGAACAATTTTAAAAATTTACGTCACAAGACGGGTGATACTAGTGGATATTCAAACAATTTTACTAACCATAATCACATGACGGTTGACACTATTGGATCTACGAACAATTTTACTAACCATCAGTCACATGCCAGGTGACATTAGAGGATCTACGAACAATTTAATTTACTATGATTCACATGACGTATGACACTAGATGATCTACGAACAATTTTACTTACCATTAGTCACATGACAGATGACAGTAGAGGATCTACGAACAATCTTACTAACCACAAGTCACATAACAGGTGACACTAGAGGATCTTCGAACAATCGTACTTACCATGAGCCACATGACGGATGCCACTAGTGAATCTACGAACAATTTTATTAACCATGAGTCAGATGACGGGTTACACTATTAGATCTACGAACAATCTTACTAACCATAAGTCACATGACAGTAGACACTAGAGAAACTGCGAAAATTTTACTTACCATAAGCCACATGACGGATGCCACTAGTGGATCTATAAACAATCTTACTTACCATAAGTCACATGTCGAGTGACACTAGTGGATCTACGAACGATCTTACTTACCATAAGTCACATGTCGAGTAACACTAGAGGATATACGAACAATCTTAATTACCATAAGTCACACGACAGGTGACACTAGAGGATCTACGAACAATCGTTCTTATCATGAGCCACATGATGGATGCCACTAGTGGATATACGAACAATTTTATCAACCATGAGTCAGATCACGGGTGATACTAGTGGATCTACGAAACATTTTTACTAACCATAAGTCACACGACGGGTGATACAAGTGGATCTACGAACAAACTTACTTACCATAAGTCGCATGTCGAGTGACACTAGTGGATCTACGAACAATCTTACTTACCCTGAGTCCAAGGACTGGTGATACTAGTGGATCTACAAACAATCTTACTTACCATAAGTCACATGACGGGTGACACTAGTGGATCTACGAACAATTTTACTAACTATAAGTCACATCACGGGTGATACCAGTGGATCTACGAACAATTTAACTAACC
The DNA here is from genome assembly GCF_021869535.1 of Mytilus californianus. Classification (NCBI taxonomy): domain Eukaryota; kingdom Metazoa; phylum Mollusca; class Bivalvia; order Mytilida; family Mytilidae; genus Mytilus; species Mytilus californianus. Next base: position 127,502,952 of record NW_026262668.1, read on the forward strand.
ATAAATCAAATGACGGTGATACCAGTGGATCTACGAACAATCTTACTTACCATGAGTCACAAGACGGGTGATACTAGTAGATCTACGAACAATTTTAAAAATTTACGTCACAAGACGGGTGATACTAGTGGATATTCAAACAATTTTACTAACCATAATCACATGACGGTTGACACTATTGGATCTACGAACAATTTTACTAACCATCAGTCACATGCCAGGTGACATTAGAGGATCTACGAACAATTTAATTTACTATGATTCACATGACGTATGACACTAGATGATCTACGAACAATTTTACTTATCATTAGTCACATGACAGATGACAGTAGAGGATCTACGAACAATCTTACTAACCACAAGTCACATAACAGGTGACACTAGAGGATCTTCGAACAATCGTACTTACCATGAGCCACATGACGGATGCCACTAGTGAATCTACGAACAATTTTATTAACCATGAGTAAGATGACGGGTTACACTATTGGATCTACGAACAATCTTACTAACCATAAGTCACATGACAGGTGACACTAGAGAAACTACGAAATTTTTACTTACCGTGAGTCACATGACGGATGCCACTAGAGGATTTACGAACAATTTTACTTACCATAAGTCACATGTCGAGTAACACTAGAGGATATATGAACAATCTTAATTACCATAAGTCACACGACAGGTGACACTAGAGGATCTACGAACAATCGTTCTTATCATGAGCCACATGATGGATGCCACTAGTGGATATACGAACAATTTTATCAACCATGAGTCAGATCACGGGTGATACTAGTGGATCTACGAAACATTTTTACTAACCATAAGTCACACGACGGGTGATACAAGTGGATCTACGAACAAACTTACTTACCATAAGTCGCATGTCGAGTGACACTAGTGGATCTACGAACAATCTTACTTAACCTGAGTCCAAGGACTGGTGATACTAGTGGATCTACAAACAATCTTACTTACCATAAGTCACATGACGGGTGACACTAGTGGATCTACGAACAATTTTACTAACTATAAGTCACATGACGGGTGATACCAGTGGATCTACGAACAATTTAACTAACCATAAATCAAATGACGGTGATACCAGTGGATCTACGAACAATCTTACTTACCATGAGTCACATGCCAGGTGACATTAGAGGATCTACGAACAATTTAATTTACTATGATTCACATGACGTATGACACTAGATGATCTACGAACAATTTTACTTATCATTAGTCACATGACAGATGACAGTAGAGGATCTACGAACAATCTTACTAACCACAAGTCACATAACAGGTGACACTAGAGGATCTTCGAACAATCGTACTTACCATGAGCCACATGACGGATGCCACTAGTGAATCTACGAACAATTTTATTAACCATGAGTCAGATGACGGGTTACACTATTGGGTCTACGAACAATCTTACTAACCATAAGTCACATGACAGGTGACACTAGAGAAACTACGAAATTTTTACTTACCGTGAGTCACATGACGGATGCCACTAGTGGATCTACGAACAATTTTACTTACCATAAGTCACATGACGGGTGGCACTAGAGAATCTACGAACAATCTTATTTACTGTAAGTCACATGTCGAGTAACACTAGTGGATCAACGAACAATCTAACTTACCATAAGTCACATGAAAGGTGACACTAGAGGATCTACGAACAATCGTACTTATCATGAGCCACATGACGGATACCAATAGTGGATCTACGAACAATTTTATTAACCATGAGTCAGATGACGGGTGATACTAGTGGATCTACAAACAATGTCACTAACCATAAGTCAAATGACGGGTGATACTAGTGGATATACGAACAATTTTACTTACCCTGAGTCCAATGACGGGTGATACTAGTGGATCTACGAACAATTTTTCTTATCATAAGTCACATGTCGAGTGACAATAGGGGATCTTCGAACAATCTTACTTACCATAATGCACATGACAGGTGACACTAGATGATTTACAAACAATCTTTCTTACCATGAGCCACATGACAAATGTCACTAGTGGATCTACGAACAATTCTACTAACCATAAGCCACATGACGGGTGATACTAGTGGACCTACAAACAATTTTACTAACCATAAGTCACATGACGGTGACACCAGTGGATCTACGAACAATCTAACTTACCATTAGTCACATGACGGGTGATACTAGAGGATCTACGAACAATTTTACTTACAATGAATCACATGACGGGTGATACTAGTGGATCGACAAACAATTTTACTTACCGTCAGTCACATGACGGGTAATACTAGTGGGTCTACAAACATTTTTACTAACCATAAGTCACATGACGGTGACACTAGAGGATCTACAAACAATTTTACTTACCATAAGTGACATGACGGTGACACTAGTGGATCTACGAACAGGTTTACTTACCATAAGTCACATGATGGGTGATACTAGTGGATCTACAAACAATTTTACTAACCATAAGTCACGTGACGGGTGATACCAGTGGATCTACAAACAATTTTACTAACCATAAGTCACATGACGGTGACACTTGTGGATCTACAAACAATTTTACTAACCATAAGTCACATGACGATTGACACTAGAGGATCTACGAACAATCTTACTTACCATGAGTCAAATGACGGGTGATACTAGTGGATCTACAAACAATTTTACTTACCATAAGTCACATGACGGTCACTAGTGGATCCACGAACAATTTTACTTACCATAAGTCACATGACTGGTGATACTAGTTGATTTACGAACAATTTTACGTACCATAAGTCACATGACGGGTGATACTAGTGGATCTACGAACAATTTTACTAACCATTAGTCACATGACGGTGACACTAGTGGATCTACAAACAATTTTATTAACCATAAGTCACATGACGGTGACACTAAGATCCACGAACAATTTTACTTACCATAAGTCACATGACGGGTGACACTAGTGGATCTACGAACAATCTTATTTACCATGAGCCACATGAGAGATGCCACTAGTGGATCTTCGAAAAATTTTACTCACCATGAGTCAGATAACAGATGCACTTAGTGGATGTACGAACATTTTTATTTACAATGGGCCACATGGCAGGTGCAATTAGTGGATCTACGAACAATTTTGCTTACCGTAAGCCACACGCAGGTGCAACAAGTGGGATGTCGAACAATTGTCATTACTTACACGATAGTTGCCACTAGTGACTGCAGGATCTGCTTATCCTTCCGGAGCACCCGAGTGTCTTTATTGTCAAATCTTTCAAGCAAAACAAAATAAAATAAAGAAAGAAGGTTTTTAGAAGTGCAATTTTTCAACTTGCGTGCTTTATAGATGATTTTACCATGCATATATCTGAATTTAAAATCAGTAGTCTGCGAAGTAGTATCCTGGTTAGATATCTTAACTTAATGTATAACGTCCAGTATCGAATATTACAAAAGTAGTATCAAGGTTATACATCTATACCAAAGCTATTACTTGACATTTCGAGAATTACTATCTGAAATTCATCATTTAGGTTGTCATTTATTGTTGCAATTGACGTAACGTAAACAATATGAGGTGCATAACGTAAATTATTCTAAAAAGTTTTCACACCTTGTAAACTTTGGCTTATAATATAAAAATGTGCCTTCAGGTGTCTGATATTTTGCGACGTTGATGTTGTATATATAGTGATCGATTCATCTTTGAAATATGGCGTCATTAGTTAATTAACACAACACGGAGACATATGTAACAGGGAAAAAAAATGTCTTCATAAAGATAGAAGTGGATACTGTGAAAATAAGGAGGTGTGTGGTATACAACAAAGAGACAGCAACCCATTAACATATTGATAGAAAATTGGAATCAATAGATGATAAGAATGTCAAAAGTTGAACAATGCTGAATTTTCATGAATCAGTTTAAGCAGGAAACTCAGAAACGTTCCGCAGGAAAACAGTTTAAATTTACGATCTTAACCATCAAAAATCCAAAATTAGAGGATAATGATAGATATCAGTAACGGTTAATTTTCTTTGTTGTATATGAGGATTTATAAGTGTTAATTTACACATTATAACTACTATTGTCTGTGAGATGGACATCAAACACTGTTTGTTTTTATCTTTTAAAGAACAAATAAACTCTGACCAAAACCACATAAAGGACTCTTTAGATGTATTCACCGAAAACTACATTAGAAAAATCGTTAAAAATGATAAAATCAAAAGGAAATCCCAATCAGATTACTAAATTGTTGGAACAGTAGTTTGAAGGCCGAACATGAAATATTATACTTATATTGACTGAAAGTGTTATACTGTACTAACATATTGTATGATTCAGAATGTTGATAGGGAGAAACTACCCGGGGATATTAGAATAGAATAAAAAGGCGAGAGACAGCGCTGTTTCCTTTAAATCTCTGATGGAAAGTTGACGCATTTGCCATCATACCACATGCATCAAAACGAGACATCATAAAACACTTGATAATGGAAAAAATAGAGATGTGTGTTTCTCTAAATAAGTTAATTTTGTATCAGGTCAGGGTGATGAACAAGAGTCATCTGTTTATAGCAAGGCAATTCGGTTTAATCAACATATTTGTATTATGAATTATTCATGAATTAAATATCTATTTCTGTGAGTTCGTGCATCCACTCTCGACATTAGTAGTAATAAACTTGTTGTGTTATGTAGAAATATAAGGCTTGTAAAAATATATATTCAAGTATCAGTAATAAATGATAAACAGCTGGGTTCAGTCTTACAAAATGTACAGCTGGGTATCAGTAATAATCAATATGCATCTGGCAATCAGTAATCAGTAATATACATCAAGGTATCAGTAATTAGTCATATACCCTACTTTGACCTATAATGGTTTACTTTTATAAATTTTGACTTGGATGGAGAGTTGTCGCATTGGCACTCATACCACATCTTCTTATATCTATATACATCTGTGAATCAGTGATCATAAATGCACATCTGGGTATCAGTAATCACAATACACATCTGGGTATCAGTAAGCAGTAATACACATCTGGGTATCAGTAATATACATCTGTAAATCGGTAATCAGTAATACACATCGGGGTATCAGTAATATACATCTATGAATCGGTAATCAATAAAACACATCTGGGTATCAGTAATCAGTTATACACATCGGGGTATCAGTATTATACATCTGTGAATCAGTAATCAGTAATACACATCTGGGTATCAGTATTCAGTAATACACATCTGGGTATCAGTAATCAGTAATACACATCTGGGTATCAGTAATTAGTTATACACATCTGGGTATCAGTTATCAGTAATACACATCTGGGTATCAGCAATCAGTTATACACATCTGGGTATCAGTAATCAGTAATACACATCTGGGTATTAATAATATACATCTGTGAATCGGTAATCAGTAATACACATCTGGGTATCAGTCATATACATCTATGAATCGGTAATCAGTAATACACATCTGGGTATCAGCAATCAGTTAAACACATCTGGGTATCAGTAATCAGTAATACACATCTGGGTATTAATAATATACATCTGTGAATCGGTAATCAGTAATACACATCTGGGTATCAGTCATATACATCTATGAATCGGTAATCAGTAAAACACATCTGGGTATCAGTAATCAGTTATACACATCGGGGCATCAGTTTTATACATCTGTGAATCAGTAATCAGTAATACACATCTGGGTATCAGTAATATCAGTGATTTTAGTAACCAGTAATTTACATATTCGATATTAGCCGTATGCAGCATCCACATGTGTTGAATATGAAATATAAACACCTTGGATATCGGAATGAAACATTTCAATAATCAGGAAGAAAGTGGTGTAAGTTATAAACACATTGGATATCAGTAAGATTTACGATATCCGACATTTTCGTATGAAACAAGTTCGTTATCAAGAGAACGATATCCGACATTTTCGTATGAAACACATACGTTATCAGGAAGAACGTTGTGTCAGTTATAAACATATTGGATATCAGTAAGATCTACGGTATCCGACATTTTCGTATGAAACACATTCGTTTCTGAAAGCACGTGGTGTCAGTTATAAACATATTGGATATCAGTAAAATCTACGATATCAGACATCTTTGTATGAAACACATTCGTTTATATTAGGAAGAATATGGTGTCAGTTATAAACATATGGCATATCAGTAAGATCTACGATGTCCGAAATTTTCGTATAAAACACATTCGTTACCAGGAAGAACGTGATGTCAGTTATAAACACATTGGATATAAGTAAGATCTACGATGTCAGACATTTTCGAATGAAACACATACGTTATCAGAAAGAACGTGCACTGTGCCAGTTATAAAAATATAGTATATCAGTCCGTGCACTGTGCCAGTTATAAAAATATAGTATATCAGTCAAAAAGTAGTTTCTGTAAGAAAAAACATGGTGGATATCAGAAAAAAACGTTGTGCTAGTTATAAACATGTGGAATATCAACAAGAACTTGAGGTGTCAGCAATAAATATTTTGGATCTCGATATACACATGTGAGGTATATGTTATGACTGTAAGAACGAACGGTGTCAGTAATAAACGTATATGGTGTCAATGAGATACAAATTAGTATGATGTACGAAACATTAGTAGCAACGTGGGGTATACAGAAAAATGATCATGTGTAGTGAGAACATATACCACCAGTATCTAATATGTAGAGTATCAATAACTACAACAAAATAATAGTATGTTGTTATTAGGACATGCAGTGTCATACAAATAATACACCATATTCTGCTTTCTATTTACCCAGTTTTAATTGAATCTGTGTCTGTCATCGTGTTGCATACATAAATCAAGACATTCCTTCAGCGTCCTCATTTTATAGACAATTGTAAAGAATCCAGTTGTCATAAAGAAAAAAGACGTTACATTTTTTGGTTATTGTATTCATAGATAAAACGATAGAACGTCATCTAGTTTTGTGTAACTGACTTTTATTTTGCATTCCATAGCCTGATTCTGTCTACAAATGTCATAGCCATTCGCGTAGCTTTATTTTACATTAGAAATTGTTAATTAGAATGCAAGCCAATTTCGTAACCTGTCAATGTTGAAATCATTAACAAGATTGATAAAACACAATGTTTTAATATGTTTCCCGTACAAAATGTCACAAAACGAACTAGAATGAAAGTCTATTACGCAACATGAGAACTTCTTTATCACGTCTAAACACGTGTTTTCATCAGCATGTTTGCGTGAGGTAAAAACATTACCTGAAGGGATAAACAAATCCTGCAATACTAACCGGATAATGAATTTCCCAGTATAGATAGTTTCATTTAGAAATTCGTAGAATAGGGATACAAACATTAGCAAAAATTATAAACATGACAAAATATAAAATAACAAGATACGGGAACACAGACATACATAAGAAAATAATCATATTGCTTTGGAATCATAAAAGACAGGACATATCACTGTGTATAACTTGGCAGTGCACTTATTCGTTATAATAAATCCTCGTTGTAGTGTGTTTAGTCTGCTATTTGAAAGTTTCAAGAGTAAGGAATATATATTAGAAAAGAAAGGAAAAATGTTTTAATAGGATATACAATTGAACCAAATCACGAGAAAAGTTAAGAATTATAGACGCTGAAAGTTAAGTAAGACGACAAAATATCGGATAACACTTGACTTGTTAGTTTAGTGGGTTTAACATTGACAGATTGCTGTGACGACAGAACATAAATTTTGTTGTAGTCTTTTTCATTTATCATCAATAATGGAGATTGATATATTTGCACAACTCCGTGTAATATTTTCCCAGGAAATCGGAGAAAAATCAATCTTAATGTTGTGCTAATATGCTAAAGCTACGGACGTTTAAACCGTATGTTTTCTCCAGAATGTAGAGTAATGGTATTTTAGAACTAGAGTCTGACCAGTTTACTGATGATCATTTGATATTGGGGGAGGGGGGGGGGGGGGGACGATCCCGACAGCTTCAAAACAGCCGAATGGGTAATGTATTGGAATCAACGCTAGATGACAATTAATAAAACGGAAAGATTAATCGTCACACGATGTTTGTAAAATATAATTTCTCCAAGTTAAGTAATCACCAAATATCCATTTCTCCAAGTTAGGTTATTAATCACCATATGTGTGTGACACCGCGTTTCTCCAAGTTATTTAATCACCCTATGTGTGGGACATAAAGTTTCTTCAAGTTGGGTGATTTTAACGCCAGACGAACTTCTTGAATCTAAGTTTTAGTTGGGTTCGTACTGCTCAATCTTTGGGTACTTCTAAATGTGTTGTTAACTAACGAATGTCTTTTTTTCTAAATGGTAATTTTTTGTCTTCAAGACATGATTTTGACTACAACCCACTTTAGTATCTACTACTTATGCTAATTTAAGATCTCTGAAAATCGGCCACTCATAGTCAATTTATTCATACTTTTGTGTGAAATAAAACTAAATACAGAGGATCGTCAACAATTGGCATTGGCTCAAGTTTTTTGCCATTTATGTCTTCAAATAACCACCAAAAGGACAATGATGAGTGAAAATTGAACATCAACTAACTGGACCAAGAACTGTTACGGTTCTTTTAATGAACTGCTCGCCAAAGCTGAGTTCAGGTTACATATAATTTTACTCTCCCAGATTAATCTATGAATCAAAGTGGTATAATGCTGTCACTCTTGGTCTCTGGTGGGTAGTTGTCTCATCTTCTTATTTGGTCACTCTTTATAAAAATAAGATGTGGTATGATTGCCAATGAGACAACTATCCACCAAAGTTAAAATGAAGTGGATGTAAGCAATTATAGGCAACCGTTCGGCCTTTAACAATGAGAAAACCCCATACCGTATAGTCGGCTATCGAAGGCCCCGACATAAAAAAATATGAAACAATTCAATTGAGAAAACGGCTTGGTTTTCTTCTTCATACCGGCAATAAAACCCTTGCCAAAGTGGTGCGTCCTTATGGCTGTGCGGGATGTATAAATACGTAGCCACATCCAGTCAGAATGGGAATGTTAAATCAGACTTTTCGTGTAGAGAGAGTGTCACGCTCTCTGCATGTTAAGAAACCTTGCAACAACTATTTGAAGGGTCCTTGGGTGACATTTTGCCAGGCAAAATTTCTGTCCATTTCCAATATACCCTCATTTTCCAGTGGCAGTCTAAATTTCCCGACCTTCATCCCGGACGGCCCCTATTACAGGACCTACCTTTTGTATTTATTGTTAATTTGTTCTATTGGAAATGCATGAAATATTTGTCACTGTTCTTTAAGCAACCAACAATCAATCAATCTTATTTTCATTTTGAGATATAATCCTGAAACTAACCTGGCCAAGCCTCATGATTCTGTTAACGTAAGACCGTCGAACAGACATATATACAACCGATGCATGCATAATTACCAATCTTGTATGAAAACTTAACTTGGTCAAGCCTCATGATAAGGCCCTGTACAACCATTTATCAGTGAATAATGTACTTATTTCATTTCGGAAATAAACTAAATACTATCTAGAAAATAAAACCTACAAGTATATTATACACTACGATACCAAGAAATATATATATTATCTAATAAACAAGTCTTAAATCTAATATATATACTTGATAAAAAAAACAAGGGTCATCATTCCCAGTTTCTAAAATTCTTGCACACATGTTATTTTTTTCTTTTATCATAATGGTTGCAAATAAATGAGACCACTTTACTAGGAACATAGTAATCCCGACAATGAAACTTTATCTGTCCAATTTGACAAGAATGAGGAAAAGGTAAGATAAAAGTAGGTTCAAAAGGACGCAGCTTTTACATAAATCATCATATTAAATATTGTTTACACCCCATGTCTTGTTACTGAGGATTAGACCCAAATCTGAAAGCTCAACCTAATCATTGGGGCGTCGACATGAGGTCAAGACCTCTGTATATTTCATGAAACGTAAGATACTGATTTCAGGCTTTCATATTATCCTTATAACTAATTTTCATACTGATTATAATTGCTGACCGCTCATACACAGTTACCAGATGACAGACTTAATCCTGTTAAGAGTGCACACGTTGCAATGTCTCACCTGCTTTACTGATAATGATTGCATTTCGAAAGCCTTTAAGAAAAATGTTTCACTGCAAGTATCACATTAACTTAACACACTCGATCGATGATCCACGAAAATGAGGTCAAGCTTCAGATGAACCCTGCCAGACAGACATGTACTGTAACACCTTACAATCATTCCATATATCAAATTTAGTCGACATATTGCTTAGAATATCCAAGAAACGGATATTACAACGAAAACTTAAAGTTGTCAAATGAACCATGAAAATGAGGTCAAGGTAACGTGAACATATAAACCTTGCACTCATTTTTCAAAACAAATATGGCTGACCTTTCGCTTATAGTATCCGAAATAATTACCGAATCACGAAATCATAATATTGATTAATGAACTATAAAATGAGTTCAAGGTCAGATGATCCCAACCAGACGGAATTGTCTTTCCATGTTTAGTGAACCATGAATTTTTTGTCAAAACCCTAATATGGCATCTATATTATACAGTTCACTTCAAAATAAAATTGTGTACTAATTTTCACATAGATGTGACCACAAACTACCTTTGACCCAAACTTTCATCTGATGTGGGATGGATGGATGGACAGACACACAAACCAGAAGAAACATACTTCCACTCTACTATCATAGGAGTGGCATAAAAAATTCAATACAGAAGATGCAGCATGCAAGAAACAGGCAGCATACAATGTAAATCTCTCTTTGCACAACGTAATCTGATTAATATGGATAATAGGCAGTGTAGTATATACATCAATAAGAGAGACTGTACTAACTAAATAATACATATAATATTCAAGTGATTCATATGCCTAAATGTTGTTTGCATGGTGTGAAAATTTCTATATATTTTTAACAGTATTTGAGAATACTACCACAAAACCTAGTTTTCTGTTGCATCTATTTCATCAGCATTTACAAGTGGTGAGACCACAAGTGTAATATCAGCCAGTTTTACAATACATCAGAGGGTAGTTTTCCTTATGTTTGGTGTTACTTAAAAATTAAATGGTATTAACTATGAAGTTATCTGTATACTACTTCAATGCATTAACAACAAAGTGCATTAACCTAAAATCTTTCCTTTACACCATGCTGGATAAACAAATGCTATAAATTTTCTATTTCAATAAAATCTAAGGACAATTTGCAACAATCATCAAAGATCTGACAAAAATCACTTAATGTATTTCAAGTAAATTATTTCATTTAATCACTGGCTTAAATTGATTTTAAAGTTATCAAAGAAATGTAAGTGGGATTTCTTAAATGTTTGCTAATTTATAATTTCCATATCGCTTCCTTTTATCAGTAATTTCAAGCTTTTAGTTAATTTTATTTGTTAAAACCTTTTTTTCTTTTGGAAGATATAGTTTTCATGCGCTTGAAGATAAATGGCTTTTATAATTCTCTAATGAAATTCCTTATAAAAAGCTTTTTGCAAGTTTTAAGATATATATCATTCAATTAACATGTTTAAATTTAGGATTTTAAATTGATTTGATTTCTTAAAAACTATTAAGTTATCCCCCGCAAAAGTGAATTATTGTCCTTTAAGGAAAATAAAACCATCCGATTATTCTAAATAAAACTTAGACGACCATAATGTTGATCATAAAATTGTACCGTGGTTTCCCTTTCTCACAGGAAACTCTCTAACTGTGAATTATTACTTTGTAATTTAAAATACAAATTAACTGATATATAATATGTTTTTCCCTCCACAATATTTTCTATTTGACTTTTTAAGCACAATAAAAGTTCCTCAATAAAATCAAGTATACATGTTATGAAGTGCATAAGATGCTATCTCTTATTCAATATTTTAAAGAAAATACATCATTATACCATAACAAATAAACTTCATCTTTACTTTATTCTATTACATTGTGTTTCATTGTGTTTCCTATTATTTACATTTTTCAAGCTGTGCTTAGGATAATGTAGGCCACTGGTTTATTCCTCTAAGTAAAGTTACACATGTCCATTATAATTCTATTAAAAAAAAGTTTTTGTCTTACTGGAGACACATAAGGATTTGGTTTAGCAGCTCTTTATACATATGCAAAGTTCCATCATAACAGGACACCATCATCATAAAAGTCTATGGCAAGATTTTCTGTGCTGTTTTTGTATAGCAGGTTTATTTCATTGGTATTAGAAAGAACATACATGTACATGTCTTTGAAGAACTTTTATTTCACACTTTCGAAAAAAAACATGTGACATGGTTTTCTGAAAGTGAATATCTTAAGTACTCAATAGCATTATTCTGAACCTTACATTTTCTAAATTGAAAAATACTTGGACACATTGCATGTCTTGTTAAGAACCATATACATATGGATATCTAATGGAAAACTGGACCTTTCAGAATAAACAAAACATTTCATTGTAGGTTGATTTGTTTGTGTTTAAAGGCACTTTCAACAGCCTTGACTATATCCTAGTGCCAGTTTGGTTGGGGGAGCTGGAGTACCTGAAAAGAACCACCAACCTTCGGCAGGAAAACAGGGCATCCTTATCAATTGTCATCAAACACACCTTGACAGGAGTCCGAACTAACAAATTCTGAGTTAAAAGGGTAGTGATACAGTAGATGAACAACTAAGACCACTTGGCCACTAAGGATTTTATTAGGCCCCTTGAGGATTGGAAAATAGTTTTTTTTATTTAAATCAGTCCAATAACGAGTGTACCACTTTCACTGATTTCATGTGTACATACATCTGACCCAGTGATAGATAAAACAAAAGAGAAAATCAAAGTTCCTTTTTCAAAATTTTCAATAAATTCCAATCTTTCTAGTAAAATGTTATAAGAACTTTGTGATGATAGCCAAAAGAGCATTTCTTTTCCCATGATTCAGGAACAAAATACGGGGGATAATGGAGAGAGTAAAGTAAGCAGTTTGTTTACCATAATGTTTATTTTCATGAATGAAACCATCTTTTTGAATACTTAAAAATAGTGAATACCACCATATGTTTTAATACATATTTGATAAATCTATTTCAGATTGTAAATGTTTTTTTTCATGATAAATTACCACAAATAGGTTTACCAAATATCAGTGTTATTGGTTGTCACTTATTGTAGAAAACATTTGTAGTCTTACTAGTAAAATTGTTCCAAATATCTGTGGTCCTGATTGTCCGAATTTTTATATAAGTACCACCATTCTGGATTCTGACTGCTATATATACATTGCAAATTAGTACAAAACATATTGCTACACCAAATGAAGTATTAATAACAAATGATAAATATCCTTTGCAAAAAGGAAAAATAAATTGAGGCAAGAATGGTTGTACCAAAGTATGGTTCTAACTTGCCCCATAGTGGTTTCTTCTGAGAAGGTTTTAGTAAGTGGAGATCAAACAAAATAAATGTTAACATTTGATTAAAGAACACATTAAAAATCATTGAAGAAAAAATGCAACTATTGTATTTAATAACATTTCTTCAATCTTAAGTTTGAATTTTCATAATATTTCAAGCTTACAGTAGTTTCATATTTTAAAATAAAACTTAATGCCCCCTCCGCTACGGTGGGGGCATAATAATTATAAATAATATAATAACAAATTTTAAAAGTAGTGGAACTATTTGGTGTTTTTATATATACAGGATGTGACAGTATGGCACAAAGTCCTTTCTCTGCTGCCTATTTGTTAAATGTGCATTTCTCTGAATTCATATGAAAGGTAAGACAATAAAAAAAATTGAGAAGTACAGTTTAAAAGTGGTTATTTAGCAAAAAGTTGGTCAACCAGGATGAAACATAATCTCAATTTGGGAATTATCATTATCCCCTTATGAAATGTAATTTCAGTTCATGATCTGCAGCCATAAACAAAGAAGTATATATGTCATTAATGACACCATGCCCTACTCAAACTATCACATTTCCATGTTCAATGAACCATAGTTAGGGTCAAAACCCTAATTTGGCACACTTTAAAGGGGTTACCATCAAATTGAACATATGTACTAAGTTTAAAGTTGACGTGACCACAATTTCATGGTAAACAATCTTAATCAAAAGCTTTAACCTGATACATGACTGACAAACACAAGAATAGACCAGACTCTTACCATAGGCAGGGCAATATAAGTGCATAGCACTATTTGATTGAAGAACAGACAGGGGTTACACTTAGTAGCAGGCTCATAAAAATCATTTAAATACCCTTTATACAGACCTGAACTGTATACAAATAATATAAAGATACATAATGTCCAGAATGCCATGTAAAGACTAGATTTAAAATAATGTATACATATATAAAATATCATCACCTTCAAAAATAATCTTCACAAATATAAATATTCCATATACAAATTAAAAATAATCAACAGATACAATAAATATCCAAAATCATAACAATATAACTATTTTGTGAAGAAGGCAGCAACAACAACATGTCTCGCACTTCTCACAATAAAAAAAGATAACTAGAGTCTGTCAAAAATCATAATTCAAAGAAGACCAGGAAACACCATTCCCGCCATACCCACCCCTAAACCCCTTAAAAAAAGACGAAAAGAAAAACAGGATAACCAAAGTGATAATTACTGTTAATTAACTCAGGATGTCATGAAATAAAAGTTCTGTCATACTAGTAATATAAGTTCCAAGTTAAAGAAATATTATGTAATATTATATCCACTGGAACAAATATTACAGTATTTGTTCCTTACAGAATAAAGGGTATACATGTATCAAATTTGTTCCAACAGGAACAGATATTATGGCATTGTTTAGAACAAAGTTTCCAGGGGAACATCTGTTATGTTATATACTTGATTTGTATGGCATTGTTTAGAACAAAGTTTCCAGGGGAACATCTGTTATGTTATATACTTGATTTGTATGGCATTGTTTAGAACAAAGTTTCCAGGGGAACTTCTGTTATGTTATATACTTGATTTGTATGGCATTGTTTAGAACAAAGTTTCCAGGGGAACTTCTGTTATGTTATATACTTGATTTGTATGGCATTGTTTAGAACAAAGTTTCCAGGGGAACTTCTGTTATGTTATATACTTGATTTGTATGGCATTGTTTAGAACAAGGTTTCCAGGGGAACTTCTGTTATGTTATATACTTGATTTGTATGGCATTGTTTAGAACAAAGTTTCCAGGGGAACTTCTGTTATGTTATATACTTGATTTGTATTATGGTTGTTGGAAACGTAGTTCAGTACATATCATACCTGAATCACAGGGGTGCTCTGGGATGATGTTTGTAAATAATATAATCATCTATATCCTCTGTATCATATTTCATTAGCATGCCTTCTCTCTCTCTCTCTTTCCCACCACATGTTAAGGTAGTCACACACAAATATATTTAGTGCAGTAAAATTGAATTTTAGAAACGATTTTGTCCTTTTTAGTCCCCCAAGGACTGAGAATGGTGGAGGACGTTAGGTAGAACAAATATACATTGACAGAGATATGGAGTAGAGGTAAATGTCATTTCTGGACATGCTTCTGAACATTATTAGTAAAAAAATCAGATGATAAAAAGCTTTAACATCGAAATATATAATTCTATGTGTCTTTATCATAGATCTTAAAAGGGAATACAGCTCTTACAACAAAGTCTTTTGAAAGAAAATTTTAAAAGTCTGTCAATTTCATAAAATTACGATTCAATATATTTATTAACATGAGGAATTATCAGTGCATCTTTCAGAACCACTGAACATGTCTGTAATCAACTGAAGTAAAAGACACCATGTCTCCAAGCAGGTTTGTTTCCTGTGTAATTATTATGAATAAAACACAAATATTATCAGTGCACCATAATCTTTTTGTTATTCTATCACTTAAGTGGAATGAAAGGAGGCCCTGAGGGAAAATATTCATAAACTTAGTGGAAAACCTAATTTGATTGTTAAGAAATGGAAAATAAAATCATTATTAATTACTTTGAAATGACACCTTTTAATTCTAACTCACAAATTATTCACATATTAATTTTGATGAATTAATATGTTGTACATGTAATTCAATTTAACATAATAAAAAACTAATACAATTATATGTAGTAAATTTTAAGCAAATGAAATTTTACAGAACAGGTTTAATATTTTGTTACTGGTATATCTTTTAAAATTGTTTCCATGAAGACCCATAATACCCCTGTAAAAGCCTCTACGCTGAACACAAATGATTATACAAATCATTACAAAAACTGATTAATTTGTCAAAAACTCATTGTGCTGACAAAACTTATCTGACAAGTGATCTCAGGAGTTAAAGGATTGTCAAAATTCTTCTTTTTAATTATTTCAATCAATAATTACTGCTTTTCTTCATCTAGGAGAATAAGTTTTCTGGTACTAACTAATCTTTGTGACAAATGATTATTCTCCATTAATGATTGTCAAATCAAGGGTTTAATATTTCTTATTCAAATGACTTCCTCTTCAGACCTAGCATATTATCAATTTGCATACAGAAGTTGGAAACTTAAGGAAAATTACTGCATTTAAATTGATCAGTTTCTGTAGCATAAACAAGTGAACATCAGGTAAAGCCAACAGGTGCTCCCAAAACCCCATCCTGACAGAACCCCAAAAAGGTTAAAGACATATTTAGATCTCATAACAAACCAATTTATCATCTAGAAACTACTAGAAATTATCAATTGTACCATTTCCAGACAATAAACGGAGAATAAATCTCCAACAGTAAATGTGATTGGTGAAAATC
Organism: Mytilus californianus; assembly: GCF_021869535.1. Lineage (NCBI taxonomy): Eukaryota > Metazoa > Mollusca > Bivalvia > Mytilida > Mytilidae > Mytilus > Mytilus californianus. The sequence goes on from NW_026262668.1 coordinate 127,519,823, forward strand.
AAACTTAATACTGAAAAGGAGAAGTTCGGTAAGGGCTCATTTTGGCCTAAAATTTGAAGTACATTTGACGTTTTTTAAAAAGTGTTGTCTTCAGTTAATTCCATTAGTTTATGTAAAAGATTTGGTCATTAAAGACGCCCAAATTCAAGCTTGTATATGAAAAATCTATCAGATATACCACAAAACGTCACTTTTCAGATGGTTTTTGTCTAATATGGAAGTGGCCACATTCGTGTTCAGTCTCAAATGGAAGTGGCCGCATTCGTGTTCAGTCTCAACCTTTATATATGTTATGTATCATCATCAAATACAACATATATTTGAATATTAAGACTGAACGCAAGTGCGGCCACCGCCATTTTAGACAAAAAAACGTCCAAAAATTAGCGCAAATGCTAAAATTGTGATTCAAGATTGCAGTAATTTTGCATGAATTAATGATGCTAGTACCTGATGCATGTGCAGTGTAATGTAAAAAAAAAACCCATATTTATGTAACAAAAGTATTCTTCTTTCCAATAAATAGCTTAAAGTTTACATTTTTAACAAAGTTTTAAATGCTATATTGTGGGGCCACAAAAGGGTCTTACCAGTCCTACTCCTTTATAAGGTCGTGGCTTATAGGAAATCCCTTTCTACCATTTGGCAACAATTCAAGGGGCTAACCATGAAATGAAAAATGGGGCAACAGCAAGAACTGAACTTTATTTCATAATAAAAAGTAATTATTAAAAGTTACAAAATTGTACTCCAAAGCAAACCTGAGTTATCAACCGTAAACCATTTGATTGGGACAAAGTTGAGGCTATATATATGCTTCCATAAATCTATCATGGGTGCATAAATTTATTGATTATTTATTTTGAAACATAAATAAAATTTCATCAATATATTACCTAAACTAAATCTTTCACCATTTAATGTTTTTTAGTTGTAATATAAAGACTTAGTTTGAAAGAAGACAAATGCATTTGAATTAATGAACAAATTCAGAAAATGTTTTACAATTTGTTAAGACACATATAACTTACATAATTTCTGTCACTGAACTTGAACTGACCCTTTAAAGGGGTAAAGATAGTACAACATAAGCCATTTACAACCAGTAAACAATGTGTCCTGAGAAGATTTCATTTGATTTCTTGATTTGGCTACATATAGTTCTACAGAAATGGTTCAGTGAAAAACTGAATCAGAGCTGCACCATTAGAGGATATCTTTTTCAAGTTGTAACAAAATAAAATCACTGACATCATCACTTTCATACAGAATTACTTTTCTTGTTTATCACTGTCGTCTTGGTTTCCACTAAAATGTCTGGTATGTCTTTCATTGTTACTATTATCTCGTTGCCCACTAGAATGTCTCAGATTAGCACTACTTGTCCTTGCCCTGTCCTCTAAACTTAAGCTATTTGTCATTTTATCAATGTCTGGTTTTGGATCACTAAAACTTCTATGATAGTCATTTCCTGATCTGAATCGTCTATCCCTTGGCCCACTACTTAATCTTAAATTACCTCTGTTTCTCCCTCTATAACCTCTATCACCTCTCTGACTTTGACCTCGACCTCTATAACCACGGTAACTCTCATTCTGATGATAGTCTTGATTACCTCTCCTATATACATCAGCACTTTGAGGTCTTTGGTTACCCCTATATGGGCCTCTACTGGGACGTGTCTGATGAGCAACTTGGTGATGGTGACCTCTATTAGTCTGGTAACTATAGTGATGACCTCTGCCTCTGTGTGACTCACTATGTGACTTTGTTTCCATTGATTCCAAACATTTGCTACAAACATCAGCATAGGATGCCCCCTCAGGTTTTTCAGTCTTCTCGCTAAATCCTGATTCTGCACTGCCACTGTTAACTGATGATTCTGAACCAGAAAGGGCAAAGGTTACCCTGCTCTCTTTCTGATGTTCCCCAGATCTTTTCTTTGATGAGCCCTCTTTCCCCTGGTCTTTCTTGTTAGGTGGCTGAGGTGGAGGATTTCTAGCAGATTCCGCACTAGACCCTGACGCCCTACGTGATTTTGGGTTGCTTGAGAACCATGGAGATTTCTGACTTGATACAGACAGTGAACCAGATCCTGATCCTGATGACGTCATTCCTGGAGAACTCTGTTGTGATGATGAAGCAAATCGTTGAAGTGAGGGAGAGTCGGATGACGTCATTCCTGGAGAACTTTGTGGTGATGATGAAGCAAATCGTTGGAGTGAGGGAGATCCTGGGGATGGGTATAACTGGTGAGGAGTTCCAGGAATAGGCTTTGGTGAAGGATATATAATATTTGGAACAGAAAATAAGTCTGGATTAGAAGGTTTCCTGCCAGACACTACTGATGACCAATTGGCAACTGTTCCTATAACAAAAAGAAAAATACAATGGGCGAGTTTCCTTTCATTTTCGTGACTTTGTCCAAAACATAATCTTTTCTAATGGAACAGCCCAGTATGCTATTGTGTTAGTGTTTTATTCAATTTATAACCATCTCCAACCATTGGCTAATACTTTAAAGAAGGGTTTTTGGTACAAGAGTAAACATATATAAAGGTCTTACTGCTTTGATATTGGAATTTTTAAAAGCAATTGACACTCAAACTGAGGTCACTTCACTGGTCAAATGAAATCTTCAATGTGTACATGTTCATGTAAGGTAATTAATTCACATGCAGAATATTAACAACTTATGATGTACAATTTCTGAGCTACGACACTTAATAAACTAAAATGAACACTGGAAATGAGGTCAAGGCCATATGACATATATCAGATAGATATAAACTCCTTGCAACCAATACAATTACAAAATATTATTGTTAACCATGATTATATACTGAGAACTGAACTTAACCTGGACAATAGAGCATGATGTTGAGCTCAAGGCCATATGTCAGATGCACATAAATTTCTTGCAACCAAGAAACCTTGGAAATTTTTCTTTTGCAAAATTTTATTTTTTTTACCAAATAAAGTTGTATGATTAGAAAAAACTAGATTATTAAAGGGGCATTAGCTACGAGATATGAAAAAAATCAAAAGGTTATTTTTTTTTGTTCAATCATTAAAGAAAGTGAAATAGTAAAATAATAATTCGCTTTTAGCAGCCAATTTGGTTCAATTTTGTCAAAATAAACATCACTGATGAATTATTCACTTGCAAGTGAATAATTCAACCTCATTGAATCCATATTCATGTGACCTTCAATTCAAGCCATAAGCTGGACATGGGTTACGCATGCATTCAGCTATTTTTAATAAGGAAAAGAATGTCAACATTGAAAGTGAAACAAGGATGAACCATTTGGTTGACTGATTCAATCCACAAAAAAATCATTCTTATACAGGTAACAACGATTATAAACATACTTTTTAACCTACAATATGAAATCAAACAGTCTAAGAAAAATCCAATTGCACGTGGTCATTATCTGTTAAAATTTATATTTATGTTTATATCGGGTTATATGACCGTTGGCAGTCTCTGGAGGTCATCTCGATGGTAAATTAGATGACGTCTAGACAAAAATACACACGAAATGTTGATACATATTATCAAGTCCATGCATTGTTAATTGTTTTATAGACTTTTTGTAATTTTGACATATGTTTTAGTATGTTACAAATCAAATATGAAAATTTGAGTCAAATCAGTGAACATGAATTTGACAGCTAATGCCCCTTTTACAGACAAAATATCACTTAGATATCTGCAGGTATTATCAAAAAGATATACCAAGTGGTGTTTATGTAGTTTAGCAATTAACTTTGATTTGCAACAGTAAAGAATAAATCTAAAATAAGTGGCACACAGTTTGTCCACATTGGAATGATATACTGTATCTCCAAAAACAAACATAAATATTATCAAACAAAAATGTTTTACTTCAATCTGTTGTTCTATTGACATTTATCATGTTTATCATATGTCCTTGAACTCAATTTCACACTCCAGTATCCAGGTTAAGTTTTCTTGTTGGGAGTCCAATCATCAGTAACTATATATGATAAATCAACTATATTTGGTATGTAGTTTGGCTGCAAGAAATATACATGAATATGCTTCTGACTTGGCCTCAAGCTCAATTGCACGCTGAAGTATTTTTTGGTTTCCATCACAGTGGTTGCCATTTCTATTTGTTTTCATTTTGATTTCCATTCCTAAACAATGTTTCTCCGGTGTTTAAGGTTTAACAAAGTAGTGTGTCACATGATTTGAAAAATAATTTACCTATTGATCCCAAATCAACAATCTTGTTTTTTCAAAGGGGTATTCTCAAGATAACCTTGGTGAATGTTGGACTTAAGGTGAAAAAGATTTAACCCAGATAACAAATTTGGCCAAAATTTCATCCATCAATTGCTGTTGTGACCTTGACATTTGACCCTATGACCTCAAAAATAAATAGAGGGCTTCTTCATTCCAAGTTTTGAGAAAAAATGCATAAACAGTTCAAAAATTGTTATCCAGAAAAATTTCAGTATATTAATAGCTACTGTGACCTTAACCCAAAAATCAAAAGGGTTCTTTCTCAACACAAGTAGCATTGTCAAACCAAGTTTGGTCAAGTTTTGCCCAAATTGCAGTCTCTTAATAGCTACATTGACTCTTGAATTTTGACCTACTGACCCTAAAATTAATAGGGTGCCTCCTCACTCCCAGCATGGGTCTTTATCAAATCAAGTATGGTAAAGATATTGTTTATGGTTCATGATTGTGTCCAAAACAATATCTTGACAGACATATATTGAGTATCTGCAAAAAGTTTATTTGTAACAGATTAAAACTCAAACCTTTACTTTCAGGTAATGTCTGAGTTGTAAATAAACTTCATTGTGACCACACATCCTGTAAATATGGATAACTCTGACTAACCTTTACTTTCTGGTAATGTCTGAGTTGTGAATAAACTTCTCTGTGACCACACACCCTGTAAATATGGATAACTTTGACTAACCTTTACTTTCTGGTAATGTCCGAGTTGTGAATAAACTTCTCTGTGACCACACACCCTGTAAATCAGGAGAGCTCTGACTCTGATGTACAACTTTATGGGTTGGTGAAGAATTACTTTCTAATAGTTCTGTCCCTTCCAATTGTTGTAAGGTAAGAGTCACAACATGCTGACCAGAACTGGTTCCCTGTGGATCCAGAGTGTGCTGATACCTTATCATTTTAGGCTTCCTTACAGATTTCTGAAACAAAACAAAACAAAAAGATAAAATGATAACTAAAATGGATTCCTAGCCTTGAGTGTTTAATCAATGGAAGCAGAATATAATTTGTTAGTCTTCAACAAATGTTAGTTTACTGTATTACATACCTGCTACATGTGTCTGTCCAATAACAAGAATCTTGTCTATACCGTAATTATACCATATACTATCATTATTTATATGTAGTTTTGCCAATAAACACATAAAAAAAAAGAATCTTGTCAATAGTTGTTTTTACTTATAACTTAACTTTGCTGTTGGTGACATATCTTTGTTGGTCTCTGTTTAATTGTTTTAAAACTTTTCTAGAGACTAAATAATTTAGAACTTGACATATTGTATTGACAATTGAAGACTGTATGTTGACCTCTAGATGTTTTGTATTGTTTTGTATCATTGGGTTTCTGTCTCGCTAAGATAAACTTACATTATACAATGTACATTTGTATGTTGGCATTTTTTACAAGATCATGTGACATTTACAGTAATATTCATCAATTAAATAGTTACAATAAAAAATAATTTCTATAAAAATATCTTAATAAAAAATAATACTGATTTCTTTTTTAAAGCAATCTGTACCTCAAAATTTACTTGGCAATCGATAATCATGTTAAGTGTGGAGCCGGTAACCCACTTCTCCATGATAAATGGTGGCTGAAAATAAAAAATAAAGATTTATTGATGTGAAATTTTTAATATACTTTTAAAAAAATAACTACTGTTGGCCATTTGCAAACAACCAGTATAAGCACAAAACATAAAATACACCATATAGCTATTTAGTCCAATCAGAAAAAAACAGTCACTTAGACAACTTCCTGTTTGGGTCAAGTGTTGCAAAAACAAAGGTCATCAGTAATGAGCTGAGGGAGGAAAACATGTAGAAAGTGAACATTTTTGAAAGGAGTAGGTTCAGTAAGACCCCTTTTTGGCCCCAAAATATAGCAGTTTTACAAAATTGTTAAAATGTAAACTTTTAGCTATTTATTGGAAAGAAGAATACTTCTGTAACATGAATATGGGCTTTTTTGACCATACAATGCACATGTATCAGGTACTAGCATCATTAAGTCATGCTAAATTACTGAAATCTTCACAATTTTAGCATTTGAGGTAATTTTTAGACGATTTTCGTCTAAAATGGAAGTGGCTGCATTTAAGTTCATTCTTAATATTTAAATGTAAGTTGTATTTGATGATAATACATAACATATATAACGGTTGAGGATGAACACGGATGCGGCCATTTTTATTTTTGACAAAAACCATCTAAAAAATGACATATTATGGCATATTTGATAGATTTTTAATATTTAAGCTTGAATTTGAGCGTCATTACTGACTAAATCAGTCCAAATCTGTCACATAAACTAATTGAATCTACTAAAGTAGACACTTAAGTGTTTGACAAGTGTCCAAAATCTATCATCAGATTAACCTGAAGTTTTGGGCCAAAATCGGCCCTTACCGGACCTACTCCTTTGTATAGTTTATGATCAAATTTTTTAAGCACTAATTAAAGTAAGAAAAATGGTTTGTTTGAAGTGTTTACAATGGTTTAAATATAACTCTTTGAAAATTTTTATGCACAGTCATTGTTTAAACAAGGCCCCAGATAGCTTCAACTGGTTTGAAAGAGTTGTGTAATTCTAAAACTTATCCGAATGGAATAAATAGCGATACGGTGTATTATCTACCAGTATTTTTCTCCTAAAAAATAATGAAAAAAAATTCTACTACATACCCCCACTCCTAATTCAAAGTATCAAAAAACAGGAAGTAGGTGTCTGACAGATTCAATAAAATGCTCCGCTGGTGCGCAGCTTGATATGACCACAGAGGTCGAACCCTGAACAGTTGGGGCAAGTATGGACACAACATTCAAGCTTGATACAGCACTGAATTTGGATTGTAATTAAATATTTGACACAGCATAGGTTTCTGACACAGAATGAATGTGGTCTAAGAACTTAATTTTTTTTAATTTACCTATTCAAACCATATCATTATTATTTGCTTTTATATATAAATCAGAAATAACCAATTTAAAATGGAAAATTTTAAAGAAAAAAAAGGGGAAAAAAAATCCCCCCCCCAATTTTTTGAACCCCCTATGATTCATCACCCCCAAACTCAATCCCAGCCTTCCCATATGTATATTTCTTAAGTATAGTATTGTATCTTAACGTACAGTATGTATTTCAATAGGTCCCAGTTTGCGGGCTAGGTGTATGTAGTTTTGTATTGTAAAGTATGGAGATATAGTACAGATGGTGGTGAAACCTGTTGAAAGTGCGGCGTTCCGTGTTTATCATCAATAGTTTGGCAACATAGAATATTTGGAGTCGAGTCTAGACAATAGGGCAGCCGTAATGTGTACACCGCTTATGTTGGGCCAGTTTTGTGTAGTTACCGAAAACCAAATACGTAAAATTCCGTAGTATCGTTTATCCAGATTTCATAGTTTAATATAAAGAAGAAGGAACAGTTCATTAAACATTTGACAGTATTATTTCATTTGATTTCATCTATTTATATTTGTAAATTTGTACCTAATTAAATTGTTATTTTGTTTAAAGTAGTAGTCATTTATTATCTGTAAGTACAAACTCCTAAGTCAGCTCTCGTCTATCCGTGACAGTGGTATGGTACCTTGCAGTACAATTTCAGAGAGATCCATACACTTGAACACAAGTTATTGTCTGGAAACTAGAAAAATGCTTGTTTTTTTGGCCCCTTTTTGGCCCCAAATTCCTTAATGTTTAGGGCAATTACCCCCAAACTCAAACCCAGCTTTCCCTTTATGATATGGAACCTTGCAGTATAATTTCATAAAGATCCATACACTTACACACAAGTTATTGTCCTGAAACTAGAAAAATGCTTGTTTTTTTGCCCTTTTATGGCCCCTAATTCCTAAAATTTTGAGGGAATTACCCCCAAAATCAATCCCAGCCTTCCCTTTGTGGTATGGTACCTTGCAGTACAATTTCAGAGAGATCCATACACTTGAACACAAGTTATTGTCTGGAAACTAGAAAAATGCTTATTTTTGGCCCCTTATTCCTAAATGTTTTGGGCAATTACCCCCAAACTCAATTCCTGCTTTCCCTTTGTGATATGGAACCTTGTAGTACAATTTCATAAAGATCCATACACTTGAACACAAGTTATTGTCATGAAACTAGAAAAATGCTTGTTTTTGCCCCTTTTTGGCCCCTAATTCCTAAAATTTGGAGGCAATTACCCCCAAAATCAATCCCAGCATTCCCTTTGTGATATGGAACCTTGTGGTACAATGTCAGAGAGATCCATAGACTTACACACAAGTTATTGTCATGAAACTAGAAAAATGCTTGTTTTTTGCCCCTTTTTGGCCCCTAATTCCTAAAATTTGGAGGCAATTACCCCCAAAATCAATCCCAGCATTCCCTTTGTGATATGGAACCTTGTGGTACAATGTCAGAGAGATCCATACACTAACACACAAGTTATGTCTGGAAGTTACAAAAATGCTTATTTTTGGCCCCTTTTTGGTCCCTAATTCCTTAACTGTTGGTACCATAACCCCCAAAATCAATCACCACCTTCCTTTTGTGGTATTGAACCTTATGGTAAAATAGAGATCCATTCACTTAAACTAAAGTTAGAGTGAGAAAACCAAAGTGTCTTCGGACGACGATGACGACGCCAACGTCATACCAATATACGACCTCAAAATTTTTTTGCGGTCGTATAAAAATCATATTTCAACTCAACAATGTTCAGTTGCTGACCAAATGTCAAGTCATTTTGTTGGTTAGTATTGGGGGGAAAATGTGACGTATATTTTAAAGCTCATTCATCATATTGAAAAATTCAAAGTATTGGTATTAAAACAGGAAAATGATATCTGACAGATCCATAAACTGCCCACACATTACAACACATCACTATCAAGCTGATGATTATACAGTCATTCTGTTACAAGTTTGTTTTTTTTTAAGTGGGACAAAAAATATTTGTTAGAAGAAAGGACATACAGGGTGATTGTAATAAAGACCCACCCCCTGGGTTGGGGATATAAAAAGAAAAGATATAGGATGAGTCTGTCAGTTTACCACAAGCAATGACTCTCATTCTTAAATCTGCATACTAAAATGAACTATCTGCAGTTTTAATTGAAGTTGTTACAGATTTATATTGTCTGCCATACTTCCTATCTACATATAGATAACTTGGATTAAGTTTATGTATGTGCTTGTTTTATATATGACAACAATGATGTAGACATCTGTATGTAGTCTAATCTAAATTAAAATATAAATAATGGTGATTTGCATATGAAAAACAAAATTCATGTCATTTAAAGTTCATATGAAACATTTTCTGCATACCTGTAAAATAAAGATGCCTCTTTTTCCATAAATATTTTATTAAAACATAAGAAAGTTTAAAAGCTAAGAAAAAATTATCAATATAAAAATAATATGTGGTGTGATTGCCAATGAGACAACTATCCCCCAGCACTGTTGTCAAAATTCTGAAATTAAAGCAAGTCTTCAGTATGTTACATATTTTACACATGAGATGACTTACACATGTGAGATTTTATATGACTTTTCATTAGAACAAAGAATGTTACATCTTAAACACATGAGATTGCTACATGATAGCTTTTGTGGGAGTTCACTAGAACATGAGAATGTTACATCTTTAACACATGAGATGACAAAGATGTGAGATTTTATATGAGGTTCCATTAGAACATAAGAATGTTACTTCTTAAACACATAAGATGACTACATGATAGCTTTTATGGGGGTTTACTAGAACATGAGAATGTTACATCTTAAACACATGAGATGACTCACATGTGAGATTTTATATGAGGTTCCATTAGAACATAAGATTCTTACATCTTTAACACGAGATGACTTACATGTGAGATTTTATATGAGGTTCCATTAGAACATAAGAATGTTACATCTTTTACACATGTGACTGCATTGAATTCTTCTATTTCTTCATCTTCATCTATCTCCATGTACATCTTCCATTTAAATTCCTGGAATATATAATATATCTAAAATTCATATGGCTTCAGTGAATGCATAATAAAAACTTTGTCTGAAATATTCTTTTGTAACCTTTTTTGGTAGTTATTTTCTCTCCACATGTTGATGTGATAAAAACAGCTCAGTTAGCTTCCTTGAGCTCCAGTGTAAATAGACTGATATACATATATCACGTAAAGAATAGTTTTCTTGTAGCATGTTATTGTACAAACATCTTAAATTCTTAGTCAGTGGAATAGCAAAAGGTCCTACATACTTATATAAGAATAGATTCATCAACACAAACAGTACAGGGAGTCACAATATGTGCAATGTCCATGACAAACTGTACAGAATTTCAATGCAGAAAAATTGCTTCGCATGGCACAGCTTGATATGACCGCAGACGTTGAACCCTGAACAGTTGGGGCAAGTATGGACACTACATTCAAGCTTGAAACAGCTCTGAAATTGGATTGTGATTAAATATTTGACACAGCATAGGTTTCTGACACAGAATGAATGTGGTCTAAAGACTAAAATATTTGAAATTAAACATTTACCTGTTATAGTCTAATATCCAAAATATGAATACATGGTTCAGCAAATCAAAGTACCCCAAGAATTTAAATTTTGATGAAATCAAACAAAGTTTAATTTTGGCCCCTTTTGACCTCCATGTGGACCAATTTGATAACAGGGCACAAAATCCAAAATCTAAACACACAGTAAAATTCAACATATCAAAGAACCACATATATTCAATTTTTGTTGAAATCAAACAAAGTTTAATTTTGGACCCTTTGGATCTTGATGTGTATATCAAAGAACCCCAAGAATTCAAGACTTTGAATGAAACCCCATTGAAATTGGTCAAGAGATAAGCAATTTATACCAAGTATTAGAAAAATATTGTTTTTGGCTCCTTTTTCCTAAACGATAAGGGCCATAACCCCAAAAACCAATCCCAACCTTCCTTTTTTTGGTATGGAACCTTGGGGTATAATTTCATAGAGATCCATAGACTAATACTCAAGTTATTGTCCAGAAACCAAAAAATCCTTGTTTTTTGGCCCCTAATTCCTAAACGGTTTGGGCAATAACCCCAGAAATCAATCCCAACCTTCCTTTTAAGGTATGGATCATTGTGGTAAAATTTCATTGAGATCCATACATTAATACATAAGTTTTTGTCTTGAAACAAGAAAAACACTTGTTTTTGGCCCCTTTTTGGTCCCTTAATCTTACAACAGTTAGGACAATAACCCCCAAAATCAACCCCAAGCTTCCTTTTGTGGTATGGAACCTTGTGATACAATTTCATAGAGATCCATACATTTATACTCAAGTTATTGTCTGGAAACCAATGTCTTTGGACGATGAAGACAAAAACGTCATACTATTATGATTATATGACCACAAAATTGGTACCATAAAAATTGAAGATACATTTTAACTTTGTTTGGGACTATATAAATTAATGAACTGATATAAACAATATCTATCAGATGGATGTATGACAACCTATGGAGAACAGTGGAAGTAAATCTAATATTGCCTTTCTGACAACCACATTGTTTACTTTCTTTTTGTATACTCTAGTTCACTGTAATAATTTAAGGAAACCTGCAAAGATCCTCACATTTTTAATATACTTACTACTTACAAGAAAGATAATGAAATTATACCATGATGTAAAACTAAGCCACGGGGATCAAACTAACCGGTTTTTAAAGCTGTAAACAGATTTGTGTAAGAATTTATTTCCTCTGTAACCTGCAGATATGGGAATTAGCAGGATAGCAGAAAGTACTTTGCACTGCATGAAATGAATATTTTTAGATTCTGTCAAAGCCCTGGATGTATTTCATGTTATGTTTAAGTCTTCACATAAAAACAAAGTTTTCCTGGTTTCATGCAGTGACTCAATTAACTTAATTGAAGAATTCCTCTGAGTCCTCTGATAGTGAGGATTAATTTAATCAATTTTTGTATAAAATATGTAAAAGCTAACATTGTTATATAAATGTGAATTAAACTCTGCAGTCACTAGACTCTTGATGGAAAAGTCTTTGTAGCATTTTCATGTAAACTTAATAATATAATATGCTTTTTAATCTGACTTATTATAAATGATTCAATTCAAGGATATTTGCAAAATGTAGTAGTGTATAAATAAGATAACAGGTACTTTTATGCTCAACATGAATTCAAAGATTACTAGACCCCTACTTGCAGAAAAACTCTTTAACAGTAAATGGCAAAACCAAAATCCACATTGAACCTGACCTGTTTTTTATGTTTCATAACATTTATTTCACAAACTGGAGAAAAAGTGAAATTTTTTTTGAAGACCAATTTTGCCAAATTGAAATAAGTATATATTAATTCACGGCCAATATAGATGGTATATATTGATTGAAGTGACATTTGTCAGTTGTGGCTAGTTAATATGGCAGACATATAATTTCATACTCTATACAATACAAATTTTGCCATTTCAATGAACCAGAATACCCCTTCTTTTACAGCAATAATGTTTGATATCTTTTATAAAATGTACCACTACAATATCCTCTCTTCAGTGGATTTTGTTTATCTCAGTTAGCAGGAAATCATATTTTATGGTGCAGGAGAACTTATTTTTTCCAATAAACAAAATGTACAAACTAATTACTGAGCAGCTGCACATAATTATTTGTCCCCAAGCCATCATATCAAAACTACAAGGAAAACTCTAATCAAATAAAAGTGTAGTCAGAAATCTTCAGCAGTAAAGCTCAAATCTTATGAAACATCATCATTAAGTGAAAACTGTCTACAAAGATCTTTATTAATCCTAATACTCTAATGCATGAAGACTTTCAAAGTAGTCTTGTGTAATGTAATCTCATCTTTCTAACATAATGCATCAAAGTTTTCTTTCAACCATTTAATAAAACATGCAGCAGCCTTGACATAAAAGAAGTGCTCCCTGTTAACTAAATCAAAAAGATAAAGAAATTGTGTATGTTTATTTCTAGTTCCATCCCATTAATAAATCTGACTTTTTTCTTCATTTCTTGACATGCTCAATTTTACTGCTCATAGATCTAAGTCAAAACAATTCATAACTACATTAATCTAACAGCTTATTAAAAACACATTACTTCACTACTCTTTGTAATCTACAACTTAACTTCCAAACAGAAAACTGACATAAGTAAGACATTCAATCATATCTTTCAAAAAAAAAAGGAAAAATAGAAAGAAAAACAAGAATATAAAAAGAAAACTTATTCTACAATTCATTGCAGACATAATTACAATAGAATCCTAGTTTTTATCATTATTCAAAATATGTTTTTTAAGTAACTAACTTCTTCAGTAGATATTTTTTTTATTAGTAATGACTCACAACCCAAATTTGAATTCTGTCTGTGTGTTCTGATTCTTAGCATTGTGTATGAGTTTCATAAAATTTGGATGAGACAAACTTAAGTCAGAGTGAGGAAACAAAAATAATTTGCAATTTTCCAAATTATAAAGGGGCTTAACTCTAGAACTGTGAGTGACTCACTGCCCAAATTCGAACTCTGTCTGCAAGTTTTAGTTCTTAGCAGTTGTGTATGATTTTCATAAAATTTGGATGAGGAAAACTTATTAGAGTGTGGAAACGAAAATATTTTGCAATTTTTCAAGTGATAAAGGGCACAACTCTAGAACAGTAAGTGACTCACTGCCCAAATTCAAACCTCGTCTGTTAGTCTTCATTCTTATCATTGTGTATGAGTTTCATAAAATTTGCATGAGGCAAACTTAAGTTAGTGTACGGAAATGAAAATGGGACAGACGGACGGTCAAGGATAACACTTAATGCGCAGGGATGCATACACCATAATATGATGTAATTGAGATATTGTTTCCACCTTCCGAAAAACTCAAACCAATTCTTATTGGAATAATTTGTATTCTGAGGAGCTTTCATTGTATTCCAAATCATTAAAATAAAATATACATATTTTCATATAACTTTAAAATGTAAGGACTTCTAACAGGTTTCAATCTCTGATAACTATACAAAAGTACTGGATGAATGTGAATTTCTATGAGAACATGAGTGTTATATTTTGATCACACAATTTAACCTTCATAATAATTACTTATGAAAGTGGCAGACTTGGAAACATCTTCTGTTCCTATTAAGCCTGACTTTTGATGTCTAAAATAATTGCTAGAAGTCATGTTTCCAATCCACTAGAAATTCTACATCTGAAAAGGCTGATTAAAACCTATGTAGTGTACATTTCTCACATCTCTGTGTCTTTACAAGTATAATTAGCAATGACATCATTTCTCTTTATCAACAAGGCATACACTATAACATGAACCTAGAAATACTGGATAGAGACCTATTATATTAACAAGATGTTATCAAATGTAATTTATTATCCTTTTCGTTAAAAAAAGTCAAATTGTGGAAAGACAACCCTCCTAAAGTAAATTACTGAAATTTATCAATTTGCATTAACCATAAATCTTGGTGTAAATAAGATACACCAAATCGAGCTAACACTGACATAAAGCAGAGCTAACACTGACATAAAGCAGAGCTAACACTGACATAAAGCAATGCTAACACTGACATAAAGCAGTGCTAACACTGACATGAAGCAGAGCTAACACTGACATAAAACAGTGCTAACACTGACATAAAGCAGAACTAACACTGACATAAAGCAGAACTAACACTGACATAAAGCAGAGCTAACACTGACATAAAACAGTGCTAACACTGACATAAAGCAGAGCTAACACTGACATAAAGCAGAGCTAACACTGACATAAAGCAGCGCTAACACTGACATAAAGCAGAGCTAACACTGACATAAAGCAGAGCTAACACTGACATAAAGCAGAGCTAACACTGACATAAAACAGTGCTAACACTGACATAAAGAAGAGCTAACACTGACATAAAGCAGAGCTAACACTGACATAAAGCAGTGCTAACACTGACATAAAGCAGAACTAACACTGACATAAAGCAGAAATAACACTGACATAAAGCAGAGCTAACACTGACATAAAGCAGAGCTAACACTGACATAAAGCAGAGCTAACACTAACATAAAGCAGAGCTAACACTGACACAAAGCAGAGCTAACACTGACATAAAGCAGAGCTACCACTGACATAAAGCAGATCAAAGTTATGTCAGCCTTAGATCCACCAAACCTTATGTTATCTTTTTACTGTACATCCTGAATGAATACAATCTACTATGCATACTAAGCTGGGTATTAATTCTATATGTCCCTTAAGTTTGTTTTATTTAATGTTATGTAAACAAAATACAGACATATTGGATGAATAAAATTACCAGAGATGTACATTATGTACTAAATGATGATGTAACAGTCATTTCAAATTAAATTTCCCAAGAATCCCTGTGGAAAACTATGCCAGGACTAATGCAATACATAGTCAGTGTAAACGTTCATTGACTAAAAGGATGTTAACTGTATAGGAAGAGAAGTCATATATACAAAACGTTGGGGACGGATGGACGCCAAAGAGAGACGATCTAATACAGCTTTTGACAAGTAATTAAATTAGTGATATATGTATTTAGACATTCTTTATTTCAAGTATAATATTTTGTACTGTTTGAGATTATTATTACCCCTTAGAAGTTTTAGTCGATAAGATATATAATTTATAGCACTGAGCTATTAATAGCCTAATTGACCTGGGGCAATGTAGATCTTATGAACCTGTCAGTGATATTTACCTATTCATGTATTAAAGGCTAAGCCTACAAAAACCAAATAATTTGACAGTGGTGATAATGACACCTTCTTTACCTGAATTTATTTTTATTTATCTGGATAATTTCATTTTTAAGTTTGATTTTATGTCCGTAATGTTGTCCTTTTATTGTAGCATATATCTTTTTTGTTAGTTTTTGTTCAATTCAGTTATTTCGTCCAATCAAAGTAAAGATTTGTGACATCATGCATGCCGTTACCATAGTGAAGCATCCTTTATAATGGGTCACAAACCAAAATTATACTGACTGCGTCAGAAAAAGGAAGTATATTTGTTTGATAAGTTCTAGCCAATTATCCATTCCTAGTTTTAGTAGACACCCTTTTTATCTTCAGTTGCATTCTAAAGAGCTGGTATAAAAATAAAAGTATTTTCTTTCAGTATAACAATTATTGTATGTTGCTTATCATCATTAAAACCAACCATGATAGATAATTGATGTTTTGATGTAATACAAATGAATATCATAAAATACAAAACAAAAAAATCAGACAACACAAAAATTAATCAAAAATATTCCAGTTTTAAACTTAGAAAATTTCAATTGAAAACAAGAAAGCAAATTCAGATTCAGATATAACATTCATAACAATTCTAATAAAGCCATGTCAAAAACCAAATCATACGTGCAACTGACATATGTGGTACACATATTCATATGGTGTCCTATAGTTAAAGGGACAAACATCATAATTTATTCCCTTTCCTTCATATTTAATGATTGAATAAATTACCCTAGGGCTTACAAATATATTCTTGTGAAATTGCAGCATTACACCTCTTAGTCCTGGAACCAATTTTCTATCATGTAAAACTTTAATGGCTTTTGTCTAACGTAATATGCACGAAAATGATCTTCATTTTTGTACACAATGGTCATTCCCTAAGTACATTGTATATGTAAGGAGTTGTAATAGGGAAAACTAGCAATAGTAGTTACATAAATGTGATCAAAGTGTTATACTTAGGAATTTACAATGAAGGAAATTATTCATCTCAGTGTATAATTGGCCTTTCTAACATAAACCAGGATTTCCTTGGCAAACTTCAGAAAGTGAAAATAATAAGTGTACTTTGATAGTGCTCATCCTTTTGACTAATATTATAGTCATATTCAGCTTCCAAGATATTCTCTATTATTACCACAATTTTCTATATGTAATGGATTCCTAAAGTTTCAATTAGTGTAAAACAATATTGAAAAACAAACATAACTCCATTAAAAAATCCTCAAAATTTAAATTTGAATGTCAGCTTTGGCAGATAATGATATATAAACAAAGAGGACAAGTTAATTTCTGCCTGGTTTGACATGTATTATGTCTGACAACAAACACTAATGTTTGATTAAGCTAATAATCGCCTGAAATGTTGGGTACATAAAAAACAAGCATGAGGGTGGAAAAGAGACGACCCTCATCACATCATATTATGACAATTTGATTCTGTATTCAGTGTCTCAACATATAATAAGGTTAGACATTGCTTTATAAAAGATTATCTTAACAACTATATAGAAGAAAAAGAAGGAGAAGAAGATGTTTTATTTCCATTAAATGGGCTCACAAAGAGCATATTACAATATAAGACATTATTTAAACAACAACACAAAAACAATAATCAAGTATACATACAAAGAAGAACAAGCAGTTTGAACATGAATGAACAACACACATACATTTACAAGTGTAATACCTCCTTCTCAGGCACACCCCAACATGAAAAAGTGCTTTTAATAAATTGGCAATTTATTAGATATGTAACTTAACTGCAAAAGCCACCAAGGGATGGTGCTGCATGACAAACATGGGAGATAGACGCACATGGTATACATGTAGGCAAATACACAATTTGGTTAAAACATTCTGAGCAGATGCACAAACTTGGCATGTCATCCTCGTGCCTGATGCAGAGGGGTTGATACATATTGTAAGGTGACCTGACTACAAAAGGCACCAGGGTTAATGCTAAATGACATGTCCAAGTATACATAGTACAAATTGACAAATTCTCATATATATATAATATATATATGGGAATAATTCTGATTGTCAATGATAAAAGAAATACAAAAAAGAACATTATTATTATTGTTGAATCTAGGTAACCACCATGCCATCATTGTGCCTAGTGCAGAGAAGCTAAATCTATACATTGCCTTAATCAATCAGATCACAAACAGATATTAATATATCAACATTCTCTCACATTAAGTAGCCAGATTAATTTTTGGCTAGGAATCAAGTGCTTAAAGTTAGGACAGAGTGAGTTAATCTTGGAGTACATGCAGTTTCTCCTAGTTCAACATGATGTGCATGAAAATAAAAAATGTTTTTCATGATCAATTTCATTTGAGGTGCACCTAAGCCATTCATAAAATAAAATAAATGGGGAATGTGTCCATGGGACACTCTTAGATGATGCCCCTGCTTGCATATAGTGTTATAAAGGGACATAACTCAAGAACGATAAAAACAATGCTACCCAAATTCATACTTGATCTAAGTTTTGTGGTAATAAGCATTGAGTATAAGTTTCATAACATTTGGTTGAGGTAAACTTAAGTAAGAGAACAGAAACTAAAAATTCAGCAATTTTTCCATTTGTAAAGGAGCATAACTCTAGAACGATAAAAGTGACACCACCAAAATTCAATCTTGATCTGTGTTTTGTGGTAATAAGCATTGTGTATAAGATTCATAACATTTGGTTGAGGCAAACTTAAGTTAGAGGACGGAAACAAAAATTCAGCAATTTTTCCATTTGTAAAGGGCATTACTCTTGAAAGCTACGGCGGGAGCATAAAAATATTTATCATCATCAATTTCATTTGAGGTGCACCTGAGAATTTTCTCCTCCGCTCAGGGGATCACAATAAAATAAGATATCTTTCAAGACCGAAGTTTGTCTTGAAAGTGCTGTAGCTTGAGTTTTCCATCAGCACAGTTGTGCATTTGAAGTGTCCACTAATCCTCATAGTACTGGTACAGCATTTTTTTGTATAAAAACTTAAAGCTATAATTGCTTGCAGAAGCTAAACTGCCAACCCCTTTAATATTCTTTAGAAAGAAGTTTAAGGATCTATACCATGACGAAATTTCTGACTCATGTAGTAATTTTGACTCTAAATATGCCTCCTTTAGTAGTGGAAAAGATGAACCTAAATTTTCAAGCCTCTGCCAGTATCTGATCATAGACTTTGCAATGTCAAAATCTACCTAGTTCAGAAAGAGTGGCAAAATGTGTTGCCCTTTTGCCAACGCCAAGTAAAAGTTTACAAAATTCAATATGTAGTCTTTCTGAAAGAAGCTTAGGATAAACCTGATCTACAGTTGTAGTCATAGATTTCATTTTTTTTTGAAAGGGCTAAAATGTCCCCAAATTTCTGAACTATATCAAAGAATAGGTTTAATTGTATGATCAAATACATGATGGCTGTTTTTACATCAGATGACCATGAGGGCATTCCGGTGTATTGTTGCCACAGACATTTCTACCCACGTGACTTTCGTTTTTGACTGATAACCGAACGAAAAATTACATTCCTTAGTGCTTGTTATATATCAATTTCATCAATAAATATTCATGAAAATAATTTTTAAGAACATAGATAAATGATATGAAAATGTTTTGTCATGAGAAATATGTATATCAATAACAATTCAAGAATACAGAAAATTTGTGTTAACGCATTGAAAGAATATCCCATGAACGTTTTGCGGGAAAATATGAATGCCTACTCAAATCCAATCTATTAGAAAAATCGAATTATTACAGAAGAGTGTCCACCATGCACTTGCACTGCACTATTATTAGAATAGTAGAATAGAATGATATACAAATTGATGAAAATTATATATACATGTAACTGTTATATACAAATATTAATATAATATATAACAACAAACCAGAGTATACTGATTTGTATCACTACAATATAATAGTTATTATGGTGAGGTTAAATTCTCAGTCATTTATTCATCATCCACGCACAAACTTGTCTCAGAAAAAAATATATCTATGTACCTTAACCTCACTTCAGGTATAGAGATGGGATTTTTTTTCTGAGACAAGTGCTTGTGACCATCCACAAGAACTTGCAGTCATCCGATGTTCAGTACTTCAATACTTTGATTTAAACTTGGATTCAGTGACAGAAAGCCTTGCATAACTTGTGGTAGGCTTTTAATGCCTTATTATACAATTCTCTCTGAGCGATGGAAAAAGATCCAGTTATTCCTAAATATTTACAATGTACAAATCTGTAAACCTCATGACTACTATGTGAAATGTACCAAATAAATTTTCAATTTTGAAATTATGACCTCCATTTAGGGCAAATGATCACAATGATTATGTAACAGTACATGGTACCTTGTTCTTTAGATTATCTATCAGCTCTATCATTAAACTGATTTACAAAAATGATGTAAAAAGGACTGAAATTTAGGTCATAGTAACTTTATTTAATAAAGGGCGGGTTGACAGAAACAGTTGGTTGCCTCATACTTTTTTATAGCAAGTTTTAAGTTTACAAAATCAGCAGGATGACCTCTATACTGAAAAGCTGTTAGGCATCTATGATCTATAGACCTATCTCTACACCAATTTTCAAACAACTGCTCAAGAATGCATAACTTAGGTTGATATAAAAATAAGTAGATGTGGTATGGCCAATGACACAACTATCCATCAGAGTTCACTGAAGTGGATGTAAGCAATTAAAGGCAACCGTACAACCTTCAACAATGAGAAAAACCCATACTGTACAGTCAGCTATAAAAGGCCCCGACATGAAAAATATGAAACAATTCAATTGAGAAAACTAACGGCCTAATTTATAACAAAACAATTTACGAAAAACAAAAATGACAGACATGAACCAACGACGACAACCACTGAACTACAGGCTCCCCACAACAAAAAGACACTAAGTACAGATCTGCGAGTACTCGCAGTTACTGACAGCTAGTTAAAAGCCAATAACAAAAAAAATCATGTATCTAAGGCTTAAATGTTTATCAGAGTGGCAATAATTCACGATACATGGCACCGTGGCATGGCTTACTCAGTAAGTTTCAAAATGAAATCTAGTGTAGCTTTACTGTGGTTAATATCATGCAAAATTTCAGAAATATCATGAGCTATTGTTGTAATAATGTGCTACATAATATGGCTTCAGTTACTTGAATTATGTCTAACCAGGTTCAGGTCACTGCCATAGGGCAATTGTCTTTTGTTTGTTATGTTATCTTCTTTTGTTTATGTTATCTTCTTTTGTTTATGTTATCTTCTTTTGTTTATGTTATTTTCTTTTGTTTGTTATATTTTCTTTTCTTTTGACCTGTTCTATACTTTTGTTGTCATGCTTTTGAACTGGTTAATGGCTTGCTTTGCGTTTCTGGTAATGAGGTGCGTAAGTTTATTTCTTGTAATAATAAAATCTTTAAAAGATTGCTATCTCAACAAAGGTTATTAAGATATTGGACAATAAATGCATTTTATCCTTATGTTAAATTTTTAGCCAAGGTGACCATGTTGTCTTTTTAGTAGGTACCCTAAGGATCATTCAGTCAAAGTTTGATTGAAATTGGTACAGTGGTTTCAGAGGAGACAATTTTTGTAAAAGTTAATGATGACATCCAACTCCAAGTGATTGTAATAGAAAGGCAATGGACTAGGTGAGCTAAAAGTAAAACATTCCATTATTCTTTTTATCGGCAATTTGTCGTAACAATATAATTCTTTGGGCAGAATATGACATTACATGACGTACTTAAATCAAAACTCATTTACGCATACCACTGTTTGAATGATGTCCCATGCAATTCATTGATAAATTGATAAATGCAGATGGACATGAAAAATGTGATGTTTTTGCAATGAACATGACATCATTGGCTAATATTATCAATTACTTAGTATCATGTCCTCTCCTGTCTGCAATCCCAATAAATATTAGTAGGATCAAAGGGAAAATGTACAAATTGCTAATACTTCCTTTTATCAGCAATTTGTACTTTTTTCTATTTGATCTTACTGTCTAATATTTTTCTATATCATCAACAGGACCAAATCTTTTTTTATGATAATCATACTCGGAAATTTTTCTGACCACAAGACCTGATACTTGAAAATATTAGGCAATGACATCACCTATCAGTGCAACAACATCACACGTTCATATCTATTCATGTCAATTTATCAATGAAATTTACACGATTTCAATCATACAACCTAACAACTACCCCAACATTTTGTATGCTCAAAAATAGTTTTACTTACTATTTCATTTTATTTCATATTCTAAAAAAAGAAACCAAAAATAAGGATTGCCAATAAAAAGAATAACGGCACTTAATTTTTTGATACTGACTTCATCAGCTGGAATATCAGCTCACCCTAGCAGGCTCGCTTGAAATTCTTGGCGATAAAGTCAGTATCAAATCAACTGTTAACACAGAGATATGTCTCGCTTTTTTGTAATTTTGATAATGCAAATGTTGAAATTAAAATAACAATTCTTTAACATGTAAGTTATGCAAATATTCAAAGTCAATGAACCATGACTGAAGGAACATGGCTAAACAATCTCCATGGAAATGAGATGTGCCAATGCTAGTACAACTGCATACCAAATACCATTGACTTATCATAAGTCGTTCCCTTTAAAAAAAAACCTAAACACGAACATTAACTTGTAAACTTTGTAAAAAATTCAAGATAAGGGGGTGGGGCTATATAATCTCAATGGAAACGAGACTTGCAAATGTCAATAAATTTGCATACCAAATATCACTGAACTGACTTAACATTAGCGGTTCATCTTAAACTGATCTAATCACAAACTAATAAATGTAAACTAAGCAAAAGTTTCAAAGTCAATAGACCATGACTGAGGGGGCAGGGCCAAATAATCTCCATGGAAATGAGATGTGGTGCTAATGCTTATACAACTGCAAACCAATTATCATTGGCCTAC
The DNA here is from genome assembly GCF_021869535.1 of Mytilus californianus. NCBI lineage: Eukaryota > Metazoa > Mollusca > Bivalvia > Mytilida > Mytilidae > Mytilus > Mytilus californianus. The sequence goes on from NW_026262668.1 coordinate 127,542,878, forward strand.
AACTAATGGTTCCCCTTGAAATGACCTAATCACAAACTACTACATGTAAACTAAGCAAAAGTTTCAAAGTCAATAGACCATGACTGAGGGGGCGGGGCCAAAAAATCGCCATGGAAATGAGATATGCCAATGCTTATACAACTGCATACCAAATATCATTGACTTACCACTAGTGGTTCCCCATAAATTGACCTAATCACAAACTAATACATGTTAACTAAGCAAAAGTTTCAAAGTCAATAGACCATGGCTGAGGGGGCGGGGCCAAATAATCTCCATGGAAATGATATATGCCAATGCTTATGCAACTTCATACCAAATATCATTGACCTACCAGTAGCAGTTCCCCATAAACTGACCTAATCACAAACTAATACATGTAAACTAACGAAAGTTTCAAAGTCAATAGACCATGACTGAGGGGGCAGGGCCAAATAATCTCCATGGTAATGAGATGTGCCAATGCTAACACAACTTCATACAAATATCATTGACCTACCACTAGTGGTTCACCATAAACTAGACCTAATCACAAACTAATACATTGTTGACGCCACCTCTGCCAATGCTGAAAACAGCATACCTATGTCTCGCTTTTTGACTCTGTTAAGGCAAGACAAAAACAAAATGCCATTATTCTACATTCTCCAGTAATTTAACCTGTCGTGCTATTTCCAGAAACATCCATGTTTAGCCTCATAATTAAGCAGCATAAAGTCTGTTCATTAGAAAAAATATAAATTTCTTAACACTTCTTCTTCCAAAAATCATTAAAACTTCAATTAAGTCAAATGTTAACATTTAACAACTTTACCTACACAGAGAATTATGTAATTGTAAATAAATATTCTCAACATCTGAAATATGTTATTAAAATTCTATATGTAAATAATTATTTCACCAAAGCGATTGATATTTTTTATTTTAAAAATCTTGTTCAAATAACAACTCCTCCCTCCATCCCACCCTCTATTTGAACAACTCTTAAAAATCAATTCAACACTGTCACTTTCGTTTTAGGCTTCAAAGTAAAATGGATAAGAAATTGACAACCCCATTATGATGATGGACAGGTATTAACCCTAACTGACCTTCAATGTTACCTTAAACAAACACAGGTAAAATACCAGCAATTAAATAAAGTGCAACACTACCCTACTACAATAACAGGTCTACAGTATAGTCTGACAGTTTAAAAAGATTGCACTTTCTCACCCTGTTAAAAGAACTATATCTTTATGAAAGATGAATATACTAAAATTTCAGTAACAGAATTAAATACAAAACTGACATTTTCCAGAAAGGAAAAATGTGTTTATTTATTCAATAATTGGTAAAAGAAAAAAAATATTTTTAAAATTTTACTCTCTTAATCATGAAAAACATTCTGTCCAAGTTTAATAACATTCAAAGATGGTTTGACAAAGTTATTTAAAAACTTAAACCACAAACTGCATCAAAATGTTAACATAAAAAAACTCAAATTGTCAGTAAAATACTTAAATATTGAATACCAATGATGAAACAATAGGACCTTAAATATTTTTGTTGCATGCAAGACAAAAAAATCAGAGCATGTAAAAAAAAGGTGCTGTCAAAAGGCTCATTATGGAGAAAAGAAGTTGGCATCAAAAGATGTCATAATTGAGTTAAGGGTAAAGTCTATCTATAAATTTCAATAGATTATGTCGCAAAATTTTCAAATAAATTCACAAATAATATTACAATGACAAAACTCTAGCTTTTGTTCAGATACCTTAATCCAATGAATATCCTGAACAACTAATGCAAACTTTTAGTATATCAAACTTACTTTCATGAAAGTAGAAAAATGGAGATCAAGAAACTAAATTATTGAACACAAGAATGAACTAGAGGCTCTAAAGAGCCTGTGTCGCTCATCTTTGTCTATGTGCATATTCAACAAAGGACACTCTCCAACATTGTAAACAAAATAGAATTCATGACAAAAATCTCTTTTTTGTTGATCTTGTATTGCTGATCATTTAGTCTGTTTAGTTTCTCTCTATCTTCTTTTTTTTTTGTGCACAAAACACAAAAGAGGGTAAAAAATCCTCATTTAAGGTCAATCCCTCTTATACTATAAAGAGTGACAGTCTACTTACTATATCGGCAAAATTTGACGTGTTAGTATATCTTGCCTTGCTGATCATTTTTGTGATTTAAAGTGTCAATTTATCTATTATAATTTTTATCATATAAGACAAAATGCCAAAAAAAATGGTAAAAATTGTCATTAAAGGGCAATAACTCCAATAAGGAGTCGCCGTACAATTTCCTTCGTATTGTCTAAATTGTAGATCTTGTCTTGCTGATCATTTTTGCTTGTTTAAGTTTCTCTCTATCTATTATAATTTTTAAGATATGAGGCAAAAATGCAAAAAAAATGGTAAAAATCATCATCAAAGTGCAATAACTCTAATAAGGAGTAGACTGGCGATCTTGACCATTAGACTTATTTTTAGAACTTGTTTTGCTGATCATGTTTGCATTTTAAATTTTCTCCCTATCTATTATAGTTTTCAAGATAATAGTCAAAAATGTAAAAAAAATGGTTAAATTTGTCATTTAAGGGTAGAACTATGAGAAGTCGTCTGGCAGTTTTGACATATGTGAACAATTGGTAGAGCTCAACATTCTGCACATTTTTTCCCTGTCAGATTTTCTCTATTTATAACGGTTTTCATAATAATAGACAAAACTTGCATTTTACCCCTATGTTCTATTTTTAGCCAGGTCGGCCATCTTGTTTGGGCGGCGGGGTCATCGGACACATTTTTAAAATTAAATACCCCAATGATGACTGTGGCCAAGTTTGAATAAATTTGGCCCTGTAGTTTCAGGAGAAGATTGTTGTGAGCTAAAAAGAGATATGTGACAGACGAAGGGATAAATGAAGACATACTAATTGATGGACAGACACTCATACTGGAAAACAATATGGCCCCTGGGGTACTTAATTTCTAGAATCACCAGAGGTTTATATCAGAAACATTGTGAAAACAGATATATATAAAGAAAACAGACATCCAATGTATTATTTGCAACGAATTTTTTAGGAAAGGACTTTTTGAAACTCCATCCAACTATAAGATAAGACATCGTTCCAACCTTTCAAGCCTTACCATGGTCAAGGAAATTAACAGAAAATATAGCTTAAAATAATATAATGTTATGATTTATTTGATATGAACAAAGAATGAAATCAAAAATACAATATCCACAATATATGGTATTAACTTTCAAAAGTACTCTAAAAATATACCCCACATCTCCTAATATTATAATAGTTTCAAGGTGTACATATCCATCTCAGAAAGTTCATCTGATCTTCATGGTTAATTGATCAACTTGTAGTTTTCTATAAGGTTATGGTTATGCAGATTAAATCTGCCAGACAAAATTGTCCACCTTGAAAAAATACATACACTGATTCTAGTTGATCTATTGCTCATAGATTCTGAGAAACTGAACAAACCATGAAAACGTAACATTAACCAATGAACCATGAAGTCAAAGTAGGATGGAACCTACCAGACAGACATGTACACTATACAATCTTTGTATACACCAAATATGGTTCACCTTTTACTTATAGTATTTGAGATACAGACATATCTACGAAACTTTACAAGATCACTTATCCCTGAAATGAGGTCAATGTCAGGTGAACCATGTCTGACAGACACGTACAACTCGCAAGGATCCAATATACCAAATATAGTTATCCTATAACTCATAATAAGTGGCAAATTCATGTGACAAAATTATTATACATATTTCAATCAGTCCCTGAAATGAGGTCAAGGACACTGGATGTATGAGTTGGAAATTTAAAAACATACCGCATTTGTTTACAAGACATTTAGTATCCAGCTCTTCAACCTTCTGAAATAAATGGCTCACATTCCTGTCTTTCATTCTGTGACTTTTTCCCAGGCGAGACAATAAAAAATTAAAGAATTTTACATACCCCTGTTGATGGTGATAATCTATGGTGATGTCCAAATATAAATGTCTATACATACCCCTGTTGATGGTGATAATCTATGGTGATGTCCAAATATAAATGTCTATACATACCCCTGTTGATGGTGATAATCTATGGTGATGTCCAAATATAAATGTCTATATATATACCCCTGTTGATGGTGATAATCTATGGTGATGTCCAAATATAAATGTCTATACATACCCCTGTTGATGGTGATAATCTATGGTGATGTCCAAATATAAATTTCTATACATACCCTTTTTGATGGTGATAATCTACGGTGATGTCCAAATATAAATGTCTATACATACCCCTGTTGATGGTGATAATCTATGGTGATGTCCAAATATAAATGTCAAGGTCACTTTCTTGTATAAGGATGAGGTATCTTTTGTATTTGGAGAGGCATCCTAAAATGATATATCAAAATATATGCCATTTCATTTCTGTTTTTCTCATATGCTGAGAATGGCAGTTCTTATAGTATTGTTTATTGCATTCTTATATATATTAATCAAAGTTCTTCAAATAATTTGATTTTCTTTATAAATATTTCATTAATTAACATTGCTGTATCAGCTTTTTATATGAATCCATAATGACATTAAACAACCAATCATTTATAGATGCCAAATTTGTACTCTTGCTTCTGACAGTTTGAAATATACATAATATTTAATAAATTTATATTCTGAGCACAATTTTTACAAGCATGAATATATATAAACTAGAGGCTCTTTGTGTCGCTCACCCACATCTTCAACAATGGCCACTTTTGAGTAAAAATCATTATGAAAAGGTGGATAACTCTATCTAGAGTTAAATGATAATTTAAGTCATGTTGACATATTTACAGGTCTTATCCTGTTGATCTTATTTTCTTTTTTAAAGTTTCTATTTATCTTGTATCTATTATAGTTTTCAAGAAAATAGACAAAAAATGCAAAAAAAATATAAAAAATTATCATTAACATGATTAAAGGGCAATAATGAGTCAACTGAAGATATCGACCATGATGGCTTATTTGTAGATCTTGTCTTGCTGATCATTTTTGCTGTTTATAGTTTCTATCTATCTATTATAGATTTAAAAATAAATGGCAAAAATGAAAAAAATTCAGTTTCAGTCATGTTCACTTATTTGTAGATCTTGTCTTGCTTATCATTTTTGCTAATTAAAGATTCTGTCTATATAGGCAAAAATGCAAAACATTGGGAAATAAATGGGGAATGTGTCCATGGGACACAGATGATGCCCCCACTTGCATATAACATTGTAAAGGGACATAACTCAAGAACGGTAAAAGACACGCTACCCAAATTCAAACTTGATCTGTGTTTTGTGGTAATAAGCATTGTGTAGAAGTTTAATAACATTTGTTTGAAGCAAACTAAAGTTAGAGAACGGAAATGAAAAATTTAGCAATTTTTACATTTGTAAAGGGGCATAACTCTAGAACAGTAAAAGTGACGCCACCAAAATATTGTTTTGTGGTAATAAACATTGTATGTAAGTTTCATAACATTTGGTTGAGGCAAACTAAAGTTAGAGAACGGAAACCAATTTTGGGATGTACGGACGGACGGATGTACAGACAGACAAGGGTGAAACTTAATGCCCCCTCCGCTACGGCGGGGGCATAAAAATTGTCATTTAAAGGCAGTAACTCCTGTAAGAAGACATCTGACTGTATCCATTGATCAAAGGTAGATTTCATCATTGTGAACATTTTTGACCTTGTCAGATTTTCTCTATCTATAACAGTTTTCAAGATAATAAACAAAAATTGCATTTTCCTTTTATGTTCTAATTTTAGCTGTGTTGGCCATATTTGTCTGCAGGTGGGGTCATCAGACAAATTTTTAAAACTAGATATTGATGATTGTGGCCAAATTTGGTTAGATTTGGCCAAGTAGTTTCAGAGGAGATGTCCTTTGAAAAAGTTAACAGATAAGGGATGACAGTGATGGACGCCAAGTGATGGCAAAAGCTTACACTGGTGAGCTAATGATATAGCCAAATATTTCACCATATCAAAAAGTATCATGAATAACAAATTTTTACACAAAGAAAAAGTAACATTTTCCACTTTTGTATTCAACATATTTAGTAATAACTTTTTAAATAAATGTGGAATGCGTCCATGGGACACAGATGATGCCCCCGCTTGCATATAACGTTATAAAGGCACATAATTCAAAAACTGTAAAAGTGACGCTTCCCAAATTTGTACTTGATCTAAGTTTTGTGGTAATAAGCATTGTGTTAATGTATCATAACATTAAGTTGAGGCAAACTTAAGTTAGAGAATGGAAACAAAAAATTCAGCAATTTTTCCATTTGTAAAGGGGCATAACTCTAGAACTGTAAAAGTGACGCCAACAAAATTCAAACTTGATCTGTGTTTTGTGGTAATAAGCATTGTGTATAAGTTTCATAACATTTGGTTGAGGCAAACTAAAGGTAAAGAACGGTAACCAATTTTAGGACGTACGAATGGACGTACAAAAAAATATAATTTTTCATAATCTCAATTAATTATTGTAGATATTTTTGTGTTCTCTGTAAGACTGTCCCATTAAAAATATATGTGGGACAGGGAAGGCACTTCATATCAACTATGGGTGGGTGTCATTTTTTATTTAGGGTGGGGGGTTAGGAAAATGTGAGAGAGATTAAGAAAATGTCCTATTAGGTGGTTATCCCATTTTCATAATGCTCTTTCAAAAATGTTTTTTTGTCAGGACAGTGATCATATTTGAATCTACTTGAGAAATTGGTGTAAAGTAATAGCTCGTGAAAATAACCTGGTTTACAGTTCCTTACCTTTGCTAATGGAGGGAAATTGAGCAGTCTGTGATTATGAGCTTTCAATAACCCTATCTCTGTCTGAAAGGAAATAAGATTAAATTGTAAGCGCAGATATGGCAAAAGGGGAGATAACTCTAACTCATTTCAGTCATTTTGTACACTGAATTTGATTCTCTGAAAAAAGTTTTTAAGTATATCAAATTTGAAATACCACTTCATTTGGCTGTTTATAGCAATTTAAATATTTTCTACTGATAATATTATTCATCATTGAAATCATTTTGTTTTAACTATTGTTTTTGTTTTTGTTTTTGTGTTGTATTTTGTTTTTTTGTGTGGTTTTTAAAAAAAAAAGTCATTTGTGTCCGTATGTCATTTGTGTCCGTATGCATGCAAAATGTCTTTGACTCTTAGTTGGAGATATAATGTATATTCAGCATGTTCAGTTATTAAAAAGAATAGAATGTCAAAATTGAAATGTCCATAGGATGATCTTCCTAACTTACAGATAAATCTAAGATATGTCCATAGGGTGATATTCCTAACTTACAGATAAATCTAAGATATGTCCATAGGATGATCTTCCTAACTTACAGATAAATCTAAGATATGTCCATAGGGTGATATTCCTAACTTACAGATAAATCTAAGATATGTCCATAGGGTGATATTCCTAACTTACAGATAAATCTAAGATATGCCCATAGGATGATCTTCCTAACTTACAGATAAATCTAAGATATGCCCATAGGATGATCTTCCTAACTTACAGATAAATCTAAGATATGCCCATAGGATGATCTTCCTAACTTACAGATAAATCTAAGATATGCCCATAGGATGATCTTCCTAACTTACAGATAAATCTAAGATATGCCCATAGGATGATCTTCCTAACTTACAGATAAATCTAAGATATGTCCATAGGGTGATATTTCTTACTTACAGATAAATCTAAGATATGCCCATTCAATGATATTCCTAACTTAAATATAAATCTAATATATGTCCATAGGGTGATATTCCTAACTTACAGATAAATCCAAGATATGTCTATAGGGTGATATTACTAACTTACAGACAAATCTAAGATATGCCCATTCAATGATATTCCTAACTTAAATATAAATCTAATATATGTCCATAGGGTGATATTCCTGACTTACAGATAAATCTAAGATATGTCCATAGGGCGATATTCCTAACTTACAGATAAATCTAAGATATGTCCATAGGGTGATATTTCTTACTTACAGATAAATCTAAGATATGCCCATTCAATGATATTCCTAACTTAAATATAAATCTAATATATGTCCATAGGGTGATATTCCTAACTTACAGATAAATCCAAGATATGTCTATAGGGTGATATTACTAACTTACAGACAAATCTAAGATATGCCCATTCAATGATATTCCTAACTTAAATATAAATCTAATATATGTCCATAGGGTGATATTCCTGACTTACAGATAAATCTAAGATATGTCCATAGGGCGATATTCCTAACTTACAGATAAATCTAAGATATGTCCATAGGGGGATATTCCTTACTTACAGACAAATCTAAGATATGCCCATTCAATGATATTCCTATCTTAAATATAAATCTAAGATATGTCTATAGGGTGATATTCCTAACTTACAGATAAATCTAAGATATGTCCTAACTTACAGATAAATCTAAGATATGTCCATAGGGTGATATTCCTAACTTACAGACAAATCTAAGATATGCCCATTCAATGATATTCCTAACTTAAATGTAAATCTAAGATATGTTCATAGGGTGATATTCCTAACTTACAGATAAATCTAAGATATGTCCATAGGGTGATATTTCTAACTTACAGATAAATCTAAGATAGGTCCATAGGGTGATATTCCTAACTTACAGACAAATCTAAGATACGCCCATTCAATGATATTCCTAACTTAAATCTAAATCTAAGATATGTCTATAGGGTGATATTCCTAACTTACAGATAAATCTAAGATATGCCCATAGGGTGATATTCCAAACTTACAGACAAATCTAAGATATGTCCATTCACTGATATTCCTAACTTAAATATAAATCTAAGATATGTCTATAGAGTGATATTCCTAACTTACAGATAAATCTAAGATATGTCCTAACTTACAGATAAATCTAAGATATGTCCATAGGGTGATATTCCTAACTTACAGACAAATCTATATGCCCATTCAATGATATTCCTAACTTAAATATAAATCTAAGATATGTCTATAGGATGATCTTCCTAACTTACAGATAAATCTAAGATATGTCCATAGGGTGATATTCCTAACTTTCAGATAAATCTAAGATATGTCCATAGGGTGATATTCCTAACTTACAGACAAATCTAAGATATGCCCATTCAATGATATTCCTAACTTAAATATAAATCTTTTAAGATATGTCTATAGGGTGATATTCCTAACTTACAGATAAATCTAAGATATGTCCATAGGGTGATATTCCTAACTTACAGATAAATCTAAGATATGTCCATAGGGTGATATTCCTAACTTACAGATAAATCCAAGATATGCCCATAGGATGAAATTCCTAACTTTTCTATATCAGCATGAGTCATTCTCAACAGCCTCTTCCCTGTTATATTGTGCTGTAAAAATAAGTCTGCATACTGTTCTAGGTCATCTGAGTAATCTGAAATTGCAATGAATATAAATATATTACATTTATGTTTTACGATAGTACAAGACAAATTCATTTGACATAAGGCGCCAATGGGTGTGGTATGTTGTAAGTTGTACAATACAAGTTCATTTGACACACATTATTAATATGGCAGTTGTAATTTGTAAGTTGTACAATACAAGTTTATTTGACACATGGTGCTTACAAGAGTGGTATGTTGTACGTTGGACAATACAAGTTTATTTGACACAGGGAGTTGTAATTTGTAAGCTGTACTATACAAGTTCATTTGACACACATCACTTATACGGGAGTTGTAATTTGTAAGCTGTACTATACAAGTTCTTTGGACACACATCACTAATACGGGAGTTGTAATTTGTAAGTTGTACAATACAAGTTTATTTGACACACGGTGCTAATGGGAGTTGTAAGTTTTATGTTGAACAACTCAAGTTTATTTGACACACAGGGCTAACTTGAGTTGTAAGTTGTATGTTGGACAATACAAGTTTATTTGACACAGGGAGTTGTAATTTGTAAGCTGTACTATACAAGTTCATTTGACACACATCACTTATACGGGAGTTGTAATTTGTAAGCTGTACTATACAAGTTCTTTGGACACACATCACTAATACGGGAGTTGTAATTTGTAAGTTGTACAATACAAGTTTATTTGACACACGGTGCTAATGGGAGTTGTAAGTTTTATGTTGAACAACTCAAGTTTATTTGACACACAGGGCTAACTTGAATTGTAAGTTGTATGTTGTACAATACAAGTTAATGATAACAGGGAATCAACTGTTTAAAAACAATGCAACAAAATAAAGTGATGAGTTATTTACTGATGTTTACATCATCATAACCACATGTGGAAAGAAGTCACAGAGAAATTAATATGTGATTTGTTGCCTAGGATACTATTATGTGTATTATAGTCATCTGTGATTTTCCTGTACTGATTTGTATTGTATCTTTTTTTTTAATCCTACTGACTGATACCGTTAATTCAGAAATTATTGTGTGCATTTATAATTGGGATTTTTGAAGAATTAACAAAAATGTGAGTTTAATTATTGCAAATTTAGGATAAGCTACATACAGATATATGTATTTGATATCAGAATGCGAATTCTTATTATCACGATACTCAAGTAGTCGCATTATTCGCATTAATACAAACCTTGCAATAATTTTTGAATTTACAGTATTCAGTAGGAGAGGTTTGAGATGTCAAAAAACTTACTGTAAATTCAGAAACTATTGTAAAAAATGCGACATGGTTATAATCGCAATAATTTATACTCGCATTTTGAAATTTTTTATATGAATTAAACAGGATTTTTCTCAATATTGCAAAAATTAAAATCTCATTTTAGTCTAAAATGACAAAATTGCAATAATAAATGCACGCAATAATTACTGAATTTACAGTAGTTTAATCCTGCTCAATATGCATCCAAGTCAGGAACCTAGAAATAATGTAAAGACATTTGTATATTGTTGATTGACTGGTCACTGTTTGTTAAAAGTCCACTTTTAGAAGATAAAGTATATATTTTTGAAGATAAAAGTATATATTTTTGAAGATAAAGTATATATTTTTGAGGACTGCATGTTGACCTCTAGATTTGTTTGTGTTGTTGAGTTGATGAATCATTGACACCTTTTCTCAACATATTTTTGTTATGTGCAAAAGTCACTTAAAATGCTTTATTTCTAACTTTTGAATCACCAAGAAATTTCAATTTATATATCCTATTGAAATTATCTTAAATCATACACTTATCAATGCATGTGATATAGGTCTGGTTACATAAAATCTATACTTCCAAGTAATATACTCACTGTTACTAATCTGTAGTATCCACTGGAACTGAAAATATATAGACAGAATTAGATATAGACTGATACTGATGCTGTAGAACACCACAATCTAATAAAGAGCTGTGCCATGAGTGCATGATACGCCGTCATTTTTTCAACAAACAAAGTTCTATAACTTCTCAATGTCATATTAGCAGAAATTTATAAAAAAAAATTAAAGGGAGCTTATCGTAATAGATATAAACCAGTCATCAAAGTTTCATGAAAACTGCTCAAAGCATTTTTGAGTTATTGTCAGAAAACTGGAAAATCCCCTCTTTTTTATGAATAAAATCCCATAACTTGGAAACGTAAAAATCTAAAATTCATAAAAACCAAAAGGGAGTTTACGTCAATAGATATAAACAATTCACCAAAGTTTCATGAAAATTTCTTAAAGCCTTTTTAAGTGATTGTCCGACATGCTCATGACGGACAGACAGACGGATGGACAGACAACGGTATACCATAATATGTCCTGTAAACGGGCATATAAAAATTACTATCAAGAACCAGTGGAAAATTAATTCTCAGCTAGCAACAGAATTGTCCTAGACATTCTTACAAATACTTAAAAGATGCCAACTAGGTACAGACACTCGGGCATCATTGAAAATCTAAATGTCTACTGTTGATGAAATTGTGTTGTTTGTTTTATTTATCTTTTTTATTCCATCTAACTCAATCTGCTTTCACATGTATCATAGCCTGACTGAGACATGCATCTTGAAATTAATTCAATATTGTTTAGGTTTTTGAATCAAAATCATTATTCAAAGGAACATTAATAACTAGAGGCTCTCAAGAGCCTGTGTCGCTCACCTGTATTTACTGATGCTTTGGAAATCATGTAAAATAAGGTTAAAATCATAATTAATAGTATTAGATATTAGATATTATAATGATATCTAAGATAATAACAAATAAAATGCTCTGCAGGGCGCAGCTTGATACGACCGCAGAGGTCGAACCCTGAACAGTTGGGGCAAGAATGGACACAACATTCAAGCTTGATACAGCTCTGAATTTGGATTGAAATTAAATATTTGACACAGCATAGGTTTCTGACACAGAATGAATGTGGTCTAAGAACTTAAAAATTTTAAATTGGACATTCACCTATTATGGTCCAATATCCAAAATCTAAATACATGGTTAGATTCAGCATATCAAAGAACCCCAATAATTCAAATTTTGATGAAATCAAACAAAGTTTAATTTTGGACCCTTTTGACCTCAATGTGGACAAAGTTGATAACGGGGCCCAAAAATCAAAAATCTAAATACATGGTTAGATTCAGCATATCAAAGAACCCAATATATTCAATTTTTGTTGAAATCAAACAAAGTTTAATTTTGGACCCCGATTTGGACCAACTTGAAAACTGGGCCCATAATCAAAAATCTAAATACATGTTTAGATTCAGCATATCAAAGAACCCTAAAAATTCAATTTTTGTTAAAATCAAACTAAGTTTAATTTTGGACCCTTTGGACCTTAATGTAGACCAATTTGAAAACGGAACCAAAAATTAAGAATCTAAATACACGGTTAGATTCGGCATATCAAAGAACCCCAATTATTCAATTTTTGATGAAATCAAACAAAGTTAAATTTTGGACCCTTTGGACCTCAATGTGGACCAATTTAAAAACGGGGCCCAAAATCCAAAAACTTAATACACGGTAAGATTCAGCATATTAAAGAACCCCAAGAATTCAAGAATAAAACCCCATTGAAATTGATCAAGAAATAAGCAATTTATACGAAGTATCTTCTTTTGCACAATACTGTGCAATTGAATATTTCTTGCTATTGCGCAATACTGTACAATTGACAATTTCTTGCTATTGCGCAATATTGTGCCAATGGATATTTCTTGCTATTGCGCAATACTGTGCAATTGAAGATTTCTTGCTATTGCGCAATACTGTGCAATTGAAGATTTCTTGCTATTGTGCAATACTGTGCAATTGAAAATTTCTTGCTATTGCACAATACTTATTATATAATAATTTACACATCCTGTTTGGTGTGTATCTCCTACCATATCATTATTTGCTTTTAAATATAAATCAGAAATAACCAACCTAAAATGGAAAATTTTAAAAGAAAAAAAAAGGTAAAAAGGAAAAAAAAAAAAAAAAAAAATCCCCCCCCCCCAAATTTTTTGAACCCCCTTATGATTCATCACCCCCAAACTCAATCCCAGCCTTCCCTTTGTGGAATGGTACCTTGCAGTACAATTTCAGAGAGATCCATACACTTGAACACAAGTTATTGTCTGGAAACTAGAAAAATGCTTATTTTTGGCCCCTTTTTGGCCCCCAATTCCTAAACGTTTCGGGCAATTACCCCCAAACTCAATTCCAGCTTTCCCTTTGTGATATGGAACCTTGTAGTACAATTTCAGAAATATCCAAACACTTACACACAGGTTATTGTCATGAAACTAGAAAAATGCTTGTTTTTTTGCCCCTTTTTTGGCCCCTAATTCCTAAAATTTTGAGTTAATTACCCCCAAAATCAATTACAGCCTTCCCTTTGTGATATGGAACCTTGTGGTACAATGTCAGAGAGATCCATACACTAACACACAAGTTATTGTCTGGAAGTTACAAAAATGCTTATTTTGGCCCCTTTTTGGCCCCTAATTCCTTAACTGTTGGTACCATAACCCCCAAAATCAATCCCAACCTTCCTTTCGTGGTATTGAACCTTATGGTAAAATTTCATGGAGATCCATTCACTTAAACTAAAGTTAGAGTGCGAAAACCAATGTGTCTTCGGACGACGCCAGACGACGACGACGACGACGACGACGCCAACGTCATACCAATATACGACCAAAAAATTTTTAATTTTTGCAGTCGTATAAAAACTGCAAAATTTTTGTAAAATTACTAACTCAGGGGCAGCAACCCAACAACGGGTTGTCGGATTTGTCTGAAAATTTCAGGGCAGATAAATCTAAATCTGATGAACATTTTTGCCACCTGTCAGATTTGCTCTAAATGCTTTAGTTTCAGAGATATAAACCAAAAACTGCATTTTACCCCTATGTTCTATTTTTAGCCATGGCGGCCATCTTGGTTGGTTGGCGGGGTCATCGGACAATTTTTTTAAACTACATACCCTAATAATGATTATGGCCAAGTATGGTTAAATTTGTATCAGTAGTTTCAGAGAAGAAGATTTTTGTAAAAGATTACAAAAATTTACGAAAAATTGTTAAAAATTGATTATTAAGGGCAATAACTCCTAAAGGGGTCGACTGACAATTTTGGTCATGCAACTTATTTGTAGATCTTACTTTGCTGAACATTATTGCTGTTTACAGTTTATCTCTATCTATAATAATATTCAAGATAATAACCAAAAACTGCAAAATTTCCTTAAAATTACCAATTCAGGGGCAGCAACCCAACAACAGGTTGTCAGATTTGTCTGAAAATTTCAGGGCAGATAGATCTTGACCTGATAATCAGTTTTCCCCTTTGTCAAATTTCCTCTAAATGCTTTGGTTTCAGAGATATAAGCCAAAATCTACATTTTACCCCTATGTTCTATTTTTAGCCATGGCGGCCATCTTGGTTGGTTGGCGGGGTCATCGGACACATTTTTTAAACTAGATACCCTAATGATGATTGTGGCCAAGTTTGGTTAAATTTGGCCCAGTGGTTTCAGAGGAGAAGATTTTTGTAAAAAGCTAACGACGACGGACGACGACGACGACGGACGACGGACGACGCCAAGTGATGAGAAAAGCTCATTTGACCCTTCGGGTCAGGTGAGCTAAAAATGTTCAATTTCAGCTAGTAATGAAGTTGTCTTTTTGTCACCACTAGGAATGAAGCATAGCTTTTAATAAAAACAAATATGAGCACCATACCCCTTATCATGGATTTGCATGAATGTTACAAACAAGAGAGCCAATGTATTGCTTATGAGAAAGTCCATAAATCAATTGGATCATAAACTCAAACAGCAGGATCATAATGCCATTAGGTACTGAAAATTCTCAGAAAAATACACAGAAATCCAATTCAGTGCTGGTGTTAGGAGGAGTTACATATATAAAATGCTTACCCCTTTTGTAAATATGGTTAGATCGATCTGTTCATTATTGGAAACCCTGACATCATTTAGATAAAACTCAAATAAGAGGTACAAAATGCCATTAGATAATAAAAGCATCTCTTAATATTTTAATGAAAAAATCCTAAAACCTGACCGAATCTAACCTATGAAAAACTTACCACATCAACTTCTCTCCATGTGTTGACATCAAATGATTCCAAATGCTGGAAAAAAGAAGCAAGAAATATTAATGTCCTTTTGACATCACAAAACAATTTTTTCCCCACAGTGTTGTAAATAAAATAATAATTTTCTAGTTATTCCATAAACATATACCCTTGTTAAATTACTAAATGTTCCCTGTCATTTTTTTAACAAGTTCAAAATGTGCAGTCTAGCCCAAAACTAATTCAATTCAAAATAAAGGTAAGGAGATGTGGTATGATTGCCAATGAGACAACTATCCACCAAAGTTCAAATGAAGTGGATGTTAGCAATTATAGGCAAAGTTTGTTTAGGGTTGTTCCTTAAAGGCATGTCCTTATTTTTTTTGGGGAAAGATAATCTGTACATCATCTACATTAAATCATTCCTCTAATGACCTGTATGTGTTTTTTCATAAAATAAAAGTATCTGAGACATTTAATTTTAGAGAAAATTTATGTTCATTTTGTTTTACCTGAATTTTCAATTATCTTGACTGTTCCATTATATCATATATGGTACCCAGGTAAAGCACTTAGAATTTCTCTTATACTTTCACTGTAAAAAAGCACCCTAAATCATAAATGAGATTATAAAGTACCTTCCCTGGTACTATGTATGCTTTAAAGGAACAAAAAAAAGTGAAAAGATTTTATATATATTTTTAAAATCCTTTTCCCCCCTGGTAAATTAACATAAAAGACTTACAACAACTTTAAACTGTTGCTCCAAACTCCTTTCTCTTTCTTTAAGTTTCATTTCTCTTTCTCGTAACTCCTGCTCTTTTGCTGTCAGATTTCTCTCTGCTCTCTTCAATCTTTCCAAAGTTGCCTGTATTTCTTTTCTATCAAAAATAAAAATAAAACAAGTATTCTGTGAGTATTGCCTGGCAATCCATAGTCCCCTACCGGTTAAAAATTCATTGTACTGGAACAAAATGCTCACTTGATCTACAACTTGTCATGGTGTAAACTATATAACAAATATCAAGTCAATATCTTCAAGCATGACGAAAAAAAATGTTGAAAATTTAATATTTGAGTCCAAGGACCATAACTCTGCACAAAATCATCAGACCAGAACAAAATTTGAACTTGATCTGTAATTTGTCATGATGAAACTATATAGCAATTATCAAATCAACACCTTCAAGCATGACGAAAAAAAGTGAGGAAAACTGATTATTGAGTGAATTTTTTAAGTCCAAGGACCATAACTCTGCACAAAATCATTAGACCGGATCAAATTTCGAATTTGATCTATAACTTGTCATGATAAAACTAAAAACCAATCATCAAATCAATATCTTCAAGCATGACAAAAAAAAGTGCGGGAAACTGATTATTTGAGTGAATTTTCTAAGTTCAAGGACCATAACTCTGCACAAAATCGTCAGACCAGAACAAAATTCGAACTTGATCTGTAACTTGTCATGATAAAACAATACAATAAATATCAAATCAATATCTTCAAGTACGAAGAAAAAAAGTGTGGAAAACTGATTTGGTGGACTGACGGATGGACAGACAGACAGACAGACAGAGTGCAAACCTTAAGTCCCCTTTGACTTCATTGGTAGGGGACTAATAAAACAATCTGAACTGTACACTAGCCTAAATCTGATCTCAACAAGGAATATTTTATTTTGTTTTAAGCAAAATTAAACAGATCTGTACAGACTAGAATAATTTGATACTCTATTTCATATCTTGTCTCTAATTTATATAGAATTGCAAAGTTAATGTCTAGCAAAAGAAAAAGTTCCCATTAAAAAATTCCTCCCAATTGTAAATCGATCCAAAAATAAACAAGAAATGATTGTAACAGGATGCTGTTACGAAGTCTCCCAAACGAAGCTCCCATAATTCGTAATTCACAGGGTCGCCTGACATTGGACAAAGTCCAGTGAAAATTGGTTTGGTCCAGTAAAGTTATATGCATTAGTGATGCCTAGGGACTAACCCTGTATATCATTCAAATCATCTTGGCATGACAAACCAGAATATATATGGTTTAGGGGTGGGGATCTGGACCATTTACAAGATACTAGAACATTGGGGGTGGGGGGGGGACCCTTGGGGACTGACCCTATATGTCATTCAACTGTTCGAGACATGACGAACAGGAATATATATGGTTTAGGGGTGGGGATCTCGACCATTTACAAGATATTAGAACTTTCTCAAATGGCAGGGGGTCGGGATGACCCCTGGGGAATAACCCTGTATATCATTCAAACCATCTTGGTATGACAAATCAGAATATATATGGTTTAGGGGTGGGGATCTCGACCACTTACAGGATATTAGATTTTTCTTAAATGGCAGGGGGTGGGGGTGACCCCTGGGGGCTAACCCTGTATTTCATTTGATGTGCTTTATCATGACAAACCAGAATATATATGGTTTAGGGGTGGGGATCTTGACCATTTACAAGATATTAGAACTTTCTCAAATGGCAGGGGGTAAGGATGACCCCTGGGGAATAACCCTGTGTATCATTCAAACCATCTTGGTATGACAAATCAGAATATATATGGTTTAGGGGTGGGGATATTGACCACTTACAAGATATTTTAGAACTTTCTTAAATGGCAGGGGGTGGGGGTGACCCCGGGGACTAACCCTGTTTTTCATTTGATGTGCTTTATCATGACAAACCAGAATATATATGGTTTAGGGGTGGGGATCTCGACCATTTACAAGATATTAGAACTTTCTCAAATGGCAGGGGGTTGGGATGACCCCTGGGGACTAACCCTGTATATCATTCAAACCATCTTAGCATGACAAACCAGAATAAATATGGTTTAGGGGTGGGGATCTCGACCATTTACAAGATATTAGAACTTTCTTAAATGGCAGGGGGTGGGGGTGACCCCTGGGGACTAACCCTGTATTTCATTTAATGTGCTTTATCATTTAGAACATTTTCAATTAAAAAGATTGTGTCTATCACAAACGGTTTTCAATTTATAATCATTTGAAAATTTTAAAAAATAAAATCCCATAGGGTTCTATAGTAAAACCCTCCTTTCTTTTTGCCCCTCAAAGTACCCCTTTATAAACCCCATTGCACAAACAAAACCCTGATTGCACCACTAGACATGTTAGTCTAACATATTTTGAAACCTTAAGTTAATCTGACAAGCGGTTTTGGAGAACGGGTGCGGACAAGTTCAAATTTAAAAGCGGCGGAAGAAGAAGAAGAAGAAGAATAATAAGAACTGAGCAAAACCAATAAGTCTTCCCAAACGAAGTTTGGGAGACTTAATTATTTGGGAAAACTACAAAAATCACTATGAAAATCAAAGTGCTTATAAGCACTGAAGGGTCAAGATTGCATCAATTTACCAACTAAGAATTAAACATTGAATTGTATTTAGCATTGGAAGACAACATATCATCCCTTGGCCATAATTCAACTAGTTATGGACAAAGAAAGATAACTCAAAAAGTTGGGGTTAATTACTTCAACTTCATCAAATATTACCTTGATCAAAAACTTTAACCTGAAGCGGGACAGACGGACGAACGAATGAACGGACAGTCGGACGCACGAACGGACACACAGACCGAAAAACATAATGCCCCTAAGTGGGCATAAAAATCCTTTATTACGAAAATATCTAGTGATATATATAATACAGTTCCTAAAGCTAACAATAATCATATTATTGCTTACAAAACTCATTTTTTTTTTTTGATTGTCTGGAATCCCTTTTTAAGTGGTCTATTAATAGATCACTATTTTCCTTTCATAAATATGTGATAAACTGGCCCTCCATACATATTTACTGCACATCAGCGGATTTACCGGATAAACACATTTCCGATAAAAACACAGATGACCCACTTGTTTAGTTGATTTCTAATTTTATTTCAGATATATTGGGGGAAATGAGATAAAATACTCAAAATTGATTTGTCAGTGAATTGATTTATATTAAATTTCATACAATTTGTATATAATTAAGCAGAAATACATACGATCAAAGCCTTATGTGGGCGGATTTAACGGACTGCATCATATACTTAATGATTGTATATGAAACAACTTTTGACTTTGTAATAGAAATTATAGAAATCATTTCAAGTATCATTCTATCAATGATGGTGATAAATAGACAGTACAATGTTACCAGACATTTGACTCAATGACAACTTACTTCCAATCTTCTCTGTGCTGTAGAAATGAGTTGGTCTGGTCAGGTATACAATCTTTTAGAAGAAAAAAATGTAGTTGAAATTAATAATGAAATCATACAAAGTTATATTTTATTGTGGATCACTTAGTATTAAAGATAAGAAATCTGATATACAGATGCATATAAGTCAATAAAGTATAAGTATATAAAGGGAGGTAGAAATGTGTTCATCCTGGAACTATTTACCAACATCATCAGCCTACAGATAAAAAGGATATGATTATGCAACTTTTTTGCCCCATGAATTCAAAATTCCAAATGTATTATATATTTAACAAATTATATCCAGACATTAGTCTGTGAGAAGTAAGGCCTTCAAACTTCTTGTATTTCACACAAAAACTTCCAAAAAAGTCTCATATTGAGATCTTGTTATCAATATTTAGATAAGAGCCTAGGCTTCATCAAAAACATGTTTTGCTACATGATGTCTTATACAAAGATGTTAGTGAGTGTAAAATATCTTTTTGGGCAAGATCTTGGCTCATTATAAATTTTATCAAACTATGTGTAAGATGGACTTTTTAGGTCAAATTTATCAATTTCAACATGTTTATGACTTTAAGTGATATCACAGCTAAATTTTCTAACCTGAAGTGTCCAAGATATATGATACAATTCATTTATGCATATATATATCTATCATTAGAACTAACATGCTTTTTGAAGATCGAAGAATTTTACCAATTTTTCAATTTCAGGGGTCAAATAATAACTCTTATCCTACCTTTTCTGTATTTAAACTATGCATTTACAAAAAGAAACATTGTATGTACACCTTTCACATGTATTCATTGTTAGATGAATTTCTCATTGATGTTTTTAATCAATAGTATCTCAATATTTAGGAAAAGTCCATTAAAATGAATATGGGAGGGTAGGAAGGGAATTCCAAAACCATAATACAACCACCATGCTTCCCTTGAGTAAATTTGAATATAAAATGACAACCAATAATGACACAAAACCCATGTCTAAACATAAAAATCCTTCATACCCTCCCACATTCATTTCAATGGAATATCTCTTGATATTTTGCTATTAAACATTGATCCATTCTAAGACTTTCACAACAAAAAAATACAAACCATCATGTGATATAGTATGTAGCTTGGTTAGTATATCTCTGAATGAGGGACGTTTCTTTGGCTCCAGCTCCCAACACTGCCTCATCAGATGGGAAAAACATGCAGGACAAGTACTTGGTATTGTTAATCTCTGAAATTAGGAAAGGTCAAAGTTTATTTAATAAAACACTATACCTGTTGGCAAAAAAAAAAAATACAATACTCTATCAATACTCTTTGTAATATTTATTTCACCCAGTATTTCTCAACAGGCATAGATTTTATTAGATATTTCTTTCGAGATGAAGATCTCTGTAGTCTCAAAAGTCAGCTTTTGGCCGGGTAACCATGTTTGTTATCCAATTGGAAACAAAGTAACAAAGATTGGTACATAGTCACGATAGAAAATTGCAGTGTTTACAATGGATGACAGAAGGACAATAGTCACCATGGATAGCAAGTGATCAAACACATCAAAAACACATCTTTCTCTTCTATCTAAGAACTTGTCATAACATTATATTTAATCACTATTCACAGAAGGCAACAGATGATCTAAACTTCATATACATAAATTGAAGACCCAACAACAAACTTGAATACTTACCTCCCCTCTTTCTACAACTAGCCATGCGACCTGGAATCCTTCTATACCTTTGAATGGCACCTCATGTGTCAATAACTCCCACAAGACCTGAAAAAAATAACATGACAAATGTTTATATGCATGTCTACATCACAACAGACTTCAGTGCTTGCTTAAAAAATATAGATATAATTTATATACAGGCTGCAACCCCAGATACCATCTTGATAATGATTCAGGTGTGAGCTTTTCCATTATTTGCTGAAGGGTTTCAAGCAACCTTTAATAATATATACAATCGATTACAGGGATTGCCAAAAATATTGAGCAGTACAACATGTTCAAGATGTGAGTAAGCACTACAATTCTTTGACAATTTGGTGATTATCTAAGTTTTTTTTTTCTTTTGATGTATAGCCGACTCATGTCCTAACTTTCCAAAATAATCTAAATAATGAATTGTGTTTGAATTATTTTTTGTCAATGTTCACTGTCAAGATCAGATGTCATTTTGTAATTTACAATTTTTTGTTATAAATTCATTAAGATGTGCCAAGTTATCTGTTGCTGACATCAGCAGTCAGAGAATGAGCTATTTTCTCTTTTTTTTTTTTTTTAACAATTAAACAAAACTTTATTGCACAACTGCTGTTTTAAATTAAATTCAGATTACAGCGTTATTCTGAATACCCCTGTGATTAGTTACTAAACTTCCAGGGAATAAAAGTTCAGCAAACAAATACGAATGTTAATTTTACAATTTATTACAATATTTCATTCCTAAACATTGTTAATATATTTCTAAGTTGGTGTCACATGTTTACGGATCAAAATCATTCCACTCACCGGGTTTGACTGGTTTTTCTTGAATCGATTTTTAATCATTGACCTTTAGACCCAATAAAATTTTGAACAGGCGTATGAAACCGTTAGAAAAGCACATGGTTTTTGTTAACTTTTCCTCCTTGTAACTAAGAGTACTCTAGGAACTTACCACACCGTATGACCAAGTATCACAGGACTCTGAAACAGGATGACTTTGTATAACCTGCAATAACAACAAAATCTCTTGTTTCATATTTAGATTACAAATCCATTAACATAGCAATAATTGGTTTCATTAGTCATATCAAAAGATACATTTATGCATATGGCGTTTTGTAAATTAAAATGAGGTACAATAAAAGACAGCAAAAATCAGTCAAACCAAGCAATTAAATGTAAAATGTAGACAGATGCAGTGTTCTCCCCAGGCCCTTAAAGGACCGCGGGCCCGCGATGTATAATTTTTCACCGTGGTGGTATCGTTCTTACCGCGATGTATAATTTTTCTCCGTGGTGCTAAAATTTTCAGTTAAAAAATCTTAAATCGGTAAAGTTTTAAACGACTTGTTAAATCTTTTCCGTGCGGTATAAAATTCCAGGTGAAATTTGACCAGTTCAAACCAGTTCAACACGGATTATTTACACCACGTGATTGATTTACCTTTATGAGGTTAACCTTTGTTGATTGGATTTAATCGATGTAATTAACACTTTTTACATGATTCTTTTGTGTTTTAATTTAGAGATCATAACTTTATGATCAAAGATAACTATTTTAAGGCTTCACTCACCACCTGACAAGTCGGCAAATACTTTGTACACAAACCGTGTTGACCCGCTAGTTGTACACACGACGGTACATTATAAAGTTAGCTCAATACTTATATTATAGTTTTATATGTCTCTGATTAAACCATGGACAAAATTATCTTTAATTATGACATAGTTATTGCATGATATTCCGGTTTCAAACTGTCAACAAGTAATTCAAAGGGGAAGGATCAAATTACCCAGTTAGTTCACGTAGAATATTCAAGATTATTTACAATTAACTGCAATCTATTCTATTTTACAAATAAAATGCATGACTGTACCTTCAAACTGGATATATATATCCATATGATCATTAATGAATAACAGAAGTGATCTTGCAATTTTAATCCATAAGCACATGTTAAATCTATTTATATCTACTTCCTGTCATTTAGGCGGGAAAATAGGGAGACTTTGTTGTTGACATTGAATATGTTACTTTAAGGAAGTTCGCTACTCAGTTTCAAAATAACAAGCTTTTCATAACACTAGTATATATTGATAGGGGATTAGTAAAGGAACCA
The DNA here is from genome assembly GCF_021869535.1 of Mytilus californianus. Classification (NCBI taxonomy): domain Eukaryota; kingdom Metazoa; phylum Mollusca; class Bivalvia; order Mytilida; family Mytilidae; genus Mytilus; species Mytilus californianus. The sequence continues at coordinate 127,566,556 of NW_026262668.1, forward strand.
AATGAGCGGAAACAAAATATAGGTCCGTGTGCTCGTTTTCAAGATATAAGCCATTGAAATTTTGGCGGGAAAATGTTCTCTCTTGTTTTTTCATAGCTTTATCATTGACGAGTATAAGTTCACAAAAACTATTAAAAAATAACAAAGATTTTATAAGACTTTTACAGATGGCTTATAGTTATACATGTAAAAGAGTTATAAAAAGAAAAATGGGGGTTAGTGGGCAAAAATTTTTAAGGCATTCAAATGGATAAAACCAGAGGATTCCGAAAATCTGACAAAAAATCCAAAACATGCCAAGCGAACATCCTTAAGATCTATAGACCTAAGATAAATTTATAGATTTAGGAATTCTTTTTAAATGGATCATGATAAATCAAGATTTAGATTTCAGTGCAGTATTAAGTCTGTATCTATGTTTGATTATCACCAAAGACAAGAAAGGTTAATATTTACATGTTCATGAAATCTATAGCAAAATGTTTTAAAATTTATGAAAAATTTCTTTTAAAATTTAAGATAGAAACTGGTTCAAATTTATACACAACTTTGTACCTTTTGTTCTTGTTAATTTTATATCTCCCTTATGACAAGAATCCTATCACATACAACAACTTTCTTTCTAAGGTTTTTAAATTGAACATTTTTGTTCTCTTTTGAATCTGGGAACAGAATATCTAACAATATATATGTTCCTGTTTGAATGATATTTTATTTTTATTGATCATGGATTTTATAAAAGATTTAATTACTTTAAATTTAGATGAATATTATGTAATGAATCATGTTTAATTTATTTTTAAAAAATATTAAAAGTATACAAACTGTTTATTGATCTTTTTAACCAATAATATTCTGACATTACACAGTACCACAGTATTAAAACTAAACAAGAGACATAAAAACTGCAGTAACTAGAAATGTAGCAACGCCACGCGACACAACTGATTGTATGAATCATTTTACCAAGCTGTTCACACGCGTTACCCTGGTGCTATTCAAAAATCCTAGGGAGAACACTGAGATGGCAAACAAAACATCGAAAATTTAATTTTTCAACATATAGTGTGGTTTCATTATTATTTAGGAGATACCATTATTTAGGAGATACCATTTTTTGGCAGATTTTGATGAGGGTAAAGGTTAACAATGAATGACAAAACTAACCTCTGGGGCCATCCATGGAAACGTTCCAGCAAGAGACATCTTAGTTGTACTACCCATAAACTTTGATGCTCCAAAATCACAGATCTAAACAAGAACAAAATATATACCATAATAGTTATATTTATTCACAAAAATAATAAGAAATAAATTAGTAAATGGTTACCATACTTTTCAATTTTCAAATTTATAACTATTTCATATTATAGAATGTACCATATTCAAAAGGAGAAGGTATGATAAGGCCATCTTTTTGACCCTTTGAATTTGAAAATCAAAAAGTATAAAATATCTATCATACAAAACCCCACACTTCAGATGTTCACAAGACATTAGGGGGTCATCTAATTGTGCCTTACATATTTTCTTTATTTTAACACACCACTGAAAACAATGCCAAAATAGCTTCATTGTGTTTAATATTTCCTGAGCCCAGCAATACCAAGACATTTTGCTACAACATATCATGCAAAGATGTTTCTGTGTAAATTATATTTTGGGTAAGGCCTTGGTTCATATTTAATTTTGCCAAAACTATGAATAAAATGGCCATCATTGTTCAAATATGTCCATCATGTCCATGTTTATGATTCCACAATGCCATCACAATGCAATCACAACTGACATTTATATGCTAACATATCCAGATCATAACATCAATAAAGCTAAGATACACTACGGTATTTCAAGGACCAGATAATGGCCCTCATCAGATCTCCTCCTTTATACTTAACTGTTGTAGCATTAGTATCTTTCTAGTAATAATTTTCTACTGTTTATAATATCAGCACAAAAATACATTTATACAATGGCATATGTCCATGATTGCTGGTCATTTAAAATAGAACTTGGTGTTTTTTAGTTCAAAATGAATATTGGTACTGATTTTAAAGTTCCAGCACATAAAGTGAAATAAAGAAATGGAGTAACCAAAAGTAACGGCTATTTCTATTCCTCATCTTTGCTTAATATTTAAGTCATGGTGACCTTCTTACTTAGTTACTGTAAAGAAATAGACCAATTAAAAATATATTATTACATTGGTTGCAATGAATACCATGATTTCTCAGTGAAATTAAAACCAATAATTTCGCATGTGAAATAAATCTGATAATTTCTCTCCACTGACTTCATACAACAATAAGTGTTGTCAAAACGTTGTGAATGACATTGCATCAATACAACTGAGAATGCGTGGAAAAGATATAGTTTCTTTCATTTTTTCCATTAAAAAGGTCCATGGTCAATGTAATAAAAAGAATAACTAATCCATGAATTAAAATATCGAAAAATATTCAACTCGTGACCGAACTACACTGATAACTAACTATAAATATGGCATTTAGAAACTCTTATGTCTGCATGCAATGAAGACGATTATGAAGTATGTCTTTTCAACTGGCCAGTTTTTCAGGTTAAATAGACTTTTTCAGACAGTGCACAATTTATTTGATCATCAGTAAAGTGTTACCATTATAGTCAAATGTTTCTTACCTTGCAGATCATATCATGGGAAATAACAACTACAAAATAAAGTCAAGTTATGTACACACCTTAATAAATCTGAAAATCTATTTATAGACAAGTGTATCTCACTGTTAATACAGCTATATATTCTTTATACCAATCTCTCTTTTTATAAATAATTTCAGTTATATTTAACTCCTAATGATACAGGTAACTAACTTAATTACGAAAGTTTATTAAATATACGATATCTGTACAATGTGTCTTTTGTACATTCTGCAAAATCGAGAAGAAATGCCATGTGATTACAAGAAAATGAACTATCCTATAATTCCAAAACAACTGCAGAAGATACATAAACACTACTTTAACCCTGCCACATATTATTGTGTCTGCCCCATGTCATGACCTCATCTGTGATTGTCTTGTGTCATCTTAATGTTATTTTGTTATTTGGAGAATTTGGGGTTAATGGCAGATGTTAATTATTGGTTTTTAGAATTTAGAAGATTTAAAGCTTGACATATTGTATAGAGATTTGTCTATTTTTGAAGACTTTATGTTGCCCTCTACATGGCTTTTGTTTATTTGTGTCATTGGATTGCTGTCTCATGAAAGTATATAATACACATGACCTAATATTCATATACAGAAAGAGGCCATTTAAAATAATTAAATGATACTTTTTGTATTTTTATTGGGGTGTAGAAGCGTCGACCAAAAAACATTGTGTAAGAAGTGTGGAAGCACTCATTCAAAAAAATGTGTGTAAATGCAACGCTTTTACATCCTATAAAATTACATTAAACTGCTTCGCCGAGCGCAGCTGGATACGAGCGCAGAGGACCAACCCTGAACAATTGGGGCAAAAATGGACACAATATTCAAGCTTGATACAGGTCTGAATTTGGATTGTAATTAAATATTTGACACATTATAGGTTTCTGACACAGAATAAATGTAGTCAAAGAACTTGAAATTGGTTATATGATTTGAATTTATATCAATTGAAGATTTCTTGATGTTGTGCAATACACTGTGCCCCCCCCCCCACTTTCCAAAAAAATAATATTTGAAGAAATTTTCTTTTTGTAAAATGTGGTACAAGTTAAGAGACATCCATACACTTAAACACAAGTTATTGTCTGACAACTAGAAAAATGCTTGTTTTAGACCCTTTTTGGCCCCTTATTCCTAAACGGTTTAGGCAATTACCCCCATATGAATCCCAACCTTCTACTTGTGGTATTGAACCTTCTGGTACAATTTCAGAGCAATCAAAATACTTATACACACGTTATTGTCCTGAAACTAGAAAAATGCTTGTTTTGGGCCCCTTTTTGGCCCCTAATTCCTAAACAGTTGGGACCATCACCCCCAAAAACTATCCCAACCTTCCTTTTGTTGTATTGAATCTTTTGCTTAAATTTCATAGAGATCCATACACTTAAACTAAAGTTATTGTCTGGAAACCAAATTTCTTCTGACGACGACGACTAAGACGTGATAGCTATATACGACCGCAACATTTTTTGTTTGCGGTCGTATAAAAGAAGCATTTAATTCTTATAACATTTTCATTCAAAAACCATGAAATTAAGAGTTAAAATATGCCTTTTGTTTTTAATATAACTTTTGGAATGCCTCGTCCAATCAAAATTATGGATTAGTATGATACTTCTATGTAATGTAATTATTATGTTACAACCCAGGATATATATGACCAGTACATACAATATAGCCTATATCACCCCCAGTTTTTGGTGGTGTTCGTGTTGCTTAGTCTTTAGTTTTCTATGTTGTGTCATCTATACTATTATTTGTCTGTTTGTCTTTTTATTTTTGGCCATGGCGTTGTCAGTTTGTTTTCGATCTATGAGTTTGACTATCCCTCTGGTATCTTTCTTCCCTCTACTATCTATATCCTCATGATGTTAAGTAGAATGACTTTTAAGGCCTTATTCATATATGAGGTTTAAAATAAACTTGGTTTAGGCTTAAATTCAGTTTAGTTAACCTAGGATTGGAGTTTTAAATGAACTGTATTCATATAGCATGCTTTTGTTCCTTTATTTCCCTAATTCTTGACTAGCACTTATTGTTCCTGCCCTTTCCACTGACCTGTGACTTTTGAGCAAAATAATGCTGAATTATACCATGATTTAAACCTGCTACTAGCAGGTCTAAATTAAACTGATATTATAAACTAGGTTTAACTTAACCACTTTTATGAAAACGGTTTAATTTTAAACTTAAGTTTAAATCATTTTTAACCTTTGGAGTTTAAATCATTTTTAAACTTTGTTTAAATTTAAACATACTTTATGAATACAGGCCTTAGAGGATAAAACCCACTTTCTAGCTTCATAGAAATCTATAGTTACCATTTTTGGACTTTAAATCTCTGTGTATTATTTTGGTTGGAGCTTCTTCATGTAAGTAATTCATGCCTAAAAAGAGTAAACATTTACAGTTAGTACCTATATAATAAAAATATATATTTACAGTAATTAACATAAATATATATCATAAGAGTAAACATTGACAGTATAAAAATAATTTTTAATCTATTACATTTAACATTTTCAGAAAGTAATGCATGCAGGTAAGAGTATGGTATGCATTAATAAATGGTTCATACCTATAGAATACATTTACCATGTTTTGCAATAAGGTATTATCATCTGTTCTATATTTTTTTGAACAGTAAATACTTTATGATGTTATTATTTCTAAGAATTGTTTATTTTGCTTTAAATATGAGAAGGTATAATGCAGACAAATAATATTGTCAGCCATATTTGTTCCTTCAAGATTTTACTCAGAGTTCACTGTTGACTAAACACTGACTATTTTATATGGCATTAATATATGTATGGGGTAATGTGTGTTTATCCCATGTTAATATATGTATGAGGTAATGTGTGTTTATCCCATGTTAATATATGTATGAGGTAATGTGTGTTTATCCCATGTTAATACATGTATGGGGTAATGTGTGTTTATCCCATGTTAATATATGTATGGGGTAATGTGTGTTTATCCCATGTTAATATATGTATGGGGTAATGTGTGTTTATCCCATGTTAATATATGTATGAGGTAATGTGTGTTTATCCCATGTTAATATATGTATGAGGTAATGTGTGTTTATCCCATGTTAATACATGTATGGGGTAATGTGTGTTTATCCCATGTTAATATATGTATGAGGTAATGTGTGTTTATCCCATGTTAATACATGTATGGGGTAATGTGTGTTTATCCCATGTTACTATATGTATGAGGTAATGTGTGTTTATCCCATGTGTTCATCCTGTTTTACAAATTCCAATAAAAAAACAGTTGTGGACCTCTGTCATATTGCATTCATTGTATGATTTATATACAATGCAAACTTTATATTATCTTGGGAAATCATTCAACTATCTGGAAAATAATTTTGCTCCAGGACTTTATCAGCAAGCAGTTCTTTCGTGAAAAGTACATCTACTGAACAACACAGATGGTTGAAAATGCAGAAGGACAATATTTTACTTAAAAGTAAACAGATTAAAATATCATCTGAAATTATAAAGAAACATAAACCTGAATCTTTCATATTTTATGAATAAAATTGTTCTACCTTTGTTTTTCAGCGAGCAGTTTTGTCAATACAATGTACATGTACATGTATTTTGTCTTTTTAGTTTTGCAATGAATATTCTATATGATAAATAATTACCCTGCGCAATTTCTCTGGCCCATCGTACAATGTGGGCAAAATCTAACATATCTTTATCATTCTTCAGATAATCATATAAAGATCCATTCTTAGCAAATTCTGGAAAAAAAGAAAATAAATCATCACATACAAACCATTTGAAATCATTCTCATGTGATATTAAAGTACAACTGATGGTTGTAATATCTCATACAATCTTACTGGTTAACAGTTCAAAAACATTTCACCCAATCATTTATTATTGCTATTCAAACTGCAGTGCAGAACTTAATCTATTGACCTTTAGCCTTCTTCCATGTTATGACTACCTGTATTTCAAAATTAAAATAATTTACCAGATTGCCATTACATTAAAATAGTATAGAAAAATCATAATTAAATCACAGTTTGTTCTTTTATAACTTCAGGAAAATAACAATATATTTCTTCTGTGATTTTATAAATTCTAAAAAAGACAAAACTCTCTTGACACTTTTTTAATTAGATATTTTGTGTTTGTAGACTGTACTGCATTAATCATGCATAATTTAAATGTAAAAAACTTTCAATTAATTGCTATACAAATTTAATGACAAGACAACAATGGACATATGACAGACGGAAACTTAGTAACATAAGATATCAGCATACAAGGTATGAAGCATCCAGGTCTTCTACCTTCTGAAATATGAAGCTTTATACAAATAGTTTACATCGCCGCAGCCAGATAGTAATCCCTATGTCTCGCTTACTGCCCAGGCGAGACAAAAACTAATTATTTCACATTATATTTCAGTTTTTGAAGTGCCTTAATACAACTATTTGGTAGTAACTATTCAAAGTTTGTAACACAAAATATGTAATGTGAAAGGAAAAGAATTGTTGTTTTATTGGATGCTTCTTTGTTGTTTGTCTTTTGGTCTTTTTCTTTTTTTGCCATGGCATTGTCAGTTTATATTCTCCTTATGAATTTGAATGTCCCTTTGGTATCTTTTGCCTCTTTTTTTCTAAACAAATAACTGATGAAAAATTTTCGATTGTCCAAACATTAAGGCTTTCAAAATAGTTAAAATTTATTGTACCTGAAGAGATGTTGCAGTGTTTTCCTATCACACAATACAAATACTGCTATAATCTAGGTATAAAAGTTTTCACTAAGGTTTCACACACCAGCTATTTATTTAAGATTGGTATGAAGTAGATAGGTTTTTATAGTACTGATGCCTTAATTTTCTACTTCTTCAACACTTACCCCGGTACATGTTAAATTATTTGAAGAACAAAGAGTAAACTCATATATACAAACCAGTAACAAGACAGAAGTTTGGTTCTTCATCTACAGCTCCATAAAACTGGATAATGTTTCTGTGACTCAATACACTTAGTACTTGTGCCTAAAAACATAACAAATTAATCACCACAGATTATAACAATGAACCAATATGTACAAAACTATTAACAAACATTTCGTTACTGTAATTGTCTATATTTTGACAAAAATAAATAGATATTTCTACCAACACTCAATCAAAAATAAAAGAAAATGTACATGAACACAAATTCCCCAATCTCTACTGGAGGATAGGCTAGCACAGAGCCAAGTGGAAATTATAAATATGTCAAACTTGACCAAACATTTATAGAAGGGACATAACTCTGAAGCAAAAGGTGTCAAATTCCAACTCTACATGTATTTGATGGTTCACTGCATTGCAATGGCTTTATATATCAAATGATTAAGTAGAAAATTACTGAAATGAGTGCTTAAATCAGACTTTTCCAATTCTTTTGTGTGCATTTTTATGCAAACCATTATTACAAACTTGTCAATTTCACACTCTATCTATTGTAAGTAAATTTCTAGCACCGTGTTAAACCTTCAGATGATTTTGTTCCATCATACTTAAGTGACTGCATAAAACTTTCAATACATGTATTTTCTGCATTATTAGAGGCATACTTACTATAAGGAAACAACTTTGAAACAAGTCAAATTCAAACTGGACTTTTGGTAAGTGGTAATTAGCCCTTTTTCAAAAACTGGGGGTGATCTCAGGTGCTCAGGAAGGGTAAGCAGCTCTTGCTCCAGATGTGGCATCCATCGAGTTGCTCATGAAATGTCAGTACAAACTCAGTGATAAGTCTGATTCGGCAGTTCACATTCGAGGAAAAGAGGACAGGATTGTGGTTATGACAATGTGAATATTTCCATCAAAATTATCATATGATTTTGAGTGAAGCAAACTTTAATTTATTGAGTAGAAATGTTTTAGGCAATTTAAAGGGGCAAATATTCTATCAGACATAACATACATGTATATGATATTTGACAAATTCTAATATGACGACCTATTATCGTCAACCAGTACAATCACAATATATCTACCTTTAGCGCAAACGCAGTAATACACATAAACGGCTGTTCCGCGTTACGACCAACTTATTTATACTGCCAGATATTCTCAATTTTCGACATCAAAATCCCCAGATTACGAAGGCTAAGCTTCAGATACAATATATTTATCTCTATTCTACAGCAAAATAAACAAATCAGTCCATTTCAATTTATTTTTCATGGTAAAATTTCATAAAAAGAAAATTCTGCGAAATGATTTTATTGTCTTGGCATGGCAACGAAACAAGGTGACATCACAAATATGTTTCCGTAAACAAAAAATCAAATGTAAATACCGGGTGTTTTAAAGCTTCTTGTACGCCTCAGAACGAATAAAATTACATTGGAAGAAAATTTTTAAGTGAAAAATGTGATTAAAAAAAAATAATCATTGAATTATATAATATTACTAATATAATCAAAATTGGGTAAAACGGAACAGCCAAAACAGTATCGTATGTATAGGGCTTTCACGGTTAACATAATTACCGAATTTGTCCTATTAGAATCGAAATAATTCATGGCAGCTGTAGATTTGTTTTCATTTAACCATGGGTTGGGCATTTATATTTGATTATTTTACCCTGAGCGTTAGTACGTGCAGACCATGCAGACGGACAAGGGTAAAACTAAATGCCCCCACCGCTATAAAATCACTCAAAAATCGAACTCAGATTAAGAACATTAGCTAAAATTCAATGTATTGCAAGGAAAACATATATGTGATCTACATGTATCGGCTTACACACAAATGTACAAACAAGGTTAAAACTATATGCCTGTGATGTATTTCAGCATGACAAAATAAATACCCTTCAATATCAAAGTCAACGTATGTCATGTATGTGATGACCATGATGACAGTTTTTGTTTTATGAATTGTTTTATGTGTTGTTACTGTGTGTAATTATTTTGGTACATCAACAAATCTATACACTATGAGTGTAGCAAAGACTTCTCAGATCTAGAATTAGTCTTTTTGTTGTGGGGATGTATAAGTACAGGTTAGCGGAGGATTGAGCACTCACAAACATGTTGAACCCGCCACATTCTTTATGTGCCTGTCCCAAGTCAGGAGCCTGTAGTTCAGTGGTTGTCGTTGGTTCATCTCTGTCATATTTGTTTTTTGTAAATTGTTTTATTATAAACATTGAAAAATTAGGCCATTAGTTTTCTCAATTTGAATTTTTCATATTTTTCATGTCAGGGCCTTTTATAGCCGACCATACGGTATGGGTTTTTCTCATTGTGGAAGGCCGTATGGTTGCCTATAATTGCTTTCATCCACTTCATTTGAACTTTGGTGGATAGTTGTCTCATTGGCAATCATACCACAGCTCCTTATTTTTATATTCAAATCATGAAGTACCTCTTTATCCAGTACTAACAACTTTTTAACTGCCACAATCAAGTTCTCTGACTTCCATTTTGCCCTGTATACACTTCCAAAAGATCCACCACCACACCTTTCATAGAATTCTAGATCTTCAAAATCTATTTCATAAAATGCTGCCATATCCAGTGAATTCCCTCACATAGTCATCTGTAAAATAAAATATACTATGGAGGTTTCATCAGTACTACATCAAAAGTCAAAATATCATTGTATGATCATGTTCATTTAAATACATGTACATTTTGTACAAATTCCTAAGAATATGAAGTAAACTTACTAGAGGCACCAAGGACCCTGAATCATCTAATAATTATGGGAAATATTGACTCTTTCTCAGTACTAGTAATTCTACAGCAGAAATAGTGAGCATGCTCAGTACTCATTTCTTATGAAGTAAAATATTAGCTACATGCCCCAAGAATAACAAAATTAGTTCAATCTAAAATTGAATAAGAGGACATTTTTCATTGTGTTTTTTTTTTAAATGTGTTATCCTATTGGGTAACAGGACTTGTTTTTTTGTAGAAAATATGTGTAAGTCTTATCCAAATACTGGCAAAAAGCAGGGTTTTAAAGTACTTTATAACTATACTATGAACCTTAAGGTTTATCACACGGTATTGACAACTATATACATTTGTATATGGCTGTGTTTACACCACAAAATTTACACTCAGTACATACACAACTGCTCACATGGAGATGTTTTAAGACATGACAGGACCTAGATAAATAAAATTTAAATGCATTTTATGTTTCCAAAAATTTTAAAATTCAATGGATTTTGTTATGCATCTTAATCATTCAAAAATAAATGGGGAATGTGTCCATGGGACACAGATGATGCCCCCGCTTGCATATTAGGTTATAATAGGACATAACTCAAGAAAGGTAAAAGTGACGCTACCCAATCTGAGTTTTGTGGTAATAAGCATTGTGTATAAGTTTCATAACATTTGGGTGAGGCAAACTTAAGTTACAGAACGAAAAATTCAGCAATTTTTCCATTTGTAAAGGGGTTAAAACGGTAAAAGTGATGCCACAAAAATTCATAATTTATCTTTGTATTGTGGTAATAAGCGTTATGTATAAGATTCATAACATTTGGTTTAGGCAAACTTAAGTTAGAGAACGGAAATGAAAAATTCAGCAATTTTTCCATTTGTAAAGGGGCATAACTCTAGAAAGGTAAAAGTGACGGCACCCAAATTAAAACTTGATCTGAGTTTTGTGGTAATAAGCATTGTGTATAAGTTTCATAACATTTGGTTGAGGCAAACTAAAGTTAGAGAACGGAAGCCAATTATGGGATATACAGACGTACGTACAGATGGACGGACAAGGGTAAAACTTAATGCTCCCTCCGCTACGGCGGGGGCATAAAACATATCAAAATAAATAAATTTGTCAAAACATTTTAAGATGTTACGCTCATGAAATCATTATAGTGAATTTATTGCTTTACATGGATAATAGATATCTGCACAACAATCATGACAATAGGTTATTTAAAATGTACAACAGATTAGTTGGACCTATCAAGTAAAACTCAGCAGTTTAATCATTTTAGCATCTCTTCTGCAGGTTTGAAAAAAGGAATCTCAAAATTAAATTAAGTTTTCATTTTCTGAAACCCACATTGCATACAACTTTTATGCTCCTGAAGAATAAATTGTAGAAGGTCATTTTTATTTTTTCGATACATCATGGCACGGAAAAATCTCTAACAACATTGTCACAATAAAACTTTTTCTTTCTTTTCTGGATTATTCCTAAAACATTATAGGGCCTGATAGAGCATATGATTTCCCACAATTTGTATCTGAAGAGCAAAAGTTTCCAGCAAATTTGTTAAAAGAATATTGACAGCAGTACAATGAATTATATGTTTGGTTTAAACGTATCCAACAGTTTTCTCGGGTAATTAATTTGTTTGTGATTGTGGATGCACAGGTGTGTGATTACAAAATTCATTGACCTCCGATCAGCTGACATATGCTGGAAGTGAAGTTCTAACAGGATTATAGCTTTGTTATTGTTTTTAAAACAACAAGAGTGCACACGCTGAAATGTCTCGCCTTCTTTACTAATCATTGATATTATGTTGATAGTTCTAAATATAAAGCTTTACTACAACTATCACATAAACTTAACATGATCCAAGAAAATGAGATCAAGGTCATATAAACCAAACAAGAAATACATGTACACCTTACAATCATTCAATACACTAAATATAGTTGACCTATTGCTTATAGTTTCTAAGATACATACTTAACCAAGAAAACTAAACATTGACTAATGAACCATGAAAATGAGGTCAAGGTCAGATGAACCATGCCAGGCAGACATGTACAGCTTGCAATCCTTCCATACAACAAATATAGTTGACCTATTGCTTATAGTAATAGAAAAACAGACCAAAACACAAAAACTTAACACTGAGCTATGAACCGTGAAAATGAGGTCAAGGTCAAATAAAACCGGCCAGACTGACATGTACATCATAAAATATTTCCATACACCAAATATAGTTGACCCATTATATATAGTATTAGAAAAAAAGACCAAAACTCAAAAATTTAACATTGACCACTGAACCATGAAAATGAGGTCAAGGTCAGAAGACACCTGCCAGCTAGACATGTACACCTTACAATCATTCCATACACCAAATATAGTAGACCTATTGCATACAGTATAAGAAAAACAGACCAAAACACCAAAACTTAACTATAACCACTGAACCATGAAAATGAGATCATGGTCAGATGACACCTGCCAGTTGGACATGTACACCTTAACAGTCCTTCCATACACCGAATATGCTAGACCTATTGCTTCTAGTATCTGAGATATGGACTTGACCACCAAAACTTAACCTTGTTCACTGATCCATGAAATGAGGTCGAGGTCAAGTGAAAGCTGTCTGACGGGCATGAGGACCTTGCAAGATACGCACATACCAAATATAGATATCCTATTACTCATTATAAGAGAGAAATTAACATTACAAAAAATCTTAACTTTTTTTTCAAGTAGTCACTGAACCATGAAAATGAGGTCATGGACAATGGACATGTGACAGTCGGAAACTTCGTAACATTAGGCATCTATATACAAAGTATGAAGCATCCAGGTCTTCCACCTTCTAAAATACAAAGCTTTTAAGAAGTTAGCTAACGCCGCCGCCGCCACTGGATCACTATCCCTATGTCAAGCTTTCTGCGACAAAAGTCGCAGGCTCGACAAAAAATTGCTGACAATAGATACCAGGAATTTCATTAATTAAACAAAAGCATTGGGCAATAGTATTCAATCAGGAAAGCAAACACATTCCCTAACTTCAGCACTGGGACTTGGTGAGCAGGTATTAAAAAAATTTGAATTACAGTTATTCAATTTTTTTCTCATTTCCAGTCTATGTATAAATGAATACCATTGGCATCAATATTTGTATGTTTGTTAGCAATGCGCTTTTTACTATGTTTAGTAAATATGCAAATCTTAATGTCATTTTCAATTCAGCCAACTAAAATTAATTAGATTTTCATCCAACTTTCTGAAAAAATGGAGCAGGTGGGAGGATTTTAGTTTTTGATTTTTATTTCCTTATTTAAGTTACACCCTTGACTGTTTAGACTACATACATCAAATTTCTTTTGCTTTCTAAGCTTCATTGCATGGTTTATTATGCCCATAATATGAAGCATATGCATCGGTATGAAACACAAGTTTTATGGTTACAGGGTAAAATGAAAACTAAAACTGTTTTGAAAATACTTGTGTTGATGCTCTTAAGATTCTTATGCAACCTTTTGCAATTATAATTTTATTAACTAGTTTTATACATGCAATAAGAATCAGTTGTTTAATAACTTTATTGGGTGAGTGGGGACAGAGGTTGTTTGATGTTTGTCAACAAAAAAAGGACAGTTTTAGGGTAAATCTTGCTATAAGTTGGCTGACTTTTTGTAATCAATATTCGTTCCTAAACAGTTTAAATTATATCGTACAAGTTCATGGCTTGTGTCAATTTTTTTTCCAGTTGTGGTTTTATACCAATGTGCGCCACGATTCTTGCGCTTTGGATATAATTCACAGTCCAAATTTCCTGACACAAAGTCATTGTATACATAAAAAAATCCACGGCTTTCTAATCACTGAAATTTGTGACATACCGCAATTTGCATTCTTTGACACCGCTTTATACTAGTAACCCCAATATTTCAGGCCCTTCCCTTAATCAATCTCTCTTTTCAGAAGATAATGTAGTCATCATAGAGTAGCAGAATATATTGACTTAATTATTTTGGTTATATTACTCAGAAGAAATACCAAAACCAAATTTTACAACAGGAAGTTTTGAATGAAACGAAATTATCGACGAGGTTACCAGTAATGGAAACACAAAATTCGCAAATCAATTTTTTTTTTTAAATTTAAAAAATAAACGGAGAATGCACCCATTGGACACAGATCTAGATGATGCACCCACTTGCATAAAACGTTATAAAGGGACATAACTAGAGAACTGTAAAAGTGACGGCAACCAAATTCTAACTTGATCTGTGTTTTATGGTAATAAGCATTGTGTATAAGTTTCATAACATTTGGTTAAGGCAAACTAAAGTTAGAGAATGGAAACCAATTTCGGGACGTACTGACGGACACGGGTAAACCTAAATGTCCCCTCCACTATGGCGGGGGCATAAAAATGGGGCAGGACAATTGTAGAGGGGTGGGCGGGGATGAAAATCTATCAATTAATTTAAATTGGCCTTATGTAATACAAATATATAAGAAATATAAAATAACATCTTAAATTATAAGACTTAACTCTCTTGCTACAGCTAATTTAATATGGTTACATTTCATGGGCCAGAAAATACAGCAGCTGGACGTCTATGACATCACATGCCCAAATACAACGTCATTCAATATATGTAGTTAAACCCTAATGACGTTACATGTACATTGGAGACCAATTGAAGAAAAATATATAACACTGTAGAATCTTTGATGTTTTATTTGAAAGAGAAACAGTAATGAACAGATGCTTTCATAAATTAAACTTATGGACATTTGTGTCCCTCTGGCAGAAAGAGGGTTAAATCTCAAAAAACATGTTTAACCCCGCCGCAATTTTGCGCCTGTCCCAAGTCAGGAGCCTCTAGCCTTTGTTAGTCTTGTATCATTTTTAATTTTAGTTTCTTGTGTATAATTTGGAGTTCAGTATGACGTCCATTATCACTGAACTAGTATACATATTTGTTTAGGGGCCAGCTGAAGGACACCTCCGGGTGCGGGAGTTTCTCGCTGCATTGAAGACCCATTGGTGGCCTTCGCCTGTTGTCTGCTCTATGGTCGGGTTGTTGTCTCTTTGACACATTCCCCATTTCCATTCTCAATTTTATTAAATTGTGTGTATTTTCCAGTCCCATGGTTTAATCTTGTGAAAATTAGAAGTCATTGAGTTACTGACATCACTGATCTATCACACTGTCAGATGGCAAAACAGTAGTATCTCTTTACTTATGTATTGTTGTAAGTGGGCCTGGAGTGAAAATAGTTACAAAAATAAGGAAAAAAGGAAGTACAGTGCAGTTTAGTGTATTCCCACACCTAAGACTTGGTACATTTGTGTACATGTACATGTACATTCATAAAACCAATAATCTGATAATATTGTAAGAACAAATTCATGACATAAATCTTATTAACCTTTGATTTTAACCTTAAGATTTGTATTATGTGTGTCCAAAATTAGGGAAACCCCTGTTTTGACAGTTCTTCAAATGTCCGGTGATTTCGTGCATGCCATCTAAAAATAATCAATTTTGAATATTATAGGAAAGATTTTATACTACAAAATACAGATCAGTTTGAACTGAACAGACTGCCAAGGATGCAGAGCAAAAATCATTTCATTTGATAAAATTTGCACTAAAATAAAACCAATTTTATTTGATGATGTCATATTTTTTATGGAAAACAATTAAATATAAATTATTCATGGGTTTAAAATCATGAATTTATGCTTGAACTTATCAATTTAAATCTTTTCTGTCCCTTTCAAATGACTGAATCAATTACAACAACGATTCTTTTTATGTTATATTGCGGATATGACGAAATCTGGTAATGTGCAATATCACCTGCGGCACACACACAGGGATTCTACTGTAATTAACTTTCAGAACATCATGTGAACCATGGGTGCCAAAATAACTACTGAGGCTGCCTAATTAATAAACCAGGTGTCTATTTGACTAGATACAGAAATAACTATACTGGATGCAAATTTGACCAAATGCTGAAGTGACTAGAATTCCATACGCCACCCCTTTGATGTGAAATACCGGGTAATATAATTTTTTTGCATAAAATCATTAAATAATCTTATATCCTCATGCCCCTCTTCAAAATAATATTTGTTATCACTATTTTCCGAAAATTTTCCTTTGATCTTGCTGACTGATAATTTCCTTTCTCAGCGGAGTCGAGTGATATGAAAATTATCGCTAGAAACTAAGAGGGGCACGTGGCGTTGTCAATGAAATTGACAACGTCGTCATAGGTAAAATAACGATAAACAGATGATCATTGGTCATCTCAACGAGATTGTTTTTCTCACTATCGCTGTACCGGCTTAAGCGAGAAAATCAATCTCGTTGAGATGATCAACAATATTCTATAATTATCTGCAATTAGGTATCCATTCAAAAATCTCGATCCACCCCTGAAAATGTTAAATTAGGTGTAAATTGAGATATCCATGAATTATTGGTTATTCCTGACTTGTTAAAATTGAGAATGGAAATGGGGAGTATGTCAAAGAGACAACAGCCGAAGGCCACCAATGGGTCTTCAATGCAGCGAGAAACTCCCGCACCCGGAGGCGTCCTTCAGTTGGCCCCTAAACAAATATGTATACTAGTTCAGTGATAATGGACGTCATACTAAACTCCATATTATACACAAGAAACTAAAATTAAAAATGATACAAGACTAACAAAGGCCAGAGGCTCCTGACTTGGGACAGGCTTACTGTTACTGTTAGGCTAGTTGTTAGGGCCAGTCGACAGTCCTTTCTTAGTTTCTATATCCGGCAGTAGTCAGGCCGGGTGAGTTCGAAGGCAAGCATATTTAAAAATGCACATCTTTTTTACATAGATCGCCACCTGTAGTGCATGCACAAACTAATTTGTTAGCTTACCGAAGAAAGTTAAAGATTGTACCCTCACACCTTCGTTCTTTATAAACCAGGACCATTTGAGCGCTTTAAAAAATACCCTTTTCTATAAAATCCTCAAGCGTTCATTTGATTCAGAAAAAAACCTTTTTGCAACACTTTAGAATAACATTTTTCAAGTACAATATAACTTTTCTTCTGTTTTAAATATATTAACAAAAAATTCAGAAGGATTTCTATTTAATTTTTTTTACCAAAGAATCCCCTCTAAAAGTCGTAAAATTTATTTACGGTATTGATTGCAACCAATGTAAACAAACAGGAACCATATGGCTTGGACATTTAACAGTTCACTGAGGAAGTTGATTGTTCAATTGAAAATAGTAAAACACTGGTAAATCTTAGATTGCTTACTGTTTATATAACTGTGTTTGTGGAAGATGAATGTTTAAATTTCCCATATTCCAGAAAGTAAATCTACTCCAGTACTTGTCACATATAAATAAAAGAAGGGATACTATACTGCAAATGTAAATGAGACAGCAACTCAATGACACAATCAACCGAATAGGATCTTATAAGTAGTTTACTGTTTCACACACTTACTGCAAATGTAAATGAGACAGCAACTCAATGACACAATCAACCGAATAGGATCTTATAAGTAGTTTACTGTTTCACGCACTATCAAATTTAAAATCTGCATACTGTGTACCTTAAGATAATATGAGACAGGTGTTACCTGTGAAAGGGGATGAAATAAATCTTTAGAACATGTTAGAATACTATACAATATCACGTTAACATCAGATGTTGATATATATAATATATTGCAAAAATATCTTAGCATGATTATTGGTGAAAAAGTAACTAAATTACGGACATGTATCCGATGTTGGTCCTATTGTTAGGAAGTTTATATACATGTATGATGTCATTTTTAATGTAAACAAAGAAACACTTACAGTATCTTCAGGTAGCGTTTTTTGTTTTGTTTTATAATATAGTTTAATTAAAAACATAATAATTTATACCTAAAAACAAAGAATATACGAAGTAATTGATCTTTGTACAGATACAAAATTCTGCCTGATTGATCTGTCAGAGGTGAGTTTCCCCAGAGAACTCATTTTGTTTGCTATAAAATTGTATGTTGTATTGTTCAATAAGCTCTAGACTGATTTTATTACGTACACAAACAGAATAAATTCAAAATGCTTGTCATTATTTTTTTTGGTAATCAGTTATACAAATTTGCAGGAAATCGTATGACTTACAACATACTTCAACAGAACAGGAACAGGATAATGGGCAAGCTCAACTGTTAGAAAAAAGTTCACGATTTTGAGTTCATTAGTATATTTTTTTTATATTGATTTTTTTACTGTTATTGGGGACTTGGTCTACCTAAAAACAATGAATTTACAAATTCAGCTTATTACTGATCTTTGTACATACAAAAATCTGCCTGATTGATCTGAGATGAGTTTCCCCAGAGAAGTCATTTTTGTCTAGCCTGCTACAAAAGTCGCAGTATGTGAGACATAGGGATTACTATCCGGCGGCAGTTTGAACTATATGTATGAAGCTTTATATTTCAAAAAGTAGAAGACCTGGATGCTTCATACCTTGTATGCAGAACCCTTATGTTACAAAGTTTCTGTCTGTCATATGTCTGTTGTCCTTGACCTCATTTTCCTGGTTCAGTGACTGCTTGAAAAAAAATTATAGTTTTTTTGTCATGTGAATTTCTCATTTGTTATGAGTAATATGGTAACTATATTTGGTTTATGGGTTCCTTGCAAGGTCTACCTGTCCATCAGACAAGTTTCACCAGAACTTGACCTCAATTAATGGATCAGTGATCAAGGTTGAAGCAAATATAATCCACATCAACTGATTTTTGAATTAGATATCATGACATTTCATCTCCACAAAAAAGAAAAACACATCTACTTACTTATTTTTGCCTTGGATATCATGACCATGATGACATTTAGTCTTCACAAAAATAAACCACATCAACTTATTTTTGCATTAAATATCATGACATTTAATCTCCACAAAAAATAAACCACATCAACTTATTATTGTTTGGATATCATGACATTAAATCTCCATAAAAATAAACAACTTTACAGTAAATTCAAGTATCTAAGTGAAGAAACCATACAAATTCCTATAGATTGTACACACACTTTTGTCTTAAGGTAGATAAATTCTTCTTTCCATTTAAAATAGATTCTTCTTAATTTTTTCTGAAAGACATTTCAGAATATTTTTTTAAATATCAGTACATTTGTACTTATTTTCAAGAAATGTTAAGTTTAAAATTCCATACTTTTGTAAAGTTTATAAAGGTGGAATTTATTTGTTGGTGAATGAAATAAAAACCTACTGATAGAAATGAAGGATTTTTTTCTTTCAGAAAAGACAATTTAGATGAATAGTTTAAGGTAATAAAAAAAAATGGGGATACATAAAATGTTTCTTCATATTTTACAAATAAATACCCAAAACAGACTGATTTGCAGCATATCCAATGTAATTACTCCCCTCCTGAATAAAATACATTTGTATAAAAGATTTCTCTCTTGATAAAATGTCTGATTTGTTAATTCTTTTAGGATTACATTTGACATTGTCAGCAAATGTATATTTAGGTAAACAAATCTCAGTTGTTGGTTTTCTGTTTTTTTATTTTTTGCATATTTTAGGAACATCGGATACAGATTAATAAAATAAGCAACAAATTTAAGCTTGATTCCCAAATAATGTTCCGTTGGCAAATGACAGATTTGCTTGACCACTTCACCAGTTTCATTTGCCATTATTGATTGGCTCCTGTGTATTTTTCATCAAAGACAATGTATTTTATCAATGTATCATTATTAAAGATTCCTGCAGAAAATAACACCATTGTCTTGATTTTGCTGTAAAGTTGAATGTTCATTGCAGATTCAGGATTTTGAAAGTGGAATGTGCAATTTTTATCTTGCCTCGCGGCCTGGCCATGTGAGCTTTTTTCATTACTAAGGGGTCATCATCCATTGTTGTCAACTTTAAAAAAAATTCTCCTCTAGAAATAGTGGGCCAAACTTTCCCTGAATGTTTTTTTAGGGTATCAAGTTTACAAAGTTCATCCAGAGGATTGATCTATCTACAAATATGACAGCTGGTGTCAGGCATAAAACTGCAGGTTTTGCCTAATATCCTAATAACTAAAGCAGTAAGGGTTAGGGTTTGGGTTAGGGCAAAACTGACTGGGTGAAAATGATCAGCAGGTCAATATCTATGATGGAAAGTATCTACCTTGAAATGTTCAGAAAAAATCTGATATTCTTTATTTGAGTTTATTCCACCTGAAATGTCAATTTAAGCAAAGTTTCCAGTTTTTGGTTAAACTTCTTGAAAACTGTCACTGATAGTGATAATTTAAATAGTAAAACAATTCTCTATAATAAGATTTACTGACAAGTAAAAAATCGATAATGGACCCAATTTAGGAGTAATGCCCTTGAATAAAACTTTATCAAACTTTTGCATTCATGAAAACTATGGTAGAATAGAAAAAAATTACAATACAGAACTTGTCAGTTAGACAAAGATCTTCAAATAAAACATTATAAGTCAACATGGCCAAAATCATCCGTGGACTCATTGTAGAAGTTTTGAATGACAACTTTTGTAGATCTTGTATTTTTTGGCTCAATACAGATTTTCTTTTTAGCTATCATAGTTTTCAAGATGATAGGCAAAACAAAAATAACACCAAAATTGGCTAACTAATGTCAATTATGGGCAAAAACTCCTATAAGAAGTCGTCTGGTAATTTTTGTTGTGTGCTGTGTTTATTAGAAAAAAATACATGTATCAATATTATGGTAATTAGTCCATAGTTACAGCTACAAAATCAATCTAATGGCAAAATCAAGACAACAATATAAGGTTGTATAACTCCTATCAGAAGTTGTCTGGAAATTTTGATGGAAATAGAAAGTATTAAGATCTTCACATTCATAGCATATTTGCCTATGTCAGATTTTTTCTATTATGATTTTCATTAAGATATTAAACTATGGCTTGCATTTTACCTTATCCATAGCATTATATTTTTTTAATTATGGCCGTTTTGGTTGATTGAGAGGAATACAATAACTTAACTTTACATTTTTGGAGAATATTTTTTTAGTTAACAACAGATGCCAAGTGGTTTCCTATTAGGGTTGTCTTAATGATCGTAAGTTTGTGCTTTGTTCCAGACTCAGTTGCATTGGTATTTAGAACAGCAATAAAAGCGATGTTCCTTCACTTTTGTGTTTTTTGTTGTGCATGTACTGATTTTGTGTCGTGGATTGATACCCCATATCATTTCTTTTCTATTGAAGAACACATGCTTGCGTATGTCTGATATGTGGTTGCATTGATGTAAATTATATAATAGTATAATGCAAGTGTATGTTTGCCTTACATGCTTGATAAACTTGTAATTGTGTGTGTGTGTGTGGTCGTAACTCGTTACATCTATTCCGAGATTTATGCATAAGACATGCTTTAATAAAAACTTGCTTCAGAGATAAAGTTTCTAAAAATAGCGAAACAAGCTAGTAACATATTGACCTATCTTTTCTTATTTGTACTTTGTATTTATCAGAAGTCTTCTGGTATTATTAATGTTTAAATGTCGATGACCTCACCTTTAATAACCATATGTTGATGAGGCTATGTGGGAAAGATTTTGTATTCGTTAGTTAGCTATAATCATAGATGTATAAACCCACCGAGGCTATAGATTATGACTATACAAAAATAAACTGTTACTATTTGGAATTATTAAAATGTAATTTTATTTAAAAAAAGGCATGCTCTTTTGAAATTTAAATCAGTTGATTACATGACATACAGATATACAAGTATTGAAAGCAGTTTCAGAGAATGAATTATATAAATGAAGGCATGTCGTTAGTAAATTCATGAACCACGGTGAACATTATAGCCCATCATGATCCTGAGCATGGACTATTTACCCTCGTTCTTTGTTGGGTTCGTGTTGTTTATTCTTTATTTTTGAGTGTAATTATATTTGGATTGTTTTTCGTCTTTTATCTTTTGGTGAGGAGTCTGTCCTTTGAATTATGATTGCCCCACTTCGTTCATCTTTTTTTTTTATTTAGAATTATTGCTAAAAGTGATAATTTCATCCTTAAATGTTGTCACAGCTATGTTTTCTTTATTCCTTGACAACCCATAGAAACAGTCATTTAGGGTTGGTTGACAACCCATAGAAACAGTCATTTAGGGTTGGTTGACAACTAGACTTAATTTTCCTTATTAATGTAAGAGCTTGAGCACCTGCATGTGGAGTTTATATTTTCCAGTTGAAACGATAGTTCAATTTATTAGTATGTGGTTATCGACAGGTATTCCAGCGTCCTCTACCAATAAAAACTGGTCGCCATGATAGTCAATGTAGCTGAAAGTGGCATTAAATCCAAATTACAAAACAAAAATTACTTTCCGATAAGAATTTCCTTGAAATATAGTTGCTGTTTACTACTAAACTACTTAACCATTGGTTCTAAATGATAAGGCTTGTCATATTGGCGATTTTTAGGGTCATCATAGCCATCATTCCTTGGTTGTCAGTTTCACAGATGACCACGGATATGTTCCATTAAGCCTAGCTCGATTAATTCGTCCTTCTTTATTCATTTCAGACTTTATTTTGGTATTAATATTGATTCACTCATAGGGTCTTTGCATCGGAAATAAACACATTTATTCTAAAGCCAGTTGTTGGCATGATACGGGTTATGTTCTTCTCATATATTTTATGATGGTATGATACTAAACCCCTAACGGGAGGGATTGTGCTTGATTTTCATGTGATGAAGACATAATCTTTCAATCAGTTTAATTGAGGTCTGGAGCTGGCATGTCAGTAACTGCTAGTAGTCCTTTGTTAATTTATGTATCATTATCATTTTGCTTAGTTTCTTTTGTTACCTATATATTCTGACATCGGACTCGGACTTCTTTTAAACTGAGTTTTACTGTGCGTATTGCTGTGCGTTTGTTTATTCTACATTGGCTAGAGGTATAGGGGGAGGGTTGAGATCTCACAAAACATGTTTAACCCCGCCGCATTTTTGCGCATGTGACGTCCCAAGTCAGGAGCCTCTTGCCTTTGTTAGTCTTGTATGTTTTTGTCGAGCCTTCGACTTTAGTCGAAAAAGCGAGACATAGCGATCCTACATTCCGTCGGCGTCGTCGGCGTCGTCGTCGGCGGCGTCCACAAATATTCACTCTGTGGTTAAAGTTTTTGAAATTTTAATAACTTTCTTAAACTATCCTGGATTTCTACCAAACTTGGACAGAAGCTTGTTTATGATCATAAGATAGTATCCAGAAGTAAATTTTGTAAAAATAAAATTCCATTTTTTCCTTATTTTACTTTTAAATGGACTTAGATTTTCTGCCAGGAAACAACACATTCACTCTGTGGTTAAAGTTTTTAAAATTTTAATAACTTTCTTATACTATTTTGGATTTGTACCAAACTTGGACAGAAGCTTGTTGATGATCAAATGCTAGTATCTAGAAGGAAATTTTGTTTTCTTCCAGTTAACATTACATTCAGTATGCAGTTAAAGTTTTTAAACATTTATTAGATTCATAAACTATCCTGGATTTTTACCAAACTTGGACAGAAGCTTCTTACAATCAAAAGATAGTATCAAGAGGAATATTTTTATTGATTTACTTCCTCATTTTTGTTGAGCCTGCGATTAATAGAAAAAGTAGGCGAGACACTGGGTTCCGCGGAACCCTTACGATTTTATTGTCGAGCCTGCGACTTTTGTCGCAGAAAGCTCGACATAGGGATAGTGATCCGGCGGCGGCGGCGTTAGCTAACTTCTTAAAAGCTTTATATTTTAGAAGGTGGAAGGTCTGGATGCTTCATACTTTTTATATGGATGCCTCATGTTACGAAGTTTCTGTCAGTCACATGTCCAATGTCCTTGACCTCATTTTCATGGTTCAGTGACTACTTGAAAAAAAAGTTCAGATTTTTTGTAATGTTAAATTCTCTCTTATTATTAGTAATAGGATAACTATATTTGGTATGTGCGTACCTTGCAAGGTCCTCATGCCCGTCAGACAGTTTTCACTTGACTTCGACCTCATTTAATGGATCAGTGAACAAGGTTAAGTTTTGGTGGTCAAGTCCATATCTCAGATACTATAAGCAATAGGTCTAGTATATTCGGTGTATGGAAGGACTGTAAGGTGTACATGTCCAACTGGCAGGTGTCATCTGACCTTGACCTCATTTTCATGGTTCAGTGGTTATAGTTAAGTTTTTGTGTTTTGGTCTGTTTTTCTTATACTGTATGCAATAGGTCTACTATATTTGGTGTATGGAATGATTGTAAGGTGTACATGTCTAGCTGGCTCATTTTCATGGTTCAGTGGTCAAAGTTAAGTTTTTGAGTTTTGGTCTTTTTTTCTAATACTATATGTAATAGTTCAACTATATTTGGTGTATTGAAATATTTTATGATCTATATGTCGTTCACGCAGGTTTTATTTGACCTTGACCTCATTTTCAAGGTTCATTACTCAGTGTTAAGTTTTTGTGTTTTGGTCTGTTTTTCTTATACTGTATGCAATAGGTCTACTATATTTGGTGTATGGAATGATTATAAGGTGTACATGTCTAGCTGGCAGGTGTCATCTGACCTTGACCTCATTTTCATGGTTCAGTGATCAAAGTTAAGTTTTTGAGTTTTGGTCTTTTTTTCTAATACTATATGCAATAGCTCAACTATATTTGGTGTATGGAAATATTTTATGATCTATATGTCAGTCAGGCAGGTTTTATTTGACATTGAACTCATTTTCAAGGTTCATTGCTCAGTGTTAAGTTTTTGTGTTTTGGTCTGTTTTTCTTAAACTATAAGCAATAGGTCAACTATATTTGTTGTATGGAAGAAATGTTAGCTGTACATGCCTGCCTAGCATGGTTTATCTGACCTTGACCTCATTTTCATGGTTCATTGGTCAATGTTTAGTTTACTTCGTTAATGTTAAGTTTATGTGACAGTTCTAATAAAGCTTTATATTTAGGACTATCAACATAATATCAATGATTAGTAAAGAAAGCGAGACATTTCAGCGTGTGCACTCTTGTTTAATTTTAGTTCATTTATATGTTTTGGAGTTTAGTATGACGTCCATTTTCACTGTACTAGTACACATTTTTGTTTAGGGGCCAGTTGAAGTCCGACTCCGGGTGCGGGATTTTCTCGCTGTGTTGAAGACCCATTAGTGGCCTTCGACTGTTTTCTGCTCTTCGGTCGGGTTGTTGTCTCGTTGACACATTCCCCATTCCCCATTTCCATTCTCAATTTTATTTACACCTATTTATACTTATTACATAATATTTCTGTCATGAGCAACACTGTGGGTGTGAGTGAAATAGGAACTGTCTTCCCTTTAGAGATTCTCGATTTCATCCATTGTTTTGTTCGTGTTGTTCAATCTTTAGTTTTCTGGTTTGTTGATTTCTTTGCCTTTCTTTTTCTTTCGGTTATTGATATTTTCTGTTCTCCCAAAGTTAGGATTTTTATTGCTTTATGGTAACTTTTTGAAACTATTCACAAATTTGTCACCGCTGGTATTATACGCATACTATTAAATTTCAAAAGAAAAGGTATGATAAGAGTCTTTCTAAATCTTTGAGAAATTCAAAGTGTTAAAAACTCAATTATTCAAAGCTATGTTAATTGTATTGATTACAAAATAAGATGACACATGATATAGTATAGTTTTTGTCTCGCCTTGACGGAGTCAAAAAGCGAGACATAGGTATGCTGTTGTCGGCGGCGACGGCGGCGGCGTCAACAATGTATTAGTTTGTGATTAGGTCTAGTTTAAGGTGAACCACTAGTGGTTGGTCAATGATATTTGTTATGCAGTTGTATAAGCACTGGCACATCTCATTTCCATGGATATTATTTGGCCCTGCCCTCTCAGTCATGGTCTATTGACTTTGAAACTTTTGCTTAGTTTGCATGTATTAGTTTGTGATTAGGTCAGTTTATGGGGAAGCACTAGTGGTAGGTCAATGATATTTGGTATGCAGTTGTATTTGCATTGACACATCTCATTTCCATGTAAATGATTTGGCCCCTCCCCCTCAGTCATGGTCTTTTAACTTTGAAATTTCTGCTTAGTTGGCATGTATTAGTTTGTGATTATGTCAGTTTATGGGGAACCACTAGTGTTAGGTCAATGATATTTGTATGCAGTTGTATAAACATTAGCACATCATATTTCGTTAGAATTTAGTTGGCCCTGCTCCTTCAGCCCTGGTCTATTTATTTTCAAACGTTTGCTTAGTTTACATGTATTAGTTTGTGATTAGTTTAGTTTATGGGGAACCACTAGTGGTAGGTCAATGATATTTGGTATACAGCTGTATAAGCATTGGCACATCTCATTTCCATGGAAATTAGTTGGCCCTGCCCCGTCAGTTCTGATCTATTGACTTTGAAACTTTTTCTTAGTTTACATTTATTAGTTTGTGATTAGGTCAGTTTATGAGGAACCACTAGTGGTAGGTCAATGATATTTTGTATGCAGTTGTATTTGCATTGTATGGTACATCTCATTTCCATGGAAACTATTTGGACGCGCCCCTTCAGTCAATCATGGTTCATTGACGTTGCATGAATATTTTGCATAACTTGCATGTTTAAGTATTGCTATTTTAATTTCAAAATTTGCATTTTACTATCAAAATAACAAAAAGGCGAAACATATCTCTGTGTTAACAGACTTGAGTAATGTCCCCTTGAAAGATGGAACGGAAAGTTTTGCTCTGCTGAATTTCGTTGAAAATGTCGTTTTAAGTTATTAGTTGATTTTTGGAGATGAACTTTCTTTAGGAGTGCAGATGCGTGAGTGTTAACGACGAATTTTTGAAGTGAAATTTAACTTTTGCACAATTATTATTTTATTTCACAAACGGGCACAAAGCTATATACACAACACAACCTAAGCATCGTTCACTCTAAATTTTCTGTGTTGATTACTAAACAAAGAAGTTTCGATCGAGCAGACAAAGTTGGACTTCGGACTTTATGTGTATATAATATGCAAATTAGAAATGACGTTTTTTTTTGTTAGCCTTTGAACTTATAATGTTTGCTTGAAGGATAACTAAAGTGTAAAAATGTCACTGAAAGCTGAAAGTCGAAAAATAGTCAACCAATCAAAAGAAGATGACTCGTGTGTGCTCTTAAACATGATCCTTCAAGTCGTTACAACCATGGACAATAGAATGCAAAAAATAGAGAAAGGTGTAAACAAAATTGATGAGCTAAAAACTATTATCACATCTATAGTAGCGAGAATTTGGGATTTGGAAAAAACTGTTCATGACATAAAATTAAAGAATTCTGAGATGGAAAGTAGTATTGAGGACATCAGTAATGTATTTGACGAAGTTAATAAAATTAATAAAGAATTCAAGGCCAAACTATAAAATCTTTCGTCGAAATTTAACCAACTTGAAAACGCAACAAAATCTGAAATCGGCAAACTTAGGGTAGAAAACGAAAAGATAGAAAAACTTGAATTAAACATCTTAGATTTACAGTACAGATCCATAAACTTGAATCAAACATCTTAGACCTCCAGTACAGATCCATAAAAAACAATCAAACATCTTAGACCTCCAGTACAGATCCATAAACTTGAATCAAACATCTTAGACCTCCAGTACAGATCCATAAACTTGAATCAAACATCTTAGACCTCCAGTACAGATCCATAAACTTGAATCAAACATCTTAGACCTCCAGTACAGATCCATAAAAAACAATCAAACATCTTAGACCTCCAGTACAGATCCATAAACTTGAATCAAACATCTTAGACCTCCAGTACAGATCCATAAACTTGAATCAAACATCTTAGACCTCCAGTACAGATCCATAAACTTGAATCAAACATCTTAGACCTCCAGTACAGATCCATAAAAAACAATCAAACATCTTAGACCTCCAGTACAGATCCATAAACTTGAATCAAACATCTTAGACCTCCAGTACAGATCCATAAAAAACAATCAAACATCTTAGACCTCCAGTACAGATCCATAAACTTGAATCAAACATCTTAGACCTCCAGTACAGATCCATATAAAACAATTTAATTTTTTTCTGGCTTAGCTTATAATAAAAATGAAAATTGTGAAGCAAAATTGAGAAATTTCATCTACGAGGCGCTGCAAATTGAACACCATATAGAATTTGGTAACGTCCATAGATTTAGGAAAATTGGGTGGAATAGAGCCAAACCAATTGTGGCGCGTTTCATTTACCGACGCGACCTCTCATGCGTTCTCCAAAACGCATTTCGCCTCAAGGGAAAGCTATTTGGTATAAATGAACAATTCCCAGCTGAAGTTGAAGCTCGCCGTAGGAAACTCTATCCTGTTATGAAACAGGCGAAGCGAGAAGGAAATCAGGTGTCATTGGTACGGGACAAACTATTCATTAACGGAGAACAATTCGCAACCACCGAACAAAATAATATAGTGATCAGCACAGAGGGCATCCGAATGGAGGGTTCAAAGACATAATGATGACCCAAGCAAATACTAACGATCGACCTTAAAAACGATAAAGATCTGGTTCAAGCCCAAGTAGTGAATCAACTCTCCTATAGGAATGCCATGGAGACCATAACCAAAATTTTACAGATGTAACTTTTAACTATAATGATACTCTAAAGACTTCTAAAATTGTCCAAATTAGAAGTGATATAAATATTTTGTGTCTAAATTGTTGTGGTGTAAAAAAAGATTGAACTATCCTGAATTTCGATCATTGTTGAATAATAACGATATAATTTGTTTAGTTGAAACAAAAACTGACGATATAGATATTATTGATTTACCAGGTTATGAATTTAAAATGAAAAATAGAAAGAAAGTGTCGAGAAATAGGTCAGGTGGGATTACTTTAGGATACAAATTAACTAGCAAATAAAATTAAAATATTAACAACTGACAGTCAGTTTGTTCTTTGGTTCAAAGTATCATCAGACTTAATTAGTATTGACGATGATATAGTTTTTGGTATAGTATATATTCCTCCGGAATACACAAATTACTCATCTCAAGATGCTTACAGTCAGTTAGAAAATGAATACATTTTTATTTCTAATACTTATAAATATGTGTCATTGCTTGGAGATTTCAACGGACGAACAGCAGACGACGACGATTTTGTTATTATACATAATGATAAACATACAAATAATCTAACAGATTTTATAGAAAATTTAGTGTATATGCTTGACGAATTAAATATTCTAAAGAAAAGAAACTCTTTGGACAAGGTCAAACATGGATACGGAAAACGTTTGTTAGATTTATGTAAAGGAAACAATTTATTTATTGTAAATGGTCGAATTTGTAAAGATAGACAGTATGGTAAATTAACATGTAGAAATAGCAGCATTGTAGATTATTGTATTAGTAGTGCTGAGTTGTTAAAATAATTTACTAATTTTCATGTACTTGATTTTTGTACTTTATATTCTGATGTTCATTCCCCATTAGAGATAACTTTGACGAGCACTAAACAAGCTGTTGAAAGCAATCAGTGTTTAAACGTTGGAACAGATAAATGTGACCGTCCGGAAAATATCAAAAAGTGGGACAAGGATAAAACTTGGGATTTTCAAAATGGGATCATGAGATGTGGAAGTGGTTTACGCTCTAATTGAAGAGATTGATAAAGTTGAAGCAAATATGAACAAAAATAAATTGAACCTGATTGTTAATAACATGTGTGGCTTATTCTTGGACTCTGCCAGGGCAACATTTGGGGTATTAAACTAAGACTAGTGGTTCGAAGAAATATAAAAAGAATCCTGTAAAATTGGATAAAGAATGGTTTGACAGTGATTGTAAATTTGCTAGCCAAAATTATCGCAAGCTCAAAAGAAAATTTAAGAATAACAGTTCAGAACAAAACCGCCAAATTATGAAATCTTCGGAGAAGCAATACAAAAAGACTTTAGATTAAGTAATTAGTGCACATAGAAAGAAAATGGCTAAAAAAAATTAACATATTGAGATCCAAAAAAAAAAAGAGACCAACCCGACATCCCTATTACCAAATTGTTCGATTTTTTCAAAAACTTGAACGCCGCCCCAGATGATGAAGAAAACATAAATATTCCAACTCTAAACCCAAATGATGTTGACAGGCTTAATGAAAATTTAAACACGAGAATTTCAAAAGAGGAAATTCTTAAGGGCATTAAAAACCTGAAAAATGATAAAGCATTCGGGGATGATCGTATAATAAATGAATATATCAAGTCGACAGCTGGTTTATTCATTGAATTATACGAAAAATTATTTAACATTATATTTCGCACTGGTATTATTCCTGACAGTTGGCTGGTTGGTTACATTAAGCCTGTTTATAAAAATAAAGGTAGAAAGTTGGACCCCAAAAATTTTAGACCTATTACCATTTTGAGTTGTATGGGGAAACTTATACCGCAATTTTATGCGAGCGACTATATAAATCTTTTCTCCGAAGAATTTCTGATTTTAAACGAAAACCAATGTGGTTTTAGAAAGAGTTATTCGACAATTGATAATTTGTTTGTAATTCATTCATTGTTTGAAATTTTAAAATTAAAAAAGAAAAAAATATTTTGTGCATTCGTAGATTTTGAAAAAGCGTTTGACACGATTTGGCGAGATCCACTGTGGTACAAAATACTTTTAAATAATATGAATGGATGTATGTTTGATGTCCCGGTAATTGTAAATACGTAACAAGGTACTAAGTCATGTATTTCATATAACAATTCCATTTCTGATTTTTCCCATGTAGTAACGGGGTTAGACAAGGCGAAAATTTATCGCCTTTTCTTTTTTCATTATTTTTAAATGCTCTTGATTCATATTTGCAAACCTGTAATATAGAGGGTCTAAAATCAGTGTCAACAGAGTTTGAAGAAAAACTTGACATATTTTTAAAACTTTTTATCATTTAGTATGCTGATGATACTGTTTTGATGGCCGAATCCGCAACTGAACTCCAAAAACTTTTAGATTGTTTTCTAGATTACACAGATTTATGGAGGCTGAAAGTTAATGTTGATAAAACAAAGGTCGTGGTTTTTTTCAAGAAGACGACCATCATGTTATTTTCAATTTTTCTTTAATGATAAAAAACTGGACATCATTGATGAATTTAACTACTTGGGTATAGTTCTTACAAGAACAGGCAATTTTGATAAAACAAAACAGTTCAATGTAGAAAAGGCTACTAAGGTTCTTTACGAAGTGTTAAAACTCGGTCGTCTACATAATCTTTCTATATGTAGTCATTTGGATTTATTTGATAAAATGGTGAAACCAATATTACTGTACGTTTGTGAAGTATGGGGTATTGGAAATAATGACATAATTGAAAGGGTATATCTAAAATTTTGCAAATTATTATTAAGTCTGAGAACATCAACACCCTCCTACATGATTTATGGGGAGCTTGGGAGATATACTATAGACTTGGACATAAAAACTAGATTGATTTCATTTTGGGGGAAGTTAAACTCTGGTAAAGAGACAAAACTATCATATACTTTATATAAATTGTGCTATCACATGTCTATTAATGACAATGTGAAGTTTTCATGGTTAAACAGAATAAAGACTATTCTAAGTGAATGCGGTAATATAAATGTGTGGGAAACGCAGTCATTTATGAATTGTAAATGGTTTTAGAGTTTCATTCATCAAACTCAGACTTCAAGATCAGTTTGTACAAGTCTGGCATTCTTTGCTTGAAAACTCACCAAAAGCACTAAATTACAAACTTTTTAAAGATTATTTTGAAAAAGAAGATTATTTTGAAATTCTTGAGAACAAACTATCTATTGATTTGTGTAGATTTAGGACCACAAACCACAAGCTCCCTATTGAACAGGGTAGATGGAATAATATAGTTAGAAACAATAGACTTTGTCTTCTAGTTCTATGTAATAAACATGATATTGGCGATAAATTTCACTACATATTAGAATGTAAATACTTTGAAGAAAACAGGAAACAATGTATGTTACATTATTATTTTAAAAATGCAAATATTATTAAATACAAGCAGATTATGTCTTCAAAAAACAAATCAGAATTGATCAAACTCTGTAAATTTATAAAGATTATCAACACAGGTATGTGTGCTCCTGGCTAAATGTACTTCATATATTGTCTTAGCCATTGTTTTGTTGTTCTGTCTTATTGTAAATATTGTACATAAATGTCTTCTCTATACATATGTATATGGTTTATTGATTGATTGATTGTTGATTGTTGGTTGCTAAACGTCCAGTGGCAAATATTTCATACATATTCCAGGACGAGAACAAGTTAACAATAAATACAATAGGTAGGTTCTGTAAAAGAAGCGTCCGGGATTAAGGTCGGAGAAATTTAGACTGCCACGAGAAATAAGGGTTTATTGGATAGGGACAGAAATTTAGCCTTGCAACAGGTCGCCTACGGACCCCTCAAAGAGTTGTTGCAAGGGTTCTTAACGTGCAAAGAGCGTTGCACTCTCTTTACACGAGGCATCGGATTTAACGTCCCCATCCTGTCCGGACGTGGCTGCAAATTTGTACATCCCGCACAGCCAAACGGACGCCCCACTTTGGCGAGGGTTTTAATGCCGGTCGGAGGAAGACCAATGGTGACCATACTTCTATACCCCAGTCACCCAGAGCCGGGGGGGGGGGGGGGGGGGGTTATTGAGAATAAAGATATTAAGAATAATTTATTATTGTCTTCAATAAACACTGATTGTAATTGACTGGTTCAGTTTGTTTACTTTGTTAACTGTCTCATTTGATGTAACTCCTTCGTGTTTTAAAGGGTGTACTCCAGTTGATTCTTTCAAGTTTCATTAACGAAAAGAGAAACATTTCTTTGGGTTTGGTTTGTCGTCTGGTGCGAATATTTTTGAAACATACAGTCCTAGTAACATTATGGTGTCTATTTTTGAACTAGGTGTTTCAGATTTCTCGTATATCAATCAACCTTTACATTGTAAGTGACGAACACGTTTCATATAGAGCCTCAAAGTGTAGCTGTGATGCCAAAAAAGCAACTGCGTATGATCATATGATGTGCGTTTATAAATATCTCAATTGTTTACTAACACAGTAGTATAGTCTTCATCCTCATCTTAATACGTTTCGGTTGTAATTTTCTAATTAGTTTGAATATAAACCTGCTAAATCTGTAGACCTGGTCAATTTTACATAGAAATACGTGTGCTGGCATGGCATTATGTTGATAAAAAATGCTATTGGGAAATCGGTGATTTGGAATTCCTTTGTTACCTGAAGTTTGTATGTAACATTATCAAAACAGTATAATATATATGTGCGTGCTTTATGAAAAGATGCAAACGATGATAAGTGTGCAATGTTAAATAGGATAATACATTAAAACTATTCACAGGTATGTTTGATTATGCATGAGATGAAAATTAAAAACAAATTCTTCTTGCATCAAATTAATATTAATTCCATGATAGTAAATTCATATTTTTGAATTTTACAACCTTCTAAGATTTCAACTATATTTCAATCTTTTAATATATTTTTAAAGCGTCGTCACCTTTTATGAAATTTTAGAAGGATTCAGTTTGCGAAAAGCGTTTTGGTTTCTGTATGATTTTTTTTTTCTATTTTGATGCAAAGCCCGCAAATATTTTGGCAGTATTTTTTTCACCCAGAAGATCACTTACATGAGTCATGCCTTTATTATAGTTTTTCACTAATTGGTTTAATTATAATTGACATTTTCACAACAAAGACGTATTTCCTTCTGTAACCATAGACTACAGTCATATATCCTGCTATGACGTGTAAGCACGTGCAGAAATAATTAATGATTGCGTAACAATTCTGCATCAATGAAATATTTGATCTGCTGAAAATATATCAAATATTCAATTCCATGGCGTCAGCATGGTCAGTAGAACGCAACGAAACACAGCTTATCCTATTCCAATATTATACATACTGAACCATCGGAAATTGATTATGAAACCATTTACACACTAAACCATCATTGCAGAACGTTTAAATTAAACCCATTGCTAGATTGATGTACAAGAGATTGAATCTGACAGTTGTTTTACTGGGGTTGAATCTGACAGTTGTTTAACTGGAGTTGAATCGAGTTGAATCTGACAGTTGTTTTACTGGGGTAGAATCTGACAGTTGTTTATGGTGGTTGAATCTGACAGCTGTTTTTCGGGGGTTGAATCTGACAGTTGTTTTACGGGGGTTGAATCTGACAGTTGTTTTTCGGTGGTTGAATCTGACAGTTGTTTTACTTCTATGATTTGTTTCAAAGTTGTTCTGTAATGCTTTGATTTCGAAAATTTCAAAACTGAAAATAACACTTTGTTATTTTTATGCGTCCGAAGCGCTTTCCTGAATTTACCTTCTTCAGGAACGATCGAAGCCAAATATTTGGTAGCCAAGGATGTATAAGACCTGAAACCAGTGAAGAGCTATATGACCAAATGGGACATAAAAATAATAATAGCCAAATCCATTTAATGTCATCTTTGTCTGAGGAAGTTGGAACCTTTGTTTCTTGATAATTTCTAATTTAGTTTATAAATAGGAGAGAAGATACTTATGAGACAATCAAAAACTGTAAGTCGAGGAAAAAAGCATTAACAAAAATACCAAACTCCAAGGTAAATTAAATAAGAATAAAGGAACAAAAAAAGATGAAAAAACAACAGCATCAAAAAACCGCTAGTCGAGGAAAAAAGCATTAATAAAAATACCAAACTCCAAGGTAAATTAAATAAAAGTAAAGAGACAAAAAAGATGAAAAAAACAACAGCAGTCACAATAAAGAGTAAAAAAAAATATGACAATATTTTTTTCTCGGGTATGCTGTATAAGCTTCTGTCTATAACTAAGGTTTAAAATCGCTTCATTAAATCATTTGATTAAAATAGAAAAGAGAGAGTGCATGCTATAGGTACACGTACTCGATATATCGAAGATATTGTCTTAAATAGACGTGGCTGTCAGTTTATATTCCCTTTTCATTGCTTCAGTTTTGTATGTGTATACTTTTAGCCTTAATTGGTATTATAATTATTGCATTTAATACCAGAACATGACGGGTTTACTTAATTTTTCCTCAGTCAGAAATTTCATGAGCATGATCTTGTGATGTTCTACAGTATTAAATCCTTAATTGGATTTGCCGTTATACCATCATTTAAAAAAATAAGGAGATGTGGGAAGATTGACATTGAGACATCTTTCCAATAAGAACGAAGATGTGAAGAATTGCAGGTCACTGTACGGACTTCAACAATGAGCAAAACCTAGACCGTATGTAAGGTGAATTAAACAAATAAGTTTGAAATGCGTATTTTTTTTTATTACTAACAGAGTACATTATATCATTTTAGAAACAGACCATATGCAAGGATATGCATAAGATCTGTAACAAAGCAGCAAAACCCCTCAGCCATCTGTCAGTCATCTTTACATATGAGGAATATCACTAGAATGTGAGTTATATTTTGAAATGCAATAATTATTTTCTATACTGCTTCATCATTAAATACTTGGTAGGAAAGCATTACCTCTCTGGTGATTTACCTACACTTTTAAAAAAACGTCGTTTTAAGGTCTTGGAACAGTAAATGGGCTATGAAACAGATTTAATGTGCTTTCTATAAAAACGTTCACCTATTTTGAAAGAATTCAATCAGTAATATTTCAGATGATAAAAGAGATAAATGCATTATTTTTTTTCGGTTTTCAGTTATAGTTCAATGAGCAAAAATGTATGCAAAATTTACCAAAATCTGTGACATAGCCCATTTACTGTAGCTTGACATTAAATAAGACAACATATATATATATAATCTAAGACGCATTGTAAAAGAACATGCAGGATTGGTACTTTAATCTAGATTTATACTTCAACTATACATCATTCGACGCCTACACTTGTATCACGGTTAACAAAGGGGAATTTGACATGACAGTTGCACGTGTAACACACCCGTTCTTCGTCTGTACTACAGAATGTATTTATTATAAAAGTATTTCACTGAACTATTTATCCTTGGTGTAAAGATTGTTCTCAATCTTTCTTACAATACCTTTATTCTGTAGATATTTATTCTATTCAATAGCTTTTCGAAATACATTAGCCGCCAGGTTTTCTAAATAAAATAACAACTAAACTACTATTTTAAGAAATAGAAATTATTATTATTACTATAAATTACTACAAGGAATGAAAGTACAATATGTTTAACGGTTTTCTGTGATTTTCGTGCGTGAAGTATTTACCTATTAAGTTTCTGTAAAGATGAGTTCAAATTCGTTTTGCTATTCGGAAAATCCCCTTTTTATAATACTTAGCACGCCTTATCCTTGCGCGTAAGAAAATAGGTCGCTACTGGTCAAGGTTAATCATATAAATCACTGTCAATACATACGTAAATATTGGATTATAAAGAAAGCAATCACGATTTCATACGTCTCGACACCGATTTATCAATATAAAGCATATAAACACAAGTAACTAAAGAAATGTAGGATTAATAACAAGTTAGAAAACAAAGATGTTATTCGAATGCCACATGTTGGCAGAATTTCGTAACGCTAAATCGGCAACTGCCAATTTTGCCGGGAACAACGTTACGTTAACACAAAGGTAAAACCGCGTTATTGAATGTTCACAACACTGCCCTCCGTAAAAATAGAATTTCGTCTTGAAATTTAAATAATTGCGAAATATTAAATCATTAGATACAATTAAACAAAATCTAAACAAGCACCTGCTATCTCAATAGAATATTAAAATTAAGAAAATTTGTTTTTGTCAATGTTGACTAGATCACGAATATATCACAATTCTTGACACGTATAATAATAAAAGTGTACCAATGATATATAAAACAATATACATATAAATAATGTCAACAATTTTGTAGTTTTGTGTCTTTCAATATAATAAATAAACTGTTTATAAAATTTTCAATGTTTTCTTTGTCCAACAACTTCACTGTATTATTGGTTCGTCTCTTTTTGTCTTTCTTTCTGTATCCTCTTCTGTTCTTTTTTTTTTCTTTATGTGTCCTCTTCTGTTCTTTTCTCTTTCTGTGTCCTCTTCTGCTCTTTTCTTCCTTTTTCTCCAATCTTTTTGTGTGTCTTGAGTTACCTGTTTTTCATTCTCATGTTCTTTCTTAGTTTGGTCTAAATCTGTTTTACGGAAACTTTCTTTCAGTTGACTTATTTTTTCCACCTGACAGAAAAAGTTTCCATCCTCTTTTTTAACTGAAACATTTACAATTTCTTCCGTAACTGGAATATTTTGATTTTCTTCTGTTACTGGAACATTCACAATTTCTTCTGTAACATTTACATTTTCTTCTGTAACATTTACAGTTTCTTCTGTAAAATTTATATTTTCCTCTGTAACATTTTCATTTTCTTCTGTAACATTAACGTTTTCTTCTGTAACATTAACAATTTCTTCTGTAACATTAACATTTTCTCCTTTAACATTTACATTTTCTTCTTTAACATTCACATTTTCTTTTGTAATATTAACGTTTTCTTCTGTAACATTTACATTTTCTTCTGTAACATTAACATTTTCTTCTGTAACATTAACGTTTTCTTCTGTAACATTTACATTTTCTCCTTTAACATTTACATTTTCTTCTGTAATATTAACATTTTCTTCTGTAACATTAACGTTTTCTTCTGTAACATTAACAATTTCTTCTGTAACATTAACATTTTCTCCTTTAACATTTACATTTTCTTCTTTAACATTCACATTTTCTTTTGTAATATTAACGTTTTCTTCTGTAACATTTACATTTTCTTCTGTAACATTAACATTTTCTTCTGTAACATTAACGTTTTCTTCTGTAACATTTACATTTTCTCCTTTAACATTTACATTTTCTTCTGTAATATTAACATTTTCTTCTGTAACATTAACGTTTTCTTCTGTAACATTTACATTTTCTCCTTTAATATTTACATTTTCTTCTGTAACATTTACATTTTCTTCTTGCAAGAGCTCAGGCAACATCTGGACATCGACCTTGTCCGTCTGTGTACCCTTATAACTTGTACTGGTAATATTTCCTATATGTACATGCATGTCCTGCGTACTTGCTACCATGGGTTTTCTGTCATCGGCCATTACCGGCTCTACCATTGAATCTCTGATTGACAGGAACTCACTTCTTTCCGCTTCTTTGTCAATGATAAGCCCAGAATTGGTGTCCTTTACTCCGACTCTGGCTTCTCTATCAGTTTGTCTCTTAGTCTCACATTCAATCCGCTGACCATTAAACTGTAAGCCTTGCATAGGATTGATTGTGATATTCATTTCATCAATTAGGTCACAACCTAATAACATGTTATCTCCAATGGGTGCTACATAAACTGGCCATTTGAAGGTTTCACTTCCCAGATTAACTTCCACCTCTGTAATCCCTCTTGTTGTCAAGTTCTTACCGGCCTCAGCAACTACCAAATTTCTTGCTGCTCTCCTTAGTTTTGGCCGTTTACTCCCAGGAATCTGATTATACAACTTCTCACTTAGAACCGTCACCTCTGCTCCAGTGTCAATAACTGCATTCGTCACAATCTTGTTAATGACCACTGGAACTGTAATGCTAGCTGCTGTCACCCGAGCAATGATAATATTTCCTTCTATCCCGTTGATCGGTTCTGCACTACCCATTACCTCCTTTGGTGTGTTCTCTGGTGTGTTCTGTTGTATCTCCTTAGACTCCTCAAACAACATCTCTAGGCTTAAATCTAGGTCCCGTATATCTAGGCTATCTTCTTCAAATGATCTCTTTATATAAGCTGTATTCACTGATTTTTTCGGTTCAACCAAATGCTCTTTCATTTGGCAATGTTTCTCTTCATATTTCAAATTATTCTCTTTAACTTTTTCTTTACCATGTTTAGGGGCTGACACTTGGCCGATAGTCTCAACCCTTAGCAGTTTAAAGACTCTTCATTTTGGTTTTGACTCCTTTCATTATTCCATATAAAACCACTTCTGTTTTCTTTATGATAGGGGCTTCTCTTTTCTTTTGGACAATTTCGTATGTAATGGCCTTCCTCATTACAGTTAAAGCATCTGGAATTCTTCATCTTGGTCGTATGGTCTTTATACACTTGCTTATTTTGCCCTGGACTACTGTCATACTCCTGTTGTGTATAGTACTTTGCCATTTCTCTTTTAATGGTTGTCTCTAGTGACTCCGAAATTCCTCTTTCAAACTGAGTCATTCTTTCTTCTGTAACAAATCTTTTCCCTCCTACTTTTCTGACCTCTATATCTTCGGACCCGCAATCATTTCTATAAATGTCCTCTGTTGTACCAAGCTGACGGATGTTTCTATCTCTTGTACCTCTCTTATATGTTTCATACAGGGTAACTTGGTGTATTGCCTCTGTTATGCTGGTTATCCTTTTTGTCAGTAGCTCAATAGCAATACTCTGGTCCGGCAATCCTCTAAGCATATACTCCACACTGAGTGTACTGTGTGTTGCTGTGTCAATTGTGGGGAAAGACTTCCTGACCAACATCTCGACCCTTGAAGCATACTCCTGAATTGTTTCTCTATCATACTTTCTCAGAGTATGAAGCTCTTGTCTGTATGTTTCCGGGTACCCATGATCTCCAAATCTATTTGACATGGCTGCACAAAGTGCTGAAAATGATCTTTTTGTCTCTGGTGTAAGAAATGAGGCATATACCATTGCTTCATCTTTAAGGGCTGTAACCAGTTCTATGGCTTTGGTTGATGGAGTCCAATTGTTCAT
The DNA here is from genome assembly GCF_021869535.1 of Mytilus californianus. Taxonomy (NCBI): domain Eukaryota; kingdom Metazoa; phylum Mollusca; class Bivalvia; order Mytilida; family Mytilidae; genus Mytilus; species Mytilus californianus. The sequence continues at coordinate 127,606,838 of NW_026262668.1, forward strand.
TTCTGCAATCAATTCAAATTGCATCACATATGCATTCCATGGATCCTTTCCGTTATAGAATGGCACTCTTGTTCTGCGTCCATTATCATTAAATCTTGGAACTTCTGATGTATTGATATACTGTGGTCTACTGGGATGCTGCATTGGTAACAAGTTTGGCTCTGTGATTGGTTGATACTGTTGGAAATTTCTATTTTGAACTGGATATTGTGAAAAAATACTGTTCGGGGCTTTATTTTGTATATATCGGCTATTCTGTACTGTATTTTGCGAATAGTTACTTCTTTGCATTGTATTATGAGGATATGTGTTGCTCACAAATTGACTCTGAGTATACATGTTCTTGTTAAGAACTGGATTCTGTGAAATATTGCTGCTAACAATATCATGGTTTACATGGGTATGGGTACCAGCATATACATTTGGCTCTATATACTCTGTTGACTGGGTAATTGTGTTAACCAGATTTTGATTAGGGTTTGTTTGACTTGAACTTGGTAACGGAAGGCTGTTTTGTTGGGCTGTTCTCTTTAATTCAAAATTTTCATTCTTTAAGGCATCTAATTGTCTTCTTAATTGTGTGAGTTCATCACTATCAGAATTGGTTGATCTTGAAATTAAAGCGCTATCACTTCGACTTTGAGTTGGAACAAGGAACGGATTAGTGTTATTCTCAATTTCTTTACTTATAGCAGGTAAGTTGATAGTATGATCCATGGTACAAGGATTTTCATCAGTCAAATGAGTTATCTCCCTTTCTCCTTCATTAATTGAAGTAGGCAATATATTTGGATACTTATTTATTGTCTCCCCATTACTGAATTCAGGGATATTAAACCTTGCATTAAAATAATCATGAGAGTTTCTAGATTCCCCTGAAAAATGGGCCTCCATATTCCCAGATGATATGGCATGGTTGGGAATGGCTAAACTACTTGGTGGGTTTATTCCAGATCCCCTTCCTCTTCCCCTTCCTAAAGACATTGATCCCGTAGACATACTAGGTTGTCTATTTCTCAAATTATACATCTTACTTTTGACTGCTAAATGGAATCAAGAGTTTCAATTTACTAATCAACTTGGATTAAATTTTATCCTTGTTAATCTTGTGCTTTATTTTTAGAATTGTTCAACTTAGATGACTTTTTATCCTTGTTGAAATTGATAAAGAATTTCCTATGCCTTACTTTTAAAACACAATTTGGATTATGAATCTATGCTTACTTTGTGAAATAGACTACAGTATATACATTACAAACTTGAAATAGACTATAGACATTCAACTTTGACCTTAATGAAATATAACTACAACTTAGATTTATATTTATCCTTGTTGTAAAACTTATTTTGTGAAATGTACTATTTAATTTACAACTTCGAAATAGACTATATTTTCTTTTAAAACTTCGACTCTATCGAAAAATTATTATAACTACAACTTGGATTTATATTTATCCTTGTTGTTAAAAATAAGCTTATGAAATGGACTATTTAATTTACAACTTTGAAATAGACTATAAATTTTACAACTGGACCCTATTGAAAAAATTATGGTTATAATATTATTATTCAACTTGGATTCAGATTTATTCCTGTTAAAAATAGACTGCTAACTTTAAAACTCAACTTGGATTAAAGTTTATCCTTATTGAATATGGTATTCAATATTAATCTAGCTCAACTTGGATTTTATTTTATCCTTGTTGAAATTTGACTTAAATTTTTTTATCTTTTAACATTCAACTTAGATTAGAATTTATCTTTGTTGATGTATACCCCTTAACTATTTTATTTCAACTTATAGATTCATATTTATCCTTGTTGATATATACTCAAATTTAATAATTATAACATTTTCAACTTGGATTAGAATTTATCCTTGTTGACATAGATTTTGATTAACTATATTATTTCTTTTCAACTTGGATTTATATTTATCCTTGTTGAATTTAAAACTACTGAAAGATATACTATAAGCTTAATTAATCTCACCAACTGTACTTTTCTTTTCTTTCACCTTTTGTTGAAGTGTCCTTTTTTATTATGTTCAGTTTTGTTTTTTTTTAAGTGTAAACAAATATGGACAGTAACAATTTAAAATATTTTTACTTATCAATTGCGTGCCTAATAAAATATTCACGTAGATTCTTAAAATTTTCTTTAAAAAGAAAACTAAATTCGCTGCCACCAGTGTAAAGATTGTTCTCAATCTTTCTTACAATACCTTTAGTCTGTAGATATTTATTCTATTCAATAGCTTTTCGAAATACATTAGCCGCCAGGTTTTCTAAATAAAATAACAACTAAACTACTATTTTAAGAAATAGAAATTATTATTATTACTATAAATTACTACAAAGAATGAAAGTACAATATGTTTAACGGTTTTCTGTGATTTTCGTGCGTGAAGTATTTACCTATTAAGTTTCTGTAAAGATGAGTTCAAATTCGTTTTGCTATTCGGAAAATCCCCTTTTTATAATACTTAGCACGCCTTATCCTTGCGCGTAAGAAAATAGGTCGCTACTGGTCAAGGTTAATCATATAAATCACTGTCAATACATACGTAAATATTGGATTATAAAGAAAGCAATCACGATTTCATACGTCTCGACACCGATTTATCAATATAAAGCATATAAACACAAGTAACTAAAGAAATGTAGGATTAATAACAAGTTAGAAAACAAAGATGTTATTCGAATGCCACATGTTGGCGGAATTTCGTAACGCTAAATCGGCAACTGCCAATTTTGCCGGGAACAACGTTACGTTAACACAAAGGTAAAACCGCGTTATTGAATGTTCACAACACTTGGAATGCTTTTGTTTGGTATATATTTTGTTGTTATCCTTCATCAAACTATCAAATCGGATAAAGAAATAAAAGCTTATAAAACTGTTATTCATTTTCGGATTTTTTTGTGTATATGTGTAATAAAAATAAGAAGATGTGGTTTGATTGCCAATGAGGCAACTCTCCACAAGAGACCAAATAACACAGAAATTAACAACTATAGGTCACCGTACGGCCTTCAACAATGAGTAAAACCCACACCCACATATTCAGCTATAAAAGGCCCCGAAATGACAAATGTAAAACAATTCAAACGTGAAAACTAACGGCCTGATTTATGTACAAAATAATGAACGAAAAATAAATATGATATACAGCAACAAACGACAACCACTGAATTACAGGCTCCTGACTTGGGACAGATACATACAGACTGGCGGGGTTAAACTAGTTTGAAGGCGCCAACCCTCCCCTAACTGCATGCATTTTTTCAGCAAGTTTTTGCTAAATTATTAAACAAATAAAGAGTTGCTTGATAAACATAAACTCTAACTGGAAGTAGCCTCCTTTTTCTGGGGGTACAGTTTGTGCGTACTTTTTCAGTGCCAGCTATTAATCTGCAGAAAGAGACGAACCATCTTTGTAACGGATTCTTATGTATAACAAATGTTGCTTCTCGTTTCAGACTTTAGACATGGATGACGAACATGATTTTTTATACTCGGCTGGACAAATAGAACAGCTCTTAAAATGTGCAGTATGTCTCGATAGGTTTACCAATCCAAAAATATTGCCATGTCAACATACTTTTTGTTCAACTCCATGCTTAGAAGGACTTGTCCATCCAATCACGAGATACATAAAATGTCCAGAATGCCGTGCAGAGCATCGTGTACCGTACGAAGGAATAAGAGGATTTCCAAATAATATTACCATCCAAGGATTTCTTGATCTGCGCTCTCAAAGAAACCAAAACAGGTATCAAGAACAAACGGGAGGAGCAATTGGAAATGTTGATCAAGCACCCCACAGAGCGAATTCCGCAGCGGAAGCGGCAGCAGATGCCGCAAGTGCATATATAAATGCCGTCGTTGATGAACAGACACCGTCAGTAGCTGCGGCATCACGAAGCGGTTGCACAGTTTGTGGTCGCGAAGCGTTTTTGGCTCGATGTGATCACTGTGACATGATTGTCTGTGTTTCGTGTCAAAACTCTCACACTGAACAAATAAAACTGGATATTGCACGTCTGACGGGACAGATAAGACGTGGTCTTCCTACTATATCTAACGCTATTAGTAGCATTGAGAGAAAGTCTACACAAATTCGACAGAGAACGGAAGCCATTAAATCCGATATTTCAGAAGCGATTGAACGTTACATGACTGAACTTAGAAATAGACAACGTCTTCTTCATGGTGAGGTTGAAATGTTTTTGCAAGGAGAGACTAGATCATTGTCAATGCATGTTGAAAATCTTGAAGTTGAAATAGCGAGTATTTCGAGTTTCAGTGACACGACGGATTCTTCTCTTGCTCGGTCGCAGGCAAACATACCTGTTAGGGATTTAGTCGATATACGAAGACAATGTGTAGAATACATGGAAGCTCTAAGAGGCTATGAGAATGGCAATTTCGAGGTTCCCAGAGAGCGTTATCTACAGTTCATTGTTGAAGAAAATAGATTGTTAAATGCAATAACAAACTACGGTGAAGTGGTTGTTTCCAATGTTCCACCAGAATCCACTACTCCGTCAAGAGAAGAATCTCCACAAGATGCCCCAGCATCACAGTCAACACCTATCGTATCGTCGTCACCAGCAATACCAGTTTCATCGACATTATCAACTTCAACTTCAACGCCTTCATCGATTTCGACTTCATGGGCGCCTTCGATGGAAGCAGTTGATCGCGCAATCGCTCTGATACGATCTGGAGGCAGAGAAAATTTTCAAACACCAAGTCCTGGACGCTCTCTGACTCCAGAATTCAGACCCCTTCCACCAAATGGTGGTACAATACATCGACGAAGTTTGCAAGAGCGCAGGCGACACCACATGACTGATAGCAGATTAGCAGGTTTGTTAAGTGGCAGTGCTCCTTCCGTTTATAATCGTACAGCCACTCAGCCGAGAAGGCAAAGAAGTTTAACCACAGGTGCGACATTAATGGATATTCAAGGAGCATCTGGCTTTTACCAAAGACCCGTTCAACACTCAATTGAAGAAGAAGAACCCGCACTCGTTTATGCTAATGCACGTAGTCGGACTTTTGAAAGAGAGGAAAGTCCAGACCCGGGACATCCATTATCACGTGTTAATTCGGCTGAAGCGAGACTAAGATCAAGGCCTGCTGTAAGATTTGATATTAATGGCTCTGGAGACTCAGATTCCGGAGAAGAACAAGTTATGAATTTACAGGTGGTGTCTTTTCAAGGAAATGAAAGTACAATGGTTTCTGAAGCGATAAATAATTATCAAGACAAAGGTCGGGCTATTATAAGGTTTGGAACAAGAGGTAGTGATGAAATGCAGTTCACTTGGCCACGTGGTGTGGCAGTTTCAGGTCGTGATAATACAATTCTTGTTGCAGATAGTAGCAACCATAGACTGCACGTTTTCGATTCAGTAGGACGCTTCATTAAAACTTTTGGATCATACGGTCAGAGTGATGGCGAGTTCGATTGCTTAGCTGGTGTAGCTGTGAACACTTTTGGCCAAATAATCACATCTGATCGCTATAACCATAGAATCCAAGTATTTGATCACAATGGTACGTTTCAGCATATGTTCGGAGAGGAAGGTGTAGATAATGGTCAACTCCTATATCCATGGGGCGTTGCATGTGATAAAATGGGTTTCATTTATATATGTGACAAGGAAAATCACAGGATACAAGTATTCCAAGCGAATGGTAGTTTTGTTCGTAAGATAGGAGGACTTGGGCATAGGTTTGGTCAAATGGAAAACCCCCACTATCTAGCGATAAGCCCCGACAATCGCATATACGTAAGTGATAGTAGTAATCACCGGATACAAATTTTTAGTATGTATGGTGACTTCTTGTTTAGCTTTGGATCACCAGGAACAATGCAAGGACAGGTAAAGTTTCCTAAAGGAATTGCTATAGATGAACAAGGCTTTGTTGTGGTGGCGGATAGTGGCAATAATCGTATTCAAGTCTTCCATGGCGACGGGCGATTCTATTGTATGTTTGGAACTTATGGGAGTGGAAATGGTCAGTTCAAAGGATTAGAAGGTGTCGCCATTTTAGCAAACGGAAATGTGGTTGTCAGCGACAGAGAAAACCATAGAATACAGATTTTTTAAAGGATACAGGTTGTGAATATAAAGTTCGTAAACACAAATAAGACATATCATACAAATTATGTGAACCGCTCGTTAGACCACAATGAGGTATTGGTTGTACTATCAGTTAGTCCTAAAAGCATAAACTTTGAAAAATATGTCAATTAATTTTTTTGCTTTGGTAATCCAGTTAATTATTATGGTTATTTTTTTGGCAAAATTATTATACTAAAGTAATGTCATTGTGACGTCGTTATTGATATATATGTATCAGACCACAAATTACGTTCTATAATTAGTTTTCGACAGGCTATTCTAAAACATGTTTTTCAAGAGCATCTTTTTAATAGCGATGTATGTTTTTGGTTCACGTTTTGCTAAAGGAAAAAGAAACAAAATGTCAAAATAATTCTGGGATTTTTTTTCGAAAAGTAAATGTTGTTGTTATTTGTTAAGAACTATTTACTTGTGATTTCAATGAACCATAGAATTGACTGAATTTTCCCCTCTTCTTTCAAATTTTGGAAGGAATGTGATGTGAATAAACGAAAGAGATTTTATTTTGTCTGTATACCTAAACAGGTACAATTATGTAATATTTTCAGAATAGAAGGTAAAAGCACCATAATTGTCCATGACACCATATCTCTACATGGTTTCGCGCTACAATGTGAACGTTCTTTTATACTTTTGTAGGCTTTTACAACGAAGGTTTGTTATGATTTTCTTTCACAAGTCAGATAGCTGAAAAATCGATAAAATAGAAACTTAAAATCCCTTTCCAGTTTGGCAAATGACTTTATGATATCCTTTGGAAACACCAACACATACATATTAAGTGTCTATCTAATCATTTCATAGCAGATGCATTAAAACAACTGTAATAATATACCCTCAGTAGCTATTTGCTGAGTGCTGTAAACATAATCCATTCATGTAATGCAATTCAATACTTAGTCTAATAATTTGAATAGTAAATTTTGAATATTTAAATATCCACTCTAGTCAAATTTGCGTTTTCTATTTTCATTTATTACTTTATATTTCGTTCTATGTCAAATTTAAAAAAAACAAAGGGAAAAATCATTTCTATGATATTAATTTTTAAGAAATTATTCCGTGGTAAACACTACGGTATGTACAGACAGTACTGCAGAGGGCCAAACAAATAATATTAAACGCCTAGCTAAGATCCTCAAACACACATAAATCAAAACAAAGCATTCGGGACACAATTTTCCTTCGAAATCCAACTTTGTTTTACTATACTGCAAGGGGCAGATTTTATGCTTTTTAGAATATGTTTCCAAATAAGCAATAAAGATTATAGATTGTCCTGACACTGTATGAATTCTATTGCCATGGGGTGTTTACCAAACAACGATCTATATATGGTCTACAAATTTACGGATCCTGCTGTATGACGACTTTGGGTTTGTTTATATATCGTGCAGAGCTTACAAAATAGCCACTGTAAATTTCATGTTAGAAACACATTCTTACTGTTTTACTGCCGATTTTTTGCTGCAGTTTATTTCCGTTTTCTATCCCTTTTTTATGCAATTACTGTTCGACAATGTAAGACGGATATAGAAGTTGTTAGCATTTCATAGTTTGAATCATGTGAAATATGCCCATGACTTCTGTGTTAAAGTCTCATGGATACGTTTGGGTTGAAAAGAATACCCGAAACACCAGTCGAGATGTTCACGTGTGCAATGTTTTTAAAAGATGTTTTATTATTTAAGTTTAAGTATTTGTATGTATTTTATATTGTATGCAATGTAGAATTGTTTTTAATTCACGTGCTCATCATTTCTTGAAATTATTTATTTATTTGTGAACATTAGCACTAAAGAAGTGTAGATAACTTTTATTTCAGTGCACTATTTCACAGTTTGTATATTTTCGAAAACACGAACAACCAATGGAATAATTATTAATTTTGTTTATATTGGAATATTTTCTTCATGTGGACATTGTATTTAAGATGTAGTGCTAACCATTTTTCGTATACAAGGCGTCGAAAATCGCAAAAGTCAAGACATAGTGAATGCTTTTTAGGTCTTAATAATATGCCAAGGCTAGTTTATGATATGCTATTTAAGTATGCCTCAGCATCAGCGGATTTTATATCCACAAAGATTACATATCCCTGCTCTACAATCATTAGAATTGAGAATGGAAACGTGGAATGTGTCAAAGAGACAACAACCGACCAAAGAACAGAAACATTGCACGTTTTGCTTATTTTACATACTAAGTGTTTTACGTAAGTACTAATCATTCATTTTAGATATAAGGTCACATTTAGAAATGATTAATTATTGAAAACTAAACCCATGAACATACGTCATACTTGCTGTATGGGAACATTCGTCAGATTAGATTGATTTTGCAATTATTGTTGAAAGCGGGTGAGATATTTTTCATACCTCGATCCAACGATTATGTTGGGGTCATCTTGTCAGGTCTTTGGTCATGTTTTTCTGCAATTACTAGTCTAAATATTACTGTATCTCTCGAATATTTCACGAACGGAGTCATTTTCAAATAAACCTCGGAGTCTTTACTCAATTTTTTTGTATCATAGCTTTATGTATACTTCGAGATGCTGGCATCTTTTAAAAAGACTTATCATATTATCAATAAATACAGATAACCCAAAACTGCAAATTTGATAGGTGTTTTACTAATCTAAAGAAAAAAAGAGAAAAAGAGAAATAACATGCTGTTGCAAATACATTTTGGCATTATCTTGTAGATAAAAATTTAATTAATTACTTATATTGGGTATCGATTAGTGCAATAATTTACTAAATCGTTTCATTTTTACAATGATTTATCAAAATTGTCATCAATATCAATCTTGAGAACTGAATTAGAACTTGATTGTATGGATATTCTTTAAACTTTTTATTAGAATGTTCATTTTTGTAAAACTTTAAGGTTTATTACCTCTTATACTAACTTTGAGTGAAACAAATATAAGAAAAAATGGAAATAACTTTTTACTAAAATTTGATGTACTATAGTCCCGCCCGACGCAGTGACCGTAAGCGTTTATTACTACATTATTAGACACGTGGACATCTCAGTACATATCTTTCAAACCTCATTTTGAATCAAAGCCTTTTTTTATTTAAATAAAGGGATTGAGATAATTTGTTTAACAATAAAACTTCAATTGAACATGGGTAACATTTTCACTTTTCACTTTTCTGTTTTCTGTTTTCTATACATTTGTAAAGGTGATTAAGTGAGCATCATGACAAATACGTTTGACCAGTCATCATACAGTATTATATTAAAATATGTCTATTCTGTGCCAATTCTTAAAATGCTAATCAGATGTAAATTTTTTTGTGTTATTTTGTTTTTTGTTATTAAATTATGATGTGTTTATCTTTATTCTATAGTCTCTCAGGATGAAGTTAAAGGAGGGAGGGGACAATAAACCATTGGTCATTACACGTAGAGTAACATCTGCTTACAGGTCCGCATTCACAGCCACTTTTGGGGCAGCACCATATGTAAACACGTGACCTTAGGAGAGAATGAATACGGTACAAAAGGTGACGTATTGGTGCTGAATTACTCCTATAAATCAAAATAAGGTGATGTGATATGATTATCATTGAGACAACTATCCATAATGACCAAAGAAGGAATAATTACAGTTCACCGTACATGTCTCGTATATGAACAATTCATTGGCTTTTATTTTCTGTGAACAAATAATTATCTTACTACAACCACATAACGTGGTGTAAGGATCCATTTTTATTAAAGATGAATAGTAGTCTGCTGGGGAAATAAGATCAATCTGACCAAAGTTCCATGCTTTAATAACCGATTCACGTTCTTGATCAGTTCTCGCATAATAAGTGACCTACAGTTAACAAAAAGACACACCAATGTGACAACTATCCACCACAGTTAGAATGAAATGGATGTAAACAATTATAGATAATCTTGCGGCCTTCAACAATGAGGAAAAACTCATACCCTATAGTCGGCTATAAAAGGCTATAATTTATAACAAAACAATTTACGAAAAACAAATATGCCAGACATGAACCAACGACAAACATTGAACTACATGCTCCTGACTTGGGACAGGCACATACATAATCTGGCGGGATTAAACATGTTTGAAAGCCCTAACCTGGAACGAGACTGGTGTAACAGTACAACGTAAGAACAAACTATAAAAATCAGTTGAAAAGGATTTAAACTCATCAGATCGATACAAAGCAGAAAAAACATATAACAAAAACACAGGCCGGACGTGGCAGGGTATTTACACATCCCTACAAACAAAAAAGACACAAAGTACAGATCTGAGAGTACTCGGTTACTGACAGCTTGTTCAAAGCCAATAACAACTAATAAAAAATCATGTATCTAAGACTAAAATATCAATCCGTACACATCCAACATCCAATGTATTTAGTGTAAAACTTATTCCCTGATACTAATTGACCAATAATTATTTATAAATTGTTAACGTTGCATCGAGATGAGTAAATGAGCAAACCACCTATTTACTCTGAAACACATTCTGTATGTGCCTGTCCTAAGTCAGGAAGCTGATTCATTGGTTAGCTTTGGTTTGCAAGCTGTCATACGTTTATTGTTTTTAGCAAAAATTAGGTCCCGTTGATTTAATCTTTTAATTTGTCTGAAATTGTGTCGGGTCATTTTTAACTTACTATGAAGTCGTATAGTGACCTATAGTTGTTTATATACTTTTCCTTTGGTCTCTGGTGGATAGTTGTCTCATTGGCAATCATATCGCATTGTTCCTTGTGACCTATTGAATTAAACTTATATCACCGGGTTTGTACATCTGTCACCGGGGAAACTGGGTGACTTGTAAGGTTGCGTAACAAGAGCCTGACTGAATGGCCTCTTGTTACTGAAACTGTGTGATGCACCTGATCACACAACGAACGATTGCTCTGAATAGCAATAACACTTCTGAGACTGAAACTCTGGTGAAAACTAACTGTTGAGACTCTGGAACTAGCGATGAATAAACCAATAATTCAGCATGGAATACTAATACTTTTATTACAGATGGACTGTGTTCAGTGTAAAGTCCTGAGTCCAAATCTTGCTTATAAAAATTATAAACAAGTATTTATACACAATTGAATTGACAAGTATAGACATAACAAATAACAATTAATTTGAGTAATATTGTTCACTGACAAGGATTAAACTATTTTTAGAACTTGAAGAATAAACTTAATTTACTAATCTGATTATGATATTTAAAAATATATAATAATGAAAAAGGTATAATGTCACTAATTAGCTAATAGAATAAAACATGTCACTCAATGTCCAAACTGAGAATTAAATTGCATATCAAAGCATGTTGATTTTAAGTCCTGGATATTAAATGTAAATAGAAACGAAAACATAAATTAAAAAGAAATTATGAAACACAGAGAATTAAAGTCCAAAATATCAAAATTGAGAATTTTATATTAAAGTCCAAAATAATAAACGAAGCTGCATTTTCCTCTGTCACATATGCCTCTCCTCCCAATTAAGTCCGTCCTCGGACTTAGCACTATCTAAATCGGCCTCCTCTGCGGTTGTTATAGTGTCTGTTGTTATAGTTGGGTCGCTGTTGGTTTTGGCTGGAAGACAACATGTAGTTTTCATGACGAAGGCTTTGAAGTTCTTCTGTCAGCTGTTTGATAGAATGTTCATGAAATTGCAGTTTTGAATGAAGGTCTGATTTTTCATTTTTCAATGTTTGTATTTCATCCGTAAATTCGGTGGAACGTAAATAGTAAAGATCCTGGACCATTTTCACAGTCTTGTCTTTTTCAATAACCTGGTCTTCCAATTCCTGAATTTGATGTACATATTCTTGTACGTTTATAGGCGAAACATTTTGTTCTTTGTGTTGCCGAATGTTTTCAAGTTCGTGTTTTAACTGGTCTCTCTCGGATTTAACACTCTCTATATTGTTCAATTGAAATTTTAAGTCCTGGATGCACTTTTGTTGTTCTGAATTTTTACGTTTTTCCTCTGATAATTTCAGCTTAACACCATTTAGTTCTGTTTTAAGCACATTTGCAATATCCAAATATTGAACGAAAGCTGAATTTCTCATACCAGAGAACGGTAAGGCTCGGATAATATTTTTGCGCTCAATATAGCTGTGTATTCTAGCTATATCACGTTCTTTTTGCTTTCGAGATTTTACATGAACTGGTGTACTTTGTCTGTTCTTTGCTGCTTTTGAAAAACACTTACTCGAATAATGTCCGAATTTTCCACAAGAAAAGCATCTCTGATTGATGGAATTACATATATAGTGTTTATGAAATTTACCGCATCTTCCACATGCTGGACTATAACCTGACTGGACGTTCCATGGTTTCCATTGTGGTCGAAAGCTGTACTCCATCGCTGAATATTGTCTACGCAACTTGTCTGGGGAACTCGCTTGGCTGCTTGAGGTATCTGGATCGTGTGCTGAGCTAAAAAGTCAGCACGCCGTCGTCGTCCACCAATCTGTCACCGGGGAAACTGGGTGACTTGTAAGGTTGTGTAACAAGAGCCTGACTGAATGGCCTCTTGTTACTGAAACTGTGTGATGCACCTGATCACACAACGAACGATTGCTCTGAATAGCAATAACACTTCTGAGACTGAAACTCTGGTGAAAACTAACTGTTGAGACTCTGGAACTAGCGATGAATAAACCAATAATTCAGCATGGAATACTAATACTTTTATTACAGATGGACTGTGTTCAGTGTAAAGTCCTGAGTCCAAATCTTGCTTATAAAAATTATAAACAAGTATTTATACACAATTGAATTGACAAGTATAGACATAACAAATAACAATTAATTTGAGTAATATTGTTCACTGACAAGGATTAAACTATTTTTAGAACTTGAAGAATAAACTTAATTTACTAATCTGATTATGATATTTAAAAATATATAATAATGAAAAAGGTATAATGTCACTAATTAGCTAATAGAATAAAACATGTCACTCAATGTCCAAACTGAGAATTAAATTGCATATCAAAGCATGTTGATTTTAAGTCCTGGATATTAAATGTAAATAGAAACGAAAACATAAATTAAAAAGAAATTATGAAACACAGAGAATTAAAGTCCAAAATATCAAAATTGAGAATTTTATATTAAAGTCCAAAATAATAAACGAAGCTGCATTTTCCTCTGTCACACTTACATGAGCAACACGACGGATGGAGCAGGACATGTTTACCATTCCGGAGCACCTGATATCACCCCTTGTTTTTTTGGTGGGGTTCGTGTTGCTCAAAATTTGTGTTTTGCCATGGCATTGCCAGTTTGTTATCGACTTGTGACAAATTTGTGTTTTGCCATTGGCATTGCCAGTTTGTTATCGACTTGTGACAAATTTGTGTTTTGCCATTGGCATTGCCAGTTTGTTATCGACTTGTGACAAATTTGTGTTTTGCCATTGGCATTGCCAGTTTGTTATCGACTTGTGACAAATTTGTGTTTTGCCATGGCATTGCCAGTTTGTTATCGACTTGTGAGACAAATTTGTGTTTTGCCATGGCATTGCCAGTTTGTTATCGACTTGTGAGACAAATTTGTGTTTTGCCATTGGCATTGCCAGTTTGTTATCGACTTGTGACAAATTTGTGTTTTGCCATTGGCATTGCCAGTTTGTTATCGACTTGTGACAAATTTGTGTTTTGCCATTGGCATTGCCAGTTTGTTATCGACTTGTGACAAATTTGTGTTTTGCCATTGGCATTGCCAGTTTGTTATCGACTTGTGACAAATTTGTGTTTTGCCATGGCATTGCCAGTTTGTTATCGACTTGTGAGACAAATTTGTGTTTTGCCATGGCATTGCCAGTTTGTTATCGACTTGTGAGACAAATTTGTGTTTTGCCATTGGCATTGCCAGTTTGTTATCGACTTGTGACAAATTTGTGTTTTGCCATTGGCATTGCCAGTTTGTTATCGACTTGTGACAAATTTGTGTTTTGCCATTGGCATTGCCAGTTTGTTATCGACTTGTGACAAATTTGTGTTTTGCCATTGGCATTGCCAGTTTGTTATCGACTTGTGACAAATTTGTGTTTTGCCATTGGCATTGCCAGTTTGTTATCGACTTGTGACAAATTTGTGTTTTGCCATTGGCATTGCCAGTTTGTTATCGACTTGTGACAAATTTGTGTTTTGCCATTGGCATTGCCAGTTTGTTATCGACTTGTGATTTTGGATGTCCCTTTGGTATTTCCCCCCCCCCCCTTTTCTCTTTTATTCATATTTATATGAACAAGACGTCATACAGAATCTTTTTTTAGAACAATCAAAAGCTAACTTTAAACTTTATAACTTCACGATACGCTATACGGAAAACCGATTTGTCCTTTACACTTTTAATGCAAAGTTGGTAGTATGTTGATCGCACCTATGTCTTATGTCTATGTCTTTTTTATTATTGTCAGCATGGTTGTCTACTTTTATAAATTAGATGTAAGCGTTCTTTCAGTTTTTTAATGATTCGATGGTATCGATAAAATATCTAACAATTAGTGTTTTACGGAGGCTTATATGTTGAGTAGAATAGAGAATGAAAACGGGCAACGTGTCAAAGAGACAAAAAACCGACCTAAGAGCAGAAGACAGCCGAAGGCAACCAACGGGTCTTCAATGCAGCTAGAAAATTCAATAAACGGAGGCGGGCTTCAGCTGGCCCCTAAAAAATAATGTATACTAGTTCAGCGAAATGGACGCCACACTAAACTCCGAAACATACAAATGCACCAAAATTTAAAAAGAACATAAGACAAACAAAGGCTAGAGGTTACTGACTTTGGACATACGCAATAATGCGGCGGGGTTACACATGTTTTGAGAGATCTCAACCCTCCTATTATACATCTATCCAATGTGGAATAAACAAACGCACAGCAATACACACAATAAAACTAAATTTATGAGAAATCCGAGTCCAATGTTAGAATATTTGACAGAAGAAGCTAAGCAAAATAACAAGGATTAACATACTAGTAAATTAACAAAGGACTACTAGAAAGATTTATGTCTTTTATATGTACATTTTATAGTGTCCTCATGTTTTGATGCAAAATCTTGAGGAGGTCTGCTTCCCTGGTTTGTTTTCTTGTTTCTTGTAGGTTTTCGGTAAATTTAGATTCAATGCTTGCTGTACTGTCACCTGGAGAATTCCAACTGTCCCAATTATATCTGGAAAAAATCAATATCTTCCATAATATAGATATGTGGGAAGCTATTGTTACAAGCTTCAGTTGTTTATGTGTTGAGCTTATTAATATAAATAGTGTGTCCTATTTGAAGGTGATCTATAAACTAATCCTACTAGTAACTACAAATTCATTTTAATAAACAAGTTTTATTTTTAATTTAGTTTCCATCTGTTCTGTGTTGCGCCCTATAGTGAATATCTGCACAATAAAAGACCTTTGTCTATATCATTGTGTTGGTCTGGTTGTTGTTTTCGATAACCGACCAACACAAGGATGAATTTGTTCATTTACTTATTTTCAACTTCATACTTGTTTTGTCCTTTTTAACTTTTAATGATTCGAGCGTCACTGATGAGTCTTTTGTAGACGAAACGGGCGTCTGGCGTACACAATTTTAATCCTGGTATCTATGATGAGTTTATGTTGAAACAATGACTGGGTAATATGGGCACTGTAGAAATACCCAATACTAGCTTTAATACAACGTGGTGAAGGCGTGGTTCTCGAGAAAATTAAAGCTCTCTACGCTTGTTGTTCGTACGCCAGTGTCTAATTACGGCTCCATTATATTATTGTAGACACAATAACATGAGTTCTACTGGTTGTAATGTTTGATGATTGAAAGTTTAGCAGACGCTTTAGCTGTAATGGTTCTCCTAGGTTTTGCTGATTTTATATAATCGTCTAGGTCAATAGCAGGAACTAGTCCCTCAGCCACCTTTAACTAAAATATTAGCGTTTGGCTTGTACGTCTATTTTGTATTTCTTGGAGTTTTAGTTTGGCAAGCATGTTTATCATGCATCCATTTTCCTTTGTTTAGTAATCGCCTCTTATGAACCTTGCCTCTTTCCGTTGTATTTTTTTCTGGCTTGTTGGTATCCTTTATGTAGGACTAAAATCTATGGTGGGTTCCAGATCTATGGCAGATTTCAAATCTATGGCAAATATGACGTCACAAACGCCATACAAATCATAAATCTATGGCAGTTTTTTGTTTTCTCCAAATCTATGGCAGATTTTGAAATTGCGTAATTGTCCGGGGAAAAGATCGCAATTAAAAACGTCATATAACCCGGGACTCAAAGAGAGTTTTACAAACAAATATGTCTTTCTATGTTGTGATGTTACACTATTGTTTCAGGTTATGGTGAAGGTTGGCGCTTATTAAAACGTTTAAAACGCTGCATTTGTTTTCATCTGTCCTAAGTTAGGAACCTGATGTTCAGTGGTTGTCGTTTGTTGATGTGGTTCATAAGTGTTTCTCGTTTCTCGTTTTTTATATAGATTAGACCGTTGGTTTTCCTGTTTGAATGGTTTTACACTAGTCATTTTTGGGGTCCTTTATAGCTTGCTGTTCGTTGTGAGCCAAGGCTCCGTGTTGAAGGCCGTACTTTGACCTATAATGGTTTACTTTTACAAATTGTGACTTGGATGGAGAGTTGTCTCATTGGCACTCATACCACATCTTCTTATATCTAAATACACAGGGAAATAGTTCCCTCTTTCCCTCTTGATGGTTTACAGGAAGATATGGCCTTGATCCAGAGGAGGGACAATAGAAGAAGAAGAAGAAGATGTTTTATTTTCCATTAAATGGGCTCACAAGGAGCATAATACAATATAAGACATTAATAAGACAATAACAAAAAGAAACAACAATAGTCTAGTATACATACAAAGAAAAGAAAAAAGCAGTTTGAACATCATGAACTACACACATATATAAATATATATAGATATACGTTCAATAGTATTTCCCTCCTTCTCAGGTACACCCCAACATGAAAAAGTTCCTAAAATAAATTGGCAATGTATTGGATATTTAACTTAATTGCAAAAGCCACCAAGGGACGGTGCTGCATGGCAAGGTGGGAGATAGACTCATATGGTATACATGAATGTAAAATAGATAATTTGGTTATGATATTATGAGCAGATGCACAAACCTGATATGTCATCCTCGTGCCTGATGCAGAAAGGGTTGGTACATATTGTAAGATGACCCGACTGCAAGAGGCACCAAGGGACGATGCTAAATGACATGCCCAAGTTTTCATAGTACGAAATAGAAAAATACTTAAAAATAATATATATGGGAATAATTCTGATTGTCAATGATAAAATAAATACAAGAAGGTACATTACTATTATTATAGGTGAATCTAGGTAACCACCATGCCATCCTCGTGCCTGATGCAGATAAGCTAGATCTATATTTTGCCTTCATCAATCAGATCACAAACACATATTAATATATCAACATTCTCTACATCAAGAAGCCAGATTAGTTTTTGGCTAGGAATCAAGTGCTTAAAGTTAGGACACAGTGAGTTGATCATGGAGTATATGCAGTTTCTTCTAGTTAAAGATGATGTACATGAAAATAAAAAAATGTTTTTCATCATCAATTTCATTTGAGGTGCACCTGAGACATATTGTGTTTTGTCGAGAAACACCATGATATCTACCTTGTTCAATTCTAAGTCTATATGAGGAAATACGCAATCGAGTAAAATTTCTCCTCCGCTCAGGGGATCGCAATAAAATAAGATATCTTTCAAAACCAAAATTGGTCTTGAAAGTGCTATAGTTACAGAGCTTTCCATCAGAACAGTTGTGCATTTGGAGTCTCCACTGATCCTCATAGCACTGGTACAGAATTTTTTTTGTATAAAAATTTAAAGCTGTAATTACTTGTAGAAGCTAAATTGACAACCCCTTTAATATTCTTTAGAAGGAATTTTTGACTCATGTAGTAATTTTGACTCTAAATATGCCTCCTTTAGTAGTGGAAAAGATGATCCCAAAATATCAAGCTGTGCCAGTAACTGATCATAGACTTTGCAATGTCAAAATGCAGAGGGAATCTACTTAGTTCAGAAAGAGTGGCAAAAGTTAATGTGTAGCCTTTCTGAAAGAAGTTTAGGATAAGCCTGATCTACATTTGTAGTCATAGATTTTAATTGGTTTTTGAAAGGTTTAAAATATCCCCAAATTTCTGAACTATATAAGAGAATAGGTTTAATTGTATGATCAAATACATGAAGGCTGTTTTTTAAACTTAGATTCAGTGACAGAAAGTCCTTGCGTAGCTTATGTGTTGTACCGTAATAATCCCGCGATGAATAAAGGCACCACTGTTTTTAGAAGCGAATATTTCAGGAAAGGAATTATAGTTAATATTGTATCGTCTACGGCTGGCAAAGTATATAAAGTGAGGGATGAAATCACAGGATACCACTTTGACTTAAATCGTTATCAGTTAAAACAGATTTCTTAACGCCCAAATAAATATTATGGAAAAGGGCAAACTGTTTAATCCTTTTTAATCAAACTGCATTTTGGTTTGTTAATGGACTTTCATTGTGACTAGTTTGTTTATTGACTGGGTTAAACAGGTATCATGCACAAAGTAGGAAATGCTTATTCTCCAGGGCACACCATTTCCATCCTAGAGTTTGTTTCTGTGTATATCACTTCCTCACTTAGGGAACATTATGGTCGCCATCATGATTTGGTTGACCATTATGGAAGGTTCATTTCACAAATGGTTATGGATATGCTCCCGTTGTTGTACTAATCGGTTTCTCTTATAACGACTTTTAGACCCCGTTCACACTAGCATTTTTTTAAGCGATCTAAATTTGAATCAATCTAAATAAAACCAGTTAGCGTTCACATTATCTTTAATCCTAACGATCTCTATCGGTCTAATCTGAACCACTCCGTCACACTACAAGTAAAATGCAATCAATCTGATCTACAAATTACCCGTGAAATTGTAAACACTGTGTATATATAGTATAGAAATATTTAATCAAATTAATGTGTTGATACACACGCTTACAAAAAAATAATGGATGAAGTAATTGATTCTCTTGAATTACAAGTTCAAATGTTGAAACTGCTGTTCGTATAGTTTTCGTTTATTTTCAGCCCTTTTATATTGGTCACCCATATTGTAATACATTGCACGTGTAATTTTTCCGCCATACATATGGAAGGGCGCGGAAAATCCGCCATAATTATACATTTCTTAATTTGTAAAATGAAATTTCGTAATTTGTAACATGTATTTTTTTCATCCGTTACATGAATTTCTACATTTCTTGATTTGTGACCTGTAACTTCTTAATGTGTAAATGCAATTTCTTAATTTGTTCACTTATTTTCTTCGTTCCGGTTACATGAAATTCTACGTTTCCTTAATTTGTGAAAAGTAATTTCTTAGTTTGAGTCACGTTTTGGGAGAATGTGTTGACAGTGTAATTGTACCGCTGCCAGCCAATGAGAAGTTCCGTTTATCAAGAAAAACTACAAGTTACAAATAAACAAGTTACAAATCAATAAGTTTTACAAATCAAGAATGAATTAGTTCCACAACATTCCGCACGAGGTCGCTGTGGATCAGTGTCAACTCGTACCTTAGCCAACTCGTACCCAAAATTCACCAACTCGTATTTCCACCAACTTGTACAAAATATTTTTATTATTTATACGCATTAAAGTTGTTATGTTTTTTGATTGATATTTAAGTCTTAGCCTGATAAATGATTTTTTTATTAGTTGTTATTAGCTTTGAACTAGCTGTCAGTAACTGCGAGTACTCTCAGGTTTGTACTTAAGTGTACTTTTTGTTGTTAGGGATGAGGAATGGATAATACTCTGCCACGTCCGGTCTGTGTTGTTTTTTTTTTTTATGTTTTTCTGCTTTGTATCGACCTGGTGCGTTAAGCCTTTTTCAACTGATTATTATAGTTTGTTCTTATGTTGTGCTGTTATACCACTGTCCCAGGTTATGGGAGGGTTGAGCGCTTACAAAAATGTTTAACCCAGCCACATTTTTTTACGTGTCTGTCCCAAGTCAGGAGTCTGTAGTTCAGTGTTGAAGGCCGTACATTTGCCTATAATTGCTTACATCCACTTTATTTGAACTTTGGTGGATAATTGTCTCATTGACAATCATACCACATCTCCTTATTTTTATATTTAATACAATAAAGTACAATTTATTTGAAAACAAATTGCATCAGATTACCAATCAATAAAGTCTTTATTGATTGGTAATCTGATGCAATTTGTTTTCAAATCAGAAGTATCTTAAGTTTATCATTCGCCTTAGACAATCAGCTCTACATTCCTGGTACTGTTTCAGACGAATCTATAACAGAGCGTACCAGCTCTTCGTCAACAAATCATAACACGACCCCAAAAAGGTCTTACTCTAGTGATATCCCACCTAGCAAAAGACAGCGACTTGGGCCGTCCCATCGTACACCGAACGCAAATGCTCCACCGACTTCTGGCAGATAGGGGATTGGTGTAAGATGACTATCTTAAAAGAAATCGACCAGTAATGGAACTGTAAATAGTAAATATAAATTGAACAACGATAGCTTAAAGTTTTTTTTTCTTAAACGTTTGTGGGCTGAAGAAAAGACTGCTGTCTCCGGATTTCAATGACATTTTGCTTGGACATGATATCAGTATTTTTGTTGAAACGATGTTAACTGTCTTAGATGATTTAAACCTATCAGACGATTATATCTATATTTTTGGGACTATGTTTTATTTCTTTGCTGACTTTATCGCCTCAAAAAGATTCAAAAGGCATTCATATTCAAACTGACTAGAAAAATCTTCCTGAGCACATGTTCAACGCAAAAATTAGTAAAAAAATAAAAGCTCCATAGAATATGAAGGCTTTTCTAATCTTTTTGAAGCGATAAAGGCAGTGCAGGAATTAAACATAGTCCAAACGTTTTACATATACAGTTATTTAAATACTATAACAGATACGAACCATGATTACAAATGTAAGATCATACATTTCGCCGAAAATTTTGGTTTTTACAAAGTTAATAAGTAAAACTCAACGGACTTTTTTACAAAGTTAATAATTAAAACTCAACGGAATTTTGTGTTAAAAGTGCAGCATTTATTCCGAAATCTGTGTTTTCATAAACCCTTCTATGTTTATTTTTCATTTAAACAACCCCATTCTATTTTTGTAGGTCCGGGCCTATTATCCACTAATCAGGCGCGGATCCAGCTATTTTTAAAAAGGTGTTCCAACACATGCAAGTCATATAAAAAGAAGGGTTTCCTACCATATGTCCCCATATAAAAGCACTAGTTGTCAAACATATAGGGGGTATCAACCCCCGGACTCTCCATCCCAACCCGCCACTGACTAATGGTCACTGATTAGAATATTGTATGATTATAATTATTCAACATGTATATGAAATAAATCATCGTTCAAACAATTTCATATATTAATCACTTACTTCTAAAGACGAATGATTAACTTTAGATATTTGTGATTTGAAAACTAATCGCATCAGATTACCAATCAATAAAGTTGTACCGTATTGTATTTTGTATATTCTATAAAAGAACATAAAAACTTTAATGTGTATAAAAAGTACGAGTGGGTAGAAGTACGAGTTGGTAAATATTAAGTACGAGTTGGCTAAGGTACGACTTGATATGGATCCACAGCGACCTCGTGCGGAATATTGTGGAACTATTTCCATTCTTGATTTGTAAAACTTCTTGATTTGTAACTTGTAGTTTTTCTTGAGAAACGGAACTTCTCATTGGTTGGCAGCGGTAACAATTACACTGACACATTCTCCCAAAGCGTGACTCAAACAAAGAATAACATTTCACAAATTAAGAAATGTAGAATTTCATGTAACGAACGAAGAAAATACGTTAACAAATTAAGAAATTGCATTTACACATTAAAGAAGTTACATTTAACTAATCAAGAAATGTAGAAATGCATGTAACGGATGGAAAAAATACATGTTACAAATTAAGAAATTATATTTTACAAATTAAGAAATTACATGTTACAAATTAAGAAATTGCATTTTACAAATTAAGAAATGTATAATTATGGCGGATATTCCCTTCCATACTATGATACATGCGCACAAATTATTTTCGATTCAATCGTACTAGTTTAGATCGACCTTTGCGTTCATATTTAAAGTTAGGTCGATTCACTTTAGGTCGATTCAAACTAAACTACCTCTTTTGGTGTTTTAGTTTAGACCGATTTAAGATCGATTCAAATCGTTTACGTTGGGCTTAAATCGATCTTTTAGTGAACCGATCTAGTTTAAAATCGACCTAAATGTCTAAGTGTGAACGGGGTCTTACTTACTACCGGCTTTTTCGTTACTTTGGCATTGCGACTTGTGCCGCATTCATATTGTGCCATAGATTTGAAAACTAGAAAATCCACCATAGATTAGGAAACTAGAAAATTTTGGATTTTAAAAATTCCGCCATACATTTGGGATGGCATGACGTCATATTTACCATATATTGGGAATCTGCCATATATCTGGAACTCGCCATATGGATGTGAGTCCTACATATATACTGTACTGGTCACACACTGTTGCTGCATGTTCCATCGTTGATCGTACTAATGAAATGTATGCAGTTTATCGTTGAGGTTTGTGATTTTAGTCTTGGACTGCTGGTCTTGAGTTGTCTAGATATATTTGATGACACAGATTCGAATGAGATTTCGTGTGTGAGAGTTCGTAGTTATTTGATGTGATCATTTAATAGCTGTGAAATGTAAAGGATGATATATCTATACTCTCGAATTTACAGCAGTGTCCTAACTGACAAACATTTCGATTTTATATAAATATGAATTACTATCAAAGTAGGGAGGGATAGGGTGGGAAACTCAAAATTTTCTCAACCTATGCGTCTCGTTTAAAAACAGTGGACGCTTTTTATCAAATAATCCACCCATGACGGCCCATGTTTTTTTTTATAAATTTAATAAGGATTACGAATCGATAAAAATAGAATTCACTCTCACGTCAGCGTATTTACTTGTTTAAATACATGGCCAGGATAATACGTCACACGCAAAGTACTTTTCCATTACTTTTTTTCTCAAAATAAAAACTGCTTCCTTCAAGGTAAGTTGACACATTTGTAGGCGACTAATATCGTTCTTCGGGAAAACCGATTTTATATCTATATATACCGTCAAAGATCTATATTTACTGCATTACAGCCACGTCAGACATGAAAGCCTAGTAAAAGAGAGGCGAAGGATACCAAAGGGACATTCAAACTCGTAAGTCGAAAATAAACTGACAACGTCATGGCTAAAAAAGAAAAAGACAGACTAACAACAGTACATAAAATACCATAGAAAACCTAAGACTGAACAACACGAACCCCACCAAAAACTGGAGGTGATCTCAGGTGCTCCGGAAGGATGAGCAGATCCTGCTCCACGTGTGGCACCCGTCGTGTTGCTCATGTTAGTACAAAACCGGTGATGAGTCTAATTCGGTAGGACACATTCGGGTAAAAGGGGACGGTATTGTAGTAACGACAATTAGAACATATCCGTTGTCATCTGTGAAACAGATATTCCATAACGGTCAACCAACTCGTTATGGCGTCCGTAAAATTTACGAAGGGACGATTTGAAATTCACCACTTGGAACTCTTGGTTTAATAGCTTCCTTGTGAGCAGAAACCCTCTGTCAAGGGAAATCATGATAGGAAACACAAGCCCTTGAATATCGTATCAACTGGGAGATATATGCTCCGTATGCTTGCGCTGCTGGAATGTTGCTACATAAAAACGGAAATTTCACAATTTTGTCGTAAAGTTTGTTTTCAACCGACCATCATTGTCAGTTTCTAGATGTTAATATAAAAAGAAGATATGGTATGATTGCCAATGAGACAACTCTCCACAAGAGACCAAATGACACACACATTAACAACTATAGGTCACCGTACGGCCTTCAACAAATAAGCAAAGCCCATACCGCATAGTCAGCTATAAAAGGCCCAGAAAATGTAAAACAATTCAAACAAGAAAACTAAGACCTAATTTATGTACAAACTTATGAACGAAAAACAAATATGTAACACAGCAACAAACGACAACCACTGAATTACAGGCTCCTGACTTCGGACAGGCACATACAGAATGTGGCGGGGTTAAACTAGTTTAAAGGCGCCAACCCTCCCCCTAACCTGGGACAGGGGTGTAACTGTACTACATAAGAACAAACTATAAAAATCAGTTGAAAAAGGCTTAACTCATATCAAGATATGAAGCAGACTTAACTGTACCTGTTGTATCCTTTATCCCAAATTCGATGGGATAGATGCGTTCAACATAGTCACCAAATTTTGAATTATTTAGTGAGAAAACATCGTCTATTTAGTGGAATGTGAAGTAAATGATACATACTGCTTACTTCTTTTCTTTCTTCCTAAGAAGTTCCTGTATGAATTCAGCCTTATATGAATAAAGGAACAAGTGCAAGAAGAGGAGCACAATTGGTTCCCATGGGAATGCCGATTGTTTGTTGAAAAACACGTCCTTCAAACGTAACAAATATGTTGTCAATCAAGAAATTAAGCATCTTGATAATGTCAGTTTCAGAGAATTTTTTGTTTGAATCAGAGTGATTTTTTACAAAGTACGATTTATCCCTCCCTAAGACAAGAAACTTGTATCTACGTGTATCTATGTAGGTCATTCTTTTTAAATGCAGGACCAACTCTTTCAATTTTTTTTTTAGTTTGGAATGGGAAATACTTGTGTCGAGTGTAGAAAAGTCAAATGTTTTAATACTAATTGCAAGATGAAAGAGTCTTAGATTGTTTGTACTCTTTTTGTAGATCTTCGGAATTTTTTAGTATCAACAAACACTGTACGGGACTGTCGCTGTTGTCACTGTTGTCACTACAGCTGATTAAAAATACATTTCCCATGGGAAATTTAAGAATTCCCATGGGAATATTTGAAGTTCCATGTGAAAATTTAAAGTTCCCATTGGAACTACAATTTCCCATGGGAACTTTTATAAATTGTTTGTTCCCATGGGAAATTCTAAATTTCTCAAGGGAATTTTTGTTCCCAATGGAGCTCATTTTTCTTCCCATGGGAAAATATTTTTCCGATGGGATCATTTCTTTTACCGAGAACATTAATTTTTCCTTTATGATTTTTAGGGATTTGTAAAAGAGCTATATAGTAACGTCACGAACTGACGTGTACTAATAACCGGGAGCAGTTTATAACATTTTAATTTCGATCAAATAAAATGCAATTATACTAAATTAAAGGCATTGGTATCATACTTGTATATTCAAAAGTATTTTACTGTAAATAAATGATTGTTAGAAATACATTGATTACTATTTAATGTCCAACGGCAAGTATTACACACGAATCACCGCTTAGATGTTAAACTGATTCAACAAAAATTTAAAGTTGGATTCAGTGAAAATGCAGTTCGTTATGCTACAATTGTAACCTTATATAAATTGTGTCGAGGAACATATAAAAGTGACATGAATATGTGCATTGCTTTGTTTTAGACTGAAACGGTGAGCGTATGTCCATTACTTTTCCATTACTTTTTTCTCAAAATAAAAACGGCTTCCTTCAAGGTAAGTTGACACATTTGTAGGCGACTAATATCGTTCTTCGGGAAAACCGATTTTATATCTATATATACCGTCAAATATCTATATTTACTGCATTACAGCCACGTCAGACATGAAAGCCTGGTAAAAGAGAGGCGAAAGATACCAAAGGGACATTCAAACTCGTAAGTCGAAAATAAACTGACAACGCCATGGCTAAAAAAGAAAAAGACAAACAGACAAACAATAGTACACAAAACACAACATAGAAAAACCAAAGACTAAGCAACACGAACCCCACCAAAAACTGGGGGTGATCTCAGGTGCTCCGGAAGGGTAAGCAGATCCTGCTCCACATGTGGCACCCGTCGAGTTGCTCATGTTAGTACAAACCCGGTAAATAGTCTAATACGGTACGTCACATTCGTGAAAAGGGAACGGGATTGTAGTTACGACATTAGGAACATATCCGCTATCATCTGTGAAACGGATATTCCATAACGGTCAACCAACTCGTGATGGCGTCCTTAAAATTTACGAAGGGATGATTTCAACTTCACCATTTGGAACTGTTGGTTTGATAGCTTCCTTGTGAGCAGCAACCCTCTATCAAGGAAATCATGATAGGAAATACAAGCCCGGGAATATCGTATCAATTGGGAGATATATACTCCGTATGCAGGCGCTGCGGGAATGTTGCTACATAGAAATGGAAAGTTCACAATTGGGAAGCTGAAATCATCTCTTTTGTTTTCAACCGACCCTCATTGTCAATTTCTAGATGTAAGTCAAGATAAGAGGCAGACTTAATTGTATCTGTTGTATCCTTTATCTCTAGTTCAATGGGATAGATGCGTTCAACATAGTCACCAAATTTTGAATTATTTAGTGAGAGAACATCATCTATATAGCGGAAAGTAAAGTTAAAGGATACTGCTTACTTCTTTTCTTTCTTCCTAAGAAGTTCCTGTATGAAGTCAGCCTCATAAGAATAAAGGAACAAGTCGGCAAGAAGAGGGGCACAGTTGGTTCCCATGGGAATGCCGATCAAGAAATCAAGCATCTTGATAATGTCAGTTTCAGAGAATTTTTTGTTTGAATCAGACTGATTTTTTACAAAGTAGGATTTATCCCTCCCTAAGACAAGATACTTGTATCTACGTTGGCCATTCCTTTTTATGAAACAAAGCAATACCAACTCTTTCAATTTGTCTTTTAGTTTGAAATGGGGAATTCTTGTGTAAAGTGTAGAAAAGTGAAATGTTTTAATACTATTGCAAGATGAAAGAGTCTTAGATTATATGTACTCTAAAAGATCTTTGGATTTTTTTTTAGTATCCACATCTGATTCACGCCACCTCTAGAATAGGCAGTTTCACAATAACTTTGAAGCCCGGCTTTGATTGCTGATAAAATTGATGTTAATAATTTAGAAAGAGGTTTCGTGGAGCACTTGGAAGACCCAGCAATATACCTTTGTTTGTAAGGACACTTATGTAGTTTAGGTATCCAATACAGTGATAGAAGATCCAGTTTTTCATCTTTGGTTGAAATTCAAAAGGAACATAGAACAGACCTATGATTATCCAGGATTTCTTCTTTAATAAGTGTCGTGGGGGTATATGTTGGGTTTCCACGTGAATTGTCAATACCTAATTCATTTATCAAGCAGTTTATGTAATGTGATTTACACATAAAAACGATATTGTTTGGGGCTTTATCTGCGGGGACAACATATTTGTCATGGAGGTAGGACAAGTGTTTTGCAAGATTTAGGTCTTTAAAGATTGACGTAGCATGGATATTGATAGACCCATTTAGTTCGGATCCTTAATTCTGATTTGTATCAACGACCTCACAGCCTTAATCCATTCGCAAAGAGTATCTAGGTCTTCTTTCTCGCGTTTAACCCATTGCCTGGCATAATCCTTGACTGAATCCATCAGTATATTGAAGTTGTGTTTCCAATTGATGAATTTAGGCTCACGATATTTCGGACCTCTGGATAACACATTTCGCAGGGAAGTGTTATTGACAATGTTGAGGTCACCGGTAATAACGTGGCCAGCCGGATTATATAAGAATGGGGAACTAGCACAGGTGCAATCAGGAGGTTTAGACTTGAAGTCGTCAATATTGAGATCCTGCAACACGTGTTTGTAATTGAAAATTTTAGTTGCAATTGGTTTGGTATAGGTATAAGAAATGATTGGTACAGAGTCTAAAGGGGGGGGGGGGTGTACACAACAATTTCCCACAATTTAACTTTGGACGTTTTATTACACAATGGTAACTATATAAACTTTATTAAATATCGAAACCGACCGTGAAAGACCCTCATGGGTAGTCAATATCGTTAAACACCCCCTAGTAATAAAATACGCAACCAAATCTCTGTAACTGTATCCATGTTTGCTATGTTTCTGATGGACATCAGTTTAATGTAGGCATGGCTATCTGTCACATTTTTTTTCCAATCAGCAACCTATGTGCAAGCCCTGACCCTAAAACCTATTTTTGTAAAAAAAATAATTTAGGGGGCGAGATAACCCTCCCCCCCCCCCCCCCCCCCCCAATAAAAAAGGCAAAAAAAGAATACATCATCTAGATTATTGATATAAAACGTGACGTCCTTTGAGGTCAGCCAAATCCAAATTCGACAATGTTTTCAGAGACCACACAAGGTATTCGACTTGATAAATCAAAATTTTAATATAAATTGTTCTTCTTAATAAATTTTGATATTTCCAAAAACTTTTTGTAATTTTTGCTATAATTAAAATTGACAAGGAAAATATTACTAGCATTATCATTAGATTGAAAGTTTAAAGTTGTTTGTGTAAATTAATATATTTTTTTAATTTCCCATTTATTTGCAATTTTCTTTCAAACCTTTTCACGCCAGATTCATTTTCTTTCGGTTTCGACCTATACATTTGTCAATAAGTAAGAATAAGATTTATTTCCAAAATAATCTGTTTTTTTGTTTTGTTTTGTTTTTTTGTTTTTTATGTTTGTTGTTTAGTCATAGATATATGAATTCCCGAAACGAGTTTAATTTAGAAATTAATAACACTTGGAAATAAATTTTGAACAATGAATTTGTCACCATTTCGCTTTTGTCGTATTTCCAACTCATCATAGACTGGCCAACGGTTGGAGGAATGGTAAGTCCAACAGATGACATAATTTCAGTCACAGTGATCTTTTGACTTCTGTAGTCGTCCCAAAGATCCATCAACTTGGAATTAATCGCTTAGTGGCTTCTCTCTGATCCTCTCTGGTAGCGGGTGAACTTGTGCTGGGACACCACAATGTATTGGCATGGTACTTTCACGGCGTCGGCAAAAATAAATTTATCCAGTCAATGATCTTTAAACACTACTAGAACACACCCGCGCCATCGCGGATCCGTGACTGAATTTAAGTACCTTCGCCTTATTTTTAGCTTGGATTTTTAGTATTGGTATTGTCATCTGATAAAGTCATGCTAATTATAAGGTGCACAGTTTTCTCTGCTTTCAAAAATCTTTCTTTTTGAACCCGTTTTATTGCATTATACTTATTGTTTTTGGGGAAGGTTATTTTTCCGGTAGTAAGACCCGTCACGACCAGGCTTGGAAACTGGGTATAGACAAATGCTCACATTAAATCTGTACCGATACACTGTGTTAAATTTCCCTCTTTACACCAAACCCTTGGTGGTGTTCCTATTTAAGGAGGAAGATACAGAACATACACACAACCGGAAACTACATGTGACATATATTATTGGTATCGGATTCAGATTCGACCCTGAACTTGTTAATTATTGGTATTATTAATTATGTGGAAAACAAAAGGGCATGGAATGGTGTAATTTTTAATCAGTATCATTGTTCTGTATTATATAATTAGTTATATATAAAGTTGAATTCTTTGATTCGTCGTTTTAACTGCATGCCGACTAACAAATTGGACCTCGATATTTTTGTATTATAGAAGTCATCATAATACAATGATGAATTTCATTATCTACTACAATGTAAATCCTTATAAAATTAAAAACCAATTGTTCAAAGAACAATTGAAGGTCTTTCTACATCAATTTTCTAAATAATTGATAAGAAGCTATACTTCTGGTTTACTCACAGCTACTATTGGCATCCAATCAGAGGTTTCTTCATACTGATTCAATAAACATATGGTTTCTATAGACTTTTGCCTGAAATAAGGGAGATAATTGCCAACTTCCGGTTTAGAAAATTTCTCTTCCAGTCTCATATGATAGCTTTATTTACACTGATTCCAAAAATATATGGTTTATATATACTTTTGCCTGTAAAAAGGGAGATAATTGGATACTTCCGGTTTAGAAAATGCTACTTCCGGTCTCATATGATAGATTTATTCACATTGATTCCAAAAAATCACTTCCGGTCTCAAATGATAGGTTAATGTATGACCATTCAAAAAATATATGGTTTCTATGTACTTTTACATGAAATAAGTGCAAAAATTACTACTTCCGGTTCACTAAAGGTCACTTCCGGTTGACATTTTTCAAGGTCATATGTCACCCAACATTTTGCAAAAGAGCTTATGGCTTTATCATGTACCAATCTGAAGAAATAATCAATTTACCTTAAAATAAAACATTTCAGGGGCAATAACTCCAATAAGACTACAGAAAAGTGGAAAGACCTAATGAAAGGTGGATATTTCTGAAACCCTACTGCATATTAGATAAAATGATTATTTTCAAATGTGAAAAAAAACTCTGTCATATAGAAACAAAGTGTATTAGAAGATATATAAAGAAATAAACTTTGCAATAAAATCATAAACCGACGCGGATCCATGCTTTTGAAAAAAGGGTCCACCAATCCAACAATAGTAGGACTTGTAAAATGTCTATATGCATCAACCACACTTATAGCTCCATAAAGGAAGCCCTGTACAAACCTTAATTCGCCTCTGATAACTAATTTCCCTAAATAGATGACTGATAAAGGTAGCAGATAAACTATTTAGGACCTGTAAAGCTGAACTAAAACATCTAGATACACATTTATCTCTTTTTAGACTTAAACAAAGAGCGTACTCCTGTGGAAAGTGAGCAGATCAGCGTGACATCATTGATTTGATTTGATTTTTGGTGTTTTAACGCCACTTTTAAGCACCGCTTTTGGGCTATTTCGTGGCGGCCAGTTTTTATTGGTAGAGGAAGCCGGAGCGCCCGGAGAAAACCACCGACCTTCGATTTGACATCATTGATAAACAACAGTTAAAACTATTAGAAACATTATCCGATTCAAAGTGAAAACTTTTTTCTATAAAAGATTGTCGAATAAATTTTATTTATTACATTTCATAATTCATGAATGTTTTTTTGTTTTCTTTTATATGATGTAATTGGTATTATTATAACAAATCTCTAATAAAGATTTTAAAACTTTTGCCGTTAACAAGCAATCGATTGCACACTGTGCGATATAAATCACTCCTGATATACACCTAAAACAAATATTTTCTTTTGATGAACACATTAAAAACTTTTATTTGTCTAGTATTGAAATACAATAAGCAATTATAATCAAATATAATGTCTCTAAAAATAGTTAGCAGGTAGTCTTTGATATACAAAAAAAAAAAACAACAACAGAAGGAGTAGACAACCTGGAACGTAAAGATAAATTGTATTAGTTATATATGTCCAAGGTGCAACAAATTGTCATTAAACAAATAATAATAAAAAAAAACTTAAGAAAAGAATTAAAAAAAAATAACATTTAACACACTTGAACAACTCGGACCTTTATTAAAGACAACTCGGGCCGGTTTGAAAATACTACTACTGAGACCAATTTGTATGACATCTCGGACCAGTTTGAAGACAATTTCGGACAACTTAAGAGAGTATTGAAGGGGTTTACATAATATTGAATAAGGACAAAAAGTGCAGAATAAAAGAAAAAAATAAAGAACAGAGAAAAATAGGCAAAAAAATAAAGAATCGACAGAATATGGGTGTTAAGATATAAGGAATAGAGAATAATGGGAAAACATAGATAAAGAATAGACGGGAAAATGTTACAAAAATAAAGAATAATTAAGAAACAAATATAAAACAGTTGTTGTAATAAGTAGTCCGAATTGTCTTTCGAACTGGTCCGAGTTATATCTTTAAGTTGGTCGTAGTTGTAGTCCGAATTGTCTATCGAACTGGTCCGAGTTATATCTTTAAGTTGGTCGTAGTTGTCTTTAAACGTGGTCCGATTTGTTTTTTGAATTGGTCCGATTTGTTTTTTTAATTGGTCCGATTTGTCATGTATTCGCTTGCAGCATACAAAGAAAATGTAATAAGCTTATTCTTAAAGTGTTTGTATAGTTGCACACAAATATCATCATCTCCCTAAACAATTTAAGTTGGAACGCATTTATTAACTATCTTAGGGCGAATTGGTTTGTAGGAATCGGAGTTAGAACGAATCATCCAGATACCATTTTATGTTTCGAGGGATTGTTTTACCAGAAGTTATAAATACAAAGATGACATCACACATATTATATTACCTTTTTGGCTTTCATTTCATCTTTTTCTCCACAGGCACTTGTCTCTGAAATCCCCCCTCCCCTAATATACCTTAATATGACACAAGGTACTTTTAAACTCGCATTTTTAAAAAAAAAAATGACAATAGGTCGCGAACTTTCGTTATATTTCGATTCCTCGGTTGTCTACCCCACTAAAACTTGTTATGCCGTGAATCTACATT
Source organism: Mytilus californianus (assembly GCF_021869535.1). Lineage (NCBI taxonomy): Eukaryota > Metazoa > Mollusca > Bivalvia > Mytilida > Mytilidae > Mytilus > Mytilus californianus. Next base: position 127,639,420 of record NW_026262668.1, read on the forward strand.
GATTCATCTACACAATGGTGTATAACACGCCTACCTTTGTTGTCGGTATCATTCGTAGCAGACCTCCCAAACTATGTCAAACGTAATTATTTCGTCTTCTCACAGCATTTGGAAATATTAATCTCGCAGTAAACGGTCAATTATAATTGTCCCTTTGGTATATTTCCCCTCTCTTATACATATCTCGGTTTCCGATTGGTCAAATCTTATTGCTAAAAATAAATAGATATAAGAAGATGTGGTATGAGTGCCAATGAGACAACACTCCATCCAAGTCACAATTTGTAAAAGTAAACCATTATAGGTCGAAGTACGGCCTTCAACACGGAGCCTTGGCTCACAACGAACAGCAAGCTATATTAAAGGACCCCAAAAATAACTAGCGTAAAATCATTCAAAAAGGAAAACCAACGGTCTAATCTATATAAATCAAAGTACTGAGGTACTGAACTTCGGATTATATTTCAAGTATTATAAGGTATATAAAATATTCCAGTGCTGTTTGATTCATTGTTTAGCATACACTTAATTGGGTGGGTGGGTGGGTGGGTGAGGGGGGTGGGGGGTGCTAGAGTAGTTAACGTGGTCTGTTTTAACTATTTATAAGTTTTACTTAATGCAATGTAGGATAAAAAAACAAAATTCTCATAGATTTTTCCAAGACCCCAACCCCCTTTTGTAACTTAATTTAGAAACATGATATTGATTTACTGATTTACTGGTGTATATATATAGACATGCGCTGAACGAATGTTTGTAAATGCATTTTAGCATGTAATATCATGAGTGTTGTTACCTCAACAATGATCGATTGACTAGTTGGTAGTTGAAAATGTCCAGTGACAATTATTTTACCCATGTTCAGGACGAGAACAAATTAACAATGCATACAATAGGTAGGTCCTGTAATAGGGGTCGACCTGGATATGGAAATTTGCACTACCAATGGAAAGTGAGGGTAAATTGTATAGGGACAGATATGTAGCCTTGCAACAGGCCTCATACGGGTCGGCACCAACCAAAGAGGTGTTGCAAGGCATGGGTTATCATGTGCAGACCATCGGAGCCTTGCACTCTCTTTACAGGAGGCATCAGATTTAACGTCCCCATTCTGACGCGACGTGATGTGCATACATCTGCACAACCAAACGGACACCTCACTTTGGCAAGGGTTTTACTGACGATCGGAACGGGAGACCAAGAATGATTCATATTTCTGAGGGTCGTAATGGGGGATACCTTCATGACGAATAACGGTACTGATTTTTGGTGCATGACGATAAAATGTACTTTCTTTTAGACGATAAAAAAATCGACTGATTTTGACGAATCACGTTAATTTTTTTTCCAAAAATAACGGTAACGATAATTATTTGAGACTTCTGACGAATCACGATAAGGATATTTTGACGAATCACGGTGAAATTTTAATCAATTTGACGCTAACGGTAGCCGAAAATTACTGTTTGACGCCTGACGGTAAAGGGTATTCCAGTCACTCTTGGGGTTCCTCAACAATGAATATTGTCTAGTATACTGTTTTTATTGACTTGGGGGGCATACCTGACTGGAAATATTGATGTGCATATGCTGATGTATCAAACTGAATTAATACTTGTAATTATTTTTTTACAAACATTATAGTGACTGCAGTCAGTGTGGAACCTGGATTTTCTATATCCCAGTCAGGGCAGGGACTTTCTTTAGTATAGAAAGTCCCTGGTCAGGGGGAATTGCATGTCTAGTTTGGTTGTTTTTGTTATATAGATATAAGAAGATGTGGTATGAGTGCCAATGAGACAACTCTCCATCCAAGTCAAAATTTATAAAAGTAAACCATTATAGGTCACAGTACGGTCTTCAACACGGAGCCTTGGCTCACACCGAACAGTAAGCTATAAAGGGCCCCCAAAATTACTAGTGTAAAAACCATTCAAACGGGAAAACCAACGGTCTAATCTATATAAAAAACGAGAAACGAGAAACACTTATGAACCACATCAACAAACGACAACTACTGAACATCAGATTCCTGACTTAGGACAGGTGCAAACAAATGCAGCGGGTTTTTTTAACGCTTATTTGAATAAAACCATTGTTCATTTCTGACCTATAGAAGCAGAGACATATATATGTGTATATATGTCTCTGATAGAAGTCAGATGATTCAGATTTTTTTAATCTGATTTAAAGAACTTTCAATACTTTGATATATCACGCTAAAGATCACATGACAGGGTACTTTGTATTGACCAATTGATACATCCCAAATGCGGGATATTGACGTGGCATGTGCAACGAAATATTCTCCACGTCCGCCATTTTACATTGTTTTGACAGGTCTTAGATACGAAATCAAGCATATATCGTTACTTAAACACTTTCACTGCAACAGTTTTGGCAGACAGGTACATTAAACAGGTTTGTTGATGAAAATATTATATTTATGTACAATATAACCTAAATGATACAGGAATACTAATGAAAATGTGAACTTCCGGTTTATAAAGGAATGACTGAGCGAAGTGACATTTAGTAATTTTATTTGTTAAGAGTTAATTCTAAGGTTGAACTTACTATTTAATCGAAATCCTGATACTTCAAATATTAAAGTTGTTCTTTTAAAACAATGTGTAAAAGTGGCATTATTAAACATTGATAATTACATTCTACTATCCGCCCCATCGTCATTTTTGTTTAGTTGAAGGTTATAATTCACCGGCTTCAAAATAATACTTATTTTACACTAAGTTTATAGTAACTAGAATCTGTATAAAGACTGTGTTGAAAAGCTGTTATAACATTCTCTTTATATAAAAATCATTCGAAACACTTAAATAGAGACTTGCTTCTCAAGCTTGTTAGTTCCTGTATAGATTAAAATCAGTAAGTAGGAGTTCACAATTTTGCTACATTTGTAGAGTTATTGTCAGGGTTCTCTTGAAGGTAGGTACACATTTGGCTGCTCACTGATTGCTAATTCTTTAGAGGAAATCATTCATGAGGCAGTAGTTTTGTTAATGCTATATGTAGGTTGGGGAAAAGTGGGCACACTGACACTGTGAGTGAGTATGATGGATGAGTAGGGACCAGTCACCCAGATTGACAAGCTATGAGGGGCAGATGAATAATAAAAATTTGGGAAATAAGTGTGGCCTGAACCTGGGTCGCAATTCCGAATGTTTTGAAATAGGAAAAATCCGTAGCTCTATGGTCCGCAAATTGTCAAAAAATATCATAAGGACCTAACACCTACAGTTCCGCAGCTACATCTTTAGTAGATAGAAAAGTTAAACCAGTGAAAGTAAAAAGCATGACAGGATCTACATGTACACAATTATGTCTTTATAACAGTTATTGCCCTAATTAATGAGGATTTTTGAACAATTTTAGAGTTTGTTTTAATATCACATGTATAAGATATTAAACTAAAGCAATGTCCTTTTGATATTTATGACATTTGTATTACAGATAACACAGAATTGGAAAATCGTTAGAAGCTTTAATTAAATAATTCATCAACATGGGATCAGTTTTTGGGAAACTTTTCTCCTCGTTATTTGGTAAAAAGGAAATGAGAATATTAATGGTAGGATTGGATGCTGCCGGTAAAACTACTATTCTTTACAAGTTGAAGTTAGGAGAAATAGTGACAACTATACCTACTATAGGTAAGAATAACATTTCTACAAATGTATCTTTCAATATTACAAAGGGTTTTGCACCCTGAACAAAAATGAGAAGTAACGTTTGTCCAATGTCTCATGTATAAAAATGGTGAGACAGAAGTGCAGTAGCTCATGTTTTCTTTTCAAGACAACAATGCAAGTTTCTAATAATATAACTGCAGTGGTCACATCACCAGGCAAATTAAGCGACCATATTGCCCTCAATTAACCATAAAATTCCCTCATGTCACCTCATGATTTTGGTAATATCTCAGTTCAAACCCAAATGATTTGATAATCGCCGTAACAAACATGTTTTTCCCGAATTCGAAATTGAATTGTCTTTTACTCCTACATTAAAATAGCCAGACAGGTTGCTGATTAAAGTGTACTACAAGCAAGAAACAAGTGATAAACTTGATTTTGAGATGCTTATTTATGTTCCACCATCTTTTTTTTATGCCCTCTGCCGCAGCGGAGGGGGCATTAAGTGTTACCTCTGTACACCCATACGACCCGAAATTGGTTTCCTTTCTCTAACTCTAGTTTGCCTCAACCAAATGTTATGAAACTTATACACAATGCTTATTACCACAAAACACAGATCAAGTTTGAATTTGGGTGCCGTCACTTTTACGCTTAGAGTTGTGTCCTTAAAATTCAAATGGAAAAGTTGTTACCGTTCTCTAACTTAAGTTTGCCTCTACCAAATGTTGTGAAACTTATACACAATGCTTATTACCACAAAACTCAAATCAGGTTTGAATTTGGGTGGTGTCACTTTTACCTTTCTTGAGTTGAGTCCCTTTATTACGTTAATAACGTTGCGTTAGATACAAGCCAGGGCATCATCAGTGTCCATGGTGTCCCATAGACACATTCTCCATTTATTTCAATGTAGAGTGCACCCTTTTTTTTTCTTTTCACTTCCCCTTATTATTATAATTCTGAAAGTGACTGCTGTAACTGTATTTTGCTATTTTGTTAACACTACTTATGTGATATGTGTGTTGTGTACAACACAGGGTTTAACATTAACTTATTTAACCTTTTGGCCTTTGGGCAAGTGACCATGATACTTTACTTGTAGAAAGAACAAATTTTTAAAATTTTGTACTTGTTTGAGAAATTTATATACTGCCGTTATTGACAAAAATGGTTTATCATTTTTCCAAAGTATCAATAAACAATCTCGACAGTGAGCTGCCATGTTCATCTCTGGTCTGGGGTTGATACAGATTTGGTTTTGATATGCATAATTTTGTGAAAGAACACAGAATATTGACATTATTAACCCACAGAAAACCCTCTCCAAATAAATTAGTAACTGAACATGATGAGAAAGCATTTAATTTGTTAAAATGCTTGTTTTCCTAAATTTCACATTTGTTTGATATTTTCAAATGAATGGTATTCATGGTATTGATAAAGGTGATAATGGTTTTTTATATCGTCTGTATAGGGATTACAATCTGGTGGGGGCGGCATTTACTGCTTGTTTAAAGCTTTATAATTCTGAAGGTAGAAGACCTGGATTTTGCATACCTTGTTCATGTATGCAGATGCCTTTTGTTACAAATTTTTCATCTGTCATACAGGTATGTCCATTATCCTTGACATCAATTTCATGGAAAAGGTAGGACTGCTTGAAAAATTGTTTTTATTTTGTCATGGGAATTTTTCACTTATTATGAGTAATAGGATAATTATCTTGGTATATTGGTTCCTTGCAAGGTCTACATGTTAGTTTAAAGACAGGTTCACCTGACCTCAACCTCATTTTATTGATCAGTGATCGAGGTTAAGTTAACATGGTCAAGTCCGTATCTCAATGTAATCAATTGGTCAACTAGAATTCAATCATGATAACTTAAGCAGGCGTGACATTTTAGCGTGAAATGAATATTAAGAGATTCATGTATATGTACATTTGTATGTTGGATAGTTGTCTCATTGGCATGCATAAATGTGCCACATTTCCTTATTTCATATTAAATGTATGTTTTACAGATTTCTTTGTACAGGAACATGTGGTTTACAGGTTATAATGTCAACTTATATTTTGTCAAATGTTCTACTTTTTTTTAGAAAGAAAATTCATTCCTTGCAACTCAAAGATGTCTGTAAAATGTACAATTCTTTTGAAAAACTCTACAATATAGAAGTGTATATTTTTCAGGTTTTAATGTAGAAACGGTAGAATATAAGAATATAAGTTTTACGGTGTGGGATGTAGGAGGGCAGGATAAAATAAGACCTTTATGGAGACATTATTTCCAAAATACACAAGGTACGTATGACTAAAGTGTAAAGTACAGTATACATCATTTAGGATCTCATAGATGGGTTCTATCTCATACATGTATGTGTGAATTGAAAATATCCCCAAAATATTAAAAATTATCTCCCTTTTTTTAGTCATACTTTTTATATGTGCTGATACAAGCTTACATTTGATAGTTAGAAAATGAAAGGATATGGAGTAAATGTACATGGGACAAAATAGCACACAATACATAGATAATTATCAATGAACAGGGCTTTTATTCCTGTTCTTCATCTTGACAGTTGATGTAGGGTCTTCAACAATGAACAAATCATTCATACCCTACAACAAGGTCAAGACGACCCCTAGCGTCGACTTAAGCGGTACTATTGATAAAAATAAACCACAGTTCACCTTCTTGCTCCCCACCCCCCTCGGAGTGCCAACTTGTGCGATGCTTGTGTACAACAGTTCTCCAGTCGAAAGCACCAGGGATACAAGAAAAGTGCAGTAATTTTGAAAGAATGCCGCTAAAATATGCCTTGAAGTTACACATGTCGGGAGCGGTCAATGAATTACATAATTTATAATTACGGACAAGGTTTTTCAATATACATTTGTCATACATTGCCCAACAAAAGACCAATTGTTAACATAACCTCTGCACACATTATTTTCATTTAGATGTACAAAAAAACACATCAGATCACTAGTTTGTAATTTAGATTTGTTTTGGGTACATGTACCAGAAAATATACATATAATGAGTAATTGAATTAGAAAAATTAGAATAATGTGAATTGAACCCTGTTCTTTTTTAGGTTTGATATTTGTAGTAGATAGTAATGACAGGGAAAGAATTAATGAGGCTAGGGAAGAATTACACAGAATGTTACAAGAAGATGAACTTAGAGATGCTGTTTTATTAGTGTTCTGTAATAAACAGGTGGGTAATATTACAGGGGTCACCACACTATGCCAAGTGAGAGATATTATCGTCCTAGTGTTCCAGACATCGATAATGAATCTTTAAGGAGAAGTTGATGTCAACCTGGATTTTCAGTAAAATTCCTAAATGTCACCTTATGATTTTGAAAAAATTGACCATCAAAATGTACATGATTCAGATATTCGAAGAAATGAACATGTTTTTTCCAAATTATTGTCTTATATTGTCCTCAGTCTTTTAATAAAATACCCAGGCAAGGATATGTATTACAGAGGAAGAAATAGAAGAAGAAACTTCAATATTAAAGTTCTACATTTTTGTTATTGAAATGGTAGAGGCTGTCATTATATCTTTTCAAAACACTAATAATTTACCATATCCATATTGATATGCAATTTTGATTTAAAAATCCATTACAAACTGATAAATATGAAAATTAAATGCTTAATTGCAAATTTCTCATTTTTTGAATGGCATTGCATAATGCAAACTGGAATCCACTTGATTAAACACTATGGTTCAAGATGTAGTTGTCAGACGGGAACCGGTATAACGATGTATAAACTATAAAATATAATTGTTGTCTTGTTAGCAATCATACCACATCTCCTTATGCCCCTGAAAAAAATCAGATATCTCAATTCCAAATATTGTCTAAGGGCTTTTCCAGAAATGAATGTATTAAATATTTTATATGAATGTTAAGGCTATATGTCTAAAAATAACCATCACTTATCAAATTTTCATAAGAATGTTAAGGCTATATGTCTAAAAATAACCATCACTTATCAAATTTTCATAATGGAGCCTTTGACCCTATTCAATTAATTTTGGAAAAGCTGTAAAGATGTTTGTTTCTCTGCTTGATTTTTAATCTGCAAGGTAATCTTTTCTTCTTTGATACTTGGAATATTTATTATATAAATAAGATGTGGTATGAGTGCCAATGAGACTACTATCCATCCAAGTCACAATGTGTAAAAAGTAAACAATTATAGGTCAAAGTAAGGATTATGCCCACTGAACACCGAATTTTCTGTCAATATTTAAAAACAAATTGGGATATTTTTGTATTACATTGTGTGTAACTTCTTTAGGGTTTGAACTTTTGATTATTTTCAAGGAGCCATGTGGGCCCCTAGTATGATAGACTTTTAGGCCCACAGTTAATCTTAAAGGGGCATTATATATATATATATAATTAGCTGTCAAAGTCATGTTCACCGAATAGACTCAAATTCTCATATTTGATTTTTAACATACTAAAACGTAAATCCAAATTATAAAAAGTCTTAAACAATTTACAATGCATGAGCTCTATAATATGTATCACAATTTCGTGTGTATTTTAGTCGAGAAGCCATCTAATTAACCATCGAGGTGACCTCTGAAGACTGTTGACGGTCATATAACCCGATATAAACATAAATATAGATATAAATAGATAGCGAACTCATGCAATTGGATTTTTCTAGGTCTGTTTGATTTCATATTATAGGTTAAAAATACATGTTAATCATCGTTTTTACCTGTATCAGAATAAGTTTTTGTGGATCGAATCTGTCAATCAAATGGTTTACCCTTGTTTCACTTTCAATGTTGACCTTCTTTTTCTTATAATAACTGAACACGCCTAATTCATGCATAACCCATCTCTAGCTAAGGAGTTAAATTGAAGGTCACATGAACACGGATCCAATGAGGTCTAATTATTCACTTGCAAGTGAATAATTCATAAGCGATGTTTCTTAACTTATTTTGACAAAATTGTACCAAACTGGCTGCTAAGAGCGAATTATTATTTCACTTTTTCACTTTCATTAATGATTGAACAAAAAAAAATCATATTTTAATTATTATACGCCCGTCAAAATTTTAACGGGACATATTATGGTATACAAATGTCTGCTGTCCGGCGTCCACATGTCGCACCGGTACTTGTGAACGACTTATCCAAATTTCATGAAACTTAGCATAGTTGTTTCTTATGATGGTCAAATGATCTGTATACTTTTTGGTGAAAATAAGATTAAAACTTTTTGTTTTACGGGACTTTGTAACTAAAACAGGGGGGTGTTTTTTTCACATGTCGCGCCGTATCTCAAAAACGATTTATTATTATTGCTTAAAACTTTACACACTTCTTAATTATATTAATCTAAAGATCTGTATACTTTTTGGTGATGATTCAAATTTTTATTTTAGAGTTATTGATTTTTTTATAAAAAAAATGGGGGTTTTCACATGTCACGCCGTATCTCAGAAAATATTTATGATTATTGCTTACAACCTCACACACAAGACGAGGGGCGTATCATGCGCTCTTGGCGCAGCTGTTTATTTTTTATATCTCGTAGCTAATGCCCCTTTAATAGCCCTCAAATTCATGCTATGAAATTTAGTATAAAGACAATAAAAATTTGAATTGAATTGCATTATATAAAAGATATATAAATTTTACAAATTTAAGCAACTTAATTCAATAAATATGCAACAATGCATTTGCATTGATATAAGTACATTTAACTAAGGTGATCCTACCAAATGTCTCTAATTGTGTGTGGAATGCGTAATTTTCACTTTTGTGATTATTATTCTTCTGTCAGCTGTGTCATTAGTGAGTCTGAAGCTATAATTGCTAGAATATGGATTTTGTTTATAGTTGGTCCGTTTCTCGTAATGTATTTCAATGGACAAAGGAAAATTTACAAAAATAAACTGTTTGACAAGCGATTTGGAAAGTAATATTACGAGACGAATATAACATGTATCAGACCAAAACAGTTCTATGACAAATTTACCTGTAGAAACCATATAGACAGAAAAGCAAGAAGAGTTTGACACACACATGTGTAAATGAAATTGTCATTGATGAGGTAATCCTGGCCCAATTTGAAGTTTGTGTCAGTCGAATAATGAGCAAGGATACCATGCTTTGGAAAAAAAGTGACCGTTTTAAAACTGGTTTTCCGTGAACTACAATTGATATCATGCGATTTTAATGAATGATAATTTTAAAATGTACTCTGCATGTGGGCTAATGAGATTACACATTTATGATCCCACATAAAAAAATACTAGCAAATGGCTTGAGGGCGACCACTAATTTCAAACCCTGTTCTTGTTGAAATACATTATTGAAAGATAAAAGATAATTTATAATATTAACATTTATTTATTTTCATCAGGATTTACCTAATGCAATGAATGCTGCCGAAGTGACAGATAAACTAGGTCTACATAGTCTGCGTCAACGTGGATGGTATATCCAGGCAACCTGTGCTACAAGTGGAGACGGACTATATGAAGGACTTGATTGGTTATCAAATACACTAAAAAAAAATATGTAAAATGAAAGTAGAGCCGGGAATAATATAATTTATTATCAGTTTTTGTTGAGGATAAAATAATAAGTATGTTTCAAGGTGTTTTTATGGACAGAAATGTTTTGATGAAGGTTAGCGTCACTATGAAATCTTGTTTTTATCACTTATCAATATTCTCCTAGAACCAACTGAAGTATTTTTCAGACTCTAAGTATAAACATTCCAAGGAATATTGGTGTTGGGCCTAATTTTTTACAGTGTTCCTTATTATACTGTAAGTTCTTCAGAATGCCCTTATCACTTACTATTGAAATCTTGTTTGCTACTTTGATTTGGGTTATTCAGCAAGCAAATATTCAAAAACAAATTCTCACTCAGAATATATGTACAAGTATAGAATAAAATACAGGGCACTAAGATAAAGGAAATCCAATGATTTTTTGTTACTAGTGGATCATCATGTTCCACTTGGAACAAGTCGGATATAATTCTTGACAAACAATTGTTGGATGTGTGCAATTTTTTTCTCATGTACATTATCATTCAACAAAAAACAAATCATATATGTTTATTTTATCTTAAGATAGTATTTGTGAACAAAATCTTTCATGTTCTGGACCTAAAGTGTAAAACATGTACATACTGTATTGTGACATTTTTCACTAAGTTTTGAAATTGATTTATATTGTATTATTCATTTATTTATCATTTTGTTTTTGTTTTCATTTTACAAGTGGATGATTGATGTATGTTGATACACAACTGTATTAAAGTGAAACTATTTATCCCTTATATTTCATATAATTTTGGTAATACTTAATTTGCTTAATTCATTTGGGGATATTTTCTTCTAACTTTCCTTCCCATTAAATCTATAAATTGTTCAAAAGTTGTTTTTTTTTTGTTAAGGTTTATATGGATTAAGAACCTAGCATGCATTTAAATTTCCTAATTGAATGTTAAACTTTGAACTCTGTTATTATTTTGACAGAGGATGGATTGAATATACTGCCATTGTTCCCATTAATTGTTTTAGAATTGAAAAATGAGAATAAAATTGTTTGAAAGCCTCATTTCCATCAAGCATATGTCTAGTTAAGAATACACACTCCATGTAATGAATTCAGACAATGGAGATCAATATCAGACAAGATAAATTTGTGTATTAGAGTATGCTCTAATAAAAGATGTCTTCTTATTTAGCCTACATTAATCTACAATGTTAATAACAATAACACTGCTTGTCATGAAGCTGTAATGATGAGATTTTCTGATGGGAGTTTTGTATATTTATCTAGTGAATGTTATGTAGAATTAGTGGTGTCTCCACCACATTCATCAATGGTGGATATTCCACTGATCAGATATGTAATATCCATGAAACTTCTACTTCTATCTTGGTAGAAATCTCATAGATATGTTAACTGTTTATGTATTTTGTAGAAAATAAACATGGATACCAATACAGAAATTGATATTCAATTTTATGGCCAGTCATTAGCATAATTGGTATCATAAAGCCACTCTCTTCCTCAGGCAAAGATCATATTTAGACAATTCTCTTGGATAGGCGAAGCCTAAATGTACTTCTCCTGCACTCAACCAACTGTTCATAAATTTTGCCCGGTAGCAGAGGGGGCATTAAGTTTGACCCACGTCCATATGTCCCGACGTCCCAAAATTGGTTTCAGTTCTCTATCTTTAGTTTGCCTCAACCAAATGTTATAAAACTTATATACAATGCTTATTACCACAAAACACGGATCAAGTTCGAATTTGGGTGATGCACTGAGTTATGCCCCTTTACAAATGGAAAGATTGCTGAATTTTTCGTTTCAGTTCTCTAACTTTAGTTTGCTTCAACAAAATGCTATGAATCTTATACACAATGCTTATTACCACAAAACTCAAATCAAGTACGAATTTGGGTAGCGTCACTTTTACCTTTCTTTGAGTTTTGTCCCTTAATAATGTCACATGCAAGCGGGGGCATCATCTGTGTCCCATGGACACATTCCCCATTTATCTTCCACCTAAATAAGTCTTGATTTTTGATAAAATGAAGAAAAATTTCGAACAATGAATGATGTGGATATCCCTACTGTAAAAGTTATTTAGTAATGAAACTATTTTTGTCATTCCAAACATTACATGTATGACTGTATTTGGGATAAAATGTAGTGCAATATTTGAGATATATCCCTATTGTAAAAGCTTAATAATACCCCAGCTCAACCTCATTTCATGGATCAGTGATCAAGGTTAAAGATATGTGGTGAGGTTTAATCTCTGATACTGTTATGAGTATAAGAAGAAGGTTATTTTGGTGTATGGAACTATTGTAAGAAGTATATGTCAGTCTGGCAGGTTGCATCTGACATTGACTTCATTTTCACAGTTACTCTGTCAATGTTAAGTGTTTGTGTTTTGGACTGTTTTTATGCCCAACCTAGGGGGCATTATGTTTTTCAGTCTGTGCGTCCATCTGTTCGTCTGTCCGTCTGTCCCGCTTCAGGGTAAAGTTTTTGGTCAAGGTAGTTTTTAATGAAGTTGAAGTCCAATCAACTTGAAACTTAGTACACATATTCCCTAGGATATGATCTTTCTAATTTTAATGCCAAATTGGAGTGACACCAATTTCATGGTCCACTGAACATAGAAAATGATAGTGCGAGTGGGGCATCGGTGTACTATGGACACATTCTTGTTTTTATGCCCCACCTAGGGGCATTATGTATTTTGGTCTGGGCGTCTATTCGTCTGTCCAATTGTCCCACTTCAGGTTAAAGTTTTTGGTCAAGGTAGGTTTTGATGAAGTTGAAGTCCAATCAACTTGAAACTTAGTACACATGCTCCCTATGATATGATCTTTCTAAATTTAATGCCAAATTATTGTCGACCCCAATTTCACAGTCCACTGAAAATAGAAAATGATAATGCGAGTGGGGCATCCGTGTACTATGGACACATTCTTGTTGAATACTATAATCAAAAGGTCAACTATAAGATGTATGGTGTACGTGTTTGTATGGTAGGTTTCATCTGACCTTGACCACATTTTCATGATTCATTGGTTGGTGTTAAGTTTTTATTCGACCGCAAACAAATTTTGTGGTCATATATTGGTATGACATTGGCGTCATCGTCGTCCAGCTTCGTCGTCGTTGTCCGAAGACACATTGGTTTTCGCACTCTAACTTTAGTTAAAGTGAATGGATCTCTATGAACTTTAACCATAAGGTTCAATACCACAAAAGGAAGGTTGGGATTGATTTTGGGGGTAATTGCCTCAAAATTTTAGGAATTAAGGGCCAAAAAACAAGCATTTTTCTAGTTTCATGACAATAACTTGTGTGTAAGTGTATGGATCTTTCTGAAATTGTACTACAAGGTTCCATATCACAAAGGAAAAGCTGGAATTGAGTTTGGGGGTAATTGCCCAAAACGTTTAGGAATAAGGGGCCAAAAAACAAGCATTTTTCTAGTTTCCAGACAATAACTTGTGTTCAAGTGTATGGATCTCTCTGAAATTGTACTGCAAGGTATCATAGCACAAAGGGAAGGCTGGGATTGATTTTGGGGGTAATTGCCTCAAAATTTTAGGAATTAGGGGCAAAAAAGGGGCAAAAAACAAGCATTTTTCTATTTTCAGGACAATAACTTGTGTGTAAGTGTATGGATCTTTATGAAATTGTACTACAAGGTTCCATGTCACAAAGGGAAAGCTGGGTTTGAGTTTGGGGGTAATTGCTCTAAACGTTTAGGAATTTTGGGCCAAAAAGGAGCCTAAAAACAAGCATTTTTCTAGTTTCCAGACAATAACTTGTGTTCAAGTGTATGGATCTCTCTGAAATTGTATTGCATGGTACCATACCACTAAGGGAAGGCTGGGATTGAGTTTGGGTGTGATGAATCATAAGGGGGTTCAAAAAATTGGGGGGGGGGGGGGAGGATTTTTTCTTTTCAAATATTTAATCACAATCCAAATTCAGTGCTGTATCAAGCTTGAATGTTGTGTCCATACTTGCCCCAACTGTTCAGGGTTCGACCTCTGCGGTCGTATCAAGCTGCGCCCAGCGGAGCATTTTATTGTGTTTTGGTCTTATTTTCTTATACTATAGGCAATTTGTCTACTATATTTGGTGTATGGAATGAATAAGGTGTACATGTCTGTCGTGAATATCATGTCTCTGACCCCAATTTCATGGTTCATTGGTCAATATTAGGTTTCAGTAGTTAGGTCCTCTTCTAAGATACTATAAGCAATAGGTCAACTTTATTTGGTGTGGAATGATTGATAGGTGTACATGTTTGTCTGGCAGGTGTCATCTGACCTTGATCTTATATTCATGGTTCATTGCTCAATGTTAAGTTTTCCTGGTTAATTTTGTTTCTTAGATTCCACAAGCTATTAGGTCAACTACGTTTTATGCATGGGATGATTGTGAGGTGTAAATTTATGTCTGCCAGGGTTCATCTGACCTTGACCTCATTTTATGGTTCATTGGCCAATATAAAGTTTTCATGGCATGGTCTGTTTCTTGTATACTATAAGCAATAGGTCAACTTCGATTGGGGTTTGGAATGATTGTTAGTTGTTTATTTCTGTCCATCTTGGTTTATCTACATTGACCGCATTTTCACGGATCAATGATAATGTTAAGTTTATGATATATTTGTAGTAAAAGAAACAAATTTGTGATAAGGGGACACAGTTAATCCAAATCATAATAACGATCACTTGATGGTATATAGCTTGTTCCAAAAACACACATCAACTGAAAAAAAGATATAGATAAGCGAGAAAAAACAACTTTTAATATTTTAGTTTAAAATAAGTATCTAAATTTAGTACCATTTTTTCACAATTAAAATATTGCCAGAAAACAAATACTCGTAAGTCATGAACATTTCAGTTTAATTTACGATCAATTTTTATAGTAATTTAATAATAAGGAGATGTGGTATGATTGCCAATGAAACAACTATCCATCCGAGTTCAAATGAAGTGGATGTAAGCAATTATAGGCAACCGTACGGCCTTTCTATTGAGAAAACTAACGGCCTAATTTATAACAAAACAGTTAACGAAAAACAATATGACAGTGGTGTTACAGCAGAACATAAGAACAAACTATAAATATATGTTGAAAATGGCTAAACTCATCAGATCGATACAAAGCAGAAAAACATCTAACAGAAAAAAACAGACTGGACGTGGCAGGGTATTTATGCATCCCTAACAACAAAAGACACAATGTACAGATCTGAGAGTGCTCGCAGTTACTGACAGCTGGTTCAAAGCCAATAACAACTAATAAAAGAAATCATGTATCTAAGACTAATTTATCAATCAGTACACATCCAACATCCAATGGATTTAGTGTAAAGACCGTCATTAACAGTCAGAGAAAAACATGACCTTGTGCAATGCTAACATATAGGTACCGACATATTGTAGTACCCATACCATATGTGTATAACAACACTATTTAGTATGGTTTTAATTCATTGATAACAAAATCAATATTTATACCAATAAAAAAAAATATTCAAGCATCTAATTACAGTGTTGAATTGGTAACCTTTTAGAATAAGTTTATTTAAAGGATTGATAATTAAGCTTTTTTTTGTGAAAAGAATCCCATGACCTCCGGCTACTTCAAAGTTTAAAACCGCGTTCAATGCATGGGTTAGCTGCAATTTAATTTCACATGCTTGTAGTTTGGACAGCTGAAGACTATCATCGACACTGGAAGGATTTAAATGGTTCATGTACATTATATTTGTAAATAACGAGTTCATAAAATGATATAGTTGTGTTAAGGCTTTATCTCTCAGACAAAGTTGACTAGGATCGTCAGTTTTCCTACCGAAGGTTTGTGGTTCTCTCCGGGCACTCCGGCTTCCTCCGCCAATAAAAACAGACCGCCACGAAATAGCACTGTGCTGAAAGTGGCGTTAAACACCAATCAATCAATCAATCAATATCAGACAAAGTTTATCTTTAACAAGTTTAGCTGTTGTATTTAGACCTTTTTTGTATTTATGCTTTCAACATGTTTTATACTTTTTGCCTTGTGTGTAAAGTATTTTTATGAAGAGCATACCCAACGAAAGTTATTACAGACACAAAAAGATTATACCATTTGTTTTTTTACTACCACTCGGTCGGCACCGCTGCTTGTCCGATGTTTGAATATAGGTATCAGAAGAAAATAAGCAAAATGATCAACATAAATTAACAAAGCACTACTAGCAATTGCTGACATGCCAGCACCAGATCTCAATTAAACTGATAGAAAGATTATGTCTTCATCATATGAAAATCAACCACAATCCCTCCCGTTGGGGGTTTAGTGTCATGCCATCATAAATTAAACGGGAAAACATAGCCCGTATCATGCCAAAAACTGATTTTAGAATAAATGTGTTTGCTTCTGATGCAAAGACTTTATGATTGAATCAATATTAATTCCAAAAAATGCCATCTTTAATGACTTGACAACAGTATCGTTACTATATATATCCCTTGTGAATAAGTCTGTTAAACTATATTTGGTATATGGGTTTCTTGCAAGGTCTACATGTCCGTCAGAGTTCTCCTTAATTCGATCTCATTTCATGGATTAGTGATCAAGGTTACGTTTTTGTGGTCAAGTCCGTATCTTACATGCTATAAGCAATAGGTCAACTATATGGCGAAGACGTACATGTTCGACTGGCAGGTTTCATCTTACCTTGACCTTTTTCGTGGTTCTTTGGACAATGTTAAATTTTTGTTGTTTTGTCTATTTCTCGGATATTATAAGCTATATGTCAACTGTATTTGATGTGTAGAATCATTGTAAGGTGTACATGTCTGTGTGTCAGGGATCATATGACCTTGACCTCATTTGTATGGTTCATTGGTTAATGTTGGAATAAATGCTTTACATTTATTCGTTTATCTAGTAGAATTAGCCTCGATATGTAGAGTGAAAACAGCATCAAAAGAACAAAACAAGTGTATACTAACATCGCTCTGTTTTAAGCTTTCGTAAATTATTAAAACTTTTCAAAATGACTCAAACAGCAAAAACGGCCGCTTTTTATGTATATTGTTAATACAAAATCAAAAAAAAACCGAAACACTTCTACATTATTACAAACATGTATGAGTTATCAACTTAAAATATTTTGGGGAGTGCAATATTCAATTACTATTTTCTGAATATATATAATCTTACTATTTTCTGCGAATGTTGTAATCTTATAGATAATATACTGAAAATAACAATTTTAATTAGTAATGATTTTATTTTCAATATTGTTTAGCCAAGACAAGACAATTTATTTACAACGTAGGCACATGTAAGGTGCGACAAGATGATAGCAATTCTACATTAACAAATACAAAACTATACATTTGCAAGCATGTCAGACTGTAAATATAAATGACCAATATAATACATAACAACTGAAGTATATAACCGATAGCTGAGTAAATACCTCCAAATGTAATGTGAATAAAACTTATGTTTATAATATCTATAAAGATACCAACTTGTTATTAACATATCTTTTCACTACGCCTAAGAAACGTGCACAGTTTTGTCAAAACTGGCAAATTACAATATGACGATAGTAAATTTAACTGAGAGGGATTTTAGTGTAATATATGATATATTCCATTCCCTTAATATCTTCATTTGTTCGTAAGTACATGAAGATTTAAAAAAATATTCGTCACCGACTGTTTTTGAATTAGTGTGTAATTTTTTCAATCGTATAATTAAAATGAGAGAAATGTTTAATTATGTCATTTTTGTAATAATCAAGCAGATTTTGAACGTGATTATTGAGTTATTCCGCTTTGTACAATCATTTATAACTTTGAAAGTTAAACAACACATGTGTAAGACTATGGTAGTAAGATGATGACTTGATAGTAACATTTATTTAAATCTCAAAACTTAACATGATAACGCACCACACGGCATTTTTGGATACATAATTGTTACAGAGTTATTGTTCAATTCTCAAAACATCTAACAACATTTTTACGTACCAATCTTAAAATAGTACACTTATCCTTTAATCTTTTTGTTTATTAAAATCTCTTTAATGATAATATATATGTGTTGTCATGTAATTCAAAAAAATATAACCCTCAGCGATGCAAAATCTTGACAAAGATGAAATACAGCTACTTTCAATGTTATAACGAATCAATTTAAGCTGTCTTGGTATCAAGTCTGAATTTGATGAAAAACTAAAGCTGGCGATCAAGCGAACAAAGCAAAATATGCATAACTTTAAGAGATTACAATATAAGTTTGTTGACAATAGTATACAAAGGTCCCGAAAAATGGTTGGCACATTATTCCCTCATAAACTATTCAAAATCAATAGTCTAACAAATACGTCCGTCTTCACAGGAAAAAATGATTAATGTAATTCCTACTTTCTTGAAACATAACTTTATTATTTATGAGGATGTGGATGGGGTTTACAGAATAGAGAATAATTGCCAAAAAAACAAAGAATAGAGAAAATGGGCAAAGAAATAAAGAGAATAATGGGGGTGCTAAAATATAAAGAATAATTGTGTAAAAAAAAAAGAATAAGGTAAAAAAATTGATTACAGAAATAAAGAAATAAATGATTAACATAATAATGAAATTGCGCGTTTTCTGCACATACAATTTATTATTGATAATTGACAATAAATTAGTAGATCATTTGGTATGAAATGTCGAAATGATCGTAATCGGTTCATTGATCTTAGCCATGCCAATTCTATACCATCGTAGGTATCGATATTTTCCCTCCGAAAACACGATCTTGCACAAGTTAAAAAATCTCGAATTATCAGTTTGTGCGCAAGTGCAGACAAAGTTATTCCTACATCCTTCTCCTGCATTGTACCAGCAATGATATACATATTGCAACACCGATAAAGCAGTTTGTGACAGAGTTCAGACCAGGATAATCATTGACGACAAAAAGCATAGCAATACAAAGAAATTGCAGAGTATCTGATCGTATCTGTAGAAGTCGTATAAAGCATATAATAGGAGGACATGTTCCTTTTTATTGTCCCCTGGTTTGTCTCTGCATTTCTGTTCTTCTGGACTGACATTTTGGTTTTGATCTTTTTCTTTATTTGATATATAACTTCAATTTCTTCTGACTGACTCTTTTTTGTGTATACTTTTAGTATTTTAAATGTTACAAATGATATGACAGAGAGACTGTTTACCCTTCCGGAGCACCTGAGATCACCCCGGTTCTTGTTGTGTTTTGTGTTGCTCAGTCTTTAGTTGTCTATGTTGTGTTTTGTTAACTTGTTAGTTTTTCGTTTTTTGTCATGGCATTGTCAGTTCGTTTCGACTTATGAGTTAGAATATCCCTTTGAAATATTCTGCTTCTCTTTCAGAATGATTATGATGCAGGGATTTAACCAAAATTATTGTATTAAAGGAAATCCTGAATTGTTGTTGCAAATATTAAAATATACCCCAAAAAATCAGACAATATCCTGAAATATATCAGGACCTCCATATTTCGATTTCAGGATCTCCTGCAATGTTTCAAGACCTCTACAATTCGTTTCAAGACCTCCATTATTCCCGAAATTGGAATTTGGAGGTCCTGAAATCTTTCAAGATATCCCGAAATCGAATTATGGAAGTATTTCAGAACCTCCTAAAATACAATAATTTTGACCAAATCAGTGTCTCATAAAAGATTGGACATAACATTTTTTTTCACTTCCAATAAATGTAAAATATATTTTAATCTTCTCCCGCCCAAACAATTATTGATAGACAATTTTTCGATATTTGTTTTGGAAAGTTAGGCTATCTAGTTCAGGCGATCGAATTTTAATTTTTCATATCAAATATACAAATTGCCACCGTATACTTGTCTGTGTGGTTCTCGATATTTATTCAGTGATGTAAATTGACGAAATTTAGCTTTTTTATTTTGTGATTTCTAACTGTCAGATTCTATTGTCTGTTAACTGAACAAGGTAACTATGATGCTTCTCAATACTATTACATATAGCACATATCAAATATTATCAAATATACCCAATTTTATCTACTGCTTATTATCCCAAATATCCAGATTGTTACAAAGAAATTAAGATGACTTATTTTTTTTCCATTTTTGGTTATAATCAGATATTAATCAAAATGGATAAATGGTGTCCTTTGTGGTGTGCAGTGAAGGATTCACGGAGGTGGGGGTATGGTCGCCATACCCCAACTTTGAACATCATAAGCGTACTTTGATTGGAAAATATATAATTTTTTAGCATAAAATTGTTTAAATGTTTGCCTCCCTCCGCTCGGCAGTATCTATAATGTTTTCGCAAATTGACGTCCCCTCTTTGTAACGCTCTCAGACTTAGGCACACACGAGCAACCATCACTTTTCAATAATACTGGAGGTTGAAACAGACAAGAAGAACTATCATGGAAAAATTGTGATATGATAGGAAATTTGCATATGTAGGACCCGAACACAATAATTTTATAGAATAAGCATATTTTTTACTGAATAGGGACAAATGCCCTAAAAATTACAGAATACAGAAACGAAGACCCCCCTAATCCGGACCCTCATTTATACCACGTCCACACACTACAGAGCGAGCAGTAACGTGTAATACAGTGATTTAGAATAAAGACAAATGAAGGGTCATCTGGTAAACATGCTACGAAATGTCAGTGATAGAACATGAGCATTTCGTCTGAAATTGTTGATTGAATTCAACTTAAGAAGTTCAGAAACTCTTTACATGTCATAACTAAGTCCTTTGTATTCATATCTGTAGACTGAAGATGAGTTTATTCAACACAGTTATTTTGCCATAAAATGTCTTTTACATAAATGCCTTCATGATGAAAATTATCATTTTTGGTAAGGATGCTGTTCATTTTTAAAATACTGAAAAAGAAATACGGAAGAAGAATTCGTATGAATACCTCTACAAAACCTGTTCATATTGGATGGGGAAATTCGTGAATACCCTACAAAACCTGTTTATTTTGATTGGGGAAATTCGTGAATACTCTACAAAACCTGTTCATATTGGATGGTGAAATTCGTGAATACTCTACAAAACCTGTTCATATTGGATGGAGAAATTCGTGAATACTCTACAAAACCTGTTCATATTGGATGGAGAAATTCGTGAATACTCTACAAAACCTGTTCATATTGGATGGGGAAATTCGTGAATACTCTACAAAACCTGTTCATATTGGACGAGGAAATTCGTGAATACTCTACAAAACCTGTTCATATTAGATTGGGAAATTCGTCATCTACAGACTTTATGATCAGAAAAAGATCTGGCGATGTGTTGTTGACTACCAGGTTAAAAAACCTGTACTATCTGGAATAGGGGACTACTGTTATAAGAAGAATTAACCAAATCAAACTAATTTCTGATTGACGGAAAACAAATATAAGAATAAAAACCAAAGTGACACAGTTTGTGTTTATTACAATTATTTTGAGACAAATATTTATGCGAAGTTTGTCGTGTTGGTAACCAGAACACGTTCGACTGGAACAGGACACACCATATCACCTTAAAACAACAATTATTAAATAATTTTATTATATTATACTAAAACAAAAGAACGTAAAATGAAAAACAGTATAAGAAAATCCCTTAACACTATGATAATGATATAATAGAAAACAAAAAATATAAGTAAAATAAAACGAAAGACTTCTCTCAGTTATACTGAAAGCAATGTCAAGTTGCTTAACCTTTAGATGGTGAAATACTACTAATGTCATTCTAAGTCATTGCAACACAGGTATTTATTGTTCGTAAAAACATTATCGTAAAGAGAGGTTAATATGAGCAAAGATGAAACCTTTTCATAAATTGGACAAACAAATCATAAAGTTACAAAAATGTAAAGCCCTATAGAAACAAGAAAATTGACAACGCAAACATGCAAAAAATACAGAACAGAATCAACATGTTTGTTTTATGTACCTTTTCTTATTCTACTTATTGAGATTAAAAGGATGAGGGTTGAAATCTGAAATAACTAGTCTCACTCCCCTACATGTGCATGTGCCTGTTCTGAGTCAAAGGTTGTCTTCTATTATATTATTTATATTGTTTTCATTTGTTGTATGGTATTGATGACATATCTTGGATTGTCTCACATTGTGTTACATAGACTCCGGACTATTTAGAGCTTCACATATTCTATAGACACCCGTCTTCTATTGTAATAATATTTTATTGTTTACCTCTAGATGCCTAATTTAAGTTTTTTTGTGAAGTTTGGTTGCTGTCTCATTGAAGTATACCGTCTAAATCGCATTTTGTTCATATGATACTTACTGTGTCTACGAATCTTCTCTCTCACTTTTCGGAATCTACGATTATTGATGTTTTCTCTAGTGTTTATCTAGTTACACCTGGACTTGTGAGATCTCAACTAATATCAGGTTATAACTATCATACTTTAACCACTCACAACAAGTGTCAAAACAGAATTTGAGGAAACAGATTGAGTTATTGATGTTTTGTTTTACGTTGGTGGCAAATATTCATGCACCTTCAGTACGAGAACAAATTAGCAATCAATAAAATTAGTAGGTTCTGCAATGTGTAGAGGGCATGTTTGGTTACGATCCATGTGGAGAGGGCATGTTTGGTTACGATCCGATCCTCTATTCTTTACAAAAGGAGGAAACCGTATCGTAACCCTTGGCTAGCGAAGATGGATAGGGGAAGACATTCTGCATTTCAACAGACCTAAAAGAGTTGATTCGTCGGTTTTTAAAGGCACAGAGAGCGGGACTCTCTCCCTTTCCAAGGCATCGAATTATACGTCCCAATTCCAAATGGACGTGACTGCATGCGTATTTATACATCCCGCGAAGCCAAAACTACGCCCCCTTTAGCTTTAATGCCGGGTGGGAAATGTCCAGGGATTGTCATATTTCTATACTTCAGTCAATCCTTGGGGAGATGGAAAACGTTACACGATAGTCAACAACCAGTAAAGGAATGTTGTTTTTTTGTCTAGGCTTAACCCAAAAGGGTATCCAACTGTTTAAAGAAATGCTATTTAATTTCTATGACTGATTATACTTATGTTAAACGACAAAGCAGTTAAATTAAAGAATTATGCAACCATTCCTCAAAAATGGATCAATGGCTTATCTCCCTTAGACTATTAGCAACAAGTATTTTTAATTTCTGATATACTTTGGAAAAAAAAAAACAGATGTTGTATGAGTAGATAAATACAATATTTAAAAAAGACGCAAATGAATTCTTTTATAGCAATAAGGTTTGGCAATCAAGCCGTTAATAAAACGTATAGAAAAAGTCAAGAAATGTGTTAATAGAATATATTGTATAAAATCGTTCTGTCCAAATCAATATTATTACCATTAACATTATTACCAGAGAAAGTTGTTACGGACTTGCACACAGTTTTGTCATACGGAAAAATGAAAATTAATCTTGTTCGACTGCTGCTTGTGCTATCCCGGCGGGTAAACTTAGTTCTTAAGTAGACGGAAGCGGAAATGAAATCGTGAAAGGATGGTTCATTGTGGTGGACTAGTTTTTATTCTAATGACGATAATACAACATTCGAATGTCAAAAAGATATTACTTATTACCAATCAATGTTTCTGTGATAGAGATCAATCTTCATCAATTAAATAATCGTTCATTAATTGCACTAAATATTCAATTTTCTACTTTTATACTACACATCGAACACTACAAACTTGTCTAATCTTGTTTTTGGTTAATTTATCAGCACTATGCAGTCCTTATTCTACTATCCATATTATTTATATTACTGAAAAATGCATATCTTAATTTGATTTTCATACGTACATGTACTTTGTACTTTTAGGTCATGATTTAATAGAAAATTCTTTATATCTCACAGATTAACCTGTGCATTACAGTTCTAAACCTTTGGCCCGTTATGCAGTTCAAAAATATAACACAATATAAATTTGATGCGTCCGAAGCGACTTTCTAGATTTACATCTTCATCAGAAACGCTCAAATCAAAAATATGAAAGCCATCTATGAATATATATATAATTATATGGCCTTCCGAATACCGCTTCGATCCCTAACATCACTGAAGAGACATTAATTGTCGAAATCCGGATATGGTGTACTAATTTTTGCACCTTTTGTTTGCGGTATACCATCTTTTCCGCAAGTTTATTGTATTCTGTTTGGTATTAAAATAATAAATTTAAAAGATCCATTTTGTAACATCTTGTGATCCGTTTATTTGGCAATCGCCAATGGCAGTCAGCAGGGTTTAAGAACATCTGTTGTTCGACCTGTTAGTCAAATGCGTTTTGTTAAAATATACTTTTTCACTTTTTTGGTCTTTTGGAAAATGTTGTTTGTGCTGTATTTAGACCCCTCTATCAAGAAATTTGTTTTGCATGCACACGTATAAAAACTGCGGTTTATATATATATATATATATATATATATATTAAAAATACTTTGTGTATTGCGTCTAGAATTCCTTGTTTAATTCCTACGAGAAGGTAACACCTCCCGAAACGAAAGCTGATTTTTATCAGCTATAGTTAGAGGAGGGGATAAGGCGTTTGCGCAATGCTAGGCGGTGTTGCCGTAGAAGTATGAAGTGAAAAGTACAGGTTCCAGCCCCGCTTAGGGAGGAAGTAAAGAATCAAATCTACTCTAACATTGTTAGGTTGATTTTCTTGGCACTTTATATATTGTCTCTGAAAAAAAATACGTGTTATATTAAAGTATAAAGGATCCTTGTGTCTCACAGGCACTTGTCTCTGAAAAAGAATACGTGTTATATTAAAGTTTATCGGTATTTTTTCAGAGACAAGTGCCTGTGTTGTGTCTGTACAGTATAACGACTGGACAGCATTTATAATTTACCGGAGAAAACGAATTACACAATTTTCGTGCACGTGTTTCCGGAATATCCTTCATCAGGTATAGTCTTGACCAAAAGTTTGGATAGACAAACATATATAAAATAAACTTATTAAAGATACCAAACTATAATTTTGTACGCCATGCAGACGAGCGTTGAGTCGGCTACAAAAGACTCACCAGCGAAGCTCATATCAAAACTGTTAAATTCCTGGGGTAGAAAATTTGTAGTTTTTCTAACAATTCAAAATTTTGTAAACAAATTATTTATAAATATTACCATATCAATGATATTTCGTGTCAATACAGAAGTGCTGATAATAGGCTGGTGAAAACAAAATGGTTCAAATAGAGGAGCTTCAATATTTGATAAACTTTACAGTTTACTATAAGAAAGTTGTCTTGGTTACTTAGTTAATCTGACTGAGATTACACGGCAGCTGTAGCAAAACAAACTATTTTAATATTTAGAAGACATTTAGTAATTTTAAAACTGAGGATTCATTTTTCTGTTGCTATAAATGTTCGCGATCTGAGAAAATTTGCTATTTCGAGGTATCTTAATTTTGTGATTTTATAGTTTGCTCCAATAAAAGTTATAAAAAGATTTGTATTTCGTCTAGTTTTTGAATTCGTGGTTTCATCTAAATACAAAATCCATGGTTAATTGGTACCCCATAATTATAAATGATATAAATGGTTCAATAAATGATTCAATATAAATGTATAATGCATGCACAATAGCCACTCGTAAAAAAGAATCGTGCAAAAATTAGTGGTTTCTAGCTGGGACTATTATAGTCCCAGTTTCTAGTACAATGTATAAGCTGAATTATACAGTTCGTACCAGTTTGTCCATATACTTATTACAGAGATTTATGATCGTTTTCTATGAGTTTCAGCTAATATAATCTCTAATATTAGTTCATAGGTAACACTTGGTAATCAAGACATCTATACAACTGTAGATTATTAATGTGTCATAGTATTTTTTTTCATCATTGAACATTTATCTTCACATCTTGAAAGTTTATGAATGAAAATAAAAATCCCTTTAATTTTACATCGACGGTCTTTCTTCTTCTTTCTTCGTGTTTTAATGAAAAGCTTTTAAAAGGGTAAATCGTGCATGTGAACTTCACAATGCAATGGTTTACAAACATATTAAGTCGCCATGTGAATAATCTTAATTACTTAATTTCTGCTACACTCATTATATCTGTAATTTTGTCATAATACTCTTGTCATAATTTTGGCTGTGTTTATCAGAATGCTGTCAAACGTTGGCTATGGCAATTATATTTTTTCGTGTAGGTTTTGTACAATTTGATCTTCTTGACGCCGAATATAATTATCAGAAACTCGTCTGATTTATTTTCCTGTGATTGGTGATCAAACGTCGTCATTTTTTGCGTTTATAGCTGATATATTCTTACATAATCCATCTGAAAAATATTGTGTTAAGAAAAGATATTTGTTGAAAAACGCCAGACTCTTTTATTTGTCCATTAAAAGTTAATTCGATGACGATATTATTTATTCAACACTACATTTCTTCATAGTTTCATACACTTAATGACTTTGTACATAACTAACATAAAATGTGTACTGGGATGGCATTTCAAAATAAAAGAACCAACAATAAAATGTAGCAGAGCGCTGTGGATCCCTACTGAAATAGGGATGGTCATATTCTGACTTTATTTGGTCAAAAGGTTAAACATATAAAAAAAAGTTAAAGTACACCAAACTTTTACAGGCATTTTATAATAATACGATTTGGGTAAAAAAAAACCTACAAAGATTCTTACAGCAAATGGATATCTTTTGCTACTATAAGAAACAGAGGAAAAAAGGTTCCAAGAATGTAATCAAAATAGGAAGTCACTACGACTAACAGAAAAAAGACAAAAACTACACTGAAAGAAATACCTAGTATATTTACTAGCTTACCTACAAATAGAGTAAAGGAGAAATTCTAACTATAGTACATTTGTTTATTTATTAGTCTTTCTAGTTAAAATTACTAGTATTTCTAGTTTAAATTACTGGTCCAACTAATTAATTTACTAGTCCTTCTAGTAAGTTTACTTTCTACCCAGTAAGTTTTACTATAATAAAGGCTATTAATCCCAATGGCCATGAACTTTAAGTTTACATAGTTACCTAATACATTCTACTAAGTAGTTCTTTAAGTGTACAGACACTACACAGAGATATAAAAATCCTTCCCAAAACTGGGGTTGTCGTCTGTGATCCGGGAAGGTTGGCAGTTCCTGTTGAGCTTGTGTGAAAACCGTCGGGTTATTCATTACAAAAACCGACAGGTCTTCGACTAAAGCAATAAAGAACCTACCAGTCATCTATTTTTTGATGTAGATGTCTCTTCTTAATCCTAATACATTAGGGAACGACCATTTAACTTCAAGGGGGGTTATGGTTTTTTCCTAAAAAAATATTCAGATCCCCAATTTGATGAAAAAAAGTATTGTGGTCAAGCAGATGACAAAAAAAATCTGAATCAAGATTTACCCCATACCTTATAGTGTTTAATTTTGAAAAAAATAACTTGATTGATAGCGTCGAAAAACTAAAAACAATGTTCGCGAAAAAAAATTTCTGACTCAGATAAAAAAACCATAACCCCCCACCCTTGAAGTTAAATGGTAGCTCCCTTACCATACAGTCTTGAATACACGACAAAATGAGAACGTTTAATATTAAAATAAGATTACACAATCAACAAAGTGATGATAGCGTCTTCCCATTAAGAAGAGATGACTTCTACCTATAGGAAGTCCTTACAGGAAACACATACCCTCAACTATCGTGTCAACTAAGAGATATGTACTCCTTATGAAGGTATCTCAAAGAGATATGAAAGAGTATAACTGAATTCTTTTCCTTCGACCGGACTAGACACCTTTACAGTCAGGTTTAGCTAGCTATAAAACCAGGTTTAATCCACCATATTCTGCATAAGGAAATGCCTGTATCAAGTAATTCGTTTGATGTGTTTGAGCTTTTGATTTGCCATTTGATAAGGGACTTTCCGTTTTGAATTTTCCTTGGAGTTCGGTATTTTTGTTATTTTACTTTTTAGTACTAGATTATGAGCATAGTCATACAAATCGACCGGACTAGACACCTGTATGGCTAAGTACTAGATTATGAGACACATACAGCATAGTCATATAAATCGACTGGACTGGACACCTGTATGGTTTAGTACTAGATTATGAGACACATACAGCATATATATAGTCATACAAATTGACCATATCACTAATAATAGAGTACTATAGTAGTAGTCTAGGAAAAGATATCTATATTGCTATATTAAGAAGGATATATACATATAGAAACATCATTCCATAAAAAAAAAAATCAATTTGATCGTATGCGCCTAAGGACCATGTCTTACCTACGCTAAAATTATCCATGGTTTGACTTTCCATAATTAGTTATATAGGTGGAACTCGTTAAAGGAATGTCAGAGTAAACACCTGATCAATAAGAAATGTCAGAGTAAACACCTGATCAATAAAACAACAACCAAACAACCTGAAAACAAGGCAAAAATTTACAGCAATTTTAAAAACAGTGATATCGTTTCTCACACCAAGTTGACTTCAGGAAGTTCTGTAAGTTGGTTCACTTCGGTCACAATTATAAATATAATATGTTAAAAAGTGCAAAGGGAAATTGAAGTTTCAAAAACAATAAACTAATCACAGTGATTTGTACCTAACGAACCGTCTATTTAGAATTTTATATCAATATATTATATAAATTAATATGTTAGTAAAAAAACCAAAACATTCCTTATTTTGTCTTACGTTTTTTCTTTTAAATTATAAACAATATTAACAGTGTCTTTCACAGTAAAGTACTGCGATTTCAGTGTACAAGCAAATATTTCAATGCACCATATGCGCATGTCACAATTTATTTCTTTGGCGCTATAGACAAATATTGGAAATCGAAAAGTATTAAATGTTTAACAGCATGAATTAACAAAGGCACCACTAGGAAATGCCCATCGAAATTTTTATATAATTCTGTCAACGAAGTTCCACAAATATTTATATCGAAGTTATTTATATCGAAGCAGATACTGCTAAGCTTGAGAATGATGAGCATCACTTTCCCGTTTAAAAAACAAAGGAGTTGGTATGATTGCCAATGAGGCAACTATGCACCAGAAACCAAATATCGTGCATGTAAGATATACATGATCACCATTGCCTTTAAAAATGTGCAAAACAACATATCTTTAGACAATGTGTAGTAAAAGTAAAACAAAATCAACCCATGTACAACGCAGCTACCAAAAGGACGACCACTTTCTTGAATTTGGGTGAATTACTACTTAAGGTGGTCACAGCTGTAAAAGGTGGTCTCTATTACAAGGTGCTACTTAAGGTAGTCACAGCTGTAGAAGGTGCTCTCTACCACAGGGGGCTACTTAAGGTTGTCACAGCTGAAAATGGTGCTCTCTACCATAGGGAGCTACTTAAGGTAGTCACAGCTGTAAAAGGTGCTCTCTACCACTGGGAGCTACTTAAAGTGGTCACATCTGTAAAAGGTGCTCTCTACCACCACAGGGAGCTACTTAAGGTGGTCACATCTGTAAAAGGTGCTCTCTACCACAGGGAGCTACTTTAGGTGGTCACAGCTGTAAAATGTACTCTCTACCACAGGGAGCTACTTAAGGTGGTCACAACTGCAAAAGGTACCCTCTACCACAGGGAGCTACTTAAGGTGGTTACATCTGTAAATGGTGCTCTCTACCTCAGGGAGCTACTTATGGTGGTCACAGCTGTAAAAGGTGCTCTCTACCACAGGGGGCTACTTAAGGTGGTCACAGCTGAAAAAGGTGCTCTCTACCATAGGGAGCTACTTAAAGTGGTCACATCTGTAAAAGGTGCTCTCTACCACAGGGGCTACTTAAGGTGGTCACATCTGTAAAAGGTGCTCTCTACCACAGGGAGCTACTAAAGGTGGTCATATATGTAAATGGTGCTCTCTACCTCAGGGAGCTACTTAAGGTGGTCACAGCTGTAAAAGGTGATCTCTACCACAAGGAGCTACTTAATGTGGTCACAGCTGTAAAAGGTACCCTCTTCCGCAGGGAGCCATTAATTGTGGTCACAGCTGTAAAAGGTGCTCTCTGCCATACGGAGATACTTAAGGTAGTCACAGCTGTAAAGGGTGCTCTCTCTTACAAGGAGCTACTTAAGGTGGTCACATCTGTAAAAGGTGCTCTCTACCACAGAGGGGCTACTTAAGGTGGTCACAGCTGTACAAGGTGCTCTCTACCACAGAGGGGCTATTTAAGGTGGTCACAGCTGTAAAAGGTGCTCTCTACCACAGGGAGCTACTTAAGGTGGTAATATCTGTAAAAGGTGCTCTCTACCACAGGGAGCTACTTAAGGTGGTCACATCTGTAAAAAGTGCTCTCTACCACAGAGGGGCTACTTAAGGTGGTCACAGCTGTACAAAATGCTCTCTACCACAGGGAGCTACGGAGCTACTTAAGTTGGTCACATCTGTAAAAGGTGCTCTCTACCACAGGGAGCTACTAAAGGTGGTCACATCTATAAAAGGTGATCTCTACCACAGGGAGCTAATTAAGTTGGCCACAGCTGTAAAAGGTGCTCTCTACCACAGGGAGCTACTTAAGGTGGTCACATCTATAAAAGGTGATCTCTACCACAGGGAGCTAATTAAGTTGGCCACAGCTGTAAAAGGTGCTCTCTACCACAGAGGGCTACTTAAGGTGGTCACATCCGTAAATGGTGCTCTCTATCACAGGGAGCTCCTTAAGGTGGTCACAGCTGTAAAAGGTGATCTCTACCACAGGGAGCTACTCAAGGTGGTCACAGCTGTTAAAGGAAATCTCTACCACAGGGAGCTACTTAAGGTGGTCACAGCTGTAAAAGGTGCTCTCTACCACAGAGAGCTACTAAAGGTGGTCATATATGTAAATGGTGCTCTCTACCTCAGGGAGCTACTTAAGGTGGTCACAGCTGTAAAAGGTGATCTCTACCACAAGGAGCTACTTAATGTGGTCACAGCTGTAAAAGGTGCTCTCTACCATACGGAGATACTTAAGGTAGTCACAGCTGTAAAGGGTGCTCTCTCTTACAAGGAGCTACTTAAGGTGGTCACATCTGTAAAAGGTGCTCTCTACCACAGAGGGGCTACTTAAGGTGGTCACAGCTGTACAAGGTGCTCTCTACCACAGAGGGGCTATTTAAGGTGGTCACAGCTGTAAAAGGTGCTCTCTACCACAGGGAGCTACTTAAGGTGGTAATATCTGTAAAAGGTGCTCTCTACCACAGGGAGCTACTTAAGGTGGTCACATCTGTAAAAAGTGCTCTCTACCACAGAGGGGTTACTTAAGGTGGTCACAGCTGTACAAAATGCTCTCTACCACAGGGAGCTACGGAGCTACTTAAGTTGGTCACATCTGTAAAAGGTGCTCTCTACCACAGGGAGCTACTAAAGGTGGTCACATCTATAAAAGGTGATCTCTACCACAGGGAGCTAATTAAGTTGGCCACAGCTGTAAAAGGTGCTCTCTACCACAGGGAGCTACTTAAGGTGGTCACATCTATAAAAGGTGATCCCTACCACAGGGAGCTAATTAAGTTGGCCACAGCTGTAAAAGGTGCTCTCTACCACAGAGGGCTACTTAAGGTGGTCACATCCGTAAAAGGTGCTCTCTATCACAGGGAGCTCCTTAAGGTGGTCACAGCTATAAAAGGTGCTCTCTACCACAGGGAGCTACTTAAGGTGGTCACATCTGTAAAAGGTGCTCTCTACCACAGGTAGCTACTTAATGTGGTCACAGCTGTTGGTTGGATGCCGCATCTCTAAAAACAATCCGAAATACTACTCAGAACAGGTTTTTTGAAGTCTTATCGTAAACTTCAATTGATAACAGAGTTCCATTTCTTTTGTTTAATTTCAACTGGGTTTCCGCCTGGTAAATTGTTCTTCCAACAAATGAATTTCTGAACATGCAAACCAGGCGGAAACCCAGTTGAAATTAAACAAAAGAAATGGAACTCTTTGTTAGAGAAGGTAAAAAAGCAAAATTGGTATATTTTAATTTTTTACATCTGTTTCTATGGACTTTAAAAGTTTAATAAAGGTGCATAATTTAGGATTTTATGCATCTTACATACGTGTTTTTACATGAATTATAGTATGTAGCTTCGAGATATTTGTAAACTTTTAAGCAATAGAAAAATTTTCACAAAACAGTCGATTGTGGTAGGTGCAAATACAGTTGGATCTTTTTTGTGCATAAGCATGCATTTCGTCGAAAAAGTCCCGAAAATGGGCAATAATTTCATCAAAAAGAGAAAGTCGAGTACACCTTTTTTTGTTTAGGCGTGTTCGAGTTGACTATTATGACTTGAAAACGTATAAAAGAAAAATATTTCACACATCACCTCGCTTCAGATTCTATTAATTTTATATTTTGAGGCTCTAGGTTGATATAATAACATTAAAAATTTACAGTATTAAAAAAACAAAATATATGGGTCAAGTGAAATACCTTTTTAGTGAGTCATAACAGCAGAATAGGTGTGTTCGAATTACAAATTTTTACTAAAAGTACTTGACGACAGACTTTTCAGTTGGATCTTAAAAATGCATATCTTCAAAAAAAACTTCATTTTTTGTGTGTGTTATCTAGGATAATTAGTCTTCAACCTCTGAAAATTTTTAGTCTGCCCTTCCACGAAATATTTAATTAGATTTTTTTTTTTTTTATATTTTTGAACTTTCGAAAATTCCACCTGACAACCGATCAGATAATAGTTTTAAGTTGATCAGCTGCATAAAAGTGCATTAAATGATGTTAAATAGCTAGTAGATACATTTATCTTTTAAAATACAACTTGCATATAATGATCGTAATTATGCTATGTGGATATATTTATCTGTTTTCAAGAGCTAAATTGACAGCGCGTCATCACTAGGTGGCGTAATGGGGAGATAATTTTGACGAAGTAGAATCTTGACTGAAACACTGTAAATATATATAATATAGCTTATTAATATGTTGTAACATTTATATTGTAGCTTATTGTTATATTGTGACATTTATATTGTAGCTAATTGTTATGTTGTAACATTTATATTGTAGCTTATTGTTATATTGTAACATTTATATTGTAGCTAATTGTTATGTTGTAACATTTATATTGTAGCTTATTGTTATATTGTAACATTTTTATTGTAGCTCTTATTATAATGTTACATTTACATTGTAGCTTATTCTAATATTCTTACGTTTATATTGTAGCCGTAAAGGATGTGGGATATTTTAATGTCACTTTGTCATGGAATAGAAGTTCCTTTGTAATATTATAAGTTCCAAATGGAAGAAATATTCTAGATTATCATTTCCACTGGAAGAAATATGACAGTATTTGTATAGAATATATAGGAACAGAAATTGTTGCATTGCCTATAACAAAATGTCTAAAGGTAACTCTGTTAGGAGGAACACATATACGTTGGCATCTTATTATTTATATTTATATATTGACGTTCTTTTTTGTTCCTATCATGTTCATCGAGGTAGTTAAAATTCAATTCTTTAAAAATTCATTTACCAAATACTAAAAACAATATGAAGAACTGTTAAATTCTGAAATAGGTTAACTGATAATTTAAAATATGATCTTCTGGACCACATACCAACAGTAAAACATATGCTAAGGCCACACCAATTTGATTTTTAGTTCTTCGGACAAAAGCTCCAAAAAATATGGGGCGAGCGAGCGAATTTTTATTTCTTGAAAATGAGTTTTGTTGAGGCGGGTGCTCTACAAGTGGAGCGAGCGGTATAATTTTTTTTTAAATTGTGCGATTTAGAATATTTGTACATGTTAAAACTGGGTTACTTCAAAGAAAAAGGAGGATAAACATGCTCTTATGCATATAATTTGATGTATTTGTGCCTGTAGTACAGTCTGAACCATACCCAACTTTTTGGTTCGCTTTGGTTTAGTATAATTTTGATTATTTTCGTCAAATAAGCTTTGACTGCGTGAATTTTCATTTAAATTCATACATGTGTATATATTAAGGAAGCATATCAGATGCAGTTTAGCAAGAGGAATTATGTTAGTTAGGTAAATGAAATGTGTTGAATACAATTAAAATATGTGTTTGTATTCCAAAAAAATGCCCTTGAAAAATATCAAATATCTTTTGATATAGTTGTTTTCATTATATGGTAATGATTGTTTATTGGCTGCTTGACATCCAGTTGGAACCATTTATCCATAATAGGATCAACATAATGAGTGAGGTGAATATTTCAACAACATCCTGAATAAGATAATTATATTGCTATGCATGTAGATCTCAATGTATTAAAACATTCCCTTAAAATACATTTAACCACATTCACATGCATTATTCTGACTTAGCAAAATACCTTTTCCTTTTGCCCCTGAAACCTGCAATGTATTTCAAACTGGAAGTGGTTGCACCAATAACACATCCCTAATTATTATTAGCATGCCAATCCCAAATACCACCACTTTGGTCTCGAATGTTGGAACTCTTAAATTTTCCCTTACAAAAGTGTCTGATTGCATGTCAATAGACTAACAAGGGGATATGGGGTTTTCATTAAAATTAGATAAATCTGTCATTTTTCAAAAATTCATGTGAATTTAATATTAATTTCATCCAAGACAGATAGCTCTAGATATCTATGTCTGTTGTAGTCCGAGATTACTCTGACGTCCAACGGCTGTTTTGCCAGACAAGCTGGGGCCGTAGGACAACAGCCCCCACCCCCATCTTGTCCGGCAAACAGCTGTTGGACGAAGTAATCTCGGACTATGTCTGTTGAAACAATGATCGGGGATGACAATGGTTCTAACAAGTACTGATGTGATCGTGGTCATCTAACGAAAGATTTTTTATTTTTGTCTCCTAGAACAGGTAAAACGAAATGCATTTCAAATAACAGTGTGTTTAATAACTACGTGTCCTCGGCAATGATCATGTTGGCATCCCGATTTTTGACCTTTAATTTACAAATCGATTTATCACATGTGCGTTTGAATCGCTCGGAGCAATATATAAACGAGAAAAACGTCTAAGAGAAAAAAAAATGTCAAGGATAAACTAATTTTCGAGCGGCATGCGGCCCAAAAATTGGCGGAAGCGGTAATTATTTTTTTTTATTGAAAAGTCAATTTCCCCAAAACAGGAGCGGGAAAATCCAAAGAACTATTAATCAAATTGGTGTGGCCTAAAGATTGCTTCAGTTTAGCTGTGCGGGGTGTATAAATACCCAGCTACTTCAAGCCAGAATGGGGATGTTGAATTCGAAGTATCGTGTAGGGAGAATGCAAGGCGCTCTCTAAACGTTAAGGAACCCCTGCAATATTTCGTTGAGGTCCTGTTGGTGATTTGTTGCAAAGCTACTTTATAATATACCCTCTTTTTCCAGTGACACTTGTAATTCCATGTTCAAATTTGCAAAACCTACCTATTGGATTTATTGTTAATTTGTTCTCGTCTTGAATATTCATGCATAAAATATTTGCCACTGGAAGTTAAGCAATGGCAATTAATCAAACTAATCAATTTATTTTTGATCAAGATATTAGCTGTAAACCACTTAAAAATTGAAAACTTGTTTACCTCCCAAGAGCAAATCCATGCATAATGGGAAATCATCTTGATAAAAAAAAGTCAAGTGATAAATTAATTTGGATTCAATTCTAAGGACTTGAAAACCGATATATAATATATTGTTATGTTTTAAACTACCTTTACATAATCAAATAAAAGTTTAAATTTACAAAATGTAAACAGTAATGTCACAAATGAAAATAGATAGACACAAGGGGGCCTACATCCAACCAATATTTAAGTAACAGCTCTTCACAGCAATTGAGAACCCAATTTAAAATACTTAAAATGACTCCAGTGTTTAAACTGATGTCTGTATAAAATACTTTGTCTAAAACAAAAAGATTAAAATCCAATTTCTTCTTTTCTATCAAGTGTACCTTGTAAAATTTTACTAGTAAATCACTGGTAATTTATAATTACTATTTTGTGTATCCATGTTCTGTAATTGTTTAAGAAGTGCAGTATCAAGCACAGAAACACAATTATAATAAAGGACATACGCCATATAGACACTCGTAACATTTGTATAACCAGACCAATGTTCTTTATGTACAAAACGTGTATTTAGAAAACGGAGAAGAATATCAACATTATGTAACATTCAAATATCACTGGAACCGTGTAGTCACTGAGAGCTAATCATATGACTATTAACCAAGAAAGAAAATACCACCCAGGCAACATTATCGAAAACTTATAGAACTTTGATCACATATTACTCAGATAAAATCAATGGCAATAGTTTATACCAACATCGCTGTTAACGAACTGTGCCACGAAAACAAATGATTTTCTCATGAAGAGATTTGACAACAAACCAAGAGACTATTTACAAGACAGTGTTCTGCCCACTAACAAAAGTACTATTAACCAGAGCAGATTGCGTGCGCTGGTTTAAAGACTACCAAGACTGATACAATATGTTAGTCAAACAAGGGACTGTCATCGATAACAGATTGTACCAGTTAGCATTGGGCCTATACCTGGAACATCTGAAGAACAAAAAGAATAAGTCACTTTAGTAATAATGAGGACCTATTTTTTTAACCATAACAACCTGCATGTTTATTACAAATGTATATTTACTTCTAGGTTACAACAAGCAATGGAGTAACATGGCCAGAGCCATTGAAGTGAAGCTAACATGGACAGAGCCATTGAAGTGAAGCTAACATGGACAGAACCATTGAAGTGAAGCTAACATGGACAGAGCCATTGAAGTGAAGCTAACGTTACAGAGCCATTGAAGTGAAGCTAACATGGTATTGAGAACTAAGAGTATGACTTATCCTGACTAACCGTTGTGTGCAGCCGATATTTATTAATACAAGACACTATTGTCGTTTTTTGCTGTGTAACGTATTTGTTTTTCTTTTATTATTTTGTACATAAATTAGGCCGTAAGTTTTCTCGTTTGAATTGTTTTACATTTGTCATTTCGGGGCCTTTTATAGCTGACTATGCGGTATGGGCTTTGCTGTTGCTGAAGGACGTAAGGTGACCTATGGTTGTTAATTTCTGTGTCATTTGGTTTCTTGTGGATAGTTGTCTCATTGGCAATCATACCACATCTTCTTATTTTTATATTTATACCAAAGGCAAAATAATGTATTTTCTAATATGACTAAGAAGTCTTTTCTAGTGTGACGAGACTTGTGTTGTTAATCCCTGTTTTTGTTGGGTTTTGAACAATCTAATCCTTAGATTTTGTTTCATCATCTTTTTTCTTTGTTCTGTGTGTTGTCTGTCCTTTGATTAATAAGTTTGATAACGTACAGCAACCACTTGTAACACTGGAACATATATGTCACCTATACCACGGTAAATAACGTACAGCAATCACTTGTAACAATGGAACATATATGTCAACAACACAGAGTAAAAAACGCACAGCAACCACTTGTCACAGTTGATTATATATGCCACCAAACTAAATAACGTATACAACAAGTTATTATCACAATGGAGCATATCTGTCACTTACACTAGAGTTAATAACGTGCATCAACATTTTGTAACAATGGAACATACACCAGAGTAAATAACGTACAGCAACCACTTGACAAAGTGGAACATTTATATCACCAACACCAAGTAAATAACGTACTGCCTACACTTTTAACAATGGAACATATATTTCACCTACGCCAGGGTAAATTACGTACAGCAATTACTTGTCACAATGGAACATATATTTCACCAGCACCAAAGTAAAAACGTACAGAAACCACTTGTTACAATGGAACATATATACATCACTTACTTCAAATTTAATAACGTACATCAATCACTTGTTACACAAGAACATATATGTTACCAACACCAAATAAAACAAAAAGCCATCAACCACTTGGAGTAAATAACGTACAGCAAACACTTGTCACAGTAGAACATTTATGTCACCAACACCATAGTAAATGACGTACAGCAACCACTTGACATAATGGAACAAATATATCATCAACACCAGAGTAAATAACATACAGTAACCACTAATTACAATGGAACATATATGTCCTCAACAACACCCAAGTAAATAACATACAGTGACCATTTGGGGTGTTACAATGGAACATAAATATTCCTCACAACAAATTTAATAACGTATAGCAATCACTTGTTACAATATAACATATATGTCACCAACACAAAAGTAAATAACATACAGTAAACACTTGTACAATGGAACATATATGTCACCAACACCAAATTAAATAACATACAGTAAAAACTTGTACAATGGAACTGATATGTCACCAACAGTAAAGTAAATAACATATAGTAACCACTTGTTAAAATGGAACATATATGTTACAAACACCAAAGTAAATAACATATAGTAACCACTTGTTATAATGAAACATTAATGTCACCAACGCCAAAATAAAAACCGTAAGGTAACCACTTGTAACAATGGAACTTATATGTCACCAACACCAGGGTAAATAACGTACACCAACTACATGTAACAATGGAACTTATATGTCACCAACACCAGGGTAAATAACGTACACCAACTACATGTAACAATGGAACTTATATGTCACCAACACCAGGGTAAATAACATATAGTAACCACTTGTTAAAATGGAACATATATGTCACCAACACTTAAGTAAATAACAAATAATAACCACTTGTTAAAATGGAACATATATGTTACAAACACCAAAGTAAATAACATATAGTAACCACTTGTTATAATGAAACATAAATGTCACCAACGCCAAAATAAAAACCGTAAGGTAACCACTTGTAACAATGAAACTTATATGTCAACAACACCAGGGTAAATAACGTACACCAACTACATGTAACAATGGAACTTATATGTCACCAACACCAGGGTAAATAACGTACACCAACTACATGTAACAATTGAACATATATGTCACCAACACCAGGGTAAATAACGTACACCAACTACATGTAACAATGGAACTTATATGTCACCAACACCAGGGTAAATAACGTACACCAACTACATGTAACAATTGAACATATATGTCCCGTTCACCAGAATTAGTTAAGTACAGCCTTCATTTGTTACAATGGAAAGTGTATATCACCAACATCAAATTTCAGCAACCACTTCTACAATGGAACATATATGTTACCAACAACAAATTTAAAAGCGTTTAACTATCACTTATCAAAATAGAACATATATGTCACCAACACCACCGAGTATAATATAAACAGATTATGAATTAACGAAACTTGTCTGTGACACATGCGGGAATATGTTATGATAAAACAAATTTACACCAATAAAAACGGGTTTATGAAACTTTGAATTTTTCGAATTACTAAGGATGCTCTACCCCAGGAATATATTACGGACAGACTTTATATATGGAAAAGGCTAAATAATTTCATTCCTTGCGCTATAATGACAATAGCGGAGCACGATAGTATCCGTCGGTTTCAAACCAAATGATTAAGTTAGACTTTCGGTGTGCTTTAAATGGCCCCAAATTGTTTGCCTCACTATAAATAAGGGTCAAGCTACACCACTGCACTCATCACATAGAGCACATAGTATTAAAGTACCCACATGAAATTCATAAATTAGATTATATAAGAGATGATGATGCAAATTCTTGACAAAGACATTTACTCAGAGTGAAGCTGATCTGATGTTTTTTTTTGTCCGATCGTATATAGAAATTCAGTTGCCCACAAAATGTGTTCATGACCTACCAATTTGTGGATAAAAAGGAAACAAAAACAGTTTTCGTAGTTTTTAAAAGTGAATGCTTTAAAATTGGTTCATCAAGACGAAAATTATCAAATAATTCAAGAGTTCTAGTCAAGTATGTGTAAACGTTCACGCTAGTTTGTTGAAAAGTGACATTTAAATAATGGCTTCATGGTAAGGAGGTATGTACTCTGTTAAACAGGAGAGACGATATCAAGGGGCAATGGAAAATCATAAGTCGAAGAAAAACGGACAACTACATGACAAAAAGAAAACTAACAATAGACAAATAAAATTCAGTAAAACACTACAAATAAAATGAAAGATAGAACAACAAGCATCTCAAAGAAAACCGGGTGGAACTCACGTGTTCCTGAAGGGTAACCAGTTCCTGCTCGAGCGGGTAGAACTCACGTGTTCCTGAAGGGTAACCAGTTCTTGGTCGAGATGGTAGAACTCAGGTGTTCCTGAAGGGTAACCAGTTCCTGCTCGAGCGGGTAGAACTCACGTGTTCCTGAAGGGTAACCAGTTCCTGTTCGAGAGGGTACAACTCACGTGTTCCTGAAGGGTAACCAGTTCCTGTTCGAGAGGGTAGAACTCACGTGTTCCTGAAGGGTAACCAGTTCCTGCTCGAGAGGGTACAACTCACGTGTTCCTGAAGGGTAACCAGTTCCTGCTCGAGCTAGTAGAACTCAGGTGTTCCTGAAGGGTAACCAGTTCCTGCTCGAGTAGTAGCATCCGTCGTATTGCTCATGACAAGTAGACACGACACAATCAGTGATTTCACTATGGTGGATAAGTGGACGAGATTCTGATTCAAAGTGGAACTTATCTGTGTATCATCAGATATGACATAAAGGTCGACCAAATCATAATAGCGTCCTTAAAAATTCAACTTTACCATTGTAAAGATCCCTTGGTTCATTAGATTTCTTCGTAGTGCCAGAGTTGTTTCTTTGTCACGATATCATGATATAGGAAACGCAAGCCCTGGAATATCGTATCAAATGGGAGATTCATGTACTCCATATGCAGGTGATGTTGAAATAGATATTAATTCTCAGTTGATAAATTATGAAATTATTAAGAATTTAAGTTTCTTAGATTAAAACTTTATAAATTTCGTGCGTCAGAAGCGCTTTTCTGGATTGGCCTTCATCAGGAACGTTCAAACCTAAACATTTGAAATCCAAGGATGTATAAATACACAGAAACGTTAGGAGCTATATGATCAAAAGGGACTTAAAAGCATAGCAAAATTCACCAAAGGTTAACTTTGCCTGAGGGAGATGTAGTTGTCTCACAGACATTTACTCTGCATATCTTTTTATCAAGAAGTTCAAGTATAGAAAATAGATGAATCATGAATTTTTCATTGTCACCTAACTACACACACATATGTATACTTATTTGTTTTTTAAGTCT
The DNA here is from genome assembly GCF_021869535.1 of Mytilus californianus. Classification (NCBI taxonomy): domain Eukaryota; kingdom Metazoa; phylum Mollusca; class Bivalvia; order Mytilida; family Mytilidae; genus Mytilus; species Mytilus californianus. The sequence continues at coordinate 127,680,876 of NW_026262668.1, forward strand.
AGTAAACTGATTTAGCGTGTTCATATTTCTAGCGCTTTCGTCCTTCACGGGACTCTTCAAGATGAAATGTAACTTTATTATATATGAGGGTTGACATTTCGATGCATACACCAATCTGCAAAGTCATTATCCTTCATCTTGATGTCAAATGTTACTCCCAGAGATGTACGTGGTCAATATTCTACAACGGTCTGTAAAATATATGCATTAAAACAATATATATATAAACTGAAATATACACACTCTCGTAAAATGATTTGTTGTGCAAACCACCTCACTCAAAACAGAAAGACAAATCTTTTAATGTTATGTTTATTTAAAATATAAACTAGCTAATTGAATACGATTACTCGTTAATATTGTTATTGTAACCTTAAAAGCAGTCTAATCAATACCGGATGAGTATTCATTTGTCAGCAACGCACAAGGGGGCGCCACCTTTCGATTGTTGGGTTCAAGACGTCACCAAGAATTAAAAAGTTAGGTAAACTTGTCAGTCATTTGAAAATGTTGACAGTCGTTGCTATGAAGTCGTGCCAACATGAAAACACGAACAGTAAACTTTGATGAATTTTGTAGAAAATGTTTATAGATCAACAGGATTTTGATATTAGATTATTAATATTTGTTAAAATGAACTAGTATTTTCCTCAAAGGTATGATTCATAAAAGAAAGCTATTTCAATCTGATTTCGGATTTTGTCTCCATATCGTTTAGTCAACACATAAAAGTATAAAATGAATAATTATGAAAGAAAAATCCGTTGTTCAAAGACAGAGGGCTTCCGAATGATTTCATTTCTGGTTTTACAAGTATATATGGTGACAATGAAATAACTTATTCTATTCGTAAGTATAAAATAGAAGATGTAGTATGATTGCCAATGAGACAACTCTCCACAAGAGACCAAATGACACAGAAATAAACAACTATAGGTCACCGTACGGCCTTCAACAATGAACAAGCCCATACCACACAGTCAGCTATAAAAGGCCCCGAAATGACAAATGTAAAACAATTCAAACGAGAAAACAAACGGCCTAATTTATGTACAAAATAATGAACGAAAAACAAATGTGTAACACAGCAACAAACGACAACCACTGAATTACAGGATCCTGACTTGGGACAGGCACATACAGAATATGGCGGGGTTAAACTAGTTTGAAGGCGCCAACCCTCTCCCTAACCTGGGACAGTGGTGTAACAGTACAACATAAGAACAAATTATAAAAATCAGTTGAAAAAGGAGTAAGGTCTAGTTTTCAGAAGCTGTTAGTTAATCATTTATACATCTGCGCCAAAAGAGGGAGATACCGGTTTACCTCTTTTTTACGTTCATCTGTTTGTCCGTCCGTAACGCATATCTGTCGCATTTTCTCAGCAATTACATATCGTAAAGAGCTTCTTTAAAATTTCGTATCATGATTCATACTTGTAAACTTTATCGTATGACATTTTTTTCATGTTGCTCACGAGGGTGACTGGGGAATAAAAATATGGTCACTTAGGTATCCTTCCAACCGACAGTAAAACCCTTGCAAAAGTGGGACGTCCGTTGGCTGTGCGGGATGTACAAGTTCGCAGCAACGTCCGGTCAGAATGGACCCGTTAAATCCGATGCCTCGTCAGTGTAAAGAGTGTGCTACGCTCTTTGCACGTAAAGAACCTTTGCAACAACCTTTGAGAGGTCCGTCTATATAGGTTGCTTGTTGCATAGTAAAATTTCTGTCCTTATCCAATATACCCTCATTTTTCGGTGGCAGTCCAAAATTCCCCGACCTTCATCCAGGACTTACCATTTTGTATTTATTGTTAATAAGCTCTCGCCCTAGACATGCATGAAATATTTGCCACTGGACGTGAAGCAACCAATAATAAATCATAGCGCTCAATTATCTACTTCCTGTTTGCCGCAGACATGTATGTGCGTCACATTGATGCACGCATAAGAAATATTCGTCGCATTTTTCTTAGCAACTGCAAATGAGAGCTTCTTTATATTTAATGCCAAACTTGGTAATTAAGCTATATCGTGTGACACATATTCAGATACGTAAATTGTCTACATCCTGTTTGTAAATACATGTATGTTCTTCACATTGGTGCATGTGTAAGACATTTTCGGTCCATTCTTTCTCTTTAACTACAAATCAGAGTTTCTTGACCTTATCAGAAAACTATCCACCAGATTTGGGCAAATGACGTGGATGTGAGCAGCTTTATGTCACCGTACATCCTTCAACAATGAGCAAAGCTATAGAAAGCAGAAAGAGCAATTCGAAGCTATTCAAGTAACAGTTTTATTCCAGTTTTATCTTTTATATCATAGACAAATGTTAAAAGTATAACATATATATGTTGTTGTTTTTTTGTATTTCCAAAAGAAATTGTGATTTTGAGTTAGTGTAAATAAGACATGGTATATAACTTAAAAAAAAAGTTGTCTGTACTTAGAATGGACAATGTGATTGAATACACCATTTGTATTGAAAACTATCTGGTATTTCAAATAGTTGAATTCACTATTTTTTATAATACTTTTAAAACCAGGAGGAGTATTCTGATTTGCAATACAAAATTACAATAATGCCCTAAACTTATCTTTTCCATCAAAATTTGTCATAAAACATAACAGTCATTGACAAAAAAATAAATGAAATAAAATAAAATAAGAAGGCAAACGAGAGAAAAAAAATAAAACAAAAGAAAGATTTAACAAAAACGATAAAGAACACAAAACAACACAAAACAAAAACAAACTAAATCAATGTGCATGTTTTAGTATATACTTGCTACCTTATTTCTATATGAATGAAATTTTATCAAGAACATACCAAATCAATTTTCACTTGGTTTGATTCACACTTAAACATTGACCAGTTATGTATGATAATCTCTATATTACATAGATTGTCAACAAAAAACTTGTGAAAATACTTTCCTGAAGGGATAAATTAAATTATTCACGGTTTTTCTATGGGGCGTCTGATTATAACACCATTTTGCCAGTCTGATTTATCTTTTTATACTATGTAAAACTGTCAATTTAATGTCTGATCCTGAGGTATCGCATATTTTACACTAATCAAATGTTAAAAGTGTGAAAAGTTTAAACATTATAAGGAAGTGCCATCGTTCAATGTAGACAAATTGATGAATAGTGCAATTAATATTTTATGTGTCATTTTAATATGAAGTAAGTATTTACATGTTATTAATATTTAGTACCAAAAATAAAACTGGTCGACAACTTGTCTGACTGAAATAAAGATGAACAAGCGTGCCTTTTAAAATATTAACAAAATATATGAAAAATAATATAATCAATCATTCATTTCTTTTACATGTATCATCATATGTAGATATGATTGATTTTGTTAATGCCAAATAATTCATACTAATCAAATGTTTTATTTTAAATACTATTTATTGGTTCTATGATTGGTTAATAATAATCATCGTTGGTCAAGGTTGGAATGACGTTGCAAACTTAAATTTTCAAGCAAGTGCTTGATTGACATTTAACAAAATATAACTTAAATTATCAATGCAAAATCTTCAACTACATTCAATTGTCCTCGCGGGTATTTTGTAAACTTTAGAATAGTTATATAATCTCTCGGCCATTACGTAACCTAGTTTATGATAATTATTATTTTATTTCTGCTTTGTCACTTTCTGCCTTTGTCTCTTTATCTTTCTATCTCTTATCAGCAAATGAAATTTCTATATGTTCAAATGTGTCATCATTATTTTGGATTATAAAGTTGTCATCTTGACCCTTCAATTTGGTTTGATACCAAGGGACGGCAAGAAATTTTACAAGAAGGAGTTTTAATGTCGTTATAGTATATAGTGTATACGCATTTGCTCCATTGTAATTTTTCATTTTTTTCTCATTTAGAAGATGCATGATAAATTTCAGTTTGGCGCCGAGCTTAAATATTCAAATTTCAAATTTCAAATTTCAAAATTCTTTATTAATTTTGAGCCTTACGGCTCATCAGTATATTCAAATACAGTGTATGCATACTACAAACAATATTAACAATATAAATAAATAACAATATTTTGAGTATTCTGAATAAAAAACCATATTTTTCATGTTTCATTTAAAAACTTTGGTTTATTTTCAACAAGTTAGAAAACAAACCCCTTGTCAGTCAACTTCTGGTCTTCATGGAATTTGTTACTCCAATGTTTTTAAATTGATATCATGTTATATCTATTACTAACAAATAATAAATTTCTTTCAAATGATCATATTGTGTAAACAGACCCCCCCCCCCCCCCCAACCCCCAACCCTTTACACAATACAGTAGTGTTGACAAAAAAGTTTATTAATGTACACTAAAAAACCTCAAAAGTTAAAAGTTTTAAACGGAACAAAGGTATCCAGACAGTCCAATGAGTAAAGTTGCGCCACAAGCATTAGAAGAAGTCGTATGGTTTTAAAGAGCAACTTCAACTATACTTCCGCTCGATTTTTAAATTATGACACCATTTTCTGCATTGAAACTAGCAGGCAAATACGGAGCCTGGAGATAGAGAACAAATATACGGAACAACAACATCACCTGGAGACAGAGGACAAATATGGAACAACAACATCACCTGGAGAGAGAGGACACATATGGAACAACTACATCACATGGAGACAGAGGACAACCACAGAATAACTACATCACCTGGAGACAGAGGAAAACCACGTAACAACTTTCTCTACTGGAGACAGAGGACAACCACGGAACAACTTCCTCGACTGGAGACAGAGGACAACACCACGGAACAACTAAATCACCTGCAGACAGAGAACAACTACAGAAGAACTTTCTCACCTGGAGACTGAGGACAACCACTTAACAAATACCTCAACTGGAGACAGAGGACAACCACGGAACAACTACATCACCTGGAGACAGAGGACAACCACGGAACAACATTCTCACATGGAGACTGAGGACAACCACTTAACAAATACCTCAACTGGAGACAGAGGACAACCACGGAACAACTACATCATCTGGAGACAGAGGACAACCACGGAACAACATTCTCACATGGAGACTGAGGACAACCACTTAACAAATACCTCAACTGGAGACAGAGGACAACCACGGAACAACTACATCACCTGGAGACAGAAGACAACCACGGAACAACAACATCACCTGGAGACAGAGGATAACCACGGAACAACTACATCACCTGGAGACAGAGGACAACCACGGAACAACTACATCACCTGGAGACAGAGGACAACAACGGGAAACCTACATTACCTGGAGACTGAGGACAACCACGGAACAACTACCTCAAATGGAGACTAAGGGCAACCACGGAACAACTTTCTCACCTGGAGACTGAGGACAACCACTTTACAAATACCTCAACTGGAGACAGGGGACAACCAACGAAAAACCACATCACCTGGAGACAGAGGACAAATATGGAACAACAACATCACCTGGAGAGAGAGGACACATATGGAACAACTACATCACATGGAGACAGAGGACAACCACAGAATAACTACATCACCTGGAGACAGAGGAAAACCACGTAACAACTTTCTCTACTGGAGACAGAGGACAACCACGGAACAACTTCCTCGACTGGAGACAGAGGACAACACCACGGAACAACTAAATCACCTGCAGACAGAGAACAACTACAGAAGAACTTTCTCACCTGGAGACTGAGGACAACCACTTAACAAATACCTCAACTGGAGACAGAGGACAACCACGGAACAACTACATCACCTGGAGACAGAGGACAACCACGGAACAACATTCTCACATGGAGACTGAGGACAACCACTTAACAAATACCTCAACTGGAGACAGAGGACAACCACGGAACAACTACATCATCTGGAGACAGAGGACAACCACGGAACAACATTCTCACATGGAGACTGAGGACAACCACTTAACAAATACCTCAACTGGAGACAGAGGACAACCACGGAACAACTACATCACCTGGAGACAGAAGACAACCACGGAACAACAACATCACCTGGAGACAGAGGATAACCACGGAACAACTACATCACCTGGAGACAGAGGACAACCACGGAACAACTACATCACCTGGAGACAGAGGAAAACAACGGGAAACCTACATTACCTGGAGACTGAGGACAACCACGGAACAACTACCTCAAATGGAGACTAAGGGCAACCACGGAACAACTTTCTCACCTGGAGACTGAGGACAACCACTTTACAAATACCTCAACTGGAGACAGGGGACAACCAACGAAAAACCACATCACCTGGAGACAGAGGACAACCACGGAACAACAACATCATCTGGAGACAGAGGACAACCACGGAACAACTTCATAAACCTGGAGACAGAGGACAACCACGGAACAGCTACATCACCCGGGGACAGAGGACAACCACGGAACAACCACCTCAACTGGAGACAGAGGACAACCACTTGAAAAATACCTCAACTGGAAACAGAGGACAACCACGGAAAACCTAAATTACCTGGAAACTGAGGACAACCACGGAACAACTACCTCAATTGGAGACAGAGCACAACCACGGAACAACTTTCTCACCTGGAGACTGACGACAACCACTTAACAAATACCTCAACTGGAGACAGAGGACAACAACGGAACAACTTTCTCACCTGGAAACTGAGGACAACCACGGAACAACTACCTCAATTGGAGACAGAGGACAACCACGGGACAACTACATCACTTGGAGACAGAGGACAACCACGGAACAAACACCTCAACTGGAGACGGAGGACAACCACGGAAAACCTACATTACCTGGAGACTGAGGACAACCACAGAACAACTACCTCACCTTGAAACAAAGGACTGCCCCACATTATGAAAATGCCACTTAACAATAAAAAAATCAAATTCATCAAAACAAATACAATCTATTGAATCATCAAACGATGTCGAGTAAGTTAACGAGATCAACCAATACATTGCAGATCTAATACCAGCAAAGAAATCACATTCTCCTCAACCAAAGAATAGAAAATCTTAAACGTTGAACTTCATCATGATGACGATGTTTTTCTCGAGAATCGTACATAGATTAATATCCAGTCGCTTGAAGTAATTTGAACTGTGTAATTTTGAATGATATATTGTGTACTTTGTGTACCGTTTTATATTGATGATCGATTGATTGATTGTTGTTGTTTGATTAACGGCAACGCACAGTGGCAAATATTTCATGCAGATTCACGACGGGAACAAGTTAACAATTTAAAAAAGATAGAACCTGTAAGTTTGTCGACCGAGATGCAGGGGCGAGAAATAAAGACTACCCACGGAAAAGGCAATAAAGACGCAAATTTTGCCTTGCAACATGTCACCTATAAACGGACCTCTGATACAGTTGTTGCAACCCTGGGTTTATTAATGTGCAGAGAGTGTATGACTTTTCTTATATATGATGCACAGAATTTTGTGTCGCCATTCCAATCAGACAAGAATGTTTTTATGCATCCTGCATTGTCAACCCGACGCCCATCTGTATCATTATTGTTCTGTCGGATTGGAGAAGTCCAGAGTTGACCATATGTCTATAACCAAATCAACATATAGTTACAATGTAAAAGATGAGTGTCCCACATGTTTTTACGCTTGAAAACAGCATCAAGAGACTATCACACTGGTTGTGCGTTTGAGAGCATACCGTGCCTAGAAGGGTGTCACACTTTTTGTACTTTACTGAAAAATTCTCCCATCCGGTAGTAAAACCCATGCTTATAAGAGGGGCGTCCGTTTGGCTGTGTGATCTGTATAAATACGCAGCCACGGCCAATTATCGAAATGGGGACGTTTGATCCTGTATCTGAAGTAAGAAGAGTTCAAACCTCTTTAATAACTCTTTGATTGGTAGTAGGTCGCATATTACAAGGCAACAATTCTGTACCTATCAAACATACCGTAAATATATTTCCGTTTGCGGTCAAAATTCCCAACCTTCATTCCGGTCCACCTACTTTGGAGAACCTTTACGTACCGAATGTACTTTTAATAAAAGGTAACACCATGATTGTCAAATAATAAAAGACGAACAGACAAATATATATATAGTTCGATTGACATGTCAACACCAACCTGACAGTCTATAAGGATGCTCCATAAGGGTAGACAGTTCCTGCTCTACCATCATGTTGTCAATACAAGTAAATTCCACATATCAGACACATTCTGTGGTATGATAGAACGTAAACAAGAGGATGGGACCTATATCCGTGTTTACAACAGCTAAGGTCAACTAAAATCATGATGGCGACCTTCCAACTTTCGAAGTACAGAATTTGAATGTAAGGTTCTGTACCAGCAGTCCTTTTGTACCAGTACACTCTATATCAAGACAATAATGAGAAATAAACTAGCTTTTGGATATGGAAGCATCGGAAGAAGTCATGTATGGAAATTTAGAGATCCCAAAATAAGTAACGTTAACAAGTTGCATGTTTTTGATATACGTATATAAGAAATACGGGAAAATAAAATTGATTCACGTATGTTCAGTGAAATGAAATAAAAGGTCCACAGAACACTTAAAATAGCCATAAAAATTCACGAAAATTGACACTTTTAATAAAGGACAATTTAATAAAAAAAAATATTTCAATAGTTCAGTATTTTATTTACTACAATTTTCACGATTTCTTCTGAGTCTTTATACAAGAAGTTCTCTTATCTTAAGCTGCTTATACTATACATTTGGAATATACATTGTTTTATGTTTTATATTCGTTAATCTACACATGAAGTTTGAAAAAATGAAATCGGACGTTCTCATAATTTGACTCGCCATAAAGTCCTTTTAAGCGATTTTATCGACAGTTTCCGGAAGATTTCATGCAAATAGACGGAAACACTTTTTAAAAGGATATCCAACTTTGATTAATGATGCATATACTGCAGTTTTTTTATTAAGGGAAAATTTGAACTTGACATTCACACAATTTGATGAGACCTTTTTTATATTGAAATATATAGTTTGGATGCTGAATGTGAATTCAATGACAGCAGTAGTTTTGAATAATACCTCACTGTAATTCTTAAAGTAAATTAATTATTAGACAATTTAACAACGAATAATAACCAGAATAAAAAAAGGTAAAGCTGTATTAATCAGATGGATAAAATATTTTAAAATTGTATTCACTTGAGGAAACAAATTAAAAGAGACATATATTTTACAGATAATTGTTTCTTATATTGTCTACCTGGTTTAACTAAGGTTTTAAAAACGTTTTTACGTTATTTCACATCTCACTGGCTGAATAAATGAAAATGAACAGACACACTAATCGTATCATACAATCAGTCAATCGCCAGACTTCTAAAATCAACACGCTTATTAGAGAGACAGTATTTTAAAGTCTATCTCTTTCCGAGCGACAACCTGGCGCCCGTTTACACTCTCTTTCTTAATCAGATTACCCCGCCTACAGATACGCCTTTTCTCTCAAATTAACCACACAAAACACCGATTCAGGTAAATGGGCGAGTTGTACGATCAATGACAGATGTATTATTTGATATGTAAACGAAACCTGCACACGTTGTTGCATGGGCTTTTGTTGTGATTATAAACGAATTAAACAAAAAATCGACATAAATGACGAATTTCAAGTGTAAAATGGAATAACCGCGATGGACATTATATTCTAAATATACAAGAATAAGATACCGGTTATTATATGGAAGTTCAGGATGTAAACCGTATACAAATAGATAAACACTTGGATTTATATGTTTAATTTTTCTGATTTATTACAACTCTTCTCTGACTCTAATGGGGTCATCTCATGGACTAATATTTCTTCTGGTTTATTGTCTTCATTTAACGGAAGGTAAGTAGCTGATTCTTAAAAAATGATAAGGAATTATTATTTACATATTTATATATCAATAAAAGGAATATATGGGCTGTACATCAATGATACAGATATCTAACAAATAACCAAAAGACATCTAGTCGTGGTTATTTAATTTACTCATTCACTTGCAGACACATTACAATGAGATTTAGAATGAGGAATAATCAATATTTTAGATAAATTGCACTCTTGTCAATGAAACATAGATTTACCAAGAATGTGCCCTTGTATTTTTACATATGCTGTTACATTTGTAGTTTTTAACCCTAGATTTTCTATCTTCATTAAATAGCTGATATGAGATAGCCATGTTTTTCCCCAGACATACTCTATTCTGTAATATGTATTATGTTTTGTTTCGAAGTATGTATAAGAACAAACACTTCATTACTGCAATTACTACGTATGGCTATTTCGGATGTAGTAATAAATACTTTTTATTAATTACCCATGTCACTATGAATAATGTATAAATGTACACCATGAACATACTAAAACACGCGAAAAGCTTCTAATAAAAGAAATTTTACGATGAAAATCATATATTTACGTCAGCTTTTTAAATCAAGACCTGTTTTGTGTATTTCCTTTCTTCTATTCATCCATAATAATAGAGACATTAAACTTGATATTCATTTAGCTGCCAGTTTAGTATCTGATTGAAATGCCACCCTTTTAGAAGAGAATTCAGACCTACTGCTGAAATGTACACATAACACCCCAGTCAATTTATAATTTATGCGACAATATTATACATTAAAAACTATATCAGCATTAAAATTTGAGAATAATACGGCGAATTTTCACAGGAGGTAAGAATGCTGAATAGTTGTACAGCAGGGTTCTTTTTTCATCCCCTGTTCTTTGTCTTTGTTCAAGAAGTCGCCAACTTTATTAAAAACGATGAAAATAATTTTATGTTCTACATTTATTATTCTGAATCAAGCAAGTTACATTTTAAATATCTTATTTCATATTCGCTTTTTCGTTATCACAGCCAAGATATATTAACTTTGGGGATAAACACAGTGAAAATTTCTTTGATAAAATCTTTAATTTTCATGGGTAGAATTTTATAGGGCTTTTATGTTATTCTTTACAAAAGTGTCTTGATTATTGAAGTAATATTAAACTAACACTCAGGAATGATATCTTTGAAGAAAAATGCTTCAATTACATAAATTTTATGGATTTCCATTTACATAAATCTAAGAGCTATTTCGTATTTTGAATTTTTTATAAATCAGAAAAAACTCGTAAAAGCGTAGAGAATTGTTCAGAATCAAGGCTTTTAAGATAAAGAGATATTAAAACAATATGCTTTGCATTTATAGGAAACATCATATCAGTAAGTGCCTGAGGTATTAATACAATGTCTGTCGTGGGGAAATATAACAGACTGTTGGATAATTAACTTTTCTAGATTGTTTTCTTAACTTCACTTTTCATATACAGTTTGAATAGTTTATATTTGAATCGAACTCCACGATTCTTCAAAAATTGTGATATAGAAATTGAAGTTTAAACTAGTCGTGTTAGTTGACATAGTTTTTTGAACTGTTTAGATACACAAGAATGTTAAAAGGAACATAATAGATCAGCATAAACAGTATGCCCTTACATATCATCAATAAGATAAGAATCTCTTAGTGATGCCACAGAGTCTTGGAAATTAACGAATCAGTTTAACAATCAAGAGATGGTCGTTTATAAGGCAACTACAACCAAATGACGAGAATATATATAGAAAAGTAAATCCATGATCCCAAGGGACAAAACATCAAATTTGACAGGGAATGACAGAAAAATTAATTATAGCTTTTATCATGTGTAAAAGACAAAAGTAGTTTAATTAATACAGGATAGCATTGTAATGTATCTTGTCTTCTTCTTAATGGACCCTGAGTTAAAACTGATTTATGGAGAATTATGCTAGACGGATGAATTTAATCTGTTTAAGATTTAAAATGTACAAAGGAAGTTTACCTTCAGGCTAATGGATAAAGAGTAAATACAAACTTAAAACAAAACAGAAAACTCCTTCATAACATTGGACATGTTGCAACAACAAGACACACGTTTATACACAGAACGCCCATCTATGACACTGTGCCACATTTTTTTTTATAAAGCATCGTTTCATTTATTTTTCAAATGTCATCAATGTGTACAGAATTAAAGTAGAAGCGGAAAGAATGTTTCCATTGATATTTCATAGAGATAGAGAGATTGAGAAAAATCACAGAGACCCATTTTTAACTTCTGATGACTACAAGTAATCACAAACAACTACAGAAAGTGACGTGTATGGCGTCATTACTAGTATTTGTTATATGTTTCTGGGTTACTGTCTCATTGCCTTATACACGACATTTCTTTTTTACCACTGATTATTTAATCCACATGATGAATATTAAAGAATATAAATTGTCAGGAAATAAACCCACTTAGCCATCATCAGCTAGCACGAAGGGTTAAGCGACATAATGGATTCTAAAATTTATTTGGAGAATTTGATCGACCTGGGAGTGAAAACACAGTATAAATACTTGAGCGGACTGTATAAACGAGGATTCCCAACCCAGATACTACGGAATGCATTTACGTTTTAATTCACCTTTCATCCATGTACGGTTAACTCTATTTGTTTTCCTTTCGTTTACAATTCACTAACGTTCATTATATTTACATTTATTGTGCATTCTTATCTGTCCCAGTGATATCAATTTGTAATTTGCAACTGATAGCATACTTTACGAGTTTAGTTTTTTAAGTGATACTATTTTTTAAGATAAATGTTCGAGCTTGCATAATCATTCATTCAATAATCTTTACTATATATATAAAAAGGCCTAGAAAAGCAAAATCGCACAAGAAGTTCTAATTCTTGAATAAACTTTATTTTATCGACTTACTATATACACTAAACATTTTGCACACTGTAAAATAGCGCAATAGTACAGGTGGCATCAAATTAATGATTTTACTGAGCCGGTGACACCTAGGAAAGATATTTCTACTATACCGGAGGCATTGAGCGAAGATAGTTTTAGTACTTTGGTTCTGTATACATTCGAGAGAATGTTGGTGAAAATTGTGGTTCTGTATACATTCGAGTGGATTTTGATGTAGATTGTGGCTTTGTATACATTCGAGTGAATGCTGGTTTAGATTGTGGTTCTGTATTCATTCGAGTGAATGTTGGTGTAGATTGTGGCTCTGCAAATATTATGGTTTTGATTACATTCGAGTGAACGCTGGATTAGATTATGGCTTTGTACATGTTGTGGTTCTGTATACATTCGAGGGAATGTTGGTGTAGATTGTGGCTCTGTATATGTTGTGGTTATGTATACATTTGATTGAACGCTGGTGTAGATTGTGGCTCTGTATATGTTGTGGTTTTGTATACATTCAAGTGAACGCTGGTGTAGATTGTGGCTCTGTATACATTCGATTGAATGCTGGTGTAGATTGTGGCTCTGTATATGTTGTGGTTCTGTATACATTCGATTGAATGCTGATGTAGATTGTGGCTCTGTATATGTTGTGGTTTTGTATACATTCGATTGAATGCTGGTGTAGATTGTGGCTCTGTATATGTTGTGGTTTTGTATACATTCGATTGAACGCTGGTGTAGATTGTGGCTCTGTATATGTTGTGGTCCTGTATACATTCGAGTGTACGCTGGTGTGGTTCTGTATACATTCGATTGAACTCTGGTGTAGATTGTGGCTCCGTATGTGTTGTGGTTCTGTATACATTCGAGTTGATGTTGGTGTAAATTGTGGTTATGTATACATTCGAGTAAAGGTTGTATATGAGAGGGCTGGCATTGAGAGAAGATTTGTATTTTGTGGTAATTGTGTAAAATATTTTGAATATTCGAATTGAATTTTTTGACAGTAAAAAGTATTCTTGAAACTATTGACTGTTGAATACGTCATGATCAAATTTATATTTGACTGAGAGATGGACAGGCAAAGAAAGAGATCAAATTGGTATCTGACGTATTCTGTTTCTGAAGTTTATATTTAGATCTACAATAATGCAGCTGATGTCTTTCTCGATATAAGTGACATTTGTTCGTTAATTCAATCTACCACTTAATGCACTGAAGTATTATGTCAATACTTTAAATGAAGATTTTTCAGTCTTTGAGATGAGAGAATAATGATGTATTTGATTTTCTTATGTAGTGCCATTATCGGGATTGCATATTTCTCAATTTGCAAATTTGCCTAATTTTTCTAAAATATTTTTATATTTAGATTGGTAAGACGCTTGCGTATTTGTGCATGTATGTACTGACACAAGTACATGTAGACTTAAGAGAAAACAAATTGAAATGAGACAAAATTTTCCAGTATACATAGTGTCAGTGTAAGTTTACGACTTTTCATGATATCATGGCTCTTTTTCTTCTATCACATTATACGATGATTTGTCTGCGTATCCGAAAATGCACGCGCCTAGCAGGATTAAGACATCTGCCTTTCTTCTACACACAAAATCTCAATTGATTAAATTGTCTAGCAAATTACGCTTCCACAAGCTGGTGGGTCAATATCTGATTAATTAATGTTTTTAGTGGATACTCCTGTCTCCAGAAATATGGATTTATAGATAATAACCCTGCGGTTTCGACAGATGTTCCCTGTATCTTTCTACATGTTATCATCAAACGTTTGACCTGTAAATAGCCATATCGGTACATGTACAAACGTAAAGGTGATAGCTATATAGTTGTGGGATTAATAAAGATAATAGAATAAAGAAAAACTCGCAAATTATCTTCATAATACCCAATAATCGGTAATAATTGTCTATATTATATCACGTGATTCGAACGACCAGTAGCGCGAAACGATTTTGACATTTTAATGAATGGGACTTGCGCGAGATCGAAACGTGTATGACTTGCATACAAAAAAATTATACACATAAATAAATGTATTAATTCTGTATCATATACACCACAGGTACTTGTAAACGACTGCCCTCAATTGTTTAATTTTTTCGTATTCATACAAAAGGGGGAGGGTACATGAACAAGTTGTATGTTTTACTATGATTCTATCCAAGTTAGAGAAATATACCATAACATAAGAAACATATATATTTATGACGAGTTAGTATTTTTAACTATCAGTATCATTTTCATAGTTCGAATTTCGTGGACCCGGGACATTTTCTAACAGTTCTTTGATTTAAAATGAAGTGCACAGTTACTTTATTAAGTAAAAGTAAGATTTTGGCGTGTTTTCGAATATGAAACGACAGTATATATACCTCAAGATGGCTCAAACCTGCAAGTTTTACAAGAGTTCGTCAAATTTTAAATATTTATCTCCGAATAAAATGAAAAGGAAGTACAACCGTAACCAAACCAATATTCTAGATATGTTAGTTAAGTTATGCATTGTTTTTCAGAAACATATAAATTCATTTAGGTTAAGGAGAATTTTAAGCACAGAATAACATTCAAGCTATATGATTAAACAAACATTTTTGAAGTATTGTTTTTATCTTCTATAATATTAAATTCTAGTCTGTTTCAACAACTTTCCGATCAGTGGATATTTGCAATACCATTGCTTCAAAAGCACACAGTTGAATATTGGATATTATAACGGCAACGTGTTTGATAACAACTGAAAACAATTCTCACTTTCATCGTTTCAGTGTAATAACAACTGTTTCAGTGTTAAGATACGTGTTTATTGAATTGTAATGGTCTAGGAAGTCAGAAGCAGTTATAAAGATAATTATAGCATTAACATCGTTCATTTTACGTGGATGACAATAGTTTTATAGCCAAACCATGTCGTCTTGAATGGTAGCAAGATATAACGGGTATCTTATAACACGCCAATTTTCTTGTTCACTTTGTGCAGTTGTGTAGCTACAGAACTTTAACTTTGATCCGTACAATTGGCAGAAGACAAAATTCATGCATGATTTTATTTCATGTATTTAGTATTCAAACTTGAGCTCACCAGCATCACGGTTTACATTGCGAATATAACGCGTATGATAAATATTTGGTATTTTTTTCATAAATTCATTTAACTATGTGAACATATTTTATAGAAAATACTTCAAAGAAATGTTGTCTAAATGAACATTTATCTTATCACATGATAATTGTTATGGATGTGTTTAAGATGAGCAGTCGACACCTTTCAACGGTTTCTCCTACTGTTTTGCTCAGTGAATGGTAGTAAATTACATTTCGTAGCAGAAATACATTAACTGAAATAACCTAACGTTGTTTTGTTCATGTATGAGCAAAGTATGTCCCAATCATTTTATTCTGATTCTTTATATACTTAACGGTACTCGCCGTACTTTTTTATGTACACGAAATAAATAAAAATGCTCAGAATTATGTAGTTTTCCGAAAACCTGCAAAGTGAACATACTGTTATCTGTACTGAACTTACTGCATAACATTTATAGTCACATTTATCAGTTAGATTGATTGAGTGTTGTTTGCTTAACGTCCATTGACAAATATTTCATGGATATTCAATACGATTTTGGGAAATAAATGAATATGGTCTTCGCGATGAATGTAAATCACAGCAAACTTTTCCAAAGCTGCACAATTTAGTACTCTATTTTAATCTATTGGGGGTGATTATTATTTGCTTAACATCCATGGGCAAATTTTCGGAAGTTTTTGCTTAACAAATTAACTTCAGGACCATCTTACATACGCACTCAATACAATCAGGTTTACCTATTATTAATAACGCTTCATCAAGTCTGTATAACTTGATACAATTGGTGAATCTTGCACTGTTTTCTAAGGTCACGGGCGCAAGTAACTGAATACCACCTCGTGGTGTTGTAAATATAAAGTGTTGTAATCAAACACTATTTTAGACGTCCTGATAAGCCCATTGTCTTTGTATTGTTTCTTCTCGTTATTTTTGAGACTTCAAACATTTACTGTCTTGATGAATTAGTTTTATTTTCTCTTATATTGTAACATTCCTTTTACGCATATTGTTTGTTTATTGTAGAACTGTTTAAACTGGCTATTTTGCTGAAGGCTGCAATAAATTTCATTGAAAATTTTGCAAATAAACGTGAATTTAAGTGAAAATAATTACAAATTACCTTTATAAGAAAGGTAGTTCAATATGACTTTTTCAAATGGTCACATAGTTATCCATTGTACTGTATCAAAAACTATTTATTTTTTCGACGTTGAAATGAATTTAAAATCCTTCAAGGACCAACATAAAGAGTTAAATAAGTTTGAACAGTTGCAAAATCTATGACATTACAGTTTACCTTGTGTAAACTTAAAATTCATTCAAATCTTTGAAATAATATATTTCAGATTTAAATATGGTTGTTTGTGTGTACAATTTTAAAATAGCTGAAACATGCAGATGAATAACCGTCGTTTTCCAAAACCAAAGTCTATCCGCTTTGTTTTGTTGTAATTCTCAGGAAACAATCCCCTAGATCTCAATTACAGAAAAAAAATCTTTCGTCACTGGATGTTTTTGTTGCATCTTTATTGATCAAGCTGAATACTCCAATAAAGTATCGCCTCGTACATAAAGTTTTTTATTTAGGCTTATGTGACGCTTTCAGTGTTCATGTAAGATCATATGATATATAGAAAAACAGTTCTTAATAGATGGAAGTTTGAGGAAACTTACGTTGATTTTGACATGGAAAGTGTTTGGGCAGAAAATTTAAAGTATATTTAGTTTTGGAAACACTGGTATCTCACTATTTTAATCCATAAGTTTACCAAATAAAGTCTGTTTAATCCATCACATAAAGTTACGTGTTAGATATACCACAAGGTATCAATACCGATGGTTAATATATATATTCCTCGCTCTAAACCTTTTTGGACATACCGTACATTATTGTATTGTTTTAATATGAATATTTCACCCGTTGTTATCACATTTTGTAATCAGGACAGTTTCGTTGTATGATCCGCGAAAATAAACCCACCGCAAATAGCACAGATATCCAATTGCTGTATGGTGAATTAGGAAACCTTTATTATCACATCGAGGATACAACATGTACATATTTCATGTTTTCCAATGAATTATTAACTCACATTAATGTTTTTGTAAAGTTTCTTTGATACAAACGAATGTTTTTGTCAATTTATTTCGGAGCATAAAGTAATAAGTATAGAGGGTAAATGGTATATATGAATTAGTATAAAGGGTGTAGGCTGTACATAAATAAGTATAAAGGGTGTAGGATGTACATAAATAAGTATAAAGAGTGTAGGATGTATACAGGGTGTAGGATGTACATAAATAAGTATAAAGGGTGTAGGATGTACATAAATAAGTATAAAGGGTGAAGGATGTACATACATAAGTATAAAGGGTGTAGGATGTATATAAATAAGTATAAAGGGTTTATGATGTACATAAATAAGTATAAAGGGTTTATGATGTATATAAATAAGTATAAAGGGTGAAGGATGTAAATAAATAAGTATACAGGATGTAGGATGTACATACATAAGTATAAAGGGTGTATGATGTATATAAATAAGTATAAAGGGTGTAGGATGTACATAAATAAGTAAAAAGGGTGTAGGACGTACATATAAGTATAAAGGGTTGTAAGATGTATATATACACAAATATGCATAGAGGGTGTAGGATGTACATAAATAAATATTGAGGTTGCGGGGTGTATATGAACAAGTATAAAAGTGTAGGATGAACATAAATAAGTATTAAAAGGTGTTCGGCGTAGATTGATAAGTATTGAGGATGCGGGGTGTACATACATAAATATTAAAGATGTAGGATGCACATAAATAAGTGTTAAGGCGTAAGATATATATGGATAAGTATACAGGGTGTAGGATGTACATACATAAGTATAAAAGATGTAAAATTATGTACATTATATATAGTGATGGGGTTGCTAACTAACAATTAATTTTTTCTGTGACAGACTAGTTAAAGTGTTCAGCTATCAGCTTTAGGTGCGTATTACCAGAGTGACCATTTTATCTTTAAAAGTGAAGACAAGTATTCTAGCTAATCATGCCAAATAATGACAAATGTTCCCGTCATCACAGCCCATTGTCTATTATCAAATCTCTTTGAAATAAATTAAAAACAACCAATGTCGACATACTGTACACAATCAGTAAATTAACAATGAATTAATTATTAATTACTTTGTCACCAGTTTTCTTTAAACGTTTAGCAGACTACTTGGCGTACGACTGTGAAATTTTAAAAGCCACAGGGTTGATAACCATTTAAAGATAAATTTACAGACCTACTACAGATAACCCGAAACTAAGGTCCGTTCCTCCTAATGTTTGTTTTTGGTTATTAGTTAATCATTTATCTTATTTTGAGTGACATGTTTCTTTAACATATTCAGTCAAAATGGAAGAAAATGGCTCTTTAAAGTAAACTTTCACCATCCAACTTTGTGTGATTTGATTTTAAAACCGGGCGATAAACTACGCGATTTTGTCAAGCAACGAAAAAATGTAACTGGTTACAAAGCCGGTCTTTTGACAAACATTTAAGAAAATTAACTGTTGTTCCATTAAGTTTCAAAAGAAGAATCAATATTGCCATTAGAGGGAACAAACTAGACATCACAAGTGAATTATTGAAGTTAATTTATCTGACAGCAAAACTTCCTATTGAATTCAAGGTTATTGAGAAAAAAATGACAAATTATTTTATAGCAGTTTCAAGTCTAGTTTTACACACTGAAGATATTATATACTTCTGCTAAAGTCATATTTTCTGAACTCATAATTTTATTAAATATAAAGAGAATGTATGATACTTTGGTAATTTTATCATATTGAAGTCCTTTATTTATATATGAAGGATGTGCATTCATATTGTTGTTGTATCATATATAGAAAACAAGTTAAAAGAACTGAACAAGTTTTATGAATTTAACCATATATACATTAGAAATAATGAAACGGAACAGATTTGTTCAGCATACGAAGCGGTAAAATAAGACGACATTCAATCACTGACTAAATATTTCAACCTAAAAGATATTGTCAAAGAAAATGGATTGTATTCCAATATTGTGTGCAACTGGAAAAGATAAAAATTGACAAGTCTTATTTAAACCACAATTGATAAAATATATACCAAGGCAAGAGCTTTATATTGTTAATTGCACTTACTGGTATTTTTTCGCATAACATTCTATAAAGTGTATGTTAATAACAAAATTTCTTTACGAAAAGCGTGAATAAATTGTAAATCTCAAGTGAGCAAAAAATTGCCTGTATGTCTCTATTAAGAGTGCATTATTTTCATCAAAAAGTAAATATCGTTTCACAAGCGACTGATCTTTTAACAGTTTGATAGGCAGTCTAAACCCAGAGTGGCTCATTTTTCATTCTTTTCAATTTCAATACGGCAACAATTTAGCACACACAAAAACCATTGAAATATGTTCGTTCTCCAGATCAAATTACTGACTAAACACATAAAGAATGCAGTTTTTGAATATGATTTGGGCTTTAATACCTTTTAACGATTTTCAATCGGTAAAGTAGATATTAGCTCATCCGGAAATATTGACGAATTTACAACAAAGCTTTGTTATTTGGAGCGAACTCACACGTATAGTTAGTTGACTTGCATCAAACGATACTGTACATACAGGACTATAGATATGTATTTTACGTCAATGATACAGCAACCCTACGACACAAATATCAAAAAGAACTGTAGAGGTCAAAATACAATATTCAACAATACACAGGCAGTACCCAGAGACGAAACAAGTTGTGAATGTATTTGACAGAGACTTTCAAAGATATAACACATATACAACTTAAAAAATCTTAATCAAACACATATGAATAATGACATTTCTACAAACAGTAAGGAGTTTTCAAAATGCACGATGGGAAATCTTGTATACCTGATATCATCCATAAAAATCAATTAAAAAATGATTTAATTTTAGATGTAACGCGTCTTCCGATTGGCTGACGTTGTTTTGTTTATCAGCTCATAGACATAATTTTGTCATGTGACCTTGACGTCATCAACGTTTTTTCATGATTTACTCCGGTTTAAAATGGAATTAGGATTAAATTATAAGAAATGACTGTAATATTTTTTCTGTCTATTCGAAATAACATAAAAAAATGTACGCGGGTTATTGTACGCGGGTTATTCAGTGTGCACCACATTTTTGATGTTATTTCTTCATAGACCGAAAAAATATTACAGTCATTCCTTAAATAAATTTCTGGATAGAGAAAATGTTCATATTTAATTCCTCATATTACATCGGCCTATAGGCTAGCAGTACTTATTGACATAAGACCTACACCAGAAGAACATGACGCCGATGGCTGGGGGGTACCATCGACCAGGTAGTTCAGTACTTGTAACCTCTAAAAATGTTCTTATCACTTTCAACTCGCGTGGGGTCAAAACCATTTGGAGACGTTTAAGTATTCCGCTCATCCTGGGCGCCGTGATGGACAAATGATATATTTTCTAAAAGTAAAATGCTCGTCAGCTGGAAGAAACAACGAGAGGTTAGGGGATGGGATGAAGGATCTCGGCCATTATGTCATGTCAGCTTTTATATGTTCAGAAATGAGTTTAGTACAAAGATAAAATTCATTTTATCTTTGTTAGTGTATTTTCGATTTTTTCCATTTCCCCTTACATCTTAAAATTTCATATGGCTAAATTTGCTTTAAACCAATAAATATTTTATTTTTAACCAGTTGGATTCTCTTTTGGCAAAATTTCTTGTGAAGGTGATACCATTTGACACATTTTCATAACATCAAAAGGGACAGTGGTGATTGTGGACATTTTACATTGGAGAGCTAAAATCTTTCACAATGCCGGAAAAAAGTAATTACACATAATTACTCCCTCACTAAAAGCTACCTATACATAAACTCTATTGAATATAATGCTTGGGAAGCAAGCCTTTAATATTACCGTCAAGATAAGGTTACTGATAAAATATGACGACAACAAAGCGCTGATCATCTTCAATGAATCAATCTTTCTTTTTAATCGTTCATGTAAAAATGAACAACATAAAATGTTGAATACGGCCCCAGAGGGAAAGTGTTTATTTCAAAGAATGTTTGGTTGCGACTCTTTTATCGATCATGTAATTTTCCTAACATAATTCGTTCTAAAATGGTTTGTATGCATAGGGTTTACAAACATATTACAAAATCAAAAGTAAAGTAAGCCCTTGATTTTGATTCTTAAGCCAGTCTGATCTTTCTATATGCATCTCTAAAGCAAAAACAGCTGCGTCCAGGATAAAGGAAAATAATAATTAATCCCTTTTTGAAAATTTGGAGCAAAACAGCATCAGTATAGCGATTCATAGAAAATAAAGGTGAGTTGGAGTTGTGTTAAAGATGCGGTTTCATTGTCGGTCGTTTTAAGTACAAGACATTATGCAATAAGAAGAAAGATTGACTTGATCGTTCAACTAACAATAATTCCGTACATATGTTTAACTTACAGTAATTTGTCATAGTATAATGACAATGAATGTTTGTTTTATAGTTCCACAGAAAATGCTTAGTTTATTGTCTATGGTGACTCAGAGGGGCTCCAAACAAAAATAAAATGCATCACATTGACAGATAATTACAAAAAGTATATGTTTTAACTTTTATAGCACCAGTTAAGCATTCCAATTATATGTAATGCATTAAATGTTGTACAAATACCAATAATACTATAGCTTTCTCCATTGAAGACTTACACTTGTAAGCAATATGTCAAGTCTATAGAGTTTACATTTTACTTGCTTATCTATCATATGATGTTATAGTCTAAAATGGTAAACTTGACATACTATATCGACACACACATGGCTATTGATGAAGATTGTATGTCGATCTTTAGATATTTACATACTATATCGACACATGGCTATTGATGAAGATTTTATGTCGATCTATACTCGACATACTATATCGACACATGGCTATTGATGAAGATTGTATGTCGATCTTTAGAACTTTACATGCTATATTGACACATGGCTATTGATGAAGATTTTATGTCGATCTATACTTGACATACTATATCGACACATGGCTATTGATGTAGATTGTATGTCGATCTTTAGAACTTTACATACTATATCGACACATGGCTATTGATGAAGATTTTATGTCGATCTATACTTGACATACTATATCGACACATGGCTATTGATGAAGATTGTATGTCGATCTTTAGAACTTGAACTACTTTAACCAGTGGCGGATCCAGAAATTTTTTTAAAGGGGGGGGGGGGGGGTGGGGGCTACTGACTGCCAAAGAGGGGGCCAGCTCCAGTCATGCTTCAGTGATTCCCTAAATATTCAACCAAATTTTTCCTACAAAAGGGGGGCTGGGCCCCCTGCCCCCACCTAAATCCGCCTCTGGTATCGACACGTCTATTGATGAAGACCGTATGTCGACCTATATTTGACATACTGTAAAGACACATATCTATTGATGAAGACTGTATCTCGACCTTTAGATGTCTTTTTTGTTATTTGTATCGTTGGGATCGTTGTTTCTTCGACGAATACTCCACATCTCCATTAGTCCTATTCCTATTGTACAACCAAATACCCCACATGTCAATTATTTCTATTCCTGTTGTACAAGTGAATACCCAACATCTATATTTCTATTCCTGTTGTACAACCAAACACCCCACATGTCAATTATTTCTATTCCTGTTGTACAACCAAACCCAACATCTCCTTTATTTCTATTACTGTTGTACAACCAAACACGAACAATCGTGATTACAGTAGAATTGAAAACTTAGTAAATGTGTAAGCCATTTCTTTTAACTTTCCACAAACAACAAACCCGTTTCTCCTTGGGAGCCTCTTCTGCATTTGTAATGATATCACCCCGTCATGCAGAACAACAATTTTTTGCCATAATGTGCATCATGCGTTGAATTGAGCCATAAATCTGTAGACATGAAAAGCTCTGGTACAATTTCATTTATAAAGATGACATTTATTAACAGCAAATCCCTTTCCTTCCCATACCTGAAAACTTGTGTCATGTCGATTTCATTGATTTTTGTTACGTTTTAAAGCATTATAAGAAAATGTGAAAATACTTAATGGATTTTTGTTTGTAAAAACAGATTTTGATGGACTTGTACTTATACCACATCTTATTATTTTTACAACTGGATGTTTGCATTTGAAAACAACCTCATGAATTTTGAGAAACATTTGTAATTAGTATGAGAAAAACTGTATTGAGATTTGTATGTTACTCAGTATTCAGTAGGTCGAATCTCAAATTGAAGACATTTCTGATGTAAAATTCAATGTACAGTAGCACGGCAGCATTTAATTGACAAACTCGTCAGTTTCAGTAGCTGTATAAAGTTTACAAAATTACATGTCAGTATTTCATAAACATATCTGTCACTTACAATAGGTTGTCAACACAATCTGCCTATAGTCAATTTTGATATCATAGCACTATACAAGAACGTTGTTTTATTGGATTTTCTTTTATGCCTTTTGCTGTATGTTATTTTAGTTAAACACATAGTATTGGACGGTTTGTTTCCAAACTTTGTTGGTCTATTTTTGTTCGTATGTTCGTAAAAATTATAAAATTTGCAGCTATTAAACAACAACAAAAAAACGGCCTTACATCCATTGTATCAGGCATTTGTTGGTCACGTGATATTTTGGATTGACAACCTGGTATCTCTGACATCCATATTGTTTTTCCAGGCGTAATTCTCTGTTCCGAATGATTAATGATTTACAGCAAAGCAAACGTACAAATATTGCTAATAAATTGTTTCTCACTTCTTAAATTGATTGTATAATTAATATGTCTGTGTTCATATGCCGAAAACTACAGACGCCTTGTCAGAAATTTTTATATGCATTCAACATGCTTTGATGATAGTAAGCGAACATAACGTTGTGTAAAAACTGTGCAGATGAACTTAATGAAAAATGACAGAATTTATATGTACAGTGATACTGTTATATTGCACGAGAAGAAAACATTGTAGCATCGGACTGTTTTGTGTTACATTGGTTTAGTTAGTAATTATTGGGTAAGAAAAGTAAAAAGTTCGGGGATAAAATTCTGGAAAATATTTACTTTTTTCTCAGATGAAACATATCTCTTCAATGAAGGAATGACACAAAACTACTCAGAAGACAAGACAGTTATATCATCAGTGTTGATCTGCTAATTTGTAGGCAGCCTGTCGATAGTATCTGTACATCTCAGTTGTACAAGCAATCTCCATTTTCTTGTTGTGTCTGACGTTAAATTGCATTCTTTTCGTAACCAATTCCAAGATAATATATTTGTAGTCGTGCCTTAGTGATGCACATAAATATCATCTCTTATCAAATTTTCTACAAAAGAATACATCTAATCATCATGGAAGACTTTCTATACTCTCATTTGTCAGAGGCTTTTTGATAATAAAACTCATCACTTTTTGATTTAAAGAATATTATTTTGTTATTAAGCCTTTTTCGGTAGGGGAAATGTTACACGAGTGCACATTAGTAAAGGTTGTTATAGTGTAAAGGACTGAACGCCAACCAGAAAATGAGGTCCGTTTTACACTCCAAATCAATGATCGTCAGTGCGAAATAGATAATTGTATGTGTATGTCAAAGTTAGGAACAACACCGTGTATAAGTTAAAGATAACCTGTATATTTACTGTAATATAAACATGATTTATATTTGTATGACCCCAAGTCTTTAATTAAGAACTAATGATGTTGGTATTTACGTTTTTGTCACATTTTTTTATTTAAATGTATAGCTTGTTAATTTTCTGGTCAAAAATTGTTTCCCTTAACATAAATCCACACACACGCTACTAAATATAAATGTATATAAAAGACCAAAAAGGCTTTAAACGGTAAGAACCGTTGATTACGAAATGATTTTTTTGTTATGCTTCAAATATAACCCCCACATTATAATTCATCATGAGAGTTTTATTCTTTGTTTTGAACAAAAATAATCCTTCACTTGAGCAGCGACAGTATTCCTAGTAATCTACTTTTTTTTAAATCATTGCGAACGTTTGCAATGGCTTTTTGGAGATTAAAAGTTTCTCAGACAACACTTGTATGTTTTATTCTAGTATCTACTTCCACATCGGGACTGCAGGACGTCGAAAAGTTGTCGTCTGCAAGTTTTCATAATCATCAAAACTAAATTGTTTTTGATCCAACAGATTGTACAAGCCTATCATCCATTATTCATATAATTAAGCACTTAAAATATTTTGCTGGAATTCATTTGATTTTTTGTGTATTCAGAATACAAGCAGTGAAAGTTTTAAACGGGTTTTAAGTAACACATAACATAAGATTTTAAGAAATATTTCTGAATTTCAAAGAAATTATCTCAAAAATTTATTTTTATGATGCGGCCAAAAGTCATAATATTTTGTTTTTGCGTCTACAGTCTATTTAGAAAAATAGCCAATGGTATAAAATTTAAAGCCTTTCTTGTTACATGTGTACTAAATCAATTTATAGCAATTTCTTAAATCTGCTTGATTGATTGTTGCATGCTATGACAATTAATATATTAAAATATATATATATATATAGCTATTAAACGTATGCTACAGAGGTGTGTCAGCTGTTTAACAATTTGTGCAATTTTAACTAAATGACCTTTGTTTTTCAGGAGAGATTAGATGTTACTGTAACGAGGCTCGGTGTGTTCGAACAGGCTACATGTGTAAATCAACATTAAATGCGTGTTACTCAATACTAACTTATGATGATGGGAAACCAAAGACAACTCAGGGATGTATCGAGTCTTTAGAGCCATCAAAGCGTGTCGTGTGCAAAAGTGAAAAACCTGAACAATATACAAGCAAGTTACCAACACAGGAACAATCTCTGTTAATTTGTTGTCACAATGACATGTGTAATTATAACGAAAAAACAATTAGCATAATAGTCAAGGAAAAATCAAATGGCAGTACTCAAAATGGTAAGTTTAATTCAAAAATGCATTCAAAAATGCGAGCGTCTGAGATATAAATGAAAACTTTGATTTATAAATTAGATAAACACGATAAAACAAAAACACGATAAAACAAAAACATGCTACTTCACTAAATTTCTGACAACTATTTGAAAAAAGTATGCACACAACATCAGCACAATGTTCAAAATGTAACCTGCTGTTTGCACCGAAGTTAATGCAATGAACTTTAATTGTCTCCTTGTTTTACCTTCAAATGTTGTTGCACTTTGTGAGAAAATAGCTATAAAGTAAATTGAGACACTGGAGATGTATTTCACATCGACATGCACACATGCAAATTAATGAAAAAATGCTAAAAACTATAAAAGTCGGAGTGTTTTAGATCATTAGAACAGCAAAATTTAACTAAATCTTAATGAAAAGAATAGGCGTGAAATTGAAACAGAATTCATCGAATGTAGAATTCTGTGATGAAAATTGTTCTGAAGACAACTGTTCCTATTGACACGTTTTCTGTAATTGAAAGCATTGCATAGATTGCATCTCTTGTATCTAATTAACTGCAATACATCTTTCTTCTTTGATGGTGAAATAGACTGATAATTTATGGTGGTATCGGATCGTCAAAATACGAAATATCAACATATACACGGGTTCAAGATTAGGCTTTGACGCAAACTTTAATAAATTTTAATGAATTTTAAAATATCAAAAATCGAAATAAAAATAACTTGTTTTTGGGGAAATAATAAAATTAGGAGAAAGGAAACAAGCAAGCTTCTTTATGTTAAAAAAAAATCGACGTTTAGTACATAGACAAGTATCTAAAATAAGTAATTTAAGTATTTTTATGGTCATGCTTTCAAAGTATTTTGGGTTTTCTGTTTCGGGTCAGACTTCCTGAGTTTTACTTTCTGTTTTATGGTCATGTTTACTGTAAATCAGATGAATAGGTAAGTTGTAGACATCCAGAGATACAATAACTGGCGACAGTAGACTGGATAGTGTTATTGTAAGCCCAAGGCACGAAGGCTGGATAATTACTCTAAAATCCCCCAAACCACCTGTTTGTTGAGTAAGAACCGTATTGTATCGTATAATTTTCGGATTTGAAACTTTAACTAATTTTTATAAATGCTTGATTTCCTTAATCCTATGAAAGCGGCTTACGATGAATATCTCATGTCGAGTTTTTTTAAGGTAACGTTTACAATTGTAGAAACTTTTTGAAAAAAAGTTGAATGGAAATAAAAAAAAAACACTCATCTCTTGGTTGTCTATTTATTGCAATCAAAGATTATTTGGGCTATTTTTTTGTATAATTTTCAGTTCGAGGAAAAAAATCAAGAAATTAAACAAAATATAGTTTTATTATTATTATTATATATACTGGTATTTGAAATATAAGCACAAATTGATTGGCGCATTAAAACTACGAACCAGTCCTCCTCCCATCACGATCTTAGCTAAATAGTTTACGATTAAAACATTCCTGTCCCATATGGTTACTTGTTGAGCTTTGCTCGTCGCCAGAAAGATATATCCTAGAGGCGACACTATGTATACGTTCTGTTCAAAATGTAAATGAGTCGTAAAATGTGATTAGTAAATTAACCCCACCAGTTTAAATTTGGGATTAATATTTGAAATCCGGATTAATTATACATTAAAACTATATTTTGTCAGACTTAAGGATATTGTTATTGCTAATTAAACATGCGACAATCCTATTTTTTGTCAACTAGTGATATCTTGAAACAAAACGGAAAGACTGTGCAACATCACGAGAAAATATTGTTTTTAAGGGTAGATTCAGGTTTATGTTGTGAAACTGGAAATTGACTGTTAGCTATACTCAAAGTAATACACGAGAATAGACATTAAATGTACAAATCAGGAAATGTGGTATGATTGCCAGACTTTTATTGCAGATTAATTTAAATATCCCAATGCATAGTAATGCTGTCAACTTCATGGTGCATTTTAATTGCGATATTTCCAATGTGAGGTCTCCCATAAATCGAAATCTTCTGACAAAACTATATTTTTCGTAATTTTTAAGAAATATATTTTGATAAGAGATATGGTGATAAGAGTTTTCCTTCGTCAGATTATATAGATTTGCTTAAGCGTTTTTTCAAAAGAATATTTCAACGATGATCATATCCAGATTTTACAAACATTTGCTTGACTGGTTCTGACAGAGTCGCCACGGGAAGCATGGGAGGGGATACAGTTCAAAGTACATTTAGTATAACTATTGCTACACAAACATTCATTTCAAAATGAGATTTAATGACACAAATGCTGCATACGACGATGACAACACTGTCATTATTAAATTCAAAATTTGCAAGTGAGTGGAGGATCAGGTTCATTTGCACAATGGAAACAAAAGAAAAACTTCCTTCGATCAGCATTACTTTTCCCAATGACCATCGCAGACTGTAACCGCGAATATGCACTTTAAGGTTCTTTTGTATTGATTGACATTAGTACTAAAATGTATATTTGACACAGATTGCCAAGTTGTACACGAAATCTGAGACAAATTGTTATTTTTAAGTATGTTACAGACTGTAATTTATCGCTGTATAATATTGGACATGACTGTACGCGGTATGAAATCGTGTTTGTCAAACTCGGTAATCAAGATTACAGATTTATATGTCCTGAAGTATTATCAAAAGAGTAATTTCCAGGAAACTTTATGATAATTAAATGTCATGCTTCTATTAGCTTCTTGACTTTTGGCGCCAGTTCATTCAACCAAGAAAGGTTGTCAATATTTATTCTGAAACTTAAACCTTGCTGTAGACGAACCTGGTGTCGTCAAGAGACAAAAGCGCCAATTGAAGGCATTGTGCTGCGAGTGATTGTCGTAAAGCTTCCCATTATACCCAGAATTATGGACAATTTTAGCATGCAATTACTGAAAAACTAATGATTGATAATTTTCCTTGTATTGAACAGGACACAATATTGCTATTGGGAGATTCTGGGTCGATTTCGTTATTTGAAATCAGAAATCTGTGGCGCGACAACATGGCGACCTTTTGGTCGTCTGCTGTCGATTAATTCGTTTGAAGTTTTCCTAAGAGTGATCAAACTATAAGACAGAACATCTCCGGAGATTATTCCATAAGGAAATAAAACATTGAAACGACATTGATTGCTTAATCTGGAGATATCATCCGTCTCATTAATGAATTGTTTATGAGTGATTGGCATCACATGCATACGATAGTTCCAAGAAATAACGTATTCCATGAAAACTATACTGTTATAAAAAAAGTTCACCAGAAACCGAATAGTTGTTTGAATATTATGTAAACTTGTGATTATACATTGATGTTTTAGACTTTCATTAAATGGCTTCAGTATGTCGTTGTTAAGCCACGAAAACGACACAAGCATACTGTCTTCAGAGCATTAGATACAAATATATCGAACACTGATTTTTCCTTGAAATGTTAACAAAAAGTCATAGTTGATGTGCACTATCGACTATATATGCAAAGACAACTATATTTTCATGAATAATTAATAAAGTATGAAAAAAACTATTTTTGCCTAGTGAAATAACGTTACAAAAAATACGTGCAAAAATTTGATTGTCTTTGTTGACAATACTTGTAAAACATTTTAAAGGATGTATAATAAACTTAGGACTTCACATTTAAAAAGAATGTATCAAATTGAATAATTATATATATATATATATATATCTAACATTGTTGGGCTGTTGTTTAGACGAATTATATATATATATGTATATATAACAAGTCTAAAAGGGTACAACATCACCAAAAAATAATTAAATCATGAATAAATTTTAGATATTTCGGATAACTAATATCCTTCATCAGTAAGATGTAAAATGAATCTTATCTTGACATGTGGTAGTCAAACTGAAATAAAAATCTTGAATACTATACAAATTATCAATTATAATTTTTTTTCAATATTGATGTTTGGGAGGAGGAATAAATTTCTTAAAACTGTAAGAGTCCAAAACGGAAGCCTAAGTTACTGGAAACAAGTGATGGTAGGGAAAATGAGTGACACATTCTATGCTTTTTCATTTATGCCCTCTGGGGAAACTGTCCTAAGCTTTCTTATCCAAAACCTTTCCCGAGCAAGTCTGTCGGCCCTTGACCAACCCTCGTTGTGGTCTATGATAGTGACGGTAAGGTTTTTGAGATCAGCTTGGGCGTGCCCAGGTGATCTCAAATGACGACTTACGGGGAGGTCGGGCTTGCAGGTGTAGTCACTTCGATAACCATTCATGCGTTTGTTGAAAGGCTGTTCTGTCTCGCCAACATACTGCATGCCACATCGACACTGAAGAAGGTATACAACATTCTGGGTTTTGCAAGTCTAAATTGAAAACAACGTTCAAACCTATGATTGCGTTGGATAAAAACCGCAATTTTTATACGTGTGCATGCAAAACAAATTTCTTGGTAGAGGGGTATAAATACAGCACAAACAACATTTTCCAAAAGATATATATATATATCACTGGACATTGTTTAGTAAAATGTTTATGAAAATGATAATAAAACAATGCAAACTTATTTTACTTTTATATAAAGTAATAGTAAAGGAGGAAAGCAGCCGAGCATATTGATGAAAAATTGTCTTTGATATGATTTGTTGGGTCAATAAGACAACCTCTTTTCTATTTTAGGCAATGAAAACTTATTAGAAGATGTTCCATCCTTTCACAAAGACCCAAAGGATTCCAGCGTCGACAAAGACTTGTGGTTTAAAGCTGCCGTGATTGCAGTTCCCATTGCGGGGGGATTCATTCTCATTTTATTGGTGCTGTTGGCTGTGCGCATGCTTAGATCAGACTCTCGCAGACACAGACAGTTGATACAAATCCAACGGGAAAGGACAAGTCTCACAAAAGCTCAACTTTATGTAACGGACCATTTTTGTGACAAACCATGTAACAAAAAAGCACCTTTATTATATGACGATAAACAAAATAGTGTGTGTAAAGAACCTTTTATCAAAGTAGATAAGGATGGTAAAATATATGAACAAGTTGGAGATACTTCAAAGTGTAAAAACAAAAGTCCTTCGTTAATTGTTTGGGGGAAACCGGGGAAAACTGATTTTGCTACCGTTGTATAATGTTTTTCTTTTGTGTATTAACAGTAAAAATGTTGATTTATCATACATTAGAGCATCGGGATGATGTTTACAATTACAACAAATGTACGAAACCTGTATGTCCATATTATCTGTCACATATGAAAGTTGGTAAATACAGATGAGTGGCTTTCACCATCTCCTAAAATGCTTTTGTTGGTACAAAGGATATATTTGGTTTTTGTTGGTACAAAGGATATATTGGGCTTTTGTTGTACAAAGGAGGTATTTGGCTTTTTCAGTTGCCAGGGATTCTATAATTGATCAAAAAGTGAATCGACTCAAATCACATAAAATAAATTATGATATCATTGTCGGATCTATCATACCTATCGAGATCCGAGCAGTTTTATTTTTGATGTTCAGAAATGCTCAATAAAGTTTTGTTCATCTCAACATTTCTTAATTAAAGATTAAAAGGGAAAAAGTTATCCTGCAAGAATATTTTCTCACAATTAAAGCACAGTGGACATTTGGAATAGTTACATTTTGTAGTTTTGACAAGATTAAAACAGAAAACATAAACTATAACAAATTGTAATTCCAATTAACAAAGTCGCCTACATTTACAATACAATTTTGGAAGAAAAAGCCAATCGGCCATTAACGTTACTTGGTTTAAAATTGTTGTGGTTATGTGATATAAGTTTATATGCTTAAAACGAATTCAAATAGTCGTTTTTAATACGTGCTTTCAAATCTTAAATGCGCATGACATGATGTGAATGTTATTTTGTAAGAGTGTACATGAATTATAGAAAGCTCCTTCAAAAGGGGTTTTTCCATTGTTGTAAATGTTTGTGAATATGTTGTGAATGAAGACGTGATGCACATGTATGGAAGTTGTTCTTTGTTATTTGTCTTCTAAAGACAGACAGAGTATTTTTATTATATATATTTGAAATTCTTATTTATTAAAAATAAATTATGAAACATTTGACATATTTGTATTCTTTGTAAGCCATATGCATCACATTTCAAGACGAAAAGTTTAAAGAGAATAAAAAACATGTGCTATAGTGTAGTAGGGAAGCCGTTGGTTTGATCATCGACAGATGACAATCTTTTTTTTTGTATTTTTGTAGTCCACAACCCTGTGTCTTATCTAGGTATAGAGTTGTATTCATTATGAAGTCATATGAAATTATGAGTGTTGCTTGATTCTTGACGCTTACGTTTTAAAACAAATGTTTCCTTTGAAGAGCTGTTGCAAGGGTTCTAGATTATATAGACAGCGTAATAAAAGGCTTTGGAATTACTCCGCAGATCTCTTGGTACAGTTGGTGCGCACTCTTTCATGCAATGTATGAAAACTGCCTCTAGGGCAGAATTTACTTTAGAATTAAGAAACTAAATGTGTATTCCCTCGGGCACCTGAATGCCTGCAATCAGTAAAAACGTAATTAAGGTACGTAGTTGTATAAAAAGATTTCGCTACCAGAAATTTTCCTGACGTTACCGCTAACATTTAGATTAGTGGAAATAACGTCAGTCACATGTACAAGCTATGCCATCTTTACCTTTAAAAGATTATACAACCTAGAGTTGGCTCTGTTGTTAAGGCTCTGTATGTACTATGTATGGCTAGCTATGAGATGTATCTTGAATGAACGGATATGAAACTATGAGGAAGAAGCTCATAATTGTCCATACACAGAATAAATTCGACTAGATTTTTGTTACTTATTCAATGCTGTGAAACGAACTTCGTCTATGATAGTTATAAGTATTGGTACACTGTGATCTTCATGCCTAATATAAGAATGGATACTTTTTGTAGTTGACATTTGGCAAGAATATTCGATATGCACCTGGGCTGTTTAGAGGTTAATATATTGTAAACATTGGCCCATTGATGGAGACCGTATGTTGATTTTATATGGTAACAATGGCTCTTTGAAGGCGACCGTATTTTGATATCATATGGTTAACACTGGTCTATTTGAGGAGACCGTATGTTGATATTATATGGTCAACACTTGCCCTTTGAAGGAGACCTTATGTTGATATAATATGGTCAACACTTACCCTTTGAAGGAGGCCTTATTTTTATATTATTTATTGTTAACACTTTCCTATTGAAGGTGACCAATGTTGATATCATATGGTCATGACTAAGTCTTGCCCTTTGAAGGCGACCGTTGGTAAACACTTGGATATTGAAGGAGACCGTATGACGAAAACCGAATATTGGATACTATATGGTCAACACTTGCCCTTTGGAGGAAACCGTTTGTTAATATTATATGTTTAACATTGCCTATTGATTAATTGATTTTTGCTTGCTTAGCGTTCAGTGAAAATTATCTCATGCACTTTCAGTACGAGAAACTATCAATAATTTAAAATACAACAGATAGGTTCTGCATGATTGGAGACTAGGATGAAGGACTACAACTGAAAATAAGGGTATGCTGAGTACAGGGTGACAGTTACCTACGGATCCTTGATGAGTTGTTGCAAGTGTTCTGAATCAGACATAACTCTTGAAAATAAATAATCAGACTTCTTTCTGGACGATACATAATCAGACCCTACTTTTGACGATACATAATCAGACCCTACTTTTGACGATATATAATTATACTTCACTCTTGACGATACATAATCAGACTTCTCCCATGACGATACATAATCCGACTTATCTCTTGACGATACATAATCAGACTTCTCCCTTGACGATACATAATCAGACTTCTCTCTTGACGATACATAATCAGACTTTTCCCTTGACGATACATAATTAGACTTCTCTCTTGACGATACATAATCAGATTTCTCCCTTGACGATACATAATCAGTCTTCTCTCTTGACAATACCTAATCAGACTTCATTCGTGAAGATACATAATCAGAATTTATTCTGGACAATAC
This sequence comes from Mytilus californianus, assembly GCF_021869535.1. Lineage (NCBI taxonomy): Eukaryota > Metazoa > Mollusca > Bivalvia > Mytilida > Mytilidae > Mytilus > Mytilus californianus. The sequence goes on from NW_026262668.1 coordinate 127,715,845, forward strand.
TTTATCAGACTTCATTCGTGAAGATACATAATCAGACTTCATTTTGGACAATACATAATCAGACTTCTCAATTGACGATACATAGTCAGAATTCTCTTGACGTTACATAATCAGACTTTATTCGCGACGATACATAATCAGACTTCATTCTTGACAATATATACTCAGACTTCTCAATTGACGATACATAGTCAGACTTCTCTCGACAATATATAATCAGACTTCTCTTCTGACGATATATAATCAGACTGCTTTCTTCGCAAAATACAATCACACTTCTCTCTAGACGATATATAATCAGACCACATTTTTGACAATGCAAGAGGGGGTGGACAGCTTTTGAGGGAGGTGGGGGCGGAAGGTGGGAGAAAGGGGGCGGGAGGTAGGAGGTGGGAGAGAAAAAAAGATTCTAAAAGTGGGAGGTGGGAGATAGGGGGCGGGAGGTGGGAGAAGGGTACCCCTTGTCCACCCCCTCATGCAAAGTAAGACTTTTCTCTTGAAACTATATAATGAGTCCGGTCTCTTGACGATACTTACTCAGACTTCTCTCTTGACGATGCATACTCAGACTTATCTCTTGAAGATAAATAATCAGACTACACTCGTGGTAAAATATGATTAGACTTTTCGCTTGCCGATATATAATCAGTCCGGTCTCTTGACGATACATAGTCAGACTTTTCTCTTGACGATACATAATCAGATTTCACTCTCGACTACATAATCAGTCCAGTCTCTTGACAATGCATAGTCAGACTTTTCTCTTGGCGATACACAATCAGACTTCTCTCTTGGCATTACGTAATAAGACTTCTCACTTGACAATACATAATCAGAGCTAACTCGTGACAATACATAATCAGACCTCACTCTTGATAATACATAATCAGACTTCTCAGTTGACGATACAGAATCAGACTCTCTCTTGACGATAGATAATCAGACCTCACTCTTGACAATGAAGAGTTGGACTTCTCTCTTGACAATAAATAATTGGATTTCTTACTTGACGATACATAATCAGATTTCACAATGGACGATACATAATCAGACTTCACAATGGACGATACATAATCAGGCTTCGCAATGGACGATATTTAATCAGACTTCGCAATGGACGATACATGTGATACGTGTATCCGCCTTCTCTCTTGACTATGCATGATCAGATCTCATTTTTGACGATTCTTTATCCGCCTTCTCTCTAGACAAAACATAATAAAGCTTCCCCCTTAAAAAACACAATCAGGCCTGTCATTTGATGATACATGGTCAGACTTTTCTATCGACGATACATTTAAATTTTTTTGTTATTGACGATACATTTAAAGATTTTTCTAATGCCACTATGAAATCAGATTTGTTTATTGACAATGCGTAAGTAAACAAAGTACATAAACAGACATGCCTACTTTCAATCAAAAATTTATATCTCATTCTACTAAAAAAAATAGTAAATTATTTTTCATGATAATAAACATGTTGTTGATACGATATTTCAACTCTACATGGGTACTGTTAGCTTTGTAGTAAGATCTTTGAATATTGTCTTTATAGGTATCAACATTGATTTTATGTTTAATAGTTTAAAACAAAACTTAAGTGTATTGCTATCCAGGTACTTGTATTTCACCATTGCACAATGTCACACTTTTCTCTGCTAATGACGTCTGTACAACAGCTCCGTTGGAGGTGTACTGATTGACATTTTATTCTCGAACTTAGCACGAACGCCACAAAAAAAAAACGAGAGTGAACCTGTAATCCAGTGGTTGTCGTTGCATGGTTCCTGTATGTCATATATGTGTTTCTTTCTTTGTGGTATCCTTATACAATCAGGCCGTTGGTTTTCTCTTTTGAAATGATTAACATTTTGTCAAAAATTAAAATAACAAAAATACCGAACTAATAGTGAATTAAACCTTGTTTTATAGCTGGCTAAACCTCTCACTTGTATGACAGTCGCATATAATTCCATTATATTGACAACAATGTGTGAACAAAACAAACAGACATAATAGGTAAAAATGTCAAAAATAGGGGTACAGCAGTCAACATTGTGTTTTAATCTTAATCACTATAAAACAAACAAATATGTCAACAAAGAAACACAAAATGACATATAGACAAAGCACATAAGCAAAATTGAAAGACAAGAATACAAAAAATGACCACAGCACAACAACACAATGGCGGAATGCATAAGTACAGAGTCACGCCAAAAGGATATCACCAAAAATGGACTAAACAGTAAATGTTAATAATTTACAAAGACAAATAAAAGAACACTATAACACGTAATCAATATGATAAACAACGTCAGTACCTAAAATCTATACTTCAAAACCATCATGTATTATTTGTGAAGTTGATAAGGAACATTTATCAACAAGGTTTTGGTATCTTCCGATGAACTTTTTTAGAAAAAGGACGAGACGTTCTTTGACATTATCCTTGTTCATCAACCTTCTGCTCAGACACTGATGACGTTTTGTAAAGTCTGAGTAGCAGCTGTAAGCTCTTGAATACCGAATGAGTTGGAAAATGTATATCCCATATGCAGGTGAAGTTGGTATATTGCTACTAATGTGGGGGAAATTGATAATTTCAAAATTAAAATCGTCTCGTTTGTCATAGATTATGGTACTGAGATGACCGCTTATGTCAAATTCGAGGTATAAGTCTAAAAATGAGGCGGAGGAAGGGGAGCTTACTATACAGTATGGGTTTTGCTCATAGTTGCAGGCGGTGACATTTCCCGTATGAATGCATGGACGTCTCATCGTCTACCATGCCACATCTGCTACTCTTTATATAAACTACGTATGTCACGCGGCCCACGTGTTCATTTTATGTATGAAACAAAAGTACGTTTGTATAAATTTGATTGCATGTATATCCTTTGCATGAGAAAGAAAAACACAAAATTTAACATTTTACCACTAATAAGAGTAGCCACAATCACTAATATTCCAACAATTGATTTCCTTGCTAAATTCGAAAATTTAGAATCTCGGGTTTTCACATGGGTTGCTAGGCTGCAGTCCTTTTGCACCAATTGCTATTTTTGAGATATATTATTTGCGCCAAATATAATTTTGTAAAGGTATCAATTGCAGCATAATTCAAAATTAAGTTTGCGCCAAATTACCTGTATGAACATTGTCAATTATGTTTTCTTGTTGCATGCACAAGTCCTTTAAAAGATGATATACTTAAAATACAATGAAATATTGAATAATTATAAAAAGAAGATGTGGTATGAATGCCAATGAGAAAACTCTCCGCAATAGACCAAATGACACAGAAATTAACAACTATAGGTCACCGTACGGCCTTCAATTATGTGCAAAGCCCATACCGCATAGTCAGCTATAAAAGGCCCCGAAATGACAAATTTAAAACAATTCAAACGAGAAAACTAACGGCCCAATTTATGTACAAAATAATGAACGAAAAACAAATATGATATACAGCAACAAAAGACAACCACTGAATTACAGGTTCCTGATTTGGGACAGGCACATACAGAATGTGGCGGGGTTAAACTTGTTTGAAGGCACCAACCCTCCCCTAACCTGGGACAGTGGTGTAACAGTAGAACAAACTATAAAAATCAGTTGAAAAAGGCTTAACTCATCAGATGGATACAAATAGAAATACATCTAACAAAAACACAAAGTAGACATGGACGGGTACTTGTACATCCCAACAACAAAAAGACGCTTAGCACAGATCTGAGAGTACTCGCAGTTACTGACAGCTAGTTCAAAATATATGTATATGTATATAACAATAATATTTAGTTTGATTATATTCACTGATAACAAAATCAATATTAATACCAATAAAAACAATATTCAAAGATCTAATTACAGTGTTGAATTGGTAACCTTTTCGAATAAGTTTATTCAAAGGATCGATAAGTTTACCGGGATCGTTTCTAAATTTCCGGGCTCGGAAAACAACATCTCCGTAAAAATAAGGATGTGCTATCCCGATTGAAAGAAGTTTTCTACAAGAACAACCAAACTTCAAAACCAAATCTTTATATCTATGGAAGAATTAAGTAAAGGTTTTAAGTAATTTGTGGTAACGAAATCCCTGACATAATAATTTACCTGTAATACATAGATTACGTTCATTAAAATCCAAAACGCCACAACAGACACGGGCATAGCGAACGAGTTGTGATATATAAACACCGTAAGATGGTGCCAAAGGAACATCACCATTCAAAACAGGAAAATTAACAATATGGAACGAAAAATCGTCCCTTTTGTCGTAAATTTTAGTGTGGAGTTTCCCATGTAAAACTGAAATATCTAAATATTTGATTTATTTACAGTAAGTTCCTTTGGGTAAATTTCGGCAGTATATTTAGAAAATTCTTGATTATTTAACGAAAATAAACATGACTATCAATGCATAATTCAGATTGGAGAAATAAGGTCACTTTGAACAATAAAATAAAGTCTTGCAATCGTATATGCAGATAAGTGTGTTTTTAAAGACACCCTAAATGGAATCCGAGAGACCATCAAAGATCAGTCGTTCGGTCAATTTTAATGAAGATGGTTGCCCAAAGTATTTTCAACCGTTGTCTACTATACATTACCTAAATGAATAAGCAGTACAAAGCAACAGCCGTAAGAAATAGACATTATCCAGGGAAAAAATGTGCGGTTGAAGGAAGCATTTTTGGAGCAAACTTATCTCTCTCAATTTTTGAAGGAAATCGTATTAAAATGCATTCGTGTTTACATAAAATATAACTAGCATACTTTAACCGAGTTCGATTGTGGTTTCATTCTTGATATTTAAAATATGGAGAAGTTACTTCAAAATGTAGAAATTTGTCTGTTGTAAAGAAAATGAAATAATTTGGCTCCGAAAGACAATCCACTTCCAACAGAATTTTGGCTTTGGTTAAGAATGTCCTTCTTATAATTCCACATTGCATTGCCAAAATCTGTCAAAATTGCGGTTTTGAGCTATCTTTAGGCATATAAATCTGATCATCTGTTTAGAAATAAACCGTCATTTTGTATGAGCATCGAAGTACTCATGCAGATCACATGTAAATGGAGCTGTGATACTGTGAATCTAAGAAAAAATTAGACTTTTTGAAAATGACCCTGGTGTGAAATAAAATATGGGAAAATTGCCACTGCCTTGTTGATTCCAAGAATTCCCAGTATTTACTGAAAATACATGTACAAATAAGATAGTTAATCATTATTCTAGCGACATCACTATAATATTTACTTTGTGAAGGCTTTTGTTGAATATTGGGCTGCTTTTTCATTATGGTATAGATCATTTACTTAAGGTGTCCGGAACTATTTATAGGTTTCCATTTTCCCTCATTATTCTCAACTCGTTCAGTTTCAAAGCTACCTTGATAGATGGGATTGTTTTCGTTATCGGCCAGATCATAAATATCTTTTAGATATCACTTTAGAAACACCTTTTTTCAAATATTTTTTCTGTTTTATTTTTCTCACCTATATATTTTGGTAATAAGGTGGATCTATTGATTTATTTAGAATGTAACATTCTTTAACACTTTATCTGGAAATCGCTATGCTCTATGAACGTTTCATCGATTAGTGGTTATTCCTTAATTTGCCTGTTTCAAGTCAAAGTTTTAAACTTTATATATCCAACACACATTTATCCAAATGGCAATAAAACGAATCCCATTCTCCCGTACTAGCCCATTTTCAGAACCCGATTCTCTATTTTAAGACTTGACACCTCACTTCCTGTCATGAGAATAACTGTCTTTTCTTAGCATTATACATGTTAACTATTCAACAGTCAGTGACTACAAGTTCCATGCAAGGGTCTACTATCAAATTATTCTATTCCATGTAGGTGTCTATTAAATTCCATGCATGTGTCTACAATCAAATTCCATGCATGTGTCTATCAAATTCCATGTACGTGTTAACTTTTCATATATGTTTTTTGAGAAATGTTTGTTGCAATCACATTGATCGTCAATATTGTGTAATAGTTTCTTTTGTGATTTTTGATTGCTTTGGTTTAGTGCTTACTGGTTGTTGGCCTCTTTCCTTGGACATAAAACATACAATATCTGTCTGCATTCTAAGCTAGATTGACTGACACTAAGCGATTACTTGAATTGGCTCCGGTTATACGTTTTTCATGCTTCTGTTGAGTACTGTACCCTTAATGCAAGGACTGTCAACTAACAATTTATTAGACTTGAAGCGATACCGTTGTTAAAAGCGTTACTTAGACATGCGTATATGTATATGTTAGCAAATCATACAATTTACAGAAAACTGAAAATATGACATCTGCATGGTTAACGGCTACTTCTACATGTAGCGACAGTAAACAAAAATAGTAGATTTCAAAAGGAACAATTCCATATAAAAACTGTTTTTAAGTATAGATAAGTAACATTTAAAACTAGATTAACCAACAAATAAAATTAAACATTTACGATAATAAAGACCTTTTCAAAGAATTATACAATGAAATAAGACAAAGTCCTGTAATATTGTCTTATAAATATATAGAATTCAAAAATTTCCAAGTACGTTTAAGAAGCTTAAAAGTTCTGGATTTTTATTTTCAATGCTCGGGAGCACAACGTCCTAAAACGACAAGACAGTTAACAATAGAAAGTAGGATACTACAAACAGGACACACAATCTGATATGGTTAGGTGCAAAGAAAGAAAATGTTTTATTTTCAGAAGGAACACGCCTACTACTTTGTGTGTTTTGTTTTTCAATCAGATTTTGCATATTAATTGTAAGGCAACAAAGGTCCTAGAAAGGGAACACAGAACAATACATGCAGTTGTCAATGTTAGCTTGTCTTTCGAGAACCATTTTGTTCTCTGTTTTTAAATTCAATAAATACTGTAACCAAAATTTTGAGAATCCCGCTTCTATCTCAAGTGTGCCAATTGTGATTTTTTTTTTTTTTTTTTAATTACCATTATTTGTTTCACAGAACAGAAAATATATTTTCAAGGTTCTGTGTACCATGTTTCAAAAACTGGGAACTTGTTAACAAAGCATACACATTTAGGCTATTTTGAGAAATGGTATAAACGTTTTGTATATTATTGTGCATTGGAATACAAAAATATTGACAAGAATTGTTAATATTTCTTTTAAAATAAAGGTTAAACCAAGCAAAATGGTTTAAGAACAGAAACTATATATAGCCGATACTCGCCGATTCAAACAAATGTGCAAGTAGAAATGTGATATACATTTAGACGCGAAAGTTGAAATGCATATGACATTTAACAATAATATGCATGCACTCTTACTACACAATGTAAAGGGAATGATTAGCTGTGGAAAATGCTACAGCGATGATCAAAAGGACCAAATATATAAATGACCAGATGCCAAGGACAACCTGTATATACCCAAGAGCGGACTGGAGGGTGTCGACTCACTCATGGATAAACAAATTTTACTGTGCGTATTGCTGTGTGTTTGTTTATTCTACATTGGCTAGAGGTATAGGGGGAGGGTTGAGATCTCACAAAACATGTTTAACCCCGCCGCATTTTTGCGCCTGTCCGAAGTCAGTAGCCTCTGGCCTTTGTTAGTCTTTTTGTATGTTTTTTTTAGTTTTGGTTCATTTACATTTTATGGAGTTTTAGTGTGACGTCCATTTTCACTGAACTATTACACATTTTTGTTTAGGGGCCAGCTGAATTCCGTCTCCGGGTGCGGGATTTTCTCGCTGTGTTGAAGACCCATTGGTGGCCTTGGGCTTTTTTCTGCTCTTTGGTCGGGTTGTTGTCTCTTTGACACATTCCCAATTTCCATTCTCAATTTTAGATGATGCGAATCAATGGAAGTCTAAAGAGACACCTTACATATTTTTGGGTCATTTGTTTCCTAAGCGTTGAACAGACGATAGAACTATCATTTATTAATGTACAAGTTTATGAGATATTTATTTTCAGCAATTGCTGAGAGCAATTATGTCAACATTTCCTTGATCAATCCGAATTGATGTCAAATACATGTATAACTGTTTATAAAAACATACCCCTGAAAGGCCTCAAATATAAAACAATGAGACATAATGATGTATTCTGGCGTCTTCAAGTTATACATCATTAAAACTTTACCATGTCCGCGGGCCTATTTTTTGTTTAAGACTTAACATGAATAATAAATAAACATAAATCATTTATTCGCGAAGTAATGTAGGACGACACATACAAGAAACGATTATTGTTAAGACATATATTACAAGTATCTTCCCATGCGACAGCTTATACTTCAAACGTCATACAATTTACAAATGAGTTTCCTCAGATGGAGACGACCATCATGTCAAATCATTGAAAACATTTTGTTTCTAGTGATCAAAGTGTTATATGTCCATGAGTTTATTAAAGTTCTTATATGAATTTAAAGGAGAAATTGGAATATACAAATGGTTGTTTTGATATTAGCAGTCAAGTTTATTTGAAAATTATAAAAAAATTTAACATTCAAATTAAGCCTTGACCGACATAGCAGAATACTATAGTTTTCCAATTATCCGAATTTGATAGGAAGCTGCTATAAAAACAATGCCTTTCTTAGTCTTTTCCATCTATAATACAGCAGATGATGGTTTTGCATTAGAAGAAATATAGTGTCTCTCAAAACTCAATTGCCTCGTCATCGGTTTTCATTTTAATCTCAGTATCTTCTGTTCTTTTTAATGGAAGTTCGTGTAGGTTGCATATCTTTATTCTTTCATAACTTATATCTTTACTCCCTGCGTCTCACAGCTGAACAAGTTGTGTAGACACTTCTGTATTGTCGTAAACATGTGCTAACCTTTGATTGTAGAAGTTTGTTTGTGCTCAGGTTTTTTTTTCGGTTGTTTAATTGCTGTCCACGTACAACTTTTCATAAATTAAACGTTTTTTTCTATTACCATCATCATCGACTGCATGTGTTTATAGTGTGCTATTGATATTGTTGTAGATTTCACTGCATTTGTAAAACGTTTTGTTTTCAGTAATTTCTAACGATATATTTAAGAAATACGTCTGGTATAGTAGACTGAAAAATTGGAGGGGGACTTCTGAAAGTGACAAGCTCCCTCGGCTCCTACGTATATGCCAGTGGTCTGAATTATAGAATGAATTTAAGAAACTCTTAATTTAATTTGAAAACTGATGACACTGAGAATGTTTAATGCTACCATTTCAGTCAAATGTACGTCAAATACTTTGGGATGGAGCAGCATAATTTTTAATTTTAAGAAATGCTGATTGTAATATGGAGAGGCAGACAAACCTTGTTTAAGGATTTTCTATCATCATCCAGAGTTATATTTGGAGCGCATTTCAGATTGAGACCAAATAAAATATATTATTCTACTGTATGTAGCTGTGATAACTGTATTATCTGTTTGGTTGAGACGATTCCACGTGACACTAAACGATTACTCTGCATTTTACACAGCAAAATCATTGTAAATATCATGTCTAAAGCTTATGTTAGGCGTTTACTTTAAACACAAAAACATTTCATGTTATAAATAATTAATGATCGATATATTATTTATGCATACTTTTGATTATAAAACCAAAGGGATTGAAAAATTTGCAAGTACTTAAATAGTCTAGTTAATTTCTGCAAGTTAAGGAAATAAGTGGATTAAAACATTCATTTCCTTGTCTAAGGGAGGTATGCAGATTTGCACAGATTGACTCACCACCATCAAGTCATATTAACTTCATCGGGATTTTTCTTGTTAGAGGAGTGGCAAATCATCATTTCTCTCATACGCAAGGGAAATTACGTTTTATTTTTTAAATATATACATATTCTATCTTCTGGTCACTCTCGATATTTAATAATCAAAATAATCGTCTGCATTCGCATTGTCTTTAGATTTAGTGGTATAATTTAACATTTAATAACGATTTTTTTTTAAATATGTTTGTAATCTTAACATTCCTAAATCAATAAAATACATGCACAACCATAAAACTATTCTTTGATTCGTCTGTCTTTTAGAAATTCAAGACAAGTTCTTTAACTTGTGAATATAATGATTGTTTATAGCATTTGGTTACTTCATTAAAACATTTCTGAAGGTATTAAACATTGAAATGATGTCATACCTTCAGAGTAAAGAAACTTTACGTCTCTCGCTGACAGACATCTAGATAAATAACATTCATAAATGAACCATGGTCGTTTTTCTATTTCTAAATATATTTCTATGTGAAAATATAATTCTACAAGCAAACAATTTTGGTATTACATTTTAATCCATGGCAATAGCAATTTATGTAAAACACCTTTATTCTTGTATTTGTTATTTTTTCTAAACAGGAGAATTTATTTGGCTTGGGTTAGATTTTCTACAAGAGGCAATGATCATGCCTTTTATAATATGACTTTAAGCGTGTATCTGTTATATTAAGCATTAATGAAAACCGTTTTGCCAGAGTTTTCATATTGTAAAACCAAGAAAGACCTGGAAATATAAAAATAAGAAGATTTAATAACATGATTGCCAATGAGACAACTCTCCACCAGAGATCAACTAAGGTAGAAGACCATTCGAGATCCAGAGTTTGAAATTGGAGATCATATTTTTGAAGTTTGAAATAAGCGAATTCATTGCAATTTAATTCCAAAAACAGACTATCAACAAAGAACTTTTAAAAAGTTAAGATAACATAGCGAACAATAACAGTAAACAACTGATTATAATTGGAATTGAGTCTTTAGGTTGTCCACGTTTGCGTGCTGACTGTGTATATGTTACAGAACAAATTGGAATTTTAAAGTAGGATCAGAATCATCTTAGTACAAATGAGAATTCAAATCTCTACTAGTAGAATTTGGTATATCTAGTATCATCCAGGATACTGATATCTACACCAAGTGTGATTCCGGTAGATGTGGGATATCTAGTATCATCCCAGGATACTGATAACTACACCAAGTGTGATTCCGGTAGACTGTGGTATATCTATAGTATCATAAAGGATACTGATAACTACACCAAGTGTGATTCCGGTCGACTGTGGTATATCTATAGTATCATCCAGGATACTGATAACTACACCAAGTGTGATTCCGGTAGAATGTGGCATATCTAGTATCATCCAGGATACTGATAACTACACCAAGTGTGATTCCGGTCGACTGAGGGATATCTAGTATCATCCAGGATACTGTTAACTACACCAAGTGTGATTCCGATAGACTGTGGTATATCTAGTTTCATCCAGGATACTGATAACTACACCAAGTGTGATTCCGGTAGACTGTGGTATATCTAGTTTCATCCAGGATACTGATAACTACACCAAGTGTGATTCCGGTAGACTGTGGTATATCTAGTATCATTCAGGATACTGATAACTACACCAAGTGTGATTCCGGATAGTATGGTATCAGATTTGTTATTTACCAATTTAATTTTAATTCCGAATCGTACTGAATATGTTGGAAAACAATAAGTGTGAACTTATCAATACTTTATTACAAAACAAATCTGACTTAATGTACTTGTACATCTGACATAAAGCACTTGTGCATCTGACATAAACTTTCTTGAATTTATTTTTAACTGGTTTATCTATTACAATATTTATATTTTGTAGATGGTATTTTCTTAAGAAAAAACAAAGTTTCGAACTTTTACATGGTTGAATATACGTGACCGATGAGGAGTCAATGATATTATCACCAAGACTGTTTATGAATAATGTTGTTTTTAATATTATCTTTGATTGACAATAATCACTTTGACTTTCAAGAATTTATCCACCTTATGAATTTTGATTCCAATACAGCGCCCGTTTCATAATATTTCTTTGCAAGGAGTGGTTCCAACTCATGATGGGTTCTTCTACGCTTGCTTCCCTTACATACTAGACTGTTAACCACTGATCGCATTGTGTCTATAGATTCGGGAATATAGACAACCCCTATAGTATATCTATGTTTTTGTTGGCAAATATTGTTCGTAATCTGAAGGTAAATACATAAAAGTGCTTCGGACCAACGAAATTTATAAAGTGTAATTTTCGATACTACCTTTGGGGGACTGTTTGTAAATAAATTTTGACTATTTTATTTATATTTATGTTCTTTTTGGTCATATAGTTCCTAACGTGTCTACGTATTGATACATCCCTGGCTTTCCAGTGTTTAGGTATGATGTGACGTGTCTACGTATTTATACATCCCTGGCTTTCCAATGTTTAGGTATGATGTAACGTGTCTACGTATTTATACATCCCTGACTTTCTAATGTTTAGGTATGGTGTGACGTGTCTACGTATTTATACATCCCTGACTTTTCAATGTTTAGGTATGATGTGACGTGTCTATGTATTTATACATCCCTGGCTTTCCAATGTTTAGGTATGATGTGACGTGTCTACGTATTTATACATCCCTGACTTTCCAATGTTTAGGTATGATGTGACGTGTCTACTTATTTATACATCCCTGGCTTTCCAATGTTTAGGTATGATGTGACGTGTCTACGTATTTATACATCCCTGGCTTTCCAATGTTTAGGTATGCTGTGACGTGTCTACGTATTTATACATCCCTGACTTTCCAATGTTAAGGTATGATGTGACGTGTCTACGTATTTATACATCCCTGGCTTTCCAATGTTTAGGTATGATGTGACGTGTCTACGTATTTATACATCCCTGGCTTTCCAATGTTTAGGTATGATGTGACGTGTCTATATAGATTCTACCACTGCATCGAGTGTGATACGATATTTATCCACTCGAGACAGTTGAATTTTCAAATTTAAAACGCGAGGCTCGCCGAGCGTTTTAAATATTTAAAATTTAACTGTCTCGAGTGGATAAATATCGTATTACACGAGATTTGGTGGTGGAATCTGTTTCTCTAATGATTTTCAAACAATATGCAGGCAAACTTGTTCCGTCTTTTCGAAATTCAGAGGAAAGCAAGTAAATTCGACGTCATAATCGGATTTTATCCAATGAAGAACTGAGATTAAACGAACCACACGTTGATTAAATTTTTTTTATACAATGGATGCAGAAAGGGATAAATTGACTAAGAATTAGAGAAACGTATTTATACATCCCTGACTTTCCAATGTTTAGGTATGATGTGACGTGTCTACGTATTTATACATCCCTGGCTTTCCAATGTTTAGGTATGATGTAACGTGTCTACGTATTTATACATCCCTGACTTTCCAATGTTTAGGTATGATGGTGCCCTAATGAAGGTAAATCCTTAAAAGCTCTTCGAAATTTATTGAGAAATTATTTTCATTCACCTACAATTCCTTATGAAGTATTTCCTTGTGTTCGTCCATTTTTAAAAAATATTATCTACTATTTGCATATTTTTTATATCATAAATTGTATTGAGAACTATTAAAGTTGGCATTGTTATGACTGGTGCCTCATGGCAGATAAGCGGATAATTCGTAACAAGATTTTTTTTGTTCTTGCAATTATGTTTTTGCTTGTAATTTTAGTTTTAATGTACAAAGTAAATCAAACCCGTTTTTTTATGTTTTATGTCTATCAAATGATTCATCTAAGACAATCATGGGATCTAGACTTTACAATCTTTACTAGTAGTTATTATAATTCTGATTAGTACCGGATTTTAGTTAGTGGAAAGTAGAATTCCAATTTGAACTGTAACATATAATTACGTAAACTTTTTTTTCATTTGTTTCAGATAGAAATAGTAATGTTCGTGTAGAGTGAAATATAGGTATCATAGCATGATATCTTTTTTTTGTAATCGGCTACTCTAGATTTTGAATTTTTAATTTAGATATCAGATTTCGAATCTGAAAGCATAAATTTTAAATATTAAACATAGAGTTTTGAAACATGAATTCTAAACTTTAGAAAATATAAAAAAAAATAAGACGAAACATCAAAACCAAATAGAGCACATATGTGAATTAATTTGTTTACTCTGTATATGTGTATGTTTGGTTGTATGCTAGAACATCCACAGTGTATGCGTAAAACACATGCAAAACTTGCTTGACTATCTTATGGTGTCGATAATCATCTTTCATTTCTGTCTGGCTACACTGTTAAGCAACGTTACTCCCTCCTCCCCCTCCCCCACCTCAAAAAAAAGTAAAAGACAACAAGGCAAACAATAGCCGGCAAAACATGTCATGTTACTTAGGACCAGTAAAACTCCAGTGATTCTGTTTAAACTTTGTTGATGTTCTTGTATACAGGCAAACACATTTTCTATTTCAAAATTAGTTTACGCTCTTCTGTAATGGGTAAAAATTATAAAGCCTCACTAATGCACAGTAAACAGTTAAAATGTTACCTGGAAGAAACTTTTTTAGAGCAGCCAAATAGGTCTTATTCAGTAAATTACTAATATATTAACATAGATTTATAATTGTGATCATCCGTCAAAACATTTCTTATCACGACTGAATGGACAGACCAAGAAGGCGCCACATCTATCAATCCTAGAAATGATCAACACGAAAATTTAATCCCATCAATGTCATTTGTTAATTATTCTGATATGATACATATTAATAATTAACATAACCAGTTTCTGGCATCACCATGAACATGGTGGTAAACGGAAATGTACTTTTACTATGTCTGTTTTGACACAAACTGGGGCGTTGTTACATGTGGTGTATAAATATGTTCCATGTTTATAGCCTGTTGGTCAATTTAACAATGTATATACATGGTTGAAGTTAACAGAAACATTCACGTTTTCGTGGTTGTTTGTTATGAAGAAAACAAGACAATACTTACATAAGGACTGGGACTGAAACAATTAGATTATAAATTGAATATAATCAACACCATCGTCCAATCAAAAGAACTAGAATTTGCACATACTTTTACCACACTGTCTGTTCTTAAGATATGTGGTGATTGCCCTGTACGAGACAAGAGTTGGGAAAATTACACGCATTTTTGAAATTTTTTTCAACCACAGATAATTTTTTTTCAGGAGAACTCAAAATTATTCAACTTTTCTGCAGATTTGATCACTCTCCAAATCGTTATCAACAGATATATTATTTATTTTGTTCTTGTCTTGATGGGATGGTAAATATTTGCAGATTGGATATTGAGCAACCATTAGTCGATTCATTTCCTAGTAAATGATAACTTTATTTTTTTGATATTAATTGCAATTTAGTTTTCATTTACATTTCACTGAATTGAAAATTTCAAAAGACTTATTATATCCGTTCTTACCAACCTTCATCAGGAACGCTGGGGGCAACCCCCTCCTCCAAAATAAAAATAATAAAACAATAAATAAAAACAAACAAATAAAATAAGTAGATACCATGAAAAGGACAATAAAAATCAAAATATTTGACAGACACCAACTTCGACATAGATGGAATACAAACAACTGTTGTTCACAATGTTCCACATAGTAAAGTTAACATCGAACAACACGAAACCCACCGACATTCCCTGGGGTTACTCTTGCAGTTACCAATCAATCAGTGGTCCCCATACGTAAGAAACATATAATTCCGTAATTCATTCCATGGCGGATTGGTGGTTGTCCGTAGTTCATTCCATAGCGGATTGGTGGTTGTCCGTAATTCATTCCATAGCGGATTGGTCAATGTTTCTTGCTTAGTTTTGATATATTACGAAATTAATTAACATTGTGTACACAAAACCACTAAAAAATGTAACAGAAAGTGTTAGTTTTTAATGAAATTTCAGCGTAAAAGATTTACAAGAATATTACAATTAGAAACATGAAAGACGTTTTAAATTTAAAAAATGAATAGAAAGAGAGCTATATAAAACAAAAATTACACGAACCCCACTTAATCATGAGATGAACTCGTGTGTTCTTAAGGATAAACCATTTCTGCTTCACTACAAGTACCAATCGTGTTCCTGATAACAAATACAAATTACGGTGATAAGTAATTAACAACGGCGGTCGGTCCTGTAGCTACAAACAACTGAATATATCTGTGGTCATATGTGAAACAGAATGATCTACAATGTCCGAAAAACTTTCGAATATACTTTTCTAATTATGTTTCCACTACTGGAGCAGCATATGTGTTCCCTTCCGGAGGACCTGAGAATACTTCCGGTTTTGGTTTGATTTGTGTTGCTCAGTATTTGGTTTTCTGTCTAGTGTTTTGAAGACTGTTGTTTGTCTTTTCGTCCATTTTGTTTTAGTGTATACAGTATTTTATTGTGATTATCATAAGTTCCGAACATAAACATTACAAATTAGACAGTTTGATAAGAAGCGGAAAGCAAGTGAATTTTACAAATATCTCTTCGGTTTTGCCATAGCGCTGTTTGTTTTCTTGGACTTTCGATTTTTGATTGTCCCCTTAATTGGTATTTTTTTCGATTTAGAAATTCTGAAAGAAAACACAAGTTTTGAAATATCGTATCAATTAGGAGATAAAATAAATATCCATACAATGTTTACTTCATATTTGTCAGTTGTGGCGATCTAAAGACAAATAAATACATGATAAGATATAAAATCAAAGCTGAAATACCGGCAGATTAATAAACCAAAAACCATGTATATATGGACGATTTTACTCGAGAAAGATACAGAATTTTCAAAAGTTAATCAAGTACCAGTAAAGCAGGAACTGTTTATTGTCAGTTACTATCGCGTTTATCATAATCTTATACAGTCCTCTAAGATCTGTAATTTAGCTTAACTAATGGAAGGCGCAGTCCTCTTTTCAGATACATATACGTTAAGTCTGGTACTGTAATTCAAATATAATCACTTGCATATGGTATATTCATTTGTCTTTAATTGGAGACTATTTATTGAGGACTGTATGTTAAGTCTATTATTTAAAACTGTATGTTAAGTCTATTGTTGAAGATTGTTGTATAGTCTATTGTTGAAGATTGTTTGTAATGTCTATTATTGAAAACTGTATGTTAAGTCTATTGTTGAAGATTGTTTGTAAAGTCTATTGTTGAAGATTGTTTGTAAAGTCTATTGTTGAAGATTGTATGTTAAGTCTATTGTTGAAGACTGTATGTAACGTCTACTGTTGAAGACTGTATGTAACGTCTATTTTTGAAGACTGCAATTTGAGTCTATTGATGAAGACTGTCTGTTAAGTCTATTGTTGAAGACTGTATGTTCAGTCTATTGTGGAAGACTGTATGTTAAGTCTATTGTGGAAGACTGTATGTTCAGTCTATTGTTGAAGACTGTATGTAACGTCTACTGTTGAAGACTGTATGTTAAGTCTATTGTGGAAGAATGTATGTTAGGTCTATTGTTTAAGACTGCATGTTAAGTCTAATGTTGAAAACTGTATGTTAAGTCTATTGTTGAAAACTTTATGTTCAGTCTATTGTTGAAAACTGTATGTTAAGTCTATTGTTGAAAACTGTATGTTCAGTCTTTTGTTGAAAACTGTATGTTAAGTGCATTGTTGAAGACTGTATGTTAAATCTGTTGTTGAAAACTATATGTTAAGTCTATTGATGTAAACTGTATGTTAAGTTTATTGGTAAAGACTTTATGTTAAGTCTATTGTTGAAAACTGAATATTAATGAAAACTGTATGTTAGGTCTATTGTAAAAGACTGTATGTTTAGTCTACTGTTGAAGACTGTATGTTAAGTCTATTGTTGAAAACTGTATGTTAAGGCTACTGTTGAAGACTGTATGTTAAGTCCATTGTTGAAGATTGTTTGTAAAGTCTATTGTTGAAGATTGTTTGTAATGTCTTTTATTGAAAACTGTATGTTAAGTCTATTGTTGAAGATTGTTTGTAAAGTCTATTGTTGAAGATTGTATGTTTAGTCTATTATTGAAGACAGTATGTTAAGTCTATTGTTGAAGACTGCATGTAATGTCTATTGATGAAGACTGCAATTTGAGTCTATTGCTGAAGACTGTCTGTTAAGTCTATTGTTGAAGACTGTATGTTCAGTCTATTGTTGAAAACTGTATGTTAAGTCTATTGTTGAAGACTGTATGTTAAATCTATTATTGAAGACTGTATGTTCAGTCTACGGTTGAAGACTGTATATTAAGTCTATTGTTGAAGATTGTATGTTAAGTCTATTATTGAGGACCGTATGTTAAGTCTATTGTGGAAGACTGTATGTTAAGTCTATTGTGGAAGACTGTATGTTAAGTCTATTGTTGAAGACTGTATGTAACGTCTACTGTTGAAGACTGTATGTTAAGTCTATTGTTTAAGACTGTATGTTAAGTCTATTGTTGAAAACTGTATGTTAAGTCTATTGTTGAAAACTGTATGTTCAGTCTTTTGTTGAAAACTGTATGTTAAGTGCATTGTTGAAGACTGTATGTTAATCTGTTGCTGAAAACTATATGTTAAGTCTATTGATGTAACCTGTATGTTAAGTTTATTGGTAAAGACTTTATTTTAAGTCTATTGTTGAAAACTGAATATTAATGAAAACTGTATGTTAGGACTATTGTTAAAGACTGTATGTTTAGTCTACTGTTGGAGACTGTATGTTAAGTCTATTGTTGAAAACTGTATAAAGAGTCTATTGTTGAAGACTGTATGCTATAATTCTACTGTTGAAAACTGTATGTTAAGTTTATTGTTGAAGACTGTATATAGAGTCTAATGATGAAGACTGTATGTTAAGTTTATTATTGAAGATTGTATGTTAAGTATATTGTTTAAGACTATGTGTTAAGTCTACTGTTGAAGATTCTATGTTTAGTCTATTGTTGAAGATTATATGTTAAGTCTACTGTTGAAGACTGTATGTCAAGTCTATTGTTTATGACCATATGTCAAGTCTATTGTTGGAGACTGTATATATAATCTTACGTTGAAGATTGTATGTTAAATCTACTGTTGAAGATTGTATGTTAAGTCTATTGTTGAAGACTGTATGCTAAGTCTACTGGTGAAGACTGTATATTAAGTCTATTGTTGAAGATTGTATGTTAATTCTATTTTTGAAGACTGTATGTTAAGTCTTTTGTGGAAAACTGTATGTTAAGTCTATTGTTAAAGACCATATGTTAAGTTTATCGTTGAAGACTGAATGATATGTCTATTGTTGAGGACTGTATGTTAAGTCTATTGTGGAAGACTGTGTGTTAAGTCTATTGTTGAAGACTGTATGTTAAGTCATTGTTGAAGACTGTATGCTGTAAGTCTATTGTGGAAGACTGTATGTTAAGTCAATTATTGAAGACTGTATGTTAAGTCTAATGATGAAGACTGTATGTTAAGTTTATTGTTGAAGATTGTATGTTAAATATGTTGTTGAAATCTGTATGCTAAGTCTATTGTTGAAGATTGTATGCTTAGTCTATTGTTGAAGACTGTATGTTAAGACTATTATTGAAGACTGTATATAGAGTATATTGTTGAAGACAATATGTTAAACCTATTGTTGAAGACTGCATGTTAAGTCTATTGATGAAGACTGCAATTTGAGTCTATTGCTGAAGACTGTCTGTTAAGTCTATTGTTGAAGACTGTATGTTTAGTCTATTGTTGAAAACTGTATGTTAAGTCTATTGTTGAAGACTGTATGTTAAATCTATTATTGAAGACTGTATCTTCAGTCTACGGTTGAAGACTGTATATTAAGTCTATTGTTGAAGATTGCATGTTAAGTCTATTGTTGAAGATTGTATGTAACGTCTACTGTTGAAGACTGTATGTTAAGTCTATTGTGGAAGACTGTATGTTAAGTCGATTGTTAAAGACCATATGTCAAGTCTATCGTTAAAGACTGCATGTTAGGTCTATTGTTGAAGACTGTATGTTCAGTCTATTGTTTAAGACTGTATGTTAAGTCTATTGTTTAAGACTGTATGTTAAGTCTATTGTTGAAAACTGTATGTTAAGTCTATTGTTGAAAACTGTATGTTCAGTCTTTTGTTGAAAACTGTATGTTAAGTGCATTGTTGAAGACTGTATGTTAAATCTGTTGTTGAAAACTATATGTTAAGTCTATTGTTGTAAACTGTATGTTAAGTTTATTGGGAAAGACTGTATGTTAAGTCTATTGTTGAAAATTGAATATAAAATCTATTAATGAAAACTGTATGTTAGGTCTATTGTTAAAGACTGTATGTAAGGTCTATTGTTGAAGACTGTATGTTAAGTCTTTTGTTGAAGACTGTATGTTAAGTCTATTGTTTAAGAATGTATGTTTAGTCTATTGTTTAAGACTGTATGTTAAGTATATTGTTTACGACTATATGCTAAGTCTATTGCTGAAGACTGTATGCTATAAGTCTATTGTGGAAGACTGTATGTTAAGTCTACTGTTGAAGACTGTATGTTAAGTCTATTGTTGAAGACTATGTTAAGTTTATTGGTGAAGATTGTATGTTAAGTCTATTGATGAAGACTATGTGTTAAGTCTACTGTTGAAGATTGTATGTTAAGTGTATTGTTGAAAACTGTGTGTTAAGTCTATTGTTGAAGACTGTATGTCAAGTGTATTGTTTATGACCATATGTTAAGTCTATTGTTGGAGACTGTATATAGAATCTTATGTTGAAGACTGCATGTCAAATCAACTGTTGAAGATTGTATATTAAGTCTATTGTTGAAGATTGTATCTTAATTCTATTGTTGAAGACTGTATGTTAAGTCTGTTGTGGAAAACTGTATGTTAAGTCTATTGTTAAAGACCATATGTTAAGTTTATCGTTGAAGACTGAATGTTATGTCTATTGTTGAAGACTGTATGTTAAGTCTATTGTTGAAAACTGTATGTTAAGTCTATTGTGGAAGACTGTGTGTTATATCTATTGTTGAAGACTGTATGCTATAAGTCTATTGTGGAAGACTGTATGTTAAGTCTACTATTGAAGCCTGTATGTTTAGTTTACGGTTGAAAATTGTATGTTAAATATGTTGTTGAAATGTGTAAGCTTAGTCTATTGTTAAAGATTGTATGTTTAGTCTATTGTTGAAAACTGTATGTTAAGTCCACTGTTGAAAACTGTATGTCAAGTCTATTGTTTATGACCATATGTTAAGTCTATTTTTGGAGACTGTATATGTATTCTTATGTTGAAGACTGTCAGTTAAATCTGTAGTTGAAAACTATATGTTAAGTCTATTGTTGATTATTGTATGTTAAGTCTATTTTTGATTATTGTATTTTAAGTCTATTGTTGATTAGTGTATGTTAAGTCTATTGTTGATTAGTGTATGTTAAGTCTATTGTTGATTATTGTATGTTAAGTCTATTGTTGAAGACTGTTTGTTCCGTCTACTGTTGTAAACTGTATGTCAAGTCTATTGGTAACGACTGTATGTTAAGTTTATTAACGAAAAATGTATGTTACGTCTATTGTTAATGACTGTATGTTAAGTCTACTGTTGAAGACTGTATGTTAAGTTTAATGTTTAAGACTGTATGTAGAGTCTATTGTTGAAGACAGTTTGCTAAGTCTATTATTGAAGACTGTATGTTAAGTCTATTGATGAAGACTTTATGTTAAGTCTATTATTGAAGACCGTATGTTAAGTCTATTGTTGAAGATTGTATGTTAAGTCTTTTGTTTAAAACTGTTTGTTAAGTCTACGGTTGAAGACTTATGTCTATTGGTGAAGACTGTATGTTAAGTCTGTTGTGGAAGACTGTGTGATACGTCAACTGTCGAAGACTGTATGTTGAGTCTATTGTTAAAGATTGTATGCTAAGTTTATTATTGGAATCTGTATGTTAAGTCATTGTTGAAGAATGTATGTAAAATATATCGTTGATGACTGTATATTAAGTCTATCGTTGAAGCCTGTATGTTTAGTCTACTGTTATAGACTGTATGTTTAGTCTACTGTTGAAGACTGTATGTTTAGTCTATTGTTGAAGACAGTATATAAAGTCTATTGTTGTTGATTGCATGTTAAGTCTATTGTTGAAGACCGTATGTTAAGTGTATCATTATAGACTAAATGTAAAGTCTATTGTTATAGACTAATTGTTAAGTCCATTGTTGAACACTGTCTGTTAAGTCTATTGTTGAAGACTGTATGTTGAGTCTATAGTTAAAGACTGCATGTTCAGTCTATCGTGGAAGACCGTATGTTAAGTCTATCGTTGAAGACTGTATGTTAAGTCTTTTGTTGAAGACTCTCTGATGAGTCTATTGTTGAAGACAGTATATGTCACAACCGAGAATTTATCATCACGTATGAAAGTGTGCATCTGTTCATTTAACAATACTAACGGGGCCAAATGATTGGATGTTAGCAACTATAGGTCGCTATACAACAATGGACAAACTGTTCATTTAACAATACTAACGAGACCAAATGATTGGATGTTAGCAACTATAGGTCGCCATACAACAATGGACAAACTCCATTCCGTATAGCTAACTCCTGGCAGACACGAACAGAATAAGTATGGATTAAAAACGTTTGCGAGCGCTTAATCCTCTCAAAATCTGTAACAGCGGTGTGTCAATACAACATAAGAACAAACGGTGTATCAATACAACATAAGAACAAACTGTAAGCATCAGTTGGAATGGACTCATCATATAGATACGAAGAACAAAATCAACTGACAAAAATACAAAATCACAAAGTACCGATCTAAAAGCAGTCACAGTAACTGGAAGCTAGTTGTCTATACCAAACTAATTATATTATTTCTTACGTTATAACTCATACAGGTTGTTACAGTTTTATAACAATTTGTCTATTGTTGTGGTATATTCTAGATGGAATAATATCTGTTAAATCTAATTACTCAGTTAAAATCATTTAATATTGGAATTGGAAATGAAGTGTGTGAGAATTTCAGATTTTTTTCCCTACAGTAAACTAAATAACCGAAATATTTTTAAAAGATATGCATGCAAGTCTTGACTTGTTTGCACTGTGAGCTATTGGTGAACCGTAAAAGTGATTAATTAATTTAAATTAGATAAAGTGAGTAAATTAAATTAGTTATCCGAGATGCAAAATATAGATCTAATTTGGATAAACTTAATTATACATTACTATGGGAAAAGTTGCAAAAAAACCAATACCGCTCTATGCGATCAAGTACTCATGATGTTTTCTTTTTATTCTATATTTTCCTTTCGCTTGGAAAGTCAGTCGTTACTACATGTATGAAGTAGTAGTATATTCATATATATAATAAGTGACCTGTAGTTAAGCTTCTCTGTAAGAGAATGGAATCATTAACTTTAACGAAACATTTATCTGCATACAGTCAGTAGTTGTAGGATTGTGACTTTAAAGACACATTTATCTGCATACAGTCAGTAGTTATGGGATTGTGACTTTAACGACACATTTATCTGCATACAATCAGTAGTTATGGGATTGTGACTTTAACGACACATTTATCTGCGTACAGTCAGTAGTTATGGGATTGTGACTTTAAAGACACATTTATCTGCGTACAGTCAGTAGTTATAGGATTGTGACTTTAACGACACATTTATCTGCATACAGTCAGTAGTTATGGGATTGTGACTTTAAAGACACATTTATCTGCATACAGTCAGTAGTTATGGGATTGTGACTTTAACGACACATTTATCTGCATACAGTCAGTAGTTATGGGATTGTGACTTTAACGACACATTTATCTGCATACAGTCAGTAGTTATAGGATTGTTACTGATAATACAAGTATTACAACCTAATGGCTTTCACTGGTAAACTATCTTTAGATAAAATTCTATAGAACATAGAAATCTCCAGGAATGAAACAACTTAAACGCCAATCGATGTGATGTCAGTAGAGCAGTGATATAATATCTCAGTCTTCAAAACAACAAATATATAATATCAAACATTTGTATCTTAATTAATAGTTTAGATATGTCGCTGTTTTTTTTTGGAATTTAG
This sequence comes from Mytilus californianus, assembly GCF_021869535.1. Taxonomy (NCBI): domain Eukaryota; kingdom Metazoa; phylum Mollusca; class Bivalvia; order Mytilida; family Mytilidae; genus Mytilus; species Mytilus californianus. The sequence continues at coordinate 127,739,710 of NW_026262668.1, forward strand.
ATGAAGTGTGAATACAAAGTATTTATTAGTATAGAGCGTTTCGGTAGTGTATTTTATTGATTATTGCTTAACGTCCAGTGCCCAATAGTTCATGCATGTTCAGGAAGAGAACAAATCGACAATAAATCAAATAGGTAGGTTGTGTATTTGAATATTCTTGTTTAAATAGATCACATGATTGTTACTGTAAATGCAACTATGCTGTTGATAAGTAGAATTTTCATTGCTGCCAAGGTAAACAAAATATTAAAAAAAGTAATAATAAAAAAAAAACACTAAAAAAACAAGTATCAGTATAACTCTAAGAAAACAAAAAAATATAAATTTGTTTATAGATATTAAGTCTGGGAAAATATGGCTGATTTATTATTTTGAATTAGCTTTTAACTAGCTTTCAGTAACAGAGAGTACTTTTAGACCTTGTTTTTTTTCTTTTGGTTATGGATTCTTGTTTGCTTATGCCGATCTGATGAGTCAAGCCTTTTCTAACTGATTTTTATATTTTGTTCTTATGTTGTGTTGTTACCCTACGTTCTCGGGTAAGAGGAAGGATTGAGAGCTCACAAACATGTTAAACATGTTTAAACTTACAACATGTTAACTGTGCTTGTTCTAAGTCAGGAGGCTTCAATTCAGTGGTTGTCATACTTAGAAGTTTTCAGTCTTTTTCGCAAACGCCAGGTCGTTGGTTTTCTCATTTTTTCCTTATCGGTACTTTTATAACTGACTTTACAGTATTGATTTTGCTCATTGTTGAAGAACGTACAACGCCCTATAGTTGTAAACATCTTCGTCCTTTGGTCTTTGGCGGATATTTGTCTCCACATTTTCCTAGTTTTATATCAAATGTCAGTTCATCATTCTAAAAGGTTAAATATAAACAGAAATATATCAGCTTTTGTTATTTGAACATAATTCATCTAAGCAGAGCATTATATATATATAAAAAAGTTTTGTTTCACGATGTATTTTTAAAAAGTGTTAATGCATTTACTTCGGCGTTTAATTGCACGGTTTTCACGTCCTTGAGAAGGAGCGTGTCCGCTGCTTAGCTTAACCAAACTACAAAAGAACCCAAAAGACATCTAGCGTTCAACATACGGTCTCCAACAATAAACAAGTGTGTATGCGTCAACATACCAAGCTCTACAGCCTCTTGAAAAATTATAATTCTAAACCAAGTGTATAAAACGCACCTTCCTGTACACAACTTTTCTTTTCCATTAAACTTCTTTCATCTGTTCCCTTGTTCAATACTACTTCTCTTAATGGTCACTGAACGATAAGTTAAAAACATTAAAATAATAATATAATAAAATATTTCATATTAAAATGTAAGAAAATGCTACGATCACTGCTAATTCAACAACGTTGAAAACCCCCACGCGAGACAATCAGTGTTTATATGATTTTCTTTAAAAGGGACATGTAGAGGAATCATTTATCAATTAAACACTTTAACACTGAAATGGAAAGAAATGCATTATATTTGACTGGACAAAATGGAAAGATAAAAATATATGAAATACATCTTTTTAACAAACTGTTATTTGATATATGTATCATATTTTTGCTATTGTGTGAGACTTGATGTCGTCCGCGATAGTCAGTAACATCGATCTACACACCACTCAGTACCACGTTTTGTGCACCAGGTGTTTAATACCGGACCATTTTCACACAATAATAAAAAGTTTGATAAATTATACATATCAAATCATTAACTATTATTGTCTGCTGAAGACTTTGATCTAATTATGTGTTTCTAACATGGCGCCAGGTTCCGTCATCTACTAAAAGGAGATTTTCCGCATTAAAGGGAAAACCTGGAAGTTATATTGCCATTAGTCATTTGACGTTTACAAATATCAACTTTTTCTTTAATAATTTATGAAACAGTAATCAAATGTCATAAACGTGATCTGATCATTTGAAAAGGAAATATTACAATTATATTGTATAATTTATGGCATTGAAGAAATATGCCAAGCGCAGTAAACGTCATGCATACAGTCCTTGGATACAGCCAACCAAAAACGAGGTCTACCATTTTATAAATTTTGATTTCAACAGAATTCAAGTTGCTGTGTTTGTTAAATTTGTACGGAAAGCATCCTCCTGGGAAAAGTAAATGAAATATTAGGTTTTCATGTACTACTACATTTTATAACCCATTTAAAATTCTATGTTCGACTTTATCAACTGATAAAAATTCTGAATGCGAGAATTTCCGGGGCCGTACAATTTTAAACAACAGCAAACCACATTAACCAATATGATATGTAACTGGACGGTAAAATAAGCACCACAACAGACAATACCTATACGAAATTGCAATAAAACTAAAAAATTAAATAAAAATGTTCCATATAACGACAACGGGATATAAATGGTCCAATGAATGTAACCAACAGACCTAAAAAAGGACAATTAACCTATTAAATTCATGTAATGTACCAAGACCTACACAAACGACATAAAACAACAGATCTTAACTACAACGAAACCCAGAGGTCATATATTTTAACATTCTTTTAACTAGATACATCAAAACAAAAATTGCATCATTATTGATAAAATGCATTCTTAAACTATTGTAATATAATTGTGAACGGTATTTTTAAAATACTGGAACTTTTCCCATGTTGATTTTTCCATAATATCGATGCCAATACAGAAGCTCAAATCAGGTTAAAGTAATTATTTCCCAAGTTGTATGCATTTTACTTTACTTCCTATGGGTTTTGCTTGCATGAAATGTTGTTTGAAATTTAAGAAAACAGTTATATGCAAGTTAAACACATTTTGTTCGAAAGGATCTCTTACGGAAAATTCTTCAAACCAGAATAGAAGCATAAAAATGGTAATGGGAACAAGAAACACACTAGCATAATGTAATATAAAGGGAGAGGCAGTATTATATATAATGGAAGATCTTTCTTAAAATGAGGAGATATGGTATGATTGCTAATGAGACAGCTATTCACCAGAGTTAAAATGAAGTGGAAGTAAGCAATTATGGGCCACTGTACGGCCTTCGTCAATGAGAAAAACCCATACTGTAGGATTGTATCTGCGATATTTATTTATAGCTTTTATACTCACATGATTTATAACTTATACTTTTCCCCATTGATAAATTAAGAAAACAAGAAACCGAGGTTCCAAATCTCTCAGGCAAAGTTGACCTTGTGTAAATTTCGCAATTCTTTTAAATTTCCCTTTTGGTCATATAGTATATAGTTTCTTACGTGTTTACGTGTTTATTTTTCCCTGACTTTCAAAGGAACAGTACAGGCTTGTCACAGATTTTGGTAAAATATTGAAAGTATGTCCAGTGCATCATGTTTTATCGATATTGTCAACATCTCGATGTCTACTGTACCGAGTTATTATTATGTTTACATTGTATCGTATCTATACCTTGTGTTTACATTGTTTACATAGTAGACATGTGATGTTGACAATAGCAAGTCAACGTAGTGTTTATATTGTATAACAAGTCAACGTAGTGTTTGTATTGTATAACAAGTCAACGTAGTGTTTATATTGTATAACAAGTCAACGTAGTGTTTATATTGTATAACAAGTCAATACCTTTGTGCTTACATCGTTCACATCGTCAACATCGCAATGTTGACAATATCATGTCAACATCGGGTTTATATTGTATACCGAAACTTTTTGTTTACATCGTTTACATCGTCAACATCGTGTTTATAAAGTTAACTGAGTCTTTAGTTTTGTTTTTACATCGTTTACATCATCAACATCGCAATTAGAAATATCGTGTCGACATCGTGTTAATTTTGTATACCGAGTCTTTACCTTTGTGTTTACATCGTTTACATTGTAAACATCGCTATGTTGACCAATATCGTTTCGACATCTAATTAATTTTGTATACCGAGACTATATCTGTGTGTTTAAATCTTTCACCTCGTCAACATCGCAATGTTGACAATAACGTGTCGAAATCGTGTTTATAATGTATACTGAGTCTTTAGCTTTGTGTTTACATTGTGCACCTCTTCAAAATCGCGATGTTAACAATAGCATTTCAACATCGTGTTTATATTGTGTACCGCGACTATACCTTATCATATAACAACTCAAATTTGTCATTTTGTTTTTTGTTTTTTTGTTTTATTTTTGCTGTTTTGGTCTCTTTTATATGTCTTTACAACTCATAGCTTTATTCTTTAAGTCTAGTTGTTGCTTATTTCCTAGTCAAATTTATATGGAAACATCATTAATATCGCGATGTAAACACGATATTGTTACTACATTGTATACATCGTTATGTTAACGATATCAACGATGTCAAGATTATATAAGAGTTCTTACAATGATTGCATTCAACTTTGAACTATAATAACTGATATTCGAAAAAATAATGCAACTATCACTATTATTTTCTGAAATATGACTGATTGAATTCTTTTAAAATAGGTGAACAGTTGTATAGAAAACACATAAAATTGGCGAAAAACGATCTAAAATTTGTCTTAAAATTATAAAATTTTCATTTTCAAAGCCATAGATTTTTAAAAAAAACTATACGTTGTTGATATATAAATTTCCATTTTAATGATAACGAATCTATGGATTTTCAAGTGAAGATTTAATTTCAGAAGATAAAAGTGATAAATGCATTATTTATTCGATTTTCAGTTAAAGTTCAATCAGCCAAAGTTGTATGCAAAATTTCAACAAAATCTGTGACATAGCCCATTTACTGTAACTTGACCTTAAGGTTTTTGGCGTTCCGAATAATCCAGAAACGCGCTCCGAACGCACAAAATTTATATAAAGTGTTATTTTCATTTATAGACTTGGGACGATTTAGAGCTTGACATATTGTATATTAAAATCTGTCTATTGTTTAAGACATATTGTATGTATATAGAAATCTGTCTATTGTTTAAGACATATTGTATGTATATAGAAATCTGTCTATTGTTTAAGACATATTGTATGTATATAGAAATCTGTCTATTGTTTAAGACATATTGTATGTATATAGAAATCTGTCTATTGTTTAAGACATATTGTATGTATATAGAAATCTGTCTATTGTTTAAGACATATTGTATGTATATAGAAATCTGTCTATTGTTTAAGACATATTGTTTGTATATAGAAATCTGTCTATTGTTTAAGACATATTGTGTGTATATAGAAATCTGTCTATTGTTTAAGACATATTGTATATAAATAGAAATCTGTCTATTGTTTAAGACTGCAAGTTACCTTCTAGATATATTATGATTATCTATATCGCTTGGTTGCTGTCTCATTCACGGATACCCCACACCTCCTTTTATTCATCAATTTCCACAGCAAAAAGTTGGTTTTGTTCCTTTAATTTCACAAATTCAATCTATTTTTAATGTTAGCGCAAAAATTCTAAAAATCGAGCTTCATCTTTATTTCAAGACAAATTGAGAACCTGTTTGTTTCAGAGACTTGTTGATAGAAAAAGTAGTACCAGAATCATAAATTGGAAAGAATGTCGTCAGATCATTAAATATGCTCTTTTATCCTATTGTAAAAAATGGTGTAAAAATCTGACAAAAAGTCCCTTGATTCCTATTTGAATAAATATTGTAGATATTCGCATATCACATTTCGAAAATAATTCAGAAATTAATAAAAGGCTTAGTAAGTACTCGCAAAGCGTTTTGTGTTCGAACCGGCAACTGGAATTTTATTATTTCAGGGATTTCGTTACCATCAATTACTGAAAACTTCTTCTAAATTCTTTCATAGGTGCAAATATTTGGTTTTGAAGTTTGGCTGTATCAGTAGAATTCTTATTAAAATGAGATATCACATTCTAATTTATTTACGGTTTTGTTGTTTATAAAGCCCGTAAACTTTGATACGATCCATGTTAACGTATTGATCATTTGAATAACCGTATTCTTACTGGGTATCAATTTATTACAGTAGTCACTGTGTATCATCGCCACCGGAAATTGGGTACTAACGAAGCGGAGAGAAATGGAAAAAAAGTAAACAAGGTAAGAATTCGTTCAATTTAAAGCATTTCTACTGATTTGACGAGGGTACCGCTTAAGAAATGATTTTCTGATATATAATTCTTTAAATTATTAGGCCGATAAGTACAAAATTAAGACAATATTTTGTGTTATACTCAAGAACTTGCCACTTAGTACCTGAAAATTTCGAGGTCGATTGTCCTCTGTCGCCCCATTGGCAAGATATTCAACTGTTTTTCATTATTTTTCCAGACACTTTTTTAGATTATTATAGTGTGGCATCATATTTACTGAAATTTGTTGTCAAAATGAACGTTTTTAAAGAATATAGACCATAAAAAATAAAGTCTAGGGTACGGCAACTTGCTCATGTTGACAAATTTACTGTATGGCAACTTGTTTTCAACTGTATGGCAACTTGCTAATTTCAAAATATTTATTTGCCGTCTTTTTAAAGAAAATAAAGCCACGGTATTAAGTGCAAATATCTAATTATGCATTTGATAAAAATACAATTCGCTTGACACCATTTAAGATGTATACACAATATAAGGCTTGAACACAGTCCTATTACATCTTTTAAATACCCGATGTATACAATATGAATACGGCATATACAAAAGCTGGCAAATGTTGTAACTTTCGGAAAGGCATGTCTCTGTTTTACTGACCTGTTGTTCTGCCATGACGTAGCGTTAAATCTTACCCATGTCCGTCCGACCCGTCTCTCCCGTCCGTCCAGAAAGTCCCAATAATTGGTTTCCGTTCTCTAACTTTAGTATGCCTTAACCAAATGTTTTAAAACTTACACGAAATGCTTATCACCACAAAACACAGATCAAGTTATAAATTGGGAAGCGTCACTGTTACCGTTCTTGAGTTATGCCCTTTTAAAAATGAAAAAAAGCTAAAGCTGTCGTTTCTGTTCTCAAACTTTAGATTGCCTCAATCAAATGTTTTAACCATACAACATTAGTCAGCATTTGCATATAAGTGATGAACATTTCGGGGATGGATTGTGGGTGGAGGGAAGGAAGGAGGTAATGGCAGGAGAAGTTTTCCGCATTGAATATTTAGAACCATTAAGTGAATGAATTCTCTTTCAACTTTCAGATAAAATGAAATATAAATGAAATATCATTCTCTGCAAAAAAAAAAATGTTGTATTGCTACACCACGGCACCATGTTAAGGGAGGTTTGAGTGCTCACAAACATGTTTAAGCCCGCCTCAATATATATACGTGTCTGTCCCTGGTCAGGAACATGTAATATAGCGGCTGTCGTAAGTTGCTGCCTGACATATTTGTTTATGATTTTGTCATAAATCAGGCAATTTTGATACGGTATGGGTTTTGTTCATTGTGAAGTGTATAGTAACCAATAGTTGGTCAAATCTATTTCATTTGGACTATATTTGAAATTCCTCTCAGTGAAAACCATTCCACGTCTCCTTTTTCAATTAATGTTATTGTCTTATTTGTAAAAGGCAGATACAGCCACTATATTAGAATAAAGAACATTAATTTTCTAAAAAAAACCTTCATCTCTAAACAGTAAGAAATGACCAAGCTTGGTGGCTAATACTGTTTAAATTTAAAAAAAGAATGAAAGAAGAATTATCCGATACAAGGGATACAAATCCGGCTGTGGCTACGACATAAACTATTTATATAAACTTTCTACTTGAGAATAAAGATGACCTTGTATGAAGTTTTTTTTTGTTGTCATCTTAATATTATAAACTTATTAATACAATTCACAAAAGCTAGCATCTTCGACTTGTAAGTTTAAAGATTTATAATGAAATAACATCTAATAAGGACAGGTTGAAATATTTTTGAATCCTGATGGTGCATACTCATAAATTCTTTTGGAAAAATCCACGTAAATTTAAATGTTGATTTTATAGCGTTCATTTATTTATTTGCCCTCGTAAACAGTTTTGTTAAAATACAGAAATCGGTAAATTCTTATTGTGAACGAATAAGTCGGGTACACCTTTTTACATTCAGGCGTGCTTAAGTTACACTTTTTTCTTCTTATTAAGAAAAATAATTTTAATTTAAGCATCTATCTAAAGATTAGATTATTTACACACACAAAAAATAGGGCTTACTGTTGATTTTGAAACTCTATGAATTCACATTTATATTCAACCAAACAGATAGGCCGAGATCCATACCTTTATAAGTTTCAAAACAGAGAAGGTGTGTTTGAAAACAAATAATCACGTACTGCTATATTTTTTAAGGCAAATGCAAGTCTTACTTGTATTAATTATATAATTTTAATTGGCACAATATCACATTAAAATTTACTGAGAAATATTATACATAGTAATCATGAAAATGTTCTACTGTAACAATGAAAATTCGGACGAATACACTCCTTTTCACTACCCCTCCATCTACTCATTTAAGTTTAGGCCAAACAGCCTTAGCAACAGTCTTTTATTATTTTTTCCCTGTAAATAAAAAGATTGATTGAATTTACTTAAACTAAAAAAAAAATACAATCTTATTTTCAATAAGAAACAAGAAAATTAATTCGAAACACAATTCATGATTTATATATCCTAATTTTCAATGAAAACAAAGTATTTTCTTCACTCTTCTTTTAACAAATTATTCATTTCAGAAATTTAAAAAATAAACAATAAACAATGTTGAAGACCGTACCTTGACCTATAATGGTTTACTTTTATAAATTGTGACTTGGATGGAGAGTTGTCTCATTGGCACTCATACCACATCTTCCTATATCTATTTAACCCAGCACATTCTTTATGTGTCAGTCCGAAGCCACGAACCGGTAGTTTGGTGGTTGTCGTTGGTTCATCTCTATCATATTTGTTATTTTTCGTAAATTGTTTTGTTATGAGTTAGGCCGTTAGTTTTCTTGTTGAATCCTTCCACAATTTTCATGTCGGGGCTTTTAATAGCCGACTGTAAGGTACGATTTTTCGTTGTTGAAGGCCAAACGATAGCATATAATTGCTTACATACACTTTATTCGACCCTGGTGGATAGTTGTCTTATTTGCAATCATACAACATCTCCACAGTTTATATTTAAAAAAAAAAAAACAGCACCAACAAAAAATGAATGGTCGTTTTTTTTTTAACTTACAAAATTTCACCCTGACAACAAATAAGACAACAGTCGTTAGTATTATAACGATATATGAATGTATTTAGGATAATATGGTTGAAAAAAAACCTTTTTGTCTTTAAAAACACAAAGTCAAATAGAGGTACGCAACGACGACTTCTGAACGAAATTAACGGCATATATTTTATAATATTTGTTAAGTAGTTTATTTTGTATATTTGTAAGCCGGTAAAGCTTTGATACAGCCAAAATTTCGTCACTTGATATAATCTAAACAGTGATTAATTACATCTTTAAATTACAATATATTGCAAGACGCCGTACAGACAAAAGTTGTTATTTTGCAATTCGCCGTACAACGTCCTGCAATTCGCCGTACAATAAACAAACAATGTTTTGGTCAATATTCTTTAAAAACATCTTTATGACAACAGATTTCAGTCAATATGATGTCACACTATCATAATCTAAAAACGTGTCTGGAAAAATAATGAAAAACAGTTGAATATCTTGCCAATGGGGCGACAGAGGACAATCGACCTCGAAATTTTCAGGTACTAAGTGGCAAGCTTTGGAATATAACACAAAATATTGTCTTAATTTTGTACTTATCGGCCTAATAATTTAAAGAATTATATATCAGAAAATCATTTCTTAAGCGGTACCTTCGTCAAATCAGTAGAAATGCTTTAAATTGAATGAATTCTTACCTTGTTTACTTTTTTTTCCATTTCTCTCCGCTTCGTTAGTACCCAATTTCCGGTGGCGATGATACACAGTGGTAGTAAGATCTTTGAAATATTGTTTTAATTGATCTTTACATTATTTTGTTTTTGACAGACTAAAACATAACTAAACTAATAATTTTCTATACATTTATGAAAGCTTGTGGTCCTACATCCTGTCGATACTATTCTATTTTGGCATTGCACAAGGCCATGATTTTTACATGGTTCATGACGCCTTTAAATTTAATCCGTTTGATGTGTACTGATTGGTACTTTAGTCTGGGACACCATGATGTCTTTATAAGTTGTTATTGGCAGTAGGCAATTTTCAGTACCGGTAACTGCAAGTACTCTTAGAAAAAAGTAAAATAACAAAAATATCGAACTCCAAGGAAAATTCAAAACGGAAAGTCCCTTATCAAATGGCAAAATCTAAAGCTCAAACACATCAAACGAATGGAAAACAACTGTCATATTCCTGACTTGGTACAGCCATTTCCTTATGTAGGAAATAGTGGATTAAACCTGGTTTTATAGCTAGCTAAACCTCTCCCTTGTATATCAGTCGCATACAATTCCATTATATTGACAACAATGTGTGAACAAAACAAATAGACATGATAGGTAAAAATGTCAAAAATAGGGGTACAGCAGTCAACATTGTGTTATAATCTTAATCAATATAAAACAAACAAATGTGTCAACAAAGAAAAACAAAATGGCATATAGACAAAGCACATAAGAAAAAAATGAAAGACAAGAATACAAAAAATGACCATAGCACAATAACACACCGGCGGGATGTATAAGTACCGAGCCACGCCAAAAGGATATTACCAAAAATGGATAAACAGTGAAGGTTAATAAGATAAACAACGTCAGTACCTAGAATCTATACTTCAAGACCATCATATACTATTTTTGAAGTTGATACGGAATATTTATCAACAAGGTCTTGGTATCTTCCGATGAACTTCTTTTTGAAAAGGACGAGACGTTCTTTGACATAGCCCTGGTCCATCAACTTTCTGCTCAGGCACTGGTACAGATTGGTGATATGTCTTTTATATTTATGTTAGTGGTTTTTGTGCATTGTACCGATCTGATGAGTCAAGTCATTTCCAACTGATTCTTACACTTTGTTCTTATGTTGAATTGTTACACTTCTGTTCCAGTTAGAGGAGATTAAAGCTCACAAACATGTATAACACCACCACATTCGCTGTGAGGCTGTTATTCAGCGGTTGTCTCTGGTTGCTGTCTGTCATATTTGTTTTTCGCTTATTGTTTTATCATAAATCGTTTGAATTGTTTCACATGTTGTCAGGTCGGACACTTTTATAGCTGACTTGACGGTATGTGTTTTGCTCATGTTATTTAAATCGTCATTTGGGCATTGGTGAATATTTGTCTCATTGGCAATCAAAACAGATCTCCTTACATTACACGATGGACAGAGTCAATTATAAGTTTATTGAAAGCATAGGTAAGTTAAACGTACCTCATCTAGTTTTATTCGAAACATCTTAGACATGCATTCAGATGACCAAAAAGTGACTTAAAACCGTCGGGGACTAACATTTGACAACCTTTTGTGAAAATCCCACCCCAAGTTTAACTGAGATATCGGAAAATATCGAAATAAAGCGTCCTGGACTTCTCCCATCCGGCATTAAGACACACGCCAAGTCTTCCCTTTTGTCGGATGTATATATACTCAGTCATGTCTTTCGAAACGTTAAAGTTTAATCCGAAGTTTTGTGCTGTGTGGTTATGTGTTCAACACTAACTGCAAGGAAAAGAAACATAGCAATAACTCTGAGGGAACCCTACCAAACTTATCCTATATATTTTCCGATGGTAGTCGAAATTTCTCGCCCTTCATCCCGGTCGAACAATTTTATTGGTTTTTGAAATTGTTGAATTTGATTTTCTCCTGTATATACTTTAACTATTTGTCGCTGGACGTAAATCAAACAGAATCAATCAATTCATAGGGCATGAACTGAAATTGTAGAGGGAAGGTCTAGCTAAACTTCGTCGTATTTCATGGACGATAGGAATACTCAATCTTATGGGGTCAAATAGCTAGCAGATTACTTATCAGGAAACCACCCATTTAATCATTTTAAGATAATCGATGGTCCATAACTATGGAACGATAACTACAGCGGCTGTGAAAAAAGCGTTTTCCTGCATTCTACAGTAGAAATTATATTTAAGAGTTGAATTTCTTTTTGAAAATTTATTTGGTGTAAAAGCGTCGACCGAAGCACATTTTATATGAAGTTCAGCGCTTCATACTAAAATTATTTGCACGATTTACGCTTTACACCCCCATTAAAATTACATAAAGAATCATTTAATTCTTACAATTACATTTATATGTTACAACCATGAAATAACGAGTTAAATCAATCTTTCGGTTTGTTTTGCTATGCATTGTTGTGACGTTGTCATGCATGGGAAGCATGTGCAGCCCTGAATGTTGCATTTTATTGAGAAATGAAATATAATTTTAGAATACTCCTCGATTATTGTTAACCAAATCAAAAGTACGGATTGTTATGAAACATACAGAACTAAATTAAGTTTTCCGGGCATTGTTTTTTACCATTTTGTCATGAATTAATTGGAATGTAGGGTATAGGTCAATAAGACTGTAGGGTATAGGTCAATAAGACTGCAGGGTATAGGTCAATAAGACTGTAGGGTATAGGTCATATAAGGCTGTAGGGTATAGATCATATAAGACTGTAGGGTATAGATCATATAAGACTGTAGGGTATAGGTCAATAAGAATGTAGGGTATAGGTCAATCAGACTGCAGGGTATAGGTCAATAAGACTGTAGGGTATAGGTCATATAAGACTGTAGGGTATAGATCATATAAGACTGTAGGGTATAGGTCAATAAGACTGTAGGGTATAGGTCAATCAGACTGTAGGATATAGGTCAATAAGACTGTAGGGTATAGATCATATAAGACTGTAGGGTATAGGTCAATAAGACTGTAGGGTATAGGTCAATAAGACTGTAGGGTATAGGTCATATAAGACTGTAGGGTATAGATCATATAAGACTGTAGGGTATAGGTCAATAAGACTGTAGGGTATAGGTCAATCAGACTGTAGGATATAGGTCAATAAGACTGTAGGGTATAGATCATATAAGACTGTAGGGTATAGGTCAATAAGACTGTAGAGTATAGGTCAATAAGACTGTAGGGTATAGGTCAATAAGACTGTAGGGTATAGATCATATAAGACTGTAGGGTATAGGTCAATAAGACTGAAAATCAACATAAATAATCAAAACACATCTAGACAATGCCATTCAATGGGGCTTAACGGTAATTCTTAACGGTAATTACGGAGACAATTGAATCTGTATTTCTTGGTTGGTATTGTCTTATTGACAATCATACCAAATGCACCTTCTTATTCTATACGAAAGATGTAGAGTGATAAGTTCCTAGCTCTAAAAACAGTAATTATCATCCGGAAACCATTTGCTTTGGACGATACCATGCATAAAGAGGTCACTCCGTGGTCACCCAAAATAGTTTATGGAGCATGAATAAAGGAAGGTAAATTGTTAATGTGTCAATTCAAAATTTTCAAGAACCATATTCTACATACATAGCATGGCTTATGTATTTGATTACGTCTTTTATTGCCTTCACTCACCCAGTCTAGCTCCTTTCGAAGTTAAGCGATTCATTCAGTTTTTTTCTTCTTTTTTTTTATAAAAATAAGAAGATGTGGTGTGATAGCCAATGAGAAAACTCCAAATCAGAGACCAAATGACGTTGGAGTGAAGCAACAACCGAAATGACAACTGTAAAACGATTCAAACGAGAAAACTAACGATCTGTTTTATGTACAAAATAATAACAAACGACAACCACTGAATCATAGTCTCCTGACTTGGGGCAGGCACATACAAAACGTGGCGAAGTTAAACATATAAGCGGACGCCCAACCCTCCCTCTAACCTTGGTACGATCGAGAGAAGTGGTTCCATGACTATTGAGGAACACCGGCAAATCTTCTTGGAGGTTGGCTGCAAGTTCGGAACAATGATGATTATCATCTTAAGTTTTGCTCTTAATCAATGTTACTTTGATTTGTGACTTCTTAATCTATCGGTAAATGTACATCAGTAAACTACTACTGTCGCCTTAATTTGACATACTCCAAGTAATAGTTCTCGATCAGCTGATTCCAGAACGAGATGATATGCTTAAAGTCGTTTTGAGACCAAAGCTCGTCGCTTTTGTCGCCAGCTTACGATACGATCGGAAGAAGTGGTTCTAAGGCTTTAAATTTTGCGCTAAACCAATGTTAAAAGCCTCTTCCCAAGTATGTCCTGATCGATGTCATGATGTGTGATACTGATTAATTTGAATGTAACTTTTGTCATGAGTTAAGTCGTATTTTGCTTTGGTCATTTGCTTAGATTGTAATTGCGACACCATTGTGAACTTCTCTCTATTGGCTTCCGGACTTTCAGATAAGTCTCAAACAGCGATTTCTAAAACACTTTTCGATGTAAGTTCGACCAGGATGAAGGTCAGGAAATGAAGGCTGCCACTGTAAAGAAATGATTTCTTAAGTAGAGACAGAAAGTTATTTCACAACTGCCAGCTATGAACCATTAAACGAGTTGCTGCAAGGGTTCTTTTACGCACAGAAAAATGGAATTCTATTTACACGAGGCATCGGATGTTACGTCCCTATACCATATGGGAGTGGCTGCGTAATTATATATCCCCACAATAACACGCACTCCCCTCTTAACCATGTGTTTTGTTGCCACATGAGAGAAATTCAGGTTACTTTATCTCCATATCACAGTCTACTTTTGAGCTACTTTGTTATTGATTGATATTTTAGTTCTTTCCAGATCTGAAAAGTGCATGGGACAAACGACGGATAATTTAGAATGTCATCGGAAAACAAATGCCTTTTGGCAGTCAAAGAAATGACCTACATTAGGTCAGCTACGAAAACCCAGACACTTCTTAATCGTTGTGTTCTCCTTAAAAAATAAGATAGATTGAACGTCAATGTCACTACGAATTTAAACATCAAGCAAATTAAGCGGTTGTCCCCTCAGATGATGACATTCTTGTCAAAAGAAAAGTCATTTTATCTCTTTTCCCCATACGAACACTAGTAGCAACTATTGAAAATTAAAAAAACGCGGAACGCATTTTTTCAAACATTTTTAATGGCGATGATGAATATATTCAAAGTATTTTCAACGCGCAAGTAAAACTTTTTAATCGTGGGATTATCTTAATCATTAGATTAACATCGTATAATGTATATTGTGCCAATAATACGAAAAATATTGAAAGAAAATGCACAAACATGTATTTTCGGCCACTATCTATTCTATTTTCATTTTAAACAGTAAAAGAGAAGTTTCAAACATATGCACCAATACATGATTGATTAACATCATCATAAAGCCTCTGTAATTATACGTTCTAACATTCCAATTCAATTTCCGTCAACATGAACAACATATCTGATAATTAAGACCTCATTATCGTAAGTACTGGATAATTTTATCGACGCCATTGCTGCCAGATCGAATTTTATCCTACTGATTACTCGGATTAAGGATAAATCAACTCCGGCTCTTTGGCTTTAATATTATTATAAATCGACTCCGGCTCTTTGGCTTTAATATTATTCCTGCAGCTAGGTTTTATCTTATAATGTGCTTTTGTACGCCTTCATTTTCTATATTTGTTCTGCGTTTTGTTTTTTGCTGCACCGATTAATTCAATTTAAAACAATATCTATACAATTAAAATACATATGTTCAAGTACAAAATGATGCTGCAAGATTTCCTGAGATTTATCAGGATTGCAGTTGGAAATTTACAAAGATTAACATGAAAACAATTATAGAATAACCAGTACTGAGCTTCTAACAGTTTTAGAGTTGAACTTTTGTTACAACGGACATCCAAAAAGGAAACAAAGGATATATCAGGTTATTTTGATGTTTTCCCTGCAACAGATCACATATACAACCGTAACGAAGACTTGTTGCAAGAGTTGGGTTAGTTTTTTATACGTGGAGCACATATGCCTTCTCTTTAATTTTAATTTTTTATTTTCAATAATTTGTTTGGCCATTGAGAGAGTGTGTGTGTATGTGTGTATGTGTATGTGTGTGTGTGTGTGGAAGGGGGCTTCGGCTCCTATGCCATTGTTGTATAGTTTAGAACACCACTTCTTCTCTAAGGCATGAAAAATACGGAGGCTATGGATTTGCGCCAATTTTAGCAAAATCCAATCTTTCATTTGCGCCATAAAATTATATTTAATTTGCGCAAAAAAAAGTACATTTGTGACTTTTCACAGGTAACATATAAAGGAATAGTTTAAATATTCATTGCTATATCGTGAATAAGAATATTTTAGAGTATTCCACTCTGGGTGATTAAGTCAGTTCAGACTCATTCCTAATACATAACTGAAAGTAACTTATGTTCACATGTTTGAGGTGTCAATTCGAAGACAAATAGAGGAAATTTTTTATGACCGCTATAGATCATCCGATGATCTGAAAAATTGAGACAAATCGTTAAGATATACCAAAAAAACTTGCAATGCTAGAATTACAACAGATGTGGACAAAGAATCACAACAGATGTGGACAAAGAATAACAACAGATGTGGACAAGAATCACAACAGATGTGGACAAAGAATCACAACAGATGTGGACAAAGAATCACAACAGATGTGGACAAAGAATCACAACAGATGTGGACAAAGAATCACAACAGATGTGGACAAAGAATCACAACAGATGTGGACAAAGAATCACAACAGATGTGGACAGCAAAACAATTATACAATGTTAGTGTTGTTTGTCTTTTCATCGTTTTTCTTATTTTAGTTTTACTGCAGTGTATAGTGCATAGAATAAACTTATAGTGTATAGTGCATAGAATAGACTTATAGTGTATAGTGCATAGAATAGACTTACAGTGTATAGTGCATAGAATAGACTTATAGTGTATAGTGCATAGAATAAACTTACAGGGTATAGTGCATAGAATAGACTTACAGTGTATAGTGCATAGAATAGACTTACAGTGTATAGTGCATAGAATAGACTTACAGTGTATAGTGCATAGAATAAACTTACAGGGTATAGTGCATAGAATAGACTTACAGTGTATAGTGCATAGAATAGACTTACAGTGTATAGTGCATAGAATAGACTTACAGTGTATAGTGCATAGAATAAACTTACAGTGTATAGTGCATAGAATAGACTTATAGTGTATAGTGCATAGAATAGACTTACAGTGTATAGTGCATAGAATAGACTTACAGTGTATAGTGCATAGAATAGACTTTCAGTGTATAGTGCACAGAATACACTTACAGTGTATAGTGCATAGAATACACTTATAGTGTATAGTGCATAGAATAAACGTATAGTGCATAGAATAGACTTACAGTGTATAGTGCATAGAATAGACTTTCAGTGTATAGTGCACAGAATACACTTATAGTGTATAGTGCATAGAATAGACTTACAGTGTATAGTGCATAGAATAAACTTACAGTGTATAGTGCATAGAATAAACTTACAGTGTATAGTGCATAAAATAAACGTATAGTGCATAGAATAGACTTACAGTTAATAGTGCATAGAATAGACTTACAGTGTATAGTGCATAGAATAAACTTACAGTGTATAGTGCATAGAATAAACTTACAGTGTATAGTGCATAGAATAGACTTACAGTGTATAGTGCATAGAATAGACTTACAGTGTATAGTGCATAGAATAGACTTACAGTGTATAGTGCATAGAATAGACTTACAGTGAATAGTGCATAGAATTGACTTAAAGTGTATAGTGCATAGACTAGATTTACAGTGTATAATGCATAGAATAAACTTACAGTGTATAGTGCATAGAATAAACTTACAGTGTATAGTGCATAGAATAAACTTACAGTGTATAGTGCAAAGAATAAACTTACAGTGTATAGTGCAGAGAATAAACTTACAGTGTATAGTGCATAGAATAGACTTACAGTGTATAGTGCATAGAATAGGCTTACAGTGTATAGTGCATAGAATAAACTTACAGTGTATAGTGCATAGAATAAACTTACAGTGTATAGTGCATAGAATAAAGTGTATAGTGCATAGAATAGACTTACAGTGTATAGTGCATAGAATAAACTTATAGTGTATAGTGCATAGAATAAATTTACTGTGTACAGTGCATAGAATAAACATAGTGTATAGTGCATAGAATAAAGTTACAGTGTATAGTGCATAGAATAAACTTATAGTGTATAGTACATAAAATAAACTTATAGTGTATAGTGTACACAATAGACTTATAGTGTATAGTGGTTTCATTATGGTTTTATGATGACTGATTTCTTGTGAATATGTTTTATTATGCAAACAAAAAACTGTGATTTAAAGTTATTATTAAAAGTCTCTTTTGAATAAATTTACTATTTACTTGTATTATTGTCGCAAATGAAATGTTTTATTTTTGGCGCAAATGAAATGCCAATTGGCGCAAAAGCAAAGCACCGAAAATACTAGTCTATTTCTGTAACAATGCTACCCTTTAGGTCGGCCATTTTCTGTCAATTCCATGTGGTTTTATATTTTTATTACTAACTTATAATGCACCCAAATATCAGCAATATCCAACAGTAAAAGCTACAATTGTACTATAATGTCTTAATTCAATCAAACGAAATTTGTTATACACTATTATTAAATTGTCTGAGAAATTTTATGATACACAACTTGGCGTCTTTAAGTAAACTTTGCCAATTTTATAAACAAGCGGAAAGCAAACACTAAAACATTTATTAAGATAAAAGTTGTCAGTTTCATTTACAGTGATAATAGTCATGTTTGTTACATCTCTTCCTGAAGACGCCATTCTGTAATTTGTGCACTGGAAGACAAATAGGTTTCATCAAAGACAGACTTGAAATATTCAAAGAAGATTTGTTCCTCACTGACGACTGCATGATTTTTAAAAGGATGATTAACGAACAAATACAAAGGTACAATCAAGACAACCAACAAACGTTTAAGTACAAGACTTTATACAAATGATTATAAACTGTTTATTTCGACAGTAGAACTATGTTAATTTACAGATCTTAAATTGCTACGAATATAAATTTTTAATATCTACATTCCATATCAATCTATATAAACATGAATTAATATTCTGAAATTCAAAAACAATTTAAAAAATCAAAATAGAAATTATTCATTAACAAGCAATAATTTTGACAATAACACCTACAAATGTAAATGAGAGGCAGCAAAAAACTTAAATAATTAAATAATCATATATTGTTCAAATTTTATTCTTGTTTTCATTGATGAACAATATATAACACTTCCCTCATATGAAGACCGAAGCCGTTCTAAAGCTTTAATATCCCTATTTTTTCAGTATCATGCTCTTTACAGTTAAAAATTATTGTAGCACAACTGCAGAAAAAGTAAAACAAGTATTATGTCCCAACCAACTTTACTTCATCTAAAAAACTGAGGAATGAATCCTTCCCTTTTAGCAGGTAAGAATTTACATTGTTAAATTTGTTTCCGAGGATACATTTAAAACAATTTAGCCATGCACAAGACACGCTGAACAATCATGCAACCAACTTTCAAGTTACGTAATGTTACAATAAAAAAAACTGATGAAGTTAGTACATGGAACATGGATCAATTGTCCTCTTCCTTCTTTCAAAGATAAAGCAAACATTTTTGCCAACCCTTCAACTGTTTATCAAATATTTTAATAAAATTATTAATTTATCTTAAAACATATCATTTCTTTTATCACCATTGTGCCAGTAGATAACACATGACAAAAAACTACAATAAACCAAAAGAACACTGCAGAAACCAAATTAAACAAAATATACAAGCTACAGAGTTTAAAATATATATAGGGTAGGTTTAGCTGAAATTCCATTAGTTTGTAAGAAGGAGTAGTTAATTAACTATCATCACTGTACATGGAGATTTCTCGAGTTTTGTATCTACAGAATGCTAACATATAATACACAGAAATAATTTATACAAATCGACTGAAATCAGTAATTAACGAAAAGACTGGTACTGCATGGATGTATCTTATTAAAAAACGTACGAACACAAGGACATGCTGACTACTCTATATCGTCAATTGATAGCGGGGTTCAATGTAATTAAAACCCTATAACTGAAACTAAGAAGAAAAGGGAATTACAAAAAATATTTTTTCATGCATTTAAGTCGATCAAGATGCAACCAGAGTCATCAGTCAAACAGATTGGATGAGAGAAAAATAGACACACAACAATTCATTCACACACACACACACACACACACACACACACACACACACGTAAAATAAAATAACTAAAGATTAACATGAACCGCACCATGCACGGTTGAACTAAGGATACGCTGTTCCTGCCACACTAAGGACAGTGGTTGCATTAATTATTAAAACATCAATTAATTTGTAGTTAGTGATTTCGAATACATACCTTGTCTGATTGGTAGATGTCTCTTGTCTGGACCCAAGACACCACCAAATCCATACCTTGTCCGATTGGTAGATGTCTAAAGTCTAAACCCAAGACACTACCAAATTCTTACCTTGGCTAATTGGTGGATATCTCTTGTCTGGACCCAAGACACCACCATCTCTTACGATCTAATATGAAAGTTTGAAAGAAAAACATGAACTTTGTTAGAAATATGTAAAATAAAGGCTTGACCGATACATTAAGTTCCACCTCCATTTGTCTAATCTGTCAATTGGCTATATATCGATAATGAGTCGATATTATAAAAGAGGAAAATTGGGACAAAATATGAAATAAAATGTGCTCCTTCCAACAAATAAGTTTTTAACTTATTGCATGTTTAAGCAAAAATATACCTGTCTTGTTTTCACATCATAACAACAATACAAAATCCTTGGGGGTAACCTGGAGTATAAACAAGAGTTACAAATAAAATATTTCCATTGTCTAGAGGTGTAATCAAAGACCCATTATTGTGCATTTGTTTTCTTTGCTTGTCATATCGTCCGATTTTAACATTACACAGGAGGTCTCGGATTTCTTCATTATTTTTAAAAGGGACTGAAGCGAAGAACAGTGAAATTTTATTTTGAAAAAGTGTTATGAATTTAAATGGATTCTTAAATTTCAAAATGGAATTCTCTCACGATATTGAATATCAAGAAATTCTTGAGTGTAACATATCATGTCACTTGTAAAAGTATCACATGTCATTGTTTAAAAAAGGCAAAGTAATGCAAATAAAATTTTGATTTACACAGATTAGGAAATAAACATATCTGAAAAACAATAACATAAATATTAGACTCTTCGATTATAATTTCTAAATTTAAGAAAGGAATGTTATAAATTATGTCAGTACCAAAGAACTGACTACTGAGTTGATGATACATTAGGGGTCAGTACCAAAGAACTGACTACTGAGTTGATGATACATTAGGGATTAGCAGTACACCAGCAGCGGTTTCGATCCTGCGTAAGAAAATGACAACAACACTTTAAAATTTGATGCGTCCGAAGAGTTGTATTGAATTTACCTTCCCTAGGAACGCTCAAAACCAAAATGTGAAAGCCAATGATGTAACAATACTTGAAGAGCTATAACACCAAAAGATAAATAAAAAGAATTGTCAAATCCACTAAACTTTACATGAAGGAGTTTACACCAGCAATGTATATCGGACGAGTTCGAAAATCAGGTCAAATCGATTAAGGAGAGATATATATACCATTGGACATGTAAATAAAATGGAAAATTGACATCGTAGGCTTTTTCTAACTTTTCTCATCGAAATTTTATGAAATTCACTTCATTTCAGGCGAGTTTGAAATCAGCGCCGATTGATTTTTTGCTTAGTTTTTCATGGGGAAAGGGGAGTTATGCACAGCGGAAAAAAATCAACATTGTAAGCGTTCTTTAGAGCCTTCATTTATCATCGAAGTTCATTGAAAATTGGATCAAAGATTTGATTCAGCAATATGTCCCACAAGCTGCAAAATAAACATCGATTAATCATTTATACGGAAAATTTCAGTATATCGACAGGGTAGATTGGCTTCTCTGTAGCAGTCGTGTTATCGCTATATGAAGCGTTTAAACAAAGTTTCCAATTACTGAACTGTTAGGTATACGCGTTGCAATACAAAACCTTTTTTCCGATTTTTTTTGTTTCGCATTCCGTATTAGTATAAAAATAAGAAGATGGGGTATGATTACTAATGAGACGACAATCCACCAGAGACCAATTGACGTATATGTAAGCAAACTATAGATCACCGTAAGGCCTTCAACAATGAGCAAATCCCATACCGCAATAGCAAGCAATAAAAGGCCCCGACTTGACGAAATGTAAGACAAGCCAAACGAGAAAACCATCAGCCTGATTTAAGCACACACCAATAAATAAAAACAAATATAATATACATCAACAAACGACAACCACTAAATTTCTTACTCATGACTTGGGATAGGCACATATAGAATTTGGAGGGGTTAAACATGTCTGCGAGTGCTCAACCACGCCCTTAAATATCAATCAGTACACATCCACTGGATTAAGTGTAAAGTGACCTTAGGCCCAGATATCAATGTAAAAGGTTTATTTAAAACTTAGCCTTCCAGAACATGGTATCGTCTCAGTGGAATTGTTCAATATTATATTTTTCCGTCTATGTGTGGTTTTATTCTTAAGTATATTTACACCAAGATGTCGTTAAATGAAATTGGATACCCTGCATTGATCATGCTTTTTAATAACATATGGTCAAATCGCTGAAAGACTCCCCTCCTAAATTATTGAAAACTATCATTCTGCGTTGACAATAATATCTTGGTGAAAATTAGATACACCCATTCGGGCTAATGCCATCAAGGTGTATCTAATACGTATGACTTGCTGATCTGAATCTTCTGTTTTATGATTTCAGTTATTTTTAATCATTTATTGATTTGAAATATTATATTGTATATGGGTTGTTGATCTAAATTTGTCTGCTGTATAGGTTAATGATTGTTGTTAATGTAACGAAGTTTTTAAACAAGACAGATGTTTTCGGTAGATTTATTTTATACCCAATCAATTATGGATTAGAAAAAAACTTATTTTGATGTGTTCGCGTTTCATCTGTTTAATGTTTACTATTGTATGTGTTCGCTATTTTAACTGGTATATATTTCATTTTGCATTGACCACGAAACATGATAATGACAACTTACATACCACTGCATTTATTTAAACACCAGCTGAAAACATTTGATATTTAACTCAATATTCATATCGATATGTAAAGGGCAAAATCTTGTCCATTATAGGTCTCAATAGTCATAAATAAGTCTTCGAATTCCAATCCTTACTGAACCAGTATTGAAACGCAAGTCAGAATGATTCAGCAGACAACTTGTATGTAAGAACATTATCTCGAATACATTGTCCTGGGGAAATCAACATATATCACTTTACCGAAACAGGATAATCATGTGTAAAGAAAACAAACATTTCTCAGGACTTTCTTTTAATTCAAAATGGACACGAAGAACAAAATGAATTCCCCATTACAAACTATAAGCTGAGAATGAAATAACATATTTTTATTAATTCCATAAAAGTATTATCATACTTCCACTATAAATTTCTACATGTATGATGAAAAGTAATGCCTTGGTGTAAATTATGGTTTTGGAAGAAAAACTGCCATCTAAGTACCCCTCAATTATTGGTGCAAGGCTTCTTTAAAGTGTAGAGAACGTGGCATTCTCCCTCCCTACACGACAAATCGAATTTAACGTCCCATTCTGACCGGACCCATGCAACAGAATCTGCAAGAAAACTAGATATTGTTAATATGAAAGACAAGTTGCCCCGAAAATTTTGTTATATTAAAGTTTAAAAAAAAATGATAGTCATTTCAACGCAAGATTAAGTAAGAATTAGTTTACGATTAATCTTTGATGAAATTGTGTATGCAATTAGAAATCGTTGAATTGCATCTGAATTTTAGAACATAGAAAATGTACAACTGCATCTGAATTTTAGAACATAGAAAATGTACCATTTATACTTTCGTAGATACAATAATAAAAAAAACTTGTGAAAATGGTCTTCAAATTTATCTATATGCATGTTGAAAAGGCGAAAAAAATACATTGTTTTTCCTTCAAATTGCGATTTCTCAAAATTCCGTGGCTATAATTTTGTTTTAAGGTTATATGCTATTGCTATGGACATTTCCGTTTTAATGGTATGAAAATATAAGTTAGTCACCGGATTTCTTCTGCAGTCTATATCATTAAAAAAAAACCATGAAAATCTACGACTTAGCAGCGTGGAAGCCGCCTTGCACTTTCATAAGACATATTGAGAATAATTAATTTTACTGAATAATTAACTTAAATCATAAAAAGTAAATGTTTATAGCAATAGAATATAACTTTTTAACAAAATTCTAAGGACAAGTTTTCGAGAAATTATTCAAAGTGAAAATAACAATATATTTATATATATATTTACATTTGCGCGTTCGAAGCGCTTTGTTTGTACCCTAAGTTACGCGCATATGCTTTCCCCAGTGATCCAGGATGATACCAAATTAACAATAAATCAAATAGATATGTTCTAAGAGTCAAACCGAAAACAAAGCTATCACAAGGAAGAATTTACATGTAGAAATGACATCTGGATCTATATATGATGCTAGTTACCCATTTCACATTTTCTCTTATAATTATTTAGGATCTTTGATTACATTGAATGTTCGTTCGATAAATATTAAAATTGATCTTTTTCTCTTTTGATAGATCACAATTTGTCATGTTTTCTGAAAAGTAACTAATTTGTAATATTAATTTATTCCAAAAAACAATTAAGCTCTTTATCTAATCATAAATTTCAATAAAATCTCGAACCTCTTATTTTGAAGACGTTCACAGAAGTTACAAAAACGTATATATCTAAGGAAGGTGTAAGGTTATTAATACGAACAAAAAAATAACCGGATTTACGTTTGAAGGACAAAGTAATGTAAAATTAAGCAGTTATTACAAAAATTTTAAGTGCCATCATAATATAGTGTCTATGATAATAAAGATACCACTACCAAACACTACTTGAGCCTTATTTTGATGTTTTATTCAATTTTTGTCTTAAAACTGATCGTATCACACGAAACCATAAGCGTGAAGAAAATAAAAAGGGCATAAAAGTTTGTTTTTCTTTGAAGTTGTTTATAATTGTTGGAAATTTGTCATTCGAGGTGAAAACTAATGCACGCGTAATGGACGTCGTAAGATTGTTCAACATGATAACAAGGGCGACTTTATATTTTTGATTTATGATTATATGAAATATATATTAGTTTCGATGGATAGAAATAATATTAAAATTAAAATTAACATGATCTTATAATCATGATTTATGAACTATGCATTACAAGGAAAAAACTATGCAACTCTTTGAATACGAATATATAATGAGATAAAATTGAGAATGGAAATGGGGAATGTGTCAAAGAGACAACAACCCGACCATAGAACAGACAACAGCAGAAGGTCACTAACAGGTCTTCAATGCAGCGAGAAATTCCAGTCCAGATATTATATAATCGGTAATATTTCTGTCAGAAAGCTTGTGTAATAGAAAAGAAGGAACACATTCTATCTGCTAGTTTTTCGGTTTCCTACAGAAAATAATGTGGTAATGTACTAGCCGTTCCATATATTATATATTTCTACAGAATACAATGAAGTAAATTAATTTAATGTACGAACCGTTCCATATATTATATATTTCTACAGAATACAATGAAGTAAATTAATTTAATGTACGAACCGTTCCATATATTATATATTTCTACAGAATACAATGAAGTAAATTAATTTAATGTACTAGCCGTTCCATATATTATGTATTTCTACAGAATACAATGAAGTAAATTAATTTAATGTACTAGCCGTTCCATATATTATGTATTTCTACAGAATACAATGAAGTAAATTAATTTAATGTACGAACCGTTCCATACATTATGTATTTCTACAGAATACAATGAAGTAAATTAATCTAATGTACGAACCGTTCCATACATTATGTATTTCTACAGAATACAATGAAGTAAATTAATCTAATGTACGAACCGTTCTATACATTATGTATTTCTACAGAATACAATGAAGTAAATTAATCTAATGTACGAACCGTTCCATACATTATGTATTTCTACAGAATACAATAAAGTACGAGCTGTTCCATAAAGAATGTATTTCTGAAAAATGCAATGAAGTACGAATATTTATAAATTCATAAATTATTACGTAACTAAGGTTATAACTCTGACCTTAGAAATATTTGGTCTTTATTTGTAAGTCCTTTTTGGTAATATAGCTCTACAACTGCATGTTTCGGTTCTAATACACCCTTGGCTTTCAAATATTTGGCTTTGAGCGTGAGCGTCCTAATGAACGTAAGACCGGAAAACTGAACAGTTTCAAGTCATTCGGTATTTCTGAAAATTTCAATAACATCCTTGTTTAAGACACATTGTATCATAAAATCACCTTTTTAAAGGCTGTTGATCATATCAACAAAAGGATCTCAAAAAGAAGCAATCTCGTCATTTTGCAGATTTCCCTTAAGTGCTTTCCTTGAATGCAAGCCGAAAGACATAAAACAAATATGAAAGATAAAATTCATATATAAATTATGTAACTGATATCTGTCAAACTACTGTTTCATTTTTAGGATGTTATTTGTTAGATCTAATCTGTTTTGTGTTTTCCGATTCAAGAGACCAAATCAAATACCACACTTACTCATACCAAAAACTCATCCAAGATACCAGACTTATAAGTAGGTACACCCAAGTGCGATTTTGTCTCGTCGATTGCGCTGGAATCAAGGTTGCAAGTATGAATGGTTTGTGAATTTTTTTGTAATGTCTGAGGAGTAGAAAAGTATAACAAAGATATCGAACTCCAAGGCAAATTAAAAAAGGGGAAATCCATAAAAACTGGCAAAATCAAACTCTATCAATGAACGGATAGACGAGACATAGACGAGACACATTCACCAATCCACTATTGAACGATGGGTAATCATTTAAAATAACAAATACATTTAAACAGGAGTAAGACGGAGGGTTTCAGTAATAGTTATACACCGAGGGATAGGTGTGTCTGCATTAAAAACCCCGACTACCAGACACGCTCAACATACAATATTTAATATATAATATAGAGGAGCTCCCTTTCACGGGGGCAATCAGGGGCTGATCCCGGGGGTTCCCAACTCAAGAGAAAAAGGGGTCCAACCATTCAATGCATTGATCTTTTAAATAAAAGTCGGGTCTAACCCGCGGAACCCCCAACCCCGAATCGGCCACTGGGTAACCGGGGGGTTGGGGGGTGTCCGGGAATTAGAATCCCCATTTGGCATTTTTTGCTCTAGAATGCTTAGAATAGAGACATATGACTGTGATAAAAAAAATTACCTTCAAGCAAAAGAGTATTTAAAGGATTATTTTTGTATTCCATATAGATGCTTATTGGAATTTCCTAAAATGTGTTTTTTTAATATCATGAAACAATTTGTAGTGAACACTATTAGTAATTTCTTATGTTCATGCCATTTAAAAAATAATCAATTTCTATTGTTACGAATAACAATGGACTTTGTTTGCGGGATGTAGAAGCAGGGGTTTCCAGAAACCCCGCTCGTCACACCCTGTGGTCAAAATCCATTGTTATTCGTAAAAATAGATCTATTCAATTTACACATGTTTCAGAAATAGAAACTATGAAGTATAACAATAGAACTGGGGTTTCACTAGTCGAGCATGAACTTCTAGCCCTCCTTGGGCTCCCGGGTTCACCCTCGGGTTTTGTTCGGATTTGTGTTGTTCAACCTTATGCTTTTTGTGAAGTGTTCTGTGGACTGATGTTTGTGAAGTGTTCTGTGGACTGATGTTTGTGAAGTGTTCTGTGGACTGATGTTTGTTAAGTGTGTTCAGTTTACGCTGTAATCCTTCGGTTTAAGAATACGAGAAGTATGTGGCTCGAGGAAACATACTTCTTTGCGAACTCTATTCAGTTTTAATGGTAATTGTACCTGTAATTATTTCCCATAATCAAATCAGAATTGTCTATCTATACATTATTCAAACCGCAATTTTGGCGAATTGATGCAAAGATGGAAATTGTAGAAATTATCAATTTTTTCAGTCTCAAAATCATGTTAATTATGTCGATGAATAAATAGGATAGTGTAATCTGGCCACTTTAGTGCAGAAACATCAGTTGTGTTGTCACTAGGACGTCGTAAACATATCTAAATCGACATATTTGACTTAATATAACAATTTAGTTTGCAAAATTGAAAATAAGTTACAGTCTTTATCAAAAGGGTATTTAACCCACATCGGCATCTTTATAAAGCATCCATTTATAACTATCTTTTTAAACCCCCGATCCGAAGGAACCGTAAGAACTACGATGCAGAGCTTCCTTAAATTTGGTAACTAGCTTGATGTGGCCATATTATACCGTGTAATGGGTTTTAAAATGCATCAACTATCATCTTCCTGTTTACAGAATACTTATATTGGGGAACAAGTAGTGAGCAATAGCTCGCATGTCAAATTGCTGGGTATAGCTAGGGCTCATATTTAAATACTCAAATTAAGGCTTTTTAGCAGTTTTTCATTAGATTGAAAGTCGTTTGAAATTGTTAAGTAAATGTGTTGGACAGAATTTTAAAATACAAATAATGATATCTGAAGAATGAATTTTAAAGGGGAATTCGCTGTCAAATTCATGTTCCCCGATTTGACTCAAATTCTCTTATTTCTTTTATAGCATACCAAACGTATATTCAAATACAAAAAGTCTAAAATAACCAATTTGCGATGCATGGACTCGATAATATGTATCAGTATTTCGTGTGACGCCATCTAATTAACCACCAAGGTGACCTCTGAAAACTGACGACGGTCATATAACCAGATATAAACATAAATATAGAAATAAATAGATATATAGCGAACACGTGCAATTGGATTTGTCTAGGTCTGTTTGATTTCATATTATAGGTTTAAAAATATGTTAATCAATCATCGTTTTTACCTGTATAAGAATGAGTTTTATGGATCGTACCAGTCAACCAAATGGTTAACCCTTGTTTCGCTTTTAATGTTGACGTTTTTTTTTCTTTTAAAAGCTGAACACGCCTAGTTCATGCGTAAGATATTTTATCGTTTAGTAATCCAGAGTTCTCTAAATATACTACCGAAATTTACCCAAAGAAACTTACTTTAAATAAATCTAACATAAACAGCAGTAGTTGTCCTTTTCTAGATTTAGACATTTCAATTTTTAAAGGGAAACTCCATACTAAAATTTACAACAAAAGAGACGATTTTTCATTCCTTATTGTGAATTTTCCTTTTTTAGACGGCGTTGTTCCTTTGGCTCCATCATACGGTGTTTATATATCCCAACTTCGTTCGTTATGACCGTGTGCAGTGGCGGATCCAGAGGGGGGCGTAGAGGGCGTACGCCCCCCCTTTGCTTGCACATTTTTTTTTTGTAAAATGATTAATCAGACTAGACTTCGCGAACTTTGCCATTTCCCGTGTATTTAATTTTTATGCGACAATTCTTTACTAATAAAGATATTTTTCGCTCGTATTTACTGTAATATTTTATTGATTATGTCAAAGTCATGTGATTCGCTACGGTGGAGTTGACCAGTACATCGAAAAAACGTCACTCAGTCATTTTGAAATTCAAATTACAGTAACACATTGCTTAGGCTGAGGATGACAAGCATGACGACTTCAAAGCGACAAAGTATTGAGCAAGAACGTATTGACTTCTCTTTCACAATTCCACCCAACAGAAAGTAATACTCTATTACACTCTCATGAAAAAAAAGTTCCACAGCAATATTATTTACCAACGAAAAACATGTTTAACCCCACACGCCCAAGCCCATTAATACCATTGCTGAATAGTGATCCCCAGTCAGTAAGCTCTAGCTATAGATTTAAAGTCTATGGTACGGACCATTTGATTTGAGGGGTTAGTCTGAGATATTTTAGAGAAAAAATTCTGACCCTGATTTTTGCCTTAAACAAACATTCTGGCCGTATCTGGATTGAAAACAATAATCTTGTCCACTTTTTTGCCATTAGAAAAAAATATTTTCAACAAAATTATTTAGCATTAAATGAACATGATGAATAAAAACGGGCGTAATTTTTTTTTTTTGGGGGGGGGGGGGGGTGCATGTGAATCCCATATCTGACCGGAATGTCTATTTCGCCGAACTGATATACTGAATACTTTTTTCAAGGCCCGATTGCAACCTGCCTGCTGGATGCATGTGGCCTATATGTCTCCATGTGTCGACCGTCATTCACAACTTCATTGTCATTTCCGACTCATTCGTAGCCTTTGGTTGATTTGTAACCCCTCACTTCCCTTGTTGGTTGAAACATTTCAACCAAACATTTGAATAAAAATTGCTTGTTTGTCTTTCTTCGTGTCGGTCGTATTGTAAATTTCATTGAATAGCCGTATATCTTGTTTACAACAAGAAATCTGTGAGGTTATGTTTACTAACCATACAACAAACGAGAATTTTCCATGTCCATTTTTTACTGACAAATCCCACATCAAATATATTAATTAGTACATAGCTTTGGATCCATCCAATCATTTTTATAATAGACAATTAATGGAGAGAATACGGCATCAAAAATGTCCAACCCCTACACTTTAACTTTAAAATGCATTTTACACTTATTTTATGTTTTTTAGCCAAAAAAAGGTCAAACAATTTTTTCGCCTCGCTCCGCTCGGCCAACTAAAATACTACGTCCCCCCTTTTCCAAAATCCTGGATCCGCCTCTGGTGTGTGTAGTGATGTCATAGATTTTAACGAACGTAATCAATGCATCACTGGTAAATTATTAAGTCAGGGATTTCGTTATCATAAATTACTTAAAACATTTACTAAATTCTTTCATAGATACAAAAATTTGATTAGTAAATTTGGCTGTACTTGTAGAAAACTTAATAAAAACGGTATTTCACATCCTAAATTTTACGGTAATATTGTACTAAAAGCGCGGAAATCACTATGTGATCCGTGTAAACTCATCGACCCCTTAAACAAACTTATTAGTAAAGGTTATCTTATTAATGTTAATAAGATCTTTGAATATTGTTTACATTGGCACTAACATCGATTTTGTCATCAACAAATTAAAACATAACTAAATTTGTATTCTTTTCAAATGGTTTTTGGGATGTATAAATACAGATCCACGTTAATTTTCTATTTAGAGATTGCTTTATCTATAGATAACATGATACATATTTATTATAAAGTTAAATCCTAACGATCCTACTGCCTGTCGATACTTTTATTTTGCATTGCACAAGTCATGTCTTCTTTGACTGTCCGATGCGTTAAAACACTAAATCCCTGGGATGTGTTTTAATTGATTTTAGTCTCTGATGCATGATTTTTTATTGTTAATTGGTTTTGGCTTTTAACTAGCTTTCAGTAACTGCGAGTACTCTAAAATCTTACTTTCGTGTTAATTTGACCTGTTGACACAATTTGTAATGCATTTCTGTAATTCAAAGTTTACTTATTTTGTGTTATATCTCGTCTCACTATTTTTAATATGTACCACCTTTGATAAGTATTTAGTATGACGATAAATGTTCACTTCTGTATTCGTACTCTGAACAACAAATTTATTAATTTTGTAAAAAATGTTTACTTCCGTACTCCTAACAACAAAATTATTATATTTAAATTTACCTGTGTACGTTGTTTTATTTAACGCCATTTTGTCCCAGGTAAAGTTGTCTTTATACTGACACTCTTCCTACATCATTTTTATTACTACCTGTAACGTCTATGTTAAATAGGCACCTACGTTTTAATATTGTATTTATATTGCGTTACAGATCAAACTTATTCGTTCAGTTTATCTTTACTTGTTTTTGTTTAAATGTCTTTTTGATCGAGTTAAGCCATTTCAATTGCTATTTTATAGTGTGTCTTTTTATGTTGTAATGATACACTACTGTCTCAGGTTTTGCGCCTGTTAAAACGTTTAAACCTGCTGCATTTTATGCACCTGTCCTAAGGCAGGAGCCTGTTGTTCAGTGGTTGTCGTTTGTTGGTGTGGTTCATAGGTGTTTCTCTTTCTCGTTTTTATATAGATTAGACCGTTGGTTTTCCTGTTTGAATTGTTTTACACTAGTCATTTTGGAGCCCTTTGTAGCTTTCTGTTCGGTGTGAGCCAAGGCTCCGTGTTGAAGACCGTACTTTGACTTACAGTTGTTAACTTTTTATACATTGTGACTTGGATGGAGAGTTGTCTCATTGGCACTCATACCACATCTTATTTATTTATTTCTGGCTGAGGGGTTAAATTGAAGGTCACATGAATACGGATTCAATAAGGTTAAAATATTCACTTCAAGTCAATAAAACATAAGCGATGTTTTTGAGCTTATTTTGACAAATTTGGGCCAAACTGACTGCTGATAACGAAGTATATTTCACAATTCCGCTTTTATTAAAACTTGAAACAAAAAGAATCGCATCTTAAATTTTTGTATAAATCGTAGCTAATGGCCCTTTAAAAGATCTATAATACTTGTAATGTTGATTTTTGAATATAAAACAGCTTTTCCTTTTGCCAAATGCCCAAGTATGTCAGCCATTCCAAAAATAAAACAATCTTAAATTCTATTAATTTTGTCAATATGTTGACTTTCAAATCGAGATTTATTTATTTCGTTTCTGTGAGGCCTTCAGTGCTTGAAAAATGGACAATTTATTATGTATCATGATGACTGTTTTTGTATTACAAATGTACCACTATCGGGTCGATGTCAATACCGGTAAATTGTCACGTCCTTGTAAATAAAAGTATGTTTGTGCTAGCATGACATTACATAGATATATAGACATAAGAAGATGTGGTATGAGTGCCAATGAGACAACTCTCTATCCAAGTCACAATGTGTAAAAGTAAATCATTATAGGTCAAAGTACGGCCTTCAACACGGAGCCTTGGCTCACAACGAATAGCAATCTATAAAGGGCCCCAAAAATGACTAGTGTAAAACCATTTAAAAAGGAAAACCAACGGTCTAATCTATATAAAAAACGAGAAACGAGAAACACACATATATATATATATATATATACTGAAGGCATGTTTTATCGGTTGGATACTTTTATACCAACTTTCACTACAAATGAAACTCTGTACTCTGAGGTTGGCTGGGAATCTTTGTATGAAAGAAGAAGAATAAAATTACAGAGGTTTTATAATATGAATCAAAAACATGCACCTGCGTACCTATGTAATCTAACTACCCGATGAGAAACGGTCAAAATATCATTGTTCCGTTTTGTAGGCTTTCCCCTGCTACTGAATATTTTATTCTATCCACAATAAGAGAATGAAATAGGCTATTATTAAGCTTTATCTAACAATTCACAACCTCGACTTTATAACTAAATTCAAAAAGGATTAAAAAAAAATATTCTCCAGAGTAAAGTTGCAACATATTATCTGTATGGTACGTTTACACTGAATATTATTTTAACTCAATCGCGATATTCCGCTTCATTCTTAAGTAATGACCTTTTCAAAGCTTACACTATACTGGATCCTTCCTATAAGTGTAGGTCAGATATTGAGGATGTTCATCATTTCTTTTTCGTTTGCTCAAAATACGCTACATGTAGAACAATCCTGATTGCCATGCATGGCCTTCCAAAAACTTTGTTTTAGGTACTAAACTGTTAACATGCGAAGACTTTGAACTTTCGAATGAACAAACTCTCCAAAATTTCAAACATAACCAGGATTATATCAAAAGGTCAAACAGATTTCTTGTACCTTCATAAAGTGTTATTGATACTGGCATGGACATTAATCATCGTCGATGTCATCATCACAGAATATGATTATTCAATCTGTGTTTCTTCTTTTCTTTTGTTCTTTTTATTTATAGTTCGTATAATATCCAATATATTTGTTCGTTTAACATGCATCCTCATAATATATTATTATAATATATATATATATAATCATATTGTATTATGGAGAAGACTTCATAAGTATGATTTACTTACGTCTCATTCATTTGCTTAGATTTAATAAATAAACAATGTTTAAACTAAACTAAATTGGTTGGCGTCCATAACTGTTCTATATGTATAGTTTTAACTTTGCAAATGCCTATCAACAATTTTAACGAAAATTTTTCACGATTTTGTAATACTCCAATTCTTACTGCTAATATGGACCCTTACTTATATCTACTAGTAACTAAATTAATATGTAAATGTAAGGTTGATGTTTAGGGTATTTTTAAAAATGTTTAAAGATCCTGAAAGTATAAAATAGTTATGTTGACTCTTTAATATCATCAGTTTTCCAATGCTTGCCATCTGCATGCGCGTAAAACAAAGTCATTGCCACTTATATCTTGAGATATCCATTGTGACTACAGTATTTGAATATTTGTTAAGAACAATCTTATAGATTATACAAGAAGAATTAAATGTACATGCTTTGTAATTATAGCGCTATAACAGATTAAATCCGGATATCTATGGCAGTTACATCAGTAGCTTGGAAACAATTATACTGTGTATCCTAATTTACTGTTGCATAATATGCACAACACTATTTTCGCGATTTTCGTTATATGGTCGTTATACATGGATTATACTTTTCAAATGAAGATGAAACTGGCTAATTTCAGCCCTTTGAGGATAACGATGATTAACCTGGGGCGTGTTTTATTGGTCTCTTCTGTACATCTCCAGGATGTCTTCTGGAATTAAGAGGTAGAAGAGAGACAGAAGATCTTCCCAATGCAAAAAAAAAAAAAACAGAAATGAACTTCTTCTGGCTCACTACCGAAGAACAAAAAAACACGGCCCTGGAATTTGTCCGACCATTGCTCTTTTCATCGGAAGCTTAAAATTGGTGTTATTCTAAGTCGATATGAGCACGTGTGCATGGATTCAATCGTTTTATTGAAAAATAAATGTTTTACTTGTACAATTCTTGTTCAGTTTAGTTTTCAGTATACTACCCTTACTTTTTTTCAACACTATTTCTAGTTCAGGATTTTATAAAAGGTCAAACAGATTTCTTGTACCTTCATAAAGTCGTCGTGTGAATCTTATAGTGTTATATGTCCACTTTTGATAAAAATGGAGATAGCTATATATTTGAGATCCAAGTGCAATGGTCTATCTCTCTATACAACTATAATACGAGATTTCTACACTCTACAAGTTTTTGTCAGAACTACACTGTTCTATCTCCACACTCCCATATTGAATTATAATTATTATATAAGATATAAATAAACAAAATCACTGTGTACACAGAATTTCATTTATTTACTCATTATTTTTTATTTTAATTTTTTCTTATCTTATTTTATTTTATTTTATTTATTTATTTTTTATTTTCTCAGTTCTCTATTCTTTTAATTGTTAATTGTGTCAGGCTTTTTTTCAAGACTGTGCAAATGTCCCATTTTGATATTACATTTAAGATAGATCTACTGAACTTTGCATGCTCTGTATAATTGTAATTGTAATATTAAGTAAAGGAGAAGACTTCATAAGTTGGTTAAACTTGTGTCCGATCCTATTTGTATCTTTGAGCAAATAAAATCGTTATAAACTAACTATAATTGCTTATTTATTTAGTGAGTTCAGAGAAAAATATTTTTATAGTGTTGTATCTCCACTATTTCTCATGTATTTTTGCTATTAAATAATTGTTATCAAAATTATCTTAATGATTAAATGGTTTGCATGGTTTGAACTATTAGCATTTCTTATCAAATCTAGCAGTACAGAATTAGGGATATGACAAAGTTAAAAAATCCATGGTCTATATCCAATGGAAATATAGGGATAAATTTCTAAAACTACCTTGTTTGTAGAGAAAAGTTCTATCTCCAAAAAAGGGGATGCTTTATTTATCTTATTTGCTTGTCTATAAACAAAAACGAACAATCAAACAAAGAGTTCCTGTACGTAAATTAGATTCCTATATATAACGTTTTAGGTCTTAATATTTATCAAATTGAGTTTTTTAACTTTAATTCATATGTTTACCACTATTACCAAAAAGGAAATACATCATTATAAGATTCACACGAAGAAGTGTTATTGATACTGGCATGGATCATACTCATCGTTGACGTCATCATCAAGTCACCATCACAGAATATGATTTCTCAATCTTTGCTTCTTCCTTTCTTTTCTTTGCAACTTTCAACTTGCATTTCCTATCATGATTTCCCTGATAGAGGTTGTTGTTCACAAGGAAGCTATTAAACCAAGAGTTCCAAGTGTTGAAGTTGAAATCATCCTTTCATAAATTTTACGGACGCCGTCACGAGTTGGTTTACCGTTATGGAATATCTGTTTAACAGATGACGACGGATATGTTCCCAATTGTCTACAATCCCGCCCTCTTTTCCTCGAACGTCACCTACCGAATAGGACTTATCACCAGGTTTGTACTTAAATAAGCAACACAACGTGTGCCACATGTGGAACAGGATCTGCTTACCCTTCCGGAGCACCTGAGATCACCCTCGGTTTTTTGTGGGGTACGTGTTACTCAGTCTTTAGTTTCTATGTTGTGTTTCGTATGCTGTTGTTTGTCTTTTGGTCGTTTTAACTGGTTCTTTTACTCATTTAAATAGGAAGGCTATCAACAAACTAGTTTAACCCTGCCACATTCTGTATGTGCCTGTCCCAAATCAGGAGGCTGTACTTCAGTGGTTGTCGTTTGTTGTTGTATATCATATTTGTTTTTCGTTCATTGTTTTGTACATAAATCAGATCGTAAGTTTTCTTGTTTTACATTTGTCATTACGGGGCCTTTTATAGCTGACTATGCGGTTATGGGTTTTGCTCTTTGTTGAAGGTCTTACGGTGACCTATAGTTGTAAACTTCTATGTAATTTTGTCTCTGTGGAGAGTTGTCTCATTGGCAATCATACCACATCTTCTTATCTTTAAATATAATTCAAATATCTAAGAACTACTTCCTTAAATCTTTAGGTAGACCCAATAAAAATATTTCAAGACCTCCCACTTGAAAATTCTGCAATTACAGGTTCGACACTTTTTGTGAAACACAGCTGTAGACCATTTTTGTTTTCGCTGGTTCATATTTTTAGACAAACAAACAAGTTGAGATACCTGTTGTGTTCATCAATACTCAGAATAAACAATATTTTCTATATAACGTATCAATTTAGAATGCATATTATACAACATAGCAGCTATCTTGTTTTGTTTATTGCATGCAATGTAGTAGTAGCCTTTTGTACACACCAATCATTGTACAGTTATTAAAATCTACCAAATTTCTCCATACAGAAAATTTCCTCTCGGTTACAAGTGATTACTCCTTGAAAGGGATACATTGCTCAAATGATTAAAAAAATCAATTTGATTCCTTCTGAGAAAATTGGGAAATGAATCAATTAATACGTGTCGTTTAAATAGAAGAGTTATGCCCCTAAACATAGACCATGTGGAATTCAAAATATCTGATGCTGTGTTACTTTTATTTATTTTTTAATGTTAACATTACGTGACGCGTCGATATAGCGCCACATGAATTTGTGTTGCAAGTGAGCTCTAGTGGTTTGTTTTGTAAAAATGCATAAGAATGATAAACTCCCAAGCGGATGCATTGTTGACATATTTAAGGTATTCATGTGAATAGAATTAATATTTTTCAAGTACCATCTTATTAACAAGTATAAGTTATTAGTATGTTGTTAATTGTTTCGATTC
The DNA here is from genome assembly GCF_021869535.1 of Mytilus californianus. Taxonomy (NCBI): domain Eukaryota; kingdom Metazoa; phylum Mollusca; class Bivalvia; order Mytilida; family Mytilidae; genus Mytilus; species Mytilus californianus. The sequence goes on from NW_026262668.1 coordinate 127,777,548, forward strand.
ATCTTAAGTGTCCCTACTTACTGACAAGTAGTTAAGTCAGACGAAACTCTTTACAACACAAATAGGCAATGTTCAGGTTTCAAAGCGCTCGGATGTTAGTATCGAACCCAATTTAGACGTTTCAACTTGAAAAGTCTCCTTTTAAATATGACATTAAAAAAATCCCAATTTGGACCGACATGATCAAATAATTTGACTATTATTTTTTTTTCTGAATCAGGAAAATTAACATGAATTTCATAAAACATTATGGTAGATTAATACAATGTTTTTTTTTAACATAAGGTCAAAACATTTCAAGACAACTACGTCAATGACTTAAATAATACACGATCAGCAAATATTTCTTTGTGCTTTTTTATTCGTCTTATTACCTGATAACATTGTGGCAGACGACAATTTGCTTCGACGCCAACTATTTAGTGCCTTCAAGTGAAAAAGTAAAAAATATCGATACGATCAACTATTTTATGCGTTTCATTGAATTTCTGTCGAATTTTGGGTTTAATATTCGGTCTAGGGATAATTGAAATCAGATAGTCATCTAAAATGTTTTAATGTAAGGTAACTCGTGGTTGACAGTCATATGATATTGTGGATATTAAAATCCAAAATTTCATAAAATCAAATATAAAGAGATGCCCTTATTGATAGGGAATTTAATTTGAAAATATTTGTAATTGAAATATTCATATATAATCTTATTTTAAGACTTAACTATAACAAAACATCCTGTTGGTTCACTTACGTTTCTGTGAGCGTGATATTAATTTCATAGCACTTATTTCCGAGCTACAGAATATATCTAGAGCTTTCACAATCTCGCAGAGCTACAACTCGTATACAATGACCGTGCTTTTGCTGGATACATACATATTCATTCAGTGTCGGGTGACCTTTTCTTCCAAAACCAACATTTAATCAACTTTTAATGAGGCCGAATTCTGAACACTTTGTATTTTCACTATACGTCGGAACGAAGAATAAAACCTCTGATATTTACAAACGCAACTCGACTCATATGAAGCATACATATGCCCGTGTGTGTAGTGATGTCATAGATTTTAACGAACGTAATCAATGCATCTGGTAAATTATTAAATCAAGGATTTCGTTACCATAAATTACGTAAAACTTTTGCTAAGTTCTTTCATAGATACAAAGATATGATTAGTAAATTTGGCTGTACATCCTAAATTTTACGGTAATGTTGTACTTAAAGCGCGGAAATCACTATGTGATCCGTGTAAACTCATCGAACCTTTAAACAAACTTATTAGTAAAGGTTATCTTACCAATGTTGTAATTAGATCTTTGAATATAGTTTACATTGGCACTAATATCGATTTTGTCATCAGCAAATTAACACATAACTAAATTTGTATTTTTTTCAAGTGGGATGTATAAAGACACACCCACGTTCGTTTAGATCTATAAAGAGGTTAAACTCCTAACTATCCTACTGTCTGTCGATACATTTATTTTTGGCATTGCACTAGCCATGTCTTCTTTGACTGTCCATGACGTTAAAATACTAAATCCCTGGGATGTGTTTTAGTTGATTTTAGTCTCTGATGCATGATTTTTTATTATTAATTGTTTTGGCTTTTAACTAGCTGTCAGTAACTGCGAGTACTCTCAAATCGTACTATCTTGTTTATTTGACCTGTTGATACAAATGTATTGCTTTTTTGTTATTTAATGTTATTCAGGGTTATATCTGGTCTATATGCCAGCTTTGATAAGTGTTTGGTATAACTATAAATTTTCACTTCGTACTATGAACATCAAAATTATTTATTTTGTAAAAATATTTCCTTTCTCTATTGGTACTGTATACACGTATACCTAACAACTAAATTATTTTCATTTACCTGTGTTTAAAGTTATTGCAAATGGCTGATATTTTTGTTCGAGCATATTGTTTTTCTTTAATTGTTTAACATTTCATACCGATATAACATGTTACTTATATTATTCTTCCCTTAGTTTATTTATTTTGTATTTACATTGTGTCATTGGTCAAATTTTTTTGTTCAGTGTATGTTCAATGGTGTTGATATGTCCTTTGATTGAGTTAAGCTATTTCAGTTGATATTTTATAGTGTGTCTTTCTATGTTGTGATGTTACACTATTGTTTCAGAAAAAGGGTGAAGGTTTGGTATCATTAAAACGTTTAAACCCGCTGCATTTGTTTGCACCTGTCCTAAGTCAGGAATCTGATGTTCAGTAGTTGTCGTTTGTTGATGTGGTTCATAAGTGTTTCTCGTTTCTCGTTTTTTATATAGATTAGACCGTTGGTTTTCCCGTTTGAATGGTTTTACACTAGTAATTTTTTGGGGCCCTTTATAGCTTACTGTTCGGTGTGAGCCAAGGCTCCGTGTTGAAGACCGTACTGTGACCTATAATGGTTTACTTTTATAAATTTTGACTTGGATGGAGAGTTGTCTCATTGGCACTCATACCACATCTTCTTATATTTATATTAAACACTTCGCCGTCGACGATAGAACTTGTTGCAAGAAAAGGATACTTTTGGATCATTGGAGGGAACCTTTCAACAAAAATAATACTTGTAAATAACAACTACATTTACCTCACTATTTCACCATGGTTTTATAGGTGGGGATCACATGTACCTCACTATTTCACCATGGTTTTATAGGTGGGGATCATTGTGATCATGATTTTGACCATGATTTGTCTTTTTTTGTCATGGTGTTGTCTTTCTTTCTTCCATGAAAGATTTTTGATAGTCACTTTGGTATCTGCTAACCTTTTCAACAAGGGAGAGGCAAATAAACAAGTGAAGGGCAACTATCCTTTGAGTTGTGATGTCTTGGTCACGTTCACTGGCACATCCTATTGATTACATCCATTTCCACACTTTCCAATGGCAATACATTAGGGCTCTGAAGGAAAAGAGTCGTCAAAACAGAAATGAGGGAAACTTTAAATAAATCTTTTGAACAGTTGCCTTAGTTTCCACCCACCAATCATAACAAAGATGTTGCCAATCATTCCAAACATATAAGGGAAAAGATTTCAAATGTGTATTATTCATTTTCATGTCATAACAATATTATGTTTATAGGGTTTCCTACGGTAAAACAGGGGCTTCCAATGTAAGAAACACATACTACAGATGAGCTACACACCCTTCTACACTATCAAACAATAATTACAGAAAGTTGCATTTGTACATATAATCTTCGACAAGTCCTGGAATATCGCATCAACTGGGAGATATATGCTCCGTATGCAGGCGCTGCTAGAATGTTGCCATATAAAAATGCAAAATTCACAATTAGGAAGCTGAAATCATCTCTTTTGTCGTAAAGTTTTGTTTTCAACCGACCCTCATTGTCAATTTCTAGTCAAGATATAAGGCAGACTTAACTGTATCTGTTGTATCCTTTATCCCAAGTTCGATGGGATAGATGCGTTCAACATAGTCACCAAATTTTGAATTATTTAGTGAGAGAACATCATCGTAAAGTTAAAGGATGCTGTTAACTTCTTTTCTTTCTGCCTAAGAAGTTCCTGTATGAATTCAACGTCATATGAATAAAGGAACAAGTCGGCAAGAAGAGGATCAAGTTCTATAAAATACAGAAACCAGTATTAGAGTGCTAAAATGCCAGCAGGTATTCTCATGCATTCTTTGATAAGGTTTAACATTGTACTTATGTTTTTGCTATCTATTTTATTGTTCTGTAAGAATTCAGTGCTTTTCCTTTACTAATTTTATTGTAATACTGTTCTTTTATGCACCTTCTCGTATTTTTTATAATAATGTAGATATTATGTGCCCAACCCCACCGTATATTCACGCGCCGAAATCAGGAACCTTGTTGCATGATTTTGCATGGTTGTGATAAGCCGTATATTCATGCGCCCAAATCAGGAACCTAGTTGCATGGTTGTGGTAAGCCATAACAATATTTTTGTTATTCCGAGAATTCAATATTGATGTTTTTAAAGTTTCTTTTGAATATGTTTCCACTTTTCATAGCCTTGGGAGAATTAAAAGCTTGTCGTTATCGTTTTTTTGCCATGGTGTTGTTAGTTTCTCTTCGACTTATAAGTTTTGAATATCCCCTAGTTATCTTCCTCTTTTTCTTACATACTGTATAGACGCCTATTGTTGCATGTTGTCCTCAGAAGCCTGCCTAGTGTTGCATGTTGTCCTCTGGACGCCTGTCTATTGTTGCCTGCATATTGTTGCATGTTGTCCTCTAGACGCCTGCCTAGTGTTGCATGTTGTCCTCTAGACGCCTGCATAGTGTTGCATGTTGTCCTCTAGACGCCTGCCTAATGTTGCATGTTGTCCTCTAGACGTCTTCCTAGTGTTACATGTTGTCCTCTAGGCGCATGCCTAGTGATGCATGTTGTCCTCTAGACGTCTGCCTAGTGTTGCATGTTGTCCTCTAGACGCCTGCCTAATGTTGCATGTTGTACTTAAGACGTCTTCCTAGTGTTGCATGTTGTCCTCTAGGCGCCTGCCTAGTGATGCATGTTGTCCTCTAGACGTCTGCCTAGAGTTGCATGTTGTCCTCTAGACGCCTGCCTAATGTTGCATGTTGTCCTTAAGACGTCTTCCTAGTGTTGCATGTTGTCCTCTAGGCGCCTGCCTAGTGATGCATGTTGTCCTCTAGACGTCTGCCTAGTGTTGCATGTTGTCCTCTAGACGTCTGCCTAGTGTTGCATGTTGTCCTCTAGACGCTTGCCTATTGTTGCATGTTGTCCTCTAGATGCCTTACGGTTATATTTTTTGTATAATTGTTGTCTTATTGACTTGTACTGCACGTCTCCTTTTATTCATATCTTTAGTATAAGAAAATATTAATTCATTTTAAACAGGGTATAGACAAGCAGAATTAAAAGCAACTTAATGTTGATATTGGAGATTTCTGACAAATTCTTTTTTAGTTTTAAGGCGGTAGTATTTTTATATTTATCAATGTATTTTTGTCATAAATTTTCCGTGTGAAAGTCACTCACTGTAAGCGATTCCTGTCCACAATTATAAATACGATCGAAACAACCACTAACTCGATTTACGTTGCAAGGGGAATAATTCGTTTTGCTCAAACATAAAATTGTGAAATATGGTCACCTGGACTTCAGTCGTCCGACGTTTAAACCCATGCTAAGGGGTGTCCGTTTGAATGTGATGTATGTATGTATTTATCCTGCCGAACTGACTTTAAATAAAGCTAATACTAACAATGAACACTGCCCTTTCCTGGATCTTGATATCTTTGTCTTTAACGGGAAGCTTAATACCAAAATTTATGATAAAAGAGATGATTTTTTCATTTTCTATTGTTAATTATCCATTTTTAGATGGTGACGTTCCCTTGTCGCCATCTTATGGTGTTTATATATCTCAACTTGTTCGATTCGCTCGTCTATGTAACAACGTATTTGATTTCAACGAAAGAAATTTCTGTATTACTGAAAAATTATTACACCAGGGTTTTCGATATCACAAACTAGTCAAAACATTTACTAAATTTTATCATCGGTACAAAGACATCATTCGTAAATATAAATCAACATGCAGACATCTTTATACGTTCAGGTATTTCACATCCAATATTTTATGGTAATATTCTTTACAAAGCACAAAAATGTCGGCATTCACCTCAAAAGCTAACCAAACCTTTAAACAGACGTATTCGGAAAGGATATAGTTACGATACTGTTGTCAAGTCATTAAGGATTGCATATTTTGGTGTTAATATTGATTCACTCATAGGGTCTTTGCATCGGAAATAAACACATTTATTCTAAAACCAGTTGTTGGCATGATACGGGTTATGATCTTCTCATATATTTTATGATGGTATGATACTAAACCTCTAACGGGAGTGATTGTACTTGATTTTCATATGATGAAGACATAATCTTTCAATCAGTTTAATTGAGGTCTGGAGATGGCATGTCAGTAACTGCTAGTAGTCCTTTGTTCATTTATGTATCATTGTCATTTTGCTTAGTTTCTTTTGTTACCTATTCTGACATCGGACTCGGAATTCTTTTAAACTGAGTTTTACTGTGCGTATTGCTATGTGTTTCTTTATTCTACATTGGCTAGAGGTATAGGGGGAGGGTTGAGATCTCACAAAACATGTTTAACCCCGCCGCATTTTTGCACCTGTCCCAAGTCAGGAGCCTCTGGCCTTTCTTAGTCTAGTATGTTTTTAATTTTAGTTCATTTATATGTTTTGGAGTTTAGTGTGACGTCCATTTTCACTGAACTAGCACACAATTTATTCAGGGGCCAGCTGAGGACCACCTCCGGGTGCGGGATTTTCTCACCGCATTGAAGACCCATTGGTGGCCTTCGGCTGTTTTCTGCTCTTTGGTCGGATTGTTGTCTCTTTGACATATTCCCCATTTCCATTCTCAATTTTACATATACGAACACACGTCCGATCGGAATAGGGACGTTAAATCCGATGTTTTTAAGGGTAAAAGGAAAAAAATACCCTGATGGGTCCACAGGTGACCTGTTCCAAGACAAAATGTCTTCCTCTATCCAACATGTTTTTTTTTTCAGGTAGGAGGCTTTTAACGCAAATCTGGAAAAGTTGTGAATAAATCTAACAAATACTACCAAAGATCTGCCACCAATATGTCCAAACACAGTTATCTATAACAAAGACAAACACTGTTATCTATAACAAAGACAAACACAGTTATCTATAACAAAGACAAACACAGTTATCTATAACAAAGACAAACACAGTTATCTATTTGTCCAAACACAGTTATCTATATGCCCAAACACAGTTATCTATATGTCCAAACACAGTTATCTATAACAAAGACAAACACAGTTATCTATAACAAAGACAAACACAGTTATCTATTTGTCCAAACACAGTTATCTATATGCCCAAACACAGTTATCTATATGTCCAAACACAGTTATCTATAACAAAGACAAACACAGTTACCTATAACAAAGACAAACACAGTTATCTATAACAAAGACAAACACAGTTATCTATATGTCCAAACACAGTTATCTATATGTCCAAACACAGTTATCTATAACAAAGACAAACACAGTTATCTATAACAAAGACAAACACAGTTATCTATATGTCCAAACACAGTTATCTATATGTCCAAACACAGTTATCTATAACAAAGACAAACACAGTTATCTATAACAAAGACAAACACAGTTATCTATAACAAAGACAAACACAGTTATCTATATGTCCAAACACAGTTATCTATATGTCCAAACACAGTTATCTATAACAAAGACAAACACAGTTATCTATATGTCCAAACACAGTTATCTATATGTCCAAACACAGTTATCTATAACAAAGACAAACACAGTTATCTATATGTCCAAACACAGTTATCTATAACAAAGACAAACACAGTTATCTATATGTCCAAACACAGTTATCTATAACAAAGACAAACACAGTTATCTATAACAAAGACAAACACAGTTATCTATATGTCCAAACACAGTTATCTATAACAAAGACAAACACAGTTATCTATAACAAAGACAAACACAGTTATCTATAACAAAGACAAACACAGTTATCTATATGTCCAAACACAGTTATCTATAACAAAGACAAACACAGTTATCTATATGTCCAAACACAGTTATCTATATGTCCAAACACAGTTATCTATAACAAAGACAAACACAGTTATCTATATGTCCAAACACAGTTATCTATAACAAAGACAAACACAGTTATCTATATGTCCAAACACAGTTATCTATATGTCCAAACACAGTTATCTATAACAAAGACAAACACAGTTATCTATAACAAAGACAAACACAGTTATCTATATGTCCAAACACAGTTATCTATATGTCCAAACACAGTTATCTATATGTCCAAACACAGTTATCTATAACAAAGACAAACACAGTTATCTATAACAAAGACAAACACAGTTATCTATAACAAAGACAAACACAGTTATCTATATGTCCAAACACAGTTATCTATATGTCCAAACACAGTTATCTATAACAAAGACAAACACAGTTATCTATATGTCCAAACACAGTTATCTATATGTCCAAACACAGTTATCTATAACAAAGACAAACACAGTTATCTATATGTCCAAACACAGTTATCTATAACAAAGACAAACACAGTTATCTATATGTCCAAACACAGTTATCTATAACAAAGACAAACACAGTTATCTATAACAAAGACAAACACAGTTATCTATAACAAAGACAAACACAGTTATCTATAACAAAGACAAACACTGAAGATATTCTGCTGTTTTTTTGGACCAACGAATGTCCGCTATAAATACCGAAAACATTGAGTCAGACGTTTTATGTGATGAGGGTCAAGTCCAACTTATTTGGGGGAGCTTATTTGGACCGGGAAGGTTGTTCATTTGACCTGTTTGGATAGTTTACAATTTTTTTACTTTCTTGGAGAGGTTATTTAGACCAGAAAGGATATGAATTTGACATGACTTGTGTTTGAGAGCTCATTTGGGCCAAAACAGTTGCGAATTTAACATGTTAAGAGAGGTTATTTGGACCCAAAAGATTGGACTATCTTGGGGAGCTTATTTGTACCATAGACACAGAAGGGGTGAAGTCGACCTGTTTGGAGAGCACATTTGGACCAAAACAGTTATGAATTTGAAATGTTTAGAGCAATTATTTGAACCATAAATGTTGGACTTTTTTGGAGAGCTTAATATTTGGACCAGAAAAGTTGTGAATTTGACCTGATCTTATTTTCTTTCTAGACAATTTTCAATAGGAATAATCTTTTCATAATTTGTGTTTCTGTCAAATAATTTAAAAAAAAAAAATAATTATTTGAATCCTACTTTTTGTAACTTAGCAAAAATTTCTTGTCATGAGTTCACTTTGAGACTACAGATTGTACATATACTAGTGGCTGCGCGCAAGATTTTAAAGTGCAGAATTACGTATGTATTAAATTAACAGTGGTACCCAAAAATATGGCTACTGGTTTCATTGGTATATACAACTGGATGTCAGCTTAAGTGAATCATGACAAGACGTGTCAATGCCGAATTCAGCTGTCAAAGGAGGTGCTATTATAGTATGTAAAGGTATTGAGATTTTTTGAACGTTTGAGTCTGATACTGTTTTTTGTTTTCTTATTGTTTTTAGATACATCATTTAAATTGGCTGCTGGCTTGATTGGCTGCTAAAAGTAGCTGTGAACTTAACTTTACGACAAAAGGGATGGTTTTAATTTTCTCCATTATGAACTTTCCATTTCTTTGTAGTAACATTCCAGCATGAACTTTCTCTTCTCTTTCTGTGTAGTAACATTCCAGCATGACCTTTCCATTTCGGTGTAGTTCCTTTCTGTGTAGTAACATTCCAGCATGAACTTTCCCTTTCTGTGTAGTAACATTTCGGCAGCCACTTTCACAAGTATGATAACTTCGGAAGCTTACATATTGGTGGGATATTTAAAATGATTTATTTTAATATACCAAATTAATGCGATTCTCACATTCTTTTAACAAGGAAATGTTTTTTTATTACTTTCTTAGTAAGAAATAGCACGGAAGTATTATATTGGCAATATGGTAATACAATAACATTATTATTTGGTTTCCTATTCCTTTAATGCAGTACACGAATTCAGGCTCGATATGATAGTCGTCTGAGAGAACCTTACATCCCCTACATACTATCACGTCTGAGAGATCCTTACATCCCCTAGATACTATCACGTCTGAGAGATCCTTACATCCCCTAGATACTATCAGTTTTATATAATGTCGAATTTCTTATCTTGCATCTTAAAATGCTTTGAGCTGACAGCTTAAAAGGTTATCCTGCTCAACGTAGATACCAACCAGTCAAATTATACTTTGTTCAAAGCATTTCATGTCTTCTTCGTTGAAGTATTTTACAAACAAATGTCGATACTGAATGTAGTCTATAATACGTGGAGGAAAACCTTCATGCTTGATGTTGTTGATAAAAATTTGAAAACTAAGACCTAAATGACTTCTCAAGCGACGTCTGCACAAATCGGCTAATGTTCGTGGTTCGTAAAGCACACTGTGAATTTTTGTTAATATTTCTTCATCAACGGTATAAACATCATTTGATAAAAGGAACCGTTTATCTTCATGGCAAAAGTCATCAAAAGTCTCTAAAAGAAGCAGGATGAGGTCTTTTATACTCGGTTTTACATGACTTAAAACATACACGTGAATGCTTCGTGCTAGAAGAAATTGTAAAAGAGTAGTGTCACCTGCCGGCATGCTTTTAAGGGCGTTACATGAAAGCAGTAAATAAAACACTTTCGCTCTGACATTAATTTCCACAAGCCTATATAAAAAGAAATCATCGACTAACGGTAGTGCCCCATTCATCAACAGCAGGGCCATGACATCATATCTGCCGGTCTTGAGGGCTACTAAAAAGGGCGTCTCGTTTAACATTACTCTATCCTGAGTGTCGTATTGGTTTGCTTCTGAATGTGTAAAATCGCTATGAGCTTTATTAACGTCATGCATTTTGTTGATCAGTGTTGCTACATTTTGAATCAAGTGTTCATTTTCAATGATAATTATAGAACTAATTGCAGACCAGGCATTGTTGGAAGAGCCAAGAGCAACAAACTTTTCCCTCTTTAGAAAATCCACTATCTCCATCGATTCGAGTACTTCAGCCCATCTAAGTGCAGTGTAACCTTTATATCTCAACTTACGTAATTCGGATCGTAATTCTGGCTCAGTACCTACTTCTGTAACAATTGCCTTTACGACTTTTAAATTGTGATTAAAAATTGCTTCTATCAGCCATTTGGAAATTTGATTTTTATCCCATCCATACTTGATATATTCCTTCATGACAATTTGAAAAAGCTTACCGTCTCCTGTGAATTAGAAACAAAGTAAAAAAACAATTAATCCTTGAAACTTTAAATAATAATTAGTAAATACTAGTATGTTCTAATTAATGCAATTGCGCCAATCAAATTAAAGTACCTGTATTGGACCTTAGATCCTTGAAGGGGAAGAATATCAAGGAATATGATAGCATTTTGGTGACGGAAATATCTGTCTGTGGTGGACATTGGAGAAATACAATTGAAGACTATCCATGGTTATGGCAGCATTGTGATGTAGAGGATGTTAGTTCAGCTTGTATCTAGAGGACATTGCAGCATTGTTTAGTGAAGAATAGTTTGTCTGAATGGGACATCGTAGCAGTGTGAAGTAGTGAATACAGTTTGTCTGAATGGGAAATGTCAGCCGTGTTGAGTAGAGAAACAGTTTGTCTGGATGGGACATGGCTGCAGTGTGGAGTAGAGAATACAGTTTGTCTGAATGGGACATGGTAGCAGTGTGGAGTAGAGAATACAGTTTATCTGAATGGGACATGGCAGCAGTGTAGAATTGAGAATACATCTTGTCAGAATGGGACATGACAGCAGTGTAGAGTTAGAGAAACAGTTTGTCTGAATGGGACATGGCAACAGTGTGGAGTAGAGAATACAGTTTGTCACAATGGCACATGATAGCAGTGAAGTGTTAGTGAAACAGTTTTTCTGAATGGGACATGGTAGCAGTGTGGAGTAGAGAATACAGTTTATCTGAATTGGACATGGCAGCAGTTTAGAATTGATAATACAGTTTGTCAGAATTGGACATGACAGCAGTGTAGAGTTAGAGAAACAGTTTGTCGGAATGGGACATGGCAGTAGTGTGGAGTAGAGAATACAGTTTGTTTGAATGGGACATGACAACAGTGTGGAGTAGAGAATACAGTTTGTCAGAATTGGACATGATAGCAGTGAAGTGTTAGTGAAACAGTTTGTCTGAATGGGACATGGTAGCAGTGTGGAGTAGAGAATACAGTTTATCTGAATTGGACATGGCAGCAGTTTAGAATTGATAATACAGTTTGTCAGAATTGGACACGACAGCAGTGTAGAGTTAGAGAAACAGTTTGTCGGAATGGGACATGGCAGCAGTGTGGAGTATAAATACAGTTTGTTTGAATGGGACATGACAACAGTGTGGAGTAGAGAATACAGTTTGTCAAAATTGGACATGATAGCAGTGAAGTGTTAGTGAAACAGTTTGTCTGAATGGGACATGGTAGCAGTGTGGAGTAGAGAATTAAATGGTAAAATTAGTCATTAAGGGCAATAACTTCTATATGAAGTCATCTGACAGTTTTCATGTAATACACAGCAGGTAGATCTCAACATTTGAACATTTCTGCCCTTGTCAGATTTTCTCTATCCATAGTGGTTTTCAAGATAATAGACACAACTTGCATTTTACCCCTATGTTCTATTTTTAGCTATGACGGTCATGTTGGTTGGTAGGCAGTGTCATCGGACATATTTTTTTTAACTAGATAGCCCAACGATGATTGTGCCCAAGTTAAGTTAAATTTTGCCCAGTAGTTTCAGAGGAGAAGATTTTTTGTAAAAGTTAACGGACGCGGACGACGACGACGGACGACGGACGCCAAGTGATGAAAAGTGCTCACTTGGCCCTTTGGGCCATGCAGGTGAGCTAAAAAGGTTGTAGAAATCTACACTTTCCTTCTACCCTTTTTTTTAAACTTACGCTTGCAGATATGGGGTGATTTAATGAGGAATTATATATTGAGTTAGGGACGTTTCGTCCAATTGACTTACTTTTGATGAAGCACTCCGTTCTCCTGTATTGGTTCGCTCATGGGGGTAAAAACGAAGTTTAAAAACAAGAAATTGATGAAACATTCTATGGAATTAGACCTTGACATATTGTATAGACACCTGTCGGTTGTTAATGACTTATATTGACCTCTAGATGTCTTTTGGTTATTTGTGACGTTGGGTTACTACCCATTTGACGTGTAGCCCACATCAACCTTTTGTTCATAAAATCAAATGTAATAATTAAGGCCAAATTTGTTGTCGAATCAGCATTGTTGAAATACTGCAATTCGTACATGTTAAAGTTAAAGTCTGCTTTGAAAGACACTTCAATTCAATTAAATTACATCAAATTAGGATTTGGTTTGAAATGCCGTTTCTTACAAATATAAACACCTTGCAGTTTGGAGCCATCTTCGTGCTTGGTAGTTTGATGTCTAACCATTGAATATGACTAATCAATGTAATTCAACAAGAGTAACACGGCAAGTCACTAATGGAGCAGAATCTGCTGACCTTTCCCATGCACATCGAGTTTCCCTCCGTTTTTTTTTTGGCGGTGTTCGTGTTGCTTAAACTTTTTAACTTTAGAATCTTTTGTTATTGTTTAAACTTGTATTAGTCTTTTCTTAATTTTTACTTTTAACCATGCGACCTCAAAGTACACAAGTTAAGACTGTGATACTGGAAATTTTAGTAAAGATATAAGGACTTTTGAAAATGACATGCTTGTTAAACAAAATAACAATCTGATCAAAATATAGAACTCTGATTTCTCTTATGGAGATAACGAAATCAGAGCTCTATATTTTAATTAGATTGACAAAATAAAAGAATAATGTGTGTGAGGACACGAATGCCCCCGCTCAAGCTTTGCTATTTTCCAAGTTTAGTGAGGAAAACTTAAGTTAGAGTGCGGAAACAAAAATTATACGGACGGATGTCGGACGGACGGACGGGAGGACGGTCAAGGGTAACACTTAATGTCCCCTCCTACACGGCGGGGGCATAAAACAAAAGCAAGAAATATGTGGTCGGTTAACCTTTTTTTGCTGCGCTTTCAGATGATGAACAAAGGACCATTGTACCCTAAAGGCGAATTTTGTTAATTTTGTATCGAATATCTTCAACAAATTCTCTGAAATTATCAAGCTACTATGAACTTCGTAAGATTAATATGTAAAATTAATTTAAAAAACGTACGTTCTGCAAGGTAGGTTGACTGGGTTAAAGCACAATAGTTTTAGACTTCCACTTGAAAAGGGTATGTTGGATAGGGCAGAACATGAGCCTTGCAACATGTTATACAGACCACTCATTATTGTGGCACGAGGTCTTTAACGTGTAGAGAGCGTGGCACTCTATCTACGTGAGGCAACGGATAAACGTCCCCATTCCAACCGGACGTGGTTTCGCATTTATTTATCCCGCACAGTCAAACGGGTTTATTTTCTTCTTTGGTAGCAGTACCAATACACAGTTAGGAAAAACACTTAAAATTGGCACTCATAATTTTGAACCACCCTCTTTCCCTTGCTTTCTAACAAATAAGGCTTACTGTTTGTGTCATGTATGTACGTACATATGTATGGAAACAGCTTCCATAGATTCCAATAGTTAAAATGATGAAATATAATCTCTTTTGGTGTAACCATGGCAGCAAGCTGCATTTATTTGATAATATTTGAAAAATGTCACAATTTCCCCAAAATTTGGTCCAAAGTAGAATTTAAATCATATTGTCTGATGACATCTTAATATTAAAACAAAATATGCTCTATGTTTTTACATAAATCAGGCCGTTAGTTTTCTCGTTTGAATATTTTACATTTGTCATTTCGGGGCCTTTTATAGCTGACTATGCGGTACCAGGGTTTTGCTCATTGTCGAAAGCCGTACGGTGACCTATAGTTGTTTACTTCTATGTCATTTGGTTGTCTCAATGGCAATTATACCACATCTTCTTATTTTTATATCTATGTCACATCAGCGTTGTACTATTCAATAAACTTACCTTTCAGATCGGTACGTTGTATCTTAAGTTTTTTTGTTAGTTGTGTTTGTGTGCTTTGTGTCGATCTGATGAGCCAAGCAAATTTCACATGATCTTTTATAGTTTGTTCTTATGTTGTGCTATAATAACACTGTCCAAGGTTAACGTTGGTTGGGCATCCACAAACATTTTCAATCCCGTCGCACTCTGTATGTGCTTGTTCTAAATCAGGCGTCTGTAATACATTTGTTGTCGTTTGTTGTTGTATGTCATACTTGTTTTTCGTTTATTGTTTTTTTACATTAATCAGGTCGATATAGTTTTCTCTTTTGATATTTGTCAGGTCGGGGTCTTTTATAGCTTGCTACACGGTATAACTTTTGTTCATTTTTGAAGGCCGTATGGTGACCTATAGTTACGAACTTTTACGTCATTTGGTCTCTGGTGGAGAGTTGTCTCATTGGCAATCACACAACATCTTCTTATTTTTATATTTAGCCGAGGACAACGTTTTGTTTTAAGAGTTATCATATCTATCGACAAACAGTATTCCTATGACCAAAGGAAATTGTTGATAATTCTTTGATTTTAAAAAAAATTATCTCTTTTAAAATTTTACTTTGAGTTACGTAACCGAGGGTCAAAAAGAAGTTGAGCAAAGGATTTTAACTTTTGGTTAAATCGTTCAACCAAGGGTTGGGTTATATTTAACCAAAAGATGAATAAGCGGGATGGCTTGTAACAAAAACCTATTTCTACTGCGTTGTAATTCGGCTAAACAATCAGAGTTTTTCTATATATATTCATTTTTGAAGATGTCAGCAATGATTAATTCTAATGAACTGCGGCGCTACCAGATTACAACTTTTAGATCAACACAAGTTGTCCACATCAAATTCATTCCACTGTTAAAAAATTCTATTTTCTGGGACAACCATCGTATGGTACGCTCGACGCTAAAAGTTTGAAAAGCGAAAAATACATTTTCGGACGCAAAAAATAATTATGACTTGCAACAAGTCACTTTCTCTTCGGACACCGAAATCCGTTAATATCTCATGTGTATACTTTACTTACTTCAGAAGAATACAAACATATCAACTAACCAGATTAACCTTTTTCAAGTTCACAGTTCGCATACATTTGTCTGATTTATCGAGAACAAAAACTCTGATAAGACGATAACAAATTTTGAATACATGCAATTTTTGTTTTCATAAAAGTATATTCGTTTTAACTTATAGTGATGTTGTATAAAATATGAATAAGACTTATTGTTTTTTGTTTGGATCGAGACAATCTGTATAATTATTCTAATTTTATTTTAAGAAAGCTAAAAAAATATTTAAATATAAAAACAAAAAGTGACAAAGTGACAATGCAGCAATATGTAAAAGTATGAATATATCTGTGTGAATATCTTCAAACTGTGATACTATTGTAGATGAATATGTATAATGTGTAAATATGAAGTATGGATGAATAAAGATAAAAAAAAAAAAAAAAAAAAAAAATAAAAAAAAAAAATTTGAAAATACACTACGCTGCTATTTTTAGATAACATAAGCTTCATTATAAAATTTAGTTAAGTCCCTTTGAACATTAACGTGATGACAAAAGTTATACTGTAAATAACGGTTTTTTAATATATAAAATCCAATAACAAAAGATATAAAAACATCAGTTAATTTGTAAATAAATGCATGTGTATCACTTGACATTTCAATTTTTTTACGAGATTTAAATTAATTACCCAAGAAATAACTATGGTAAGTTGCATATTCTTGGGGAAAACGTACGTGTGATGCTGACGTTATGTAAATTGAATATTGACTGTAATAACAATCAATACGATAACCATTATAAATAATTAATTTAAGGATTTTTTCTTGTTTTAGATAGAAAATGAAGTAGTTAAATAGATATAATTACCTTTGTGACTGTTCTGACTCGATAGCTTGCCAGAATGTGCACCCATGTTTCTATGTTTATACATAGACACGATTATGTCCCTTAGACTGGTGTACAAGTGCCACTTTTATTATGTAGTTTCAAAACAAAAATCATATACTTGAATGGAAAGTTCACATGCACTACTTTTTTGCAGAGGCCAAAACATATGGTTGGGCGGCATTTTTTTATGTCTCCAGTTCCTTAGAGTGCCATATAATACCTAAATTTTGTACTAATCCCCCCTTTTCTTTGAGTCTTCATGATAATTCATTTTCACAAATATCCAACTGTATTTATAATGGTAAAATTCACAAGACTGAGTTGTGTATCTATGCAGTCTGATGATATAAAACATGGAGATCATTATGATATCTGGGAATCAGTAGGTAAAAAAAAATTTATGAAGATTAAGTATCTTTCCAAAAGAGGCGTGGCGGTATATGAATCAGCTATATCCGTAAGAATATGACTGTTTATACCTTCATATTATTTAAAGTCATATGAAACTTGAAATTAAAAAAAAAATTGAATACGTTTTATATACTTGAATGGCTAAGTTTTACTGTAAAACAAGTGTACGTGGAATTTCTTGTAAAAGAAAATCCTTTATCTTATCAAAATCTTCAGAAACGTACTACTATTGAGTTATTGTCTTCCCGTACTCTAATTCGCCGATATTATTCCGTATACAGTGATCTTAACCACGAGACCTCTCGTTAGAACTTCGGCAACCGAACATCGTAATTGCGAGGGAAACCCGTGATGAAAGAATGTAAACATACGTGCGCAGAAAGGTAAATATTAATAATTTGATTCTTAAAAAATAAATCAAACACACCAAATCATTCAACAATCATTATGGAAAATTAAGATTAACAAATGGGAACGGGTAGAAAATATAAGAAATATGTTTACATGACTCTATCAATTCATTTATTTTTCACGTGCTCCATGATTCTGTGTTGATTGTTTGTCAATATCACGCTCCGATAAACTTCGGAAACAAACTCGAAGTTAATAAGTTTGCGATTAACATTCAGTGAATGAAATTTTATTTGTCGATTATATGTTATAGATTCATAAAAAATGTAAAAAAAAAACGGGCATAGAAGACTTAGTTTAGTATACATATGCATATATTAGTTTAAAAATTTCCTTAACATTATGATTACAAGAAACTCGTTTCATATGACTAAGCTTTGTGAAAAAAAATCCTAGAAACTAAGTTACATTGTAAGGGCCCGTGTTTTTCTTTTTTCAAATATGTTTCAAATCAAATTTTTACAAAGTAAAATTGATAAAGTCAAACTTTCTGGTGATACATGAAAAGAATAGCAGATATCAAAATAGTTGACAGTTATGATCAGACCGCATCAAACAACAAGACTCGACTCGTCTGAACAAAAAACATACATAAAAAAAAAAAAAAACCCAACAACACTCGATTCCTCCGAATAAATAACACACAACCTACAAAGACAAACAACAACACTTGATTCCTCCGAACAAATAACATACATAACAAACAAAGACAAACAACACTCGACTCCTCCGAACAAATAACATACATAACAAACAAAGACAAACAACAACACTTGATTCCTCCGAACAAATAACATACATAACAAACAAAGACAAACAACAACACGACTCCTCCGAACAAATATCATACATAACAAACAAAGACAAACAACAACACTCGATTCCTCCGAACAAATGACATACGTAACAAACAAAGACAAACAACAACATTCGATTCCTTCCAACAAATAACATACATAACAAACAATAACAAACAACAACACTCGATTCCTCCGAACAAGTAACATATATAAAAAAATAAAGACTAACAACTGCACTCGACTCCTCCGAACAAATAACATACATAACAAACAAAGACAAACAACAACACACGATTCCTCCGAACAAATAACATACATAACAAACAAAGACAAACAACAACACTCGACTCCTTCGAACAAATAACATACATAACAAACAAAGACAAACAACTGCACTCGATTCCTCCGAACAAATAACATACATAACAAACAAAGACAAACAACAACACTCGACTCCTCGGAACAAATAACATACATAACAAACAAAGACAAACAACTGCACTCGATTCCTCCTAACAAATAACATACATAACAAACAAAGACAAACAACAACACACGATTCCTCCGAACAAATAACATACATAACAAAACAAATACAAACAACAACACTCGACTCCTCGGAACAAATAACATACATAACAAACAAAGACAAACAACTGAACTCGATTCCTCAGAACAAATAACATACATAACAAACAAAGACAAACAACAACACTCGACTCCTCTGAACAAATAACATACATTATTATAATAACAAACGAAGACAAACAACAACACTCGATTCCTCCGAACAAATAACATACATTATTATGATAACAAACAAAGACAAATAACAACACTCGATTCCTCCGAACAAATAACATACATAACAAACAAAGACAAACAACAACACTCGATTCCTCCCAACAAATAACATACATAAA
This sequence comes from Mytilus californianus, assembly GCF_021869535.1. Lineage (NCBI taxonomy): Eukaryota > Metazoa > Mollusca > Bivalvia > Mytilida > Mytilidae > Mytilus > Mytilus californianus. Next base: position 127,796,729 of record NW_026262668.1, read on the forward strand.
AAACAGAGACAAACAACACTCGACTCCTCCGAACAAATAACATACATAACAAAACAAAGACAAACAACAACACTCGATTCCTCCCAACAAATAACATACATAAAAAACAGAGACAAACAACACTCGACTCCTCCGAACAAATAACATACATAACAAAACAAAGACAAACAACAACACTCGATTCCTCCGAACAAATAACATACATAACAAACAAAGACAAACAACTGCACTCGATTCCTGCGAACAAATAACATACATAACAAACAAAGACAAACAACAACACTCGACTCCTCTGAACAAATAACATACATTATTATGGTAACAAACGAAGACAAATAACAACACTCGATTCCTCCGAACAAATAACATACATGAAAAACAGAGACAAACAACAACACTCGACTCCTCCGAACAAATAACATACATAACAAACAAAGGCAAACAACAACACTCGATTCCTTCCAACAAATAACATACATAACAAACAAAAAGAAACAACAACACTCGACTCCTCCGAACAAATAACATACATTACAAACAAAGACAAACAACAACACTCGACTCCTCCGAACAAATAACATACATAACAAACAAAGACAAACAACAACACTCGACTCCTCCGAACAAATAACATACATAACAAACAAAGACAAACAACTGCACTCGATTCCTCCGAATAAATAACATACAGAACAAACAAAGACAAACAACAACACTCGATTCCTCCGAACAAATATCATACATAACAAACAAAGACAAACAACAACACTCGACTCCTCCGAACAAATAACATACATAACAAACAAAGACAAACAACAACACTCGATTCCTCCCAACAAATAACATACATAACAAACAAAGACAAACAACTGCACTCGATTCCTCCCAACAAATAACAAACATAACAAACAAAGACAAACAACAACACTCGACTCCTCTGAACAAATAACATACATAACAAACAAAGACAAACAACAACACTAGACTCCACCTAACAATTAACATGAATATAAAACAACAAAGACAAATAACAACACTCTATTCCTCCCAACAAATAACATACATAACAAACAATAACAAACAACAACACTCGATTCCTCCGAACGAATAACATACATTAAAAACAGAGACAAACAACAACACTCCATTCCTGCGTACAAATAACATACATAACAAACAAAGACAAACAACAACACTCCATTCCTGCGAACAAATAACATACATAACAAACAAAGACAAACAACAACACTCGACTCCTCTGAACAAATAACATACATTATTATGGTAACAAACGAAGACAAATAACAACACTCGATTCCTTCCAACAAATAACATACATAACAAACAAAAAAGAAACAACAACACTCGACTCCTCCGAACAAATAACATACATAACAAACAAAGACAAACAACAACACTCGACTCCTCCGAACAAATAACATACATAACAAACAAAGACAAACAACAACACTCGACTCCTCCGAACAAATAACATACATAACAAACAAAGACAAACAACTGCACTCGATTCCTCCGAATAAATAACATACATAACAAACAAAGACAAACAACAACACTCGATTCCTCCGAACAAATATCATACATAACAAACAAAGACAAACAACAACACTCGACTCCTCCCAACAAATAACATACATAACAAACAAAGACAAACAACAACACTAGACTCCACCTAACAATTAACATGAATATAAAACAACAAAGACAAATAACAACACTCGATTCCTCCTAACAAATAACATACATAACAAACAAAGACAAACAACAACACTCGACTCCTCTGAACAAATAACATACATTATTATAATAACAAACGAAGACAAACAACAACACTCGATTCCTCCGAACAAATAACATACATTATTATGATAACAAACAAAGACAAATAACAACACTCGATTCCTCCGAACAAATAACATACATAACAAACAAAGATAAACAACTGCACTCGATTCCTCCGAACAAATAACATACATAACAAACAAAGATAAACAACTGCACTCGATTCCTTCCAACAAATAACATACATAACAAACAAAGACAAACAACAACACTCGACTCCGCCGAACGGCACGATTTCATTACGTTGCAATACGGATAGCTAAGGATCAGCCAGGGTTCTGAAAGTCTTTTAGGGTTTACTACGTTACAACACGACAAAAAAAGAAATATTACGGTCCACGACAAACTGATATAAGGCTTCTGTATAAATACTCAATACCTAGTCTGTGTCTTGCCGTTGAGGTATACATAACATTATCCAACATGAATAATCAACAACTGCTGGTTGCAATTAATTGGCTGGAATTGGATATTGATATAGCACAAAATGCCAGGGCAGTGGTCGAGCTACTTGATGACAGACGTAGAGGTGACCGGAGGCAGAGTAGATGTTGGATTAGGGACTGACTTCCCTATCCATGGCCAGTATGAGCCCCTCATGACTGAATTTTGTGCGGAAAATCCAGCTACATTTAAGAACTTTGAAAGAATAGTCCCAAATATGTTTCAAGAACTGCTAAATGTCGTTGGTCCGATGATAACGAAGAACACCACATAGTACAGACAGACAAATAATTTAATTTACAAAACAAAACAAAAGATCTACGATTCACTGCCATAAAGAAATGATAAATCACAATCTTAATTACAGAAATGATTAACGGCTTTTAGAAAATGTGGCGGTTCGTACTATTCCGTTTCAGACCGTTCTCATTCGTACTAACCCTTACTTATACCGTAGCAAACCGCTGTTTATCCGCAGTACATACGTCCCAACACTTGTCGTTGCGTACTAAACCGTGTCATTTCCGTATTAAACCGTGTTTAACCGAAAGAACCCGTATCACTCATGTCGCCAAATGACCCCCGTCCTTCATTATCCGTGCTAGTAACGTCAAAACCCGTAGTCATACCGTTGTGCATCCGTATCGGACTACGGAAATTGCATTTCTGGGATCCCGTGAGATTTAATCCGTAGTGGATCCGGCGAGGTGATCCTTGAATGTGTGACCTAGGCATAAAGAAACTAATTGTTTTCATATATCTTTATATACTTTACAAATCAAAATGACTTAAAATTGAGAATAGAAAGGGGGAATGTGTCAAAGAGACAACAACCCGACCAAAGAGCTGAAAACAGCCCCAGGCCACCAATGGGTCTTCAGTTGATGTATTTAAGAAGGAACACCAAAGTAAGCAACATGCCGTCCATAATAATCAACTAAATAAACATAAAAGGACAAGCATTAGTAAATGACAATAAGACAAACACCGACATCTGATAACATGTACATGCATATTAATATATTGGTCTAAAAAGTTAATCCACTCGATCTACGTTGTCTTATTCCTTTCATGTTCATATAAATAATTGACATGTGGATATAAGACAATGAGACAGCAACTACAATATAAATAACAGAATGGCATCTAAGGGCAATATACAGTTTCAAACAATAGACAGAATAAAGAAGTATAGTCAATTGTTGAAAAGTATTATTAATTGGACTCTGCAAGATCTTTTTAAACAACTTTTTGAGTTTGAGGTTCAACTAACCATTTGTATCCGGAAAATACCGTTATCAAATCAGGAATACGACAGTTTTTTTTAATTAAGTTGTGACGTCATTGCGGCAAGTCCGATAAAGGACGTCGATTAGAGAATCCAAATATTGGGCGTCGATTTGAGAACAACAAAAAAACGTCGATTAGAGGATCATATAATTGGCCGTTGATTTGGAATCTCATTATGACGTCAGATTTGGACGTCGATTTGAGGAACGGACGTCGATTAGAGACCAGACGTTGATCTGAGTCTAACATATATACCTGACTTTCACATAATTGTGCCAAGGAGCATTGTATCTAAAATTCATGAGCTTTGGTCAAGTATACATAAATTCTATTAAAAATTTATTACGGTCGATGACAACAACGACGCATTATTACCGTAATACGACTGTAGTATAAAAAAAAGTAAACTGTACACTTGTAAAATACGTTTGAAAAATATTTGTCTATGTGGACCTTGCAGTTATCGTAGATAAAAACCAGTCAAACAAAATAAGTCGAAATACAAGCTTATCGTAGATCCAAACAAGTCATAGAAAGTAGCTTTTTGCATATCCAAACTAGTCAAATAAGATAAGTTGGACTAGCAAATTATTTTCGATCAAAACTAGTCAAAGAAGATAAGTGGACCTAGTAGTTTATCGAAGATCCAAACCAATCAAAGAAGATAAGTGGACCTAGTAGTTTATCGAAGATCCAAACTAATCAAAGAAGATAAGTGGACCAAGCAGCTTATCGTAGATCTAAACTAGTCAAAGAATATAAGAGTACCTAGCAGTTAATCGTAAATCTAAACTAGTAAAAAAAGATAAGTGGACCTAGCAACTTATCGTAGATTCAAACCAGTCAAAGAAAATATGCGGATCTAGCAGTTTATCGTAAATCCAAACCAATCAAAGAAGATAAGTGGACCTATAGCAGCTTATTGTAGATCCACACATGTCAAAGAAGATAAGGGGACCTAGCAGAGTTTACCGTAGATCTAAACCAGTCAAAGAAGATAAGTGGAACTAGCAGTTTAAATTATCGTAGATCCAAACCAGTCAAGGAAGATAAGGGGACCTAGCAGTTTATCGTAAATCTAAACTAGACCAAGAAGATAAGTGGACATAGCAGCTTATCGTAGATCCAAACCAGCCAAAGAAGATAAGTGGATCTAGCAGTTTATCGTAGATCCAAACCAATCAAAGAAGATAAGTGGACCTATAGCAACTTATTGTAGATCCACACAAGTCAAATGAGATAAGGGGACCTAGCAGAGTTTACCGTAGATCTAAACTAGTCAAAGAAGATAAGTGGAACTAGCAGTTTAAATTATCGTAGATCCAAACCAGTCATGGAAGATAAGTGGACCTAGCAGTTTATCGTAAATCTAAACTAGTCAAAGAAGATAAGTGGACCTATAGCAGCTTATCGTAGATCCACAAGTCAAATGAGATAAGGGGACCTAGCAGTTTATCCTAGATCTAAACTAGTCAAAGAAGATGCGTGGAACTAGCAGTTTAAATTATCGTAGATCCAAACCAGTCAAGGAAGATAAGTGGACCTAGCAGTTTATCGTAGATCCAAACCAGTCAAAGAAGATAAGTGGAATTAACAGTTAATCGTAGATCTAAACTAGTCAAAGAAGATAAGTGGAATTAGCAGTTTATCGTAGATCCAAACCAGTCAAAGAAAATAAGTGGACCTAGCAGTTTATCGTAGATCCAAACCAATCAAAGAAGATAAGTGGAATTAGCAGTTTATCGTAGATCCAAACCAGTCAAAGAAGATAAGCTGACATAGGAACTTATCGTAAATCCATACAATCATATGAGATAAGTGGAGCTTGCAGCCTATCGTCTACGTTAGATTCATTTATTTTCTTTGATACATCTACCAAATTTTGTTTATTGAGAACAAATTCATTTTCGTGGATATTTGGTTACCAAAGTCTGCGTACAAGCCTATTAAAATTTGTACTTCTTTGAACATTTAAATTCATGGTACACCTATGTAGTACAGCTTGAAATTATTACTTATTTTGATAAATAGTATTTGTTTATATTTGTTCATGTATCGACTTATTGACTGACTCTGACAGAGTATACAGTATGACAGTACTTTGATTTTCTATTCACATGTATTTACATCCTGGGTTTTCTATTTCTTTATTCCGATTGGTTACTCTGTGAACTCCTTTGATATTGAGGCACTCTTTTCAAATTCTTCGCAGAGATATAGAATACTGATACTTTATTGTGATATTCATATATTTATTATTCTTATTCAGGAAACTTACTCTTTATATTCAGGTCAGTTATATTCTTCAGTCTTTGGTGCATGTATTTCCCATATTTTTATCTTGTATGAAAGATATGAATGTGTTATGAAAATGTGTATGAAAGTCCAGTTTGATTCCCAAGAGTATGAAAGAGTTCATATTTTTACTTTAAGTTGGTATTTGCAAGACAGAAAGAATATTACAGTTATTATATTATTTTTCATATTTGGCTGTTATTAGATTCCAGCATAGAATATTGTCTTGCATTGAGTTAAACTAGATTAAGACTTATGAAGTCAATATTTCTTTATATTCAGATTCCAGTATGTGAAGTATATAGACGTACAGTAACTTTATAGAGGAGCACTGCTCAGCCCCTGTATTATATACACGGTAAGCTGTGTTCTGTGCTTACATGTTTATTCATTACGTGTTGTCTATTTGTACTTATGTGTTTTAATTCATTTGTGTCTTGTCTGTGATTGTAATGTGTTTTGTTTAGTTTACGATTATCTCCAAACAGCTTACTTATGGGTGTTTTTAACGACCTTGACTGGCTGTAAAGCCCTCGCACGGTCGGCTCTCCAAATAGAGAAGTGTATTAGAATTGATTACTTTAAATAATGATCGTGGACACAAGGTGTTACTGATATCTGTGATATTGCATTTTGATCAATTACCGGATATAGACTTTGGTACAGATGCTTATGATTTGTAGTAAAACGTATTTTATTAATTATGGTATATTTCAAACTGAAGTTAACTACTTGGATAATTTATATTTGATTTTATTGATACAGAGATGATTAGAGTTATCGTTCTTAGAACGTGTGTATTGTGTCTATATGTTACAGGGTGTTTATTTGAGATTGCCTATAATAAACCATATAGAACCCTTCTCAGAGTTATTTACGCCCAAACTGATGAGTTTACACCTATACCAACTAAATCCACAAAAACTGGTATCACACGAATACTAATGATTCCACGAAAACTGGTATCACACGAATACTAATGAATCCACGAAAACTGGTATCACACGAATACTGATGAATCCACAGTATACCAAACCAGTCAAATTAGACTTTGTTCAACGCTTTGTATGTCTTCTTCGTTGAAGTATTTTACAATCAAATGTCGATACTGAATGTAGTCTATAATACGTGGAGGAAAACCTTCCTGTTTGATGTAGTTGATAAACATTTGAAAACTAAGACCTAAATGACTTCTCAAGCGACGTCTGCACAAATCGGCTAATGTTCGTGGTTCGTAAAGCACACTGTGAACTTTTGCTAATATTTCTTCATCAATAGTATTAATATCATTTGATAAAATGAACCGTTTATCCTCATAACAGAAACAACTAAATGTTTCTAAAAGAAGAAGGACGAGATCTTTTACTTTCGGTTTAATATGGCTAGGTACATCCACGCATGTACTCCGAATTAAAAGATACTGCAAAAGAGACGTGTCACCTGCCGGCATGCTATCTATGGCGTTACATGAAAGTAGTAAATAAAACACTTTAGCTCGGGTGTTGATTTCCACAAGTCTGTATAAAAATCTCTCATCAGCTACTGAAAGTGCCCCATTCAACAATAGTTTTACCAATACATCGTATCTGCCGGTTTTTAGAGCTACAAAAAATGGCGTCTCGTTTAACATTACTCTGTCCTGAGTGTTGCATTCGTTAAAATTTGCTCCAGAGTGTGTAAAATCGCTATTGGCTTTATTCACATCGTGTCCTCTACTGATAAGTGTTGCTACATTTTCAATTAAATGTTCATTTTCAAATAAATGTTCATTTTCAATTGAATGTTTATTTTCCATGATAATTACAGAACTAATTGCAGACCAGGGGCTGTGAGCAGAACCAAGAGCAACAAAATGTTCCTCACTCAAATAGGTCGCTATGTCGGTCAACTCGAGTTCTTCAGCCCATTTAAGTGCACTGTAACCACCATACCGCAATTTACATAGCGCCGATCGTAGTTCGGGTTCAGTATGAATATCTGACCCTATAATAATGACTTTTACTGCTCTTATGTTGTGATTTAAAATTGCTTGTATAAACCAATTGAGAATTTGCTCTTTAACCAGCCTTCTGTTGGATCATAATTTGACATATTCGTTCATGACTATTGAGAAAAGCTTACCATCTCCTGTAAAATAAAACACGTTGTAAAAAAGATCCAACCTTTAATTTGGTAAATGAGTTTTACAAACAAAGTAAAGCAGTTGCATGCATAATTGTGATGTCAGTTTTAATATCATAATTTAATTACAAACAAAACAAAGGTATCAAATATAACTTCCGCTTACTGCACCTGATATGAAATAAATCTGTCAATTTTTAATTTTGATCTTTTTAGATAGAATGTTTAACAGGCATTTGCTATTAGTGGGTTTCCTAAATTCGTCACGTTTGGTTACATTTCAACAAGAAGTTTAGGGTTTTTTGCGTTGACACACTTTTCCGAAAAATGATATTGTAAAATCCATATTTACATTGGAAAACCCAGGTATACATATAGTTAATCTGATAACATATAAAACGGTGATCTCAAACTAGGAAGTTTATGTCAATAACAAAAAAGAACCTTGCTAAACAACAGTTACTCAGACTGAAAATTATTGTATCGAAGTGATGTGGACTACTCTCCGGGTAAAAATGTTTAACAAAATTCGTGATTTACACCCTTCTAAAACCCCAAAATGCAGAAAAGTTTCGTTTGAGGTCCTTTCATTTAACGGACAAGGGTTCTACTGGAATGCTACTTATAAACGGAAATTTTCATGATTTAACGACGACAATTGCCAATGGTGGAGCAGTAATTGCATAGTACCCTCGGGGAGGAACACCCGAGCTGTTTTAAAAGTGTTTAGGATCGTGTTGCTTTTGCTTAAAATTGCTTAGTTTTATTTCAGATGTTTCATTTTTCAATGTCCGTGCTTGTTATATATGTAACGGTCTTTACTACCATCAAGTTTGTCCTCTAGATTCGAGTTCCATTTCAAACTTTCCCATTCGATAATTAGACCAAAAGGCTTGAATCGTGTATAAAAATATTGTTATTTTCCAATATCAAAAACCCATGCTACAAAACGAGCGATCGTTTGATTGTGCGGGTCAGAATAGGGAGGTTAAATCCAATGACGAAGATGATACTTGACCTCTAGATATCTTTGATTTTTTGTGTCGTTGGGTTGCTTTATCATTGACGTATAACCCAGATCTATCCATATCCATATTTATATAGATTCTTCTCACTTGAAGGCGGTGCATTCCTATCAGCTACATGATTAGCTATAAAAAGTATGTCATTTTACTGAATAATTCAAAGTTTAATGAATGATGGTTAAGTTTATTTCATTGATACCATAGATAACTACTGTAACGTTTGTTACCTATCTTGACTTGTACCAAGGAATTGTAAGTAAGGATCGATTGAATACTAAACTTTATGACAATTGAAAAGTCGTGTTTGAATTTACATAAGTCTGAAATCGTAGGTAATATAGCAATCCATGTTAGAGTTTTTAATTCTCATACTTTAAATAAAAAAAAATATTACCTGATTTTATTGCGATGCCCAAATTGTTTATGATATTTGATGATTTTTCGTAAAACAACATAGTTTCTAATATCTTTCCGTAATTATCAGCAATGAATTCAAGACAACCATGAGCACAGGAACGAACTGCTAGATTGTACAAATCTCTCATTTTGCCGCAATTCGCCTTCTCAAGCTGAATTTTTTCTGCCAACACCTTGAAAACATCAAGTCTGTCTTTTTCAACAGACTTATTTAAATCATATTCACATAATATATAGTAGACTGATCCTTTGTCCAGTTTATCAATTAACTTCATGATTTCATTCATTATTTCTTTACGGTTATGTACGAGAGCTAGATATAAGACCGACAACTTTTTCTTCAGTGTAAACCATATATTTGAATACTTATCATTTTGTAAATACCAAGCAAACATTTCACGAACCAATTCCTTTTTATTCATTATGACGGCCAAGTGAACCCAATAGAAGCCACCACAATCATTTTCAGGATACGACTTTGTAATGCCATCGCCTAAAGAAACGCTCGATTCTTGACTGCGCACATGAAGACACTTTCCGGTTTTCAAACAATTGCCTAGTTCCAATACCATATCTTCTGTTGTCATACCTGTTGTAGGTAGGCATGTTTCAAACTCATCAGCGCACTGACAGGTTACTGGAAAGCCTTCATTTGTTTGCGTTTGGTCAATCAAAATCTCTGTAAATTATAGATGAAAACAACAAGATTCCTACATTTATAAGAATACCAGAAAATATAACTTATTCCATAAAAATTAAAACGTAGACGATCCCAGTTAGAGGAGGGCCTTTTTGAAATCCCGCACTGCATTAAATAAAAAGATATGGTATAATTGCCACTGTGATAACTGTCAAGATTGCCAATGAGACAACTATCAACAGAAATCAAATAAAGCGGACGTAAGCAACTATAGGTTAGTGCAATGCTTTCGACAATGAGTAAAACCCATACCGTATATATAGCCAGCTATAAAAGACCCTGACAGGACAAAATGTGAAATAAAAAATGTGGAAAAAAAGTTGCATGCAACTTTGGCTCCTTGAACTATAACTGAAAATCGAAAAAAAAAATGTATTGATCTCTTTTATCATCTGAAATATTACTGATTGAATTCTTTTAAAATTGGTGAACATGTGAATAGAAAGCACATAAAATTGGCGAAAATCATCTTAAATTTGTCGGAAAATCATATAATCTCTAATTTCTAATTAATAGATTTTTCTTGAAAAACTATATGTTGTTGATACACAAATTTCCGTTTTAATGATGTAAAATAATGATAGGGTTACCGACTTCGTTTTTACGGTATAAATCATTCAAAGTGGTGTTCTATGTGAAAAAATACCACAAAATGTCGAAATAATCGTAACGTCATCGCGTTGCAGGCCGTAAAACGTTAATTTTTGACATTTTTCATTATCAATTAGGTAACAGATTGGTTAATATTCCAAAAACGAAGTCGGTGACCATATGATTATTTTATATCATTAAAACAGAAATTTATGTATCAACAAAATATAGTTTTTTTAAGAAAATCATGCACCTACTTGCATATAACGTTATAAAAGGACATAACTCAAGAACGGTAAAAGTGACGCTACCCAAATTCGTACTTGATCTGAGTTTTGTGGTAATAAGCATTGTGTATAAGATTCATAACATTTGGTTGAGGCAAACTTAAGTAAGAGAACGGAAACAAAAAAATCAGCAGTTTTCCATTTGTAAAAGTGCATAACTCTAGAAAGATAAAAGTGACGCCACCCAAATTCAAACTTGATCTGTGTTTTGTGGTAATAAGCATTGTGTATAAGTTTCATTACATTTGGTTGAGGTAAAATAAGTTAGAGAACAGAAACCAATTTCGGGACGTACGGATGTACGTACAGACGAACAATGGTAAAACTTAATGCCCCTACGTTACAGCGGGGGCATAAAAACAAATATGACAGACAGCAACCAATGACATCCACTGAATTACAGGGTCCTGACTTTGGACAGGCACATATAGAATGTGGCGGAGTTAAAGAACGTTGTGAGCGTTCAACCCTCCCCCTAAACTTGGACATTGTGTAACAGCACAACATAAGAACAGACTATAAAATCAGTTGGGAATGGCTAGACTCATCTGATCGACAACGAAGCACAAAACGACTTAACAAACCTAAAGACAAAAGACTCAAAGTACCGATTTAAGAGTGCTTGCATGTTCTGAAAACCAGATCAAAACCAATAACAACGTATCAACAAATCAGGTTTCCCAGACTGAAGTATCAATCAGTACACATCCAACGGATTTAATTCTTTTTAAGGAGAACACAAAGAGTCAGATACAACCAACACTTGAATTCTCACTAACTCACTCCACTCCAGTCTACTTCTATCTTATCTTTCATATCGTATTGTAATATTCCCTTGTACTTTGTTTTTGTAGTATATACATTCATATCATGTCATTATCAAATATTTTTGTGCTTATATGTGTATTGGGATAAGACGTCTCTAATGTTTTTATAACTTGTGTATAACCCTTTTATATTTTGCAAATATAATATATTCAAACTCAATCTGAGTGCTGCAAAAGATGATGGAACTACATAAGTGTACAGTTCCTAGAAGCTTATAGGACAATCAAATGGTTTTTTTTTTATGTCCAGTATATTTTTGTCAAACGTTTTCTTTGTAAGTAGGAACCTTAACCTTATCAGGAAAAACATGATAAAAAACGCAAACCCCGGAAAATGGTATAAGCTTGGTGATATATACTCCATATGCAGATACTATTAGAATGTTGCATGTATACAGATGGGAAGTTTACAATGGGAAAATTGAAATCACCCGTTTCGTCTAAATGTTGAGTCCTCAACCGACCGTCAAGTAAATTTCTTGGTGTTAGTAAATATGTGATTCATGGTAACCTTTATTTTTAACTGTCATTTAACTTGATGGTCATTATTACATTATTACTAAAAACAAAAATATAATGAAAAAAGAAATTTGGGTAAACTCAAGCTATGGAAAATTCATACTCTTTGTGGTCTTCTTTAAGATTTGCTGTAAATTAACCAAACCACTACCTAGACATGGCGGACTTAAAATAGAAAACTGGTACTAGATTCCACATGTTCAACAACGTTCATCTGACATTATCAATGGCTGTGCTTGTTAATAGATATAATATTGTAATCTAATGACAGGTGAAACCTTGAGAAGGAGATGCTCACCCTGTCCATGTTCATCCTGTCCATGCTCATGGTTTCATTATATTTTTAGGTCATGTGATTCCGCCTGTTTTTTTCACTGTCGAATGACCAGAGTTAACTATCATATTTTAAATTTAATACATTTAGGTCACCTAAAGGTATATCGTACATGTACTTACCAAAACTCATTGGATATAAAGCCATTTCAAGGTTATTCTTCAACAAAGAGATGACGTCACTCTCTGATTTTGATATGACGGCTTTGAATAAACGGTAGCATTCTAGTCTGCTGAACGTTTTATCTATTTGAAAAAAAAAGCATTTAAAAAACAATCTCAATCAAAAGAGGTGCCTTCTTGAATATTAGGCTGGCTCTTTTAGCCCTCTGTACATACTGAAGACATGAAGTTTCCGTAAATTCCTCTCAATTGCATCTTTATCTACACATTAACTCACTTTTGGCTAAATTTCACGAAGAATGATAGACAAGGGAGTTTTATCCAACGCATCGAGCCACCTTCTCTTGATTTACGTTGGTATTTGATAGTAAAGTTAGACTTTAAGTCCTCCGTACATGTCGAAAATAAAAAGTTTCAGAGAACCCTTATGATGGTATTTATATCTTTACCTATCCTAAATATAAGCTAAATGTTATAGACATTTAAAGATCCAGAATGTCTCGCTGTCATTTAAGCGGTTGAGGTAGTCTTTTGCAATGTATTTTGGATATGAAACTGGTACTTTGAACCCTCCGTTTACATTGAAGACAAACATTGTTCGCTTTAAACCATCTGTATCTACATCTAATTTACCACTGGATAAATTTTATGAAGATAGAAAGATCAGGGAATTCTATCCAACCCTCCAAACCATTTTCCATTGATTTTCGTTGATTTTTTTTTTTATAGTAAAGTGATAATTTAGGCCCCCCGTACATATCGAAATGACAAGTTTTAAAGAAATTCTTTTGATAGTATTTAAGTCTATGCCTAGCCTAAATGTAAGCCAAATTGACATTGGAAGAACAGGAAGGCCTTATTATCATTTAAGCGGTTCCAGGTAGTCATTTTCAATAATTTGAATATCAAGCTAACATTTTGATGCCACCCGTGCGACATCATATTTTGTGGCAAAGAAACTTTACAATTTTTTACTTGGAATCTGATAAGGGAGCTACCATTTGATTTTTATGGGGGGACTAGGATGAAAAATTGTGTCCTGCATTTTTTGTTGTTGTAATCTCTGTCCTGCCTTTTTATTTTTCACTCTATTCGGTCCTGTCTTTTTTTTTAAAGTTTATCCTGACTTTTTTTACCTAAATTGTCATCCTGACTTTTTTTTTGCAAGTGTCTCATCCTGCCTTTTTATTTTACTCAAAACTCCTGTCCTGCCTATTTTTTTCAAATTTCATCCTAGCCCCATAAAAATCAAATGGAAGCTCCCAAACAGGTCTCATACTATTACAGGAATTTATTATATCGAAATACAAGATCGGGACGCTTAGATTAATTTTTATCCAGAATCTTGCAAAAACTTGAGGAGCAGTGTCTGAGAAAATGAAGCACTAGGGAGATCTGCTTTAATAGAGGGAGATTGGTTATTGATCGTGATATATCGGTTTGGCAAAAACAATTCTCAAAAAAAGAGACTATTTTACACTTGTATTTAACTTCGATCATGTTTTCTTCGCTTCAAAGCCGCATTATACATAATATAGGTAATATAAGCTATATCAAAATAGAGTTAGGTCCCTTAGAACATTAATGCGTATAAATCCTGGAACAAAAGATTAAGAAATTTCAGCTGTATTTAAACCTATTGTTAGACCGAATTGTCACTTGTCATTTAAATATTTTTACGAGGTGGTTAAACAAATAATCAATTAATATGCTTGGTTACAATTAATAAACTCAGTAGAATTAATAGTTATAACCAGTACGTAAACCAAACATGGACGGACAAAACGGAAAGAAAGAAAAAATAACAAACGTAAGTGTCTATAATCTTATTTTTAAATACAATACATATTCTGAATGACCTTTATGGAGACAGTCAAAATCCGGAGGCTTGCTGGAATGTGCACCCATTTTTTTATTGAGAAATTGTTATGTCCCTTAGTATACATGTAGTGTATGTATATTTGGTGTATACCCTACTTTTATACCAATGTCATTTAAATTTTGCGATAAAACTATCCTAGATAAGAGCTTTTATATTTGTCTGTGTTTTCTTATCAAAACTGTTTCACATTAAATGTATACAGAGTGAATACTACACAAGTGATACGTATGAATCAGACAGAAGACAATGTTTGTGTAGTTGTAATACTGGTGATCCCTTTTGTGGCTGTATCATGATAACATAATCAGTAGATTACTGACCGTTTATCATAAATCGAATTTTTTTTTTTTTTTTTAAAGCATTTCATCTAAAATTCTCTTCAACCTTACCGAAATTCAATTATTGATTTTAAGAGTTATAAACAAGTATACGACATGGGGCATTGGTGTGAATATCAATTTAGAATTAAAGTTTAAATTCAATGTTTAATGTGTATCAATGAATAAAAGTTTACTTGTTCAATACCGTTAGTGTACACACATGGAAGTATACATGGTTTCATACAAACAAACAGTAACACCATGCTTAGAAGCATATAGGTAGTATGGCATTTAATATTACGTTATTTCATGCATCATCAAATGCCGAATTCATATTTTATAAATTGTTTTCAAATTTGCCTTCCATGTCGAATTTTAGATATACATATATATATATATATATATGCATTTAAAGGTTTACGCCTGTACACCCTTAATAAAGAGCAGGAGGTTCAACTTGGGTAACACTAGGTAACACGTAGTTTATGGTAAATATTTGATTGCAAACTTAACAGGAATTTGACATGATATTTGTCGACTTAAATAGCCATATAACGAGTCAGAGCGGACAGTTAATCCTATAAGTATCAATGCGTATGCAATGATTTTATTCCGATTTTAATTAATCTTTTCCCCTTCTAGACATATAAACATCAAACAAATACCCATTATATCGATCGTTTATGACAAAATATTTATGAAGCGGACAGGTTGCTTGGATTACATTTCTTGTTAATATTTTCTCGATGATTGCGAATAATAGCATTGAGAATAATATACCAGAACACATAAAAAATTAATAGGATTTTATCCGATTGCTTGAAAGTTAAAGGAACTAAATCACCATACGTCAATATTAACATAGCAGACAACTTAAAATGGCGGTAAGTTAGAATCATTGTTTACACCTTCATTACATTACTTCATTTGTTTGTAAATTCCTTCACGAAAACAAGAAACATTCAGGTTCCTGACTTAAAAATGCATATTAACCTTTAGAACAGTTTTCCTATAAAAATGACTTGTTTATAACCTGTGGCTATCTGTATAACCAATGGCTATCTGTTTATAACCTGTGGCTATCTGTATAACCAGTGGCTATCTGTTTATAACCTGTGGCTATCTGTATAACCTGCGGCTATCTGTTTATAACCAGTGGCTATCTGTTTATAACCTGTGGCTATCTGTTTATAACCTGTGGCTGCCTGTTTATAGCCTGTGGCTATCTGTTTATCCCGTGGCTATCTGTTTATAACCTGTGACTATCTGTTTATAACCTGTGACTATCTGTTTATAACAGTGGCTATCTGTTTACAACCTTTGGCTATCTGTTTATAACCTGTGGCTATCTGTATAACCTGTGACTATCTGCTTATAACCTGTGGCTATCTGTATAACCAGTGGCTATCTGTTTATAACCTGTGGTTATCTGTTTATAACCTACGGTTATCTGTTTATAACCAGTGGCTGTCTGTTTATAACCTGCGGGTATCTGTTTATAACCTGTGGCTGCCTGTTTATAACCTGTGGCTATCTGTTTATAACCTGTGGCAATCTGTTTATAACCCGTGGCTATCTGTTTATAACCCGTGGCTATCTGTTTATAACCTATGGCTATCTGTTTATAACCTGTGGCTATCTGTTTATAACCTGTGGTTATCTGTTTATCCCGTGGCTATCTGTTTATAACCTGTGACTATCTGTTTATAACAGTGGCTATCTGTTTATAACCTTTGGCTATCTGTTTATAACCTGTGGCTATCTGTATAACCTGTTACTATCTGTTTATAACCTGTGGCTATCTGTATAACCAATGGCTATCTGCTTATAACCTGTGGCTATCTGTATAATCTGCGGCTATCTTTTTATAACCAGTGGCTATCTGTTTATAACCTGTGGCTATCTGTTTATAATCTGTGGCTGCCTGTATATGATCTGTGACTATCTGTTTATAACCCGTGGCTATCTGTTTATAGCCCGTGGCTATCTGTTTATAATCTGTGACTATCTGTTTATAACATTTGCTATCTGTTTATAACATTTGGCTATCTGTTTATAACTTGTGGCTATCTGTATAATCAGTGGCTATCTGTTTATAACATGTGGCTATCTGTTTATAACAGTTGCTATCTGTTTATAACCTGTGGCTATTTGTTTATAACCTGTGGCTATCTGAACGTAATGATAATTACGTACCTTACTGGCAACACATGATCAATCTTTTACAAAGACTTCATCAGTTTTATATGCAATTTATTTAATATTACTGCACGTGTTCCCTTTAGTCATAAAGTTTATATAAGGTGTGAGCCCTTTAGTTCTTGTAAGGTGTAAGCCCTTTATTTCTTGTAATATATGAGCCCTTTAGTTCATGTAAGATATGAGACCTTTTGTTCTCGTAAAGGGTGAGACGTTTGGTTCTTGTAAGGTGTGAGTTATTTAGTACTTGTAAAGTGCGAGACGTTTAGTTCTTGTAAGGTAAAAGCCGTTTAGTTCCTGTTAGATGTGAGCTCTTTTGGTCATGGAAGTTATGAACCTTTTTAAAGTTCTTGTAAGTTGTTAGCTCTTTAGTTCTTGTTGGGTTTTAACCCTTAAGTTCTTGCCATTTAGTTCATGGAAGGTGTTAGCCGTTAAGTTCTGGTAAGGTTTGAGCCCTTTAGGTCCTGTACGATATGAGCCCTTTAGTTTTGTAAAGTGAGATCCATTTAGATCTTGTAAGGTGTGAGCCTTTTAGTTATTGTAAGGTGTGAGCCACTTAGTTCTTTGAAGGTGTAATCCCTTTGTTTCTTGTAAGATGTGGGCCCTTCAGTTCTTGCAAGGTGTGAGCCCTTTAGTTCATGTAAGTTGTGAGCCCTTTAGTTCATGTAAGTTGTGAGCCCTGTGATTCTTGTAAGATGTGAGCACTTTAGTTATTGTAAGTTGTTAGCCCTATAGTTTCTGTAAAGTGTGAGCCCTTCAGTTATTGTAAGGAATGATTCCTTTAGTTCTTGGGAGATACGAGCCCTTGTTGGAAGCATTTATTTCTCGAAAGGTGTGAGCTGTTTAGTTCTTGCAAGGTGTGATATTTGTAATACCTGTAAGATGTGAGCCCTAATATTTTTTGTAAGCTGTGAAACCTTTAGTTCTTGTAAAATGTGAGCTCTTTAGTTCTTGTAAGATATGAGCCCTTTAGTTTTTGTAAGATGTGAGCCCTTTAGTTCTTGTAAGATAAGCGCCCTTTAGTTCTTGCAAGCTGTGAGCCCTTTAGTTCTTGTAAGCTGTGATACCTTTAGTTCTTGTAAGATGTGAGCCCTTTAGTTCTTGTAAGATGTGAGCCCTTTAGTTTTTGTAAGCTGTGATACCTTTAGTTCTTGTAAGATGTGAGCCCTTTAATTCTTGTAAGCTGCGATACCTTTAGTTCTTGTAAGCTGTGATACCTTTAGTTCTTGTAAGATGTGAGCCCTTTAGTTCTTGTAAGCTGCGATACCTTTAGTTCTTGTAAGCTGTGATACCTTTGGTTCTTGTAAGCTGTGATACCTTTAGTTCTTGTAAGATGTGAGCCCTTTAGTTCTTGTAAGCTGTGATACCTTTAGTTCTTGTAAGCTGTGATACCTTTAATTCTTGTAAGATGTGAGCCCTTTAGTTCTTGTAAGCTGTGATACCTTTAGTTCTTGTAAGCTGTGATACCTTTAGTTCTTGTAAGCTGTGATACCTTTAGTTCTTGTAAGATGTGAGCCTTTTAGTTCTTGTAAGCTGTGATACCTTTAGTTCTTGCAAGCTGTGATACCTTTAGTTTTTGTAAGATGTGAGCCCTTTAGTTCTTGTAAGCTGTGATACCTTTAGTTCTTGTAAGCTGTGATACCTTTAGTTTTTGTAAGATGTGAGCCCTTTAGTTCTTGTAAGATGTGAGCCCTTTAGTTCTTGAAAGTTCATTTTATCATTTTTTTATATTTCGAGGAATGTTGTCTCTTTTACTTTCACATGAGTATTGTTTCTTTTCCAGTGAATTATAAATCAAAAGGGAGATTAAAAAAGATGGACTTTAATACATCTGATGATCAGATGGAATGAATGTATATTTTCAAATAACTATCCTATATACACATACGAATCATTTAGTTAAAGTTGTTGTACGTGTGATTTACATACAAATCACCGTAAGGCCTACAACAACGAGCGAAACACATACCTTATAATAAGCCATAAAAGGCCCCGGCATGACAAAATGTGAAAAACACCAACGGCCTAATTTATACAGCAGCAATGAACGAAAAATGAATATATTTCACCTTGTTTGTAATGCCCGTGTCTATAGTCGCATTGGAATTGGCTTGACTCAATCAAATCGGCAATAACACGCCTGGTAAACCATAAAATCTCAACCAAATGGTTAAGCGAGAAAAAACGTTACTGGCACTTCCGGTTGAGCTTTTCTGGTATAGAATATAAATAATATAGATAGGGTAAGTATACTTTTCATCAATCTGTGAACCTTTTGCAAAATAGAAAAATGTCATGCCATAGATAAATAAATGAGAGCTCGTCTCGTTTATTACTTGGACTAATATAATTATAAATAACATCGGAATAACTTTTCTCCAGCAGGTATTTGCGTCCAGCTGAGTGAGTTTTTGACAAAATGGCAGTGACTTCATCAATATAGCTAACGTATATATCAGTATATTAGTGTTTTTCTTAATCAATATACACGTATGATAACAGTTTTTTTCTATCTCTTTACGAATATGATTTTATTAAGCTAAATTTGTTTTAAATTATGCTAGGTTGAGATTTTCTGGTATCGGTTGTGATATTCTGGAACAATGTTGTGATCTTCTGTCAAATAAAACTTTCAACTAGCAAATTGTCATTCGGATATGATCGTCAAAATTCATGAACCTTCTGTATAGTGGTTGTCATTTTCACTTGTTTCTAGTTTTGACATTGTTTTGTATGATCGAGCCCTGTTGGTCTAATACAGATACTAAAGAGTAGTGGTTTTTAAAGTCAAGAAAATGAATTAAAAAGTCTAGCGCTGAGTGAAGATTTTAAGTCTATATCTAAAGATGTAATGTCCAGCGCTGGAAAAGTAAAGTCTTGTACGTAAGATGTAAAGTCTAGCGCTCAAGATGTGAAGCCTAGCGCTATAGATATAAAGTCTTGTGCTGTAGACATAAGGTGGCAATACACAGTAAGGAATTTGGTTTCACAATTTGGCCCAGGTTAATTGTTTTGCGCTCTACAATTAAATTCTTAGATAGCTGAAGAATAATAAACCCTGCAAAGGGGATTTATATGAACATCAAGATTGTGTTTTGGCATTTTTTATGGGAATTTTCCGTTTGATAGTCCGTTTTTCTTATTCGTACCGGTTATATGTTCAGAAATTATTGAAGTGTTTTCCAATAAAGTTTTTACGCTCGAACTTTTCAATCCAATTTTTCCAAAAATGAGGTGAAATGCATATTATTTTTATTTGACATCTTGATAGATAAGTGTCTGGTTTCCGAAAAGGTATCACTCAAATGGATTGAAATTCTAATTTGTACCAAATTTTGGGGACATTTGTTTCTTTTTCATCCCCTATTCGCAATAATTTGTATCAAATATATGCAGATTGTTTGCATGCATATGGTTACACCAAAATGAGATTATATTTCACCATTTTAGCTATTAGAAATAAAATCTATGGAAGATTTTGTTTTTATACCTATGCGAATACTGTGATGACATTAACAGTAAGCCTTATTTGTTAGAAAGAAAGGGAGTGGTTAAAAATTATGAGTGTCAAGTTTTTTGTCTAACTGTGTATTGCTATACCTAAAGTCAAGCGCTGGGTATGTAAAGCCTAGCACAGCTCTGTAGTTTTAGTCCAGCTCTGGAGATGCAAAACCCAATGGACTATATTGACAACGGTTAGATTTAACATCTCCAGCGCTAAACGTTAAATCTCTAGAGCTGGATTTTAAATCTTCAGCGCTAGACTTTCCATTTCGTTAGCTAGACCTTAAAAACCACAAGTCTATAGTATCTGTATTAGGCCAACTGGGCTCCATAAATACACAAAACTAATGTCAAAAATAAAAACATATCAAAATGAAAACCACTACAAAAAGTTTATGAATTTTGACGGTCGTATCCGACACTTAGCTAGTTGAAAGTTTTATTTGACATAAGACCTCATCTTTGTTCCAGAATATCACAACCGATACCAGACAATCTCAACCTAACATAATTTATAACATATTCAGCTTAATAAAATCATATTCGTCCTGCGGGAGAAAAGTTATTCCGATGTTGTTTTAAGTTATTTTGGTCCGAGTAATAAACGGTACAAGCTCACATTTATTCATCTATGGCATGACATTCTCCAATTTAACAAAAGATTCACAGATTGACAATAAATTGATAAAAAGAAGACCTACCCTATATATATATTTGATATTTTATACCGGAAGTGCCAGTAAAGTTTACTCTCGCTTAACCATTTGGTTGAGATTTGATGGTTGACCAGGCGTGAATAAGCACAAAAACAAATAGCAAAAAGACAATGTACATTAAGTACCTATCTAAGAGTACTAGCAATTATTGAAAGCTAGTTAACAGTCCTATGTCAACTGACAAATAAACATTGTTCTCCTAGGATGAAATGTCAGACTAAATTGTCAATCCGTACTAGCGGTTCATACTATTTTTTTAAAGTATGAGAAGTACATTTTAAATCCCCTCGACATCTCATTCAGAGACAAATCAAACAGTGGTTGCAGTCTCGAAAGAAAAATAAACACACATCATGAATATAATGTGTTATTTATAACCATTTTAGACCAATATACTGTACCAGCCTTTAGCTTTCATATATCCCCGAGCTCAGTTGATGCTATATGAAAGAGCATGTTCCCATCATATAAAAAATGACATAGATATGTGACTTCAGTCTCTCAAACTGAGAAAAAAACATATTGGAGCTGGGTTATACTTTTTGTATTGACATTAGCTTTCCCAAAGTATAAATATATGAATTCAATACATGTGATGTATTATAATAATGAATTAAGAAATCGTTTGCAAGATAAAAAAAAAAAAGCAGTTTTAGTTGAATAAGAGATCGACAGTATTTTTAGCTCACCTGGCCCAGAGGGCCAAGTGAGCTTTTCTCATCACTTGGCGTCCGTCGTCGATGTCGTTAACTTTTACAAAAATCTTCTCCTCTGAAACTTCTGGGCCAAATTAAAACAAACTTTGTCACAATCATTATTGGAGTATCTAGTTTAAAAAATGTGTCCGACGACCCCGACTACCAACCAAGATAGCCGCCATGGCTAAAAATAGAACATAGGGGTATAATGTAGATTTTGGCTTATATCTCTGAAACCAAAGCGTTTAGAGCAAAGCTGACAGAAGGTAAAAATGTTCATCATATTAAGATCTATCTACCCTGAAATTTTCAGACAAATCAGACAACCTGTAGTTGGATTGCTGCCCCTGAATCGGTAATTTTAAGGAAATTTTGCAGTTTTTGGTTATTATCTTGAATATTATTATAGATAGAGATAAACTGTAAACAGCAATAATGTTCAGCTAAGTAAGATCTACAAATAAGTCAAAAGATGACCAAAATGATCGATTGACCCCTTAAGGAGTTATTGCCCTTTATAGTCAATTTTTAACAATTTTTTGTAAATTTTTGTAATCTTTTACAAAAATCTTCTCTGAAACTACTGAGACAAATTTAACCAAATTTGACCACAATCATCATTAGGGTATTTAGTTTAAAAAATGTGTCCGATGACCCCGCCTACGACATGGCTAAACATAGAACATAGGGGTAAAATGCAAGTTTTGTCTATTATATTTGAACCGTTATAAATAGAGAAAATCTGAAAGAGCAAAAATGTTCAAAATAATGAGCTCTACCAATTGTCCATATACGTCAAATCTGTAAGATAAATTCTTATAGGAGTTATTGCCCATAAATGACAAATTTTACCATTTTTTTTTCAATTTTGCCTATATATCACATGAAAACTATGATATTTAGAGAGAAACATTTTTTTACCGTTATTTCTTATATGATTTAAATTATAATAGATAAATATACACCTTAAATCACAAAAATGATCAGCAAATCAAGATCTATTAAAAAGTCAAATTGCCGAAGTAGTTAGTAGATTGTTACTCTTCATAGGAGTGATTGCCCTTAAATGAGGATTTTTTTTTACACTCTTTTGTGTTTTGAGCAAAAACTAAAGAAAATAGAGAGAAACTAAACAGACTAAAAGATCAGTAATACAAGATCAACAAAATAGAGATTTTTGTCATGAAATCTATTCTCGTCTACAATATTGGAGAGTGTCCTTGGTTTGATATGCACATAGACCAAGGTGAGCGACACAGACTCTCTAGAGCCTCTAGTTATTAGTGTTGACACTGGAAACAAAATCTATATTGAATCGCACTGTAGCTTTTGATTTTTACAATTTCATTTCACGAGCGGTTGAATTTCGTCTCTGATGAACAGTTTTATAACATTTATGTGATATTTAATTAATTGTATTCAAAAAGAATTCCCAATAAAACTAAAAGTGATTATTAAATAGTTCGGAAATGTACCTTCAGCTAGTATCGTAGGACAAGGATGTGTATGCCACACTCACACATTTATACCTTGAAATACATAACAGTTAAAACGATGTGCCTTTAAAGGATCTTGTTCCATAGGTTATATAGTTACAATTGTTGCATTAACCATGATCACCTATGCTTACCCAGTCCTTATAGATCACTTATCTACGATTACAACTTAGCCTAATGTACCAAAGACCAGAAGGGACATTCAGTTGTTATAATTTCTTATTTCAAACTTGACATTTCTCAATTTCAACTTGACATTTTTCAGTTCTATCTTAACATTTCTCAGTTCTATCTTTTCATTTTTCACTTCCAACGCTGAACGTGACATTCTCAATTCCAACTTGTCATACCTTACTTCCAACTTGGCATTTATTAGTTGAAAGTTGCAACTAAGAAATTTCAACTTCGAAATCCCAGACACCCTGACCCTGACCTTACACATACGAAGTTGGCGGTGTTGTAGCAGTTATACACGCAACCCTCTTTCTTTCCCTGTTAACATTCAGTAAAACACACAATAAAAACATCTGGGCAGTCCAGGATATCACTATCTTGAACAAGAAAACATATTATAGGGAAATAAAAAAATAACAAAATATAATTTATATTTCTTTGCATGGGGATATGTTAACATACAGTTTGTATGCCATTGCAATGCGTACAATAGCTTGTATGTCATTTCTGCTTACAAATATTACTAATATGAATTATTTTAGATCAATTGATTTGAACATTATTTTGTTATTTGGTCATATAATTAGGGCTATATAGGCATTATGAGATTAATAATGTGGAAAACTGTTCCGAACAAAATTCCCATGTATAATTTTGTTTTAATTTTACAGGTTGGTAGGAGGGACTGTAAAGTTGCAAGCGACTTCATTAGCAGCCGAGATGAAATTTCCGGCCTACCACACCTTCATTTTGCATTTGCAATACATAGTTTTGTGCCGAGGCGTTATGTCGAAACACAAAATCCCGTTGCTACACCGTCCGTTGTCGGTAATTATGCAGAGGGCATGCGGATACCACCTCTTGTTATTCAAAAGTCTAAAGACACTTTTGAGAAAAAGAAATTTATTACAGAATCAGACGTAACATTTCTTCACGTAAAGGATGTTATTGTCGACTTCCCAGATTCTATAGACGCTGATAATGCTAATTACGTCATATCGACAGAAAGTTGTCATTCTGGTTATTGTAGACTTAAAATACTCGACAACGGAAACAACGAAAAATACGCAAATCTTCACATTGACCATAAAGGAATTAACTATTTAGGAAGCAAAAAATCTGACATGCAATTTCGTACCAAAATATCAACAAACAAAAAAGCGATTGACTCCATGTTGTCCTCATTGCTTAGTAAAGGTCATGGATTCGATGTCAAATTCATGGACGTATTTTCTGGAGTTCCAAATGATTCATTTAATTTAAATAGGAGACCGCACACATCTGTAGGTTTTAGTGGTATTTTGGTTAGCGCACAGAAGGAAGAGGACAAACACAAAGCTTCTTCCGGTTTAATAGAAGATGTTTATCAAGACGAAGTTGATCACCAGCTAGCTTTTCAATGTAAAACATGGCCGCTAATCGCTAACGACTGGAAAACCCGTGAAAGAACTTTTCAGTGGCCATCTGCAGCAACAATCGACAAAGTTTCGCATTGTCCTGTTCATGTTATTCCTGTTTGTCACTCGTCGAGTGGAAATTCAGATATTGAATGGAAATTATCGTTTGCCGTTGCAGAGAAACGCTTGATTGCAGAGGAAGTGGGCGATACCCAAAGGCAGTGTTATTTGGTATTTTACATGCTATGCTTGTCTATAATGGCAGAAGGGGTATTGAAAATTTCACATATTCGCTCAATTTTTTTTCACGCATGCGAAAATCTAGAGACCCGTATGTGGCATAAAAATCCTGCTTTTTGTGTCCTTTACCTTCTAGATCACCTGATCAAATCTATAAAGAAGAAACAATTGCCTTGCTACTTTGTGAAATCAAACAACATGACTGACCATCTGACAGATTTACAAGTTTCACAATTAGAAAGACGACTAACCAATGTAAGAAGGAAACCAATAGAAGAATTACTTTCTCTCGGAGAAACGTATACAATCTTGGACGTGTTCCCATACAATTTAAATGTAAGGAAATTGTTTGCCTCAGTTCTTGCTGATGCTAAATCCTATAAGGACGTAGCCCAAGCACAACAATCAGTTGCATTTTTCATAAGTGCGAGCAATGCTGTTTGTAATGGGTTTTATCACGAATACGGATTCGATCACTGTGCATCCGTTTTTGAAGATGTAATCGACAATTTCGTTGAACCTGTGTTAGGAAAAGAAGAGGCAGTTAATCAACGAGATTATATTCCACATTTACTAAACCAGAGGAATATAGAATTCAGCAACGATCTTCCCCCAGATGATATTTGGAAACCCATTACGTTTTGTAGATTTCTGATCGTTCGTTATGTGGAGGGTAATACTGGTGCCGGTCTTTATGAACACTTGGCTTGCTTACATCATGCTGCAGCAAATATATTCAAAGAGAGAAGACAGGAGCTTTTGAAGATCGCTGACGAACAATTCAACGAAGCATTGAAACGTGAAGGTGAAGGTCATGGTGCTGGTCTTTTTGTCGATTATGCACATTTCTTATGCACGTGTGGTCGTCACGAGGAAGCACTTCCGCATATAATGAGAGTTATATCGACAGAAAAAGAGAAACCAGAGTCCGTAAATTATTATGGACGGATGGAGTCTTATACCGTCGACAGTTACTTGCAAAATGAAATAAATACCTATGGAGGGATTGAAGTTTTATCTGTTGTTTTTGCATACTATTTACTTGTCGATTGCTATAATGTCATGAAGAAAATAACCGATGTAGAAAATGCGTTGGAAGGATTTGAAAAGGTGTGCGAAAAATGTGGAGATCTGAAAGCCTATAACTTATTAGGTTACACCTACCTCAAACTTGGAGAAAAAGACAAGGCTACGAAAACATTCACCCGAGCGCAAAAAGAACCGTCTAATAAAATAGTAAAACAATACCTTCCAAAACCACCCGCAAAGAAAGGGAAAAATGGGCATCGAAAATGATATAGAATATCGTTAGAGTATAATGTGATAATAGTGAATTAATATTAAATTAATATATTTTGAAGAACACCAAACGTGTTGTCTAATAAGCAAATGTCCACTTTTTTATAACACAAAAAAAACCCCAAAAACATGAATACCAATAATTTTTCACTTAAGTGAACTATTTCATAGGATATTTCATTTTCTTGCTTTGTAATGTTTCCGCCAAAACATTTATATTAACAGGTATGGCCAATTTCACACGGTTTTATTTCACGCCACGGCCTTGTTTTTAAAATTCACAGTATAATAGATTTAAATGTGTACTTTTAAGTCTTAACAACATTTTGATGAATTTTCTAACACATGATCAAATTATAAATGCATAAATACATGAAATATGGCCCAAAATACAAATTTTACAGATTTTGACAACCTTTCTACAAAAAGAAATGTATGAGAAGGACAACATTATACAAACCAAAATTGTGTGGAAAGTAGAGTTTCATATTGTCCTTCCAATAAGAGCCAAAAAACATGTAAAATTTGCAATATTGTGTTCAACAGCAAAACCTAGCGCTAATTTAATCGAACATGTTTGAATCGATGATAAGTTTGATGATAATATTATATAGACTTTTTTATATTCTAATACTAGAAGGTTTTAAAAAATTCACACTTTGACCATGTAAGTGAAATAAATTAAGGGGAAATTGACCATATCTCTACATTTAACTACACAAAATATCGTACTATAACACTTATACTAGAAACACTGTTGAACAGGGAATTCAGCATCAGCTAGGTGCAGTAACTTTACACATGGAGAGGCAATTGTATTATTGCTTATAAGAGACCTCAGCATCAGCAAGGTGCTGTAACTTGACACATGAAGAGGCAATTGTATTACTGCTTATAAGGGACCTCAGCATCAGCAAGGTGCTGTAACTTGACACGTGAAGAGGCAATTATATTACAGCATATAAGGGACCTCAGCATCAGCAAGGTGCTGTAACTTGACACATGGAGAGGCAATTGTATTAATTGCTTCAATATCAACATATCCACCATCATGAAATAGACTGACTACGCATAGTATCCATTACACAACTATTTACGAAACTCAGCTAAATTATAAACGTACATAAAAAAGTAAAGAACTCATTTTAAGTACTTCGTCTTTAACTTACTCGTCCTGAATATTCATTAAAAATTTGCCATTTGACGATAAGCAATCAACAATCAACCAATCAACATATTACTTAAAGTGTATAAAATAAAAAATAAAAGTACACAAAAAGAAACCATGATTTATTTTTTTTTGGTCCAAGAGCTCAGCTGGAATATTCTTAGTGTAAAAAATCACATTATCTGCTAAGAATGTATAAAGATGTGATCTATGGATGATTGACAACCCTTAATTTCAACTACACGAGCAACTCTTAATGGTACCCTTACTCAAATCCCTAAAGCAAAGTTGACCTTAGATGGCATTGGTCATTATTAGGCCATACAGTTCTTCACGTGTTTCTATAATTATATATACTTTAATTCAGATATTTGGTTTGGAGTGTTCCCAATGAGGGTAAATCCAGAAAAGTGCTTTAAAATTGATAAAGTGTTATTTTCATTTTTTTTTATCCTTCTCGTAATGCTCTCTGAGTTTTGATCTCATCGATTGAGTATCCCAAACGTCGACAATCATTTGCAGCAGCCGGTTGTACGAACGTGGCATTAGCCTTATGAGTCATAAAGTCTTCATTAAGCCTTTATGATGCATTAGGCTAATGAAGACTTAATGACTCATTAGACTAATGACACGTTCGTACAACCGGCTGCAGATCGTCTTAGTTTACTCTTAGCATATTTACGTGTATAAACAATAACTTTTTAAATGACATTTAAGACGAAATTCTAAGAGTAGTCACCGTCCTCTTTGTCCTGAAAATAGCACTTGCTATATTCTTGTCGTCATATGTAATGACGAAAACTAAAAAGGTTACCCAATAGTTCGTATTTTGGAGTGTGTTTAATCATAGGGTTAAAGTTTAATAATAAAATTCCATGCCTGGTTTGAGCTGAAATTTGAGTTACAATGTGTTTTCAAAATAAATTTCGAGTCTGGTTTCGGGTTATTATTTTTTTTTCGAGTTAGAGCACGAGTTAGTACCGATACAACCACTTTATACTAATTTTTCCAATAAGGAACTAAAATGAAAAACATACTTCACCAAGAGTCAAAGCCATAAGTATGCTAGGGTTTTATCTCGATAACAGGTGCCGTGTTTGAAGCATATTTGCAACATTCATATGGGAAGCAACTATGACTTTTTTAAAACCATTATACGAGACGGATTTTCTTCTAGATTTGATCGAAAGAATAAAAAGATCAAAGAAGTAAGGTCATTTAATATCACACAGATTATTATTCTTATCTCACGCAGGTAGCCCATTTGGCTATGTAAATGCAAATGATTAATGGAAGTAATATTTATAAAACAGAGAATGGAAATGGGGAATGTGTCAAAGAGACAACAACCCGACCAAAGAGCAGAAAACAGCCCATGGCCACCAATGGGTCTTCACAGTAAGAAAATCCCGCAACTGGAGGCGGGCTTCAGTTGGCCCCTAAACAAAAATGTGTACTAGTTCAGTGAAAATGGACGTCATACTAAACTCCAAAACATATAAATGAAATAAAAAAATCATATAAGACTAACAAAGGCCAGAGGCTCCTGACTTGGGACAGGCGCAAAAATACGGTGGGGTTAAAACATGTTTTGTGAGATCTCAACCCTCCCCTATACCTCTAGCCAATGTAGAATAAACAAACGCACGGCAATACGCACAGTAAAACTCACCTTAAAAGAAGTCCGAGTCCGATGTCAGAATAGGTAACAGAAGAAACTAAGCAAAATGACAATGATACATAAATTAACAAATGACTACTAGCAGCTACTGACATGCCAGCTCCAGGCTTCAAATAAACTGATTGAAAGATTATGTCTTAATCAAATGAAAATCAAGCACAATCCCTCCCGTTAGGGGTTTAGTATCATACCATCATAAAATATATGAGAAGAACATAACCCGTATCATTCCAACAACTGGTTTTAGAATAAATGTGTTTATTTCCGATGCAAAGACCCTATGAGTGAATCAATATTAATTCCAAAATATGCCATCTTTAATGACCTGACAACAGTATATGTCTGTACTAATGATTCATTTTAAAGTTATTAAAAAAAGAGGAGGTCAATACGGAAGTTTTGTAAAGTCCAGTTAACAATGTTGAAGCAGTATGCGAATACTGTGAATTGAGCATGTATAACTTTGATTTACAACATCTAGGTTGTTACCCCTGATAGTCCCAGAGGACGCTATGAGCATGCCAACTTTCATATTTATCTATTCTCAGTTTATTTTTTTTTCACAGACACTGGTGTTTCAATCAAGCTAGGTTGATCTTACTGTGCGCCTCTCCTTGCCGACCTCTTCTTTTTTTCATATGAGTCAGAGTTCTTTCAGACACTTGTCAAAACAAGAAGATCAAAGAAGCCAGATCATTTAATTTCACATTCAGATATATTGAGGATGTTCTTTCTATTATCAATCCAAACTTTTCTGATTGGGTTCCATTAATATATCCTCCAGAGCAAGAAATTAAAGAAACAACAGACACGGCTTCCTCTGCCTCATTTTTAGACTTATACCTCGAATTTGACATAAGCGGTCATCTCGGTACCAGAATCTATGACAAACGAGATGATTTTGATTTTGAAATTATAAATTCCTCCCCACCTTAGCAGCAATATACCAACTTTACCTGCATATGGGATATAAATTTCCCAACTCATTCGGTATTCCAGAGCTTGCAGCTGCTACTCAGACTTTATAAAACGTCATCAGTGTCTGGGCAGAAAGTTGATGAACCAAGGTTATGTCAAAGAACGTCTCGTCCTTTTTCTAAAAAAAGTTCATCGGAAGATATCAAGACCTTGTTGATAAATATTCCGTATCAACTTCACAAATAATACATGGTGGTCTTGAAGTATAGATTCTAGGTACTGACGTTGTTCATCATCTTAATTACGTGTTATAGTGTTCTTTTTCTTTGTCATTGAACAGTTTTAACCTTTACTGTTTAGTCCATTTTTGGTGATATACTTTTGGCGTGGCTAGTTACTTATACATCCCGCCATAGTGTTATTTTGCCATCATCAATTTTGTATTCTTGTCTTTCATTTTTGCTTATGTACTTTGTCTATAGAGTGTCTTTATGCCATTTTGTTTTTCTTTATTGAATATAGTATTTTGTTTTTATAGTGATTAAGATTATAGTACAATTTCGACTGTTGTACCCCAATTTTTGACATTTTGACATTATGTCTGTTTGTTTTGCTCACATATTGTTGTCAATATATGGAATTTTATGCGACTGTCATACAAGTGAGAGGTTAAGCTAGCTACAAAACCAGGTTTAATCCACCATTTTCTACATAAAGAAATGCCTGTACCAAGTCAGGAATATGACAGTTGTTTTCCTTTCGTTTGATGTGTTTGAGCTGTTGATTTTGCCATTTTATAAAGGACTTTCCGTTGTAATCCGGAGTTGATAATAGACATATTTCCAGCACTTCTATGGAAGTACATTAGCTCAATAACTATATTTTCCCCAGTCTCAGTGAATTCCATATGGCAAGGCTTTTAACGAGACATTTATGCAGAGGTGTTCACTAAATGCAGGCTGACCATTGCTTGCATAAATATAAGGTATGTATGTCCATCTCTGTGCGAGGTCGGTACGTCCGTGGATATCAAAACGTATACATTTCTGACTGCTTCTTCAGTCCTCATTTGATTGCACATTCCTGTGATTAAAACGGGAGTCTTATTTGTTTTGAATGTCATAATAAAAAAGAGAGATTATAGGTCCACGGGTATAGCTTGGCAACGTGACATCGGATAGACATCTCGGCCAAGTCTACCAAACAAAGTCATTATAAAGAAATGATTATCTCCTTTTATTGTAAAGGGTCCATGTATCTTTGTAACTTAAATATCAACTTTTTGTAGGCTAACGACTTGATGGATAGTCAACTTGATATTGAATAGAAAGTAAAACCCATTACGATTTGAAAGGCATGACAGTTTGTTCATCCATCGCTAAATGTAGTACTTTTTCACTTTTTTGGTCTTTTGGAAAACGTTGTTTGTGCTGTATTTAGACCCCTCTACCAAGAAATTTGTTTTGCATGCACACGTATAAAAATTGCGGTTTTTATCCAACGCAATCATAGGTTTGAACGTTGTTTTCAATTTAGACTTATATATATATATATATATATATATATATATATATATATAAACAAGTCTAAATTGAAAATTATATATATATATAAGTCTAAATTGAAAACAACGTTCAAACCTATGATTGCGTTGGATAAAAACCGCAATTTTTATACGTGTGCATGCAAAACAAAGTTCTTATATATACATGTGTTTATTAAGAAACTACCTCTTTACATCGGGGGAAACACCAGCGGTGTATTTGTATTTGCATCATACAAACTATACAAAATATACAGTGTACGTTAAGAATCACAACACTATAAAATTAAAATGTCAATATAATCGTAAAAGTATTTATTTCAAAATCCAACCTTTGACAATAAACATTTATAAAAATGAATAAAAGTAACCGCAAAAGTGCAGTGCGATATCTGGAACATTATAAAAGATTACACATATATGAGTGTAAATTGAACAACGAACAGATAATTTCCCAATGAGTTATGGGTCAGAAGACAAGGGTCTACCAAATGCTGCTGGTAAAAAAGTCGACGTGATGGAAATAATTTAGTTAGTTAAATTTTCTATTGTAGTAGAGAATTGTCTAAGAATCAAGAAATCTGTCAGAAATATTTTTTATTCAAAAAGTATGCTCTTATGAATCCCCTCCCATCCCATCCCATCTTCTTCAACTTCGTTTCTTTCTAATGCATATACTTATATTGTTATTTTTTTGTCGTTGATAGTCTCCGTATATCTTTCAGGAAATCTATTTTTCGTTTCTAATTTTCACATTTTTTGTAAAGGATACGTAATTACGTTCTTAAACTTTTATATTTGCTTTCCGGTTGGACATGTGGAAGACTTTTTCTTTGGTGTAGATAAACGTACAACGTTATTATTTAAGGGTGGGGACCAATCAATATTGTTATTTGCAATTAATAACTTAGAGAATCCAATAACCCTTTTGACAGTAGAAATGATGATTTGCGATAATATAACACAATAATGTATAAATTCTTATCATAGCATACAAAACTATCTTAAAGACAAGAAGAACATTAAGTAAGATCTTTTAATTTCACTTTTAGATATCTATACTGATGATATTTCACTCAATACAGTTCATGGTAGGGTTTTTCATACCTGAGATCAGAAATTTAACAAACGATTTACGAGTAGGTTAAGGGTGTATCTCCAATCCCCTCATAAGTTTCTCTTTAACTTTTTTATGCCAATATTAGCATGAACTTACGACTTTTCCGGAGAAACCATCATCGATTCGTATGGGAATATTTGAACTCACGGCAAAGAAATAGTTTTAGTTAATTTTGTGTATTAAAGAAAGCTTGAGAAACATGTTTTGGTAAAGATATTTTAACACTGAATAACTTCAATGTGTTATAATTGGAGTTTGAAATGAGGTTAAATTTTGAGGTAAAGTTCAGTTGATGCTGTCGACAAGGCGCGTTACCCTTGTATTGTTTGATATAACGACAAATTCAATGTATTTGTTTTTACATTTGAATGAGGACAGTTATATTTTATATGTAAGAGATAACATAAGTATACAACTACTGCAAAGTTCTTTAGAATAAGAAGATGAGACAAGCAAGGTCACTAATTTCACAATTGCAATTAAAAGGGATATACAAATAGATAGTATAACCCTGTCACATCGCATGTCCATGTATGTCAATAGATAGTATAACCCTGTCACATCGCATGTCCATGTATGTCAATAGATAGTATAACCCTGTCACATCGCATGTCCATGTATGTCAATAGATAGTATAACCCTGTCACATCGCATGTCCATGTATGTCAATAGATAGTATAACCCTGTCACATCGCATGTCCATGTATGTCAATAGATAGTATAACCTTGTCACATCGCATGTCCATGTATGTCAATAGATAGTATAACCCTGTCACATCGCATGTCCATGTATGTCAATAGATAGTATAACCTTGTCACATCGCATGTCCATGTATGTCAATAGATAGTATAACCCTGTCACATCGCATGTCCATGTATGTCAATAGATAGTATAACCCTGTCACATCGCATGTCCATGTATGTCAATAGATAGTATAACCCTGTCACATCGCATGTCCATGTATGTCAATAGATAGTATAACCCTGTCACATCGCATGTCCATGTATGTCAATAGATAGTATAACCCTGTCACATCGCATGTCCATGTATGTCAATAGATAGTATAACCTTGTCACATCGCATGTCCATGTATGTCAATAGATAGTATAACCCTGTCACATCGCATGTCCATGTATGTCAATAGATAGTATAACCTTGTCACATCGCATGTCCATGTATGTCAATAGATAGTATAACCCTGTCACATCGCATGTCCATGTATGTCAATAGATAGTATAACCCTGTCACATCGCATGTCCATGTATGTCAATAGATAGTATAACCCTGTCACATCGCATGTCCATGTATGTCAATAGATAGTATAACCTTGTCACATCGCATGTCCATGTATGTCAATAGATAGTATAACCCTGTCACATCGCATGTCCATGTATGTCAATAGATAGTATAACCCTGTCACATCGCATGTCCATGTATGTCAATAGATAGTATAACCCTGTCACATCGCATGTCCATGTATGTCAATAGATAGTATAACCCTGTCACATCGCATGTCCATGTATGTCAATAGATAGTATAACCCTGTCACATCGCATGTCCATGTATGTCCAAAGTCAGAAACCCATTTAGTAGTGGTCTAACATTATATCTTAATTTTTTTTTTTTATTTTGAGAATTTGACAGTTGTTTTTAATAATAACTGTTTGAATGCATGTACGTTTTAGCGCTATTGAGACAATTTATTGTTAATTATGAATCCATGACAACTCGCCCCACTGCCAAATCGTCCCACTTTTTCACCAACTCACCCCACTTTCTAAAAAATCGCCCCACTTTTGATTACCAACTCGACCCACTTATTAAAAAGGGTAAAATCCCGTAGAATATAGGCCTTCCAACTCGCCCCACTGATGAAAAAGGTTAAAATCCCGCTGAATATAGGCCTGCCAACTAAAAAAAAACAAAAAAAACATCTTACTGCATTAATGACTACCAACTCGCCCCACTTATGAATAGGAGTTTAATCCCATTGAATAAAAGTCTGCCCGGCAACTCGCCGCACTAATGAATAAAAGAATTAAACTGTACTGAATTAAGGACTACCAACTCGCCCTACTTATGAATTAAATGAATGCTGATGAAAACCTTAGAAATGCATCTTGTTTTTTTAACTCTTTTCTTTTGGTTGAAATAAAGCAGAAAGAAGTACGTATCAGCATTTCTGTGACGTACGATGTTATTGACTATTGGTACTGTTTATGACGGTTGTTTTCTGGTAAATATAATCACTGTTTTACTAGATAAGTCAAGAATCATGGGTGTTTATAATAATAAGTTATTCTCCAATAAATACTAGTAACATTACATAATAAAAAATAATGTATCTACAATTTTTTTTAAGACACGAAGAATAATTTAATTTCAATCATATATATAATCATATATTAAATTTCCAATTTTATTAGTATCACAAGTGATTTTTTTTAATCTGTGTAGATAAGTTTCATAAGTGGGGCGAGTTGGCAGACCTTTATTATATATTATCGGGATTTTACCCTTTTTCATAAGTGGGGCGAGTTGGCAGGAGTAAATTTAACGGGATTTAACCCTTTTTCATAAGTGGGGTAACCAAGAGTGGGGCGAGTTGGTGAAAGAGTGGGGCGATTTAGTGTGGGGCGATTTGGCAGTGGGTTCGAGTTGTCTTTCTTCCGTCAATTATATACAATTGACGACTAGACAAAGATTTTTTTCAGTAGAAATCAATATTATATATACAAGAGAAGGGAAAGGTTATGAAAGCGCTAAATACTTGATGTCATTAAGAGATTCACAGCATATTAATATATCATCATGTTATTTATGAACAAATTGAGGGACGAAATTTCTACAAATAGAAATTTAGCGTGAAAAGCATTTCTTTTTTATCACACTTTTTTACGTGCAAAATTACATAAGGTTTTGATTGATTGTTTTTACGGAAATTCATATTCTTATATATGTATAGGTTTGTGTTTTTCGATACTTGAACGGACGGGGTTCAACGACCTCTAAATGGATACATCATTAAATAAAAATCCAAAATATCGCCCAGTATAGTATAATTTGCTTTACGTTGACAGAATTTGAAGGAGTAAACCATAAACAACTGAAATTCACTAATCGATTAAAAAGAAAAGAACGAAAATTGTGTATCAATTCTTGACGGAACAAAATGACATACATAAACCAAAAAGCTAAGCAAAACTATCATATTTGATTTGCAAAAGTGGGACTGAATTCTTTTCTATCCAGTGGTGATACCTTCCAATGAACATATCTATTCTGTGGTGATATTTTCTAATAAACCCTTCTATCACGTGGTTGTACCTTCCAATGAACCTTTCTATCCTGTGGTGGTACCTATCAATGAACCTTTCAGTCCTGTGGTGGTATTCAAAAGTTCTGACTAATGTAAATCCAGAAAAGTGCTTCGGACGCATGAAATTTATAACGTGTTGTTTTCAATTTTTGAAACATTTGTGTTTGTCATATATTTCTTTACTGAAATGACAACCTTTTAAAATTCAATATTTAGGTCTAAAAATGAGACAGAGAAGTTGTAACTTTTGCATTAGTTTGAATTGTTGATTGAGAGAAAATAATGATAATCTTTTAATATATATGTGAAATTAAATGAGCTGACTTCTTTGGTCTTCTTTACCTTTTTCAAATCTTGAAGACAAGAAAAAAAAACCAATGGGCAAGAAATGGGCACAGTTAGTTCCCATATGTATGCTTCAATTCTTCTTTTAAACATGACAATATGTCATCGAAGTGAAAACTTAGCATACTAATATAAAAAGAAGATGTGGTGTAATTACCAATGAGATTATTATACCACAGAGACCAAATGAATTGGATGCAAGTAACTATATGTCATCAAACAAATAAGCAAGACTCTTCAAGTATAGAAAGCTACATAATGCGCCGACATAACAAAATGTAAAACAATTCAAATGACTAAAACCAACGACCCGATTTATGTAAAACAGTCAACGAAAAATAACTATGATATACAGCATGTTTCCCCTTTTACTCCCCTTTTTTGGTCCGAACTGAATCTGAAACTCAAACTCGTGCTCTTACTTGACATGGTAGGTTAATCCTAGATTTGTATTTTGACTGGTCAAAAATGTATTACTCGAATTTAAACTCGAAAATTTACATCGAAATAGAATTTAAGATTGTAACCCAATGTTTCGATACACTCCAAAATGTGTCTTTCGGATATCCTGTTTCATTCTTTTCAGTGAGCGTTTCTGGATTTTCTGAAAAGTATGTGTATATTAACCATAAATTGCTGCAAAAACTAATTATGCACGTTTGTTTGTTATTTTTAATCAAATAAAATACTTTAATGATATCATTATCCAAAAAATTAAATGTTTCTATCCTCCCTTTCATGAGATAAAATTTCATGACAATGCATCTGTAAAATATTGTCTCTATATACACAATATATAACCTTGGACAACCTCCCTTTAACATGACAAAATTTTATGCTATTCATCTATAAAATATTGTCTGTATATGTACAAACTTTGCTTTACACAACTCTCTCAGGCAAATTTGTCCTTAGATGGCTTTGGTCATTATTTGTAGGTCCCTTTTGGTCATAAAGCTCTTCTCGTGTTTCGGTACTTATACATCCTTTGCTTTCAAATATTTGGGTTTGAGGGTTTCTGATAGGTTAAATACAGAAATGTGCTTTAAAATTAATAAAGTGTTATTTTTATTTGTTTTTATCCTTCTCGTAATGCTCTCTTATCGATTGAGTATCCCAAACGTCGACAATCATTTGCAGATCGTCTTAGTGTACTCTTAGCATATTTACGTATATAAACGGATATCCAATAGTTTGTTCTTTGAAGTGTGTCTACAAATCGGGTTTTATTTTAACACTCGAATTCCATGCCTAAAGTTCGAGCTGAAATTTTTGTAACAATGATTTTCAATTTAAAGTTCGAGTTTGGTTTCGGGTTGTTATTTGTTTTAACTTCAATGAAGGAGGTCAAGATAGAACACGAGTTAGAGTTCGCTCCAATACAGTCACTTTATACTTTTTTTTCTAATGAGGAACTAAAAGGAAAAACATGCTTCACCAAGAGACAAAGTCATAAGTATTCTAGGGTTTCATCTCGATATCATAGGTAGCATGTCTGAAGCATATTTTCAGCATTTATATGAGAACCAACTATGGCTTTTTTTTTTAAATCATTTAACGAGACGGATTTTCTTCTAGATTTGATATAAAGAGTAAGAAGATCAAAGAAGTTAGGTAATTTGATATCACATACAGATATAGATAAAACGATTATTTCCTCTCATTCAAATTTATCGAAATCAAGTAAGTAACGATTTTCAGCTTCCCTGCTTCATTTTTAGACCTATACATTGAATTTGACAAAAGTTGTCATTTCAGTATAATAACTATGACTAATGAGATAATTTCAATTTTTAAATTATAAATTTCTCAGCTGATACGATTAGCAAGAGCTTGCAGTTGCTAAACTCAGAATTTGTGAAACGTTATCATCGATGTCTTACTGAAAGCTTAATGAATCATTGTTTTGAATTCTGGTATTATTCAACGATGAACGAGTTGTGACCGTTTGTGGTTAATAGTTTCATTTTCTGTCAACCTAAGGCTAATTACGTACACGTTATTAGACGGTAGTTCTGATTTTTTTTAATGAAATTTCGTATTATTGTAGAGCTCTTTGGATTAGTAAGAGGTATTTCAAAGTGTAGTAAATGCATACAAAATTCATTAAAATCCGATATATACTTTGCCATAAGATAACTATAAATAGCTGCAATAAATTCTCAAAATAACTAAAAAAATATTATGATTTCCAGACTTTGGACAGGCACATGATTTTCACATTTCAATCTTCCTCTTTTATCCACGATCAGGACTTGGATGTTCTTGATATGGTCTGTTGCATTTAAATTGTCCAATATTTGTACTAGTTCTTGGTGACCTTTTCTGTATTGTCATATATGATACTTGTATCTGTGATAAATAATTAAAGTAACGAAAACTTAATTATTATATGAAATCAGACAATCACTGACGTTTTGTTATATTTGATTTTGATTTTTGTGTTTTTAACGCCACTTTTAAGCACCGCTTTTGGACTATTTCGTGGCGGCCAGTTTTTATTGGTGGAGGAAGCCGGAGTGGCTGGAGAAAACAACCGACCTTCGATAGGAAAACTGACAATCCTAGTCAATTAAGATTGGAGTCGAGTGCACCCGCAAGAGCGAGGTTCGATTTCACAACCTCAGTGTTGACTGGCTAGTGATTACAGTAGTAACTACTTAGACCACTCAGCCACCGAGGTCCCTTCGTTTTGTTATATATTCTCAGTTTAATCGGATTTCATTTCGTAATTATTGCTGACACTGCCGATGTTTCAATCAAGCTAGGTTGTATAGAATATTAGTTTTTACATATATATCCTCATGTGTTCATGAAGTGTTGTATTTGTAACATTGTGCACTTTTTCGTGTTTTTTTTTTATTTTGAAATGTATTTCCAAATGTTCCGTAAACGCGTAGTAAATGTTCTAAAAATAATTTACTTTACTATTTATCGTTATGTTTGTTTTGTTGGCTGTTAGAAATAGAGTGTTACTAAGAAACTTAATGAAGCTGATTGTGGCATGAGTTGATTTTGGCTAGATATATACACTGTCTCCTTGGAATAACAAATCTTGGATACAGTTACACATAATTGTAATCCGGTGTTTGATAATGAAAATGGTGCCAGCACTTCTTGTGAAGTACATTAGCTCAACTATTATTGTTTGAACAGTCTCAATAAATTCAATGTGGTAACACCTTTATTGTGACATTTATGGAGAGGCATTTTCTAAATGCAGCCTGGTCAGTGGTTGTATATATATAGGGTATGTATGTCAATCTCTGTGCAATTGTGGTACGTCAAAACGAATACAGTTCTAACTGCTTGATCAGTCAGTCCTCATTTAATGGCGCACACAACTGTTATTAAAACAGGAGTCTTATTTGTTATGAATGTCAGAAATCCAAAAGGAGATTATAGGTCCACGGGTATAGCTTGGCAACATGACATTAGATAGACACCTCGGCCAGGTTATCAAACATGGAAAAACAAAGTCATTAAAAAGGGATAATATTATTTTATTTTCAAGGGTCCATGTATCCTTGTGACCTTAAACATATCTATTCGATGTAGGCTAAAGACTTGATGGATTGTCAACTTGATATTGAATAGAAAGTTAAACCCATTTCGATTTGAAAGTGATGATAGTTTGTTCATCCATCACTAAATGTAGTATAATGAGTGTAAATTGAACATGAATAGATCAATTCCCAATGATTCAATGGGTCAAGGATCAACAAAATGCTGCTGGTATAAAAGTCGACGTGATGGAAATAATTTAGTAAGTTGAATTTTCTATTTTTGTAAAGAT
Organism: Mytilus californianus; assembly: GCF_021869535.1. Taxonomy (NCBI): domain Eukaryota; kingdom Metazoa; phylum Mollusca; class Bivalvia; order Mytilida; family Mytilidae; genus Mytilus; species Mytilus californianus. The sequence goes on from NW_026262668.1 coordinate 127,837,380, forward strand.
TAGTTAAGAAATCTGTAACATATATCTCATTCAAAAAGTTTGCTCTTCTAAACCCTCCCCCCCTCCCCTCCCATCCTCTTTAACTTCGTTTCTTTCTCTTGCATATACTTATATTGTTATTTGTTGTCGTTGATAGTCTCCGTATATCTTTACCTAAATCTATTTTTCGTTTTTTTATTTTCACATTGCTTTTTAAGAAAACGTAATTATATTTTGAATTTTTTAGATTTTCTTTTGGACATGCGCATGACTTTATCGTTGGTGTAGCTAAACGTACAACATTATTTAAAGGAGCGTGGCCAGGTTTTGGTTACTACTCAAAAATTTTATTTAAAATTTACGACTTCAAACATTCAATAACATCCTCTTGGCAGTCAGTGGAAATGGTGATTAGCGATAATATATCACAATAACGTATTAAATCTTATCACAGCATACACAACTATCAGAGGCGGATCCAGAACTTTTCATAAGGGGGGGGGGGGGGGGCGCTGACTGACCTAAGGGGGGGCCGCTCCAGTCATGCTTCAGTGATTCCCTATATAATCAACCAAATTTTTCCCACGAAAGGGGGGGGGGGGCCCGGGCCCCCCAGGCCCCCCTGGATCCGCCTATGACTATCTTAAAGACAAGAAGAACACTTAGTATGATACTTTAATTTCATTTTCAGATATTTCACTCAATACAATTCCTGGCAGGAATCTCAAATATCTTAAATTTGGATCAAGAGAAATTTTACAAACGATTTATGAGTAGGTTCGGGTTGTATCTCCAATCCCCTCATAAGTTTTTTTATGTCACTCTTAGCATGAACTTACGACTTTTCCGAAGAAACCATCATTGATTTGTATGGGAATATTTGAATTCGCGGCAAAGAATTAGTTTTGGTCATTTTAGTGTTTTAAAGAAAGCTTGAGAAACATGTTTTGGTAAATATCTTTTAACACTGAATAAATCAACTACGATGTGTAATAATTGGAGTTTTAGATGAAGTTAAATTTTGATTTAGAGTTCGGTTGATGCTGTCAGCAAAAACGCGCTAGCCTCTAATATTGTTTGATACATCGACAATGTATTTTTTACATTTGAATTAGGACAGTTAAATTTTTTATGTAATATATAACATAAGTATACAACCACTGAGAAGTTCTTTACTTTTAAGAATAAGAAGATGAGACAAGCAAAGTCACTAATTTCACAATTGCAATTAAAAATGGATATACGTATAGGTAGTATATAACCCTGTCACATCTCATGTTCATGTATGTTCTAAGTCAGAAACACCTTTGGTGGTTGTCTTACATCATATCTTAAAATGTTTTTATTTTTATTTTGAGGATTTAACAGTTATTTATAATTATAACTGTTTGAATGCATGCACATTTAAGCGCCGTTGAGACATTTTCTTGTTAATTATATGCAATTAACGAGTAGACAAAGAATTTTTGTTTTTATTAGAAATCAGTGTTATATATACAAGTGGTGGGAAAAGTTATGAAACCATTAAATACTCATAATGTCATGAAGAGGATCACAGCATTTAACATATCAACATGTTATTTCTGAAAAAAAATTGTTTAGGAAGAAATTTCTAGAAATAGAAATTTAGCGTGAAAAGTATTTCTTTTTTATCATACCTTTTACGTGTATTATTTACATAAGTTTTCTATTGGTTGTTTTTTTTTTCGGAAATGTATATTCTTATATATGCAAATGCATATGTTTTTCGATACTTGGACGGACGGGGTTCAACGAGTTCTAAATGAATACCGGTACATCATTTAATAAAAGTGAAAAATATCGTCCAATATAGTATAATTTACTTTACGTGGACAGAATTTAAAGGAGTAAACGACAAACGAATAAAATTCGGTCCCTTTGGAATAATCCTTTAATAGAATAAATGAAAAAGGACGAACATTGTGTATCAATTCATGACGGAAAATTACGACATGCACAAACCCAAAAAGCTATGCAAAACTATCATAATTTATTTACAAAAGTGGCACTGATTTGCTTTTCTATCCTGTGGTGGTACCATCCAATGAACCTTTCTATCCTATGGTAGTACCTTAAAATGAACTTTTATATCCTGTGGTGGTTCATTCCAATGAACATATTTATCCTGTGGTGGTACCTTCTAATGAACATTTTCTATCCTGTGGTGGTATCTAACTATGAACCAATTTATTCTATGGTGGAACCTTCCAATGAACTTTTCTATCCTGTGGTGGTACATTACAATGAACCTTTCCTATCCTGTGGTGTTACATTCCAATGAACCTTTCTATCCTGTGGTGGTACATTCCAATGAACTTTTCTATTCTGTTGTGGTACCTTCCAATGAATCTTTTCTAACCTGTGGTGGTACATTCCAATGAACCTTTCCTATCCTGTGGTGGTACATTCCAATGAACTTTTCTATCCTGTGGTGGTACCTTCCAATGAACTTTTCTATCCTGTGGTGGTACCTTCCAATGAACTTTTCTATCCTGTGGTAGTACCTTCCAATGAACTTTTCTATCCTGTGGTGGTACCTTCCAATGAACTTTTCTATCCTGTGGTGGTACCTTCCAATGAACCTTTCTATCCTGTGGTGGTACCTTCTAATGAACTTTTCTATCCTGTGGTGATACCTTCTAATGAACTTTTCTATCCTGTGGTGGTACCTTCTAATGAACCTTTCTATCCTGTGGTGGTACCTTCTAATGAACTTTTCTATCCTGTGGTGGTATCTTCTAATGAACTTTTCTATCCTGTGGTGGTACCTTCTAATGAACTTTTCTATTCTGTGGTGGTACCTTCTAATGAACTTTTCTATCCTGTGGTGGTACCTTCTAATGAACTTTTCTATCCTGTGGTGGTACCTTCTAATGAACTTTTCTATCCTGTGGTGGTACCTTCTAATGAACTTTTCTATCCTGTGGTGGTACCTTCTAATGAACTTTTCTATCCTGTGGTGGTACCTTCTAATGAACTTTTCTACTCTGTGGTAGTACCCAAAAAGCTAAGCAAAACTATCATAATTCATTTACAAAAATGGCACTGATTTGCTTTTCTATGCTGTGGTGGCACCATCCAATGAACCTTTTTTTAATATGGTGGTAACTTCCAATGAACCTTTCTATCCTGTGGTGGTACATTCCAATGAACTTTTCTATTCTGTTGTGGTACCTTCCAATGAATCTTTTCTAACCTGTGGTGGTACATTCCAATGAACCTTTCCTATCCTGTGGTGGTACATTCCAATGAACTTTTCTATCCTGTGGTGGTACATTCCAATGAACCTTTCTATCCTGTGGTGGTACCTTCCAATGAACTTTTCTATCCTGTGGTAGTACCTTCCAATGAACTTTTCTATCCTGTGGTGGTACCTTCCAATGAACTTTTCTATCCTGTGGTGGTACCTTCCAATGAACCTTTCTATCCTGTGGTGGTACCTTCTAATGAACTTTTCTATCCTGTGGTGATACCTTCTAATGAACTTTTCTATCCTGTGGTGGTACCTTCTAATGAACCTTTCTATCCTGTGGTGGTACCTTCTAATGAACTTTTCTATCCTGTGGTGGTATCTTCTAATAAACTTTTCTATCCTGTGGTGGTACCTTCTAATGAACTTTTCTATTCTGTGGTGGTACCTTCTAATGAACTTTTCTATCCTGTGGTGGTACCTTCTAATGAACTTTTCTATCCTGTGGTGGTACCTTCTAATGAACTTTTCTATCCTGTGGTGGTACCTTCTAATGAACTTTTCTATCCTGTGGTGGTACCTTCTAATGAACTTTTCTACTCTGTGGTAGTACCCAAAAAGCTAAGCAAAACTATCATAATTTATTTACAAAAATGGCACTGATTTGCTTTTCTATGCTGTGGTGGCACCATCCAATGAACCTTTTTTTAATATGGTGGTAACTTCCAATGAACATTTATATCCTGTGGTGGTACCTTCCAATGAACCTTTTTTATCATGTGGTGGTTCCTTCCAATGAACCTTTTTTATCCTATAGTGGTATCCTCCAATGAACCTTTCTATCCTGTGGTGATTTCTTCCAATGAACCTGTTCTATCCTGTGGTGGTACATTCCAATGAACCTTTCTATCTTGTGGTGGTACCTTCCAATGAAATTTTTCTTTCCTGTGGTGGTACATTCCAATGAACCTTTCTATCCTGTGGTGGTATCTTCCAATGAACCTTTCTATTCTGTTGTGGTACCTTCCAATGAACATTTTTTAACCTGTGGTGGAACCTTCCAATGAACTTTTTTTTATCCTATAGTGGAATCCTCCAATGTACCCTTCTATCCTGTGGTGATTTCTTCCAATGAACCTTTCTATCTTGTGGTGGTACCTTCCAATGAACCTTTTTTTATCCTGTAGTTGTACATTCCAATGAACTTTTCTATCCTTTGGTGGTACATTCCAAAAAACTTTACTATCCTGTGGTGATACATTCCAATGAACATATCTATTCTGTGCTGGTACCTTCCAATGAACCTTTCTATCGTGTGGTGGTACCTTCCAATGAACCTTTCTATCCTGTGGTGGTACTTTCCAATGAACCTTTCTATCCTGTGGTGGTACCTTCCAATGAACCTTAATAATCTGTGGTGGAACCTTCCAATGAATCTTTTCAGTACAATACTGTTAAGACAAATCATCTACTCCTTTACTTGTTAAATAAACTCTCAGACTATAGAGTATCACAAATTCTTACTATGATAAGTGCAAGCATTTGCATAGCGTATTAGCTTATCAACTTTGGAATATATACTCCATAAACAGTAGTAAATATGAAGTATTTTGTTGCTAAGGTGAGAAAATGACATATTTCAAAAGTTGAAACATTCTTGTTTGTCATATATTCATGTACAGAAATGAGACGGGGAAGTTGTAACTATTGTATGAGTTTGAATTGTTGATGTTGAGAAAATAATGATAATCGTTTAATGTATATGTGAAATTAAATGAGCGGACTTTTTATCTTCTTTTCCTTCATCAAATCTTGAAAAATATTAAAAAAAAAAAACAAATAGGGAAGAAGTGGGCACCGTTAGTTCTCATATGTTTGCTTTGATTTTTCTTTTAAACATGACATATGTTGTCGAAGTGAAACCTAAGCATACTGATATTACATAAAGAAGAGGTATAATTGGAAATGAGATTACTATCCCTCAGAGACCAAAATGCCGTGGATCTAAGCAATTACATGTCATCGAAAGACCTTCAACAAATAAGAAAGACACTTCGAGTACAGTAAGCTACATAATGCACCAACATGACAAAAGGTAACAAATTCAAAATGACTAAAACCAACGGCCTGACTTATGAAAAACAATTAACGAAAAATAACTATGACTGACAGCAGTGTTTTCCCTTTTCGGTCTGAACTGAAACTGGAACTCAGACTCGTGCTCGAACTTGATATGATGGGTTGAAAAATTACAACCCTAGATTGTCGTCAAAAAGTTATAACTCGAATTTAAACTCGAAAATTGACATTGAAATAGAATTTTTGATATTAACCCAATATTTCGACACACTCCAAAGTGTGTCGTTACAGATATCCTGTTTCCTTCTTTTCATTAGAGATGAAGACAGAAAGACAGTAATGCCATTTTATAAACTAAGAGGACGATAACTTGTCCATGACTATTCTTTCGTCATATATATTAAATCAAAACATTGCTGATACATTAGAATTGTTCTTAATAGTATACTAGACGATCATAAGTTGATTATCGACGTTTGAGATACCCAGTCGATAAGATGAAAAATAAGAGGGCGTTGCAAGAAGTATAACAGTACTCTTAAGGATTAGGCCGAATTGGCGATGTTTTCACAGGTTATTAACAATTCAATTCAGAATCTCCTAAGTTACACTTTTCTTAGTTTCTGAATTGCAAGATGGGCTCTAGTTAATATGATACGATGTACTGAAAAACGGATTTTGTGTTTTCAAATCCTGTGCAGAACAATTTTGCCATTTTTTTTCTTCTTTAAAATGTGCCAGCCAAATTACAAATATACTATTGGAATACAATTCTTCAAAATATGTTATGAGTGTGTTCAATATTGCAAATTTAACATGTTTTCGTAGAATTTTGCAGCAAAGGAAATATAATTCAGTAAGTATATCTGAAAGACAAGACAGAGCTCTAATATACTAAATTAAATCTATAACATTATAAATAGTGCCAAAGTTAAAAGTTTAAGTTTATGTATGATAAGGGTTTACAGGTTGGTTTTGTGTAAATAACTTCAATCATTAAACGTTATTTAACCTATGAGGTTGTTGTTTCAATGCCTTGTAGGATAAAACCAAAATTGTTGTGTTACGATAACGTCATTGTGATAGTTTAAAATGGTAGTAACAAGCACATTACATGTGTTATCTACAATTATACGATGTTGTTTGTACATATTATTATTTCAAAAGACGCAGACGTAAAACAAATAAACGATAGGGAATAACTAATGTGCTGAACATTAGAAAAAATCATTGTCCAAATTTAATGATTAGTTTTAGGTGCGTGTCTTCAACGATCACCATTGTAACACTTGTTGATTGACAGTCATAGCCCTGACTTGATATAAACACTTTTGACTGAAAGCGTTGAGTTGCACCAGATTTACAGAGCGAGCCAAACTACCTACTAGAATGACAGCCATTTCAATTCCAATATGAAGAACCACCTCGTTGGTCTCGTTGTTGAGCCTCGAGTGCAGGAAGTTGTGGGTTAGATCCCCGGACGTATCAAAATAACTTGAAGACTTGAAAATTGGTATTTGTTGTTTCTCCACTAAACACGTGGCATTTTGTAGTAAAACCAAAGACTGGTTGGCTAAGGGTCAGAATAATGTGTCCGGGTAGGGGGACTTGTCTTCCTGTTGGACTGTAAACTTGTGAACGAGCATTTGTATCCAGATCAGAGTGTCTGTGTTAGTCAAATGTATATTTTTCTAAATGTGAAACTACTTCTTTAAAACGTTATCAAGCGCCAGCTGGGTACTGACACCTGCGTCATCGAAACATACTGTACACATATTATCATATAATTGCAGTAAATCTTCTAACGAGATAGTTACAAATAATCAAAAGTAAAATACGTACTAATTAGTATTAAAATAAGGAGATGTGGTATTGATTGCCAATGAGACAAGTAACCACCAAAGTCCAATGACATAGGTCATCATACGGCCTTTAACAATGAGCAAACCCCGCACCGCATAGTCAGCTAAAAAAAGCCCAACAACCATGACAAAGTGGGAAAAAAAAAACAAACGGGAAAACTAACGGCCACAAACAAATTAACATGAAAGACAGCAATAAACGAAACGACAAAATAGTTGCTTACATCCACTTCATTTGAACTTTGGTGGATAGTTGTCTCATTGGCAACCATACCACATCTCCTTATTTTTATAGCAACTGAATTAAAAGCTCCTTACTTGGCACAGACACATACAGAATGTGGCGGAGTATAACATATTTGTGAGCGCTGAGACAGTGGTGTAACAACACAATATAAGAACAAACTGTAAACATCAGTTGGAAATGACTTGACCCATTAGATTGACACAAATGACACAAAGTATCGATCTACGAGCATCCACAGATACTGAAAGCTAGTTTAAAGCCAACTAAATAATAAATCACGTACCTGACTAAAGTATAAATTAGTACACATCCAACAAATTTAGTGTAAAAACGTCATAAACCGTCCGAGACAAGCATTACTTTGTAATCTAATACAAATTATTTATATCACATTAGCAAGTTCTCGTTTAAATATATATGTTATATTTTCCATTATACACAAATCTAAACAATTTAAATCTTGATAATGTATCTATACACAACAAAAAGTATATGCAAGGCCTTTTTGTTTCGTCAGTATTTTGGATGTGGCTGGGTGTTGATGCATCAAATACACGGGTCCACATTGACAAAAGAAAAGAAGTTGTAGTGGTCACTATACATCAAATAGAATGCAAACTACTTTTTTCCATTTCCCAATTTACATTGATAATAAATGATTGCTAGATGCATAACTAATCGCAAGAAAACGTTTAACACAAAAGCAAAAAAATAAATACAATAACAAATTAAAAACCAATTGTTCAGAGAACAATTGAAGGTCTTTCCATCCCCAAATGCATGTATTGTTAGGGAAATATTCACATTCGGTTTAAAATGTCAATTCTGGTGTCAGATTATAGAATAATTTACGCTGATTCCAAAAATAAATGGTTTTTAAATACTTTTGCTAAAGATAGGGTAGATCAGTTGGTACTTCCGTTCTTGTCTGCAACCTAATGTTAAAGACCCTATGACTTTATTATGTACCAATGAGAAGTTACAGCAAAGGTAAAAATCTAGAACGTCAAATTAAAGCAAGGACCTCAAATCAAAAGACACTAGGTCTTTAGTATATATGGTTAATGAGTTATATCACCATACACGTAATTTTAAATATAAAAGGGGCGAAAACTCCCATTAAATGTCAACGTTCCCTTTCAACAAAATATATTTTTACGACATGGAGCAACTTATAATGAAGTAAAAATATTTTGTCGATATCTTATACGGTTCTAAAAAGTAGTTGAAATAAGCCAAAATCCAAATTTAGAACATGGCCTTGACATTTGACCTTGACCTTATTTTTTTTTTGGTTGAACAAGGGACCCTAGGTCTCTAATACTTATGGTTTACCAATTACTAATGCATATCACTTATATCTAATGCATAAGGGGAAATAACTCTCATTTGGAGTTTCAGGATCGGTTCGTTCAAAATTATCATTCTTATCCTGAAAATATAACGAGTAATTTGGTAAAATAAATTTGCCGGTTTCTTTTACGGTTGCCAAGGAGTAGTAGACGCAAGAAAAACAGTGTTTGGGGAGATAACTCTTACAAAGAAAAGTGTTCGGTTAAGTGGTGTCAGTTTCAAAAGCATATAAACTGTTCGATATCATATGCAAAATTTCTAAGCGACATCTTGTGAAACATCAAAACTGCGTAAGAACAAAAAATTAGGCGAAAGAAAAATACAAAAAAGAAAAATAATAATAAGAACAAAATCAAAAGGTCTTTCCACGGAAAACAAAACGTTAAGAAAAAGAGATGATGTCAGCTTTCCGATTGTTAACTTTCAATTTGTATTTTAGAAAGATTGGACACGTTTAGAAAAACATATACGTTTGTTCATTGATTTATTTTAGCATTACCTATCCGAGTTGTCAAAGTTTAATTGGTTTAATCTTCAAGCATATCTACTGTACATGTATTAATTTTCATATTCTCTGAACTCAACACACCTTTTTAAAGTATTATGTAAGCGTCTAGTGTGACCTATAGTTTAACTGCTGCTTTTTGTTTTTATTTTCAAAATATACTTTAAATTCTTTAAAATTATAGTAAGAGTTTAATATTTTTGAAAGGATCCGCAATCAATATAAATCTTGGGTTCTATATACATTATATGCCAAACGCTGACAAAGTTCTGCAATCATTATAAGTACAGTTCATTCATATAAAGAAAAGGAGAATGGCCACGAAGGCCTAATATTGGCCCTAAAACTCAAGCTTTGTAATACCATATGTAAATCCCTATATTTACCAACTTATATATATGCAAATCAAGATAAAAAAAAAACACGTGTTGTCGGCTGTAACTTTTAACAATATTGACAGCTTCTAAAATATGATATGTTACAAGTTTTTAGCTAAAATGGCTTGTTTTTATGCATTTGTAAGGTCTATTTCCCATTTTGTCCTTTTTGAATTATTTATGCGAAATGTAATTGTGTATCCCAATTATCGCTGGCTTTTTGGAAATTAGGTCTTATTTTCAAATATCTTGTTCTTTGTATGCCACCACGAGACAAAAATTGATTATGTCAATGTCAAAACAAAGTAAAAAAAAGATAAAAAAAAAGAAAAATTAATACATTTGGACCGTTCGAAGGAAGTGATTTTGTTTGGATTTACCTTCATCAGTAACGTTAAAACCAAAAAAAAAAAAATGAAAGCAAAGGATTTAAGAATACCCAAGGAGCTGTATGACCAAAGGGGACCAACAAAGAGTAGCCAAATCCACCTTAGGTCATGTTCAAAGGAGACTAACAAAGAGTAGCCAAATCCACCTTAGGTCGTGATCAAAGGAGACCAACAAAGAGTAGCCAAATCCACCTTAGGTCATGATCAAAGGGGACCAACAGAGAGAAGACAAATCCACCTTAGGTCATGATCAAAGGGGACCACCAGAGAGAAGACAAATCCACCTTAGGTCATGATAAAAGGGGACCAACAGAGAGTAGACAAATCCACCTTATATCGTGATCAAAGGGTACCAACAAAGAGTAGCCAAATCAACCTTAAGTCGTGATCAAAGGAGCCCAACAAAGAGTAGAAAAATTCATCTTAGGTCATGATTAAAGGGGAATAATAAAGAGTAGCCAAATCCACGTTAGGTCATGATCAAAGGAGACCAACAAAGAGTAGACAAATCCATCATAGGTCATGATCAAAGGGGACCAGCAAAGAGTAGCCAAATCCACCTTAGGTCATGATCAAAGGGGGCCAACAAAGAGTAGACAAATCGATCTTAGGTTGTGATCAATGGAGACAAACAAAGAGTAGCCAAATCCACCTAAGGTCATGATCAAAGGAGAACAACAAAAGGTAGCCAAATTCACCTAAGGTCGTGACCAAAGGGGACCAACAAAGAGTAGCCAAATCCACCTTAGGTCATAACAAAGAAGACCGACAAAGAGTAGACAAATCCATATTAGGTCATGATCAAAGGAGACCAACAAAGAGTAGCAAAATCCACCTTAGGTCGTGATCAAAGAAGATCAACAAAGAGTAGCCAAATCCACCTTAGGTCATGATCAAAGGGGACCAACAATGAGTAGCCAAATCCACCTAAGGTCATGATCAAAGGGGGCAAACAAAGAGTAGCCAAATCTACCTTAGGTCATGATCAAAGAAACCAACAAAGAGTAGCGAAATCCACCTTAGGTCAAATTTGCCCGAATGGGTTGGAATCTTAGTTTTTTTAATAAATTCTAATTTTTTAACAAAGAATTTAAGAAAGGTATGCTATAAATCATGTAAGTACCGAGGCACTGACTACTGAGGTGATGATACCCGCGGGGACAAGCTGTCCACCACTAGCGGTATCGACCTAAGTGCTAGTCACTGATTAGTAATGATCTATTTGTTATTGTGTGTATTTATATTGTACAAATGTAAATATATAGTTTACACATAAATTTTTAAATGAACAATGTTATGTCAGACTGCGTTGTAAGGTACTGAAGGTACATGTGTCTAAATTAATCATAGATCTAAATTTTATTTTAGGATCCAACCACACAGATCATAAAACTGTTTGTTTTCTTGTTAGTGCCTTTCACAAACGATTTTATCAAAGATATAATTGAAAGTCTAAATTTGAAACTTTAATGGAGCACAATATGGATGCGACAAGACAGTTAACCCCAGGCGGAAAATCTACAATCTTTCGTAAACTGTAAATAATGTACATACAATATTACTAACTTTTACATTTTTACATGTTTGTTTTTTTCTGAAATGTAAACAGATAAAAACCGCGATTCACAAGTCTATTTATTGTTTTATTTTGAATGATTTTAATTACTTTGACGTTACTTCAGTAGTTTTATTTTTGAAAAGCCTGTATAGTTTAACGATTTTTGGGAAATTCAGACAAATAAGAAAACATCATAAAAAAAGAACAGAATTATAAACTAAACTACGACAAAGTACGTGAACCAATGATATCTAAACTTGATTTGGTGGGATGGAAAAATATCAATGAATTAAAGCGAAATTAGTCGGACGTGCTTGATTATATGATACTTGTACTTCCTTAGGGAGTATCATACTGAAATAAAATGCAATAAGATGAAATTAGATATGAAAATGGCCTTCGTTTTACTCAAACATCTAAGATGAACTTTATTTCTTTCACATCCAAAGGGGGTATACGTGGTCACTGTCTTTTCACACACAATACTGTTAATTAGAAAACCCAATCATATAAAATAATTAGATAATCGCATGATCATGGCCATCATGGCATTTGTACTAGAAGATCTATAAACTAAATGGCCTACAGTAAAATCTAAAATTCCCCAACCATTTTTATAAGAGAATATTTTCTATTGATGATATGTGGTCATTCTAGCATATTCTAGAGGTCAAACGGTATCTACTTATTCTTTATAGTGCCATTGACGAGGAATTGTAAAAAATTAAACCTTATAGTTAAACTATTATCAGAGAAAGTCTTTCAAATAGTCAGTACTGAGTAAAATTGAACGATTAGAAAATTGTGAAAATAGTTTGAAACTCTTATGTAGATGCATAAAATTAAGTAGTGCATTAATTGTAATGTTACATTTATTTCAGGCACAATAGGAGACTGGAAACGCTGGTTTACAGTTGCAAAAATGAAAAGTTTGATGCTTAAGTTGAAAGAAAATGCCCAATGTCCACCATCTTTTCTAGCCAAGGGTTACGATGACTGTTTACGTATCTTTCACATTTGAAGGACTTACATTTAAATGAAGTGCAGAATATGGTAGTGTATCGGCATTTTACTTTCAGCAATGAAAGCAACTCGACAACAGCTTTTATCATAAACATGTTATGTAAATCACCATTCTTCAAGGTTCATCGATGTGAACCACACATCAATGCAGACGCTTAATTGTGCCTCCAGAATTGTGCTGACACTTTGTAGGTTAACCATGTTAACATCGTATCCTAAAGTTGGAAATCATGATGATTAAGTAGTAGGTGCATATAACTTATTTTCTTAACGATAATCTTCATGATTCTTACTGAGAAAAAAAATAATTATGACTTTATTCAGAAATATGTTGAGAAAATAAAAAAAAACATAAAAGGGCAATAGAAATGCTTACATCGAATACACAAAAGAAAACAAAGATGGAGCTACATACATGGACCCTTAAACACGAGGATCAACTCACTGAATGATAATCAGTTTCTGTTCCAATTAAAAACTTTTAAGTATATATACTTACATCAAAATGCACAAAACGTATATTTGTTCCTCCACCTATCCATGCAGTTGAGGCTCTCATGACTATATTGTATATGTTATTTCATTTTATTATTGATCATTATTACTTGTTAGTTTGTTACATTTTGTTTGTTATATTTATATGTTTGTCCCGCCGCCGACAAAGTCCCGCTTTGGAGAATGCATGCTGTTTTTTGTTGTTAGCAGCATCTACAATTGTTCAAATTTGTGTTTAGGTCAGTTTAAGTGGGACCACAAAGACATTCTCAAATCAAAGTTATTTAGTATTCAGTTGTATTAGCATTTGTACATTTCATTTCTATAGAGCTTGTTTGGCCCAAACTGATTAGATCAGTTTAATGGGGACCATTAATGGTTACTTAATTATATTTGGTACGCAGTTGCATTAACGTTACTGCATCACATTGCTTTGAAGATTAGTGGACTTTTAACCCTAAGTCATGGTTCAGTGAGTTTGAAACTTTTACATGATTTACATGATTTACATGATTTTCATGTTAATGTTGTTGATTATGTCAGTTTAAGATGAACCACAAGCACTAATAGGACTTGGTATGCAGTTGTAGTAACATTGACACATTTCATGGCCCTAGATATTATTTGGCTCTTACCCCCTCAGTCATGGGCCATTGACTTTATATTTATGTTGAAGTTTGTTATTACGTCAATTTGTCTTTATAACTAATTTTATATCCCATGGGTTAAGTTTGGTATAGAAATATGGTTATCTCTTATAGGTCTTTTCAACCAACAGTAAAACCCGTGCCGAAGTGGAAGGTCCGTTTTGCTGTGGTGTTATGAATTGATTGGCAGCCACGTCTGGTCAGAATGGGGACGTTAAATCTGATGCCTCATGTAGAGAACGTTTTGCAACGCTTTCTGCACGTTACGAACCATTACAACAAATCTTTGCGGGGTCTTCAGTTTCGTACTTTATTTGGTCTTTGTAACTTTTGTGATTCGAGCGTCACAAATTTCACGCACTTTGATCCGGTGGAACCCCTATTGCAGGAACTAACTATTGTATTAACTGTAAATCTGTGCTCGTTCTGAGCATGCTTGAAAATTTACCACTGGATGTTAACAACAATAAATCAATGTTTATTATTTATAAATATTGTATCTACTAAAACATTTTATTCCGAGAAAATACATTGTACATCGTTATCCTTCACTGTACTGTCTTTTTATTCCGAGAAAATACATTGTACATCGTTATCCTTCACTGTACTGTCTTTTTATTCCGAGAAAATACATTGTACATCGTTATCCTTAACTGTACTGTCTTTAGGATGTCCATTCTTTCAAAAGTCATTTAATTTCAATATTTGAATAATAATATGGAAATAACAAATCGGCGAGATATTTCTTTGTTTCAGTAGTCTTGTATGTTATGTTGCTGGTATGTTATGTATGATGTAGGCATGGGATGATCACATGTACGAGTCTGGAGGTAGATAAACAGGTATTAAAGACAAATTAAGTGACTTTGCAATCACTTTAAAGATTTCTTGAATGACATTACGTTACCATGACTAGGTCATGTTATCTTTTTGAAAATATTGTCTTGGTTTGAGACAAGGTGAGGTCGTAACTTTTTCAAAAGAGACCAAACACCCTCTTGTCTAGTAGATGAACTGATAACTGAAATGAAAGGACCAGCTACCACAAATATCTGCTATTTTGTAGTCGCGTCAAGTAAGTCTGGAGTGTCATATGCATGTGCAACATTGATATTCAAACAAGTGATGAATAATTTTTACTGCATCTTTCAACGTTGTTTTTTATTATCGTTTTTTTTTTTAATGTTTTTAAATCTTTGAGAAAAAAAAACGATATTTGTAGTTATACATTTTAAACTTCGACCACTTTTCAATAAATAAAGGTAATTGAGTGGTATTTTGTTTTCTTGATTATGAATATTATGAAGTTAGCGGTGGTTTTTCTTATGAATATCAATAACTTATTTTTATATCTGGGTCAGAAACCGAAGATTCGAAAATAAACAAATCATCAAAGAAGGCTCTTTTCATTTCTTCATCGAACATCAGCTCTTTTATTTCGCACTGAGGTCAAGCATCTCTGATTTTTACAAGGCTTATAATCATTTGATAATCACAGTATGTTAAGACGACTAGAGTCAGAGTAAGCTAATTTTTTTTGTCAGACAAAAGAGGAATTTCTACTAATTAATAGAGATACCAAAACAGAATTAATAATAATTCTGTTGATTGTCAAGAGTGTATTAAGTAATTGGTATGAAAGTCCTGCTATAATTTCTGATCATATTCTGGCATTATTGTAAGATACTACGGAAAATAAGAATAGAGGGGCATCGGTCATATAATTATGTTATTGTTCAATCGTAAATTGCAAGAATACGATTAAATACGATAAAAAGTTGGAAAATAAGTTAAAATACTAAAGAAATTTTACTTAAAATGTAGTTTTTTTCTTAAATTAAAAAAGGGGGTTCATTCCCCGAGAGCACAAATATAGTTCCCTTAAGTTATATTGTATTTTTTCTTAAATATTTTTCTTTCCCTTGCTCGTTAATTTCTAAGTTTTAATGGGGTGACAATGAAAGAAGAGAGTTGAAATAAACTTTTGGATGTTTCATTTTGACTTTTCAGTGGATTTAAGGAGTGATTGGGCCAGGTGCAAAAAGGATATATTTACAGTTTTCGGAACATCTCATGACTTGTCCAAACCAATAGGGATGTGTATTTACTTAATTTGTCAACTGGGTCAGTGTCATTTTTCTAAATTTTTGGATGTATTTTGGGACTTGTACGGAACATTGCACATATTAAAGATTTTGCACATATTTTTTGATTGTCTTGTACATATTAAAATGAACGTATGTTGACACAAGAGATTGACAGAGTATTTTAAAGATGATAGTTTGAAAATTATTCATTTTGTTAAAGAATCATTAAGATTAATTCGTCAGAACGAAATATTACAAAGATATAACTGAAAACCAAAGTGATAAATCTTGCGACGAACCTGATAACCTGCGACAGTTTTATTGTAGGAGTTATATTCTGAAGGCAGATATGACTTAATTAAGAAAACTTGGCGAGGAAATATAATTGAGTTTGAGAGTAACTGAAATGTTACATTGGCAAAAATAGATTCATCAAAAAACTAGGAAGAAGCTTAACCATATTATTATCCAGATTATTGTCTTTACCTAGAACATTACAAATCGGTGTTTCAAAGTAATGAAATAATATCTCATAAAAGAATTGACAAAAAAATGAGGAATAATTTTAATGTTCATATTTTTCAAGACTAATTTTAGTTTATTTATTGTAAAACTTTCAAAACCAATGAATAACAATACCTTAAACACGTGTTTTGCACACCACAATAAGTACCATTTGTCTTGAGTCGAAACCATTGCTTTTGGATTGTCATCGAGATTAACATCCGCTCAGTCGACATTTTTTAATACAGGAATATATTTTGGCAAATTTTCTAATTCATATGATAGAATTTTTTTCAGTCACGACCGTACGAGATGCTTTCAGACTTTGTATTCATTTGTCTATCCAATTTTTGTTTTGTGCAGCACACGTGATAAAATAAATTCTAGCAATCAACATCAGCAACGTTCTTCATCACAAGGAGGTAACATCTAAAATTCCACTTTATTTTCAAAATCAGTCAGTTCCTATTGTATCCTACAGTTGCACCAAAACCATTGCACCTAAAGCATTTAACTATAAGCAAGCATTGCGGGACCTTGATTTAGAAGAATACCTTAAAAACCCTCTGACATGTGACTGTTCCCACTCGCCTTATATTTACAGTCCCTCTGGTCAGAATGGGTCAAACAATCAGGTCTCTGATAAAAGGTCGAATTTATGAGTTGAAAAACTGTGTGAATGATCGACCAAAGTCCGTTTTCAGAGACAAAGAAGCTGTGAAATGTCTATCATCTCTTCACGATAGATATGTTGTTGTTCCTGCGGACAAAGCTTCAAATAATATTGTCTTTGTATGTAAATCGTACTACTTTGAGGGTCTTGTAAAAGAATTCAGAATTAATTAACACTCAGGTAATCCCACATACAAAACCACCTTTTGACAAGGATGAGATTTTGGCGAATCATGAGTCCTTCATGGCTTCAATGAACATTACATTGAACAGCAAATCTGAGGACTTACCTCAGTTTGTATTGGATATCTAAGCTTCACAAAATTCCGTACAAATAACGGTACATTGCCTGCTCATCTGCATGTTCTACAAAGGAATTGTCCATTAGATTGACAAAAATTATGTCCGCAGTAAAAGAGGGTCTTCGCAAATACTGCGAAACTGCTTACTCGCGTAGTGGTATTAACCATATGTGTATTCTAAAAAAAAAACACTAAAAAACTTCTGGATAATTTTAAACCTCGATCTTTCTCTGAAATTAATTCTATCAAAACTTTTGATTTTCAACCCTGTATACCATCATTCCCCATGTGAAATTGAAAAATCGTCTAAAAGAAATAATCCACAATGCTTTTCAATATAAAATGGTAGCATACGCTTTAAATTTATTACTTTGGGATACCATACGGCATATTTTGTTAATCTTGAACAAAAAGGTAAAACATGCTACACAGAGGAACAAGTGATCAGTATGCTGGATTTTCTTATTGACAACATATTTGGAGGTAGACTTTTTCAACAAATTGTCGGCATTCCTATGGGAACGAGCTGTGCGCCTCTCCTTGTCGACCTCTTCTTAATTTCACATGAGTCGGAGTTTCTTCAGACACTTTTCAAAAACAAGAAGATCAAAGAAGCCAGTCCATTTAATTTCACATTCAGATATATTGATGATATTATTTCTATTAACAATCCAAACTTTTCTGATTGGGTTCCATTAATATATCTTGCAGAACTAGAAATTAAAGAAACGACAATCACGACTTCCTTCCCCTTATTTTTAGACCTCAAATTTGACATAAGCGGTTATCTCAGTACCAGAATCTATGACAAACGAGACAATTTTAATTTTGAAATTATCAATTTCCCCCACCTTAGTAGCAATAAACCAACTTCACCTGCATATTGGGATATACGTTTTCCAACTCATTCGGTATTCAAGAGTTAGCAGCTGCTACCCAGACTTTATAAAACGTCACCAGTGTCTGAGCAGAAAGTTGATTGGGTTATGTCAAAGAACGTCTCGTCCTTTTTCTAAAAAAAATTCATTGGAAGATACCAAGACCTTGTTGATAAATAATCGCTATCAACTTCACAAATAATACATGATGGTCTTGAAGTATAGATTATAGGTACTGACGTTGTTTATCATCTCAATTACGTATTATAGTGATCTTTTATTTGTCTTTGTAAATTATTAACCTTTACTGTTTAGTCCATTTTTGGTAATATCCTTTTGGCGTTGCTCGGTACTTATGCATCCCGCCAGTGAGTTGTTGTGTCATTTTTTGTATTTTTGTCTGTCATTTTTGCTTAGATGCTTTGTCTATATGCCATTTTGTTTTTCTTTGTTGACATATTTGTTTGTTTTTATAGTGATTAAGATTATAACACAATCTTGACTGCTGTACCCTATTTTTGACATTTTTACCTATTATGCCTCTTTGTCAAGTTTGTTCACACATTGTTGAATTTATGCGACTTTCATACAAGTGAGAGATTTAGCTAGCTATAAAACCAGGTTTAATCCACCATTTTCTACATAAGGAAATGCTTGTACCAAGTCAGGAATATGACAGTTGTTTTCAATTTATTTGATGTGTTTGAGCTTTTGATTTTGTCATTTGATAAGGGACTTTCCGATTTGAATTTTCCTTGGAGTTCGGTATTTTTGTTATTTTACTTTTTTCTAGAAACTTGTCAAATTAGAAACATACATTTGCATTGAAGTTAAAGCAACAACTGGAAATTTGTTTAAAACAAATATAAATATATCTGTAACAGTTGAGTGCGAGTATGAAGAACACTTTAACTAGATATTTATAAATAAAGCAGAGTACCAAGACATTTACCACAGTTATGAGATCCTGAGATCACCCCCGAATTTTGGTTGGGTTTGTGTTGCTCAGTCTTAATTTTTCTATGTTGAGTTTAGTGTACTGTTGTTTGTCTTTTAGTGGTTTTCCGTTTTTTTTTCCATGACATTGTCAGTTTATTTTCAACTTATGCGTTTGGATTCCCGTTGGTATCTTTCACCTTTCTTTTATGGTGATTGGGTGGTTTGTTTAAAAAAAACATGCTTATTATATTTTGTATACGATAGAGAAAACTACATATGGAAAAATGAATCAATAAATATGTGTGATGAAAAAAAAAATTCATTTCAATACATGTAAAACATGCAAACATATCCGATCTTTTTACTTAAAAAAATCAAACTATGTTCAACTGTTTTGAGTTTAGTTGATTGATATTTAAACAGACAGCTGGTATTTCAAAGGGTAGTAAATTGTACAACCCTACTGGCAGACTTATATACTTTTTATACTCATTTGAAGCAAATTTCATACAGAACCTTCATAAAACCAAAACAAATGCGTCTTGCAAAGTCATTTAATTTCACTTTCATATACATTCCCGTCAACTAATAAACCACATTTCAGTGAGTGCTAGGATATCTTGTATCACAGTGAACTTGAGATTAGAATTACTACCGAAACTAGAAGGTCTACTTCATATTTGTCGTACACCCATAGACAACCGCCGAATTTAGAATTTTCTCCTTTAGATGTGAATTTAGCTTTAGTTATAAGCTATTGATTCCTATTTATAGAGACTTGCTTCTGACACCAGAACTGCTCCAACAAACTGATGAGGAAAAAACGTCAGAAATCGAAACCGCATATGATGTAATAATCACATGATCTGTAAAGGACGAATTTTTCTTCGCTCTGTAAATTTCTGAGAGTTTTGCTATTGATATAGATTTTTGATATGAGAACTGTGTTGTACTTGGACTATTTGTTGTTCTGCAACCGTGAGTTACTAAAACTGTCTCATATTTCTTCTTGCATGATTATGATTTTGTTATAAACTACGCCAGTTTACTCGGAATTATATTCACCTAGTTTTATCATCTGTATCAAGTATATTCGGAACAATCATACGTCATGTTTAGGAATTCCTGGATATCCCATTATATAGAGACAGTCATATACTGTTAACAAATACTGTAGTTATCCAGATCGGACGTCCCCACATAGATGAGTGACCATGACCTAATGACTCAAGCCTGGAATTGTTATATTCAGGTAATATAACACACTCGCACAACCATATTAAATCATTACAGTGGTGTCAGAAGTTCCCCAGTATATCAATGATCTAGTGGATTCGCTAAAGAAGGTACACGACATTGCAAGAGAGAATTTGAAGGCTGCGCAGGAACTACAAAAAGGTATATATAATTTAAAAAATAGACAGAAATTGTATAACGTAGGCGATGCCGTTCACAAACTCAATCAAGCTACAAAACTACGACAGTCTGGAAAATTCAAATCTCCCTAGAAAGGACCATATATTATAACGGCTGTCAGATCACCAGTCCTCTACAAAATTAAGGAAAGACAGAGCGAATCCTGGATGCATCATGAAAAATGAAACTTTGCGAAAAACAGAGAACTTCCCATTTGGGTTAAAAGAATGTGAAATGGTTTAATGAACCAAACCTTAAATGAAGTAAACGAAAAGATGACTGAGGCTACACTAGGATTGTCAGAAATGTTTGAGGAAAACACTACTGTCTTGAGTGCGCCAGATCCTCTGGTTTCTCATACTATCAATGATGCTGCTGTTGTGAATGCATCAGATCCTCCGGTGTCTCACACAATCAGTAACTTTGATACTTGAATCTCATAGTGTATCAAGCTACATCCGAAAAAAGTAGACAGCACAACTCTATCCCACATATCTGAAAAGAATATCATCGAAGATCTAAGGCAATTGTCTGGAGAGAACATTCACAATCTCACATTTTTTTATATTTAGTAGATGACGTTAGTGTTAAACCCAACCATAAATCGAGGAGGAATTCGTGTGACCATAAACCCAACCACAAACCGAGGAGGAATTTGTATGACCAGGAAGACAACCACAAACCGACGAGGAATTTGTGTGACCATAAACCCAACCACAAACTGAGGAGGAATTTGTGTGACCAGGAAGACAACCACAAACCGACGAGGAATTTGTGTGACCATAAACTCAATCACAAGAACACATTTAATTCATAAGTATAACGTCAAAATGACGTTTGGGATGTCAGAAAAAGCCTACTGCATATTGACGAGAATTGTTAAATTTAGTATTCGACAGTAGTAAGAGAATGATGATACGAAAACAGTGGTGCCAGAGGTGCCTGAGTACATTTGTAGGTGGTTAACCACTTTTGTCTGGCGCTTGCTTGGTTAAATTGGTATTTGACTAAGGTCAGTTAGTACGAGAGAGAGTTGGTTGGTGACAAGGGTATGTTTGAGAGTGGTTTCTATTTAGTCTCCACATTACAGAACCTATTTATTCAAGTGTTGAAATTCAGATCTATGCTGAAGTTCAAAATGAAAGTTCTAGGGTTACATTACCAGGTTTTGTTTACAACAAAAAGGGGGCAGATATATGTCTTTTTATTTAAACATGGTTTGAGTAGATTCAGGGTGAACGAGTTCTTCTTGAATGGTTAACCTCTTAAAGAATGGCGAAGTTGGTTATAGATAGAGGCTTGTGACAAAGATATGCATAACATTTATCAGTAGATAGAGCAACCATTTTATTTGTAAATACGTTGTATCATGCACATTTATTCCACATCTTCCATAAAAGGAAAACCAGAAAAAACATTCATGTAAAATTTATGTTTTTCGTTTTCATCACCACCTGGTTGCTGACAAGGATATGCAGATTGCAATCAAATAGTATTTACGTTTTGAAATTCACCGAGTTCTTGTAGAGATGAAAAATGACTGGTGTCTTGACTATATAGGTATTTGACTGAAGGCAGTTAGTACGAGATGAGGTTGGTTGTTGACAAAGGTATGCATGAAATTCATCAGTAGATAGAGCAGTCATTTTATTTGTTAATACGTTGTCTCATGCACATTTATTCCACATCCTAGTATTTTCCATTAAAACCCTCCACATAACTTCTCTTTGTCATTAAAGGATGACTATATTCCAAGCTTCTAGTCGTTCACTATATGGGATTTTATATTTTGCTGCTTTGTTGGATCGTTGTCTCATGGAAAATTATTCCACATATTTTCTTTTTAATATAAAAGGATTATTATATAACAAGCTGCTATGTGTTCTCTGTATGAGATTTTGTATTTTGTTGTTTTGTTGAAAATCGTTGTCTCATTGACATTTATTCCACCTCTCAGTATTTTCCACTTAATTATACATTTTCAGCACCACCATGTCAGTAAAATACATATTATCAACCAGTAATATAGTATATATAAAACTGATATCAGAATACTACAAAATGTCCACCTAAACTCTAAAACACCATATATTTTTGAAATCTTATATCTTGAGTTTAACACAGTATTGCATTTTTGAGCACAAACAATGCACCAAAACAAAACACAATAAAATGTCACTAAAATTTTACAACCAATATCAATACATATATATTTCTCCTGAGTACCATAACAGTATAAACGTTGGCAAATGTGAATGGATTTCCTTAAATACTGGAATGTTAAAGAAACATTTGATTGGATTATTGAATAGACAAAAACAATCCCATCCATACATTTACCTTTATGTATCACGTCCAATAATTAAAAAAAAATAAATTTGAAAACATCTATCAACGTCTTTACATAAAAGTGTACTGCAATAAAAGACATTTCTTCTGTTTAAAGTATCAAAATACTGACACAGTAAAAAAGCACCGGAGTATTAAGATAATTTCTCAAAAAGTATCACAGCCTAGTGAACCTAGTGGCACCATTAAAATGATGAGATGATGTTAATTTCTCAACATGAAAGCAGATGTACTGTACAAATCATATAATGGATTTAAAATGGATGTTATTAAAAGTTTAAATTCTAGAGCACATGGGATGGAATATTGTTAATACAAGCAAATAAAATAAGAATAATAAGTTCTTAATATTGACAGTTACCACCAAAAATATTTTCAAAATAAGAGCGATTTTAACAACTATTAAAATATTTTACCAGTAAATCTCTTTAGAGCGTGAATATAAAGGTTTGTTTTAATCTCAATTGATAGCAGGTACTGATTTTGTGTCATGGATGGATACCCCATGTCCTTTGTTTTTTTCTATAGTTATACATTTTATAATATACATAAACCAGTACGCCCTTCATAGACTTATAAAGTCTTATTGAATAAGGAGCGCGAGGTAATATGTGAGGAAATAATGTATATGCTGACATAATGTATGTAATAATCTATTAGGACTGGGGAGTAAAACAAGGTACAGGAAGAAAACCGAACTGCCCCGGAAATCAAGGGACATCATTAATAACTCGAACATTTCAAATTGGTTATAGTGTTCAGTGTTGATTTGCAAATTGATGTCGTGTGTTTTTCTTGACCACATATTTGTCTTTGTCCCTTAATTTGACTTCATTTTTCTATTTTGTCCCTATACGTCTTCCTTATTATCATATATTTCACTCTTCCTTCCAAAACAAGGGATCTATGCTTCATCTTCTCACTTCTCATCCCAAACTAAAGCACTTCCTTCTCATATATCTCACACGCTTCGTTGAAAGGGGATTATCGAATCCTTCTCATACATAGAATCGCATTCCTCTTTCAATAAGGAACAATTTCAACGAGTAACGAGATTTAACAGTACGAGTATAACATAAATCAAGAGACAAGAGGACAAAATTGAAAAGAAAAACAAAAAATTATTTATATAGTGCGTATTTATATTATTACATCATAGGTTACAAGCACAATTGTCAAAATAAAACAAATCTATGGGCTATCGAAACGGTATTTGGAAAGCCATACAATTTACCTCAATTTAGGATAGACTCTTGAATTTTGAGGAGTCAAAATAGGATGAACGGATCATATAAATCCGATAGATATACTAGAACACACCCTCGACATCCGCTGGTCCGTGACTGAATAAAAATATCTAATTATATATACAACATGTAAGCCTTATTTTTTCCTGGATTTTTAGTATTCGTATTGTCATCTGATAAAGTCATGCTGATTATAAGGTGCACAGTTTTCTCTGCTCTCAAAATATTTCTGTTTGAACTCGTCGACCCGCAACTTGTTAATTATTAGTAATATTTATTATTTGGAAAACAAAAGAGCCTGGAATGGTGTAATTTTTAATCAATACCATTGTCCTATATTATTTATATATATAGTTTAATTCTTTGATTCGCCGTTTTTACGTCATGCCGGCTAACAAATTGGAAACTACATACGCCGTATTTTCAGTCTGGATTTTTAGTATTCGTATTATCATGTTATAAAGTCGTGCTAATTAAAAGAATACAAGCGGAAACTACATGTGACAATGATTGAGTTTAGTAGTGTCAATCCCTTTCTAATGACATAGTTCCGGTGTGATTATGACCCGTGTTTATAACAAATTCCAAATACACCGTTTAGTGGTGCGCCTGACAGAGTCGGAACGTACAGATTAGGTAATCGGTATCAGGTGACATATACTATTGGTATCGGTGTCGGATTCGGAACTTGTTAATTATTGGTCATATTAATCAAGTGGAAAACAAAAGGTCCTGGAACGGTGTAATTTTTAATCACCACCATTGTCCTATATTAGTTATATATAAAGTTGAATTCTTTGATTCGTCGTTTTTACCCCATGACGACTAACAAATTGGACCTCGTTATCTTAGTATTATAGATATATAATTACTCTAAATATCAGCAGAACAATGTTAAATCTGCAAATTTGCGGAAGCAAATTTTTGTTCTGCCCTCGCCGGGATTTGAACTCATGCATATATAGTAGAATGAGGAGGGAGCAAACATTACTCCTCCAGGGATGAGGAATGGAATGAGGAGAAAATAAACATCACTCCTCCTGAAATGAGGAGTGGGATGAGGAGGGAGCAAACATTACTCCTTCTTGAATGAGAAGGAAGCACACATCACTCTTCCTGGAATGAGGAGAATGAGGAGTGGAATGACTCACATGACTCCGTTGAAACAAATAGCGAAGTTGAAGATACCGAGACTTCGGAAACCGATAGCGTTTATTCCGATGCTTCTAGTAGCTCTTTATAAACTCATCATTTATACCAGGATTGAAATTTTATATTTACGCCAGATGCGCGTTTCGTCTACAAAAGACTCATCAGTGACGCTCGAATCAAAAAATGTTAAAAAGGCCAAATAAAGTACGAAGTTGAAGAGTATTGAGGACCAAAAATGCCTAAACGTTTTGCCAAATACAGCTAAGGTAATCTATTCCTGAGGTAGAAAAACCTTAGTATTTCAAAAATTCAAAGTTTTGTTAACAGTTTATTTATAATTATGAACATATCAATTCATGTGAAACTGACGATGAAGAAGCATCAGAAGATGAATCAAGTGACCCATGGAGTAATATCGTTTCAAAATCTTTTAGAAAATTCGAATCAATGTATAGTGAGAAAGTACACAATCTTACAAAAGGTGGTGGCGATGAAGCCGTTGCGCGTCAATTGATATTTAAAAGCATGATGCCAACTTTTCGAAAAGAAATTATATTATGGTATGATAACATGAGGAACGATTCGATTCACAGAAAAATA
The DNA here is from genome assembly GCF_021869535.1 of Mytilus californianus. Lineage (NCBI taxonomy): Eukaryota > Metazoa > Mollusca > Bivalvia > Mytilida > Mytilidae > Mytilus > Mytilus californianus. The sequence continues at coordinate 127,863,251 of NW_026262668.1, forward strand.
AAAAAATACAGCTAAACGTTTAATAGAGAACGATTAATACGAGGAAGATGAAGCTTAGAAGTATGCTGTTAAAAAGAGGAGTTACCTTATTGACAAATGGGTAGAATCGTATGAACCGCATGAAGTGATTGATGAAAATGAATGAATGAACCATGATGTAACATTTCAATGAAGAGTGATTTTTGTAATATAATTTAACTTCAATTTTGAATGGTTCAATACTATATGAATGATATAGACCAAACAATTAAGTAACACATCAACAAAAATGATTGCACTTAATGACAGTTTTACATCAATTACGAGAAACTGGAAAAATGGTAGTCTACAACATAACAGGTGCGGCATTTTAACTTATTATATGCTTGAAAAGGGTCCTGCGATTCGACACAGATGTCAGAAAAAAACGTAATCAGGATATAATATATATATAACTGATAACTTGGCGAGCAGTTGTTGACGAATAGCCCATAGATTTTTTTTATTTTCATAATTGTACTTGTAACCTTTGTGAATACTGGTACTGTTGTAATACCGGAGGGCATACTAAAATATTCACTACAAAAGTATACAGAAACATTTTGTGTCCTAATGTTTGATATGATTTTTTTTAACTATGATGTAATAATATAAATACGCACTATACAAATAAAGTTTTGTTTTTCTTTTCAATTTTGTCCTCTTGTCCCTTGATTTATGTTATACTCGTACTGTTAAATCTCGTTACTCGTTGAAATTGTTCCTTATTGAAAGAGGAATGCGATTCTATGTATGAGAAGGATTCAATAATCCCCTTTCAACGAAGCGTGTGATGAGGTATATGAGAAGAAAGTGCTTTAGTTTGGGATGAGAAGTGAGAAGATGAAGCATAGATCCCTTGTTTTGGAAGGAAGAGTGAAATATATGATAATAAGGAAGAAGTATAGGGACAAAATAGAAAAATGAAGTCATAAGAAAAATTAAGGGACAAAGACAAACGTGTGGTCAAGAAAACACAGAATGACAACAATTTACAAATCAACAGTGAACACTATAATCAATTTGAAATGTGCGAGTTATTAATGCTGTCCCTTGATTTCCGGGGCAGTTCGGTTTTCTTCCTGTACCTTGTTTTACTCCTCAGTCCTAATAGATTATTACAAACATTATGTCAGCATATACACTATTTCCTCACATATTACCTCACGCTCCTCATTCAATAAGAATTTATAAGTCTATAATGAAGGGCGCGCTGGTATATGTATATTATAAAATGTATAACTATAGAAAAAACAAAGGATATAGGGTATCCATTCATGACACAAAATCAGTACATGCACAGCAAAAAACACACAAAAAGCAAAGGAACAGAGCATTTATTGCTGTTCTTCATCTCAAAGTCACAGTGAGGCCCTCAACACGGAGCAAAAAAACTTTGACCTCACTGCAATTTTAAGACGGCCCTTAGCATCGGATTGAGCGGGATTCTTTGCAGAAATAATTTGGATAGACTTTGTAAGATGTAACACCACAAATGTTTATATGGAATAAAACAATTACAGTGTCTTTTGTTTCGGTAAACATGTGGTTTAATTGACTTTTGCAAAACTGATATTCACCTCGGCCGTCGGTCTCAATAACTTGTATTCATTACCTAAAGAAATATATATCAATGGTAAATGTTAAGGAAATTATAATTCAAAACCTTGTGAAATAATGGAGTTTGATGAGATTTATTAGTTTTGATTAATATAATATTACATTACTATACAGTGATATTTATGACATATACTAAGTATTAGAAATGATATTTAAAGTCTTGCGAGGTGTAATATGAGACTTGATGAAAGTAATGATTGAAATATATCATTTGCATGTCGAAATGAGATTAATTAGCACAAGTATAACTCGAAAGCTAAATTTTATTGGTAGTAAAAAAATAAAGCTGAAATTATTTGAATTGCATGAAACGCATTACTCTGTGATTTTGAAGTTTATTTAACTTGTTTTGAAACTTGGTTAACATATAACAGGTATAAGGAATTATATTTTCCAGTTGACATGTATTTGATATAAACATTAATCTAATAAATAATGTAAAACGTATCTTAGATACTTAGGCATTCAATGAGGACATCAAATTATAAAGCTTGTGTAGATTATGCATATAGTTTGTATTTTCTCTTTCGTTTTACTATCATACTGATTTTACATCAAATTTTGATTAAGTTATGAACCTTAACTGCAATTCCAATGACACAGACTTGGTTTATTTATGAATACAAACACAAGTCTTGTGGACTTGACCATATGTTGGATGCTAGTGTTAGAAAAGGGCTATGATGATCTAGTCCGTTAAGGTTTAAATGAATGTATATATCTGTTATGATTCATGCTAGTTATTTGATTGGTTCCTACAGAAATAATTGAATGAAGTTTTAAGTATTATAAAATATTCATAACGTATGTAGTTTATATATGTACTACATGTAAAAACTACATACATTATGAATATTTTATAATACAGTACAGGTAGTTGTTTTTCTAAATATTAATAGACGAAAATGTAGTGCTTTCATATGTTTAAAACAACTCTTCTGGAAGATTTCTCTCTTGCTATCAATTGAGATTAAAACAAACCTTTATATTCACGCTCTAAAGAGACTAACTGGTAAAATATTTTAATAGTTGTTAAAATCACTCTTATTTTGAAAATAATTTTTGTTGTAACTGTCAATATTAAAAACTTATTGTTCTTGTTTTATTTGCTTGTATTAACAGTATTCCATCTCATGTGCTCTAGAATTTAAACTTTTAATAACATCCATTTTAAATCCATTATATGATTTGTACAGTGCATCTGTTTTCATGTTGAGAAATTCACATCATCTCATCATTTTAATGGTGCCATAAACCTAGGTTTACTAGGCTGTGATACTTTTTGAGAAATTATCTTAATACTCCGGTGCTTTTTTACTGTGTCAGTATTTTGATACTTTATACAGAAGAAATGTCTTTTATTGCACTGCACTTTTATGTATAGACGTTGAAAGATGATTATAAATTTTATTTTTTTTTAATTATTGGGCGTGATTCTCAAAGTAAAATGTATGGATGTGATTGTTTTTGTCTATTCAATAATTCAATCAAATGTTTCTTTAACATTCCAGTATTTAAGGAAATCCATTCATATTTGCCAACTTTTATACTGTTATGGTACTCAGGAGAAATATATATGTATTGATATTGGTTGTAAAATTTTAGTGACATTTTAATGTGTTTCGGTGCTTTGTTTGTGCTAAAAAATGCAATACTGTGTTTAACTCAACATATAAGATTTCAAAAATATAATGTGTTTCATAGTTTAGGTGGACATTTTGTAGTATTCTGATATCAGTTTTATATATTCTTTATTACTAGTTGACACTCTGTAACTTTAATGACAAGGTGGTGCTGAAAATGTATAATTAAGTGGAAAATACTGAGAGGAGGAATAATTGTCAATGATACAACGATTTTCAACAAAACAACAAAATACAAAATCTCCTACAGAGAATGCCTAGCAGCTTGGTATACAACAATCCTTTTATATTAAAGAGAAAATATGTGGAACAATTTTCCATGAGACAACGATCCAACAAAGCAGCAAAATATAAAATCCTATATAGTAAACGACTAGAAGCTTGGAATATAGTCATCCTTTAATGATAAAGAGAAGTTATGTGGAGGGTTTTAATGGAAAATACTGGGATGTGGAATAAATGTGCATGAGACAACGTATTAACAAATAAAATGACTGCTCTATCTACTGATAAATTTCATGCATACCCGTGTCACCAACCAGCACTATCTCGTACTAACTGACTTCAGTCAAATACCTATTTAGTCAAGACACCAGTCATTTTTCATCTCTACAAGAACTCGGTGAATTTCAAAACTTAAATACTATTTAATTGCAATCTGCAGATCCTTGTCAGCAACCAGGTGGTGATGAAAACGAAAAAACATAAATTTTACATAAATGGTCTTTCTGGTTTTCCTTTTATGAAAAATACTGAGATGTGGAATAAATGTGCATGATACAATGTATTTACAAATAACATGGTTGCTCTATCTACTGATAAATGTTAGGCATATCTTTGTCACTAAGCCTCTATATATAACCAACGTCGCCTTCTATAAGAGGTTTACCATACAAAAAGTACTCGTTCACCGGGAATCTACTCAAACCATACTTAAATAATAAGATATATATCTGCACCCTTTTTGTTGTTAACAAAACCTGGTATTTTCATTTTGAACTTCAACATATATCTGAATTTCGACACTTGAATAAATAGGTTCTGTGACGTGGAGACTAAATGGACACCACCCTCAAACATACCCTTGTCACCAACCAACTCTCTCTCGTACTAACTCATCTTAGTCAAATACCAATTCAACCAAGCAAGCGCTAGACAAAAGTGGTTAACCACCTCAAAATGTACTTAGGCACCACTGTTTTCGTATCATCATTCTCTTACTACTTTCGACGACAAATTTAACGTAAACGTAAATACCATGTAAAACATAAAATTCTCTAAAACAACAAAAGGACACATAGCATAAAACCATAGTTGTCATACGTGCTTTGTTTAAAGATTACAAATAGTACATTTAATATATATTTAGAAATTGTCCATTCACATGTCAAATGTTATTCTAATTGAAATAGCGATATAAGCTTATGATCCATGAATTTATATTTTCTTTAGTTTGAGAAAATGAACTCTTAATCATAAGATGTATTTACATTTTTAACATTAGCAACGAAATTAGACAGAAAATGTCACTGCCTTCATTGCCACAGCACGAAAGGCATCTTTTATTGAAAATGTACGGCGTTAATGCTTCAAAGAAATTAATTCATGATTTTTCTTTTGCCGAACCGAAATAAGACAAATATACTATTTAAGAGGGAAATATCAGAACAATTGGTCTTCACTCCGATAATTTGGTGCATTATAACACATCAAATTTTATTATAATATAATATATAATTTAATATAAAAATTAGGTAATTCATTTTTTACGATTGGTGGATGTGTTTTCAACAAACAGTCATTCTTATGTTCTTAATTACGTCTTTTTTATTTTGCATAAACTACCACAAGTGTATCATAAGGGTTGCTGCTTAGAAGTAAGATAATTGACAAGGATTTTAAATGGAGAAGTTTAGGCCATCCCTCCGAATTAATTACGAACGCCATCATTATTTGATTAAACAATATTAAATATCTTTTCGACTTAAGTTGGAAAAATAAAGTCTTCTGTTTAAATTTGATAAAGTGATTTATACATAACAAAATCCGTATCACACGGTGTATCACCCTCGACCAATATACAGCATGTAATACGGATGTTACCATGTATTATTCTCTATATATAACGCCTAGATATTAGTCAACGATCTTTCTTATGAGGGCGCTAGATCTTTATTAGGAACGATTCTGTACACAATAAATAAATTATATGTACGCCTGAAAAAGTGTACAAAACAACACCAATATTAAAAAAGGAAACAATGAATTTAAGTATCTATAAATATTTCGGATATCCGTCATCAGTATGATTATGATGATGTAAATTGATTCATATCAATCTATATTTAAGATTTGAAACGAGGTTTGTCATTGCTTTGAGACTATGTGTACCGATAGCGTGGAGACTGTCGATATCGTTGACACTAGGTGTACCGATAGCGTGGAGACTGTCGATATCGTTGACACTAGGTGTACCGATAGCGTGAAGACTGTCGATATCGTTGACACTAGGTGATCCGTTAGCGTGGAGACTGTCGATATCGTTGACACTAGGTGTACCGTTAGCGTGGAGACTGTCGATATCGTTGACACTAGGTGTACCGATAGTGTGGAGACTGTCGATATCGTTGACACTAGGTGTACCGATAGCGTGGAGACTGTCGATATCGTTGACACTAGGTGTACCGATAGAGTGGAGACTGTCGATATCGTTGACACTAGGTGTACCGATAGCGTGGAGACTGTCGATATCGTTGACACTAGGTGTACCGATAGCGTGGAGACTGTCGATATCGTTGACACTAGGTGTACCGTTAGCGTGGAGACTGTCGATATCGTTGACACTAGGTGTACCGATAGCGTTGAGACTATCGATATCGTTGACACTATGTGTACCGGTAGCGTGGAGACTGTCGATATGTTGACACTATGTGTACCGTTAGTGCAAACATTTCCTGCTATACATGCATTACTCGTGACAAGTTTCCAAAGTAATCTGTATTTGCAAATTTCACGGGCAGGAAATGAAAAACCGATATACATAAATAATCAGATGGCCGTTAAAACATGTTTCTGGTCAATGGGCACACTGTTTCCAATCAACCAAATCATGATGATATCTGTACAACATAAAACTGAATAATAATATTTCTTTCTACCAATCGTCTTTCTTTTTCTTTCTACCAATCGTCTTTCTTCTTCTTCCTACCAATCGTCTTTCTTCTTCTTCCTACCAATCGTCTTTCTTTTCCTTCCTACCAACCGTCTTTCTTTTTTTTCCTACCAATCGTCTTTCTTTGAAATATGGTGTCATCAAGTAGGTATGACATTTCTGAATTCTGAATAATGTTATTATATAAAACTGTATCTTTGTTGTAAAAACGACTGTCGACAATATTTTTCAAAATCTTATTACTATAAAAACATCACCATTTGTTAACTGTTTGTGAATCTCATTATATTTGTAAAAGAATACCTTTTCCGAAAAATAAGTAATAAAAATAAATAGAAAAACAATTTTAGGCAGAAGCTCATCCTTTAAAATATCAATGAACAATAAGTTTTATTTTATTAAAACTATATAATGTGTCGTCTTCGAAAACCAGATGAAAGACCAAACAAACGTAAATAATGCTAGTTTCTGACAGTTGTAATACATGTTTTGTAAAATTATAAAACGGTACTATCGATATACAGGTTTTGATTACTGTCTTAATACTTCGACAAATCTCTGGAAGATGTACTTTTTATCTGTTAGGGTTGATGTAGAGGGGACATGTATTAATGTTAATACACTTCCATTAAGTAAAAATTAGTTATTATTGAAACGGATATCTTCATAAATTAATCAATGAAAAAAGACACATAAAAAATCAATTCTGAAAAAGGAGCCTGTTGTTCAGTGGTTGTCGTTTGTTGGTGTGGTTCATAGGTGTTTCTCGTTTTTCATTTTTTTTATAGATTAGACCGTTGGTTTTCTTGTTTGAATTGTTTTACACTAGTCATTTTGGGGCCCATTATAGCTTGCTGTGCGGTGTGAGCCAAGGCTCCGTGTTGAATGCCGTACTCTGACCGATAATTGTTAACTTTTTATACATTGTGACTTGGATAGAGAGTTGTCTCATTGGCACTAATACCACATCTTCTTATTTATATTAAAGATTTTTTTATCATCGACACTGATTGTACTTTTAATTATAAATATTGCATTCAAAAGAGTTGATATTTGTACAGTGGTGTTGTAAAACAAAAGACTTTAATGCAAGCTTAAATACAGATGAGCAGTGCATCGCTGTTTTGATTGAAAGAAAGTTGTATGAGGTCAGATGAAAAAGCTAAAATGAATTTAAGAAAAGTACAAGAAATTGTAGTATTGACAACTTCGGTTTAGTTAATGATATTGAAAAAATGTATAACAAAAATACCGAACTCCAAGGCAAATTCAAAAAAGGGGAAGTCCATAAATTCAAACGCTATCAATCAACGGATCAAGTGAAAACAACTGCCATATTTCTGACTTGGTACAAAAGAGAGGCGAAAGATACCAGAGGGACATTCAAACTCATAAGTCGAAAATAAACTGATAACGCCATGGCCAAAAAAGAAAATGACCAACAGACAAACAATAGTATAGACGTTTTCCGAAGAAATTGTGGGTTACACTAGGTTTTATAGTTAGTTAAACCTCCCACTTGTATGACAGTTGTTTATAGTTCTGCTGTATTGACAAAATATATTGACAAACAGACATAATAGGACAATGTGACAATAAGTGGAATCAAGCAGCCTAATCTGTGTAAACATACATCACAGACATACAACCCACCTGACTAAAAAATTCAAACAAACATACAAATACATCTAACAAAGACGCCAACAAAAAAGGTGTCGTAGTAGCAATGTGACAAAGACGCCAACAAAAAAGGTGTCGTAGTAGCATAGTGACAAAGACGTCGTTGATAGAAAAATTGACGAAGAAAGCCGATAAAAAAGTTTGTGTAGTTGATAGTACATACCGTATATAGTATACATTTCTCGATAAAGTAAAATATAAATACAAGGATAAACAACAGTGTAAAAACCCTCTCGTGTCCGAATCGCACCTCAGGACCAAACCTGCACCAGGAACGCCCAAAGTAAAAAACCCGATTCACCGAGTCCCGTCAAAAGTCATACGACCAACAGAAACACAATAGTACGAATACAAATAAAGGGAAACTAAAATAATATAAAAATAAAACACAAAAAAAACTTCAGCACTTATAATCTATACCTCAAGACCAATGGCATCTTGTATTATTTGTAAAGTAGACACTGAATATTTATCTATTAGGTCTTTTGAGGAAAAGGACGAGACTTTCATCGACAAAATCCTGGCGCTTTGATTTTTTTCTCAGACACTGATGACTTTTTTTAAGAAATGGTCGACAAGGAGAGGTGCACAGTTGGTTCCCATAGGAATGCCGACAACCTGCTGAAAAATTCGACCCCCAAATTCAACAAATATGTTGTCAATGAGAAACTCTAGCATATTGTTTACATGTTCTTCGGTGTAGCATGTTTTATATTTGGGTTATTTTTAACAAAATATGTGGAATTATAACCCAAAAAATAAATTTGTAGCGTATGGTACCAATTTTATGGAGGAAAGCATCTTGGATTATTTCTTTAAGACGTGTTTTTAATTTGTCATGATGGTATGGTGGTGTAAATGGGTGGAAAATTGAAGGTTTTGATAGAATTTATTTTAAATAAATGCCCGAGATAATAAAGTAGTACCACAAAAGACAACTTTCAAAGCCCTTACTGCAAAGTGAATTGACAAACTTTAACAATTGCTTCACTCAAAGGATCAACATGTTTACATGGATCGTTTTTCAATTTACGAACTCTATAATCAACATCACCGTTAAAATAAGGATATGATATTAACCCATTTGATGAGTCAACGGCACAAAAATCCACGGCAGATGCAATAAAACAGCAACCAAACAACACGAAAACCAAGAAATATAAAGGTCAGCATATGGTAAAAACATGTCAAACTTTTAAGCGTCCAGAGTATAGAAAAGTACTGTAAATAAATTTAATGGAGATTATCAAAATTTTGCCATCAATGCACCAAAAGTGAAATGACAAAAACCCACAATATTAGGATATGACACAAGACAATCAACATTGATTTCACTAGCATATTCTACAATATAAACTTCTTAAAGGCGTCTTTGTCTGATTATTAACTTCAACATATGTACCTTATTACGGCAACAATTTAAATAAACTGCTGACGTCATCAAAGGTTAATTGATTAAAAATGAATTAAAAGCAGTTACTTTGTAGACAATTAATCGGACTCCAGTTAACAATAAAATAAATAAATACGTTGTGAAATTTAACTTGGTAGAATGAACTCCTGATATATTCATTGTTAATCTTCATTGCCAAACTTTCTTACATAGATTGCAAGCTTTCTTTTCGATTTCCAATCGCATTGCTTAGAACAATGAAACTGACATTTGGTGTCTATTTCAATGACAACTTAGCTCCGATGTCTGATTGACAATTTATTAAGAAAACAGAATTAACGAATAAAGTGTAAATTTACTGTTAATTTTCATATGAATGTAAAGCATCATTCTAGCAAAACTAATTTGACATTGAGGTTACTCCTGACATAAAAATGTATATACATGTTATATAGATGTCAGCAAAGGTTCATAATATTTATCTTTAACAAAGAAATTAATCGAACAAAATGTATAGTATATTACAAATTGCATCGCCAATTTAAATACCATGGAAGTCGACTGCTGAGTTCAACAGTATTCGTTTGGAAAGAAAATTAAAGAAGTAAGAATCGCAATACCAATTTCTAATGTGTCGGTAGATTGTTTCTGGATTTAACCCTCGTTGGAAACGCTTACAGCTATCACACACACACACGCAATACAATTTGTAAAAAATGCGATATTAAATATTCTGAGTTACCATTTGTGAAATTAGATTACGTAATTCAAAATATTAAATATCGATCTTTAAATTTTTTTTATGTATAATATAAATAGAAAGTTAAGATACGATCTCTTTTACGACTGCGTAGGATCGTTATGAAATATGATACTTTACGCAATAAATAAATTTAATATACGTTCAAAACAACAACATCAAAATATAAAAAGCAAATAAAACAAATATCGGATGTAAATAGGAAAATAAATATTCAATTTCACGCTAGCTGTTCAAATTTTTATATTAAAGTCTCATGATTTTTCCCGCAGTGAATATAATGTTTATTTTCAAACGACTCCGCAAACTATAAACCAGTGTAAAAAAAGAAATTTTATAGTTATTTATCATATATCAGTTACTTTTTACTGCGATTTAAAATTTTTGATAGAGACTCAGATGGAAACTCCAGACCTGTATCGCATACCCTGTATCACACCTTCCGTGTCGCATACCCTGTATCGCACCCCTTTTGGAACATCTCGAGACTTTTTTTGGAACTCCTCAGTTGTTATCCGCTTGAAATATAAGCAGACGACAATGTCGGACATATTATCGGACAGTGGAAATGGTAAAAAAAAAACAGATTTCACTCCTGAAATTTTTTTACAACACTTTTGCAATTTAGTTACTAAGCATATTCAAACTGACCTTATTCTGATGTAAACATTAAATACTTACTCATCGAGAAGACCGCAAATCCTAGAATTATAAAAAAAATAGTATAAATATTTTAACAAATAACTTACTTTGTAAAAATATCTTTGTTTTTAATCTGCACAGACCCAACTTTTTAATAATTATATTCACGAAAAGACAATATTTGAAAGTTCACGTTACAAGAACAGACCGGGGTACCCATAAACTCAGATGTGAAAATAAGTATATTTTGAGAAATTGTAATATATACTCTGCAAAATAGGAAACGCATAATTGATTTTTAAGAATTTTAATACATGTATTTTGAATGGAAATTTTACAATTCAATTACTAATAAAGATATTCACTCAAAACGTGTTTGATTGAGAAGAGGACAGTCAATTCCTTCGAGATTGATGAATAAAAGTCGATTTATCACAATTAGAGTTACTACCGGTGCCATTAAAGTTAGTACCGTGTATGACCACCTCTCGCTGCTAAGACTGCTACACATCTCCTCGGCATGGATGCTATCAATCTTCTAATGTTGTTGCGTGGAATTGCTCGCCAGTCCTGTTGCAACATTTGTCGGAGCTGATCAAGGGTCTGAGGCGGGGGTTGACGCTGGCGCACACGTTTATCCAGTTGGTCACATAGATGCTCAATAGGATTCAAGTCCGGTGATTTGGAAGGCCAAGGTAGCACATTTATGTTATTCTGCTCAAGGTAGTCCTTTGTTAAACGTGCTGTGTGAGGCCTAGCATTGTCCTGCGTGAATAACTCCATCTGTCGGTCAATAACATGTATAAGGTGAGGTGGGAGAATTTCTTCTTTGTACCTTTGATCCGTTGAATTACCCGGAACATGTACCAATTTCTTTTTACGGTCATTAGAGATAGCCGCCCACGTCATGACACTTCCTCCATCGAAGCTGTCCACTTCTTGGAAACACGAGGAAGCAAAACGTTCATTCATGCGCCGGTAGACCCGTGTTCTTCCATCACGTTTCTGAAGCATAAAACGGGACTCATCATCAAACCAGATTCTGCGTCGGTTGCGGAATGTTCAGCCCTCAATCTGACTGTTGCACCATCGGACTCTATTCCGTCTGTGTAACGGCCTCAAAACGGGTCCAAAATACGGCCTCCTGGGTCTAATGCCATGGTGTCGCAGTCGATTGTGGACTGTTTGTGAGCTGAATGTTCTCAATCTTGGTATCCCAACTGCAGTGGCTGTTGCGGCAACGATTCGATTCCGTAGATGAATACCTGAATGTAGCGACCTCATCCAGGAGTCGTTAGGCGAGGTCGTCCACTCCTCGGGTGGTTCTTAGTACAGCCAGTCTGCTGGTATCTTCCAAAGTCGCGAAATTGTGCTCTGGTTAACATTTTCAGTTCTTGCAACTTCACTTTGGGACACTCCGGCCTGGAGACGGCCGATGACGATATTTCGAATAGCAGGGTCCAACCTTGGCATGGCAGCGTTTTAACGTTGTGGTGGATTAAATTTTCAAACTTGGTTCTTATATGCGCAAACAGATGAGTTGACCTCAAAATTCTCGTGAAAAACGTAAGCAAAATTTCGCGGCGAAAAAGGTCATATGAACTTTAAGCGAGTCGCAAATTTCATGTGACAGAGAGCCAAATCAAAAGAACGGGCATTTAAAGTTTAAAACTTACCTGTAAAAATTCGAAGATGCAATTGACCGTTTCATTTAACCTTGTAAAATATGTATTTTGCATTTTGAAAAATATATTTTTGAACAGTATACTTAGGACTATGTGGAACACTCCGAAAATCGGTGACTTGAAAGAGCTTCAGACTTTGTATGGACATGAGTGTTTCCAATTTTATCTTATCAATATGCAGCAAAGAATAACATTTTTTTAAAATAAATTTCACAAGATTCTGATGAACAATTAAGATAAAACATCATCAATTTGCATGTATTTTGCTAATATTACCATTTAACATTTAATTTCTTTAACATGTACGATTGTTGTTTAGAAATAACTTTAAATCAGTATCGTCACCGGCATTGTTTTACTATTTATTTTTTCGACTTTCATAAAGGAGTTACTTTTCTATTGTTTTCGAGTCATCGGTTTTGCCTCTGTGACAACATTACTTATATGTTCATTTTTTTCCTGCAATTGAATATCACTTAATGTTTTTTTTTTTTATATTCAAACATACGACCATGCACTTCACTGGTATTATGTGACTAACCAGTCATTTCTTCGGAGATAAAGGAAATGTTTTTTAAAGCTATTTTGGACTGATTCAAGTTACATTTTTGCAAAAGCTTTTTATATCATTGTCTTCAGACAACTGTATTTTTCTCAATTTGTTTATTTGTCAAATGATTCTATAAACTGACAGGTTGTTGATACCTAATTAAACAAACTCGTGACAGAAAAAGAATTGCCGTATCAATTTCAAGACGAACCTTTCATCAATAACGTAAAGCACTATGTTACCTTCCTCATACAGAAATAAAACTGTTATCTTTGCTTGCAATATCATGGTACGTATCATAGACTTCTAAAAATAGAAAAGAAATAAATACACAAACATATCTAGAAATTTTACATGTAAATCGTTCAAATGATTGAATGTCGCACGTCTATTTACGCACGTGATCAGTTATGTCAAGCAACTGGTTGAAATGTTATGATTAAATCATCACAATATATATATATATATATATATATATACAACTCGTCTAAACATCAGCCCAACAATGTTAGATCTGTAAATTTGCTTTCGCAAATTTTTTGTTCTTCCCTCGCCGGGATTCGAACTCCATGCTACTGAGATATCGTGACACCAAATCGCCTGCACTGTATCCGACGCGCTAGACCACACGACCACCAAGGCTTCAATAATAAAGCTTTCGGTGGCCGGGTGTTACCTTTCCTCGTCAGTTTTAATCTAGCGTCGTAATACAGTACATGATATATAAGGCATTAAGATGGAATTGTTACAGATCAGCTGAAATACAGTCGGATACAGTGCAGGCGATTTGGTGTCACGATATCTCAGTAGCATGGAGTTCGAATCCCGGCGAGGGAAGAACAAAAAATTTGCGAAAGCAAATTTACAGATCTAACATTGTTGGGCTGATGTTTAGACGAGTTGTATATACAGAATGTACACAGCCATGTATCACCATCACTGCTGGTGATCCGATGCATAAATCTGTTGTAGAGTTGTCACTGGTTCAGACGTACTTATATATATATATTACTCTGAATATCAGCACAACAATGTTAAATCTGCAAATTTGCGGAAGCAAATTTTTGTTCTTCCCTCGCCGGGATTCGAACTCATGCAACTGGGATATCGATACAACACCGCCTGCACTGTGTCCAGCGCTCTAGACCACTCAGCCACCTAGACTGAACTTATAATTCAGCTTTCGATAATCAATTATAAGACTTCGCAGATACTGCAAGACTTGTGGGGATAAACGGAAGTTTGAAATCGTAGAAAAAAAAAACAAAACAAAACAACGCACATAAAAGAACAGACAGCATGACTGGCTACAGAAACAGACAATGCGAACTCCTACCTAGAACCGAGAGTTATACCTTTTCGCAGTGACACAAGGAAATAAAATAATACTCGAAAAAGTGAAATTAATCATTCGGAAACAGGAATTATTAAGACTGTCATATTATTTTATATTCAGTCGTCGTCTGATTTATATAAATTAGTTGAAATCTAAGTACAAGCAAATGCTAAACTATGTTTTCCTTCATGTCTTTTACTTAAGGGTCATTCGAATAGAAGAGGTGTGGAACTAAACAAATAATTTATTATTTGACTATAATTTACACAGTGGATACCGAAATTAAAGTAGTCGACTAACCTTTTCATTCTTTTGTATTAATCTTCGATCCAAGACAGTGAACAATTTGTGACTATAAGTAAAGCAACCGTGAAAACTAAACATGTACATACCGGATGCTGACATTTGACGACTCTGCTAACTCCACATTTATGATAATAATCCTGATTCTGGGTTCAAATATACCATAAATATAAAACTTGAGACATAAAATCCGTAACGTCGGTGAGCGAATGGTGCTTACAGGAGTGGCCATCGTTTGATGGTAAACATGTCTAGAAAAACACTTATCAATTAAAAAAGACACATTATTACACTATCTTTGGTCAAGATGGGTTTCTATCATAGAATGACTTTTAAGAAATATATCAATAATTTTTACATGTATGACATTGTCAAAACATTTACTGAGTTTATCTGTCAGTCACTGAGCATCTGAATATTTGACTTAATAAATGATATGACAGAAACATGTCTTATTCAAAAAAAGAATATAACTCATTTTACTATACAAATACAGCTGTACAAATAAAGTTGTATGCAACTATCGTTTCCTGATATCATTTAATAACCTTGATTTTGTTGTTGCTAAATTAAAACATAAATAAATATGTATACCTTTACATTTATGAAAACTTCTGGTTCTTCATCCTGTCGATATTATATACTTACATTTTGACATTGCATAATGTTCATTATTTTCTCATGCTGTAAATGACTCCTTACACTAAATCCGTTGGATGTCTACTGATTAATACTTACGTCTTTGAGAACGTGATTTAACAATTAATTGTTATTGGGTTTGTATGAGTACTCTAAAATTGGTACTTTGGGTCTTTTGTCGCTGGTTGTTTTTTTTGTGCTTCGTACCGTTCTGATGAGTCCATCCATTTCAAACTGATATTTACAGTTTGTTCTTATGTTTTGTTGTTAAATCGTTGTACACGGTTAGGGGAGGGTTGAGCGATCACAAAATGTTTAACCTCGCCACATTCGGTGTGTGCATGTCCAGGGTTATAAGCCTGTAATTTAGTGGTTGTCGTTGATTGTTGTCTGTTATATCTGTTTTTCCCTCATTGTTATGTCATGAATCGGGACGTTTGATTTTTCGTTTGCATTGATTCCCATTTTGTCATGGCGGGCCTTCTCAAGATTACTATATATACGGTATTTGTTTTGCTTATTATTGAAAGCCTATAATTGCTTAAATCAACGTTATTTGGATACTGTCGGATAGTTATTTCATTGGCAATCATACCACACATCTCATTATTTTATTGACATGAACGGCAATATTCAAAACACTGTTTACCTCATATCTCGCTGGCCTTCTTGAGGTCGCCACCCAAGCTATGCACATTTCAATAAAATTCAAAGGTTAGAATTTCTTAAACTGGATATTTAATCGTGTATATTTAATTCCAGGATAAGACCCATATAAGTGCAATGTCAGAAGTAATAAATTCATTACTTTACTAACTACGAAACAGCATAAAAACTCAACGAATCTCTCTTTTCTCTTTGTTTTTTAAGCTCTTACAAATAAATTAGATTTCGCCGATATATTACATATTGTGTATATAACCTAAATTTATCTTATCATTTGTATTATCAACATATCAATTAGCTTTTGACATTTAATGTGTATCAATCTTATTAAAAATAAAAACCGATCTAGCATCGTTCTCGTTTTTATATGTCGCGACATATCAGAAAATAAAAGCGATGCGGGTTTTAATTAGATTGGTTCCGTTGCAGCATTTATATAACATTTCACCTATTTCATTTCTTTTTCATTTTGTACACATGTTCATTATATACTAAGTCCATTTTTGGTAATATCCGTTTGGCGTGGCTGGTTATTTATACATTCCGCCATTGTGTTATTGTGTTATGGTCATTTTTTGTATTCTTGTCTTTCATTTTTGCTTATGTGCCTTGTCTACGGAGTGTCTATATGCCATTTTGTTTTTCTTTGTTGACATAGTTATTTGTTTTTATAGTGATTAAGATTTTAACACAATGTTGACTGTTGTACTCCAATTTTTGATATTTTTACCTTTTATGATGTTTATTTTGCTCACACATTGTTGTCAATATAATTGAATTCTATGCGACTGTCATACAAGTGAGAGGTTTAGCTAGCTATAAAACTAGGTTTATCTGATCATTTTCTACACAAGGAAATGCCTGTACCAAGTCAGGAATATGACAGTTGTTTTCCATTCGTTTGATGTGTTTCAGCTCAGTTTGATTTTGCCGTTTGATAAGGGACTTTCCGTTTTTAATTTTCCTTGGAGTTCAGTATTTTTGCTATTTTACTTTTTACATCTCTGCCATACCTTTAAGGAAAGATACATATTCGAGATATACATTTTTGTACTCCTCTAAAAAAAATAATATGTTTGTCCGTGCCCGTGGCAAATGTTGTCAGAAGCAAAAACTATTTGACTTGATAGAATAGAGAATAGAAATTGGAATGTGTCACAGAGCCAAGAACCCGGAGGCGGGCTTCAGCTAGCCCCTAAAATAATGTATACTAGTTCAGCGAAATGGACGTCACACTTAACTCCGAAACATACAAATGAACCAAAATAAAAAAACACACTCAAGACCAACAAATCTAGAAGTTCCTAACTTGGGACAGGCGCAAATATACGACAGGGTCAACATGTTTTCTGAAATCTAAAACCCGCCCCCATATGCCTCTAGCCAATGTTTAATAAACAAACACACAGTAAAACTAAGTTCAAAAGAAGTCCGAGTCCGAGGTTAGATTAGGTAACAGAAAAAACTAAGCCAAATGACAATGATAAATATAAATTAACAAAGGACTATTACCGACATGCCAGCTCCAAACTTTAACCAAACTGATTGAAAAATTATGTCTTCATCATATGAAAATCAACCACAATCCCTCCTGTTAGGGGTCTAGTATAATGACATCATAAAGTATACAAGAAGAACATAACCTGTATCATGCCAACAACTGGTTTTAGAATAAATGTGTTTATTTCCGATGCAAAAACCCTATGAGTAAATAAATATTAATTCAAAAAAAAATACAAACTTTTATGACTTGACAACAGTATCGTAACAATATCCCTTGTGAATACGTCTGTTTAAAGGTTTGGTTAGCCTTTGAGGTGCTTTGTATAGAATATTACCATAAAAGATGGGATGTGAAATACCTGAGCGTATAAGATGTCTGCACGTTGATTTATATTTACGATGATAATATTTAGTAAAAGTTTTGACAAGTTAGTGATATCGAAAACCCTGGTGTGATAATTTTTCCGTAATACAGATATTTCTTTCTTTAAAATCAAATAGGTTTTTACATACTCAAGCGAATCGAACAAGTTGGGATACGTAAACACCATACAATGGTGCCGAGTGAACGTCACCATCTAAAAACAGATAATGAAAACTCATCTTTTTTATCGTATATTTTAGTATAAAGCTTCCCGTTAGAGATATAGATATTAAGATCCAGGAAAGGGGAGTGTTCATGGTTAGTTATGCTTTATATTAAGTAAGTTTAACAGGATGAAACATCTTAGTGGACATACTGAAGTCGTCATTATTGGGAGCCAAAATATCATTCAAATATCTAAAAGTGTTATTAAATTCTTGAATCAGATGTTGTCTTGAAAGTTCTTGCTGATTTTAGACATAAATTATGATTCATACCAATACAGAAGCAGGTCCATAATAAGTGGTGCACAGTTAGTCCCCATTGGAATCCGATAACTTGGCGATCTACGGAATCTCAATAGCGAACAAAATTGTTATCTAGTAAAAATTCACGTGCATTTATTATATCAAAGCAGTTCCAATTGACGTAGTCTTTTGTTTATTGTTACTAAAAAATGACCTAAAAGAGTTACTTATTTACAGTCTGACTTCTTAAAGGTCCGTTTAATTAGGTATCTGAATTTTTTCATAGTGAGAATATGAGACAAAGCGGTATATAGGGTAGAAAAATCAAAACTGATTCGAAAACACCAATATGAGTATATAATTTATCAAGTACTTTCAACGAATGTTTGACACTCCAAAAGTAATAAATTCCACTATTTTGGTATACCTTATTTGAAAAAAAATATTATCAGGTTTTTGATTGTACCAAATGTACTAGTAAGTAGAATAGACAGTTAAATAGTGGAACAATGGCTTGAAGACGAAATAAATCTATATTTGTAAGTTGTTTTTTGCAGCTTTGGAACTTAAGTATAGTAAATATATGAACAATGGTAGGGTTTTAATCGTGAAAGTAATCAGTTACAACTTCAAAATGAAGTTATCACAAATTAAATTCTCTAAAACTTTCTGATTTTTATTTTAATTATTTTCATACATTTTATTTTCATCAAGTGTTTAACATAGTTACTAAATTCAAATATCATGTAATTTAAGGGCGAATTTGACCTTTTTTGATCCTACTCATTTTCATTAACAAAAAACGACAAATGATTTGAATGAATTTTACGGGAGAATCTTGTCATGTTCTTTCCTTCGATAATTGTTCTTATTCAAAGATGTAAGACATTCTGTTTAGTTTTAGTATCTTATTTGGTAGCATGAAGATGATCCAGACCCTGTCATTGTATCTAGTTAGTAATAAAAAGTTAATGCTTTCGGGTTAGTAATAAGTAGTTAGTGTTTTCTAGTTAGTAGTAAGTTGTTTGTTGTTAGTTCTTACATACAATTGTCTATATTAAGTAAGAATATTCATCATTTTGCGTACTTTCAGACGCCGAAAACAAAAAGGTATGTCTCCCAATTATTTATCTATTATTTCCCCAACTCGTTGATTCTTGAGACCGGTACCTGATGAATGAAATCGGGTTCAATATATCACTTTAAGTTCCGGATAAATTCAGAAAAGTGCTTCAAACAAAGCGAAAACTGTTGCGTTTAACATTGAGTAATGAAACAAAACTGTTGGACAGATGAGTAGAGCTATGAGAGGAATTTAGAGGAAATTAGGTGACAAAATAAATCTACAGCTGTGTCCTTTTCGTTCCAACTATAGACATTCTAAAAAAAGGTGAACAAAATAGACGGAAGAAGATGCAGACCGACCGACGACAAGCTCGACAAAAACATAGTTAGAATTAAAGGGAAGATGAATTCTGATCTGGCTTCTGATGTACAACAGCACTTAAAAAAGTCTTGATCTTTTTCATTTGTGAAAATAATTGAAGGTATCCAATCTACTGATATACTACATACATGTTGTATATGTTATACCGTTAGTTTGTTTATTGTCAACAACCGGCGGTCAACACCTAGAGTTTTGACATTCTCTTTCAACATTGCTAAATGATTTTGAGATTTAAAATTAAGTTTTGTTTTAAACTTGGGATTAGTTTTGTTGATTAAAAAAGTATCTTCAGCTTGCATTTTGATATTCATTAAGCAACATAGTTTTCTTTGTAATATTATTGTCTTTGTAGGGTGTTAGCTTTGTATATGATATATAGAGCTGTGTTTTTCATATTCTTGTCATATATCAAATGTATGCTTCTATAGCGTTAATGAATAACACTAGTGACGCTGTTTCAAAGTTTCCTTCATTATTTAGGTATGTATGTAATAAGTTTTTAAATACGAATTCCCCTAGAGGTGTACTATCATGTTTACGAAGAAATAGGATTGATAGAAATGATATCTTCAAAATTTTGAAAAATTATAAAACACAAACTCATTGCAAGAAATTGAATTTAAACTTAATCGTAATATATATTGAAAGTTTTTATTTTAAAGTGATGTATTTTTTGTGTTAATTTATCACTTTTTTATCTACATAACTGAAGATATATAAAATTGTAAGTTTGTATAAAATGGTTTTTTTTTAACAGGACTTTGTTTCTATATGAATTTTGACAAGTTGAGAAATACATGTGTATTACAGCTTCCAGGTTAAATAACGAATATGTTTCTAATATATCAAGACACCAAATCAATTTCCAATAGCATCTTCACATCAGGTATACCTATCAGAGCAAACACATCAACTTGGCAATTTACAGAGACAATTTTAAGATGCTAATTTCTCTGTCGTATACACATAAAAAGAGTGCAAATCTCGAAAACAAATGTTTGTAATGACCGGCGTCAAATGACATTCATTACGTTTTTTGTTGGCAGTCAATTTCAGTATTTATTAACGTATATTGATAATAGGAAGAAAGTTATTCTGATGTAATTAAAGCCGTAGGATTTGAACTGGATGCTCATTTCCTAGTATCTCATTGCTTTTTGATGAGAACCCATTTGTTGAAGGTGTGGGGAGAGGTATAAGTTAACGATATAACAAAAGATAACACACTGGATAAGGCTTAATAAAAAGATAAGGTAAGTCCCGAATATTCTTATATAAAAATAAGTTAATAGATATTGAAGAATAATGAAGATTTATTTAAAACCAAAATTCATATTGAGAAAATAACTTTGCTTCAGAAGATTGGCACATTCTTGATGTGGATAGGTAACATTATATTGACCAGAATTTTAGGTTACAAAAAATACCAACTTAATTTAATGTGTTTCTTTAACCTTTTTTAAATGGACAGAGTTTTTGTTTGCCTTATCTAATATTGGAAACGATACAAACATTTTAGAAAAGTAATAAGGATTAATGAATAAAACAATATTAAATGCTCTTTTCCGTTAATTGTGAAATGGCTTGTGTGTTATACTATGATATTTCCATTTTATATTTTAATTTCTCAAGATAGCTACACAAATACAAGATGAATATAAAAGAAACCACTGAATCATAAATAAGGAACTCTTATGTAAACTATGGATGTCAATAAAGGAGTACAATATTTGACAATTCTTTGGGTCTATCTGACATTTGACCTAACTAATGCCATAATATTCGTACATAATTATTAGGATTACTTAGATAATTGTTTTTAGTATATTTTTTCATTATAAATAGATTATTATAATATTTCTCTTTCAACATTCATTGACCCTGGAGTAAATGTGAGAGATGTGGTAGTATTGTCAATGAGACAACATTCTGTTCATTAGAGACAAAAGGGCGATGATGTAAGCAACTATAAGGCACTGAACGAACTTCAACAACTAACAAAACCAATACCATTTAGTGGGCTATAAAAAAGTCAATTTATTATATGTTGAATAGAGATACGTGCTTCTGTTCCGTCATATACTTCTCATATCAAAATTTCTGGAGAACTATATATTTTAAACCCTAAGCTGTTTGATACATTTAAATCAAATATAGAACTGATATGTGGTAACAATATATGTCTACAGTGTTTATATAATCCATGATATTTATTTATTTTTCTAAACAATAATTTCAAAAGATATAATAACAAAATGTGAACCTATAAGTTAATGCGAGTAACCCAACTACATGTTTTTGCCGTTGCCAAATCAAGTTATCTGGACCATGGTTTGCTCGTTTTTTAAATTTGTAATCCATCGAAGAAGTCAAAGTAATGAATGAACCAAAACCAAAGCTCTATTTTGTTCTGTCTTTTAGATACACATTGATAACAGCATTTGGTATAGGTATGATTGGGTATTGATCAGCAGCAATTTTAAGCACTTAATAAAATGTTGACTTTTACAGATATTTGGAAATTGTTGCAAATTCCATTAAGTACTATTCGTTCTCTTTTCTATCTAAATTCATCAAGGTTTCACAAACGTTCTGATTTTTAACCTGTGAGTGACACAAACTTCGGAGAAATTTGCCTTACCTCCTTGTTTTTACCTTTATAAACTGGAAAATTGTTATTCTGTAAGTGTGGAACAGTTGGTCGCAAATATAATGCCTTTCTGTATTTAAACCTGACTAATTTAGTAATTTCCTGACTTATAAAATGCATCTATAGTATGGGATAAATGACAATGAAAACTTTGAATATTTTAACATTTAGAATCTCAATATTGACGAGTTCAAGTACTTGATTGCACCTGTGCAAGTTTCCATTAATATTCAATCCGACTGGCCACGTAATAAATGATGACCGTAACATTGTCAATAACACTTATCTACGAAATGTTTTAGCCAAAGAGTCGAAATACCTTGGTCTAAATCCCATAAAATTGGAAACACAACTTATGGATTCAGTCTAGGATTATGCTTTACAATGGCAAAAACGTGAAAAAGAAGAAACATATACCTTTCCGAGCGATAAAGGCTGTGTGTTAGGACGTTAATACAATTAAGGCAACAGCGATTAACCGAGGTTAAAATCGCATAGATCGATTGAGAACCAGAATTAGAGTAACAAACAAAAGCTGAGGGAATTGCACGAACAACAAAAGGAGATAACTAAATGCGTCGAAAGGGTAAATTAAGGCAAAATTAATTTACTGATGCTCATACCAAGCATGCATCATCCATCATGCAAATTCACACTTAGTCGAAATTGCACAATCGGGGGAAGGACACAATCGGTAAAGTTAGACAACTATTTTCAACAGATACAAATCAGGATAAAAAACAACCGTAAGGGTAAACTAACACTTGAGTTAAATCAATGTTTAAAGACCCAAATGTTGATAAGCATTGTCGATGTTTTCGAATGTCCCCGCAGACAAAGCCACGTACATTGTATTTTTGTTTTTGTTTTTTGTAAATCACATTATATTTACTGCTTGATGCAGGAAAACGTTATTGAAAGTTAACCTTGAAACTTAACCTATACTTCCATGACAGAAGGAGAAATCATGACGAACCCAAAGGGTGGTTCTATTTTCCTTGAAATTTCTTTCAAATCTTTCACACTACTGGAATCCCAAATAACATAAGTGTCTTTATATTGCTGGTCGTGCCAAATTAGTCACGAAACCTTTTAAAATAAAAATCTATATTTTGGTTTTATCAGGTATTCAAGGTTTGTTTTGGGTTTTGAATTTTCAAATATTTCATACTCATGCATCGCTGAAGAAACATGAACTGTCTAAATACACATTTGATGCAGTAAAATTGGTATTGTTTATGTTATTATAAAAAATGAAGACTGGGGTTCATAGTTTCATAGATTCAGACGTAGAAATCTTAACCTCAAAAGATCTGAGGGTTACTTGCAATCAAAAGACCTCACGTAATGCAAAAAATAAGATCATTTGACTTCTCTACTCTTTACACTAGAAATCCTCATTTCTAACTTTAAATCAGATTGAAATACTGACTACAACTTTGTTTAATAAATCTAATAACCAATGCAGAAACACATATCGTGTTTCAGGAAAGGAAACATTACTCTTATTTGAGCTAAAATTTCATTGAAAATTCAAATCGTCAAAATGCTGGATTTTTATTTTAGTTAAAACATATTCTTTACGTTTTGAAAGTATGTTTTTGAACATACAACCAGCATTCCCATGAGAACCAGTTTAGCCTCTCTGCTTCCCGATTTATTATTACTTTATTCTCTAGACAGATTTCTTGCAGAAGCGTGTCTTATTCTAGAAATGGGCGTATGAGTTGCCCTTTTATAAATTTTTAATTATTTCAAAATGTGATATTCCAATATCCACAATATTAATCCATTTAGAAAGAATCGAGATATTTTTTATCAGATTTCTCCGGTTTACACAAATTTTTACAATAGGCGGAAAGAGCATCTTTAATGATCTGACATCACGGTTTACAATTTTTCTATAGATGGAGGACGATATTTGGTCCTTTTTTCAGAAATAATATTATTTGAAATAACATGGGCATAGGAACCATATCTAAAAGTAGAAGTTTCACAGATCATGTTAAAGGAGCATTATTTTCTATACTGACCACTCATATTTTTCTACTGGCTTTTTTGTATATATTCGAACTATTAGGTGTTCTCTGTTATCAAAATTTGCAAGTATAAAGTTTGGAATAGTAGAGTCATTAAATATACTGGATAAATTATCAAAATCAATACCTCTGTTTATATTTTTAATTTTAAAAAAGTACCGTTTATAATAATACTAATAATAAAATAACACCATTACAAACACAATTCCATTTTAATATTCTTGTCATGGTTAGAAAATACATAAAATAACACAATTTCAAACTCAATCCCAATTTAATATTCTTGTACGTGTCTATAAATAAAAAAAATCTATTTTATTTTTAGAAATATACCTGTGATAATATAAACGTCACAAAAAATACGTCACTTTTTGTGACGTTGCTCCATTCATGTGACGCGCACTTTATATTTCGTTTGTGGTGTCCTGGTGTGCTGTCTTAAATTCATTGGAGGAGTCTGTTGTTATTCTGCGGTTTACATGTTGTAATGTACTATCATATTATTTATGTATTTCTCTGTGCTGAGTGTTCTTGCGTTTGTTTGTACTGTATTCCTGTCACGAAGTGTTGTCATTTTAGCGGTCTTTTTAACATTGCCATGTAAGCGGGAGGTTTGGCTAGCCATAAAACCAGGTTCAACCCACCATTTTAAATTTGATGTATGCATTTTGTGCTTCTTCGTTACATTTGTTTGTTTTTATAGTGATTAAGATGATAACACAATTTTGACTGCTGTACCCCTATTTTTGACATTTTTACCTATTGTGTCTGTTTGTTTTGTTCCCGCATCGTTGTCAATATAATGGAATTTGATGCGACTGTCATACAAGTGAGAGGTTTAGCTAGCTATAAAACCCGGTTCAATCCACCATTTTCTACAAAAGAAAATGCCTGTACCAAGTCAGGAATATGACAGTTGTTATCCATTCGTTTGATGTGTTTGTTTTTTTTTTTTTGCCATTTGATTGGGGACTTTCCTTTTTGAATTTTCCTCGGAGTTCAGTATTTTTATGATTTTACTTTTTGCTTAAAATGTCCTGTACCAAGTCGGGAATATGGCAGTTGTTATCAGACAGTCCGTTTCTATGTATGTTGGCGTTTGCTTTTGTTGTAGTTCAGTGTTTCTGTTGTTCCCCTCTTATAGTTGATGTGTTTCCCTCGGATTTAGTTTGTTACCTGAATTTGTTTTTGCTTAATCGAATTATGACTATTGAACAGCGGTATACTACTGTTGCCTTTATTTATAACTTTCAAGCTTATCGATACGTAGAAAAAGACTATGATGACAAATAGCAGTAATTATACGCGTACATTCCTAGAGTGGGTTAAACCCAAACTATATCACACTCCTTTAAATATCATGCAATTAACATATTGGTATTTGACCAAACATAATAATTGATGTCGTCCATTGTTTTAAATATAGATAAGAGATCATCAAGTGTATAATTTAAACGATGTTTTATTTGTTGATTTCGAATGTATCGATACGTTTGTCATGCAATCTATTATAACGTAGTCTTTTATCAACAATATCTATGATGTCAAAAGAGATAGTTTTAGATATGTGCCCTTGTCCCATGATACTATCATTAAGACATTAAGACGGGATGTGCTTCCTGTAGTCGTTTATTCCAATGCATTTCACATTTAAGGGAATCTACAAATTGTTTATTTGATTGGCCTTGTTGTTTCAGGACTGTTTCGAGTGATTGAAATTTTATAAAGTCCTTTTTACCCAACGAGTGTACTCCTGGTTTTAGATTAATAATTTGTTCGTTTTGTATCTTCTTTTTACAGATGATAATGTATTTAAACGGATCAAATGGTATGTTATTTTTTACAAAAAATATCGATTGGCTATAATAATTGGCTACTTTGGTTTTGGATAAATGGACACAAAATGACAACATAAAGCAATGCTATATTATGACACACAAGCGTTTTTCCTGGCATAACGAACATTATAGTTTGATTTAAGGTTGTGCTGTTACACCACTGTCCCAGGTTAGGGGAGGGTTCAACACCAGTAACCATATTTCAAATTACACTGCATTCTGTACGTGACTGTTTCCAAGTCTGGACCCTGTAATTTAGTGGTGGTGCTGTATATCGTATTTGTTTTTCGTTTATGTTTTTTGTACATAAATCAGGCCGTTAGTTTTCTTGTTTGAGTTGTTTTACATTTGTCATTTCAGGGCCTTTTATAACTTGCTATGCAGTATGGGGTTTGCTCATATTTGAAGGCCGTACATCGATCTATAGTTTTTAATTTCTTCGTCAGTTTGGTCTTTGGTGGATAGTTGTCTCATTGGCAACCATACCACATCCTCTTATTTTTATATGAAAACCATTTCGATCCTCTCGTTGACACAATATTTTGGCAAAAAATTCATTTTATTTTACTATTATTTTTAAATCTTAAAAAAAATGCACTACTGAAAAATGATTTTTGAAAATTTTGGTAAAATCCAAGAACTGACAGCTTTAATTAATGTTATATTTTATTTTGTTTATAAAACAAGATGTCTGATAATGTCTGTCATGACTGGACCATCAAAACGAAATCATTGAAGGATATTGTGTCCAATTATATGTTTTCATAGCAATCTTCATGCGTTTGTGTATTATATTGATGATCAAGGTGAATGAGATGGCATAGAAGGGATTTCGTTTGTGTAAAGCAACTAACTTCTTATATGGCACTGAATGTATCCGTCTAACTTGTCCTCCAGATGCATGAGATTAATCATATTCATCCTACTTGTTCTATATCTGGATGTATGGTCCCGACAATGTCTGCTTAAAGTATCTAGTAGATTTATGGTGCTTAATGTGTCCGTCTAGATTGTATTCTCGATGTATGTTATTAGATATATCCTTCTGATTTGTCCTCTGGGATATAGTACTGAATGTGTCAGTCTGACTTATCCGCTGTATGAATGACATTTTCTATATCCGTCTGACTAGTCCGCTTGGTGTATAACACTTACTATATCCGTCTGACTTGTCCGCCTGGTACATGACATTAAATATATTCTTCTGACTTGTGCGATTGATATATGACATTTACTTTATCCGTCTGAATTTTCCTGACTTGTCACCCGGATATATGATATTAACTATATCCGTCTGTCTTGTCCGCTGGATGTATAACATGGCCTATATCCGTCTGACTTGTCCGCTGGATAAATGACATTAACATATCCGTCTGACTTGTCCGCTGGATATATGACATTAACTATATCCGTCTGAGTTGGTCGCTGGATATATGACATTACCATATCCGTCTGACTTGTCCGCTGGATATGTGACATTAACTATATCCGTTTGACTTGTCCGCTGGATGTATGACATTAAATATATTCGTATGACATTAAATATATATTCGTCTGACTTGTCCTCTTGATGTATAACAAAAGTTATATGTTATTGATGTATAAAACTAATTATATTTTAAATTTGTCCTATTCTAGCATTTTTCTGTCGTCTTATCATGTGATTTTTGATAAAGATTGTTATAAGTTATAAGAGCTATGGAATTTTTATTTGTTTCTTGTATATTGCTTTAAACCATACCTACTAATCCATGCTATTGTTTTCCTTATGTTTTGTTGCCTGCTTACTTTGTGTTCCCCGAGTTATAAAATATACAAGCGTCTTTGATACATAAGATATTTGCATTCTTTTGATTGTCTTTTATTTTTACCTACTGACTATACATCTCCCAAACATTATTTCTAAAACAAACATTTATTAAAAGTTTTAGAAATTATTCCTTCGATCATTATGTACAGATAGTGGAACATAGCCTGATGATATTTTTGAAAAGGGAAATTTTACAGCTGTAAATATTTAAATATCTATTCTGTCATATTTTGAATTAAGGCTGAAAGTTATCCTCGTAATTATTTAGTAATGTCAATATATAAAGTACCTTGCATTATTTGCATTAAAATATTTGACAGCGAAAACATATCAGAATATGACAAGTACTGTCACGTCGTATTTAAAGCTATTTAAAATCAACAAGGCGATAATTGCATGTTTAAATTGAGAACTTTCTTGCAGTGTATGATTCCCACTTAAAATAGTTTACATTTCGAACCATTTTAGTCTCATGAAATATAAAAGAAGGGTTCTGGAATCTATAAAATAATATCACTCAGCATTAATTATTTCGAAGAACCAGAATTATATTGACATTCCGACAGATAATTATCAATCTAAACATGTGAAGACATTTATACTAGTGATCGTTTCCCTTTTGCAACTGAAGTTTACTAATACAATCATACTTCGTATTTAAGTATTTGTTATGTAAAAAATCAATACATCTTTAAATGACCTTTAAGTCCTCCTGAAATATTATTCTATTTTCAAAATATTGTTTGCTTAATATTCGATATAGATGTATCATACTCATGCGGTATTTTGGTAAATTCTTGGAATTTTAAAATCAATTGCTGTAACGGCAGGACAATAAGACAGTAGTCAAATGCGGACTAACATATGCTTACCCCTGATCTTCATGGGAGATCTAAGTTAGAATTGGAATTAGTGTATCTTTGTTTGATGGGCGTTCATAGCGGAGGTTTTCGATTTTGTATTTGTTTGATTTGCATTCAAAGCTTCAATTAAGAGTGGTGGATGTTCTCACTGTTATATGTCAGGGGTATCTTTTAATCGGTCGGTGTTCTAAGCTTTAGTTTTCCATTTGGTCTGTTGCATCATGGGTGTTGTTTGGTGTATTTTCAAGACCATAGTGGTGTCTGTTGTTTAATGTAAATGTTGTAGGTTTTTTTCTTTAACTGGTTTTCACGGTTTGATGAGCATCGTCTACTGTTTATTTTGTTTGAAATTGTTATTTGGTCTGTATTATCAAAACCGATAACTCTTGGACTACTGCAAAATAGAAATATATTTGTTTAATGCTGATTGTATTTAAACAAACAAAAGAAATCACTATGTAAGGTTGACAATTTGTATTTGATCATCATCAATTGTCATCTTCAGACTAAACCATTAAAGCTTTAATAAACTTTAAAAAAAGACATTCAAACAAAATCATTCTATAAAGATAAATTATTAACTAATATCCTAATATCTGTGGATTCTCGAGATCATTTTATGTGGCTTTTTTGTTGTCTAGATAAAAGTTTCAAACGTTGTATTTCGTTTGAATTAAGTTTTGGATTTTAAAATGTTTTGTCCTCAATTTTCACTGAAACATCTGGTGTAGTAAAATTTGTAACGTTGTCGTTATATCAATGGCAAATAATTAATTAAAATGAAGTTTCAAACTAGGGTAGTTTAAAGACGAAATATTGGTAGTGTGCTTCTCATTTTAATTGAATTCCTATTAGACGGAATAACTTGTGATAAATAATAAAAACAACACTTCCTACATTTCATGCGTCCGAAGCACTTTTTCTAGATGTAACTTCACCAGGAACGCTCAAAGTCGAATATTTGAAAGACAAGGATATACAAAAACCAAAACAGTTGAAGAGCTATATGACCAAAAAAGGAACTATAAATAATAGCCTAATCCATCTTAGGTCAAAAAAGTATAACAAAAGTACCGAACTCCAAGGAACATTCAAAAAGGGAGGTCCATAAAAATTGACAAAATCAAACGCTTGTTGATATATATTCCGTATCAACTTCACAAATAATTCATGATGGTCTTGAAGTAAAGATTTTAGGTACTGACGTTGTTTATCATCTAAATTACTTGTTATAGTGTTCTTTTATTTGTCTTTGTAAATTATTAACCATTACGGTTTAGTCCATTTTTGTTTATATCCTTTTGGCGTGGCTCGGTACTTATGCATCCCTCCATTATGTTGTTGTGGTCATTTTTTGTATTCTTGTCTTTCATTTTTGCTTATGTGCTTTGTCTATATGCTATTTTGTTTTCTTTGTTGACATATTTGTTTGTTTTTATAGTGATTAAGATTATAACATAATGTTGTACCCCTATATTTGACATTTTTACCTATTTTGTCTGTTTGTTTTGTTCACACATTGTTGTCAATATAATGGAATTTTATACGACTGTCATACAAGTCAGAGGTTTAGCTAGCTATAAAACCAGTTTAATTAACCATTTTCTACATAAGGAAATACCTGTACTAAGTCAGGAATATGACAGTTTGTTTTCCATTCGTTTCATGTGTTTGAGCTTTTAATTTTGCCGTTTGATAAGGGACTTTCCGATTTGAATTTTTCCATACAGTTCGGTATTTTTGTTATTTTACTTTTTAATCAATGGAACAAGGAAAAAATAACTGCCATATTTCTGACTTGGTACAGACATTTTCTGAAGAAAATGGTGGGTTGAACCATGTTTTATAGGTAGCTTAACCTCCAACTTGTATGACAGTTGTTTATAGTTCCGTAATATTGACAAAATTGGATGAGCAACCCAAACAGACATAGATACATGCTTATTTATTAGTTGTTTTTGGCTTTGAACTAGCTGTCAATAACTGTGAGTACTCTCAGATCTGAATTGTGTGTCCTTTTTGCTTTTAGGAATGTATAAATACCCTGCCACGTCCGGTCTGTGTGTTTGTAGATGTCTTTCTGCTTTGTATTGATCTGATGAGTTAAGCCCTTTTCAACAGATGTTTATAGTTTGTTATGTTGTACTGTTACACCACTGTCCCTGTTTAGGGGAGGGTTGGCGCCTTAAAACATGTTTAATCCATCACATTTTATATGTGCTTGTCCCAAGGCATGAGTCTGTTTTTCAGTAGTCGTCCTTGGTTCATATCTGTCATATTTGTCTTTCGTAAATTTCAATTGTTTTGTTATAAATTAGGCGGTTAGTTTTCTCAATTGAATTGTTTCATATTTTCCATGTTGGGTCCTTTTATAGCCAACTAAACTGGGATTTCCTCATTGTTGAAAGCCGTACGATTGTTTATAATTGCTTACATCCAGTGTATTTGAACTTTAGTGGATAGATGTCTCATTGGCATTAATACCACATCTCCTTATTTTTATGATAATAGGTTAATGTGACAATGATTGGGATCCAGCAGCCAAAACTGTGTAAACATACATCACAGACATACAACACAACTGACTTTAAAATTCAAACAAACATACAAATTAATATAACAAAGACGCCAACAAAAAAGGTGCAGTAGGTAGTAAATTTCAAATCAGACAATGACGTCAATAAAATATGTCATACCGTATATAGTATACACTTTCTCGATAAAGAAAAAATGAAGTAACTAGAGATACAATTTACATAAAATATAAATACTTTGCCTGAAGGAGTTGAAACCATTGTTTCTAAATAATTTATAAAAGGAAAATTTAAGAAAGTTTTGTTATAAATCATGTCATACTGACTTCTCATCTGAGCATACCCTCGATGACTGATACATGTAGTCCATCAGCAGAGGTATCGACCCGGTTCTATAAAACAAAAAACCCAACACTTTATAAATTTCATGCGTCATGATAAATTAGATGAAGTTTTTACTGCTTAAAGGTAATGTGGCAGGTGATATATGTAATAACATAAACGACACAATTTATATATGTAAACATTATTTAAAAAAAACCGACTTCACAGTAAACAAGACATTTAAAGGTAAAAAACCAAAGATATTTAACGAGGTTTTAGTGGAGTGGGAACTGCTCACCATTCCGGAGCATACAAGTTAACTTCTAGTTTTGTAAGGGGTTTGTCTTGTTTTTGTGTTAAAAATTAACCGAAATTTCTAAAGGTATCGCATAGTACAACGGACCACATTGGACGTCAACACCCGTCTACGCCAAAAAACAAAGACAAACAACAACGAACCACACTTGATACTGACAACCTGATAAGTTGGTACAGGCAAACAGTCTGGTTGGGATAAACAAGTTTTACGTCTGCAACCTGCTTCTTTGCCTATCAGACCATATGTCGTAAAACAAATGCCCTTATAACACATTCACAGTTCTGCTTCCTAACGGCACATAATAGGGAAAGCAGAATCAAAATGTGCTCGATACTACGGGAAGCTTGCTAAATGAAAATAATACTTGAGAAATTTCGTGCGTCCGAACAGACATAAAGAACTTTTTCACCAAAAGTATCAAACAAAATTCATCTAAGGTCGATTTTGCCTGAGGGAGTTGGAACCTTAGTTAGGGTAGTTACAGCTGTTGGTTTGATTTGCTTCTAAAGAAAACATTACAACATATTCATGCAAACAGCTAAGTGATTTGAAACATTATCTTGTGTAATAAATTTTGTAATTTGTTGCAGCCAAAATGTTGGGATATTCAAATATAACTTATCAGTTATTCAA
Source organism: Mytilus californianus (assembly GCF_021869535.1). Classification (NCBI taxonomy): domain Eukaryota; kingdom Metazoa; phylum Mollusca; class Bivalvia; order Mytilida; family Mytilidae; genus Mytilus; species Mytilus californianus. Next base: position 127,896,149 of record NW_026262668.1, read on the forward strand.
TTAGCCCGAGTCGTCCTTTTCTCAATTTAGAAATATTCACCTATCAGTCAAGGTTCCTGAATTGTGGAAAAGCGCTAGATCATTCACAGAAATTATAAACTCATATTTTATAACAAAATTAATTACTGAAATTCCGAATATCACAAAACGCACTTGCTAGCTATGCAACAGACAATTTCTACAGGCTTGTTGTAGTTGTAGTGGAACCCAGTCAATCAGAGATATATATTTGGAGTTCATAATTGAAAACTTTCCATTAAAGTTATTTGTTGAACTTTATTCATTCGATGAAGAACAGTATTACTGCATCCCTTCGTCCGACACTGACAGTTTTTCAAAGCTTCAACAAGTACACGTCGTACAATGTGTTGCTGATAAAGATTCGGTGACACGTCAGTGCATGAACTGTCGTCAGTGAGAGCAATTTTCTTGAAATTTTCTTTTACTAATACGCATTTCGTCCCTCATGTTGAATTATTTCAATCAATCAGAGATATATGGTGGGAGTTCATAATTGAAAACTTTCCATTACAGTTATTTGTTGAACTTTATTCATACGATGATGAACAGTAATACTGAATCCTTTTGGGCAAGCACGTAAAAACAGTCAATATCGACACTGACAGTTTGTCAAAGCTTCGACACGTACACGTTGTACAATTTGTCGCTGAATATAGCAGATTTACAAGAATGACGATTCGGTGATACCTCAGTGCATGAACTGTCGTCAGTGAGAGCAATTTTCTTGAAATTTTTTTTTGCTAATACATTTATAGATATAGTTATTGTACATATCGTAATATTGTATTGTGTTATCTGTTTATTAAACTTTAGTAATATAATCTGTAACTATATAATTGTTCATTGAATCTATAGACCATCGTAAAACTTTCAACTATGAGCAAAGCCAATAAAGTATAGTTAGCACTATGCGACCAGAATAACAAATATATTTCATAAATAAAATGTTCATGACTATTTTATTTGTCACGTATTTGATTTAGGTAGAATGAAAGTAATACTTAAATACCAATACAGACAACAGACTTATCCACAATTTTTAACATAAGGAAATGCCTGTACCAAGTCAGGAATATGACAGTTGTTTTCCATTCGTTTGATGTGGTTTAGCTTTTGATTTTGCCATTTGATAAGGGAATTTCCGTTTTGAATTTTCCTTGGAGTATTTTTGATATTTTACTTTTTATTCGCAAAACTAGGTGTTCGAATTGATTAGAGCAGACTCCAATCGGACTTCGTTCTGGTAATTCATGATTTCAAATTAGACGTCGATGTGTAGATTAAAATTTAAGACACTAATTTTAGACTGTGATGTCATATAGAACTCCAGTTTAAGTATAAGACGTTGATTATAGGCTTGACGTTGATCTCAGTCTAACAGTTATATTGTGGCGGTTAACGGTATGTCTTTTAAGATTAGCCACACACACATGGGTTTCTTTTATAGATAGTTTCACATTTTGTCAAACCAAGGTCTTTCATAGCTTACTATACAGTAGTAATTTTGATTTAAGTTCTAATGATGACCTAAGCTAATATTGTTTAATCTTTCATTTTTAGCTCACCTGGCCCGAAGGGCCAAGTGAGCTTTTCTCATCACTTGGTGTCCGTCGTCTGTCGTCGTCGTCCGTTAACTTTTACAAAAATCTTCTCCTCTGAAACTACTGAACCAAATTTAACCAAACATCTAGTTTTAAAAAAATGTGTCCGATGACCCCTCCTACCAACCAAGATTACTGACATGACTAAAATAGAACGTAGGGGTCAAATGCAAGTTTTGTCTATTATTTTGAAAACCGTCATGATCTTTATGTTCTCCCATTTATTTGTATTGTAGTCCTGTCATGTAATCTTTTCATTTTAATGTTATATTTAACATTGCCATAAAAGCGGGAGGTTTGGCTAGCCACAAAACCAGGTTCAACCCACCATTGTTTTTTAAAATGTCCTGTACCAAGTCAGGAAAATGGCCATTGTTATATTATAGTTCGTTTCTGTGTGTGTTGCATTTTAGTGTTGAGTTTCTGTTGTGTCGTTGTTCTCCTCTCAGTTTTAGTTTGTAACCCGGATTTGTTTTTTTTTCTCAATCGATTTATGAATTTCGAATAGCGATATACTACTGTTGCTTTTATTTATAAATAGAGAAAATCTGACTGAAGCAAATATTTTCAGAAAGCTGAGCTTTTCCAATTGTCTATATACGTCAAAACTGTCTGACGACTTCTTAAAGGAGTTATTGCCATTAATTGACAAGATCTATAAATAAGTCTGCATGGTCGAAATCTTCAGTCGACTCCTTACTATAGTTATTGCCCTTTGATGACGATTTTTTCCAATTTTTTGCGTTTTTGCCTTATATCTTAAAAATTTATAATAGATAGAATGAAACTTATAATAGCAAAAATGACCAGCAAGACAAGATCTACAATTAAGACAAATGGAGGAATTCATTCGACATCTCCTTATTGGAGTTTTTATTTGGCCCTTTAGTGACGATTTTTACCATTTTTGGGGGTTTTGCCTGATATTATAAAAATTAAAACAGATAAATAGACACTTTAAATCACAAAAATGATCAGCAAGGCAAGATCTACTAACAAGTCAAATTTTGCCGATATAGTTAGTAGACTGTCACTCTTATAGGAGTGATTGCCCTTGAATGAGGATTTTTGTTACCTTCTTTTGTGTTTTGAGAAACTAAACAGGCTTAATGATCAGTAATACAAGATCAACAAAACAGAGATTTTTGTTATGAATTCTATTCTTGTCTACAATGTTGGAGAGTGTCCTTTGTTGAATATGCACATAGACCAAGGTGAGCGACACAGGCTCTTTAGAGCCTCTAGTTTATATTTTTGTATTATACCCTAAGTAAACATTATTTTCAATCAATGAATTTTAAACAGGTATTATACATTAGGTTCAAAATGGTTCTAGTGGCAATGTGTAGACGGGGTGCTTTGTTTACTGGAATAATTAATATTTTGTTGAATATCAATAAATAATTAGCAACAGTAGATTGTCAATTTTCAAAGCTTCAAATACATTTTGAATATACAAACCAAGTAAGAACAACCGAGGGTATCGCATTAACTCCAAAATGAGCGAGGCTGGAGTCTAAAAAAATATTAAGATACATGCTTGAATCTACATACGGCGTTCAACAAGAGACAAATATATATTATGTATGTCAAGCTCTAACAACATTAACGGTACCTATATAACTGCACGAGGTGTGCATTTCGACACTAAAAGTCTCTTCCGTGAAGCCAAAATATTTGAAAATACAAAGGTTCAAATGTTTAAATTAACCAAGCATAGAGAATTGATAAACAGATTTAGCGTAATGTTCACAGAAGAACGTCTAAAAAGACCATTCCAAAAAAGTAGTTTACTCTGGTATTCACAATTTAAAAAAAATGGAGAATGTGTCATTGGACACAGATGATGCCCCAGATTGCATATAACGTTGTAAAAGGACATAACTAGAGAACTGTAAAAGTAACGCCACCCTTATTCGAACTTGATCTGTGTTTAATGGTAATAAGCATTTTATATAAGTTTCATAACATTTGGTTGAGGCAAACTAAAGTTAGAGAACGGAAACCAATTTTAAGACGTACGGTCGGACTTGCGGACAAACGGACGGACGAATGGACGTAAGGATAAGGTTAAATCTTAATGCGCCCTCCGCTACGGCGGGGGCATATAAAAACAGAAACAATTAGAGAACAATAATAAATAATACCCAATCAATAAATGTTGCCATTTCTTGAAGCAAACCACTGTAACAAGGAACCACCACTCGTTCACTGACAGTAAGAAAACTTATAATAATCAACAAATGGAGAAAGTTAGAGATATGATCTAGTAATACAATAAATATATAAATACAAATCGTGTTGTAGAAACAAGTGACTAAATAATTCAAAAATAACACTGAACATTAACAACGGAAAGATCTGTTTATCAAGCATCATTCGATGTATTCACGTTGGTTTAAACGACGCGAATCATCAAGGTTAATATATCTGTTAAGGAATTAGTAACGATCTATCAAAGTGTCACGGAGACCATAACATGTCTGTGTTGTTAGTAACAAACAATGTTGTATAAAACACTGATTGAGTAGTTTCTTTGAAAATGTGTGCTCTATGAAAATCTTAAAAGGGCAATATGTTCTGCCACCATGTACAAAAGTTTTGTGCATGAATTAATTCATTCCAATGAAATGTAAGCTGTACCAAAGCATAAGTTCCCTTTAGAGTTTTGGTAATACAAAATGACGATTTTCTTTTCATGAAATATCATTTCTGATATATACTTCTATTGTAAAATTGAATCCTGTAGAGATTTGAAAAGTAAATTGATAACATTAACTGAACTAGTATTACTGCAATGAATGCGCATTTTGACAGTTTATATGTCTCTTCAGTAAAGCTCAAGTTCAAACTATTTGAAGATCCAAAACTGTCAATAAACGTGAGAGAGCTAAAACACCTTTGAAAAAATTCAAGGATAGGCAATAAATAATAACAATTTTGCCTTGACAAATGCTATTAATTAGCAAGTTAAAAAAACTCCATCGTTTTAATTAAAATAAAATAATCAATAATGAAAATAAATGAACATGTATGGCAGGCATTTTTTGTCATTGCTTTTAAAATGTTTTTGGTGTTTTTACCCTTAAAGACGAGGTAAAACTACGTTTTTGTAAACTTATCAATCTTCTTCCTATATTATGTCCATTAGTGGCATAATAAAAGACACACACAAAATCGCCTAATACAATCAGTTGAGAAAAAGCAATCAACCAAATAATATAGATTGTAAGACAGGAGCACTGGTTAAAACATCAAAATAATTTTAACTAATTTATCATCTATTACATACGTCACTTACTTTTTAGCTAGCTATAAAACCCGTTTTAACCCACCATTTTCTTCGAAAAATGTCTATACCAAGTCAGGAATATGACAGTTGTTTTCCATTCATTCCGTGGTTATATATAGTCGACCGTTTGATTTTTCAGATTTAATGGACTTCCCTCTTTTTTAGATTTACCTTGGAGTTCGGTATTTTTGTAAACACTTTTTTTTTTAAATCAAATATCTTTATACGTTAACTTATATATCAAAATATCTAACTTATATTCAAATCATTGCATGTATTATATAATTATAGACTTTGTATGAGGTCGATACGAGGTTTTATCGAACTATGAGAAGCATATTGAATAAGGACTAAGTCCGAGGTCGATATAACATCGTATTGACCGCATACAAAGACTGATAAAATACATGTGGTCAAGTTTTAACGAATCACAAATCCTTAAAAATATTCGATTAATAATATAAAATATATATTGCATGTTATTCCGATGTACGTTTCAACTTAATGTCTGATATTTCATATCCCAACATTACGATATGAAATAAGTCTTTCCGTCTTTCTTTTACATTACATATAAATTATCGCTACAGATAAGATTATCGTGTTTATATCCGTTCTCAAATCAGATAATATTATAATGTAAAATCACCATATTGAATATTTCAAATATAGGTTTTTCTGATAAAATCAACTTTTATGAATTCTTATGTATCCATCGATTGCAAAGTTTTTTTAGGAATATAAAGATATATCCTTTTTCTCTTAGTTTATATGTTGTCGTGGTGTATTTGTGTAACATTTCATGATAAATTAACCAGGTTCAATCTTCCATTTTCTACATAAGAAAATGCCTGTACCAAGTCAGGAATATGACAGTTGTTATCCATTCGTTTGATGTGTTTGAGCTTTTGATTTTGCCATTTGATTAGGGACTTTCCTTTTTGAATTTTCCTCGGTGTTCAGTATTTTTGTGATTTTACTTTTTACTATATTAGTATTTTTTCATGACGGTTGATCAAATATATCTACTGTAGCCGTTACAGTTTTCTGCGTTATATATCATATGAAACATAACTAGATATTGAAACAAACAAAAGATTTTCGTTAAAAGAGAGGCTAAGGATACCAAAGGGACATTCAAACTCAGTAGTTAAAAATAAACTGACAACGCCATGGCTATAGAGGAAAAAGACAAACATACAAACAACAGTACACAAAACAACATAGAAAACCAAAGACTGAGCAACACGAACCCCACCAAAAAATGGGGGTGATCTCAGGTGCTCCGGAAGGGTAATCAGATTCTTCTCCACATGTGGCACCCATTGTGTTTATCATGTAAGTACCAACCCGATGATATGTCTAATTCGGTAGGTCACATCTGGGAGAAGGGGACGACAATTGGAACATATCCGTCGTCATCTGTGAAACAGATATTCCATAACGGTCAACCAACTCGTGATGGCGTCCGTTAAATTTACGAAGGGATGATTTCAACTTCACCACTTGGATCTCTTGGTTTGATAGCTTCCTTGTGAGCAGCAACCCTCTTTCAAGGAAATCATGATAGGAAACACAAGCCCTAAAATATCGTATGAACTTGGAGATATATACTCTGTATGCAGGCGCCGCTGCAATGTTGCTACATAGAAATGGAAAGTTCACAATTGGGAAGCTGAAATCATCTCTTTTGTCGTAAAGTTTTGTTTTCAACCGACCCTCATTGTCAATATCTAGATGTAAGTCAAGATATGAGGCAGACTTAACTGTATCAGTTGTATCCTTTATCTCAAGTTCGATGGGATAGATGCGTTCAACATATTCACCAAATTTTGAATCATTTAGTGAGAGAACATCATCTATATAGCTTAAAGTGAAATTAAAGGATACTGATTACTTCTTTTCTTTCTTCCTAAGAAGTTCCTGTATGAAGTCAGACTCATATGAATTAAAGAACAAGTCTGCAAGAAAAGGAGCACAGTTGGTTCCCATGGGAATGCCGATTGTTTGTTGAAAAACATGTTTTCCAAACGTAACAAATATGTTGTCAATCAAGAACAAAAAATTTGTTTGAATCAGAGTGATTTTTTACAAAGTACGATGTATCCCTCTCTGAGACAAGAAACTTGTATCTACCTAAGCCATTCTTTTTTATGAAAAAAGCATGACCAACTCTTTCAATTTGTCTTTTAGTTTGGAATGGGGAATACTTGTGTAAAGTGTAGAAAAGTCAAATTTTTAAATACTATTGCACGATGAAAGAGTCTTAGATTGTATGAACTCTAAATCTTTGGATTTTTTTAGTATCTACATCTGATCCACGCCACCAATAGAATAGGTAGTTTCGCAATAACTTTGAAGCCAGGGTTTGATTGCTGATAAAATTGATGTTAATAATTTAGAAAGAGGTTTCGTGGAGCACTTGGAAGACCCAGCAATATAACATTGTTTGTAAGGACACTTATGTAGTTTAAGTATCCAATACTGTGAAGGAAGATCCAGTTCTTCATCTTTGGTTGAAATTCCAAACGAACATAGAACAGACCTATGATTATCCAGGATTTCCTCCTTAGAAAGTGTCGTGGGGGTATATGTTTAGTTTATAAGTGAATTGCCAATACCTAATTCATTTATCAAGCAGTTTATGTAATGTGATTAACACACAAAAACGATGTTGTTTGTAAACAGTTTCTTTATTTTGTAGTTAATACTAAATTGATACTTTTATCTACTCCAGTAGGATTTCTTTTCTCAAACTATCAAACTCTAATGTTAAATATAATTGCTATCAATTATTTTTCAAATAAATGAAAATGCTTTAATTATTTTATCACATTTTCGTATTTCCAAAAAGTGTTTTTTATTCATTATTTATTCAAACATATGAATTTAGAATGTGCTTTTAGGCGGAATTGGGTTCTCAAACAGCAGCTCACTCCAAATAATGGACTTAACAACACAATTCAATATAGTTTAATTTATTTTGCAATAAAGCAGCAACCAAGAATGGTCACCTTTTATGTATCTAACCTTTTTGAAATTATTTTTGTTACCACCAAAACATTAATGTTAAGTTGCTGTCTTGTGATTTGTTTTTCTGTTTACATAATTGTAAAGGGATATGTTTGTTAGAAATATTAAACCTTAAACAGTAGATACTTATTTTAATTTATGGCTTGAAACATTGAATAGAAATGTGCCTTTTGCTGTTGCCCTGCTGACCTCTAGAAGACTATATTTTCGCGTTGTTTGGTGAGTGTTTTAATGACATATTTCTCATAAAACCTTGTGTCTTAAAATATGCAGGGTCTTCGGATAATTTGATCCTTAAATTTTTCATAAATTTGGCTTTCCATCGTTTGACTTCAAGTGTATCTTATTAATCATGCGTCGTTGGAAAACAATAGGTATTTCATGCATGTTTTAATACCTCTATTAAGATTTAAAAAATAATTTTACCATTATGTTGTATTTTTGAACATGCTAAATTATCAAAGATGGCTCAGATCTGCCATATTTACTTAGTTTGGCTGAAAACATGTAAACATAAACCGTTTATTAATGCATCCCTTCGGATACCAATTGTTTCAATTTATTTTCCCATAGTTTTCTCGAACACATACTTCTTAGTCATTTGTAATTGCTACAAAATTTAAAAACATGTAAGTGTAATTACTAGGATAAAGTTTTTAATCGCAATTGAAAGTGTTGTAGTTTCACTCTTAAGAAAATGTCAAAATTGGTGTTATTGCTACACACGTTTCCGTGCGAAAATAAATGCGACAGTAGTTAAACGATGCTCAAAACTCGTAAATCGATAAGGAACAGACAAATCAAGGTAACAAACAGAAACAATCTATTTGGTAGATTGTCTATTTGGTAGTGTCTATTTGGTAGATTGTCTATTTGGTAGATTGTTTATTTGCTAGATTGTCTATTTGATAGATTGTCTATTTGCTAGATTGTCTATTTGGTAGATTGTCTATTTGGTAGATTGCCTATTTGATAGATTGTCTGTTTGCTAGATTGTCTATTTGGTAGATTGTCTATTTGGTAGATTATCTATTTGGTAGATTATCTATTTGGTAGATTGTCTATTTGGTAGATTGTCTATTTGGTAGTGTCTATTTGGTAGATTGTCTATTTGGTAGATTATCTATTTGGTAGATTGTCTATTTGGTAGATTGTCTATTTGGTAGATTGTCTATTTGGTAGATTGTTTTTGTCCAATATTTTAGAATTTAAACGCAATATAAATGTTATATCTTTTGTCAAGTATCGTGTGAAATGAAATATGTCAATTAATACCTCTTTGAAGATGTTTTGAAAACTAAAGCGCCTGTCAGAATTAACTTGAGATAGATCATTAAATGACTACATATGTACTCAAAAATTAATATGTGTATATATTAACAATTCTATATACTTAATAAAGATGTATTATAAATATATATGAAAAAGGAGTAGTGAGGTATAAGTTAATGAGACAGTGTCCCAACGACACAAACAGACTATCAATGATCCATCATGAACGCCAAATTCAACAAATGACAAAAAAAAAACATTTAGATTTAACAAAAGAACAAAAGCGACTACGTTGAGACAAACACTTACACATGTAGTGGAGTTAAACCATTTTATTAAGATCTGAACTATTCCCTTTAATTTCGACCAGTGGAATAACACGATGATATCAATAAAACAATAAAAGAAAATAAGAATCATTACAGGAAAATCACTTAGCTTTGTTAGAATAACACTGATTGCATAGAAAAGGGCAAACAGTTATAATCAGCACGACCGTTCCTAAAAATAACCCGCAGTTACTAAATAGATACTTGGGATAAAAATAATAATTAATTTTCCCCACTTTTTAATGTACATATGAATTCCGTTTCTATATATTTTCTCTGTTAGCTGATTGTTATTCTGTCTATCTGTTAGCTGATTGTTTTATGTCTCTCTGTTAGCTGGTTGCTATTATGTCTGTCTTTTAGCTGATTGTTATTGTGTCTCTCTGTTACAGGATTGCTATTATGTCTCTCTGTTAGCTGATTGTTATTATATCTGCCAGTTAGCTGATAGTTATTGTGTCTGCCTGTTAGCTGATTGTTAGTGTGTCTCTCTGGTAGCTGATTGTTATTATGTCTGTCTGGTAGCTGATTATTATTGTGTCTCTCTGTTAGCTGGTTGTTATTGTGTCTCTCTGGTAGCTGATTGTTATTATGTCTGTCTGGTAGCTGATTGTTAGTATGTCTCTCTGATAGCTGATTGTTATTGTGTCTGCCTGTTAGCTGATTGTTAGTGTGTCTGTCTGGTAGCTGATTGTTATTATGTCTGTCTGGTAGCTAATTATTATTGTGTCTCTCTGTTAGCTGGTTGTTATTGTGTCTCTCTGGTAGCTGATTGTTATTATGTCTGTCTGGTAGCTGATTGTTAGTATGTCTCTCTGATAGCTGATAGTTATTGTGTCTGCCTGTTAGCTGATTGTTAGTGTGTCTCTCTGGAAGCTGATTGTTAATATGTCTGTCTGGTAGCTGATTATTATTGTGTCTCTCTGTTAGCTGGTTGTTATTGTGTCTGTCTGGTAGCTGATTGTTATTATGTCTGTCTGGTAGCTGATTGTTAGTATGTCTCTCTGATAGCTGATTGTTATTGTGTCTGTCTGGTAGTTGATTGTTATTATGTCTGTCTGGTAGCTGATTGTTATTATGTCTCTCTGATAGCTGATTGTTATTATGTCTGTCTGATAGCTGATTGTTATTGTGTCTCTCTGTTAGCTGATTGCTAGTGTGTCTGTCTGGTAGCTGATTGTTATTGTGTCTCTCTGGTAGCTGATTGTTATCATGTCTGTCTGGTAAGTGATTATTTCTCTGTCATCTGGTTGTTATTATGTCTGCTAGTTGCTTGTTTACCTATATATATCAGGTATTGTCATTCGGTTTAACAATGAAAATAGTACTTTGTAAATTTGGTGCGTTCAAAGCGCTTTATTGTATTTTACTTCATCAAGAACTGTCATACCCAAAATATTAAAGTCAGAGATGTATAAATACTTGAAAAGCCATAAGAAGCTATATAACGTAAGGGATATTTACACAATAGCCAAATCCATCTGATGGTCATCTATGCAGGAGGGGGTTGGATTCTAAGATTCTTAATAATTCCTAAATTTATCAATACTTTAAGAAAGGTATTTTATAAATCATGTCAGTACCGAAGTTCTTTTTTTCATTATACATGTAGTCAATTCATGATATGCAAAGTGTTCAAATGCACATGTGAGTAAAGCACGATTAATATGCTGCCACTTAACAAGTCAAGTGGTAATTGCCACGTGAAATCGTACGCAATCATTCTGGGTAAGCACTAATTTCTGTTTAATTTTCACTTGAAAATTATCAGTTGGACACTAATAATTTCTTTAATGAGTCAATAAACAGTGCGATTACTACAGAATTATGTTGAATGATAAATTATCTGAAACAATAAAGTAAATATAATTGATTGTTAACGTACACATATAGGTAGTCTGACTGGGTATCGAACTCGATGAGAATATTGGTCTGACTGGATTTTCAGGATCAGTGTTCGGACATCCTGGGCTTGTTAGCAATCAGTTTGGTTAATTAAGATATAGACATCTAAAGTACCTGTTAATTTATAAGATTTTTCTGAACATAAGCCGGTCGTGGATTTTTTTATTGTTTGAGTTCAATGACTTTCTGAAAAAGATGTTTTAGTGTTTTTGCTTTCAAAAAAGGTGCTGAAATAAGTTACGATAAAACGCTACAGTTTTAGACTAGTTTCAGGTACAAAATAGTATTTTAAATAAATAGAAGCGGGAAAGCAAACGATTGTCAGACAGCAAATAGTACGAGCTTTTTAAAATAAACAAGTACAGATTAAAATTTAATGACTAATTGAGATTCACGTATTTGCATATAACAAAACAAAAACATACGCTTACATTTATTAATTTATTTGTTAATGTTTTTTGAAAAAAAAGTGTTCAAAGTGGTTACCAAAGTTGCAAATGTGATCGCTTAGAAATCATTTAAATATAAAACTTTTACAATTCAACTATTATTATTTTGAATTGTTTGAACGACCACAGCTATACAAAAAATTCAATAATAGGAAAAGTCAATGTTTCTTGCAGTAAGTAGGTATACATTAACTATTTGTATTGTAAAATAGTAAATAGATCATTGTTTTGTTGGTATTTACAATAAAAATAGATTCATGCAGAATTTTTATCACTTATTTCATGCATTGCGTTGATCAACAGTTTACGTAAAAGGATGTGTTAATCGCTTAGTGTATGAGATGATAGGTAGTAAAAGACTGTGATTGACAGTTACTGTAAGTATATTAGACTAATATGTATGAAATATATATCCTTGATAATATGTTGTAGCTGAAATAACGCATCCTCTAATTTCAGAATATTTTGGATCCACCAACCACTTCTGTCATACTGGTAAGTCGAACTCTTTTGTATTTATATTGTAAAAATACGGGAAAGAATACACAAACAAACACAATTCATTTTTTTTTTCTTACCTAATGAATAGATAACTTCAAGTATTTTCAGTTGTTTAACAATCTTTGATAGAATGGTGTTTACACGAAATAAAGACTACAGACAAATACAGAAAATAAATAGAACTAATTCCATGACTTTTTCATAAATATCCCTGAGTAAATGACATAAAATTTAAGCCACATTTTGTTGAAAAAAAATTATTGTTACATCTAGACATGATACATGCATTGACACTACTGTTAATACCTCACTTGTTACATTTGGTAGAAAATACTATGATATCCGTTCAATTTGCCATGAAAATCATGTTGAGATTCATTTTCAAGCACAGTCCGATGCAGATATCAATATTTGGTACTATCAAAACTCCTTAAAACACATTCATTTACTTGTTTTTCTTTATTTAAATAAAAAACTTTGATAGTGGAAAGTGTGAGTTCAAATCATGTTTTAATTAATGGCAATATTTTTGAAAATGTAGCTGGGGTCTCAAGTGTCAAAAATTAAAAGCAACACTTTATAAATTTCATGCGTCCAAATTTCTGAATTTACCATCATTAGGAACGCTCACAGCCGAATATTTGAATGCCAAGGATGTATAAGAACCAAAACAGATGAAGTGTTATACCATGTTAATATTCTGAAAGAATCAAACTTCTCGAAAGCAATGTTTATAAAATAGCGATAAATTGGTTAGGAATTTCTATATTTAAATGTATGGTTCAATACTTTTGTGAGTTTAAAGTAAAGTTTTTTTTTCAGGATATGTTTTGGTCTAAGTGTTTACTGTGTTTCATAATAGTAATCGTCATATGTCTAGATGTAATCATGTCTTCTCCGCTGAGATCATATCAAGATGTTTTGGATCAGGAAGACAGAAAGGTAACTTGATATAACGATATATTAGTCTAAATACCTAGGGCTGGTCTCGCACCACTTGAATATCATACAATTAGATTGTTTCAAATATCATGTTTGTATATTTCAACTGATGTCGATATATTTCCTTCATATTTTGGTCTATTGTAATATTTCTATATTATCGAAAAAGTCACCAGCTTTGTTTAAAAAATTAAAGGGAAAGAAAATCAATGAATGTTTAATTGATTTTTAAAATGTGTGTGTCATTAGTCTACTTTTATTTCCTTTATTATTTACGTATAAAGGTTGTAATATGTTTAATTAACATTTACTTATTTTTCAATAACATTTGTAGACTTTTGTGTCAGGTTTCTTTGCGTCATTTGATATAATTGATGTACTATACGATGGACTTACATCATCCAGTAGTTGCTCGTGATGCGTTGACTTGGGTCAAATACCATTTTTTCTGTTGTTAATTTATACTAAAAAGGTTAGATGTAATTATCACATAGGAATGTGCATATCCATTTTGTCCCAGGTTAGAGTTGTTTTTTGACATTGTTCCTACATCTTTTTTTTAATTAATACTGTATCTATATTGTGACATAGATCAAACTTATTCGTTCAGTGTATGTTTACTTGTTTTTGTGTATATGTCTTTTTGATCGAATTAAGCCATTTCAATTGATAATTTATAGTGTGCTTTTTATGTTGTAATGTTACACTACTGTTTCAGGTTAGGGTGAAAGTTGGCGCCTGTTAAAACATTTAAACCCGCTGCATGTGTATGCACCTGTCCTAAGTCTGGAGCATGTTGCTCGGTGGTTGTCGACTGTTAGTGTGGTTCATAAGTGATTCTCGTTTCTCGTTTTTTATATAGATTAGACCGTTCGTTTTCCTGTTTGAATTGTTTTACACTAGTCATTTTGGGGGCTGTTATAGCTTGCTGTTCGGTGTGAGCCAAGGCTCCGTGTTGAAGGCCGTACTTTGACTTATAATTGTTTACTTTTTATACATTGTGACTTGGATGGAGAGTTGTCCCACTCATACCACATCTTCTTATTTATACATATGTAAATGTCGCTTTAATGATGCTATTAATTAATTTATATTTTGTTTTAATCCTGCAATTTATAACCGGCACTTGAAGCTTTAGTTGTTTAAATCTAAATAGTTGTCTCTGATGTTTCAAAGAAATCTATTTAGTTTAAAAAGTCAAAGCCATTGAAGTAAGGCCTCAAGATCACTCCATCTATATTGTATCAAAACTCTGCCGTTCCAATAATTAGCTATTAAAACATTTTGGAAATGATAATGTTTAATAAAAAATTAATTAACCGGTACAGATTTTTTTTCTCACAATGTAAATAGTGTAAATAGTGTAGAAAAAAATAATCAATGTTACCAGTATCATAATTTTGCACACCAGACGCTCTTTTCGACTATATCAGATTCATCAGTGGTGAGTGCTCGACTACATCAGATTCATCAGTGGTGGGTGCTCGACTACATCAGATTCATAAGTGGTGGGTGCTCGACTACATCAGATTCATAAGTGGTGGGTGCTCGACTACATCAAATTCATAAGTGGTGGGTGCTCGACTACATCAGATTCATAAGTGGTGGGTGCTCGACTACATCAGATTCATCAGTGGTGGGTGCTCAACTACATCAGATTCATCAGTGGTGGGTGCTCGACTACATCAGATTCATAAGTGGTGGGTGCTCGACTACATTAGATTCATAAGTGGTGGGTGCTCGACTACATCAGATTCATAAGTGGTGGGTGCTTGACTACATCAGATTCATAAGTGGTGGGTGCTCGAATCAAAACAGTTGGAAGGCTTAATCAATACGTAATTGAAGATAACTAAAAACCAAAAATTACGAGAACATTTCATGTCAGAATTTCTATGTACTCTAACTCTACACATGCATCACAAACTTTATCTACATTTTTAGTTTGAAAATTAAACACATTCATTTGACCAAACTTTCTAGTAAAAAATTCAAAACTATCAGTGATCTTTTAAAATTTCTACATCAAAAGAATTTATGGTCCTTTGTTTTCATACCATTTCAGCGCTGACAATGGTTATGTTTTGGATGAAGTTTTATCTATAAGTTTTCAACTTACATCAATACATGTTTTAAAAAAACACATGTTCCATGACCATCTGAAGACATTAGTTGATGATTGCGTTTAAATATGAAAAAGTGCTTGTTTTTCCCATTTTGCACCAGTTCTATGACTTGATAAAAGTTAACCAGTCCCTGAAACTTTTTTTTCTGTTTTGAAATTCTGTACTTATTTACCTTTACGACTACAAATGTCCCCTCTAGGTCAAACATTATGATACTCAATAAAATTTGTTAATTTTCTTCATATAACACACTATGTAATTTTTTTGTTTATTTTTATTTTTTTCGTACGATGGTTTGTGACCAGAAAACTGATTATATAATAAAAAATGTCGTCAATATTGATTGATAATTTTAAGGATGTATCTGTGTATCTATTTAGTATTAAAGTTTTATATAGAAAGAAAAAGTGCAATACTTTAACGCATTTATACAAACAATTAATGTATTTTAAATAGCATCCTGCTCATGTCAGATTGGAATGTGATATAATACATCTTTGTTTTAATGGTTTAAAATTTCCCATGATAATAATTATTCTCGTTAATCGAGTTTACTGATTTTTATACAGTCTTGCTGGAGATAATTTATCATGAGAAACGGATTATTGTGATATAATTGAGAGATATCTGTCTATCAGGATTTGATATCTTCGAGTGACTTAGTGTACCTAACAAATCCCACTACGAGACATACAAATTGCAGTTTTTAACAAGAATCCGATGTGAATTTCCGACAACAGGACAATGATGTTTTAATGCATGGTTAATTCAAAGATAGAAAATGGGTTCTCTATATATGGTGTTTTCAATGTTGGTCGTTTAACTTGTACCTTAAGAGCTTGAAACGGCGAGATAGTCTGCGTATCCATAATTGTCCGATTTCGCATGTTTTTGGTATACTAGAGTCAACATGACATCTAAAAATGCAGCTTCAAACTGGTTTATTCAAAAAAAGAAGTAAAAGATGCGCGAAAAATGCCATCATAGTTTGAAACGTGATTTTTATGGTTAGCTTACTAGTATTTCATTATATATAATTATATATTCAAACTAACTGCCTTATGGAAAACAAGTCGTTTAAACGCATATTAGTACCGGTCTTAGATATCGGATACAATATTCACAGATTACGACAAAACGGTACTGTGTGATAAAATTACTAGATCCTTTTAAACAAGTATGTAGTGGGACAACATTGCATCCTATATAACCTGAATCCAAAAGTGTTATGAAATATACTTGCTTGTCAGTTATAGAATATTAATAATGACCACCACTTTTAACTATTACAGAACTTAGGCAATAAATACAAAATAATGATTTTCCCCCAAATGTCGTCGTATCGTGAGCCAAATCCATATACTGAAAACAAAACGTTCAGTGGATAATGTCGAGGATTATTCCAGGCAGTTTGGTAACCGTGAACTAAAATTATGCTCTTAACGAACAGATTGAGGTCTTTAATAGGAATTAAACTAATAACGGGGTAATAAACGCTTGTGCTACATTTATCTGCCAACCCAGAAACGTTGCTAACGACCTCCTTTACATCTATGACAAAACATTAAAATTCCCATGCAATATCTTTAATCGTAAATCACATTATTCAGAGAATGATATATTTTCAGTTCAGCTAAGTTCCTCGTATACTTCAACGACATTAACTAAAGGGGAAATCCTGTACAATCGTATGTTACTTTTATATTACATCCCTCTACTACAATTACCTAAATTACGGAAGTGTTCTTATCCCTACCGTTATGTTGTTGGGTTAGCACAATGCTAACGGAACATTTTTCCAATTTACTTACTGCGAATAATATATGATACTAAAATTTCACAGATTTGTGTTAAAGTACGAACAACCTTAGTTCCTATCCCCGAGAACATTATCCGCCCAGTAGCATACATTGCATGAAACTAAGAAGATCTAATGTATGGCGTTGTCAGTTTGACTTCGACTTATGATTTTGAATATTCCTTTTGTATCTACCACCTCTATTTTACAACAACTCGGTCAATGTCACTGCCTGTGTAATAATTCGTTGGAAAATATTTAAAAAAAAAAATAGAAAAAGGTATAAATTGATTACCATAGTACATCAGATCTTTCGTTTAAAAAAAAAAGAAGTATGGCAATTACTCTAATTATTGCTTTAGAGTGCACTACTGATAACTCTTCTGTCTTGGAACTTTCTTCTGTCATTTTGCCTAATTCTTGGTTTTGTCGCTGTCAAGAACAAAATACACAGGAGACAATTTCATTTAATTATCTTTTATTTAATACTATTAAATGACTTGGTGTTAGATATACAAGGCGTGCAATTTATCTTCAGAAAATCTACAGGATAATTTTACATTTCCTTTTTTTTAATTGATGGATAAGTGATGCATTGCTCCTAAACTTATTCGTATTCTATGTTTAGACTCTAAAAGTTAAGAGGTGGATGTTTCATGTTAAATTAAATTCGGTTGTTCTCAGAATTGACCATTGTACGTCAGCTTCCAATAATAATAAAAAAAACTAGGAAACTGAAATGTCAGCAAGGACCCCTTTTGCACATGTTTGTGTGAGACACAGAACTAAATAATTTACTACGTTTTGAAAATGGAAGCAGACGAATAATTTAAAAACAAGAAATTATTTCATGGAATCATATTCAACCAAGATGTCCACTTTCGTTAAAATCCTAGTCATATGAATTTTGTATGCCATTTCGAATGTAGGTTGATGGATAACAAGTTACGTCAATATTCAATTTGGCATAATTTACCTTCATATTTATTTTCGTTGAAATCTGAAAAAAATTAGTATTAACAAAAACTATGTTTTAAGACACATTTTTTATCCAAAAAATAAAAGGCATATTTACAAGTACTGTACACAATTGTGTTCCAGTCCTACTCAATATTTTGGAGATTTTGCAATCTTAAAACTTGTTTCTCAAAATGACCTTCCTTTTGTCGATATAAACACTGTGCATAAAATTATAGACATCGGTAGAGACAATTTCGACTTACGATACAACATAGACGTAGCAGATGGAGAGTTTTCTGTAGGGTTCCACTGATTTTTACGGTTTGACATATCGTTTACCTGCCTTATTTCTAAGAAAACCTGATTTTATAAGTCTAACTGAAAAGTTAAGATTTAAATTGTTTGCATTTAAATGAAATGGGGAGAATTGTCACGGTTCCAAAAATAAACCTCCTCCTCCAGTTCCAAAAATTTGTACATCCTCTTCTCATCAATAATTTAAATCGAAATTCGTACAGTGAAGAAGGCCTCGTCAGCACAAAAAAAAACTTTTATATATGTTGTACCCATTCGCGGTCGTTTTAGAAAATCATTGATTTAAAGTATTTAAATATACATAACACTATCGTTTAAAACATGAATCGTCGGTACTCATTCCTCTTTATATCTAATGGTATTCGATCATGAAATTACTTCTAATCACCTGCTATAATTACCAGTAATTTGTCAACGATATCAGTTTTGTTTTAAGCTTGCATATATTGAGGATGTACATAATGAAGTTAATGTCAGAAATTAGACAATCGTTTTGATTAGAAATGGAAAACAGTCGTCTCTATTTGGTGTGTAAGAACAGAAGATGTGTTCCCGCAACCTTGTCAATGATACGTGTTACAGCTGTTAGTCAATTTAAAATAATGTTGTTTATGTTTAATACAGAATTGCCGGTGTGTATCCCAACTGCGTTTCAGTTAATAAATCATATATTGTATACTTTCGACGATCAAATGGTAATGTTAAAAGTAAATATATGTATTAGATGATCAGAAGTAACCAGAGTAAATATCTATGTAAGTTGGCCAGAGGTAACCGAAGTCAATATCTGTATCAAGTGACCAGTTGTAACCACAGTAAATATATGTGTTAGGTGACCAGATTTAACAACAGTCACTATCTGTGTAAGGTGACCAGAGGTAGTAACCAAAGTCTACATCTGTTTTAGGTGATAATAAGTAATTAAAACCAATCTTCGGTGTAAGCAGATTCAATATCAGTGTAAGGTGACCAGAGGTAACCAGAGTAAATATATGTGTTTCTTATACCTATTTTATATCTAGTTTTATTCTTATGAGTCTATCATAAAACATTTTGTACTGATAATTACATTCAGAATATTTGGCTGTTCAAGTGAAGTTTCACTTATTTAATAAATGAATATATGTTACCATCACAAATGTATGAGGCAGACGTCTGCTATAATAAATACATATTCTGCGAAGGGATGAGTTCAACTGAAGTTTCTGTACTTCATGGTACATACAGTCCGATAGTTAAGTTTATTTTTTCGAACCATTAGTTTATTTTTACAACCATAATATTACTACGTAGAATAGCACTATTTATAGAGGTTACCTCTGGGCACCTTTCAGTGGAACTATTACCTTGTGCCATACAAGTTAGGTACAACGTTTAGTTACCACTTTAAAACATAATTGTGCCTATAAACTCACAATCTTTACTATTATCTTTTTTATACCTCAACTGAAAATTATTTTTTTTCTATTTGCTTCATTTTTAAATTAAATTGCGATACATGTTATGCTGCAAATGTTCAAAATTTGTATACTGAACAGCATTGAAACGATCTAGTGTTAAGCAATTAACCTTACATAAACGATTACAAGTAATTTGAATTCATTGTGATTTAATGTTCAATTCCATGAAAATCGATACATGTACTAAGAATACTCCTAATGAACTAATATAAAAAGCTTGCAGAGAAATCAACTGAAAAAAATGGAAATAATCGGAAAGAATTATTTTTTTATGACATATATGAAAAATGTCTGGTCATACGTGACTGTGCTCTACATCCCCAACTTTTCACGATAAAATAAGCATTTCAGTTATAAATTTTAAAAAACGAACATCTTTGACTGCAAATGCTTTCCATGACTACGTTATAACAAAACTTAGAAATATTTAAAACAAACCAAAGTAAAAAAACTAACATTTTTATTTTTACAGATGATTGCCTTGGCTAATATTATGCGGTTAGCGATGGCTTTACCAGACAATGGGATGTTTTTGGATAAACGGAATGCTGGAACTGTAGATACGTTATACAATCTTCCAGATTTGTTTTCTGCAGGTCGATGAGGTAATATTTACTTTCAAAAATTCCTATGTTAGTAAAGACCCTTGTTGTACATTATTGTGAATAATTGATATTGATGCCATGAAAGCAGTATAGCAAATAGGACACATAGTATATGTCCGCTAGCAAAAGATAAAAATAACCAAGTAATAGTAAAATTGAGAATGGAAATGGGGAATGTGTCAAAGAGACAACAACCCGACCATAGAACAGACAACAGCCGATAATAGTGTGTGGTTTGATTATGATTGTTTTAATACAAATAGCTTTAAAAATTTCACCGAGGAAATAATATAACATCATAGGTTAGATACTGACTTTCTCACTGATTAACAAGTTCTTTGGATATTCTTTTGGTTCTGATATTGCCTCTCTGACTGTAGTATTCCGGTAATTGATATTCCTTTGGTCGTGGTATTATCTCCTTGATTTTAGTTTGTTTTTTTAATGTTCTTTAGGTCATGCGAGATCCGTTTCTGATTGAAGGATAATAAACAGTTCTTTTTGAAGTGGTATTGCCTCTTGGAATAACGTGCTCTAAAGTCCTCCTCTTGCACATAGTATTGCTTCTCTGATTAGAAGGGCGCTCTAAGGGTAAATTTTAGTTATGGCCTTGTCCCTCTTTTTAATTTTTTTGATTCGAGCTTCACTGATGAGTTTTGTAGACGAATCGCGCGTCTGGTGTACAAACTTTTAATCCTGGTATCTATGTTGAGTTTATTACCAACTGGTGCTTTGGATATTTCATTGGTCACCGTCTTGCTTTCTGATTAACGGGCACTTAGAGTTCACTTTTGATCATGGTATTGCTTCTTTGTTTTACGAGTTCTTAAGATATTCTTTTGTATATTGTTTTGCTTATCTGGATAAAGAGCTCTTACGACTTTCTATTGCACATGGTATTATTAATCTTATTAGTTTGCTCTTTAAGATTTCTTTTTGGCAATGGAATTGTCTTCTTATTTTCTGTCATGGCATTGCTACTATGGTTCATGAGTTCTTAAAGTTTATTTTTGATCGTGATACCGCCTCTCTGGTTAAAGGGCTCCAAGAGTTTTCTTTTGGTCACGGGTATTTTCTTTCTAGTTTTGGGCTCTTAAAAAACTGACATACTATTGTATTGTATATGGTCTTGTTTGATCAGCAGGATTTATGTGATTGTTTTTATTTCATTTATACATAATAACTAAAAAATCTTTTAGGGTTCTCTTGCAACCATATGTGAGCTTATCACGGCTTTATATATGATATTGTAACGGACCGTCGACTTCTTTTTTGTCATTGTGCATCACAATACAAAATCATTTCCAACTACCGATACTATTTTGCTATATGAAAACAGAATATCCATCATCGTTCTTTGAAAATGATTTATATTAGGATCTTAGTTTTATAATACCGAAACGCGCTATAACCAATAGCTATTGGAAATAGTATTTACAATATATAATATAGTTTATATGATGTGTGTACGATCAATGAGTTGTTGGCTTAACTTGGGATTAACGTTAATCTGATCTTAATCAATAGGTTATTGCTTGTCCCCGTACATTCAACCAACCTTTTCATCATTACAGATAACAGTGCAGACGATTGAAATTTTACGGAGACAAATTCAGTTTTATGTCGCACGTGTTTATGTTTTGACAAATTATCAGTTATTGTATTTTGAAAAGCAAATTACTTCTGAAATATTGAACATCAATCTAAAGAATAGTGAGAAGTCATTACAGAATATTGTTTTGTATGACAAAGATACTAGTTTTCTATTATACCTTTCCGGTTTTATTTCATATTTCGTCTCAAAGAAAGCGCAATTACAATTCACTCAAGTTTTTTGCACTTTAAATTATATCAAATAAATAGAATACTGATTATTGGTTGGTTCATTAGAACTTTTCTGACGTACTGAGGTAGGGACATTTTTTATCGTATTAACTACGTCTATTGATAGGGAACATGCCTGAATAGTGGTATAAGGCATAGGCATATACCGTAACAAACGTACAGCATAACACCTTCACAGCAAAACAAAATAGAAGGGGGTGAGGAGGCAACCATTAGTATGTATTCAAAGGACAAACCACTCGATCGCCAAATGAAAAAGGACAAACAATGTAGTCCCTTTGTACATTTTTGTTCTTGGCTTTTTCCTTTTTTTTGCTGAGGGTTTGCGTTTACATTCATTAGCTAAAAATAACGGATATTATGGAAACAAAAGAGTTGCATTCATACTTCGAATTACTCCGACATCAAAGGGGATTATTTTTACAAATAATAGTGAAATCAACATCTTTAAATCAGTTTTTTCATTTCCGAATTTGACTCATTATAGATTACAATTAACAGTAGGAATACGGTTTCACATTTTGGCAACTATGCGTTTGAAAAATATGGAGTCAATTGCGGAATTAAACATTTCGGTTGGCTTAAGAATAACATAGCCTTAAAGAGGGTTTATATGAACATTTTACTTGATTTATATAAAATAAGAAGATGTATAATTGCTAATGAGACAACTATCCACCAATGTAAAACCAAACAAATAAGCATACGAACAACTACAGGTCAACATATAGTATTCAACAATGAGCAAAGCCCATACCGAGTAGTAAGTTATAAAAGACCTCGGGAAGACAAAATGTCAAACAATTTGAAGATTTAAGCTAAAACAATAAAATAAAAATTATAGCAGACAACAACCAACTACCAAATAAAAGCCTCTGGCTCGCATGGGTATATTAAGAATGTGACGGGTTTAAACATGTTTACTGGTGCTAAACGTTTCTTTACCTGAGACAGTGGTGTTGTAAGAAAACAATACAATAAACTGTAGAAATCTCCATGACAATTTGTATTTCATGCACAAATCCGATATTGAAACTGCTTGCATTAGTCCTGTGGTATTATTGTCTGGGCCACAGAGATATTTGTACCTGCTTCTAACAAGAAGGAAAAAAACCGAAACTGAAGTACTTTCATTATAAAATTCAATAATATAATTATGTGAATAAGTATCATGGCCATAATCTTTATAATATAATCTACGGTTTTGCAGTATGTATACGTGTATTGAATACAAAAGTTTAAAAAATCATTTTTACCTGTACGAGGAATTATTCCATATTTTCTACATCTGATTTATCCTTCAACTTGGATAAATGAGTTTAGTAGATGCTGTATTTCTATCTAATTACATTCTTCAGATATATATTGAACGAAGCGGATACACAAAAAGCAACCTAGTTCCCAAAAAGTAAATAGTATCCTATTAATTTAATTTAGGTACACAAAATGTGATACAATTTTACGCAAAAAAATCAGAAGGAAAGAACCTGATTTTTATTTCATTGTTTGAATATGTATTTCAATGCTTACCACGTTTATTTAAGATTAATATTATGGCAAATCCGAGCGGATGTGGCCATTCATCCGAAAATAATATAGTTCACACTTTTCAACTATTTGAAATCATTCTAAATATAACTGCTGAATTTCAAAATAACAACATTTTCATAAATGACTTCTTTTTCCAAAGTTCATGTATAATATACACATGTATCCCAATTATAGAAAATAAACATATATTCTTGTTTAGATCCATGGCTATTTTTTATTCCCTGGGCCAAACGTTAGATGCAATTCATATAGAACTTGATATCATTCCCGGTTTTATAAGGGAGTTCATATGGCTCAAATCTTTAGTTGAGTGTTTTTATTGTTCGAATATTTTACTTTCTAACTTATTTCGAATTCTTATTCACCTTTTAAGATATTTAGCTCAGTTATGGCGAATTTGTAAAAAGCTGGTTCTATACATTGATATGTGTCTACTAAACACGGTTTCTAACATAATAAAGGTTCATAACCAAACCTAACACCCGAATTATTTGTTATTTGTTATCTAAATTCATACATTTTTATGCGATTTGTTTATTTAACAAAATGTGCGATGAAATGTAAAATCAACTGTACCATACAAATGAATATATGTCTTTTTTTATTTTGCAGATTACGATGATGGCAGTTCAATAAAGAGCAAAGATTCATTGTTTCCTCTTTTTATAAGATGTTTATCACGAATGTCGGCTTTAGTTGCAGCTAATTTAAATGTCATATGTTTTAACAACAAAACTTTGGTTATCAAAACTAATTACGCAATAATCTTAAAAGACATAAACCTGTTTATTTATCAATGTAAAAGTTTGTGTAGAAATATGGTAATATAATTTCGCTTTCGACAGAAGACCAATCAAAAATTACAATGTATTATGGAAATGCCATTATTTAAACCAAATTGATTAGTCAATGCATTATTCACGCGGGCTGTACAAATTCCTTCGAGAAGACAGACGTATGATGTCTTTTAATTTAGTAGATGTGGCATGATTGTAAATGAGATAAACATTCACCGAAGACCAAAAACCTAAATTGTTAACATCAACACGTCCCAACCTCAAGGGGAAAGATACAAAGTAGACAGCTAGCTTGAATAAAAGCATCAAACAATAAAACTAATAAAACAAAGCAGAACCAGGAAGACAACGACCCTCCTTGACTACATGCTTCTGATGTGGTACGAACACATTATGACACATTTAGGTTTTACTGAACTTAACTACTTTCTTTTCTAACTTTGGTCAGTGGTGTGAAAATAAAACCGTGACAGAAGATAACTGTAGAACTTAATTGAAAAAGACTTATTTCTGCAGATTGATACTAATTTGATAAAGTGATTTTATAATCCACTTTCGTGAAGTAATTTTTTCATCATGAAGGTTTGGTTAATAAAGTTTCTTTGTTGTATACATTTTATCGTTATGATGTTATACTTAGTAAGAGAAGCACGCTCCCCCACGGGAACATGCCTTAATTTAAATTTCTTCCGATGGGAGACAATGCTGTAGGGACCCATTGCGTATTATTCCAAATACATTTGTTAATCTTAAATAAGACCCTCTTTTTAAAGAGTTCAAATTACTGCCTCGTGGTTTTCAAAGATGAACAAACAACATACGATTTGTTTTACGTCACTTCCAGCTTTGAAACATAATGCCAGCCAGGTCTAAACCACAAACATGAAAATAAAAAACGCCCATTATAATCTAATATGAACGTGTTAGTTTGAGGCCAATTTTGAACATCAAAATAAATTATTCTTGTTAAAAACAACCTATCTAGCAAACAACGCATCGGTTTATCATTTTTCTCTTTTATAAGATTCCTTAATATTTTTTTCCTCATATCATCAAAAATATAAGAGCAAGTGGATGCCAAACAGAGAAAAATAAATCTTTGTACGTTGCAATTCTCAATTGTTAAAATATATCAAAACAGTATTATGAGCACTTTTAGTATGATGTACTTGAAATTCAGTTGCATGCATATGAGTCAATAATTTATTATTATATGAAAAATATTATTATTATATTGAATTGTCGTATTGTATATGTACAATTTGCCGAAGAAAGCAAATTTAGGACGAATCCCATTCTATAATAGTGTGTCCAAAATATAAGGAACGTGAGACAGAAACATAAAAAACCTATTTTTGGTGTATGTCGAGTGTTTTTGAATTTAATGAACTTTTAAATATCAAAGGTAAACATATTAAGTAAAATGCATTTTACTGCATTTAGAATCAGGGACAACATTATAACATGAACATTATCCGTCTGTTTCATGATTTTATGTTCATACTGATGAACGGTAAAGGTAATTTGGAATAGCTGACTGCATATTTGCACTGACTTTGTATCTACGATATAAGTTTGTTAACGTCAAGCAACACCATTGACCGACATAACTGCTTTCAAATTTCTAAAGACTTAGTTAAGAAAATCAAAACGTAAACAGTTTCAAAATTATATTATGACAGGTTTTGAAAGAATTGTACCCCCTTCCTGGGTTATCTTTTTGTAATTTTGCTTATTTCAATGTATAAGTTCATACTGTAACTTGCTGTTAATGGTGTCCCTTTCGTTGATACTGCAGCTGTGTCATTTATTTCCAACAGCACTTCAAGTTTTCCGTTCCTCTTGTGTTGACTGATTTCTATCTTTGCCTCTGTATCTAAAATGAATAATTATTTTCATTCATGCAGCAAAACATTATTCCTAGTTGATCTCATCAATATTTGTAACTTGCAAAGTGCTTGTGAATGACAATAAAATTTTATGAAATAAAAAATTGTACAATTATTTGCAATTAAGAAATGACTGTAATATTTTTTCTGTCTATGAAGAAATAACATAAAAAATGTGGTGAACACTGAATAAATCGCGTAGCGGGTTATTTAAAAGAGGGACGAAAGATACCAGAGGGACAGTCAAACTCATAGATCGAAAACAAACAGACAACGCCATGGCCAAAATTAAAAAGACAAACAGACAAATAATAGTACGGATGACACAACATAGAAAACTAAAGACTAAACAACACGAAGTGTGCACCACATTTTTTTAGGTTATTTCGAATAGACAGGAAAAATATTACAATTATTTCTTATAATTTAATTCTAAAAAAGAGTAAATCATGATAAAAACGTTGATGACGTCACGGTCACATGACAAAATTATGTTTATGAGCTGACAGACAAAACACTTTCAGCCAATCAGAAGACGTGTTACATCCAAAATTAAATTATTATGTACATAACATAAAACTTTACCTGAATGTTAGTGATCCTGCAATTAATTTTGACAGGCCAAAAAAGCAAAGGTGGCTTTTATGGATTGTATTTCACAAGATGACCCTAAAAAGACATAAAAACGACAATCAACATTGGCTTGCGACTGTCATTTGAAATAGAGAACAGAAAACCTACAGATATATTTTTATCAAAACTATATTTATTCTATAATTCAAATTTAAGTTTTGTAATGGCTTTTATCATGATAAACTTACCAAATGTGTACTGCCATCAATCCATATAAATGCTACATACATAAGGAAAAAAAAAAGATATTCGTATATTATAAAAAGTAGCCCAATGATACAAAAAACATAAAATCATACGGTTTTAAGACAGCAATATCTCAGTCTTTAATTTGTCCCGAGTAGAGAAAACATTTAACAGACTTCCAAGGGATACGCCATTAACATCACATTCTTATTCTACAGGTTAAATAACATTAAATAGATAACGGTTTACTTGATGCTTAATGCACGTATATACATATACCAAACCAATTGCAACTAAAATTTTCAATTACAAACACGTTTTGCAGGATCTCAATATTGACGACTTCAAGTCTAAACCTCCTGATTGCACCTGTGCTAGTCCATATAATCCGAATGGCAACGTTATTACTGGTGACATTAACATTGTCAATAACACTTCTCTGCGAAATGTGTTATCAAAAGGCCCGAAATATCGTGATCCTAAATCCATCAATTGGAAACACTTCAATATACTGATGGATTCAGTCGAGGATTATGCCAGGCAATGGGTTAGACGCGAGAAAGAAGACGTAGATACTCTTTTTGAATGGATTAAGGCTGTGAGGTCGTTGATACAAATCAGAATTAAAAAAAACTGAATGGGTCTATGAATACCCATGCTACATCAATCTTTAAAGACCCAAATGTTGCAAAACATCTGTCCTACCTCCATGAAAAATATTGTCCCCACAGATAAAGTCCCAAACACACCGTTTTGTGTGTAAATCACATTACATAAACTGCTTAATATCAGATGTGGATACTAAAAAATTCCAAAGATCTTTTAGAGTACATACAATATAAGACTCTTTCAACTTGCAATAGTATTAAAACAGTTGACTTTTCTACACTTTACACAAGTATTCCCCATTCCAAACTAAAAGACACATTGAAAGATTTGTTCCTGCTTTGTTTCATAAAAAAGAATGGCCGACGTAGATACAAGTATCTTGTTTTGGGGAGGGACAATTCGTACTTTGTTGAAAAAAATCACTCTGATTCAAACAAAAAATTCTCCGAAACTGACATTATCAAGATGCTTGATGTCTTGATTGACAACATATTTGTTACGTTTGAAGCACGTGTTTTTCACCAAACAATCGGCATTCCCATGGGAACCAACTGTGCTCCTCTTCTTGTTGACTTGTTCCTTTTATGCATATGAGGCTGACTTCATACAGGATCTTTCTTTGGAAGAGAGAAAATAAGTTAGCAGTATCCTTTAACTTCGCTTTCCGCTATATAGATGATGTTCTCTCACTAAATAATTAAAACATTGGTGACTATATTGAACGCATCTATTCCATCGAACTTGAGTTAAAGGATACAACAGATACAGTTAAGTCTGTCTCATATCTTGACTTACATCTAGAAATTCTATCAGCAGTATATATCTCCCAGTTGATACTATATACTAGTACCAGGACTTGTATTTCCTATCATGATTTCCTTGATAGAGGGTTGCTGCTCACAAGGAAGCTATTCAACCAAGAGTTCCTAGTGGTGAAGTTGAAATCATCCCTTCGTAAACTTTACGATGCCATCAGGAGTTGATTGGTCGTTATGGAATATCTGTTTCACCGATTACGACGGATAGGTTCCAATTGTCGCTACAATCCTGTCCCCTTTCCCCCTAGGTGACTTACCGAATTAGATTTATCACCGGGTTTGTACTTACATGAGCAACACAACGGGTGCCACATGTGGAGCAAGATCTACTTACCCTTCCAGATCACCTGAGATCACCCCCGTTTTTGGTAGGGTTCGTATTGCTGAGTCTTTAGTTTTCTATGTTGTGTGTACTGTTGTTTGTCTGTTTGTCTGTTTGTCTTTTTCTTTTTTAGCCATGGTGTTGTCAGTTTATTTTCGACCTACTAGTATATGAATTTGAATGAAATTGAGAGTGGAAACGGGGAATGTGTCAAAGAGACAACAACCCAACCAAAGAGCAGAAAACAGCCCAATGCCGCTAATGGGTCAACACAGCGAGAAAATCCCGCACCCGGAGGCGGGCTTCTGCTGGCCCCTTACAAAAATGTGTACTAGTTCAGCAAAAATAGACGTCACACTAAACTCCGAAACATATAAATGAACCAAAATTAAAAAACATACAAGACTAAAAAAGAGAGGCGAAAGATATCAGAGGGACATTAACAAAGGCCAGAGGCTCTAGACTTGGAACAGGCGCAAAAATGCGGCGGGGTTAAACATGTTTCATGAGATCACAACCCTCCCCTATACCTCTAGCGAATGTAGAATAAACAAACACACAGCAATACGCACAGTAAAACTCAGTTCAAAAGAAGTCCGAGTCCGATGTTAGCATAGGTAACAGAAGAAACTAAGCAAGACCTCAATTAAACTGATTGAAAGTTTATGTCTTCATCATATGAAAATCAAGCACAATCCCTCCCGTTAGGGGTTTAGTATCATACCATCATAAAATATACGAGAAGAACATAATCCGTATCATGCCAACAACTGGTTTTAGAATAAATGTGTTTATTTCTGCGATGCAAAGATCCTATGAGTGAATCAATATTAATTCCAAAATATGCCATCTTTAATGACCTGACAACAGTATCGTAACTATATCCCTTCTGAATAAATAGATATAAGAAGATGTGGTATGAGTGCCAATGAGACAACTCCCTATCCAAGTCAAAATTTATAAAAGTAAACCATTATAGGTCAAAGTACGGTCTTCAACACGGAGCATTGGCTCACACAGAACAGCAAGCTATAAAGGGCCCCAAAAATTACTAGTGTACAACCTTCAAACGGGGAAACCAACGGTCTAATCTATATAAAAAACGAGAAACGAGAAACACTTATGAACCACATCAACAAACGACAACTACTGAACATCAGATTCCTGACTTAGGACAGGTGCAAACAATTGCAGCGGGTTTAAACATTTTAATGGTACCAAACCTTCACCCTTATCTGAAACAATAGTGTAACATCACAACATAGAAAGACACACTATAAAATATCAATTGAAATGGCTTAACTCAATCAAAAGACATATTAACACCAGTGAACATACACTGAACAAATAAATTTGATCTATGATACAATGTAAATACAAAATAAATAAACTAAGGGAAGAATAATTAAAGTAACATGTTATACCGCTGTGAAATGTTAAACAATTTAAGAAAAACAATATGCTTGAACAAAAATATCAGCCATTTGCAATAACTTTAAACACAGGTGAATGCAAATAATTTTGTTGTTAGGTATACGTGTACAGTTCAAATGGAGAAAGGAAATATTTTTACAAAATAAATAATTTTGATGTTCATAGTACGAAGAAGTGAAAATTTATAGTAATACCAAACACTTATCAAAGCTGGTATATAGACCAGATATAACCCTGAATAATATTAAATAACAAAAAAGCATTACAATTAGTATCAACAGGTCAAAAAAAAACAAGAAAGTACGATTTGAGAATACTCGCAGTTACTGACAGCTAGTTAAAAGCCAAAAACAATTAATAATAAAAAACAATGCATCAGAGACTAAAATCAACTAAAACACATCCCAGGGATTTGGTATTTTAACGTCATGGACAGTCAAAGAAGACATGACTTTTGCAATGCCAAAAATAAATGTATCGATAGGCAGTAGGATAGTTAGGAGTTAATCTCTTTATAGATCAAATGAACGTGGGTGTGTCTTTATACATCCCGTTTGAGAAGAATACAAATTTAGTTTTGTTTTAATTTGCTGATGACAAAATCGATATTAGTGCCAATGTAAACTATATTCAAAGATCTAATTACAACATTGGTTTTTGTTAAATACTATGGTGGAACCAATTGCTACATATAATTCAGAGGTTACTCTTATGGATACATATATAACATTATATAGAGCTGTCCAGAGGGCAAATGTATCCCATAAAGAAATTGACCTTCTTGATTTTACCGATAAAACTTGTTTTGAAAAACTTCATTTATCATTTTGTAAATATATTTTGGGAACACGAAAAAATGCATCAAATTTAGCAGTAAGAAAAGAATTAAGTCGCTATCCATTAGCATTAAAAATAAAGGTCCAAAGTTTACTATATTTAACAAGACTTCTAAATAATTGTATAAATCCCTTATTGTATGAGGCTTTCACTCTATCAAAGAATCTAGACTCAGAAGGATGTTACACATGGTTTACGTATATAAAAAACATTGCAAAAGAAGCAAATGTAGATTTTAAACATATTGAGGAGTGTCAGAATCTAAACCAAATAAAAACACTTAAAACTGAATTAAAAGTTAAACTCCTTAATCATTATGAAAAATCATATAAACATAAATTTGAGAAAATAGATAATAGCAGTAAACTTCTATTATATAAAACATTAAAACAAAGTAAAAAAATAGAAACATATCTGAATTCTAATACATTTGAAAATAGACGTAATATCACTAAGTTAAGATTAAGTGATCATAATTTATTAATAGAAAAAGGGAGATACCTAAAAATCACTAGGGAAAACCGGTTGTGTCAGTCCTGCAATACAATTTAGGATGAAAAACATTTTCTTTTGTATTGCAGGAAAAACGCTTCCATTAGACCAGTTTTATTTAAAAAATAACAAAGGCTAAAAGTATAGAAAATTTTAATAGCCTCAATGAAAATGAAAAAATGTTAAATATTCATTGCCCATCAACACAAAAACAGGTAGAAAGCATAGGTTCCTTTATAAAAAAGTCATTGGCACTAAGGATAGGGGACTCATAATTGAATTTTGAACTATTTTCATTAGTTTATTTAATATGATTATACATGCTTTTTTTCTTGTCATTATGTTAATGTTGTTTTTGTCACAAATCGTATAAGTTGGTTTATATGGCAATAAAAGTTTGATTTGATTTGGTAAGATAACCTTTACTAATAAGTTTGTTTAAAGGTTCGATGAGTTTACACGGATCACATAGTGATTTCCGCGGTTTAATTACAATATTACCGTAAAATTTAGGATGTGAAATACCGTTTTTAATCAGTTTTCTACAGGTATAGCCAAATTTACTAATCAAATCTTTGTATCTATGAAAGAATTTAGTAAAAGTTTTACGTAATTTATGGTAACCAAATCCCTGACTTAATAATTTATCAGTGATGCATTGATTACGTTCGTTAAAATCTATGACATCACTACACACAAGTCTGTTTAAAGGTTTGGTTAGCTTTTGAGGTGAATGACGACATTTTTGTGCTGTGTATAGAATATGTCCATAAAAGATTGGATGTGAAAAACCTGAACGTACAAGATGTCTGCACGTTGAAATATATTTACGAATGATGCCCTTGTACCGATGATAAGATTTAGTAAATGTTTTGACAAGTTTGTGGTATCGAAAACCCTGGTGTAATAATTGTTCAGTAATACAGAGATTTCTTTCGTTAAAATCAAATACGTCGTTACATACAAGAGCGAATCGGACAATTTGAGATGTATAAACACCATAAGATGGCGACAAGGGAACGTCACCATCTAAAAATGGACAATTAACAAAAGGAAATGAAAAATCATCTCTTTTATCGTAAATTTTGGTATTAAACTTCCCGTAAAAGATATAGATATCAAGATCCAGGAAAGGATGTCCACTTGGTATCTTTCGCCTCTCTTTCAGATGAGAAGCCTTAAAAAATATGTATCCCACTATGGATGAGAACAAGTTGTGAAGAATATCAAATTGATTAATTGAACAGGATGCAACCCGGGACGTTATAATTGGTCATTGCAATTTTTACTTTTAATTGAAAATTTTCATTTATGTTTACTTAGTATATTAAAATTGAATACAAAACTAAAACAAAATGTGCTTCCGAATTATTGACGTAATAGAAACATCACATTTTCAGTGCCTTCGTGACTCT
Source organism: Mytilus californianus (assembly GCF_021869535.1). NCBI lineage: Eukaryota > Metazoa > Mollusca > Bivalvia > Mytilida > Mytilidae > Mytilus > Mytilus californianus. The sequence continues at coordinate 127,929,586 of NW_026262668.1, forward strand.
CAAATTATAAAAATCGTGCGAGATTCAACTAGCTAATTCATTTTCATTTGATAAATAAACACGCTTATTTTACAATATATATTTACTGGGTTTTTACGTGTAATTAATATTTCACACTCAAATATGATTATGGATTTATTTTTCGAAATGCTGCGTAATCCATATTTTTGTGATAAATCAGTGTTAATGCCAAATAAGCCTTTTGACGCACGTCCTCGATTATAAAAATAATGTTTTTGGTATTGTTGCCAATGAGAATATTACCATAAAAGACAAAAGGACAAAGATGTGAATAGTTAGAATCACCATACGGCATCCACCAAATACCAAAACTCACTTCGTATTGTAAGCTATAAAAGGCATCGGAATTACAAACCTGTTTCAAACCACATTTCAGTAAATGTTTGAATCTCATATATCCCAGTCAACTTAGATTAAGATTATTACCGAAACTAGAATGGGTGCTTCTTATCTAGATATTTTCCTCGATATTGACACAGATGGACGACTTCAAACTCGAATATATGACAAACGTGATGATTTCAAATAACATGTTTGTCAACTTCATATTTCTCAGCATTAACATATACCCTCTGTCCCATCGTATGGCGTTTACATATATCAATTAATACGTTACACTTATACATTTTCACACTATACGGACTTCATTTATAGGGTAATGCTACTTACAAAAAAACTTTTTCAATAGTGTTATAAGGAAGAACGACTGAAATCGTCACTACGTAAGTGTTATGGTAACCATAACGAATTGGTAGACCAATACGATGTGTCTGTGTCTCAACTCACTAGCGACATGTTTTCGCAGTCTTAGGTATTTAGATCCCCAAAATGTCGTCCGATCTGTAATTCTATTCCGGATTTTAAATTTTTTACTGAGTCTGGATTTGCATGGCGGGTGATGAATGCATAGCAGGAAATTTTTACACTGTCGAAGCACCCAATCTTGCTCCTTTGTAAGTTCAAGCGATTTTTCTTCAGTTTGTTACCTTTATTTGTATCTTTTTAAGCGATATATATTTATCCAGTCCTCTTTTCCTCGATTAAGACATCGCCGAATGAGTCTTTTCACCGGATGTGTAATTGCTTGACCAAACCGACGGGTGCCACATGTTGAACAGGAACTGCTTACCTTTTCGGAAGACCTGAGAACATCTACGGCTTTTGGTGGGGTTCGTGTTGGTCTATCTTTAGTTTTATATGTAGTGTCTTATGGACTTGTTCGTCTTATCGTCGTTTTCGCTTTTAGTCATGACGTTGTCAGTTTTTCTTCGACTTATGAGTTTTGAATGTCCCCTTGGTATCTTCCGTCTCTTTTTATATAAGACTGTAACATCGATAAACTATTGTTGCCTAAATTCAGTCTAATAACTGATGAAATTATTATGATGAATTATTAACCACTTAAAACGACAGATAGATTTGAACAATATGTAGTTTGTTGAATAGCGTCAAAAATTGACCATTTCATTTTTTTTCTTCTTTTCGTTATAATAGTTTTCAATCTGGCTGTAAAAATTTTGTTTTCAGATCAAGATTATTTCAAATTGTCTTCAATATATGTATATCGAAACACTTGGATACAAAATACACCCTTTTAGCTCTTCAACATATAAATCACATATCTGTTGTGCTCTTGCTTTTGATTTGATTTTCAAATAATTCGACTCCGAGCATCGCTGAAGAGACATTAATTTCGAAATGCGCATCTAGTGCATTAAAATTGGTACCGTTAATGTTATCCTAAAAAATATAACGCGTTAAAATTTACCGACCGTAATCTAATTCGTCAAAACAATTAAAATGTATAACACTGAAATTTCATTATCATTTCAAATTGAACTCCTAAATATGACGACCCTAAAAAATATGTGATTTATATGTTTACTAACTTATTTCATGGTACATTGACGAAATAAGATGACATATAATTTCATGGTCCTTAACAAACCATAATACAAATATGACAATAGATTATTATCGTAGCATTATCTTAAAAGGTGTTATGAATAACAAATGCTACATTTTCCCTTAAACATAGATAATAATGCTCATTTAATGTTTTCCTTGCAAATGTAGGATTCTGCTATCCATAACATTTTCTGAGCTTATATGCATATATTGATAAAAGTTCCTACATCAAGTTGTCATAGAGATGCGAAAGATACCAAAGGGACATTCAAACTCATTAGTTGAAAATAGACTTACAACGTCATGTCAAAAATCGAAAAAGACCAAGAGACAAACAGTATACAAAACACAACATAGAAAACTAAAGACTGAGCAAAACGAACCTCAACAAAAACCGGGGTTGATCTCAGGTGCTACGAAAGGGTAAGCAGATCCTCCATATATTGCACCCGCCTAGTTGCTCATGTAAGCACAAGACCGGTGATAAGTCTTGAGAAATGTGCTTCGGTCGACGCCTTTACACCCCAATAAAATTATAAAAACAAGCATTCAATTCTTGAGTTAAATTGTTTTGGGGTTGACTTAATTAGAGGGTGACCATCGGGGAACATATTTCAAATTATTCATGTTCTGACATCAATGCAAACATCTTATAGATTTTTATGGAGAATCTTTCTATGAACATCAGCCAAAGTGCATCATATTTTACATGGGTTAAAATAGAAAAGTATATGCAAGCACTTCATTTAGACAATACAAAAAGAAAACGATATATAACTAGATAAAAAAAATACATATGCCAAAAAAAAGGTACTTCACAAAATAGATGTCTTTGTCAATTCTTATACCAAAACGGCCGTCGTTGTAGTTCATTTCATTAAACAAGCGTTGAAACCAATTGTACGACACATGTTCCTTAAATAATTTTTTATTACATCTCAATCCATGGTTATTTGGTACAACTGCATCCGATTGACTAAAAAAAAAAACGTTTAGAAAGCAAAGTTTCGGGGCATCAAAAAACAAACTTAAGCAGAACAAACAAAGCACTTTACAGTGATATTTTCCTAAAGAATTACTTGCTATAAATCATGTATGTTATCCCCTAGGATACAAAATAACAGACCAAGATAAAGTAGTAATATAATATAAAGGTAATATACCTCTGTAGATATCATAAGTCCAGGTTTAAAACAAATATGGCACTGAAAAATAAGTTGAATCAAATTGGAGTGGCGCGAATTGTGGCAACAGTGTAAGCATCTGCTAAGTATGTATCATCTCTCCAACAATTTAAGTAACATTGTCAAAACCGAAAACATGACAAAACCGATAACGAGGTTCATTTGACATGAGAGATATATAAAAGAGTTAATGGCACTGTTGAGTTGAAAAAGTTACACATTGTAACAATCAACCAATTTATGATGGCCACATTACAGAAAGGAAGGCTAAACAAACGTATGTGCGGCCATAGATCAGATATCAACCTCAATGCAAACGACATTCTGTACCAGCATTTTAATCAGCCTGATCATTCCATCGTTTCTATGACAGTTCGTATAATCGAAAAAATATACCACAAGACTAACAATCCTCAACTTGCAACGCCTCTCCGTAGACAAAAAGAGGACTACTGGATTCGACAGTTGGGAACTGCAACACCATATGGTTGCAATGACAAAATTGATGGTATAGGTATTCTATCTAGTCCTTCCTGTAGCTCGGTGAATGTGATGAATATTTTCAACTCTACTCCTCGACGTAGACGCAGTCATGGTCATCGTCATTATACATCACCTACTTTGCATGATGTCTCTATTAATGACTTGCTGCCATTCATACAAAAGCAATTAGGTATTCATCACATTCGCACGAAATTGTATTCATTACCCCTTTCAAAACTTCATTCTCTGTTCAATTTATGTTTGGAAACCACTGTTACAAACCCTCATTTAAACAAATACAAACTAACAGCTATCATTTCGGATATTGCAAGTCACAGACTTTTCAAACCAGTTCGCATTGGAAAATATGAAAAAGAGAAAAGATCTTTTCTTAAACTTTCTCGATGGCGTCAACTTATGCAATATCCTTCATCATAAATTAGTTCAGTCGAAAAATACCTCCTTATTTTAAAGATCAGTCTGTACCAATAATTTCTTATTCCTATACCAAACCAATTGCAACTAAAATTTTCAATTACAAACACGTTTTGCAGGATCTCAACATTGACGACTTCAAGTCTAAACCTCCTGATTGCACCTGTGCTAGTTCCCAATTCACATATAATCCGGCTGGCCACGTTATTACCGGAGACCTCAACATTGTCAATAACACTTCCCTGCGAAATTTGTTATCCAAAGGTCCGAAATATCGTGAGCCTAAATCCATCAATTGGAAATACAACTTCAAAATACTGATGGATTCAGTCGAGGATTATGCCAGGCAATGGGCTAAACGCGAGAAAGAAGACGTAGATACTCTTTCCGAATGGATAAAGGCTGTGAGGTCGTTGATACAAATCCGAATTAAGAAACTAAATGGGCATATCAATACCCACGCTACATCAATTTTTAAAGACCCAAATGTTGCAAAACACTTGACCTACCTCCATGACAAATATGTTGTTGTCCCCGCAGATAAAGCCCCAAACAACATCGTTTTTGTGTGTAAATATCATTATATAAACTGCTTGATAAATGAATTAGGTATTGACAATTCACTTGGAAACTCAACATATACCCTCACGACACTTACCAAAGAGGAAATCCTGGATAATCATAGGTCTGTTCTATGTTCCTTTGGAATTTCAACCAAAGATGAAGAACTGGATCTTCCATCACTGTATTGGATACCTAAACTACATAAGTGTCCTTACAAACAACGGTATATTGCTGGGTCTTCCAAGTGCTCCACGAAACCTCTTTCTAAATTATTAACATCTATTTTATCAGCAATCAAAGCCGGGCTCCAAAGTTATTGTGAAACTGCCTATTCTAGAGGTGGCGTGAATCAGATGTGGATACTAAAAAATTCCAAAGATCTTTTAGAGTACATACAATCTAAGACTCTCTCATCTTGCAATAGTATTAAAACAATTGACTTTTCTACTCTTTACACAAGTATTCCCCATTCCAAACTAAAAGACAAATTGAAAGAGTTGGTATTACTTTGTTTCATTAAAAAGAATGGCGAACGTAGATACACGTATCTTGTCTTGGGGATGGATAAATCCTACTTTGTAAAGAATCACTCTGATTCAAACAAAAAATTCTCTGAAACTGACATTATCAAGATGCTTGATTTCTTGATTGACAACATATTTGTTACGTTTGGAGGACGTGTTTTTCAACAGACTGTCGGAATTCCAATGGGAACCAATTGTGCCCCTCTTCTTGCCGACTTGTTTCTTTATTATTATGAGGCTGACTCCATACAGGAACTTCTTAGGAAGAAAGATAAGAAGTAAGCAATATCCTTTAACTCTACGTTCCGCTATATAGATGATGTTCTCTCACTAAATAATACAAAATTTGGTGACTATGTTGAACGAATCTATCCCATCGAACTAGAGATAAAGGATACTACAGATACAGTTAAGTCTGCCTCATATCTTGACTTAAATCTAGAAATTGACAATGAAGGTCGGTTGAAAACAAAACTTTACGACAATTGTGAACTTTCCATTTCTATGTAGCAACATTCCAGCAGCGCCTGCATACTGAGTATATATCTCCCAATTGATACGATATTCCCAGGCTTGTGTTTCCTATCATGATTTCCTTGATAGAGGATTGCTGCTCATAAGGAAGCTATTAAACCAAGAGTTCCAAATGGTGAAGTTGAAATCATCCCTTCGTAAATTTTACGGACGCAATCACGAGTTGGTTGACCGTTATGGAATAACCGTTTCACAGATGATATCGGATATGTTCCTTATGTCGTAACTATAATACCCTTCCCTTTTCACGAATGTGACTTACCGAATTAGACTATTTACCGGATTGTAATAACATAAGCAACACGACGGGTGCCACATGTGGAGCAGGATCTGCTTACCCTTCCGGAGTACCTGAGATCACCCCCAGTTTTTGGTGGGGTTCTTGTTGCTTAGTCTTTAGTTTTCTATGTTGTGTCATCTGTACTATTATTTGTCTGTTTGTCTTTTTATTTTTGGCCATGGCGTTGTCAGTTTGTTTTCGATCTATGAGTTTGACTGTCCCTCTGGTATCTTTCGTCCCTCTTTTACAACTTAAGAAAAATTAAGTCAGTCTTCAACATTATCCTGCTGAAGTAAATTTGAGGTAAGTGTCATGTATTGGTCTTATATTGTATAGGGTTATTAGATGTATCTGTATGTTGTACCTGTTTACCTGTTTACCTGAACTGCAACTCCCTCTTATGTCAGGAGAACACACATTTTCATAATTAAGTCGGGCAAGAGTAGATTTTGATTGAGCTTCATTGATCATTAGTTTTATACAGTGCCCACCGATTGTTTTATTTACCAGATTTTCCCAAAGTTGTTTCCCGGGTGATATGACGTTTGTGTATTTCTGATTCTATAGCAATCCGTCCAAGTAAAAGATGTGAAGCTACATTGGCAGTTCTGTCTGGCAGAAGTTGAATTTGTCGTAAGAGTTTCCGGAAATATGTGGAGAGGTTTTTTATGTCTTCAGTAGTACGCTTGATGACATCTAAACCATATAATAATCGTGGTAGAACATATGTTTGAATCAGATTAATTGCAGCTTTAGGGTTTACTCCATTTAGTCCATGAAGACCAGCATCCATCAGTGCATATACTGTTCTTCTTGCTGTAATGATCCTCTTTTTTACGACTAGCTTTGTGCCTGTATTTGATGTCCCTCTCAATTCCAAGATGTGTTGAGGACGTTGGGGTAGCCATAAGTTTGCCATCTAAATGCCAGTTACATTCTGAGGAATCATTAAAAGTAAGCACCACTGACTTTTGTTTGCTGATGTCATTTCGGTTCTTATTTGCAAATCTTTATTGTATATTTAACATGGTTTGAAGTTCATACGGGTCAGTTGTGATTAGTGTGACATCATCAGCTACCGTTGGTATACCACAGTATATTGAACCAATGGGGGCTCCAAATTGATTTTCTTCAAATGTTGTTAATAACGAGTTGACGAATAGTTTATATGCTGACGATGACCATATGGCGTACTCCTTGTTGTTCTATAATTTGATGTGAGTTCTCCTTTCCGTTTTACTTTTGATGTCAATTCTGTGTACCAATTTTCCAAAAATAGCCAGTTGATTCCCTCAAGTCCTGTTTTGTGCATTTCTCGTATGAGGCCTAGATGCCATAATATATCGAAGGTTTTTCTCGAATCCATCAAATCAATATATAGACTGGAGTTCTTTTTCTTTCCCCCAATAATTAGTTCCGTAATGATCAGTGCCGCAATACATGGACTTTCGTCCTTTGTAAATCCTTTTTGAAGATTACTTTGCCTTACTAAAATTTTATCTTCATTTCTAGATAAATGTTATTTTTTCCACAACTTTGCCCACTGAGCTTGTAATTGTTATTTTTCGATATGAGTTGGGATCATTTTTCGGTTTTCCACCATTCTTAAATACTGGACATATTATTCCACTTTTAATAAGTGCCGGTATATGCACATGTTTAAATAAGAAATTTATAATAAAAGCTAAAACAGATAATAGTTGATGATCCACCATATTTAAGATGTTCAGCAGATATATTCAGTTCATCTGGTGACTTCCCATTTTTAAAAGATAAAATTATTTTACCACCATGTCAGTTGATACAGGTTCTTTATTGTGTTGATTTTCTTCTGAAAAGTACTTATGCAAATTTTGTACATCTTTTTCTACATTGACTTTAAAAATTGGGTCAACGTTAGGATTTTCAGTTGGTGTGGCTAGATCATAAAAGTAGTCGGCCCAGGCCTCTCTTATTTCAGGGTCTGTGTTAACTACTTCATCATTAAAAATAAATGCTGATGCGCACGTATTCCCTGGGTCTCTTTGTTTACGGATAAGCTGGTAAAAACCTTCACTATCATTTTCGTTCAGATCCATAATTCGCTGATATTTTTCATTTCGTTTCTGTGCTGCTGATTTTCGCTGTGTACTTCTGAGTACTTTCTTACTTTTTCTAATTCGATATATGCACTCTGGATTGGATCTTGTTGCTTTCCTAATGTTTTCCATTTACCATAACATTCTTTGCTTGTTTTTGCTGCTGCAGCCATGTCCGGATTCCAACATATTTTTCTCTTTTTAGGTTTTTTGATGGGTTGTTTACATTGTTTTTTTGCATTGATATTTAGTATGTTACAAAGTTGTTGTATTTTCTCTGCAGCATTTTCGCAGGTGATATCTGATCTAAAGGATTTTAAGTCGTCTTCTACGTCCTTTGCATATTTTTGTTTATCTATTTTTTTCAAAATAATTCGTTTAGTTTGCTTTCTTATATTTTGCGTCTCCGCTTTTGGTATAGCACCCTGGAGTAGCACCAGTACTGGGTCATGAGTTGAGGTGTTTTCTGGCTCTCTTTCAAATGTTGTATACATGTAGATAATTTCTGCACTCTGCAGGAAATAATCTATTTGAGATGCATCCCTCCCATTATAATGATAAAAAGTATTTTGCCTACGACATTGTTTTGGTATAAGTAGTTTCTGCTCTTCTAAAAAAAATTAAATGTTTTATCTCTGGATATCCCATCCTTTCTGTGTAATGAAGTATTCATATCTCCACCCAGAATTATGTCAGCAGTAGCACCATATTTTTTCACTATTTCTGCTATTTCGTCCAAGACGGCCTGATAATCATTACACGTTGTGGTGCTACCTCTTGTTGGCATGTAAGCGTAGTTCAGTATTAATGGTTTTTCGTACTTTAATTTGATAGCAATTATCCTGTTTCCTCCTTCTGGGAGTAATTCAGTGTATTGATCAAATTTCTTGCGCACGCATATAGCCCCACCTCCCTTACACCCCCCCCCCCCCCCCCTTTGCCCTCTTGTCCGTTCCCTAGGCTCAATCATTTTATCCTCGTCGAAAGACTTTGCATGACATTGAAACTCTTAAAATTCTGTGCCAATTATATGTTTTTCATGCTTATAAACCCAATGTTCTTGTTCGTGAGTTTGAGGTCTGGGGGTCGGATTTGTTCTGCTTCCTTCGGACGTACTTTTCTTGGAATGGGAGTTTCTAAAAAATGGTCCTGTTTTTCTTCACTTTCAGTAGTCCTATTGGTCCTATCATCATGATGAGAATCAGTCTCATTTCTGCATGTCTAGCTCTATCTGACGAACTTTCTGTTCCAGAAACCAGATTTTCATCTCATTCATAGGGGAGTTTGGTCTCGACTCAGATGTAATGTTTTTTGGATTTGGGTTATTTGGTTCCTGTGATTTTCCATTGATACCTTCTAGTTAGTCAATTCTCTTTCTTTATATTACCAGAGAGTGTTCTAAATCCTTTTTTTCCTGTTCTAAATTGATGGTAAATGGTCTGTTTGTGGCTATTTGCTTTTTGAACGTTGTAATTTGTCCAGTTTGCAGATTTTGTTTTCTTTGGACTTAATAATTTTGTCTTTTGCCTCCAATTCTCCTTTCAATTGATCGATTTCAGCTTGATACAGAGCATGGGTTATCGGTGTCTGTCTACTAAAATTGCTTTGATGACTATCATTACCACTCCCTATGTGTTGTCCATTTCCAGATTTATGAATTGTTTGAGCCTTACTCATGCAGGGCACCATGATTCTGGGATGCTGCGTAGCAGAGCTGCCATTGTTGTTGTTCACTATATAATTGTCTGTTATTGGTGCTGATATAATTTGCACCGGTGTGTAATGTGGGCTTGGTATGGAATGATTTGATGCCCTCGCATTGGTTGGTGTAGCAAGATGGTTTAGAAACTCATTGTTTGATTCTTTATTTAAATCATTTATCTGGATCTTACAGGCCTTACAGATATAATTGTCATCGCCATTTTCTTTTATGATCTTAATTTCTTCAGGACTTAATACCTCACAATCGTAATGAAGCCATTGATCGCAAGTGTCACATCCCACATCTTTGCATTTTTAGTACATATTTTATTGCATATTGGGCAGGTTGGCAGAGTAGAGTTTATAATAGGTGGGTTGTTTGCCATGTAAGAGGATATCTTTCCATTGTTGCCTATTTCTTTCTGTTGCAGAGTTTGTTGGCTTTCCATTGTTTGTATTGAGGAACTAACTATGCTTGTTTTGTTTTTAGTTACGGCCTTTTGAACTTTCGAGTTTTCCATGTCGAGGTATTGTTTACATCTATTTCGTATCATGTTGTTAATTGATGTAAAATTGACTTTTCTATCTAGTAGTTCTAGGATGTTCATCAGATAGGATTTTGTGAATGATAGTACATGTTGCTGTTTGCCATTCAGTAAGACTTTTGATGTTGAGTTGTAAAAATTCAGTACGAAAAGTTTCTCATTATTTTCATAGATTGTGTATGACTCTGAAACTACCGCCCCATTCGCATCCTTTGTTTCAACAGATTTGATGTTTGTATCCTGGGTCTGAAGTGTGTTTATAGTTATATATTTGCATTCTTCATATGCCGCAGCAGAAAATATTAGTACTAGGTTACCTTTTGTAAATTGCGGGGTAACGGAGTATATTCTGTCGGCTGCTACAATTTTCTTGTTAATAGCCTTAGGCTTGTTCAAGGTATAGTTGGCATGATGGTCTTGAGATTTTAGATTTTTGTTTGCCATTGACCTTCTGGGTGTAAAAAGGACTTTTTGTGCGCAGTCTATTGCTTTTTCTTCTGGCAATCTCCATTATTATAAGTTATGATATAGTTCAGAAATAATACTAGTACGGTTTGAATTCTTAATGCGTTTTTATGCAGTAGCAACATAGATTGGACCTTCCATGCCTTCTGTATACGTACACAAAAAGTAAAGTTTTGAATTCAGATATGGATCAATGAGACACTATTTCGTAAATTTTCTTTTATGCAGCAACAGCGTGACTTGGACATTCCATGCCTTCTGAATGCATACACAAATTAGTATATTTTAAGTAGAGTCAGAACAAGCAGTTCTTTTGTATTTGTTCTCCGATTTCAATGAGCAAGACTTTTGCCAGATGCGGTTTTGGATGTACCCCGTCACCCACTGTGTATCATCGCCACCGGAAATTGGGTACTAACGAAGCGGAGAGAAATGGAAAAAAAAAGTAAACAAGGTAAGAAGTCATTCAATTTAAAGCATTTCTACTGATTTGACGAGGGTACCGCTTAAGAAATGATTTTCTGATATATAATTCTTTAAATTATTAGGCCGATAAGTACAAAATTAAGACAATATTTTGTGTTATACTCAAGAACTTGCCACTTAGTACCTGAAAATTTCGAGGTCGATCGTCCTCTGTCGCCCCATTGGCAAGATATTCAACTGTTTTTAATTATTTTTCCAGACACTTTTTTAGATTATTATAGTGTGGCATCATATTTACTGAAATTTGTTGTCAAAATGATGGTTTTTAAAGAATATAGACCATAAAAAATAAAGTTTAGGGTACGGCAACTTGCTCATGTTGACAAATTTACTGTATGGCAACTTGTTTTCAACTGTATGGCAACTTGCTAATTTCAAAATATTTATTTGCCGTCTTTTTAAAGAAAATAAAGTATTAGGTTCAAATATCTAATTATGCATTTGATAAAAATACAATTTGCTTGACACCATTTAAGATGTATACACAATATAAGGCTTGAACACAGTCCTTTTACATCTTTTGATTACCTGATGTATACAATATGAATACGGCATATACAAAAGCTGGCAAATGTTATAACTTTCGGAAAGCATGTCACTGTTTTACTGAACTGTTGTTATGCCCCTGACGTAGCGTTAAATGTTATCACCACAAAACACAGATCAAGTTATGAATTGGGTAGCGTCAGTGTTACCGTTCTTGAGTTATGCCTTTTATAAATGAAAAAAAGATGAAGCTGTCGTTTCTGTTCTCAAACTTTAGATTGCCTCAACCAAATGTTTTAACCATACAACATTAGTCAGCATGTGCATATAAATGATGAACATTTCGGGGATGGGTTGTGGGTGGAGGGAAGGAAGGAGGTAAGGGCAGGAGAATTTTTCCGCATTGAATATTTAGAACCATTAAGTGAATGAATTCTCTTTCAACTTTCAGATAAAATGAAATATAAATGAATTATCATTCTCTGCAAAAAAAAAATGTTGTATTGCTACACCACGGCACTATGTTAAGGGAGGTTTGAGTGCTCACAAACATGTTTAACCCCGCCTCAATATATATGTGTCTGTCCCTGGTCAGGAACATGTAATATAGCGGCTGTCGTAAGTTGCTGCCTGACATATTTGTTTATGATTTTGTCATAAATCAGGCAATTTTGATACGGTATGGGTTTTGTTCATTGTGAAGTGTATAGTAACCAATAGTTGGTCAAATCTATTTCATTTGGACTTTGTTTGAAAGTCCTCTCAGTGAAAACCATTTCACGTCTCCTTTTTCAATTAATGTTATTGTCTTATTTGTAAAAGGCAGATACAGCCAATATATTAGAATAAAGAACATTAATTTTCTAAAAAAAAACTTCATCTCTATATAGTATGAAATGAACAAGCTCGGTGGCTAACACTGTTTGAATTTAAAAAAAATATTAACCTTAGATTAATCATTTTTGGAAAGAATGAAAGAAGAATCCGATACAAGGGATACAAATCCGGCTGTGGCTACGGCATAAACTACTTATATAAAATTTCTACTTGAGAATTAAGATGACCTTGTATGAAGTTTTTTTTGGTTGTCATCTTAATATTATATACTTATTAATACAATTCACAAAAGCTAGCATCTTCGACTTGTAAGTTTAAAGAATTAAATGAAATAACAAGGACAGGTTGAAATATTATTGAATCCTGATGGTGCATACTCATAAATTCTTTTGGAAAAATCCACGTAAATTTAAATGATGATTTGATAGCGTTCATTTATTTATTTGCCCTCGTAAACAGTTTTGTTAAAATACCGAAATCGGTAAATTCTTATCGTGAACGAATAAGTCGGGTACACCTTTTTACATTCAGGCGTGCTTAAGTTACACTTTTTTCTTCTTATTAAGAAAAATGATTTTAATTTTAGCATCTATCTAAAGATTAGATTATTTACACACACACAAAATAGGGCTTACTGTTGATTTTGAAACTCTATGAATTCACATTTATATTCAACCAAACAGATAGGCCGAGTAAATAAGCTGGGCCGTGATTGCTTTTCCCTCCGTCTTGCAACTAAAGGCGAATTTTGCGATGATTTAAAAGAAGCTCTAAGTATTAAACAATCTATGAGGAACACTCCTTGTGTGGATGACTTTGTCACATCTACCCCGCAACTGTTTGTAGATAGTTCCCTTCGAAACACTCTGATACATGTCGAGAGTTCAATTATTGAGTTAAAGATATCACGAGAATGATAAGTCTGCTTTATAGATGAGTGACATTAACCATAAAATTTTATTTTTAATGCACCCACCTAACATACGGCTAAATCATATACCATTCGAAAGCACATCATCTCCTCTATCTTTTTTGCCCGGTCGTCAAAAATTCGTATGGTGCAGTTTCTATCAAATCACAACGAAAGGTCAAGGACGGACAACTTTTATTTTACAAGAAGTCAGCATTTTTTTGCATATTCTGTCTTCTGAATAATGATATTTTGCATGGACATATTGAAATCTGTTAGAACAGATGTTAATAGTAATTTATCAAAAGCACTTTGAAATATTAACGTCGGATTTTTAATAAATAGCGCTGTTTTCCAGAAATTCCATTGAAAATGACAAAAATCAATGAAAATCAAATTTTATGTCTGTGATTCAACTGTTATTCACCATAAAACCAAATAACATATTTTATTTAGTGCTAAGGATGTTTTTGACATCATAAAATTACTGCAATTACGCTTCTTGTTAATTAAACAACCAATTATAACAACCATGAAGTTGCCCAAAATACCGCCATCTGAAAGAAAATAGCTTTTTAGCTGTTCTTTGTTAAAACTATTTGTATGTAGTCGATATTATGTTGAAAAACACAAATTTTAAAAGTGAAAAAATATTAAATGATGGAATACACAGAAAATTCATGCATTTAGGAAAAAAGTTTGGGAGCGAAACATTGATAATTCAATATTTCAATCTTTGTATGTTTTCTTGGTTGCTTATACTGCATCTTGCATTAAATGAGGATGTGAAAACTATTATAAGCTAGTCACTGAAATGTTCTTCATGTCTAGCCAATATATTTAATCCTATCCAACTACGTAATGTTTTGTAATTAAATTGAGACCCTCGCAATTATATTTACTTGCATTAATTTTTGAATTGGGAAATCTAGCAATTCGCAATAACAATACATACATTTTCCATTAATCAAATTTACTCCCTGAATAGTTTACATATAAATACATTTTAATATAAAGATGATTGATTGATTGTTGGTGTTTGACCTAATTTTCGGTTTAGCACTTTTGGCTTCTAAAGTATTTTGCGGCGATCAGTTTTAAATGGTTTGGGCCCATGGAATGTCCAAGGAACCACCGACCTTCGGAAGGAAAACTGGCAATCCCCATCAACAATACATTAGTCATAGCTAACATATGGATATGTGAATGGAACGAACAAAAGATAAAAGGACGTAAGGACAAGATGATTCCTACATTTCCGCTATATCATATAAAGATAGATAGAGATAGAGAGAGAACTACGAGGTATATCACAACTGTTTTCCAATCGTTTGATGTGTTTCAGCTTTTGGTTTTGATATGTGATAAGAGACTTTCTGTTTTGAAATTTCACTTGAAGTTCGGTAATTTATGTTGTTTTACTAACTTATTTTTTGCATCAATATCTGAGTTTTGAGTTCTGTTGTCTTTTTTCGCTCAGCTTTGAAATGTATGGTTTTCTTTTCTTTGATTGAAAGGAGGGATAAAATAATATGGAGGCAGTCTCAAACCATGGTCGAAGAAAAACAGATGACAGCATGACCATGGCGAAAAAGTAAGACAGACAAACAAATCTTCTTAAAACACTATACCGAATTGTGTGAACAATACATAAACCAGTATTATGATTACAGTTTTTTATGAAGGTTATTCAATCTTAATTAATCTGAATTATTAATTTTCAGTCATATTTAATAAAACAACTAACAAAGTATATCATAATGGGTTAACATTTAAAGGATTTCGCCGGATTTGACATTGAAAAGCACATGGTACAGACAGTTTTCTTTCGAACATTGAACGAGCATAATCTTCGTAACATGTCTTTCCACATCGGGAAACTAATTTTTTTTTTACCAAATATACTTCTTTTTTTCCTTAAAGTTCTTCCATAATCTTTTTTAAAATATGGTTGATCATTATCTGCTGATATTTGCAATATTATTTAGCAAAAAAAGCTAAATGATCCCCATTTGCAGATGGTGTTTTTAGGGGCAACTACAAAAGCTTCATTAGAAGGCGGCATCTGGACCTACATCATATTAATTGCAGTTTAAAATGATGAAAAATTCCCTCGGTCCATAAACAATAAATCTATTCTATTTTTGACCTACAAATATTCAAATTTCAGAAAACTTTTAGATTTTATTGCAATTTTATCATTTTTGGAAGTTTTTTTCAAGAAATGCAATTTTTTGTTAATATAGCACAATCAACATTTAAGTTTGCACTTGATTTGAAATCATGGTAATTTGTTTTATAAGTTTTAGATCAATTTTAGGGAATAAAATGCCATACAAGTACCTGAAAATTGCATTTTGTGTAATTATAGCAAACATTTGGAATGCTCAGTTTAGACCTTTGAGCTTGATTTAACGAAAATTGCACCGTACGAATTATTGACGACCGGGCAAAAATGAAAGAACAGTTAATAAGCTTTCGAATGATTTATTATATAGCCGTATGTTAGGTGGGTGCATTAAAGTCGTTAACTAGGCGTCTTTTTGAAAATTGTTACTCGCCTATTACTGTGTAAAATCGATAATTTACAAAAGCAAAATGTAAAACTTAATGATGATTTCAATAAGCAAAAGAAACGCATGAATAACATTCAAAATCAACTGCATTTAGCTAGAACTGCAAATAATAAACTTAATGATAGCTTAGCATGTGTTAAAACTTAAAAGTGTGTCACTAAAGCAAGTAGATTTAGCTAGCGAGAACTCGAATACCACTGAAACAATGCGCTCAGCAAACAGCAAAATAAAAGAAATCGAGCTTGTTATTAAAAACAATACAACGGCTATTTCGAAATGCGCAACTAGAATCTCTAAAGTATCTGTTGTGGCAAATGAAACAGATACCCTTTTGAATTCTGAAGCAGAACGCATCACACACATAAGTGATATCCGCTCAACTGGAATTTGTAGTTTAAAAAGTAAGGTGCTTCTTTTAAGTGATCAAGTAAAGGACGTAAATACCGTTATTGAGGATTTTCAGATAAAAGTTAATTCATCTATGACATCCACTAGTGAATTACGTAGACGCGTTATTAATGTCGAGAAGAACTTTCAAGCGAGTAAACGTGAAGTAATGACTTCTGCAGCAGCCGCAGTTCAGACAGCAGATAAATCTGTATCTGTTGTACCATTAGATTTTCCAATTAGGCACGAGACACCTCACGCGTCAACAGCATATCCGATATTACCTGCATACGATCGAATTCATGTATCTCAGGAGACAATACCTAAAGTAGATAATTATCAGGTTAATAACATGTCAACTTTACCAAAGAAAATCGTGGAATCAACAAACATTCAAGCAAATGATACAAGAAGTATTTCGGTACATTTTCCGCGATCAGTATGTAACCCCAAAACCTCGGATTTTAGAGGTTTCACTCGCAAAAGTAGACGTGTTAGACGATTTTTATCGGCGGGATCGATAAATCTTGTAGTTATGAAGATGCTATGCGATATTTTCCTTCCGAGCGGAATATACGTGTGACATTTTTAAGATACTTCAATAGACCATCAAAACGTACTGCCGCCGCTCAACTCAATATTGTAGCAGATGATGAACATCTGATAACTCATCCAGAATTTTGTCGCCAAGGTATTCACATGATACCATGGCTACCATGGGAGCAATTTGTCAATGAACATTCTATAAACCCTTCATAATGACGTTGCAAGAGAAAAACTTAATTTAATATGCTGGAATTGTAGAGGTGTTTTTTCGTGTATAATGTACTTAGATGAATGTCTTAGGATGTATAATGTAAATGTGTGCGCCTTATCTGAACATTGGCTACGTACTTGTTCTTGATTTGATTGATAAAAATTGTATCTCCATTGCAAAAGGAACTGATGAACGTAACCCCAAATTACTTACCTGCAAAGGGCGCTCCGGAGTCGCATTTCTCATATCAAAAGACATTTATCCGTTTACATCTTTAATTGAGGTCAACAGCGACAGAATTATCGGTATTGAAGTAAATATACCAAACAGTGAAAAATATTATGTGTTCTCTTTATACTTACCTGCAGTAACTCAACCGTACGAGTATTTCCGTGACGAAGTAGATTTGCTGTTTGAATTGTCGTCCGTCTATGAATAATTTGGTTCTGTGATTTTTATGGGGGACTTCAATTCGAAAATTGGCGGTCCGAGATGTTAAATAAAAAACGACGAAAGAAGTAAACTTTGTAAAACTTTGATGTCAACTCACAACCTTTGTTCAGTAAATATAGAACTAATGTGTAAAGGATCTGTTAATACGTTCCAATCTTACGAAGGTGGTCCTTCGACTTGTGTTGATCACATCTTAATTAACCGTACAAAATTACAACACGTTAAACAAGCTAAGGTAATTGACAATCATTCATTCAGCACGTCCGATCATCACCCAATATTATGTACCTTAGAAACGGAATCTCATCTTCATAATCCACAAGAGACCAGTGACCCAACTGTATCTTGGGAACGCGCACGAAATAAAAACTGTATAGAGGATTACACTTTTGCAGTATCAACTAATCTATGGACGGTAAAATTTCCTAATACAGCTTTACCCGATGTGATCGAATCATACTATTCTTGGATAGTCAGTGCTATAAAGAAAGCTGAACAAGACACTTTACCATATAAAAAGTTCAATCGCCACTCGAAACCGTATTGGAATCACAACTTTACAGTTTTACGAGACTCGGTGCGTAGTATTCGGATTGAATGGATAACCAATTGTCACTGTCATGATACACACTGTGAGTTTTTTCATAAATACAAGTCTGCAAAAAGATAATTTCGTATAGCTTTAAGAAAAGTATTTGATGAATATGAAAGTAATTTAGCAAAAACTATCGAAAGTAACCTCGATATTGATCAGAAAACGGTTTGGACAATCATAAATAATCGGAAAAAGAAATCAACGGCTTGTAGTGCGTTGGTGAAAGATGGTGTGACTTATACCGATCCTAAAAAGATCAATGATATTTGGCTGTCTCATTTCCAAGATGTTTTTCTCCGTCGACATATACTGACCCGAAGCGTGAAACTGAAATTGCCGAAAAACTGTCATCTATTCGTAAACTTGTCAACCGTGATCAGAACAACATTACATTTAAATTATCAGATGTGAATGAAATTTGTTCAAAACTAAAGAACAACAAAGCTTGTGGCCACGACGGCTTGTTTTACGAGCACATACGATATGGTGGTAAATCACTATAAAACACTTACATCACCTTTTCAACTTGTGTATCAAATGTGCGTACATTCCGAACGACTGGAGAAAGAGTATGATAATACTTCTTTATTAAGGTGGTAACAAACCAAAAACAGATACAAACTCTTACAGAGGCATCTCGTTAGTGCCGAGTATCACAAAGGTCTTCGAGAAGATGGTTGACTTGCTACTTACCTTATTGCGTACTGACTTTCCGAATGTCCAACAGGTAGCTTACCAACAACTCGTCTAGTTTAAATGCTACATTCAACCTTAATGAAGTAATTATTCATCACATAGAAAAGAACAGAACAGTTATAGTTATTTTATTGGACAGCACTAACAAGGTTTGAATATTACAATGGGAAAGGATAATTTTGTAAGGTCACTCGAAAGTGTGAATATGTTCTAAATTGGTCAGACAATACTTGGTCATGTTTTATGAACATGTAAAACCCTCGGCTACGTAAAGAAGTTTAAGGTGACCTATAGTTGTTAATTTCTGTGTCATTTGGTCTCTTGGTGGAGAGTTGTCTCATTGGCAATCATACCACATCTTCTTATTTTTACCTATGTAGTAAAACACCGTTTTATATCAATATACATACTTACACCAGCAGCTACCATTTTTCATTTTGAAGTCAAGGGCCTTTTGAAATCACATGTTTTACTATGATACTAGTGAGTAGATTAACAAAACATAAAACTTCGTAAATGAACTCCGTTTTACAAACACCTGTGATACAAGTAGTCAGCCAAAATAAAATATGAATAGACCAATTAAAAGATTACTTAAGTTGTAAATATGTGCTAAATTGGATAGTCTATGAAAAGGTATATACTATGAAATTAAGAGCTCGGGGCACATTTTTTATTACCTATCGTTAATTTGTCACGATAGAATATAGAATAAGATGTCTAGGTTAGTCTATGGAAAGGTATGTACTATGAAATTTAGAGCGAGGGACTTGCCCCGAGATCTTAATTTCATAGTATATACCTTTTCATAGACTATCCAATCTAGCACATATTTACAACTCGAGTAATCTTTTAATTGGTTTATTGATAGTTTATTTTGGCTGACTACTTGTATCACAGGTGTTTGTAAAACGGAGCTCATTAACGAAGTTTTGTAAATCTACTCACTAGTATCATTGTAAAATATGTGATTTCAAAAGGCCCTTCATTCTAGAATGAAAAGATGGTAGCTGCTGGTGTAAGTATGTATACTGATATAAAGCGGTGTTTTACTATACATGTTGTTCTTACATGGTAAGATGACAAAATAAATTGACCAAAAGCAGGCAATACTTAAATTGCAATGGAAGCTTTACATGTTTTGAAAACATTTTTTAATTTCACAGTAAAACTAAAGCTATAATAAATTTGAAACATATAGATAGTTTGTCCCCATAGATATAGTATAGCAGAAAGGCATTAAAAAGCAACAACCAATAGGTCAGAGACTATAGGTTTTGTGTGTTTTTGTTTTATATTATTTCAAAGTAAAAACTAAAAGATTTATCAGAATATGTTAATATATATATATATATATAGGTGGCACATTATCTTCAGACATAATCACAGTTTTTCAATTCATGACATCGTCCTAAATATGCATGAAATATTTGCCACTGGACATTAACCAACAAATTATCAATCAATCAATCAATTCATGACGAAATAGATCACCTTCCTTAAGAAAGTTTAAAAAATTATCACCAAGTTGCTTTAATTTTCCTTCACAAGGTTTCATAGTACACACTTTTCTGTGTACAAAGTAATTGCATGGATGATACATTATCATAATTATAAGATGTCGTTGTACTCTAATCAAGGTATAAAGAACCATATGTATTACCCTTTATTTAAATGATAAAATTTGCGATTGTCAAAAACATTTTTTAATTCCAAAGATTTTAATAGCAGGATATTTAAAAATCAACGTGAAAACTAATTACAAACTATTCAATTTAATTTGGAACACAGTATTCTATTTCAAAATAGCCAGTGGCAATTTTTGTTTTAAATATCTTGATTACGATACAATGAAATCTTACCCTTGTGGTCATTCATGCGTAGTTACTTAGTACACAGAAAAAGTATGTACTATGAAAATTAGAAGGCAAATATAAGCAATTTGATTGGACGAGAAGTTGTAAGTATGTGCTAAAATTTGCATAGCTATTTGATTATTGACACAGATAATTGATATTTCATAAATGATCATAAATGGCGGCATATTAAACAAAATAAGGAAAAGTTTTAATGCTGATATTCATTAGTATTCTTAAAAACTGCTACAGGGAACAACTGTATAATTTCTGTAATATTAGAAGCAGTTGGATTTATCAACTACAACAATTATTATTTAACTTAGGTTTAAATGAGATCTGGTATAACCAAGACAATTTGATTATTGATACAAATTTATTATTATTTGTAAAAACAAGGATATATGATCAAGCAAAACAGACTTTGAATGATCAACTGAACGTTTCATCTAAGTGTTATTTATATAAATATATTGTCAATAATGTATGTTTACAGAATTATCTAACCAAACATATGAATTTTAGAGTGTATTTAACTCGCCTTAGATTGTCATCTCATAATTTGTTTGTTGAAGTAGGCCGTTATCATGGAGTAAATAGGTTAGATAGAAAGTGTACTCTTTGTACTTTGAATATCACTGAAGATGAATTCCATTTTGTTTTACAATGTGAATGCTATAGAGACTTAAGGAGACAGTTTATTAAACCTTATTATTATAGACGTCCATCGTCGTTCAAATTAGTGCAACTTCTCAGCACTGAAAATGTAAAAGATTTGCGTAATTTGTGTAAATTCTTGTTTAATGCATTTAATCATAGGACCAAACTGTTATTGGTCAATACTTGATATTTATTTGCTTCTCTGATGTATTATGTCATGTTGTGTTATAGAAATGTATTTGTATTTATTGAACTGATAAGCATAATGTGCTTAAAGTAATAAAGAATTGAATAGTAGACTTATATTATACATTGTAATGATAGAAGTATAACTATGAATTTTGAACCGTACGGATAGTATACCAGTAAAAATCATGTAGTACACAATTTATAATCAAGGGTTACAAGTGGGGCGTTTGTCTTCCTGCGGACAGCGTTCCGGTATACTAGCACTTTAAAGGCATCCAATAACAGAAGGTTAGCACAAAGCAGTCAAAATTATACATTCACCCTTTGGTTTTCTTTTTTTTTTCATTTCATTTTATTTTTATTACTTGTTCATTTTTTTTATGTACATATAAGACCTTATACTAATTATTTTTTCTTAAATTCACATACACATATTTAGGCCTATTTGGGTTTATACAAAATATTTGGCTACTAAATTCACATACACAATTCGGCATATCAATTTTTTCCGCTCTTTACTTGGCTGTCGTTTGCCTGGCCTTTTCTCCTGTTCCGGCTTTTGGTGGATACAAATTTTGGTTCTTTATCAAAATATTTCATTTTTATTTTATTTTATTTATTTAAGTTCTATTTATTTTTATATTTTATTTTTATTCATCAATTCATTTATTCATTTTTTCTTTTTGTCATTCAAAAATTATATCAATTACCATAAGGTAAAAATAAATTATTTAATTGCCCAAAAAGGCGCAAGCCAGGGCCGACAGTGCAAGACCCTCATGGGTAGTCAAGGTCGTTAAAAAAACCAAGGGTTACATTCTTGTATTATGTACCACAATATAATTTCAAAGCACACGTTACATTCGAAATTACTGAATGAATACATTATATATTTCGTAGTGTAGTACACAGTAATAAGAGTATTGTATTTTACTATTATTACAAAGTGTGATAATGTGTAATTTAAGATACTTGTGTTTTATACATGTTATAAAACAGAACTGTTATTTATGAATGTGATAATGTGATTTCAGAGTTCCTTATTCAAACTGGTATTAAATCATCAGAATCCAGGTCCCTAGTAATAAGTTTGTTTTGTTTATTGACATCAGAAACGACCCTGTACATAAATATTTATGCGCTGACTTTATCGAGTGCAAAATAGCATTCTTTAATTTGCTTCATATATATTAATAGTATCAATGAAATTTCACGAAAATATTTGTTTAAGAACATTTATTTGTAATATTAATATGTTTTGTCGTGAGAAATATATATCAGTAAAATAATCATTAATTTGTGTTTACGCGGGTTATTCTTGATTAGAAAATAGTCTGATGATGGAAGTTTTTTACGACCTTGACTGGCTATACAGCCCTCGCACGGTCGGTGAAAATAGTCTAAATCGGTTTTGTACCCATAAAATAAGCGGATGAATTTTTCACTGAATGACGTATACCAGCATCAGCAGCCAAAGGGGCTTCTAATATCAAGACATTGGTCACGTGTCAAAAGGTCAGAGTTTACGTTAATTGAAGGTTTACAAAAGATGATAGACAGTGTAGACATATATTCTAGAGAGTATGATTTGAATATTAACTTGTCTAAAACCAAAATTGTTGTGTTTTGGAATAGATCGCTAGGCCACGTTAAAGCGACTGAAAATGGTACTTAAATGGTGTTGCTATTGAAATATGTGATGAATGTACATATCTTGACATACTTTTTAAATACAATGGTAACTTTGTACGTACACAGAAAACGTTAGCAAACCAGGGTAGAAAAAAGCAGTATTTAGTTTATATAGTATAATATGTGACGATTGTTTTAACCATGAAACAATGTTATTTCTTTTTGACACATATGTATCTAGTATATTAAATTATAGTTGTGAAGTCTGGGGACATCACAAAGCCGACAATATTGAGAAAGTTCACCTAAGCTTTTTAAAACGCGAAAACCTCGTGACAAACAAAACTTGGCATGTGAAATAAGAAACATATTTTTTGAATTTTCGTTATGGGTGTCAAGATGTATGGTTACACCAAAATGTTATTAATATTGATTTGTTTTTGCAAGGTAGTTTTGTGAGTGAAATGAATGCTTTTTTCAATGAGTCACCAAAGTGTTAATTTTATAGATATATACACTATCCAGATACTTTAAAATTTTACCTACAAAAACCTGTAAACTATGTGTATAAGCCATATATTTGAAGATATAGATTGTCTGCACACTGCCTTAACATTGAAACCGGTAGATTTTATAATATTGCAAGAGAAAACAGATTTTGTAATATTTGTGATAAAAAACTGATTGAAGATGAATACCATTATATTTTAGTATGTGACAAATATTTTGATAAAAGGAAAAAATATATAAAACCATTCACATGTTCATAACATTAAAGACTTTAATAATCTAGGTAAATACCTTTATTTAGCTGATAAGATTCGTTATTCATAATATAATGCTCATATTTCATTATTTATATTATTTGTTGTCATTCTACGCCGATGATTCAATGATTCAAACTGTTTGTAATTGTAAAACATACATGTAATTTATAACTGATGCTATTATTTTTGTATATGCACATTCTATAAGCTGTATTGCTTTTGAATAAAAGACTATTATTTATTTTGTAAACGTGCATGCCTCGTGGTTTTTTTACTCGTACCGTCTTATTTATACTCGTACATGAATAAAACTTAAAAGTTGTCAAATCTTGATTGAATATGCTTCATCATTCTATATAGTTATTGCTAAACAGTGTTGAAAAAGTATTATAAAATGACGAGTGAAGTGAAAAAAAAATTCTGAATATTTGCGTAGGTCCACGGAAAATCCCATATATTATTTCTTAAATAAGAATGGTAACGTATAAAGGGGTTTAAAATATGTAGTAAAACCATTTTTTGATTCATAATTTAGTTATAATAGACCCAAAATTTACCGGACACGCAGTTGTGTCAACTTATTCGTGGCAAAGGGTGATCAAAGGGAGATAACTCCGTACACGAACGTAGGAAATTGCAAGTTCACACAGTATATGCGAGTAAAAGTAATGATTGTAGTTATATTTCGGCACTTTCTTAAATAACTATTCCATATTTCATGTTCCTTCACATTTGTAACATTAAAAAAAGGCAACAGTAGTATACCGCTGTTCGAAATTCATAAATCGATTGAAAAAAAAAAATCCGGGTTACAAACTAAAACTGAGGGAAACACATTAAATATAAGAGGAGAACTACGACACAACAGAAACACAACATTAAAATGTAACACACACAGAAACGAACTATAATATAACAATGGCCATTTTCCTGACTTGGTACAGGACATTTTAAGAAAAAAATGGTGGGTTAAACCTGGTTTTGTGGCTAGCCAAACCTCGCGAATATAGTCATGGAATGGTTGAATATTGCATTTTTTCAAGTAATTACAGGTGTTAAATTTTGAAAACTTCCCTGATAAGAAGAAAATTATTGATAAATCACTTTCCTCTGAAACTTGGAACTTATACATTGCTTTCTACTCATAAACAATCTTTTGATAGATGGAATGATACAAGTCCTTGTTTCACTTTCTTAGTATAAATAATCTCAAAAAGCATATGAAAACAAACTCAGTCTTGTATAAATTTAGACTTCAATTAAATTAATTTATATTAAAAAAAAAGTATCTAAATAGAAATTTTTTACTCTGGTTCACTAAAAACTTTGCATCAGTATTGAGATTTAACAAAGTTATTTAGATTGAGGATTTTATAGATTATTTGACTTTGTATGCTGATCATATAAAAAAAAACATAGTGTTATTTATACATTGTAGCACAGCATCAATTGTGAAAAAAATATTTCTCTTAGAGTCAATTCAATTTTAAAGATGCGAGGCTTGCCGAGCAATATACATATTTAAATGTCACTGTCAAGAGTTGAGAAATAACATATTAATAGAGATTCTGTAGGAGAATGTTTCTCTTAAGATTTTTAAACAGTACATGCATGACATGTATGTTATATTTATATTTTTGAATTCCAACTTTTCAAAACAACGATTTTTTATTTTATAAATGAGTAAATCAAAACCCTTTACAGACCTCATTTACAACTGATCAATGAATGTTCTGCACAAAAAAATCTTGTTATATATATTTAATGTTTTTAATCTGTCAGTAATGATGACATAGATTCGTAAAGACCAGACCATATGAAAACAGTAAGTAAACTCTTCCAACAATTAGTTATTTAAACAGCTTGTTTCACAACTTCTAATCGAACAGACCTAGATGCATAAGGTCCTCACAATATTCAGGTAAATGTTCATTTAGATTTTGATTCTGTAATTTTCTACACTACGTTACATGCAAATGCAAAATAATTATGGTTGTCTGTTCAGTCCAATTAATTAATAAATCTTGTTTTGTTTTGTTTTTTTTTTTAAATAAAAAAAACTATGCCTGTAACCTTCAATGAATAACATCGTATTGAATAGCCTAAATGTAACATCCTTATCATCAAGTTATGTAGGTTTGAGTGGCTCGATCAAAAATTGTAAAGATGAGATATTTTCGCACTATTATTGAGTGATTTAATCATTTTAAGCATTTTACAAGATCTTGTCTTCGTGTACTATGTACATGCAATATTTTCTGAAGTTGATTGATTGTTGTTTTCTTTACGTGGCAAATATTTCGTGCACGAGAACACATAAATTATAAATACAATAGGTAGGTCTTGCAATAGGAGGTCGACACTAAGGTTGGACGTGAAACTTGGAGTACCACTGGTATATTTAATAATGACAGAAATTTAGCCTTACAACAGGTGGCCACATCCGGACCCCTCAAATAATTGGTGCATGAGTTTTTAATTTGCAGAGAGCGTTGATCCATGAAATCTACTCTGAAGTCGGCCATCGATATTTACGTGTAGTTTCCAATATCATTGAACGCATCTTATTTAGATTAGATACTTTTAGATCGCTTTAGTATTTGTGAGAATTCTGTGAAACTGTATTGTTTATTGTACTTGAGTTTTTGGTATTATATTCTATACAACTGCTCTCCTGGTTGGTCTCGTGGGAGTGTGTTCGCCTCGAGAGCGGGAGGTCGTTGGTTCGAATCCCGACCGGGTCAAACAAAGACGTTAAAATTTGTATTTGCTGTTTCAACGCTAAACACGCGGCATTTAAGAGTAAGAGCACAGACTGGTCGGCTCGGAGTCAGAAATGTGTCCTTTTCTTCCTGCGAACTGTTAGTTTGTGAACTTACACGTTAAAAATCCGGCTCATCGTGTCATTTATTCATTGACCAACATATCTTGAGGTCATCCGAATAGACAGTACGTCAATACTTCGATTTACTGACGCAGTCAGTAACAATTTCGGTTTGTGACCTATTTTTAAAGGACACTTAACTATGGTAACGGATTACATGATGTCACAAATCTGTACTGTATTTGGACGAAATTACGAAATTGAACAAAAACTAACAAAAAAAAGATATATGCTACAATAAAGGAAAACATTACGGACATAAAGTCAAACTTAAAAATTAAATTATCCAGATAAATAAAAATAAATTCAGGTAGGGGAGACCGGGGATGAATGTGACACTTTTCATGTTTTTGTCTATACATACAAATCGACTGTATGCAGTTTTCTCACTAGACCTAGCGAACTAGACTAACATCTCGTGCACATTTTAAAAAAGGGTTTTAATCCACTAAGGCTACTTCTTTAGTCACAGCTGGCGATTTGATGGATGTTGTCGCATGCCACAACCTACCCCGTATGCGTATGATAATACACGATAAAATATTTAAATCAATCGTATGCAACCAATCTTGTTTCTTCGAGATTTTTTTTTCATTGGGCTAAAACAGACTCGTGACTTCTGCTGGAGTTCTTATTGACAGATTTTGGTGTCACCGCATAAATAGATCAAACCAATCTACCTCTATGCACTTATTATCAATCCAAGGCTGCGGCATTTGTATACTGAACTTTTTGGCACATTCATATGCTAGTCTTCTTACTTCTTTAGTGGTCAGTCCGAAGTAAATGAACAAGGTATTTAGCAAATATCGTTCAAGTTCCTCTTCTTGTAAGTCATTGCATGAATACTTTCCTGTTGCCATAGTAGCCAATTTTAACGTTACGAGAACCAACCTCTAAGAATTTCTTTATAAATCTGGTCAGGGCCATGTGGTTTAATATCTCGCCTGCGACTAAGTAAAGTCGAAGACATAAGGATTACAATCCGGTGGCATCGGCGACGGCGTAAACTAAAGAAGGTGTCATTATCACCACTGTCAAATTGTTTGGATGTTGTAGACATGAGAAGGTAAATATCACTGACAGGTTCATTAGATCTACCAGGTCAATTAGGCTATTAATTATACAAATACAAATATTTTATTGGCACAAACTCATTAACAATAAATGGTTAAGACCTGTTGCATATATATAATTATATTAATTGACATGATAGAATGAAAAGTTATATGTTAATATATCATGATAGAATGAAAAGTTACATATTAATATATCATATTATTACACTATTCCTTATATCTAGACACTCTGATATGAAAGAGGAAGACAGTCTAAGTAATAAAGCTGAGCTATTGTTTACCAATAGAGATATTTTTTCAACAGTGTTAATGTTACGCTGTATTTTAAATATAACATTTATTTTATTTTCTAATATTTCTCGTTTTGAGGTAAATCTATTACATTGTTTCTGTATCTCAACCATACAAAACATCTGTTATATGCTTCATATGTGGACAACCATATCACTATGCCTTTGCCTGCAGAGTTAGACTCGATCACTTCAAAAAAGCCTGCAACTTTCAGCAGATTAACACTGAAGCAAAGACGTACCAGCAGCGACAGTCATCAGGTGATACAGAATGACAACTTAGCAGCTCTAACGAAGTTACCGTAGTCATCAATGGAATTCAAGCATCAGCACTACTAGATACTGGTTCTACAGTTAGCACAGTTAGCAAGATGTTCCATCACAAGTACCTTGCTGACAGTCCTATCCAGGCACTCAACCAGATACTTAACATTGAGTGTGCAGATGGCCAGAACATGCCATACCTTAGTTACATCTCAGCAGATCTACAATTACCAGGCACATCAACATCAGCAAATCCTCAGCAATGTTTACTGTTAGTCGTTCCAGATAGTACTTACAACCAAGAAGTACCACTTCTTCTGGGAACCAACGTTTTGACAGCAGCTATGACTGATGTGAAACAACGATATGGGCTACGTTTTCTACAGACAGCAGATCTACATACACCTTGATATATCACATTTAGATGTCTCCTACTTAGAGATAGAGAACTGCATAAGAGATGCAACAGACTTGCCATCGTCAAGAGTGCTGAAGGAAAGACAATCCGCATACCACCTAACACAGATGTCGTTCTTAAGGGATACATGGACCACGAACTACCGTATCATCCAGTTTGTGGACTTCTTCAGTCAACTGATAGAGCAGCTGTACCATCTGACTTAGATATAGCTCCATCATAAGTATCATATCAGTATAGAAACAACATCATCATACCAGTACACATCAGCAATGTAACTACCAGAACAGTGACATTTTCGCGAAACGCCATCCTTTGCGAACTTCAGCCTGTTTCAGTCACCGACATTGATGTACCAGACAACTTTGAACAATATGCATGGAATGAGTCTACATTCCCAGACACACTTACTGATGATCAACTACGTAAAGCCAGAGAACTTCTTCATTAATTCAGAGATGTATTCAGCACTTCAGATACTGATATAGGCCACATCACCGCCGTTCAGCATAAAATAGAGAACTTATAGACGAAACACCATTCAAACAACGATACCGGCATATTCCACCTGCCTTGTTCGACGAAGTTAGAACTCACTTCAACAACTTCTAACTGCTGGGATCATTCGTCGTTCGCATTCGCCTTGGTCATCGAATGTTGTATTGGTCAGAAAGAAAGACAACAAGCTCAGAATGTGCGTGGCCTAAAGGCAATTAAATCAGCTAACTATAAAAGACTTATATGCTCTTCCTAGAAGCGAAGAAATCATCGACGCCTTTATCGACGTAACATCGAGGAAACAACTATTATACAGTCATGGACATGAAGAGTGGTTATCACCAAGTAGAGGTTGAAGAGACACACAAGGCTAGAACAGCGTTTACAGTCGGTCCACTTGGTCTCTACCAGTTCAACAGACTTTCGTTTGGCCTCGTAAACAGTCCAGGAATCTACCAACGTCTCATGGAGCAGATACTTGGAGATCTTCACCTAGATATATGCTTTATATACCTTGACGATTTGATCATCTTTTCCGAGACGTATGAAGAACATCTTGAAAGGCTACAGATGGTATTACAACGACTACGAGAACACAACTTGAAGCTTTCGCCCAAGAAATTTGCATTCTTCAAAGACAAAGTCAAGTACATCGGCCACATAATCTCAAAAGATGGCATTTCACCTGATCCAGACAAATTAGAGAAAGTTAGCAACTGGCCTCGACCCACAACGCCAGAAGAAGTTCGTCGTTTCCTTGCTATCACCCCAAGTTTGTCAAAGACTTCACCAAGATAGCAAGACCGCTCACAGACTTGCTGCCTGCACCAAAGAAGTCCAGTAAGCGAAAACCTAAGAAGCCAACAGTAACATCATGGGGTTTGGGAAAAGCCACAAGAAGATGCCTTCCAGAAGCTCAAAAGTGAACTAGCGATGCCACCTATTCTTGGTTATCCACGCTACAAGGAACCTTTTGAACTACACACAGATGCATCTATGCTTGGTCTTGGAGCAATACTGTACCAACAACAAGAAGGAAAGAAAAGAGCCATTGCCTATGCCAGCACAGAACTTAGCAAGACTGAGAAGAACTATCTAGTCCATAAGTTAGAATTTCTTGCTCTGAAATGGTCAATTACAGAAAAATTCCATGACTATCTTTATGGCAACATATTTACCGTGGCGAATACCATGGAACACTTGGTTTTTCAACAACTACGACAAGTTGAAAATGGTCGATGGCGTACTTTACCGTCTCATCCACTACAATGGGGAACAACATAAGCAACTGGTATTACCTAAAGTCTGCATATCCAAAGTACTCACAGCATTACACGATGAGATGGGACACCAAGGCAGAGACAAAACAGTCTCATTGGTTAGAGACCGTTTTGTTTGGTTTGGCATGAATCGAGATGTTGACAACTGTATCTCGAACTGCGACAGATGTATTCGCCGAAAGCAACCTGTAAGTCACAGAGCGCCACTCATCAACTTCGAGACCACACAACCCCTTGAGTTATTATGTATGGACTATCTCACACTTGAAAGATCTAAAGGTGGATTTGAGAATGTATTAGTGATAACAGACCACTTGACACGATACGCCTTGGCAATACCAACAAGAAACCAGACAGCAAAAACAACTGCAGACACATTCTTCAACAACTTTGTCGTCCATTATGGTCTGCCAGAAAGAATCCATTCCGATCAAGGTGCCAATTTTGGTTCTAAAATCATCAAGGAATTATGCAATATCACTGGTATGACGAAGTCACGAACAACACCTTATCATTCAATGGGCAATGGCATCACTGAACGTTTCAAAAGAATACTACTTGGCATGCTTGGTACCTTAGAAAACGTTCAGAAGAAAGATTGGAATTCACATGTTGCTAGTCTAGACCATGCTTACAACTGTACACGTCAGACGTCAACTGGATTCTCACCATACTTCCTGATGTTCGGATGACAGCCAAAGCTACCTATAGATATCGCCTTTGGTATTGGAGATGATGTTTAACCAGTTACAACAAAGTATGTAGAGGAAATGCAAGACAGACTACGCAAAGCCTATAACACATCAACAAGAAACATCTTTGCAGCCTAGAAACGTCAGAAGTCACATTACAACCATAAAGTCAAAGGAACTCTGCTCAAAACACTAGCTTTTGATGGAAAGCACAAGTTAGCAGATAGGTGGGAAGATGACCCGTACCGGATTATTAGTCAACCTTATTGTGGAACTCCGGTATACGAGGTACAGAAAGAGAACAAAGAAGGATGAAAAAGGACACTATTCAGGAATCTTTTCTTGCCAATAGGAGATCTGCCTACAGATATAGATAAAGATAAAGAAAGGAAACGTCCTGTGCCCAGGCAGAGAGGAAAGAAACAGCCTGAGGAATCGACGAAATCTGAAGGGAACAGTGCCAACAGGACCACTGAAAAGGAGTCAGATGAGGAGTCGGAGTAGGAGTTTGTATATTGGATACCTAATCAGAGTACACAGGACAACACTACCAGTGATGTACCAGATGTGGACCTACATGAAGAAGGAACTCTTGGTATCACTGGTGACGACCACGATGGAACTGATAGTAGTGATCAGCAGGGAACTGGTTTAGGAGGGGACGCTCTTCCTGTGGACTTCAATAGAGCTGCAGAATCAACCCCTGTGAGTGATGTGGAAACAGAAGAAGCAACTATTCAGACTACTGAAGTACACACTTCTATTGATCCAGATGAGAGTGGGCCAACAGACCTTTCACTAGATGGGGCAGCTGAACCCACCATAGCTCCAGAACAACCACGAAGAAGACGAATATTACCGACACCACCACGAGATCCACCTATGTCAACAAGACCACAGAGGAACAGACAACCACCGAAGTACCTCGAGGACTATGTGGTATCCAAGGAATGACGTGGAAGTCATTTTCCTACAGCGGGGGGAATGTAGCAGAGTGATTTTTATGATCATTTTATATATTTTAAAAATCATCTTTTTAATTACTATATTTATAATAAAAGTTTACATATTTTGAATATTGAATCTGAGTTAAAATTATTACTTGCAAACCTTAATTTTGTGTATAGTAATATGCACTTTATTTGTCTATGAATATTCTTGGGGATTTACTTGAATCGTTGTATCTGATTGGTTATTAGGATTTGGCGGTCAAGTTTAGTTTCTTTTGTTTTGGACCTAGTAGATTTTCACGGGACGGAAGCCATGACAGTCGATTAGTCCCGTTTATATTGACCACATTAGTTACCTGTATACCTTATTATTATTGTTATTACTTTGGACACGACAT
The DNA here is from genome assembly GCF_021869535.1 of Mytilus californianus. Classification (NCBI taxonomy): domain Eukaryota; kingdom Metazoa; phylum Mollusca; class Bivalvia; order Mytilida; family Mytilidae; genus Mytilus; species Mytilus californianus. Next base: position 127,962,348 of record NW_026262668.1, read on the forward strand.
ATTTATTGATTACTGTAAGTTCACTTCTTTATTAACATTATTTATATTTTTCACGTAAATAACATTCTATTAAAGTTTCTATTTTCTTGTATCGTTCTCCTCATATCGCATGCATTTAAAACTAGTGCGAAAGATGTACATAAGAGTATTTTTATCAAGCTACGAGAATATGATTTTATAATCTACGGTTTATTTGTCACGGTAGAATTAGATTGTTAATTTGCATACATTACTATTGGGTTATTGTCATGAATAGTCTATATTTTATAAATGGCGGTGCTAAACAAAAGACGGAAAAGTGTTTCCATTTATATAAATTAATAATTTTATATTGAGAAGTTTTTATAAAGTACAAATATGAATGAGTAAAGAATATTTGTCATATTGTATATGCTTATTTTTTATAATTCGGGTCCGAGTATTTATGTTCACATTTTGGGTTCATGACTCCACTAATATAGTTATATAGAAAGATGATGTGCTGTTAACCTTACCAGTTAAACTCACTCCACAAGTGGTAAGAATATATTAAATAATAGTTTGGCATTTTTTATAGCCACTAACAATATTGTATAGTCAACATGAGTTATCTCCCGTAGATTTGGAGCTTTTAAAGAATCAATAATATTGACGTCACTAGTCTTTATGACTGGGTGGAGGTTGTGCATGGTGGCGGTTGTGTAATTTGTTGAAAGAGATACTTTTACAGTTTTTACAGATTTGACAGATTTTACAGATTTTACAGACTTAATAGTGTTCTTAGTGTGAACATTTATCTCCTGAGTACCTAACGAAAACCCAGAATGACTTTTTAGCAGAGGAAAAATCCAAATATTGCCATTTTTCGAAAAATGAGATACACGAGACAAAGAACAATAGCTGACGTATAGTCGCCATTTTGGTTTTACAAAGAATTTTTTTTTAAATTTAAAAAAAAATGTTCTTTTAAACAGTGAATATTTTTAACATATAGAGAATAGTTTTATGAAAGACAATCGTTTTAATTAAACATTTTTATTAAAATATCACTGTTATGAGTAGATACAACCTATTATGATAATAGTACTAATAAATGCAATTCAGAATGACAAGAAGGTCAAATAGAGAATTAGTTCCAACCAAAATATATACACCCAGCAGGAGTAATCAAACTACTAGAAATTATGTATTAAATGAGAAAAGAACATTGAATAAAATTAAAGAAGCTGCAAATAGAGATATTGATATTCAAGCAACTTTAAAAAGGGGGAATTTAATCATACAGTTTTCGACAGCTGCATTTTTACAATTTAATACATGCTTTGACCAGTACTTTAGTTCAAGTCAAAGTTTAAAAATTAACAGTACATGAGAGGTTCGATTTATCAAACAAATTATCAGAGAGGTCAATTTCATTTTGCTGATATTAACAATCCTTCAAAGCAACTGTATAGAGTGAACATTTTTAATACAACATGTCGTATTGAAGTGGATGGGAAACATTTCATGTCATTTATAGATGAACTTTCTAAAATTACATCGCAGATGAGTAATGATGTAGATTATAAACATCTCAATACCAAAATTAAAGAACAATGTGATATTTTACTGTCATCAATTAACAATGATCATAATTCATCAGTTGTAGTAAATAATACAAAGATTAATCCATCTAAAGCTGTTACAAACGCTTGTAGTAATGACATTAAGAACCCTGAAGAATGTTTAAGATGTAAAAGAAAATGATTATGAAGAAGTGTTTGGTGTAGTAGAGGAAATCATTGGATACATTATCACTGAGAAATTAAAAAGTGAAATGATTAACATTTTAGAGAATAATTTAGACACAAATCATTATATATGTTCACTATATGACATCGATTCAATAGATGATAAGCAAGTCTGTTAACTCTCCTACTGAAATTCAATTATGCAATAGCGACAACTTACCTTTGGTTAACATGGTCAATGAAGAATCTTTTGTAGAAGGAAATGAAGTAGAAACCGAAACTTTAGTAAAACAATATATAAAACATTTGCCTACTATTGACAAAAATTGTGATAAAGATCAAGTAATACTTAAAGTAACTTTAGCTCAATCTCTTTTATTGGAGGAATTTCCAAGGACTTGTGCCTTATGTTTAGAATTATTAAATAGTGATGAAAAAATATGTGAAGTTTGTGATCAATCTTATCATGTGCAGTGTATGGGAAAAGACAATAAAATGTGTTTAGGCTGTGAAGCAACACATAGTCAAATATGTGAAAATTTACATTTAAATAATGAAACTTTAGTGAAGAAGGTTACATCACCTCGTCCCACTCCAGTTTGTGTAGACAAAAACATTTCTGATAAATCTAAAGAAAATCAAGATAAGGAATATGGAAACAGTGTGTTGAGACAGAAAGAATTACGTCAATTAGAATTAAAATTAAAGAAAAAGAAGAAAGTTTGAAATTAAAAGAATTGTCTGTAAATGAAAAACTAAAAGAGAAAACCAAACTTATTGAATATCTTCACCAACTTGAAGCACGAATTACAGAGTTAGAACAAACAATAAAAACAATGAATAGAAAAATTATTATCTTGGAAGAAAATCAAAATAATTTTTCCTTACGTAATGAAAAATTCGAATCAATAGTCGTAGTGATAATAGTGATGAACTACTAGTACAAGTAAGAAACAAAGTCACAAAATTTATTGTAGGCAGGATTGAAAATGAATTGGATAAATAAACTGACAATCTTAGTGAAAATAATGATAAAACAAAGGATACACAAAATCTTTTAAATCAACAAAATGTGAATGGCAATTCAGATAACTACTATTCGCAACATAATTGGGGTTATCAAAATTGTTATCAACAATATCCATATCCATATTATTATGATCATCGGAACTCAAATTATACAGAAAGTTATGAAACTGAAAATGAGTGTTATAGCGATTCATATGTTAGATGTGATCATGAAAATCAATGGCTTCAAGATTCTTCTCAGGACAATAATCAAAACGTTAGTCATGCGAATTTTATAGATGAATTAGCGTTGAACAACCAATTAATGACAAATCGTACCTTGACCATTGGTTCACAAAGTAATCAAACTAGTAACTATTTAGGACAAAATTTATATTTCCAAAGTAAGAACATTGTCAATCCTAAACATGAAAATGATTTTTTATGGAAAGCAAGCCTCAGTGTCCAACCAACATAATGAAACAACTAGATCATAAAAGTATAGAGAATGATGAAAAGAAAAAACTCAATATTTTAACTTTTAATTGTAAAAATATACAAACGTGTGTAATGTTTTTTGATCAACTTTTTAATTCTACAGACATATTTTTAATTCAAGAACATTGGTTGTTTAATTTTCAAATGCATTTACTTAATGAACTCCATCAAAATATTTGTGGAATTGGAAAAGCTGTCGATGATAAAGACCCAATTAATCCAACCAATTTACCTCGTGGTTATGGGGGAACAGGAATATTATGTAGAAAAAATCTCAACACTTTTATTAATCCATTAGATATAGGAAATGACAGAATTTGCTGTGTTGAACTTTTAGGATCTTCAAAGCTACTTTTGGTCTTTGTTTATTTACCATGTAAAGGTTCACCATCTGATTCATTAGAATTTTATAACTGTATAGATCAACTACATGAAATTGTTCAAAGATATAGTGACTCTCACTCCATTATAATTGGTGGCGACTTTAACGAAAATATCTTAAGTAAAATCGATACGAGAAGAAACAAATATCTAGTAGATTTTTTGAATGAAAATCATTTATATACTAAGGAAAATGGCATTACTTTTGTAAATTGTAGTGGTAAAGGAACCTCAGCTATTGACTTTTTACTTTTTAAACATGATTTTAAAGATAATGTCATCTGTATAGAAACAATGGACAATGTGACTACTAATGTATCTGATCATTATGCGGTAAAAGCGAAAGTGAAATTTACCATCAATGCAAAAGAAAAATCAAAATGTTCAAATTCAGAAATATTACCACTGTCAAGTGGAACTCCGTGGAATAAAATAGATAAAGACGCATATAAAACTTTAGTTGAAAATGGTTTGAATACTTTTTCATCATCTTTAGAAAATAGATATGAAGTGGATCTTGCTTTTCAAAATATGAACAGTTTACTCTTTAATTCGGCAAAAAGTTGTTGTCCAGCTCCACGAAAAAGATTTAGAAAACCGAAATTAAAAGTAATGAATGACGAAATTTCTGACGCAATTACAAAAAAAAATGGCTTTTTATCAATGGAAAATTAATGGGCGGTCTGAAGATCCCAGGAATGAACTTTTTATCCAGAAAGAAGAGACAACTTATAATTTACGTAAACATTGTCGCAAATCAGTTGCTATGAATAGAATCGATGAAAGAGAAAAGATAGTGGAAGCAAATATTAAAAATAAAAATTCATTTTATAGACTTATTAAAAACCAGAGGGGAAGATTAAGTAATCATATAGATGAACTATCTATAGGTGACACAGTGTATAGTACAGAAGACAACATTCTAATTGGATGGAAACACCATTTTGAAAATTTAACGAAAAATTCTATTCATGAACATTTTGATAACAAGTATCAACAAAAGGTTGAACAAGAATATGTTGATATAATTGATATTTGTAGAGCTATGTGTTAGCACCAAAGTATTATTGAAAATGAAATAGAAGAAGCTTTGAAGTTATTAAATTTAAATAAATCAACAGATATTTTTTTAATTTCAACTGAAAATTTATTATATGGTCGACAATCTCTTATTTATCATCTTAAAGAATTTTTGGATAGTACTTTTAGACTTTGTTATATACCAGACGAACAGAAATTAGGGGTAGTAATTCCGCTTTTTAAGAGTAAGGGAAGCTGTAAAGATAGTAAAAATTATCGTGGAATTACAATTACTCCAACATTATCTAAACTCATTGAGACTGTTTTAAATATCAGAATTAATCCTGACGTTATAAAATATCAAAATTCATTACAACGTGGTTTCACTAGATGAACAGCACCATTAAACTGCTCTTTTATTATAGAAGAATTTCATAAAGAATGTGTTGAGTTAAATGATCAAACAATGATTACTATGTTTGATGCAAAGTCAGCATTTGATGCAGTAAACATGCAGGGCTTATAAGAAGATTATATCAAATGAAAATTCCAGAACAATCTATTTTGGTTATTGATAATTTATATAAAAATGCTGTTTCCTGTTTAAGATGGAATAACCAAATATCAGACACTTTTAGAATAGAGCAAGGCGTAAGATAAGGTGGAACTCTTTGTGCAGACTTGTACAAAATCTGTATAAATACACTTTTAGACATTTTAGCTGATTCATGATATGGAGGAAAAATTGTATCAATTTCTTGTTGTGCTCCAACTTGCGCAGATGATTTAGCCATACTTAGCAATTGTCCGTATGCAACACAGATTTTAATTAATATGGCCTTTGATTTTAGTAAACGTGAGGCATATTTACTACAACCAGCAAAACGTTGTGTTATACAGTCTAAATCGCGTTACCATGACAAAGTTAATGAAAATTTTTGGACCTTAGGCAATTCAATTCTTCCAACTTCTAATAAAGCAAAACATATTGGAATTTGTCGTACAGACAATGATTCATGTAAAGCAACAATAGATGAGAATTTAAAGAAAGCAAGAAGCACACTTTATAGTTTAATGGGGGTTGGACTTTATGGAGAAAATGGATTAGATCCACAAACCTCAATGTCAATTATGAATACTTATATAATACCAATAATGTTATATGGATTGGAAATAGTAATCCCAAGAGGAAAATGTTTAGAAACTTTAAATATCCAGTTTAAAAAAATTTTGAAACAATTGTTATCTTTACCAAAAACAGTAGCTGATCCTCCTATATATATAATTTCTGGGATGTTACCTGTAGAAGCTCAAATAGATGTTAAAATCTTAACTTTTTATGGAAATCTTACTAGACAAGAAAAAAGTTCTATTGAATGGCAACTAGCGGAAAGGCAATTAAATGTAAAATCTATTAATAGTAATAGTTGGTTTAGTATACTGAGAAAAATATTTTTGAAATATGAATTGAATGATCCGGGACAATATTTAGTCAATCCAATTTCTAAATACCAATGGAAAAGTGAAACAGAAGATATTGAATCGAGCAAAACTTTATACCAGTTTAAAATGCAGTTAGAGCCAAGTTTAGAAATAATTCAGAACTGTCTTTATGTAAATTGTGTAACGAAACAGAAGAAACTTTATCAAATTTTTTATTAACGTATAAAAGTCTAGAAGATATAAGAAAACCGATTTTGGAAGATTTTATTAATTCCTATAGTAAAGAGTTGGCTATGAAAGATGAACAATTTGACATTTTACAACTGATTATAGATCCATTTTCTTACTTAGCAATGTTTAGAAGTGAACAGGCTTTTAAAGTGTTACAGAAACTTATAGATCCAATTGTGAAAGGTATAGACTGTTGCCATTAGATGATATAAAGAAAAAGAAGAAAAAGTAGATACTGACTTTATATATCTCTTTAAGTGATTGATGGGTGTCTACTCTGAAACAGTGATATCTCTAGATAGATATTTTTAGATTTTAAAGTATTTAAAAGTGTTGGTATTGCTTAAACTGACATTAAGCCTAATTTTATCGTCAAGAATATGATGTAAATAGTGTACAGTGATATTGGTGGAAGAAAATTTTTATTCATGTTGTGAACTAGAATACTCGGAAGAAGTGTGCCTACATTGGCAGAATTTATGTAACAGATTACAGATTACAGATTATGATATTTGCAACTTTATGATTGTTGTATGATAGAATGAAGTTAATAATTATTAGTATTATACATTTTAATGAAGTTACTGATAAATGCAGCTATAGTATTAATTAAATACTGTACAAAAAGTAGCCAGTAGTAGATAGAAAATCACAGATACACATAGAACATATTTCTATGTTGTGTGTTTACAAAAGGTCAAACAATCGTAAAAATACACGTGACACTGCTGTCCATTTCAATGACTGTAAACAATAAACATTGTTTAACTGCAATACATAGTTTATAACAGTGAAATGTATTATTTGATATTATATTTCTGTATTATATAGTCTGTGATATTCGTAAAAGTAAATGATAATGTTATATCAAATAGCTAGTTATCTAATATATGTTATATTCCTATTTCATAATTATTTTTAACTGCTGGTAATAAAACACCAGAACCTTAGACCTTAGTTATAGTTGTTCCTTAACATAGGAATTCATCTACTACACTTGTCCTAAGTGTTGTTTTGTTAAACAACTTTTATCCACAAGATATGAATATCCTAAATTTTGTAAAATATTTTTAGTTTTGTTAATCCAGCGGTTTGAAAACCTTGTAACTTGAGTGCTATAAATAAATCTTGTCGATTTTTTGTACTTGCAAGTGCAGTCTAAAACTTCCAAGGCGTAATAATAATCTCAAAGAGTACAAAATACTATACTTGAAAAAAAAGAATGTCATAATAGATATATCGCTTTAATTACTTGTCAAAAGCTGTATTATATAGATCATCTCCCTTTGGCTTCCGTCTGTCCCCGATTTAAACAACGAAATAAGTAGTTGTGCTTCGCATATATATAGTTACTAGAACACACCCGTGACATCGCGGGTCCGTGACTGAATCAAAGTACCTACGCCTTATTTTCAGCCTGGATTTTTAGTATTCGTATAGTCATTTGATAAGTCATGCTGATTATAAGGTGCACAGTTTTCTCTGCTTTCAAAATCTTTTGTTTGAATCCTTCCTGGTTTTCTTACTATAACCGGAAAATACTTGTAGATATATTTTTTTGGTCAATGATTGAATTTAGTATTGTCAATCCCAGTATAATGACGATGTGTGTGATTATGACCCGTGTATATAGCAAATTCCAAATTCCAAATACACATTTGGTGGTGCGCCTGACATAGGTGGAACGCACAGATTATGTAACAGGTAACATGTGACATATATATATACTATTGGTATCAGCTGGGAACAGTATATCTAACGGTCAACATATATACAAGTTCCTGATATCAGTATCGGATTCGACCCGGAACTTCTTAATTATTGGTAATATTAGATGCTTTCATGTCGATCCGGCCCAAAGTCGATCCGTCCCAAGTCGTTCCTTCCCAAGTCGATCCGACCCCATATTTAAAGTCGATCCGGTCCCAATATAAAAAATATTCATAAGCAATAAAAATAAAGATATATATATGAATTCGGTGTAATTCATAAATGTTTGACGAATATTTGAATATTAAATTCTCATAAGATGAGACATTTATTTGAATATTTTTTTAACATTGATATTAAGAGTTCATATAGGCATAATATTATTTTTATATAAAATATTTGAATTCAAATCAAATTAACATCTTTAATGAATACGGATGATTATGCAGTATAAAACCGCAGGGACTCGGTTAGCAGATTAAAATTTTGTTTATGAATGTTTTAAGCCCCGGTCACACCTTACCGGATAGCGCGAACGGACGCTGAACGGATAACTTTTTTTCAATCCGTTCATGTCCGTTCTTATCCGTTAAACGTCCGTCCATATCCGTTTCATGTCCGTTCAGCGTCCGTTTTATCCGTCGACGTCCGTTCTGTCCCGTGGAAAATTTTGAGCATGTTCAAAACTTTGAACGGACGTCCAACGGATGAAGTGTCCGTTGAACGGACGTCCAACGGATGAAGTGTCCGTTGAACGTCCGGTAGGCGTCCGTTTTTTACGGTACTCGTCCGTTCCGTTTCCGTTTTGTATCCGTTACTTGTCCGTTATACATCCGTTGGAGGTCCGGTAGACCAATTCACCAACGGACTTCTACCGGACGTATAACGGATAAAACAGATGAAGAACGGATGTGAAACGGACATGAACGGAATGATAACGGATAAAACGGATACGTACCGAATGTAAAACGGATAAATGCCAATTGAAAATTTCGAGTCAGAAATGCCAATTATTGGTATGTTAGATTACTTGAGTGTCATGAATGTTTATTATTCATGATGGATCTTGGAGTAAGAGCATGTCTTCACTATCAAGCAGCTCTTATTCAGGCCAGACTGAACTTAAATGTTGCAAATATAAACCTACTAGCTGTCGAAAGGAGAAGAAGGAGAAGACAAAGGAGATGGTGGATAAGATCATGGCTTAGTCCTGAAAGACGACGCAGTTTTGGTCTATATGACCAACTCATGACCGAACTTAGGCGGGAGGATCGGCAGTCCTTTTCTTGTTTATCCGTTTTATACGATACGCTTCCGTTAGGTGTCCGTTTTATGCGGTACTCGTTCGACATCCGTTCTGTCCGGTAAGTTTCCGTTTCTCGTACGTTGCATATCCTGTGTGTGTCCGTTAGGCATTCGTTACGTGTCCGTTTTATTTGGTCAGTACACCAACGGACTCCCTACGGATAAAAATTTTGACAACGGAAAACTTTTTTTTTCATCCGTTCGGCGTCCGTTCGAGCTATCCGGTAAGGTGTGACCACAGCTTTTCAAATCTTTTATTTTTTCGTATTTCCTGTCTGTTTGTATTACATTAATGTTTTTAACGTTGGCATCAACATTTCTTCGTTTTCTAGCAATGTGCAGTTTACTACTATCCAGTAAGGATTTTTCAGTATACGGATATGGATAGTAAACTGCACATTGCTAGAAAACTAAGAAATATTGACGCCAACGTTAATAACGTTAATAATGTAATACAAATAGACAAGGAATACGAAAAAAAGATTTGAAAAACATTGATAAACAAAATTTTAATCTGCTAACCGAGTCCCTGTGTATAAAACTATTATGTTGATTATGTTTTTATTGCAAGTTTTCAAGACTATTTTTTCAATTGACTGTGATCTTAACAAAGTTTTTCAACGGGTGTAATAACAAATAGTTACATACACAACTGTACAAGCCGATCCCCAAGCTGTGTTTAGTTTAAAGTTATAAAAACTTCTCAAATTGAGAAATGTTGTTTGATTTGCCGAATCCTTATAAAAGAGGAGACAGGATGGGTTTTTCTTTTAATATCTCAATTCGATGGTACAAATAAAAAAAGAAACACAGAGAAGACAGGGGTGAAACGAAATAATAGTACATTTCTTTTTCATGTTATCTGGAAAAAAATATAATTAATTGAATGTGTAGCAGGAGCAGTTCTGCTGGAGATTCGGGTATGCGGACCACAGCTTGTTCTAGTTTGTGAACTGATTTAAACGGAGACGATGGATGCCAAATGTAAAAGCGCTATATAAATATCTAAGTAAATGAAGCCCAAAAACAGTGAAAACAATATACACTTTATTCAAAAAGTACAACTTTTATCATGAGATGCAAAAGTTAAGAAATGGAACATTTAATGACTTCAATAATTACCCGTATTAAGAAGGCATATGGCAGATGCACTAACCTTCAAGGGAGTTTTGGAAAAGCACGGCTTTCCTACATTGGACTGAACATGAGTCCTCAGACAATTCAACTAACTAACTGGTGGTGTTTAACGACCTTGATTGGCTGGTAAGCCCTCGCACGGTCGGCTCGGTGCCCAAAGGCGTTTGGTGAGCATTTAAATGTTTTTGTTGTCAAGTTGGAACAAGGCGGCCATTTTAGTTTTGCTGGATTTATTTGTTTTTTTACTATTGTTGTTTGGTTGGTTTACAGTCTACTTTCTTCAAAACGGCTGCTTTCAGGGCCAAGTTGGTCAGCTGTGCAGCCCGCTAACCACGATGATGAAGTACTGGTCGATGAGTCTTGGACATAGTAATAACGATGACAGGAAGCTTTATCAGGACCACAGTCGTAAGACAGTGAAATGGCGATCCATTATCCAACACCTAAGATACAGACCCTCGGACGTCAGTCGGAATAATATGTCCCCCATAATGGGTGTTACGGACCATATGCTAACGCGGGTATATACGCAAAACAACAAGTTTATGAACGTACTGTACAGCGTTGAATTGGTTTCTGTCCTCGAAGGTAGTGTGTCGTTGATCCAACTATCAGTAAACCAACATCGTGGATAGCGGGTAAAGAGGAGCTGACCCAGCACGTCCTTTCAGTTGTAATGACTGAGACTGACTCAATCGATTGGATGTGATGATGACAATTCAACATAATAATTCCAAACCACTTATATAAAATGTATAAGTTTTTCAAAGAAGGTTATAAATGATTTGCGACGATGCAAATACTAAACTTTAGAATATAAATAAATATCTTTAACCAATGAATTCAAAATACCAATATCTATACAATTTAACAAATATGTACTGAATAAGCATCTTGTAAATTATTAAATAAAGAAATATGAAATTTGGAGTTTAAATAAGGGAGGTAACAATTACATAATAATCTTTTCTGCCACATTCCTCCCCCTAAGACAAACGATAAATTTCATAGTTAAATCTGCAAACTTAAATGTCTTAAACATTCATGTATCTGCAACAATAAACACTCAAAATGCAAATGTCATAGACAATAAATATGAATAATTTGTAATGATTAAACATAAAATGAGATAAAGATCAGTTAAAGTTAAATAATGAGACTGTTCAAGGGAGACCACAACACCAATCTGCTACACTCGTCCTCCTTTACGAAAACAAATGTATATGAAATAACATTTGACAATTAAATTTAACAAAAGTCTATCAACGTTCATCAGATTAAATGTCTTTCAAACACATGTAAAATAACACTTTTAAATAAACGTAACTGTATAACACATACACAAACACACATCAGAATCAGGTTCATCTGTTAACGGACACGACTTTAAGTCTTCTTGGCAAGTAGTCTTCAGATTCAGTGGTACGGCATATATTGTAACGGCACATCTAATGTTGAAATCCATGAAAAGTTGTACCAGGCAATGTCCACCAATGTTGATCTCACAGTAAAATTGAGAATGGAAATGGGGAATGTGTCAAAGAGACAATAACCCGACCAAACAGCAGAAAACAGCCGACGGCCACCAATGGGTCTTCAACACAAGGAGAAAATCCCGCACATTTAACGTGTACCACCGGGTTCTATAACTGCACTCCAACGTTGTTGATAACGGTAACACAGACGTTGTACCATTCAGCTGAACAAAATATACTGTTTTTGATCTGCACAGCAGACCTAGTCTTGTAATTTAAGTTGTACAAGGTAATCTCCACCACTGTTGATCTCACAGTGGCACATTTAACGTGTACCACCGGGTCATATTACTGCATTCCAGCGTTGTTGATAACGGTAGCACAAATGGTGTACCACCGGAGATGGATCGGGTCCATCTGTATGCAAGGTTCTCAAAATAAAGTTTGACGATGCCCAGCTTTTTTGTGCAAGGTTCTCAAAATAAAATGGACGACGCCCAAATTTTGCGCAAGGTACTAAATAATGGATCAATGCATCTGTATGAGCTAGAAGTGTTCCTAACTTGAAGCTTAACTTTCACTCTATTGGTTTCTGCCATGACTAACAAAAGACAAGAAGTCGGACTTCCATAAACTCTCTAAATACTAAATATTTAGCTAGAGATTACAATCCAGACAAACGAGCAACAACTCATAAAACAAACCAATTCCTACTAAAACTAGCTAACAGTCTACACTTCAAACTGCACAGAAGATCAGTCATAATTCAAGCCAGTAATAAAAATGAAAAATATAACAAGATGAGATGCACGGCATCCCTCCCTTTGAAAAAGAAAACCAAACAGCCAAAACTGAGAAGTGTAACATCTCTGAGTACATTGAAATAAACCTAATGTAAAATTATATATACAACACAATGTAAAAAGAAACATTAAACAAAGGTAACACAATCTGAACTACAAAGTTATAATTCAAATCGTTCTTTAATATCCCTTCTATTTTTGAGAATTTCACTTGACTATCTGCAGACCTTTCATCTCTAGCAAGAACTCTAAAAGACATATTTGGATACTTAGAACTGACATGAGCTGATTGATGACATTTAAAACATTTCTTATGTTTACGTTTCCTCAATATATTGATTAAAATTTCAAAACTGTTATGAACAGTATTACAACAAACTGAACTTTCTGACTCATCAATAGTCTCTCGATCACCAGAAAAATGAAAAGCTTCATATTCAATAGCCAGTGATAAAGCCTCATCTAAACTATGAGGGTGATTGAAAGTGACAAATTTAGCCCTCTAAATATCCAAACATGATGTAAATAAGTCAGTAAAATACGAATCTAAATAAAGGCAACAGTAGTATACCGCTGTTCGAAACTCATAAATCGATAGAGATAAAAACAAATCCGGGTTACAAACTAAAACTGAGGGAAACGCATCAAATATAAGAGGAGAACAACGACACAACAAAACACAACATTAAAATGTAACACACAGAGAAACGAACTATAATATAACAATGGCCATTTTCCTGACTTGGTACAGGACATTTTAAGAAAAAAATGGTGGGTTGAACCTGGTTTTGTGGCATGCCAAACCTCCCGCTTTTATGGCAATGTTAAATATAACATTAAAATGACAACATTACATGACAGGATTACAATACAAATAAATGTGAGAACATATAGGACAAAGAAACACACGAATAATAGCTAAAAAAAGGCACCAGGTTTAAAATCCAATACGCCAGACGTGCGTCTCGTCCACACAAGACTAACCAGTGACGCTCAGATGAAAAAAGTTTGAAAGCCAAAACAAGTACAAAGCTGAAGAGCACCGAGGACCAAAACTTTCAAAAAGTTGCGCCCAACACGGCCAGGGTTTTCTGCCTTGGACAAGAACATCCTTATTATTTAGAATAATTTATAATTTTGCAAACAGTAAATTTTATAAAATGACTATATAATAGATATACATGATAAAACCGAAGTGGGGACTAACTACAGAATAAAAACGGATACATTACATAAAACAACTTAATCCAACACATAAAAATACACAGCCGAGTTAGCCAAAGCCTCAACGCACAAAGTGACGTCACATTTGAAATTCTAAAAAAACACACAAAGTGACGTCACATTTGAATCTGAAAAATTATCAGGATAAGCCTTATGAGCTAGTATCTTGAAATGCTGACTAAAGTCATAAATTGTTTCGTTTTCCTTCAAACTACAAACTTTAAAATTTAAAATATGCCACCCTCTCCTTAGGATTGAACCTCTGAATGAGAACATTTTTCAAGCAGTCATAATCATACAACTTTGGCCTTTTTAAGAAACGTAAAATAGTTTAAGCATCACCTCTCAAACTCATTATTAACTGACATGCCATCTCAAATTCATTCCATTGATTCCAAAGAGAAACTGTCTAAAAATGAACAAAATAATCTGTAACATCAATGCTGACACCATCAAACAAACAAGGTTTTCCTTCAAGCCTAATCATAACTTTATATACATTTACAAAATGAACCAAACGATGAAAATGAAATACCCCGGGAGCAACTATCGGCCCAACTCTTCAACACTGGTCTGCTTATGACTGTCATATCCAATTACACCAAGCATTGACTCAAATGTATGCTCCAGTTCTTATAAATTTCCCCAAAATAATTTAGTTCAGTTACAAACCAGAAAAGTTGCTTTCAAACTCCACATCCGCCTCGCGGGACCAAAATGTAGCAGGAGCAATTCTGCTGGAGATTCGGGGATGCGGACCACAGCTTGTTCTAGTTTGTGAACTGATTTAAACGGAGACGATGGATGCCAAGCGCTATATAAATATCTAAGTAAATTAAAACCAAAAACACTGAAAACAATATACAACTTATTCAATAAGTATACAACTTTTATCATGAGATGCAAAAGTTAAGAAATGGAGCATTCAATGACTTCAATAATTACCAGTATTGAGAAGGCATATGGCAGATTCACTAACCTTAAAAGAAGTTTTGGAAAAGCATGGCTTTCCTATATTTTTTTTTATCTTTATTCAATTATTCAACATTTATATACAGTAGATAAATTACATATTACACAAAAATATCAACAGACAATGTTTTAAAGTATAATGACATATTAATCAAAAATTAAATGCTATGCCACCTTCGGTCTCTTGCACCAGAATATTGTCTTTAAAAAGTGTTTCTCAAAAACATTTCTCATACATCTTACTCCACACAAATATTCATACAGGTAAGTTATATAATGTTTTACAGTGTATTTAAATAGTCTGATGAGATCAACATTACTGTTTAAATTTTTAAGTAAATTCCTTCTTCTGAAGATACAATATCTCGCTATAGATAACATGAAATTGACAAAACTTACATTTACGACTTAGAAAGATCCAATTAAACCAAACATGTATTACTCTTCATACACTACATTATTAATTTTGTCAGAATCAACATTATCAAATAAAACTGACAACTTTTGTTGCAGAAACAGATGAAATTCTACTAGTTCAGAACATAATAAAAATAAATGAGTGATATTTTCTACTTCCTCTTCACATACATCACATACATTGTAATTTATAAGTTTCATAGTCATAAGTTTAGAAATTAGTGAAAATACAATAATGTGCTATTTTGAAATCTAGATCCATTAATATAGATGGTTTCCAATAAAAACTGACATTTTTCCAAACTTTTCAAAGATCATTCTCTTCAATCTCAAAAACTTCCGTCTACTTTTTATAGCGAATAGGATGCTGACATAGTTTACTAGTAAGTAATAAATAAAATTCTTTTGTCGAACACATAGCTTTTTTTTTAAGGCACAGCTTTCCTATATTGGACTGAACATCAGTCCTTAAACATGTCAACATAATGATTCCCAGGCGCGTAGCTACGTTTACGTCAAAACGCCCGGGCGTACACATGAATTTTGAAAAAAAGTATTTAAATCTAAATAAATTAAAAGAATTGGTTAAAAGCACATGAGGCTTGTAATATTTTCTTCAATGACGACATTAACTTTTTGAATCAAATGATATGATATTACATATTTGTTCATTTTCTGTCAAAATCTGAATCTACTGTGAATTCTACTCAGTTTCCTATTGTTCAAAGCAATTTATTATATGTAAAATCTTGTTAACAATGCAATGAAAGTGGTGGTGTCTGATAGTCTGAAGCCAAGGAGACAGCATTAAGGATTTAACTAGGCAAAATGTTTATTGTACTATTTTTGCCAAACGACATGTGATATGAAAATAAAATAATTTTGAATTTTGTCTCCTGTAAATGACTGGTCAAACTTGTCACATGTAAAACAACAGCTGCAAGATGATTCTTCTAACCATGATTGTGTAAAATTGGGACAAGACTTTTTGGATGTTGCAAATCCAATACCCAAGTCAATAGCTTCTTAAGTTCTTCACTGTCATCCTTTCATCATGAGATTCTAACAAAAAAACGACATATACTTTCAAAAATAGTTGATGTAATCATCCTTTGTGAAAACAGAATATACCACTTCGTGGCCATACTGAAGGAAAAAAGTAACTTTATGGCAACACTAAAGACAATTGCAAATTCGGATGACGTCTTTGCTATGCATCTTGAGACTGTCTCTTTGGTCAAATACACATCCCCCAGAAAACCAAAATGAATTCATTGTCATACGTGCAGACCAAATATTAGACCAACGTATATAAGGACTCTTGTTGTAGCTCATCGTTTCTTGTTCTACTTGCTGATACAACAACAGATAAAGCATCTCAAACCCAGCTTTCAGTTTGTGTTACATTTAGGGAGCTACCATTTGATTTTTATTTTTTATGGGGGACTAGGATGAAATTTTAAAAAAAGGCAGGACAGGAGTTTTGAGTAAAAAAAAGGAAGGATGAGCAACTTGGCAAAAAAAAGGCAGGATGACAATTTATGTAAAAAAGTCAGGACAAACTAATAAAAAAGGGCAGGACCGAATAGAGTGAAAAATAAAAAGGCAGGACAGAGATTACAACAACAAAAAAATGCAGGACAAATTTTTTCATCCTAGCCCCCCGCCCCTAAAAATCAAATGGTAGCTCCCTTACGTGAATTATTTTTAGGATTCAATCACGCCAAAGCTACAACTGGAGAAGCAATTGCAAATCTGCTAATTGAATTTATGAATCAAAAAGGTATTTGTCTACAAAAATTGAGAGCACAGGGTTATAATGGTTCTACCATTACACTGCATATGCAATGATTTATACAATTTTGGTAACTTTTATTCACAATATCGTACAAACCTTAGAATTTGATTGTTTGATAAATGTACTTATTTCTATGGAAGCTGAGATACGATATGTGATTTGCACTTTCACTCCACATCTCCCGTATCTCTTTCTCGATAACGCGTGAGTTTCCGTGTGTGTGGGGGGGGGGGGGGGGTCTCCCACAGGAGCCCCTTTCATAGCTACACCCTGGATCCAGACCCCTCGCCGAGGTTCGGGCGTACACTTAAAAAAGGCCTTGCTACGCCACTGATTCCAAACCAAAATGTATAAAAGAGGGACGAAAGATACCAGAGGGACGGTCAAACTCATAGATCGAAAACAAACTGACAACGCCATGACCAAAAATAAAAAGACAAACAGACAAATAATAGTACAGATGACACAACATAGAAAACTAAAGACTAAGCAACACGAACCCCACCAAAAACTGGGGGTGATCTCAGGTGCTCCGGAAGGGTAAGCAGATCCTGCTCCACATATAAGTTTTTCAAAGAAGGTTATAAATGATTTGAGACGATGCAAATACTAAACTTTAGAATATAAATAAATATCTTTAACCAATGAATTCAAAATACCAATATCTATACAATTTAAAAATATGTACTGAATAAGCATCATGTAAGTGATTAAATAAAGAAATATGAAATTTGGAGTTTAAACAAGGGAGATAACAATTACATAATAATCCTTTCTACCACCAAGGAATGAATGAATGAATGAATCTTTATAGCAAAAGCATAGACATGCTATGGCAAAATTAACAACATATATTACATAATATAAAACATAGATAGACAGCAGTGAACAATAGTATAATACAATAACATACAAAGTTAACTTATGAGACTATATAATATATTACTTAGATCGAATCTCGAGGATCGAATATTCCATGCAGCTTTTACATAATTACATAATTTGATAGTAAGAGACTTACTAGACGCTTGTAGTATATACAATAGTTTGTGATTATTAGGCCAAGAACAATAATACTTTGGTAAAAATTATTAGAACTTCAAATAAAAGACCTTGTTGCTTAAGTAAATTTTATCAATCATGATGTTGATTGAATTAAGTGATTACGACTGGCGTTAATTCGGTTCACGATCATCAGACAATTGTTGAATAAACAAACCAATTATAGCCTTATGGTTTGATTTAAACAAGTCATTATGATGATTACATAATTATTTGTTCCATTGGATTTATATCTCTATGTGTGAATTAAATAAAAACTTTTTTCCCCATAATATTCCAAGTTATCATGGAAAATAACTTCACATTTATATGCTGATGCTGCTCTTCAAACAGTACCAATCATACTCATTTTCGTATCGATTTAAAATAATTCATCTGAATGTTTATCCAATATTAGGCATATTTCACTAACCTGCTGTCATTAAGGAGGGTAGGAATGCCCTTTACCGTCAGGCGTCAAACGGTCATTTTCGGCTACCGTTAGCGTCAAATTGGTTAAAACTTTATCGTGATTCGTCAAAATATCCTTATCGTGATTCGTCTGAGGTCACAAATAATTAACCGTTACCGTTATTTTTGGGAAAAAAATTAACGTGATTCGTCAAAATCAATCGAATTATTTTATCGTCATAAAGAAACTGTATATTTCATCGTTATGCACCAAAAATTACCGTTAACGTCATTTGGCAAGATTTTTTACCGTTATTCGTCATGAAGGTACCCTCATTACGACCCTCATTAAGCATCGATACTTTTAACAAATTCCATTTTTCCTGATTCAAATATGTCACCAAATCCTCCGAAGTTAATATAATTCATTATGCTACATGTGCTAATATGGGCCGGATCGACGTGGGACGGATCGACTTGGGACGGATCGACTTTGAGCCGGATCGACTTGGGGCCGGATCGGTTTGGGGCCGGAGCGACCTGATACAAATTATGTGGAAAACAAAAGGGTCTAGAATGGTGAAATTTTTAATCAACACCATTGTCCTATATTAGTTATATTATAAAGTTGAATTCTTTGATTTGTCGTTTTTACGTCATGCCGGCTAACAAATTGGACCTCGTTATTTTAGTAGTATAATGAATAATTGACATTAATTTTCACCGTGCTTCTTAACTGTTTAAAGTTTGTTATCATAGTCATTACACATGTTACAGATTGCAACCTACTAATATCTTATGTTTATGTCTATTTCACAGCTATAGGTACTTCTTTATCTCGGAAAAACCTATATATATATATATATATATATATATATATATATATACATTTAGTTAAATACCATATACAGCATATATTTGAATTCTTTAGAAAAAAGCGCATATACTCAACTTTCAGAATCGTCAGTCTTTTGCCGTCAAATTGTGTTCAATTTTTTGTCTCGCCTGCGACGAAAGTCGCAGTATGCGAGACATAGGTATTACTATCCGGCGGCGGCGTCGTAAACTATTTGTATAAAGCTTTATATTTCAGAAGATGGTCCGGGTACACAGTTATCGTCCTTTGATTACGAATATAGTCCCTAGTGTGGACAGTGTGTTACTTGTCGATTTTTTTTATACCCCTTCCGAATTTATTTCTCCATGTTTTATGACTCAAATAGTAAGTAGGGGGGTGAAATGACACTGTAAAAAAATTTGGGTCATGAATTTTAAAGTAAAGTAGTGATTTGGTCCAGCTGAAAAATGTTAAAAATTAGCACATCGGAAGCTGTCAAAAGATTTGAAGACCCCCTTAGCATGAAATTGTCCATATTTTGAGTTAGAGCCGATGAAGTTTTCTATAATTTTGATATAATTTGTCCCAAAAGTAGTACAACACACTGTAAAAATATTATTGAGAAAACGCAGGTGGGATTTTTTTAATTTCCATTTATTGTCTAAAAGAAATGCACTACGAAATAACTGTGTACTCGGACCAGATATAAGACCTGGATGCTTCATATCTTGTATGCAGATACCTTAATTATGTTACGAAGTTTCTGTCAATAATATGTCTATTGTCCTTGACCTCATTTTCATGGTTCAGCGACTGCTTGAAATAAAAATTGAGTGTTTTTGTCATGTGAATTTCTCACTTGTTATGAGTAATAGGATAACTATATTTTGTATATGGGTTCCTTGAAACGTCTACATGTCTGTCAGACAGAGTTCACCTGACCTCGACCTCATTTCATGGATAAGTGATCAAGGCTAAAGTTACACGATTAGGTCCGTTTCTCAAATACTATAGAAGTAAGTCAACTGTATTAGGTATATGGAATGATTGTAATGGGTACATGTCAGTCTGGCAGGTTTCATCTGACCTTGACCTCATTTTCATGGTTCATTGGTCAATGTTAAGTTTTTGTCTGTTTTTTCAAATACTATGAGCAATAGGTCATCTATATTTGGTGTATGGAATGATTGTAAGGTGTACATGTCTGCCTGGCAGGTGTCGTCTGACGTAGACCTCATTTTCATGGTTCATTGGTCAATGTTAGGTTTTTGTGTTTTTGTCTGTTTTTCAAATACTAATTGCAATAGGTCAGCTGTATTTGGTGTATGGAATAATTGTAAGGTGCACATGTCAGTCTGGCAGGTATAATCTGAGCTTGACCTCATTTTCATGGTTCATTGCCAATGAATCATTGGTCAATGTTAAGTTTTTGTGTTTTTGGTCTGTTTTTCAATTAGCATACGCAATAGGCCAACTATATTTGGTGTACAAAAAAATTGTAAGGTGTATGTCTGTCTGGCAAGATTGATCTGACCTTGACCTCATTGTCATAGATCTTTAAAAGTGTTAAGTTTCTGTAATGCTTTAAGTAAAACCTTTATCTTTCAGACTTTCAACATAAAATCAATGGTCAGTAAAGCAGGCGATACATTTAGCGTGTGCACTCTTGTTTAATTATGATAAAAAAAAAAACTGATAAAGATTCATGGTTTGTTTTAAACTCTTATGCTCACATCTGAATGCGTCAGATATCTTTTTTTTTTAAAGATAGTACTTGTTTCCTGTCTCATATGGAAAATGTTATTTAGATACAGACTAAAAACTGTATTAAAATCTAAATCTTCATTTGTCAAGATCCAGATAAAAAGATTTTCTAAATTAAAGTTTCTCAGATTTGGAATCTTTTGAAATAAATTTTCTAAGAATTCTTATCTTGGTGAACTATAAAGAGGGCACTCTAAAACAAAATGCAGTTCATTTTCTACTAAGTTATATGAACAGTGTTCACAGAGCTTTTCACATCTGGGCAGAAGCTCAAGTTTTCCTGAGATTGTATTTAGTTTTCGTTCACGGTCTCCCAGTGTCATTCTCAAACTGTGGTTACTCAGCCTAAATTTTGTTAAAGTTCTTCGGAATCTGCTGTTAAAATTTTTCATATTTAAGTTACTTTCATAATTGAAAGTAAATTTGAATTTGTATTACGTGCGGAGTTTTCCAGTATCTTTTGATATCTAGCCATGTTTTAACAAAGTTCCGTTCTGGAGACATTTCTTCAAACACAATTTAAATTTATTTTTACCATTATCTTTTGCAGATTGATAGGACAATATCCATTTTTTCGCTGTATAAAAGTATATTAGAGTACCATGAGTTATTTGACTGGTCAATGCTAGATTTATATTCATTATAGGCTCTGCTCAACAGGTCAGATAGGCAGTGCTCATGCAACTTCTGTACCAGTACCAAAATATTTCTTTTAACGAGTCTAAATATAACTTGTGTATATCTCCCAAGTTCTAAAAGGACTGCTATGTTTATACAGAATTTTAATAGTTGCACCTAAAATGTGTTTACAGAATTTTAAGTTAAGCTTTTCCATTTCCCAATCTTTGAAGATGTCAAATAGAGGTTACAAAACAAGGTAACTTAATTCTGGTGCACATTTTATGCCTTATATGTAACGAAAACATCTACACATAAAATAACAATAACAAAACACTTGTGATCTGGTATGTCATAAGTGAATAAACTATACGCCAAGGAGTGCCAAGGTTAAACATGACGCATTTTATAGCTATAAATACGTTACCATCATAAATTCTGAGTGTAACCCCAATTGCGTCATAGGTCAGATGGAAAATCCCGACTAAAAATAAACGTACTCTCACTGGTCCGGACCTATACCCCTGTTTGCCCATATTCTCCCATTCAATTTCCATCTGCGACATCGGTCACACGTGCAAATATATACAGATTCAACAGAGAAGTGTTTAGTTGTTTGTAAAGTTTTTGAATAGCTTAATTGCTTTTCATATTGTGTATATTATTGGAAATTTATTCCCTTGTTTAGCTTGAATTTCTAAACAAATTATTTGTGTTTTTTTGACTAAAGTAAATTTTATTATGGACTTTAATTTGAATAGTCCGTATGTAAATATTCCTGGTTCGGACTATCTCTTAGATGGGTCACTACCTTTAAGTCCCCCCCAAACTACCAGTACAATGACCGGAGTTTCGACAACGGTGTCTGGTAATGCTACCTATCCGACCCTTTCACAAGGTTCGGCCATGCATTTTGGGGGGGTACCTACATCAACTTCGGTGACTCATACTTTATCTAGGCCTGTTAATTCATCGGGTACTATTAGTTCTGTCCCAGGTACAGCTATGGGCTTGAACTTGCCAGGTTCTAGACCCCCATTATCCTATTGTGGGTATATGCTTCCCAACACGGGCACACAACCTTTACCCTCATGGTCTCAGCCACCTTGGCCACAGTCTTACCCTTATGGTGGGTTTATGCCAAACCAACCTGGTTTTTGGCCTTATAGGGACAATTTCTATGGTGCCCCTTCTGGGGTAGCTACTGCACCACCTTTAGCTCCTGCTCCACCCGTAGCAGTATCTTTGACTCCTGCAGTAGCTCCTTCTACCACCGTACCTGACTCTCGAGCTCAATCTTCTAGCTCTTCTCATGGTACTCAGGGTTCTGATCATGCATCATCTTTGGATGGTTTTCAGAAGTTGCTTTTGGACTTTGGTGAGTCTTTCAAGGCTGAATTTAGTACTCTATCCAGTCGTATGTCTCTACTGGAGAATAGAGTTTCTTCTCATCAACCTTCTCCAGCTAAGTCTGTAGAATGTGATGAGAGGGAGGATGACGAGCTTTCTGTTTCCCCTGGGAGTCATGAAAGGGCTTTCCTCACTGATGAGGATGTTGAAAGTTCTTCTTCTCCCAAGGTATCGAAGACGGCCCCTGAGCCTTCTTCTAAGTCAGCTCAACAACCTCCCACCAAGGAGACTGAGGATCCTCCATCCTTGAAGGATCTTAGGGATAAGGTGTATACCTTGATGAGGGATGAAGCACATATCCCTTTTGCCTCTCCTTCCAAGCCGAAGAAACCTTCTTCAACTTTCGAAGCTTCCTGTGGTATTTCTCAGGATACTGTGACTTCTCACAATTCTTTTCCTGAATCTGGCCATATGGCATTTGCTTTACAATTTATTAATGAAGGTATCGCTAATTCTGCTAGTGAAAAGGTTGCTAATAACAATATCTCTGGATTTGGAATGTCATCCTTTTCTGATCAGGTTAAGTACAAGGATTTTGATATCTTTGATTCTTCACTGGGTAGACTTGTTCCCAGTTGTGAAAAATCTATGTCATCTTTATTGGGAAAAAAGCCAGTAGATGGTCTTCGTCTCACTCAACCTGTTTGGTCAAAGACTGAGAATCTCCTTCGTAGTGCTTCTCAAGTTCTTGGCACAGCCGAACATTTTCTAGCTGCAACCGGACATTTGCTTAACAGCGAAGATTCGGTTATTCCAGCAGAAGTACGATCCTTCTTACTTCAACTGGATAAAGCTCTAGGTTCATCTCAGTTGCTTTTAATGGGTTCTATTGCTAATTGCACCCTATCTAAAAGAGCAGAGTTTCTTGAAAACATTTCTGTTGCTGAGCCTTTGAAAGATTCTTTACTGAAATCTCCACTTACTGACAAGATGTTTGGTTTACCCTTACAGCGGGTTCAAGAGGAACTCAGCAAAAACCCTCCTCCAGTTAAAGTTAGTGTACAAGTTACTAATGGCAAGAGGTCGGTTAATGCTACATCTAGTTCTACTAGTACTTCTGCTTCAGGTGGTCCTCCTTCTTCTGCTAAGAAAAGGAAGAATAACTACGGCAAACCGCAGAACAAACCCAATAACTCCGGAAAAAGCTCAGGTAAGCCTTCTGGTGGTTTTAAGGGTCCCAAGAAACCTGGGTCTAGTACCTAGGTTCTTGCCCCCTCGTACGTTATTGACAGCTTCCCCAGGGGAAAATTTACAACAAGTTCCTCAAAAATCAATACCAGTAGGGGGGAGGTTAAGTTTTTTCCTAAATCAGTGGAAGAAAATTACCTCAGACTGTTATGTGCTGTCAATAATTCGAGGGGGATTAACACTTCAGTTCAAGAACCCACCTCCTCTGTCTGCAGTTCCGATAAGTTTGTCTCATACTCAAGACCCAGTCAAGTATCAACTTCTATCAGTAGAAGTGGACACAATGTTACAAAAATCTGCAATAGAGGAGGTGTCGCTCTTAACTCTGTCTCCGGGATTTTATTCCCGTCTTTTTCTGGTTCCAAAGAAGACTGGAGGAATGAGGCCGGTCATAGACCTATCTATTCTGAACAACTTTCTTATTGTTCCCCATTTCAAAATGGAAACCAACAGATCAATCAGGGCTTCAATCCTTCCAGGAATGTGGACTACTTCTCTGGATCTTTCAGATGCTTATTTCCACATTCCCATTTCCCATACTTACAGGAAATACCTTCGCTTCGTTTGGAACAACAAAGTTTTCCAGTTCAAGGCTCTCCCTTTTGGCCTGTCTACAGCCCCTTTGGCTTTTACCAAAATCATGCAGGCAGCTATAGCTCACCTACATTCCCTGTCTATTCAGATTCATTCCTACCTGGACGATTCCCTTCTCAAGGAATTTTGCCCAATCAAATTGAGGGTTCAGACAGATTTGGTCATCAATTGTTTTCTGTCCCTAGGCTTCCTAATCTCTTGGAAAAAGTCAGAGATAATTCCTTCTCAAGACTTTGTTTTCCTGGGAGAACATTTCCTAACCAGTGTAGGCCTAGTCCTCCCACCAGAGGAAAAATTTACAAAACTATGTCAGAAAATACATTTATTCCTGACGGTTCAATCAGTCACAGCACGTCAATTCTTGCAACTTCTGGGTCTATTGAACTCACTAGCAGATGTAATTCCATTGGGACGACTTCACATTCGTCCGCTTCAGTTTTATCTGCACAAGTTATGGATTCCAGCTTCACAAGAATGGGAAGCATTGATTCCAATCACTCAGCCTTTATTTCCACACCTTCAATGGTGGTTAGTACGGGAAAATGTAATGAGGGGCCTATGTCTGTCCCCTCAAGTTCCCAGTCTAACATTATTCACAGATGCCTCCACCCTCGGTTGGGGAGCATATCTGGAGGGGCTTACAATCTCGGGAGTCTGGAATCCAGATCTTTTAGAAGAGCATATCAATGTATTGGAAATGAAAGCAGTTCTGTTTGCACTGAATCATTTCCAAATGTCTCTAAAGAACCAGTCTGTCATTCTGGCCACGGACAACACAACAGTTGTAGCTTATCTCAAGAATCAGGGAGGAACTCATTCACCTTCTCTTTATCAGATAGCCAGAGACATTCTCCTTCTGTGTTTTCAACTCCAGGTTCATCTAGTGGTGAGACATATTGCGGGGCACCTCAATATTCTAGCCGACACTCTATCCAGATCCCTTGCTCCAGTAAACACGGAGTGGGAACTACTTCAAGTAGTTTTCAAAGCTGTGACTCTTCATTGGGGGTCACCTCAGATAGATCTGTTTGCGACCAGTCTCAATCACAAACTTCTAACATTTGTGTCTCCGGTTCCAGATCCAAAATCTTTTGCGGTAGACGCAATGAGCCTATCTTGGAAAGGAATGTTCGGGTACGCCTTCCCTCCTTTCAGGTTTCTCTCCCCAGTACTTCAGAAAATAGCAGGGGAAAATTGCAAGATCATAGTTATTGCTCCAGCATGGCCGAAACAGTCTTGGTTTCCAGACCTTCTGCGCCTATCATGTGCTTGTCCTCTAGTTCTACCTCTGAGACCAGACCTTCTGTCTCAAATCAAGGGCAAGGTTCTTTATCAAAATCCAGAAAAACTTCATCTACACGCCTGGCTTCTCTCAGGGTTAGCCTCAGAAAGAGAGGTTTTTCTGAAGGAGCAACCAAGCATCTCACAAAGTCTGTCAGAGACTCCACTAGCATTGTCTATGATGCAAAATGGTCAATCTTCTCAGATTGGTGTAGTGAGCGGGAAATTGATCCTTTCCAAGTCACTGTACAACAATTAGCAGACTTTCTAGTTTTTCTTTTTGAATCCAAAGGATTATGTCCCTCTACTATTAAGGGATATAGATCAGCTATTTCAAGAACTATTCATATTTCTGGTGGCCCAGATTTTGGAAACAATGAGCATATTTCTCTTTTGGTTCGTAGTTTTAGTCTTGAAAGACCAAGACAAAAAACTTTAGTTCCTAAGTGGGACCTTGGACTAGTTTTATCCTTTTTAAAACTTCCTCCTTTTGAACCAGCAGAAACAATAGATTTAAGGTTTCTTTCCTATAAATGCTGTTTTCTTTTAGCTTTGGCTTCTGGACGGAGAAGGAGTGAAATCCATGCCTTCTCTATTTCTGATGCTTGCCTTCGATTTAACAGGGATAAATCTTCTGTTACTCTTTTAACGGATCCTGCTTTTTTGGCAAAGAATCAGATTCCAGATAAGGGTGCAGAATCAGTCGTGATTCCTGCACTCCCTAGCGATTCTATTTCTGTACTTTTATGTCCAGTAAGAATCCTTTCTATTTATCTGGATAGAACGAGTAGTTTACGTTCTGTTTCTAACTCAAGACTCTTTATTCCTATTAAAAAAGGAATCTCAGATCTTTCTGTTAAAACTATTTCTACTTGGATATGCAAATGCATATCTTTAGCTTATGGTTCTTCTAAGTCAGAACTTTTAAATAGTTTTAATGTTAAAGCTCATGATGTTAGGGGTATCTCTACATCCTGGGCTCTGTTTAACAGTGCATCTTTAGAAGAGGTACTGTCTGCAGGTTTCTGGAGAAATGAGAACTCTTTTATATCTCATTACCTCCAATCTATGGCTACTTTTGCCGAGAGTTTATACTCTCTTGGACCTATAGTTTCAGCACAAAGATTGAACTTTCCTCCTGTTTCTTCTGTTACAGGGGATTCAGCTTTACGTTAGATTCTGTTACTCAGAATTTATGATGGTAACGTATTTATAGCTATAAAATATTCAAATTTTAAAGTAAATTTGGATTTTATTAGATAAATACTTACCATCATAAATTATAGGTCCCACCCACCTCCCCTTCATCCCCTTTCCCTACGTTTCTGTCTTGAGGAAATTGAATGGGAGAATATGGGCAAACAGGGGTATAGGTCCGGACCAGTGAGAGTACGTTTATTTTTAGTCGGGATTTTCCATCTGACCTATGACGCAATTGGGGTTACACTCAGAATTTATGATGGTAAGTATTTATCTAATAAAATCCAAATTTACTTTAAAATTTGAATAACCACGTTGCACACGTGTATATGGCTTTGTTTATTCGTGGAAACGAAACTAGAAAGTCTGATTTCATTGGCTTAGAACTAAAGCTCGATGCATTCGTATTAACTCGGCTGATTCCTTTCCTATATCTAAATAGAAGAAACCCGAGGACAGTCGACTGGTCATCATAAAGATTAAAAAAAGCGGTAGATTCATTGATATTCGGATAGTGATAAAACAGAACAAACTAAGGTGAGAATTATTTGGCATACATACATATCAGATATCTATACAATATGATAGTTTAGACAATAGAACATTTAAAAGCCGAGGATTTTTAAAAGTACCTCCAGAACAGAAGCAAGTCAACTCGTACCTTTGTAAACTCCTACCACTGCGAAGTCGTACCGTTGCGCTCATACCACTGCAAACTCGTACCATTAAAAATATACAATATATACGCAATGCTTTTGCAAATCTTTATAAAATATTAATTGATTTTCCTGAATTTTAATATTGAATTTTAGATTGAAAAAAAAAATACAATATACGAATGTTTTATGAGTTCTTTTTGCAAATCTTTATAAACAAAATTTTGAATTTTAATAGTTGCACCTAAAATGTGTTTACAGAATTTTAATTTAAGCTTTTCCATTTCCCAATCTTTGAAGATGTCAAATAGAGGAAGAGTTTTTCTCTTTTGAGTATGTTAACGAAAACATGCATCTACACATAAAATTACAATAACAAAACACTTGTGATCTGGTATGTCATAAGTGAATAAACTATACGCCAAGGAGTGCCAAGGTTAAACATGACGCAACCACGTTGCACACGTGTATATGGCTTTGTTTATTCTAAGAAAGGAAACTAGAAAGTAGAAGGTCTGATTTCATTGGCTTAGAACTAAAGCTCGATGCATTCGTATTAACTCGGCTGATTCCTTTCCTATATCTAAATAGAAGAAACCTGAGGACAGTCAACTGGTCATCATAAAGATTAAAAAAAGCGGTAGATTCATTGATACTCGGCGGATAGTGATAAAATAGAACAAACTAAGGTGAGAATTATTTGGCATACATACATATCAGATATCTATACAATATGATTGTTTAGACAATAGATTATTTAAAGGCCGAGGATTTTTAAAAGTACCTCCAGAACAGAAGCAAGTCAACTCGTACCATTGTAAACTCCTACCACTGCGAAGTCGTACCGTTGCGCTCATACCACTGCAAACTCGTACCATTAAAAATATACAATATATACGCAATGCTTTTGCAAATCTTTATAAAATATTAATTGATTTTCCTGAATTTTAATATTGAATTTTAGATTGAAAAAATATAATACAATATACGAATGTTTTATGAGTTCTTTTTGCAAATCTTTATAAACAAAATTTTGAATTTTAATAGTTGCACCTAAAATGTGTTTACAGAATTTTAATTTAAGCTTTTCCATTTCCCAATCTTTGAAGATGTCAAATAGAGGAAGAGTTTTTCTCTTTTGTGTATGTTAATGAAAACATGCATCTACACATAAAATTACAATAACAAAACACTTGTGATCTGGTATGTCATAAGTGAATAAACTATACGCCAAGGAGTGCCAAGGTTAAACATGACGCAACCACATTGCACACGTGTATGGCTTTGTTTATTCGTGGAAATGAAACTAGAAAGTAGAAAGTCTGATTTCATTGGCTTAGAACCAAAGCTCGATGCATTTGTATTAACTCGGCTGATTCCTTTCCTATATTGTAAACTTCTACCACTGCGAAGTCGTACCATTGCGAACTCATACCACTGCAAACTCATACCATTAAAAATATACAATATATACGCAATGCTTTTGCAAATCTTTATAAAATATTAATTGATTTTCCTGAATTTTAATATTGAATTTTAGATTGAAAAAATATAATACAATACACAAATGTTTTATGAGTTCTTTTTGCAAATCTTTATAAAAAAAATTTGAATTTCTTAATTTTATTTTAATTTTGTTTCATTGCTATACCTAACTGCGGAACAGTAGCTCTTAGGTCCTTGTGATATTTTTTGACTATTTGCGGACTATGGTCATCAAATAGTCAAAAAATATCATGAGGACCTAAGAGCTACGGTTCCGCAGCTATGTTTTACCATACTTATTAATAAATGTAATTCCTTTGATCTGCTACAGTTTTCTTCATCCAATTAGCCAAGGAACAATCGGCTACAAATTGGTCATTGTGATTTCAAATTATATACTTTTTACAGACTTATGAGTTATTTAGTAAAATTTAAATATTTATTCGTCATTTAACACCATTTGAATGCATTTAAATAAGTTGGTACGAGTTTGCAATGGTACAAATTTACCCTGGTACGAGTTAGCAGTGGTATGAATTTGAAGTTGTACAAGTTTGCTTTTATTGGTACGAGTTGACAGTGATACGAGTTTGCAATGGTACAAGATGACTCTAATTCCCCCATTAATGACAAGTTGTAGTTTATTGACAAACCAAGACATTAGCCATGCAAATCTTAATGGCATACAAATCCTACATATGCAAAAGCCAAAGTCAATAAGACCAGTCCTTAACTATCTGTTTCAACTGCTTATAGCAAATGCTTATGACACTGAAACAAATCCAGGTCCTAAACCACCAAGATGGCCCTGCGGAAGCTGTCACTTGGAAACATAAAGCTGTATGCTGTGACATGTGACACCTGGTTTCACACAGACTGCCAAGGTATACCAAATCATATAGCATGATGAATAACAGCAATCAAAGTTGGCACTGCATCCAATGCCGGATGCCAAACTTTTCAACAAGTTTCTTCAACTCAATAACCATTGAAACATATAACATGTTTGTTAGCCTTAGTAACCAACAAACAAGCTTCGGCTGCATAGGTAGTCAAGGTGCACCTATAGCATCATCATCAACAATTACCAAAAGTCCACCATCACATGAAAGTACACTTAAAAAGTATACCCTGAACAAACATAAAAAGCCTTTAAAGATCTTAAACATAAAGTTCCATTCAATAAATAAATAAGAAACCAGATCTCCAGGAAATTATTGATACAGTAAAACCAGATATTATAATGGGCACTGAAACTTGGCTAGATTCAGATACATCATCATATGACTATTTCCCATCTGAACTCTATAATGTATATAGAAATGACAGACCACCTAACAAAAACGAGCAAAGCCATGGCGGAGTTCTCATAGCAATAACTAAAGACTTTGTAAGCTCTGAAATAAAAGAATTAAAACCTAATTGTGAAATAGTATGGGCAGAAATCACCGGTTCTAGAAACTTACAACTAGCATCATACTACAGACTACCTTCTAACAATGGCACAGCATTAGAACAAGTAAAATTGTCAATAAACAAAATAAACAAAGAAACTCAACAGTTATAAAAGGCGGTGACTTTAATTTAGGTCATATAAATTGGTCGAACAACTTTGTCATCTCAGGAAAACCTGACCAACACCAACATGATATGCTACTTGACTTAATAAATGATTCAAACTTGCATCAATTAGTAGACATTCCAACTAAAAAAGATTGTATACTCAACCTAATTTTGACAAGCAACCCTACGTCCATAAACAAAATAAGCACTCTTCCACCTACATGTATTGGTCTTAATGACCATGATATTGTCTTTGCCGAGGCAGATATCTGGCTGAACAGTGTAAGAGAAACACCACGTAAAGGTTTTGTAATAATATAACAAGGCAAACTGGAACAACATAAAATCAGAGTTAGAAAAAAATCATTCAGACAAACTTAACATCTATAAACCATCAGACGTAAATACTTTATGGGAGCTTTTCAAAACAAGACTTATAAACACAATCCAAGCAAACATTCCATCAAAAATGCTAACATACAAGCATAGACTACCCTGGATAACTAATTCACTTAGAAAACTCATAAAAAAGAAAAACAGACTATATGACAAATGCAAAGATAACAACTTCTATGACAAATACATAAATCTTAAAAGGAAATTACAAAAAGAAAAAAGAGTAGCTTACTAGAAATACATTGAAACAATAATTTGTGACCTACCTATAAATGAACCAGATTAACCTTCAAACAATTAGGCAAGACTAAAAAAACTTTTCCAGTATATTAAAATCCATAAGAACAGACAAATCATGTATTTCGGCTCTCAAAAAAAGATGGAAACCTCATAACTGACACCACTGAAAAAGTCAACATCTTGAACGATCAATTTCAGTTGGTTGTCACATCAGAACCCAATGATACCGTACCAGAAAAAGGACCTAGCGAACACCCAAATATTTCACATCTAACCATATCTACACCTGGTATTACAAAACTCCTCAAGAACATGAGTATTCATTGAAGAAATGAATTTAAAACAAGCGATAAGGAATGTTCTTTTACACTCGATAATATCCCCGTATTTATACGAAATACGTTCGGTTATCAGTCGAACGTGCAAGGGATGTGTGCAGAAATTTCTGCGGCAACATAATACCGGTATGACCTCTCAAGGTCACATCCGATGTAAAAAGGGAGACAAAAACAAAGCAGTAAATTATAGAACTATTTCTGGAACACATGTATACAAAGCATTTAATTAACCACCTTGAAAACAACAACATCCTCTATGATCTCCAACATGGCTTCCGACACTCATGCTTGTGTGAAACTCAGCTACTTTCCTTCATACAAGAATTATTAGAAACAGACAATTAAAACATTCAAACCGACTTAATTATTATGGATTTTGCTACGGGCATTTGATAAAGTTCCACATTGAAGACTTCTCTATAAATTAGAATATTATGGCATCTCTGGACAAACACTTTTAAAACTAGATACAGGCATTTCTTTCAAATTAAAACATACACAAACTGTTGTCATGGATGGAAAGTCGTCATCCACTGTCCCTGTCACATCTGGTGTTCCACAAGGTACTGTATTGGGCCCTGTCTTGTTTCTGGTATACATCAATGACCTGCCAGACTACTTGACCTACAGTAAGCTCAGGCTATTCCCAGATGATAGCATAATATACAGACCGATCAGATCCCAGATTGACTGTTATAAACTCCTAGATCTAAATGCCGCAGCTAGTTGGGAGAGGGATTGGCTGATGGCTTTCCATCCAGATAAATGTACTGTGCTAACTGTCACTAAAAAGAAAGAACATATACAGCACAGGCTGCACAGCTACATTTTAAATAATCATACACTTCAATCTGTAACATCAGCTAAGTACCTGGGTATTACAATATAGTCAAACCTCAAATGGGACAAACATATAAATGACATAACATCCAAAGGTAATAAATCACTGGGTTTTCTAAAACACAATCTAAAAACAACAAACCCACATATAAAAACCCAGGCATACCAAGCACTCATCCAATCCAAACTTGAATATTCCTGTTCTGTTTGGGACCCTCAAACAACCGAATCGGTATCCAAAATTGAGATGGTCCAACGACGAGCTGCTCGGTATATCTGCAATAAATATCACAATAAGAATAGTGTTACAAATATGCTTACCACATTAAAATTACCAACACTAGCAGAACGTAGGCTACGCACAAGATTGGTAATGATGTATAACACATGTATAAGATATCATACCATTTTGTTGCTATTCCATATGACACACTCATTCTAGCAGACTCAAGAACCAGGAAAAGCTATACACTCACATACAGGCATATATATACATCTAAGGACTCTTACAGACATTCATACTTTCCTTATACAATACCACAGTGGAATCAGCTCCCTGTGGTACTTATTCATGCACAATCAGTTGATAGCTTCAGGGAAAAGCTCACTTCTGCTGTTCTCTGTACTATTATTTAATAGCATAAATTAAGATTGTATATAGTTTTAATCAAAATTTGTCATTTTCATTGCACTAAGTAATTATATTTTGTTTAAATTGGGATAAATTTTATAAGTAGTCCACGTATGCAACAATATGTAATCATCGGATGTCGATGGAATATTGTATACCTAAAGAAAAGAAAAAAAATGTTCATAAAA
Source organism: Mytilus californianus (assembly GCF_021869535.1). Taxonomy (NCBI): domain Eukaryota; kingdom Metazoa; phylum Mollusca; class Bivalvia; order Mytilida; family Mytilidae; genus Mytilus; species Mytilus californianus. Next base: position 127,996,161 of record NW_026262668.1, read on the forward strand.
TATTACCAAGTATCATCATGATCATGTCTGGCAAACATAAGTACCGATTATCTGGTTGAGGGGGGGTAGACACTGGACAAGGGTGTCCCTGATTCCCAATTCCATCCCCCTGATTTTAAATTCCCTTCCCCTATGCTCCTGCTCCCCTCCCCTTACTCCAAATCCCCCCCCCCCCCCTTTACGCTCCCACTTCCCTCCCCTTTACTCCCAGACGAAAATTGAGCAAAATAATATTTCCCAGAATATCCTTATTTTTATTCCCCCTCTTCCCGGGTTCTTGCCCCCTGACTCCCTCTTCCCTTCCCTTGACTCCTACTTCCCGCCCCCTCATTTCTATGTTCCCTTAACCCTGTCCACCCCCTCCAGGTTGCCTGCATATTGATACTGTAAAATATGATAAAAATCTGACAATATTATCAATTTATCAAATTGTATTAATGTGTAGTGTGCATGATAGAAACAAGTGTTTTCTTTGTTTCACCAGCAAACTGGAAGATAACTTGATAAGTTAGGGTCAAACTTATCAATGTCGGTTCATTCATTGTGACGTCGGTGATATGTCTGGGTCAAAGTTATTTAGGTCGGATTAAAGTATTTGACTTCACAAACAGCTGTTCACAAAGCCGTGATATGCAATTTTATGAAGAGTTGAGCAGAGTGATACAGACAGTGGGAACACTGATAAGGCTACATATCAGATATCTGTAGATAATTTAGACAAATACTAGTCCTCGACTAGTAACCATCAGTTACAGTCACTAGGCATTTTTTGTAATAACATGAATAACGGATGGGTTGTATGAATTTGGCATACTGCTATTATCTGCAGACACATATTTTTGCTTCATATTTAAAAACATTGTTTTGTTTGATCCGAATTAGATCACAAAATGCTAAAATGGTCAAAACATACAGACAACATCAAAGCTAATGGCAAACAATCTTTTAGGCTTCCTTAAAAGAAATTTAAAATCATCATGTCAGAACATGAAGACTCTAGCATATCTGGTGCCAGTTTTACCAAAACTACAATAATCATACATGTACACGTACAGTATGGGACCCTCACACAGTTGAACAAACTTCTAAAATTGAGATGGTGTAATGACGAGCTGTTAGATACATGTATGTCTGTAACAGGTACCATATAACATCAGTAGTACTACCGACAGGATAAATTCATTAAACTTGCCAACACTACAAGAAAGAAGACTACGCACAAGATAAATAATGTTCTACAAAATAGTCCATCAAATCGTAGAAATCCTGCTATTTTCATACCATCAGACAGTAGAACCTGCAGAAATCATAATTTCATTTTTAGACACATTTCAACCAAAACAGATACATATAAATTTTCATTTTTTCTTGTACCATAATGCAATGGAATTTATTACCAATCCATACAGTCACTGTCACAACAGTTGACACTTTCAGAGAAATATATATAACTATGACCAAGTATCATGTCTTCCTCACATAAAGTTATATATCAGATATCTGTAGTATATGATGGGTTAGACAATAGAACATTTAAAGGCTGAGGATTTTAAATGTTCATAAAATATGACCAAGTATCATGCTTCATGTATGGTTAATGCATAGAATTTTTACAAGTCTCATTCCTAACGTTTCTTGTGGGGTCCAGTTTTTCAAAATCCTGGATTCACACCAGCATGGCACCTCTTGTAGGAACAAAATGTTTTTACAAATAAAACTAATAAGTAAATCATGATTCCCAGACTAAAATATCAATCAGTACACATCCAATGGATTTAGAGTTTAGACATCTCAAACAAGCTTACAAAAACATGACCATGTGCTTCTTTTTTTCAGAAATTTGTAAAAGATGTCAGCAGTCCCACTACCAGACACAGATCCACCGAGATATGAAAATTATGAGGAAAAAAATTCTTTGACCCTTAATTTTGACAATGGTGAGAACTGATATATGCTTTTTATGCCCAGTATACAGTCTTGAGAATGGAGTATACATAATACGCAGTGTGTCCTTGGTCAATTTTCTCTTTCGCCACCTCTTTCCTCAAAACAGAATATTTTTCGTCAACTAACATAAGCATATTTTTTCGTTTAAAATTTTCCTTCTTTCTAACAAAAAAAAATCAGTTTGTCACATTGTTTTCTATCAAAATTGTAACGAGTTCAAGATGAATTCCCAGTATTGTCTGATCAGGGAAAAAGTCTGAGAAACCTGAAAAAGTAAACAAGATGGACGAAGTCCAACCGTTATATTTCTTTTTTTGCCAATAACGAATTTTAATCACCACATTTTTCATTTTTTCGCAAAATGCTTAAATGGCGAATGCCTGCGGAAACCCTGATAATACAGCTGAATAAAATTATATGTGTGGTTCAGGGTTTCCTGACCTACCAACCCTAGCACTTTATTTCTCTTTCTGATCAAAATTTTGAAAATAGCGACTTACTACTTTCAATTCATTGTTTACTGGAATAGAAAGAGGTAAAAGTTTACTTCATAAAACCATGGTTGAAATTATCCCTTAATTAATGTGGGACATGTATAGCAGTAGTAAATGTCTATTTTCTTCCTAGTTGTGTGTCAAACATCATTATCTGTGTGCTCATGTTTATTTTAAAAGATGTTCCACTTGACCATCATGACCTAGTTTCTCCAACTTGAATTTTCAGTCTTATTTTATTGCAATACTTTCTATCAATACTATACATCCACTTCATTTAAACTTTTGTGGATAGTTGTCTCATTGGCAATCATACCACATGTCCTTTTTTATATCTAAATGCTTGACAGTACCAGTTGAATACCTATTTCCAAAATTTAATTTTTAGGGTATATAAATATGGTAGGAGGGGGTCTCATCCTGAATTCCTGAGAAAATAAATGTGAAATTCTGAATTTCTGTGAAAATAATGTGTCAGTTCCAGCATCACAATATAAGTAAATCCTGAATTCCCAACAAAATGACTGGCTATTCTCGAATTCCCACGAATTAAACAGCTCAATTCGAAATTTAAAAAAAAGGTCCTTCCACCCCTCTAACTTGTGTTCACAACCATGTGCTTTTTGGCTGGAAAAGATGGGAAAACCCCTATATATAGCTAGTTCTAGTTATTTATAGACATAAAATGATTCAATTCTTACACTTGAGATACAAACGTAGGTGTGTCAATAAAATATATGAATCATAATTTTATCTTTTGTTTTTATACGACCGCAAAAATTAAAAATTTTTTGGTCGTATATTGGTATATATGATGTTGTCGTCGTCGTCGTCGTCTGACGTCGTCCGAAGACACATTGGTTTTCGCACTCTAACTTTAGTTTAAGTGAATGGATCTCCATGAAATTTTACCATAAGGTTCAATACCACGAAAGGAAGGTTGGGATTGATTTTGGGGGTTATGGTACCAACAGTTAAGGAATTAGGGGCCAAAAAGGGGCCAAAAATAAGCATTTTTGTAACTTCCAGACAATAACTTGTGTGTTAGTGTATGGATCTCTCTGACATTGTACCACAAGGTTCCATATCACAAAGGGAAGGCTGTAATTGATTTTGGGGGTAATTGCCTCAAATTTTTAGGAATTAGGGGCCAAAAAAGGGGCAAAAAACAAGCATTTTTCTAGTTTCATGACAATAACTTGTGTGTAAGTGTTTGGATATTTCTGAAATTGTACTACAAGGTTCCATATCACAAAGGGAAAGCTGGAATTGAGTTTGGGGGTAATTGCCCGAAACGTTTAGGAATTGGGGGCCAAAAAGGGGCCAAAAATAAGCATTTTTCTAGTTTCCAGACAAAAGCTTGTGTTCAAGTGTATGGATCTCTCTGAAATTGTACTGCAAGGTACCATACCACAAAGGGAAGGCTGGGATTGAGTTTGGGGGTGATGAATAATAAGGGGGTTCAAAAAATTGGGGGGGGGGGGGGATTTTTTTTTTTTTTTTTTTTTCTTTTTTTCCTTTTTTTTTTTCTTTTAAAATTTTCCATTTTAAGTTGGTTATTTCTGATTTTATTTAAAAGCAAATAATAATGATATGGTAGGAGATACACACCAAACAGGATGTGTAAATTATTATATAATAAGTATTGTGCAATAGCAAGAAATTTTCAATTGCACAGTATTGCACAATAGCAAGAAATCTTCAATTGCACAGTATTGCGCAATAGCAAGAAATCTTCAATTGCACAGTATTGAGCAATAGCAAGAAATATCCAATAGCACAATATTGCGCAATAGCAAGAAGTTGTCAATTGTACAGTATTGCGCAATAGCAAGAAATATTCAATTGCACAGTATTGTGCAAAAGAAGATACTTCGTATAAATTGCTTATTTCTTGATCAATTTCAATGGGGTTTTATTCTTGAATTCTTGGGGTTCTTTAATATGCTGAATCTAACAGTGTATTAAGTTTTTGGATTTTGGACCCCGTTTTTAAATTGGTCCACATTGAGGTCCAAAGGGTCCAAAATTTAACTTTGTTTGATTTCATCAAAAATTGAATTATTGGGGTTCTTTGATATGCCGAATCTAACCGTGTATTTAGATTCTTAATTTTTGGTTCCGTTTTCAAATTGGTCTACATTAAGGTCCAAAGGGTCCAAAATTAAACTTAGTTTGATTTTAACAAAAATTGAATTTTTAGGGTTCTTTGATATGCTGAATCTAAACATGTATTTAGATTTTTGATTATGGGCCCAGTTTTCAAGTTGGTCCAAATCGGGTCCAAAATTAAACTTTGTTTGATTTCAACAAAAATTGAATATATGGGGTTCTTTGATATGCTGAATCTAACCATGTATTTAGATTTTTAATTTTTGGGCCCCGTTATCAACTTTGTCCACATTGAGGTCAAAAGGGTCCAAAATTAAACTTTGTTTGATTTCATCAAAAATTGAATTCTTGGGGTTCTTTGATATGCTGAATCTAACCATGTATTTAGATTTTGGATATTGGACCATAATAGGTGAATGTCCAATTTAAAATTTTTAAGTTCTTAGACCACATTCATTCTGTGTCAGAAACCTATGCTGTGTCAAATATTTAATCACAATCCAAATTCAGAGCTGTATCAAGCTTGAATGTTGTGTCCATACTTGCCCCAACTGTTCAGGGTTCGACCTCTGCGGTCGTATCAAGCTGCGCCCTGCGGAGCATTTTATTGTAAATGTATTTGTAATTTATGTTTTTTATGCTAATCTTATTATTTCAGACACTATTATTACTGCTGTTGACAGTGATGATTCTGACAGAAGTTCTGCTTTATTTGCCAGCTTCATCAAAGTCCATGATAATGTAACACACTTCTACACAACTAACTACAAACCAATATGGAAGGTATATAATGTAACACACTTCTACACAACTAACTACAAACCAATATGGAAGGTATATAATGTAACACAATTCTACACAACTAACTACAAACCAATATGGAAGGTATATAATGTAACACCATTCTACACAACTAACTACAAACCAATATGGAAGGTATATAATGTAACACACTTCTACACAACTAGCTTCCAATCAATATGGAAGGTATATAATGTAACACACTTCTACACAACTAACTACAAACCAATATGGAAGGTATATAATGTAACACACTTCTACACAACTAACTACAAACCAATATGGAAGGTATATAATGTAACACCATTCTACACAACTAACTACAAACCAATATGGAAGGTATATAGTGTAACACACTTCTACACAACTAATTACAAACCAATATGGAAGGTATATAATGTAACACACTTCTACACAACTAACTACAAACCAATATGGAAGGTATATAATGTAACACACTTCTACACAACTAACTACAAACCAATATGGAAGGTATATAATGTAACACACTTCTACACAACTAACTACAAACCAATATGGAAAGTATATAATGTAACACACTTCTACACAACTAACTACAAACCAATATGGAAAGTATATAATGTAACACACTTCTACACAACTAACTACAAACCAATATGGAAGGTATATAGTGTAACACAATTCTACACAACTAACTACAAACCAATATGGAAGGTATATAATGTAACACACTTCTACACAACTAACTACAAACCAATATGGAAGGTATATAATGTAACACACTTCTACACAACTAACTACAAACCAATATGGAAGGTATATAATGTAACACACTTCTACAAATGTAACACACTTCTACACAACTAACTACAAACCAATATGGAAGGTATATAATGTAACACACTTCTACACAACTAACTACAAACCAATATGGAAGGTATATAATGTAACACACTTCTACAAATGTAACACACTTCTACACAACTAACTACAAACCAATATGGAAGGTATATAATGTAACACACTTCTACACAACTAACTACAAACCAATATGGAAGGTATATAATGTAACACACTTCTACACAACTAACTACAAACCAATATGGAAGGTATATAATGTAACACACTTCTACACAACTAACTACAAACCAATATGGAAAGTATATAATGTAACACACTTCTACACAACTAACTACAAACCAATATGGAAGGTATATAATGTAACACACTTCTACACAACTAACTACAAACCAATATGGAAGGTATATAATGTAACACACTTCTACACAACTAACTACAAACCAATATGGAAGGTATATAATGTAACACACTTCTACACAACTAATTACAAACCAATGTGGAAGGTATATAATGTAACACACTTCTACACAACTAATTACAAACCAATATGGAAGGTATATAATGTAACACACTTCTACACAACTAACAACAAACCAATATGGAAAGTATATAATGTAACACACTTCTACACAACTAATTACAAACCAATATGGAAGGTATATAGTGTAACACACTTCTACACAACTAACTACAAATCAATATGGAAGGTATATAATGTAACACACTTCTACACAATTAATTACAAACCAATATGGAAGGTATATAATGTAACACACTTCTACACAACTAACTACAAACCAATGTGGAAGGTATATAATGTAACACACTTCTACACAACTAACTACAAACCAATGTGGAAGGTATATAATGTAACACACTTCTACACAACTAACTACAAACCAATGTGGAAGGTATATAATGTAACACACTTCTACACAACTAACTACAAACCAATATGGAAGGTATATAATGTAACACACTTCTACACAACTAACTTCAAACCAATATGGAAGGTATATAATGTAACACCATTCTACACAACTAGCTACAAACCAATATGGAAGGTATATAATGTAACACACTTCTACACAACTAACTACAAACCAATATGGAAGGTATATAATGTAACACTTCTACACAACTAACTACAAACCAATATGGAAGGTATATAATGTAACACACTTCTACACAACTAACTACAAACCAATATGGAAAGTATATAATGTAACACACTTCTACACAACTAACTTCAAACCAATATGGAAGGTATATAATGTAACACACTTCTACACAACTAATTACAAACCAATATGGAAGGTATATAATGTAACACACTTCTAAACAACTAACTACAAATCAATATTGAAGGTATATAATGTAACACAATTCTACACAACTAACTACAAACCAATATGGAAGGTATATAATGTAACACACTTCTACACAACTAACTACAAACCAATATGGAAGGTATATAATGTAACACACTTCTACAAATGTAACACACTTCTACACAACTAACTACAAACCAATATGGAAGGTATATAATGTAACACACTTCTACACAACTAACTACAAACCAATATGGAAGGTATATAATGTAACACACTTCTACACAACTAACTACAAACCAATATGGAAAGTATATAATGTAACACACTTCTACACAACTAATTACAAACCAATATGGAAAGTATATAATGTAACACACTTCTACACAACTAACTACAAACCAATATGGAAAGTATATAATGTAACACACTTCTACACAACTAACTACAAACCAATATGGAAGGTATATAGTGTAACACACTTCTACACAACTAACTACAAACCAATATGGAAGGTATATAATGTAACACACTTCTACACAACTAATTACAAACCAATATGGAAGGTATATAATGTAACACACTTCTACACAACTAACTACAAACCAATATGGAAGGTATATAATGTAACACACTTCTACACAACTAATTACAAACCAATATGGAAGGTATATAATGTAACACCATTCTACACAACTAACTACACACCAATATGGAAGGTATATAATGTAACACACTTCTACACAACTAACTACAAACCAATATGGAAGGTATATAATGTAACACCATTCTACACAACTAACTACAAACCAATATGGAAGGTATATAATGTAACACACTTCTACACAACTAACTACAAACCAATATGGAAGGTATATAATGTAACACCATTCTACACAACTAACTACAAACCAATATGGAAGGTATATAATGTAACACACTTCTACACAACTAACTTCAAACCAATATGGAAGGTATATAATGTAACACAATTCTACACAACTATGTAACACCCTTCTACACAACTAACTTCAAACCAATGTGGAAGGTATATAATGTAACACACTTCTACACAACTAACTACAAACCAATGTGGAAGGTATATAATGTAACACACTTCTACAAATGTAACACACTTCTACACAACTAACTACAAACCAATATGGAAGGTATATAATGTAACACACTTCTACACAACTAACTACAAACCAATATGGAAGGTATATAATGTAACACACTTCTAAACAACTAACTACAAATCAATATTGAAGGTATATAATGTAACACCATTCTACACAACTAGCTACAAACCAATATGGAAGGTATATAATGTAACACACTTCTACACAACTAACTTCAAACCAATATGGAAGGTATATAATGTAACACACTTCTACACAACTAACTACAAACCAATATGGAAGGTATATAATGTAACACACTTCTAAACAACTAACTACAAATCAATATTGAAGGTATATAATGTAACACAATTCTACACAACTAACTACAAACCAATATGGAAGGTATATAATGTAACACACTTCTACACAACTAACTACAAACCAATATGGAAGGTATATAATGTAACACACTTCTACACAACTAACTTCAAACCAATATGGAAGGTATATAATGTAACACACTTCTACACAACTAATTACAAACCAATATGGAAGGTATATAATGTAACACACTTCTAAACAACTAACTACAAATCAATATTGAAGGTATATAATGTAACACACTTCTACACAACTAACTACAAACCAATATGGAAGGTATATAATGTAACACACTTCTACACAACTAACTACAAACCAATGTGGAAGGTATATAATGTAACACACTTCTACACAACTAACTACAAACCAATATGGAAGGTATATAATGTAACACACTTCTACACAACTAACTACAAACCAATATGGAAGGTATATAATGTAACACACTTCTACACAACTAACTACAAACCAATGTGGAAGGTATATAATGTAACACACTTCTACACAACTAACTACAAACCAATATGGAAGGTATATAATGTAACACCATTCTACACAACTAACTACAAACCAATATGGAAGGTATATAATGTAACACACTTCTACACAACTAACTACAAACTAATATGGAAAGTATATAATGTTTACAATTCTACACAACTAACTTCAAACCAATATGGAAGGTATATAATGTTTACAATTCTACACAACTAATTACAATCAATATGGAAGGCTTATAATGTAACACATTTCAGTCCAATTTACTACAAACCAAAATGGAAGGTTTATGATAAATAAACATTACAAGAAATCCACCATCAACTTGATTTTCCCTCTCATTTTCATGATTTTCATTTGAATTGAAAAATTTTGGTAGAAGTCAATCTTTAGCTTAAGGGAGAACATTTTATTTTTAGTTAGCCATGACCCCCTGTCCCATAAAAAGTTGGTAACTTTTGCCTATAACTTAAGCTTCTCTGACTTGTATTTAATTTGAATTCTCATACGTATAACAATATTCCTTGGTGTAACTACATGTATTAATTTTGGGGAGTAGCAGCTTCACAGAAAAAGAAGTTCACTCTGACCTTTTTTAGCTCACTTGGCGTCCGTCGTCGTTAGCTTTTTACAAAAATCTTCTCCTCTAAAACCACTGGGCCAAATTTAACCAGACTTGGCCACAATCATCATTAGGGTATCTAGTTTAAAAAATGTGTTCGATGACCCCGCCAAATAACCAAGATGGCGGCCATGGCTAAAAATAGAACATAGGGTTAAAATGTAGATTTTGGCTTATATCTCTGAAACCAAAGCATTTAGAGTAAATCTGACAAAGGGTAAAACTGATTATCAGGTCAAGATCTATCTGCCCTGAAATTTTCAGACAAATCTGACAACCTGTTGTTGGGTTGCTGCCCCTGAATTGGTAATTTTAAGGAAATTTTGCAGTTTTGGTTATTATCTTGAATATGATTATAGATAGAGATAAACTGTAAACAGCAATAATGTTCAGCAAAGTAAGATCTACAAATAAGTTGTAATGACCAAAATTGTCAGTCGACCCCTTTAGGAGTTATTGCCCTTAATAGTCAATTTTTTACAATTTTTTGTAAATTTTTGTAATCTTTTACAAAAATCTTCTTCTCTGAAACTACTGAGACAAATTTAACCATACTTGGCCATAATCATTATTAGGGTATCTAGTTTAAAAAATTTGTCCGATGACCCCGCCTGTCAACCATCATGGCTGATTTGGTTAAAAATAGAACATAGGGGTAAAATGCAGTTTTTGGTTTATATCTCTGAAACTAAAGCATTTAAAGCAAATCTGACAGGTGGCAAAAATGTTCATCAGATTTAGATTTATCTGCTCTGAAATTTTCAGACGAATCTGACAACCCATTGTTGGGTTGCTGCCCCTGAGTTAGTAATTTTACAAAAATTTTGCAGTTTTTTGTTATTATCTTAGATATCATTATAATATCTAATATCTAATACTATTAATTATGATTTTAACCTTATTTTACATGATTTCCAAAGCATCAGTAAATGCAGGTGAGTGACACAGGCTCTTGAGAGCCTCTAGTTTAATGCTTATGTTAAATGATACATTTCTTAGTTCATTATTTATATCATAAGTGATCTACATTTTGTACCATCATAAACTTGGTGTAAGGATGATTTAAGGGAGTATAACAACCTCCTGGGACAGTTTATCAAGCCATTTAGGGACAATGTGAACTTTGCCATTAAAGATTACTTATGTTTGCAAATAGAGGATGAATAATATTATCTTACACATAGGGAATTGATGTTTGAAACAAATCATTGAAGGGAATAGATTTTTTTACCACAATAGATGTTTAAAACAGCAATTAAGGACAGACCAGTTTGTCCTTGAAAAAATGTTATAGCAGTCTACTAGCGACGAAAGTTGCAGAAAGCGAGACATATGGATTGCTGCGACAGCGGCGTCAACAGTTGTTAAGTTTTCTGCTTAAGTTAGTTTGATAAGAACTACTTATGATATCTCATTGATATTTAATATGAAGTTGCATTACTATCAGTACATATCAGTTTGACATCTATTTTGAGGCCCTGCCCCTAGTTCATGGTCCAGTGACTTTGAATTAATTAGCAATTTTCAATGTTAAGTTTTTGCTTAAGTTAGTTTGATAGGATCTACTTGTGATAAATCAATGATATTTTGTATGAAGTCGCAATATTATCAGTACATATCAGTTTGACGACTATTTTGAGGCCCTGCCCCCTAGGACATGGTACAGTGACTTTGAATTAATTAGCAATTTTCAATGTTAAGTTTTCTGCTTAAGTTAGCTTGATAGGATCTACTTGTGATAGATCAATGATATTTTGTATGAAGTTGCATTACTGGTACTATCAGTTCATATCAGTTTGACGATCATTTCGAGGCCCTGCCCCCTAGGTCATGGTCCAGTGACTGAATTAATAAGCAATTTTCAATGTTAAGTTTCCTGCTTAAGTTAGATTGATAGGAACTACTTACAATAGACAACGATATTTTCTATAAAGTTACTTTACTGTCTGTACATCTCAGTTTGTCGACCCTTTTGGTATAAAACCACTAATTCATAGCCCATTGCTTTCTATGTTAAATTCTGCAATTTCAAGCATTAATGGCTACTTTGTCTTAAGTTCAAATAAAGTAGCAGTTATTTCATGTCAAAACTATACCTTATCCTGACTTGTCCTGAAAAATTCAACATACCTTTAATTGCATATTAGAGCGTACTGGTTCCCGGAATTTTAATAGTACAAAAACAGGTACTTCTGATCTGAACAACAGGGCAAATATGCCCTCCTATTAAAATTGTATATGCTTCTTTATTATTCAAAAGAAACTTTAAACAAGGGTTTTACAGTGATCTTAAGTCCCCAAGCTTTCATTTGATACCAAAACTACCCAAATATTCCACCTATTGACAAAGATACAGCTATGCGTAGGAACAATTTTGTTTAAAATATGTACTACTTTCTTGTATGTTCTTTCTGACCGGGCCTTAATTAGTAGTTCTATACCTGTTCAGGCCCTGCCCACTAGATGTGGTCCAGCAACTTTGAATTGATAAGCAATGTTGCTGTCCATCAGATGTACTTTTTCTGAATTTAAAGCCAACAGGCAGACATATCTCTGTGCCAACAGTATATACTTTGTTTTTAGTAACTATGTTTAGATTTCTTTTTAAAGAATGCAAAATTTCTGTTACATCAAATAGAAAATTACTGATGATGATGCAGACAGCTTAAAAAATCCAGCAGCATTAAATATTCTTTAATGGTTGAAAAATATGGAAGTGAAATATATATGTAAAATTTACTTCTCCAAAATTCCCAACTAGCATGAGCCTTGATTTGAAATGTATCAAACATAAGTCAATATTACACATGGATACCATACAAAATCCTTTGAGCCTTAATTTTGTGATTTAAACTAGTTTGCCTAATGTTTTCGTATTTTATTGATTATCTTATTTATTGCATTTCAGATATGGTATGTTTCCTTGTTTATTGGTTACCTTGCTTACTTTGTTGCTGCCATGGTGAAGTGTTCAGTAGACAAAGTAAGAGATCCAACACCTCTCCTCGTACTGACCATTGTTGTACTGGCTTTCGTTATCATCTGGTTTATCAGAAAGAAATTTAAAGAAGACATCTACAAGACCTTTATACAGCCTGTCATTGACTGTTTTGCATCCAAGCAAAAGCTTCAGACCTTTGTCAAAATGTAAGAAACAAATGATACAAGAACAAACCCCTCTCTCTCTCTCTTTCTTTATCATTATAGTTAGCTTTGGTATTGACTGCCATTGATAAAATGTAATCTGATATTGAAAATATGGATTTATGTGTAAAGGTCATATTTTTCTTCATCTATTAGGAGCATCCCATGCATATTTTTCTCCATCTATTTGGAGCGCCACACACATATTTTTCTTCATCTACATGTATTTGGAGCGCCACATGCATATTTCTCTCCATCTACATGCATTTGGAGCTCCCCAGCATATTTTTCTCCATCTTTTTGGAGTGCCCCATGCCAATTTTTCTTCGTCTGTTTGGAGTGCCCCATGCATATTTTTTTCCATCTGTTTGGAGCACCCCATGCATATTTTTCTCCATCTGTTTGGAGCACCCCATGAATATTTTTTCCTGCGAATAACTGAATGAGAGGGGTAAACATGGTCCAAATCCAACATTTGGGAGTAGAATATTATCAGATTTTTAGATGTTTGCATAGAAAATACTAGGGGGGATATCACTATGATGGGTTTAAACTTAAGTGAAAAATTCTGTTGCCACTGTTATTTATTTGAAGTTTTCTTGTATGCACAAACAATCAAAGTTATAGAAAAAAATCAAATCTTTTCCCAAAGTTAAGGAATCTACCTGTTGTACCTTATATAAAACAATTGTACCACAAATTTTCAAGACAGTCCATCAATGATTTCCTTGAAGATCAAAAAAATTTTCATTCATGAAATTAGTCACACTCGAAAAAATTTCTGGTTACACAGATGAAAGAAGATATCCAAAAGGTAATAAATTCCAAATTAATGTGAAAATTTTTTTTTTTTAAAGGTCCTCAGATGTAGTGTTATTTTAATATAGATTGATCATGTGTGACTTGTGAATAATTGACAAATACAGAGATATGGCAATGTTGTGACCTCCAGAATATATATATACATTCTTTTCTTAATTCTACAGTAGACAAAAACTAATAACCTTTTTCATTAGTCTTCTGTGTTGTTTGATTTTCCTTAAGCAAGAATGTTGTCTCCCAAGACAGGTTCTATTATACTTGCCTTTTGCAATTCAGATTGCCAGCCTGGTCAAACCAAAGACTTTGATTATGAGCAAAGGCTTGTTGGTTCGAAATCAGAATAATGTGTCTAGGGAGGGTGACATGTCTTCCTGCTAACTGTTACCTTGTGAACTAGCACATTAAATATCTGGCTAGCTTGTTGGTTTAGTTCAAGGTAGGGTTCATATTCATATCACATTAGCATGTTCTTATCCTAAATATGTATTTAATTGCAACTGGATGTTTAGCAGCCATCCATTATCATCATCATCATTTCAGATTGTTTATGATAGCAGTTATAATCGGAATGATAACATTGGTCGTGACATCAGTTTGGAACCGTCCACAGAATTTGATTTCACTTGCAGGATTAGCTGTTTTCCTGATCATCCTGTTGATATTTTCTGCTCATCCAAAAAAGGTGGGTTCTGATGCACCAATAGTTCTTTACATCTTTTCTTATTTTGTATAATATTTCACTTAATTTGTACTCACTGATAAAATTGACCATTTTACAACTAAACGGTCATTAGCTGAAAAATTCATTACAACTGAATTGACTTAAACTCTTAAATTTGATTTTTTTAACACACTTAAATGTTACAAGAATTATAAAATTTCCATAGGAAACCACAAACAATGCATTATATAGTGAGAGATTTAAATATTCTGCTTTTATTAATGTTTTTTTATTTTGTGAATTGTAGCTAATGTCCTGTTAATTAATATATATAAAAAGCAATACTCATACAATTTTCTAAGGTCTGATCATAACAATAGTATAATATGTAAATTGTCTGTTTGGCAATAGATTTCAAACACAATTTTAAAGAAAGTAAATTAAGAAACAATTCTTTCATGCCATGCTGTATGCTTGTTTTAACATGGGATAGATATTATATTTGTTAATATCTTTAGCTAGTCATAATGATGCCTACCCCTGTTAAAATGAGCCCATTCTAATAGTAAAATTTAGAACTTTTGTACTTTGAAGCAGATCTGTAAGACACATTCAAAAGGCAGCCACATGGCTTTGTTTCCAAGAATAATCATGATAATGTACAAATGTTTTATAAAAATTATGACGTTAAGATTTTTTTTAAAGTCTAGATATATAGAACCAATGGTTTAATATCTGTTGTGTTAAAGTAGCAATTTGATTGTATTATGTACTGGTATTTAATATTTGAAAAAGTTTCTGTTTTATTTTAAAGGTGAAGTGGCGACCTGTTCTTGGAGGTTTTACACTACAGTTTTTCTTTGCTGCATTTATATTGAAATGGAGTGTTGGTTTCCAAATATTTGAATTTCTTGGAAAACAAGTACAAACTTTCCTGATGTTTACAGATAAAGGGTCAGAATTTGTTTTTGGACCAAAGTATACAGAACATTTGTTTGCCATGAAGGTATACACACACTATTTATTGGTTATGTTGAATTCGATACATTCTTACATTTGTCAGATAGCATTGTGCTACACTATTTTGACAAACATGTTGTAACTAGTTGTAACAACAAATAATACCCAAATGTGTTGCAAACAGGAAACTTATATAGAATACATTTAAATAATTCTTAAAATCCATTTGCTTTAAATATCATTGAATAGACAGATGTGTAAAAACTTGATATTTTGCTCCAGCTTGCAGAAGAACATCTCAATAATATAATAAAAATAAAAATGTCACCTTACGAAAGTCTTTTCTTCTTTTACCAAAAAATGTAGAAATATAAAAGGTTTTGTGAATACAATAACTGAAAAAAACATGGCTTCTTGAAGATTTTTAAAATGCTTTTTTGGACACCAACATGGACGTGTTAGAATCCACTTTTTTATTATGAAAACAAAGAAAATAGCTGTAAAGGAAAAGCAATTCAAGATAAACAATCAGTTGACAAATAGAAAGTCTTTGCATTCAGGTGTCACAGGTCAAATTTATTCGTTCATTGTGTGTTTATTTACGTTTTTTGATTGAGTTAAGCCTTCCTATTGATATTTTATAGTGTGTTTTTCTATGTTGTGATGTTATACTATTGTTTCAGAAAAGGGAGAAGGTTTGGTACCATTAAAACGTTTAATCCTGCTGCAAATGTTTGCACCTGTCCTAAGTCAGGAATCAGATTACAGTAGTTGTCGTCTGTTTATGTAGTTCATACGTGTTTCTCGTTTCTCGTTTTTATATAGATTAGACCGTTGGTTTTTCCGTTTGAATGGTTTTACACTAGTAATATTTTGGGGCCCTTTATAGCTTGCTGTTCGGTGTGAGCTAATGCTCCGTGTTGAAGGCTGTACCTTGACCTATAATGGTTTACTTTCATAAATTGTAACTTGGATGGAGAGTTGTCTCATTGGCACTCATACCACATCTTCCTATATTTATTTTAAGTGTTATCATCACCCCTACTAATATTAAAAAGGAAAAACAAATATGTACAGCATTTTAGCTGGTCCTAAATAGAAAGTAAACATTATGTTATTTTAATTCAGAGCACAGGGCCTCCCTTTTCTTGTTCCTTTAAAAGTGCAATGGGGTTTTTGTCTCGCCTTGATGGTGTCAAAAAGCGAGACATAGGTATGCTGTTTCCGGCGTCGATCACGGCGGCGTCAACAATGTATTAGTTTGTGATTAGGTCTAGTTTATGGTGAACCACAAGTGGTAGGTCAATGATATTTTATATGCAGTTGTATAAGCATTGGCACATCTCATTTCCATGGAGATTATTTAGCCCTGCCCCCTCAGTCATGTTCTATTGACTTTGAAACTTTTGCTTAGTTTACATGTATTAGTTTGTGATTAGGTCAGTTTATGGGGAACCACTAGTGGTAGGTCAATGATATTTGGTGTGCAGTTGTATAAGCATTGGCATATCTCATTTCCATGGAGATTATTTTGCTCCGCCCTCTTAGTCATGGTCTATTGACTTTGAAAATTTTGCTTAGTTTACATGTATTAGTTTGTGATTAGGTCAGTTCAAGGGGAACCATTAGTGGTAGGCCTATGTTAATTGGTATGCAGTTGTATAAGCATTAGCACATCTCATTTCCATGGAGAATATTTGGCCTCGCCCCCTCAGTCATGGTCTATTGACTTTGAAACATTTGCTTAGTTTATATGTATTAGTTTGTGATTAGATCAGTTTAAGATGAACCGCTAATGTTAAGGCAATGATATTTGGTATGCAAATTTATTTGCATTTGCAAGTCTCGTTTCCATGGAGATTATATAGCCCCACCCCCGCATCATGGTTCATTGACTTTGAAACTTTTACATAGTTTACAAGTCAATGTTTGTGTTTAGGTTTGTTGAAAGGGAACGACTTATGATAAGTCTATGGTATTTGGTATGCAGTTGTATTAGCATTGGCACATCTCATTTCCATGGAGATTGTTTTGCCATGTACCTTCAGTCATGGTTCATTGACTTTGAATATTTGCATAACTTACGTGTTAAAGTATTGCTATTTTAATTTCAACATTTGCATTATCAAAAGTACAAAAAGGCGAGACATATCTCTGTGTTATTTAGTGAATAGCAGTTTGTAAATTTTGGGTTGAAGGTAGTTTTACTATGAAGATTTTGCCAGTGGAAGTATTCTTCAGTTGTTCTATAAATGTTAGACCATTTATGTTTCAGGTATTGCCTGTGGTGTGGTAGTATTGTTTAGATTTGTGATATAAATGCTTATATATTATGTTGGAGCTATGCAGATTGTTATCAGTGTTAAACCATTTATGTTTCAGATTTTACCAGTGGTAGTATTTGTTAGTTGTGCGATATCAGTATTATATTATGTTGGAGCTATGAAGATTGTGATTGGTAAGATAGCGTGGATAATGAGAGTGACACTGGGTACTACAGCTGCAGAGTCACTATGTGCTGCGGGAAATATATTCATTGGCAATGTAAGTTCAGTAGATATCTTGTTAACCATGTCTTTTTGAGAGTACTTAACACTTTTGCTCCTGAATTAATGTTGTTCGCGGAATGGTCGAGCCAAAATAAATTATCAGGAGACGATTGCCTGACCAGAATTAATTTGACAGTTGTTGCGCAAAAATTACTATTGTATGTTTGATTGCCCATATCTCTGGAATGGTTGGGAATTTGGCCACAAATATTGTCATTCGTAGTCATTATTATGTCTTATTGTCCCCTGCGTAATGCGTCGAAAATCAGTGCTGATCAATTATTTTCAAAAGAGTAATGCCCCTTGGAAACATTAATTATATTGAAAATTGCATCGTTAGAGCTCTCATTTGTACAATTCTTGCCAGATTTTTATGAAACTTATATCATAGGTTTATATTAGCAATGTCTTGGACGATATCGAAAATCAGTGCCGATCAATTACTTTTAAAAGAGTTATGCCCTTGGAAAATAAATTATATGGAGAATTGCATTGTTATCTGTCTCATATGTACAAATCTTGCCAGAATTTTATGAAACTTAAATCATAGGTTTATATTAGCAATGTCTTGGTCGAATTTAAAAATCAGTGCAGATCAATAATTTTTAAAAGAGTAATGCCCCTTGGAAATATTAATTATATGGAAAATTGCCTTATGAGCATTCTAAGGCCAAAATAAATAAATTGTGTTTTTCCAGTTTCCTGACCCTACCTACGTTTCCTACGACTCTAAACATTTTATTGACAAAAATAAAAATAATATTAATTATCGGGATTTTTCGCTCTGTCCGGATCCGATTATTCATTTAGAATACTACAGATCTTCTAAACGTTTGATAATAGGGACCATTATGGATTAGTAAAGCGTTTCAAGGACCAAGATTTTAAATAATCAAGCATGGCTTTCAACAACCGTGTAGCGTATTAGCTGTCAAATATGCGAAATGTGATCACATGGACGCAAAATATAAGGACATATACGGATAACTACAATATGATGAATCTTTTTGAAGAACATCATGATGGACCTATAGACGAAAACAAATATGAAGTTGAAGCATTTTGCTCAACTTCTTCGCACAGATACAAGACGAGATTTTTTAAATATTTGTATATATAATGAATAGTGTATTCAGTATATAAACATGTATTAATAAAATCTCGTCTTGTACATGTGCTTCTGACAGTTCTGTGCAGCAAAAGTCAGAATCATTTCAGGACTGTATCTGTCGGTTGATTGACAAACAATTATGGTTTTTTCTTAAAAAAATATTCTGATCCTCAATTTGATGGAAAAAAAAATTGTGGTCAAGCAGATGACAAAAAAAAAATTCTGAATCCAGGTTTTCCCCATACCTTATAGTGTTAAATTTTGAAAAAAATAATTTGATTGATAGCGTCGAAAAACTATGTACCGTCTGAAGAAATTCTTTACAACTTGAATTCTGTTCGAGTTGTGTTTTCAACAACATGATTGAAAATTGTCCGACGGTCATGAATGTTAATGAACGCCATTTCGTACACAATAACTCTACCCATAAACAATTGTATCAATTGAATACAATCAATACGATTATGAGTCTTGAAAATGAGAAGAGACAGTTGATTGAATTGAACAACTCATAAAAGATGGTATCGAATACGATTGATTCAATCGTGACCCTTTAAACCAGATGAGACAGTTGATTGAATTGATCCTTTCTTAAATGATTATATAGATTGAATAAAATTGATACAATGTGTTTCAGCTCTAAAAAATTAATATACAATATAAAAATAAGGAGATGTCCATTAAAAATCTTGCATAAAAAAGGGAATATTTTGATACTTAGATCTTTAATTTCAGACAGAAGCTCCAATCCTGATTCGACCATTTCTTGGGTTGATGACTAAGTCAGAACTTAATGCTGTTATGACAGGAGGATTTGCTACCATAGCTGGTGGTGTTTTAGCAGCTTATATCTCTTTTGGGGTAAGACCAACTTGAGGGAGTCTATATGATATCAAGAGAGTACTATTAGTATGATGATATAGTCATTCTCCAATTATTTCATGGTTTTATGGATGGTGGGGTATTAGCTACGAGATATAAAGAAAAATAAAATATGATTTTTTTCTTTCAATCATTTATGAAAGTGAAATAGTGAAATAATAATTAGCTTTTAGCAGCCAGTTTAGTTCAATTTTGTCAAAATAAGCTAAGAAACATCGCTGATGAAATATTAACTTGCTTAGCTAGAGATTGGTAACGCATGTATAATGAGTGTTCAGCCATTAAAAGGAAAAGAATGTCAACATTGAAATTGAAACAAAGGTAAACCATTTCGTTGACTGATTAGATCCATGAAAAATCATTCTTATACAGGTAAAAACAATGATTAACTTATCTTTTTAACCTATAACATGAAATCAATCAGACCTAGAAAAATCCAATTGCATGTGGTCGCAATCTATTTATATTTATGTTTGTTTATATCGGGCAGCAGTCTTCCGAGGTCATCTCATTGGTTAATTAGATGGCATCTAGACTAAAATACACACGAAATGCTGATATTTATTATATAGTCCATGCATTGTTAATTGTTTATTTCAGACTTATTGTAATTTGGATATTCGTTTTAGGATGTTATAAATCAAATATGAGAATTTGAGTCAAATCAGTGAATATGAATTTGACAGCTAATGCCCCTTTAAAGGAATCTGAAATTAATAATCGTGTAAAAAAAAATTATTTTAATGGCATAATAACTGATGAGTTTAGTTGAAAAAAAATATATGTTTTCAGTTGACGAAAACAAACATAACTTTGAATTGTTATCGAATTTTTATACGCCCGTTTACGGGACGTATTATGGTATACCGTTGTCCGTCTGTCTGTCCATTCGTCATCAACATGTCTGACATTAACCCTGGTTTAAGCTAGGATTTTGAGGGCTTTAGTCACTTTTGCGCGAGATGAAAATCAACATTATTTTGGGTAACAGCAAGGGACCAAGGATGTATGTATATTACTAACTATACATCTTTGTCAGACTTTGAAGGACTAATTGCATGATTTGACTGATGTGTCACTTAAATATGAAGATTAGGATATAAGATCTGAAAATCTAGTTCAAAATTTTACTTCAATTAGTTTCGGGGACATTCCTGATCAACAAAAGTTGGGTTCCAACTTTTGAAACCAGGAATCACAGTATAAATGAACTTTGTAAGACAATTACACTGCATAATCATTATCCTTATAAAACATTTAAATCGATATTTTGAATTAATTTCTATAAAGTTGGAACCAAGGATTTGTACAATTTCACATGGAACGATTCCAATAACTAAATTGTAAATTAATCGAGAATTGATCACGTTTTCTTTCGATTTTCAAATGAAATGTAAACGGGAAGTGACAAGTAGATAATAAATTCAGAATGAATCAGGATTCATCTACGGATTGGTTTGTGTTTAAAAAAAGGCAGGAAATTATAATTTTTTTATTTCAATTTGCATAGTAAGAACTATATTTGTCTCTCTCATTTATTTTGGCACTAAATTTATTTCATATTTTACGTTTTAGTGTCTATAAATTCATAGGAATACTTTCACGCATGGGCAGTATATCGTAAAGGAAACACCTGTTTGACTCGTTGATGATGATGGAAGTTTTTAACGTGAAAACATTTCTGAACGTTTTGAATAAAGTTCAACCTTTTAATCGAAATTGAACGTTTTATATCAAAGATGACGAAAATACAATCATCTGACAAAACTACGACAAACGAACTGCAAGTTATGATCGTTTTAGAAATATTGAAATTAAAAAGCGAATTGTCCGGGGGAAAACAATTTTGTTCAAATGACGTAACTAGGACAAGCGAACTGCAAAATCTGGTCGTTGGCCTTGAGAAATATTGAAATTAAAAAGCAGACTGACTAATTTTACTGGGGAAAATAATTAACTGGATTAGTGACCCATCCGATGGCGATAAGCGGATTACCTGTAATCACAACTTTATAACACCTGTTGTAAATGTTAATTAGCTGAGGGTCATAAACTTGTCAGAAACATGTAGACAGGTAGAATTTAGTATTTTCATGCGAAAATATTTTTACACTTTCCAAATTTAAGTGACGAAATTGATTTGAAATACTTTCGTCATTTTGAAAACAGTTTCGTAAATTACGAAAGTGACGAGCGCTAGCAAAATCACTGCATTAACTCAAAAATGCTTTAACCAATTTGCATTAAACTTTGGTGAATTGTTTATATCTATTGACGTGAGCTCCCTTTCGTTTTTTATAAATTTTAGATTTTACGTTTCCGAGTTATGGGGTATTATTCATTAAAAAAAGGGGGATTTTCCAGTTTTCGGACAATAACTCATAAATGCTTTCAGCAGTTCTTATGAAACTTTGGTGAATTGTTTATATCTATTGATGTAAGCTCCCTTTAGAATTTTATAAATTTTACATTTTACATTTCTGAGTTATGGGGTTTTATTCATTAAAAAAGGGGGGATTTTCCAGTATTCGGACAATAAATCAAAATGCTGTCAGCAATTCTCATGAGACTTTGGTGAATTGTTTATACCTATTGATGTAAGCTCCCTTTTGATTTTCATAAATTTCTAATATGATATTGAGAATTAATTTAACTTTATTTGTTTATAGTCTGACAACAGATTTACTAAGTATTGCGCAACAACACAGTGTATTGCACAACCGCAAGAAATCTTTAATTGAATATAAATTCAATTCATATAACCAATTTCAAGTTCTTTGACTACATTTATTCAGAAACCTGTAATATGTCAAATATTTAATTACAATCCAAATTCAGACCTGTATCAAGCTTGAATATTGTGTCCATTTTTGCCCCAGCTGTTCAGGGTTGGACCTCTGCGGGTGTATCCAGCTGCTCTCAGCGAAGCAGTTTATTTGCTGCTGGCAAACAATCCAAAATTAATCCACAACTGATAAAAACTTACTAAACTGTATTAGAAAAATGTTAAAGATAGTGTGGTCTCTAATTTGAAATGTGAAAACAATAGAACTCTGTTACACATATTTAGGTTAACAATGTTTGTTTAATGTTTCCTAGGTACCAGCAGAACATTTATTGTGTGCATCTGTGATGAATGCCCCCTGTGCCTTAGCAGTATCTAAACTTCTGTATCCTGAGACTGAGCAGAGCAAGCTTAAAACTACAGCTGATTTACAACAGGAGGAAAAGTAAAAATTATACAAAATAAAAACAATTAACTCTTATCTAAACAAAAAAAAGATGAACTTATGATCCCCTTTTAAATTTTGCTTGATGACATAACCCCTATCAAACATGACTGCCTTTTATGATTGAATAAAAATTAAAATTAAAAAACCTGAAAAAGGACAAGTTTACAAAATTTCCAAAGAATGATGCATTACCAAATTTTTTTAATGTGCCTAATAGCCTTAAGAAATCACTGCCTCTGTTATTTTACATAGACAAACATTTTTTTTCAGAATCTTTAATGCAACATTTCTTTAAAAAAATCATGGAAAAAATAGTCTTTTGGACATCATAATTTCTTGGAATTTTCTAAATTTAGCAACACATGGAATTGTTTGATTAACAATTACCATCAAACATGGCTTAATTATTTATACCCCCCACTCTAGGAATGGGGCTATATAGCATTCACCTTATTCATAGTTCTGATGTTCGTCCAAAAAAGTATTTCTGTCACACTTTTATGTGGTGCAAAATGAAATACTGAACAGAATAACTTCACATTTAGTCATCAGCTTGGTGGTGATGAGTTGAAAGCTGTAAGGCAACAAATCCTGTTTTCCAATACTTTTAACTACAAGTACAGGTATACCAGCACAAAAATGTGGTTTTTGTCGAGCCTGCGACTTTTGTCGCAGAAAACTCGACATAGGGATAGTGATCCGGCGGCTGTGGCAGCGTTAGCTAACTTCTTAAAAGCTTTATATTTTAGAAGATGGAAGATCTGGATGCTTCATACTTTGTATATGGATGCCTCATGTTACGAAGTTTCCGTCAGTCACATGTCCAATGTCCTTGACCTCATTTTCATGGTTCAGTGACTACTTGAAAAAAAAGTTAAGATTTTTTGTAATGTTAAATTCTCTCTTATTATAAGTAATAGGATAAATATATTTGGTATGTGCGTACCTTGCAAGGTCCTCATGCCCGTCAGACAGTTTTCACTTGACCTCGACCTCATTTCATGGATCAGTGAACAAGGTTAAGTTTTGGTGGTCAAGTCCATATCTCAGATACTATAAGCAATAGGTCTAGTATATTCAGTGTATGGAAGGACTGTAAGGTGTACATGTCCAACTGGCAGTTGTCATCTGACCTTGACCTCATTTTCATGGTTCAGTGGTTATAGTTAAGTTTTTGTGTTTTGGTCTGTTTTTCTTATACTGTATGCAATAGGTTTATATTTGATGTATGGAATGATTGTAAGGTGTACATGTCTAGCTGGCAGGTGTCATCTGACCTTGACCTCATTTTCATGGTTCAGTGGTCAAAGTTAAGTTTTTGAGCTTTGGTCTTTTTTTCTAATACTATATGCAATAGTTCAACTATATTTGGTGTATGGAAATATTTTATGATCTATATGTCAGTCTTGCAGGTTTTATTTGACCTTGACCTCATTTTCAAGGTTCATTACTCAGTGTTAAGTTTTTGTGTTTTGGTCTGTTTTTCTTAAACTATAAGCAATAGGTCAACTATATTTGTTGTATGGAAGAATTGTTAGCTGTACATGCCTGCCTAGCATGGTTCATCTGACCTTGACCTCATTTTCATGGTTCATTGGTCAATGTTTAGTTTACTTGGTTAATGTTAAGTTTATGTGACAGTTGTAATAAAGCTTTATATTTAGGACTATCAACATAATATTAATGATTAGTAAAGAAGGCGAGACATTTCAGTGTGTGCACTCTTGTTGTCTGGAGACGTAGGTATTACTATCTGGCAGTGGCAGTGTAATATATATGTACAAATCTTTATATTTCAGAAGGTAGAAGACCTGGATGCTTCATATCTTGTATGTAGCTACCTTATGTTACGAAGTTTCTGTCTGTCATATGTTCATTGACCTTGACCTCATTTTCATGGTTCAGTGACTCCTTGAAAAATATTTATAGTTTTTTTTGTCATGTGAATTTCTCACTTATGAGTAATAGGATAACTATATTTGGTATATGGGTTCCTTGAAACGTCAACATGTCTGTCAGACAGGGTTCACCTGACCTTGACCTCATTTCATGGATCAGTGATCAAGGTTAAAGTTACATGATTAGGTCTGTTTCTCAAATACTATAAGCAGTAGGTCAACTATATGTGGTGTATGAAATGACTGTAAGGGGTACATGTCAGTCTGGCAGGTTTCATCTGACCTTGACCTCATATTCATGGTTCATTGGTCATGTTAATTTTTTGTGTTTTGGTCAATTTTTCAAGTACTATAAGCAATAGGTCAACTATATTTGGTGTATGGAATGATTGTTAGGTGTACATGTCTGTCTGGCAGGTATCGTCTGACCTTGACCTCATTTTCATGGTTCATTGGTCAATGTTAATTTTTTTGTGTTTTGGTCAGTTTTTCAAGTTTTATAAGCAAAAGGTCAACTATATTTGGTGTATGGAATGATTGTAAGGTGTACATGTCTGTCTGGTAGGTATCGTCTGACCTTGACCTCATTTTCATGGTTCATTGATCAATGTTAAGTTTTTGTGTTTTGTTCTGTTTTTCAAACACTAGAAGCATTATGGCAACTTTATTTGGTGTATGGAATAATCATAAGGTGTACATATCTCTCTGACAGGATTTATCTGACCTTGACCTCATTTTCATGGTTCATTGATCAAAGTTGAGTTTTTGTGCTTGGTCTGTTTTTCCAATTAACACAAGGAATAGGTCAACTATATTTGGTGTATGGAATGATTCTGTCTGACAGGATTTATCTGACCTTGACCTCATTGTCATAGGTTTTTAGAAATTGTAAGTTTATGTGATACTTTTACTAAAACCTTTATCTTTAAGACTTTCAATATAAAATCAATGGTCAGTAAAGCAGGCGAGACATTTCAGCATGTGCACTCTTGTGGTTATTGTGGTTCTTTCAGATTATGTTTGATATCAACTCCATAATTATCACTGTGGACTATTTTTTCCAGGTTTGCAAGGAGAGCAAATCACTTTCCAACTCTGGAAGAAAAAAAATTAATTATGCCTCCAGCCAAATAACAAATGCGGTGAAAAATAGGCAACCAAATATTTGCCTTCCTCTTGATTTGAAAGCTACAAAACAGTTTTTGTCTCGCCTACAAAGAAAGTTGCAGTAGGCAGTGTATACATGTGTGACATAGGGATTACTATGAGGCTGCAGCGATGTAAACTATTTGTATAAAGCTTTATTTTTCAGAAGGTAGAGGACATGGATGCTTCATACCTTGTATGCAGATACCTTGTGTTATAAAGTTTCCGTATATCATATGGCCATTGTTCTAACCCTCTTTTTCATGGTTCAGCGACTGCTTGAAAAAAAATATTTTTTTTGTCATGTGAATTTCTCACTTATTTTGAGTAATAGGATAACTTTATTTGGTATATTGGTTCCTTGCAATGTCTACATTTCCATCAGACAGAGTTCACCTGACCTTGATCTCATTATATGGATCAGTGATTAAGCTTAAAGTTACGTGATTACGTAAATTTTGTATTGTCTTGAGGTGATTAGGGGGTAGCTGTCAATTTATTCTTAGAAGTTACTATTAAAGGAATATTAATTTTAGCAATGATTATGTATGTCATTGTTATACGACCTTTTTGCGGTCGTATATTGGTATGACGTTGGTGTCTTCGTCGACGTCCGAAGACACATTGGTTTTCACAGAATAACTTTAGTTTAAGTGAATGGATCTATATGAAATTTTACGATAAGGTTCATTACCACAAAAAAAGGTTGGGATTGATTTTAGGGGTTATGGTACCAACAGTTAAGGAATTAGGGCCAAAAATAAGCATTTTTGTAACTTCCAGACAATAACTTGTGTTTAAGGTGGCTGGGGTGTCTTCCTCCAACTTGGATTTTGAAGTAGCAGATGACAATTGGTCTAGATCTTTAATGAAATGTGCAAATTTTGAGAGTAGTATGTAATTCATGTGTAAGACTTTTAATGTTAATATACAAAATAATGTGTTTTATCATATTTACGGCTGTATTTTCTGAAAAACACAAAAATTTTGTTTGATTCATTTTTTTTCAACTTTGCCACATAAGGGGAGATAACTCAGATAAAGTTATTTTTGTCGAGCCTTCGACTTTTGTCGAAAAAGCGAGACATAGCGATCCTACATTCCGTCGGCGTCAACGGCGGCGTCCACAAATATTCACTCTGTGGTTAAGGTTTTTGAAATTTTAATAACTTTCTTAAACTATCCTGGATTTCTACCAAACTTAGAAAGAAGCTTGTTTATGATCATAAGATTATATTCAAAAGTAAATTTTGTAAAAAAAAATTCCATTTTTTCCATATTTTACTTATAAGTGGACTTAGTTTTTCTGCCAGGAAACATTACATTCACTCTGTGGTTAAAGTTTTTGAAATTTTAATAACTTTCTTAAACTATCCTGGATTTCTACCAAACTTGGAATGAAGCTTGTTTATGATCATAAGATAGTATCCAGAAGTAAATTTTGTAAAAAAAAAATTCCATTTTTTCCGTATTTTACTTATAAATGGACTTAGTTTTTCTGCCAGTTAACGTTACATTCACTCTGGTTAAAGTTTTTAAAATTTTAACAACTTTCTTAAACTATCCTGGATTTGTACCACACTTGGACAGAAGCTTGTTTATGATCAAAAGCTAGTATCTAGAAGGAAATTTTGATAAAATTTTGTTCCATTTTTTTCATATTTTACTTATAAATGGACTTAGTTTTTCTTCCAGTCAACATTACATACATTCTGCAGTTTAAGTTTTTAAAACATTTATTAGATTCATAAATTATCCTGGATTTTTACCAAACTTGGACAGAAGCTACTTACAATCAAAAGATAGTATAGAGAGGAATATTTTTATTAATTTTTTTCCTCATTTTTGTTGAGCCTGCGATTAACACCAAAAGTAGGCGAGACACTGGGTTCCGTGGAACCCTTACGAATTTTTATAATAGAAAGTGTTGTGAATTTACCTATTTTAATATGTAGCAAGAAAACAAGTCCGGTGACCCCATTTTTTCTTTTTCTTATCTGAAAGCATGTTATAAGAGCTATGGTCTCACATTTTATCTTAAAATGCTATGGTTTAGTTTTCTTTTTATCACACAAAATTGGATTTTCCATGCATAATCTATACAAAATCTGACAATTTTGCACAATCTTTAGGGTGAAAAAAAGTCCGGTGACCCATACTTTTTATTATATTTTGGAAAAAAGCATGATGAAAACTACATTTTGACAAATTATTAAAAAATTCTATGGATTTTATTTAAGACCCCCTATCCACCTTAAGTGTATGGATCTCTCTGAAATTATACCACAAGTTTCCATACCACAAAGGGATGGTTAGGATTGGCTTTGGGGGGTTATGGCGCTCAAACCTTTTAGGAATTAGGGGCAAAAAAGGGGAATTTTTTTTTCATTTCAGATTTCAAAAATTAAAAAGAAAATTTCTTCAAATATTTTTTTTTTGCAAAAAAGGTGGGGGGGGGTCAATACGCAACAGCATAGTGTATTCACAAAAGCAAAAAAAAAGGGGGGGTCAATTCGCAACAGCATAGTGTTCTATGACTACAGTTATTCGGTGTCAGAAACCTTTTATGTGTCAAATATTTAATTACAATCCAAATTCAGACCTGTATCAAGCGCGAATATTGTGTCCATTTTTGCCCCAACTGTTCAGGGTTGGACCTCTGCGGTTGTATCCAGCTGCGGTTGTATCCAGCTGCGCTCAGCGAAGCATTCTATTATATCTTATTATGTTTCCCGTTCAATGAAGGGAGACATTATGTATAAGAAGTATTTCTTCTTCTGGGTCTTCTCAACCTTATTCTTGCCAAAATTTTTATTTTGTTATGGTTGGTTGTTATAGTTGTGCTTAATCATTATATATATATATATATATATATATGATCCGTTCATCCTATTTTGACTCCTCAAAATTCAAACCTTTGCACACTTTTTTTTTGCGGTATACCGTCTTTTCCGCAAGTTTATTGTTTTCTGTTTAGTATTAAATTTATAATTAAGATCCATTTATTACATCGGTGGTCCGTTTATTTGGCAATCGCCAATGGCAGTCAGCAGGGTTTAAGAACATTTGTTGTTCGACCTGTTAGTCAAATGCGTTTTGATAAAAAATACTTTTTTCACTTTTTTGGTCTTTTGGAAAATGTTGTTTGTGCTGTATTTAGACCCCTCTAACAAGAAATTTGTTTTGCATGCACACATATGAAAATTGTGGTTTTTATCCAACGCAATCATAGGTTTGAACGTTGTTTTCAATTTAGACTTGTGTATATATATATATATATATATATATTAGTGCATTAAATCAATCTTCAGATTTTTCTGATATTTCAGGAAAGAAACAAACATTCTAGAAGCAGCAGCAGCTGGTGCATCAGCATCCATTAAACTGGTAGCCAACATTGCAGTCAATTTAATAGCCTTTATAGCCATGTTAGAGTTTGTTAATGCTGTCTTATCATGGTTTGGCAGCTTTGTTGGATTTCCAACGCTTTCATTTCAGGTAAAACTGTTTAAACTTGCCAATAATTTTCTCTTAGGCCATGTATGATACAAACACCTTCCAATGGGGACTATCTGTGCACCACTTATTGCGGACCTGTTTCTGTATTGTTATGAGTTACAATTTATGACTAAAATCAGCAACGACCCATAGAAACAACATCTGATACATAAATTTAATAACACTTTTAGATATTTGGATGATATATTGGTTCTCAATAATGACGATTTCAGTATGTACACTAAAGAGATTTATCCTGCTGAACTGACTTTAAATAAAGCTAATACTAACAATGAACACTGCCCTTTCCTGGATCTTGATATCTATATCTTTAACGGGAAGCTTAATACCAAAATTTATGATAAAAGAGATGATTTTTTATTTTCGATTTGCTCGTGTATGTAACAACATTTGATTTTAACGAAAGAAATCTATGTATTACTGAAAAATTATTACACCAGGGTTTTCGATATCACAAACTAGTCAAAACATTTACTAAATTTTATCATCGGTACAAGGACATCATTCGTAAATATAATTCAACATGCAGACATCTTATACGTTCAGGTATTTCACATCCAATCTTTTATGGTAATATTCTTTACAAAGCACAAAAATGTCGGCATTCACCTCAAAAGCTAACCAAACCTTTAAACAGACTTATTAAGAAGGGATATAGTTACGATACTGTTGTCAGGCCATTAAAGATGGCATTATTGGTATTAATATTGATTCACTCATAGAGTCTTTGCATTTTGATGGTATGATACTAAACCCATAACGGGAGAGATTGTGCTTGATTTTCATATGATGAAGACATAATCTTGCAATCAGTTTAATTGAGGTCTGGAGCTGGCATGTCAGTAACTGCTAGTAGTCCTTTGTTAATTTATGTATCATTGTCATTTTGCTTAGTTTCTTTTGTTACCTATTCTGACACCAGACATGGACTTCTTTTAAACTGAGTTTTACTGTGCGTATTGCTGTGTGTTTGTTTTTTTCTACATTGGCTAGAGGAATAGGAGAGGGTTGAGATCTCACAAAACATGTTTAACCCTGCCGCATTTTTGCGCCTGTCCCAAGTCAGGAGTCTCTGGTCTTTGTTAGTCTTGTATGATTTTTAATTTTAGTTCATTTATATGTTTTGGAGTTTAGTATGACATCCATTATCACTGAACTAGTACACATTTTTGTTTAGGGGCCAGCTGAAGCATGCCTCCGGGTGAGGGATTTTGACACATTCCCCATTTTCATACTCAATTTTACCTTATGTATTCATGTTTATAAAGAATACACATAGGGTGATACAAAAAAGCACCAAGTCAAAGTAAATACAACACTGTTTCAATATGGAGAAGACAAAAAACTATCACAAAACATTTCACAGGAAACTATTTCTGAGCAACACAAATTTAATAAATAACTGAGGATGTATGTGTTACCTTTCTATACATATATATATATATATATACAATATGTAACAATTTGATAGATATGTTGTTTTTAGCTCACCTCCTCTAAAAGGCAATGGGAGCTTTTGCCATCACTTGACATCTGTAGTTGTTGACCTAAATCCCTATTCGTAAACTTTAAAAAAAAAATTCTCCTCTGAAACTACTGGGCCAAACGTTCCTTAGAAAATCTTGTTCAAAACTTTGTATCAGAGGATTTGATTCATCAACAAACATGGCTGCTGTTGCTAAAAATAGAACATAGGGGTAAAATGCAGTTTTGGGCTTATTTCTCTTACACTAAAGCAGTTAGAGAAAAACTGATGCTGGGGAAAATTATAAACATGTCAAAGTCTTTCACTGCAGATATTTTTAGGAAAATCCAACTGCCTTTTTTTGGAGTTATTGCCCCTGAAAAGTAAATTTGATTTCATTTTTTGGCCTACACTCAAAAAATTAAACAGTTAGAGCAAAACTGTAGAGGTTAAAAACAATCAGAAGTCAAGGTCTGTTTTCTATGGAAAATTCAGAAAATGTCATTTATTTGAAGATTTGAAAATTTTTGGTTATTATCTTGAAAACTATAACAGATAGAGAGAAATTTTGAACATTTTAACTTTTCAAAATGGCATATTTTTACAAGGTGAGCGATTCTGGCTCTTGTGAGCCTCTTGTTATTCATGAGGTATGTGGCATGAAACTGATCAACACATCTAACCACCCAAGTACTAGTTATAATAATGCTATGCAAAATGTCACAATAAAATTATGTCCAGTAAAATTAGGTAAAGATGAAATCTAGCCTCTTAATAAAATCATAGCCTTCATTAAGCAATGCTTAAGACCAAAGGTTTGGAAACCCCAAAACTGTCTAAACAGAACATCCAAAACTGTTTAATAAGTATGAATAAAAGAGGCATTGAGTGTTTCAATTTGACCCCTAGCCTAATAACACACATTTACAACAAAAACAAAAATTCAGAGAGTTGCATGGACAGTGTCTTTGAATTAAAGCAAGCTTGAATTGCCTGGATCATTTTGAAAATTTAAACAGATACAAGTTTTACAAGAGGTCAACTCGCTATGATGGACAAGTGTATAAATGATATTGCAAGCCCTAAATGGCAGTAGGTAATTCATGGTAGAATCTGTTCCTCTAATGATTCAATAAAAAACTCCAATTATAATTTTCTGAATAAATTTTTGTAATTCAAAAACCTGCATGAATGTGTGAAAGACATAAGAGAAATATTATTACATCTGTTGTTAATTGTAGATAATCTGCTCCTATGTGTTGATGCCATTAGCCTATTACATCTGTTGTTAATTGTAGATAATCTGCTCCTATGTGTTGATGCCATTAGCCTATTACATCTGTTGTTAATTGTAGATAATCTGCTCCTATGTGTTGATGCCATTAGCCTATTACATCTGTTGTTAATTGTAGATAATCTGCTCCTATGTGTTGATGCC
Organism: Mytilus californianus; assembly: GCF_021869535.1. Lineage (NCBI taxonomy): Eukaryota > Metazoa > Mollusca > Bivalvia > Mytilida > Mytilidae > Mytilus > Mytilus californianus. Next base: position 128,029,142 of record NW_026262668.1, read on the forward strand.
ATTAGCCTATTACATCTGTTGTTAATTGTAGATAATCTGCTCCTATGTGTTGATGCCATTAGCCTATTTGATGGGAGTAGACTGGAAGGATGCTGGTATGGTAGGAGAACTTATAGGAATGAAAACATTCCTTAATGAATTCCTGGCCTATAAAGAGTTAGCTGGCTACATGTCCAACAGAATGGACTGCTCAGGGCCTCATTTATCTGTAGGTTTGCTAGTCTGTTATAAAAAACCTTTCTTGCCTTTAAGCCCAAATGGGCCATCGCTTTGTGTTTGAGGTTTGTAAACTTTTTCAATATTTTTTCTTTTGAAAACATTAGGTTTATTTACATTTAAGTTGGCCACTATCATTCTTTTGGTGTCTAATTGAAAGTTGTGCATAATATGCTCGTCAGCATGGTTACATGGCTGCTTTTACTAGAAATAGAACATAAGGGTTAAATGCTTTTATTTTTAAATTATTCTGAAGTAAGGCAACTTTGATGATTTAAATGTTGTTAAAATGGTTCTCTAGTCGTGCACTCACAGAATGTTTTCAAAAATCCCAAGATTGCTTCTGTGACTAAAATAGAGTAAGTTCCATAAAAAAATGTACAACAATTTTGCTAAAATTATTGGCTGCTTCAATTTGAATATGGTGTATGGTAAGTCTTATATAATCTTTTTTTCCAGAAAAAAAACATCTGATCCTGCTGCCAGTTTGTCAAATTTGTAGCAATATTTTATCTTAGGTTTCCATTAAGATAACTGCCAATACCCTTTCCTGCCAAACAGGATGACCACCATAACTAAAAGTAGAACATTCTGGGACAATTTTTTTTTTTTATCTGATCAAATTTGAATCATTTCCTGGTAAAGATTGTACACAAGGTGCAATTGAATTCCTGCAGTCACTGGCTGGTCTGTTATATTTCAGTCATATCTTCTCTACTTGTGTGTATGAACAAATCCTCTAGTAGTGCAGTTCTTGCTCCAAGTCAATGTCCACCACTACTATAAATAGAAAGTATTATATAAAACAGAATAAGGAAAAAAGTTTTAATGATCAGTTACAGAAAGAATCCAATGACATCACCTAACTTGTCCAGTGTGGCTGCGATAATGGAGCTTTTGTTGATAAACTAACCCATGACATCTTCCATTTAAAAGTGCACCGGTGTCTGTCAAATATCTAAATGGGTTGGAATCAATTAATTGCTTCTCCAAAACCTCCCTGTCATGTTTGGGGATTTGTTTGTGAAATAACAATAAAAAATAAGTTTTACTTGACCAAAATCATCCTTATGGTGTTAATGATCAAATTTATGTTATATATACCTGTCATAGACCAATGTGGGTGTCTTCACTATAAAAATCAATGATTAAAAATTGAAGACAGCCATAAAACAGGTAATATTTGTTAGCATGAACTTTTAAAAACTACTTAACTTTTTCTTAGCAACATTTTGGAAAACAAGATTTTGGTATAAAATACTAAATACACCATTTAATGCTAAAAAAGGCATACTTTATATAGAAATAAGAAGATGTGGTATGAGTGCCAATGAGACAACACTCCATCCAAGTCACAATGTGTAAAAAGTTAAAAGTTGGTTGTCCTTTTAAGGTAGCACAATACAAAAGCAACTAAATTTTATCAAAATTTCATTTTCAGCTGTTTTTGTTACTTCTTAATATTCCAAAACCACAGAAGAAAAATTCATTTACATATCTTGAACTGTTAATGAGTTTTGATGATAATTAGTTTTATAAACAAATGCATGTGTCTGACTGATACAAGATAAGAACATGTGGGCAGTACTTTGTGGTTAATCAATAGAATCATTTGATAGCTTTATGACCACTGACCAGCAATACAAATAACAGTTACGAAAAAGAGGTGGATTAGGGATTAATGGAAAAATGAAGATAATGAATTCCAAATAAAAATACATTTCATTAATGGAGCTGCCAGGAGAAAAAAAAACAAAGTACAATTTGGAGATATAGAGGGAATCAAAATATAAATGTACAGAAATTAAACAAATGTAATTGTATAACAATTAATGTACTGGAATTTCTTGGGGGAGAATGTTTAGATGTGAATTCTTTTTATAAGAAAATACAAATTAAATATTTCATTTTCAAACTGCAAAATTGAACAAAATCTAGTTTGTGTAAAACACCATATTGTCCTTGTATACAATTACAATTCTAAAAATCCCCCATAAGGATCCCCTAAACTGACCAACAGATCATTTTGTGTGCACGTGCATAACTTACTTTTTGTAACAATCAAAAAACAAAATATATTATGTTATGTACTAAATGAATAAAATCCATATTGAAAAAAGTAAATGCAATGTGTAATTAAACTTCTAAGATCATTAGTAGTAAAGGTTTATCATGGTGGGCGGAGTTTTGACCATATCAGTAGCAACTGACTTACAACAAGGTCAATAATGATATAACATCTCCCGCCAGATCTGGTTTTTGATGCATAGGGTGTGCATTTTCTCTATATATTTAGAATTCCTGAAATTGAATGCTTTCTTACTGGTCAAAACCTAATTGATTTATGATTGAAGGCCAATCCTGAAATATCCCAATGGTACATGTGTGAATTATATTGAAGTTAATGGGGTAGAAGTAGGAAAATCCTTATTTATTCAATTGTGACACATTCATTTTTGTCATGAAAATGTAGTTTTAAATGAATTTAGCTCCTAGATGGGTGCCCCTATATGTCTGATTTTCACACATGTTGTTCCTTGACCAGTTATCTTCAAAATGGTGTCGGGGGCCTCGGTGGCCGAGTGGTCTAAGTAGTTACTACTGTAATCACTAGCCAGTCAACACTGAGGTTGTGAGTTCGAACCCCGCTCGTGCGGGTGCACTCGACTCCAATCTTAATTGACTAGGATTGTCAGTTTTCCTATCGAAGGTCGGTGGTTTTCTCCGGGCACTTCGGCTTCCTCCACCAATAAAAACTGGCCGCCACGAAATAGCCCAAAAGCGGTGCTTAAAATTGGCGTTAAAACACCAAAAATCAATCAATCAATCAAAAGGGTGTCTCAGATTTCCAAAAACATCAATAGAACAAATTTTATACCCAATTAAATTTAGTGATCTCTTATGAATTTAGGTTGCAAACTTCATTGAAGGTTTATGAGAGAATGAAATACAATAGGAAAAATCTGAGACACCCTTTTGGAGGTCAAACTGTGTTATACAAGAATCTATAAAATATTTTGGGATGCTATGAATAACAAAGAAGCTATTTTCATTCAAGTGTGGACATCTCAATATTTGAAAGATTAATCTTTCTTCTTTCTTTTGGTACCTCATTTATAAAATTTAAAGCTGGATGAAAGAAATTACATCAGTTTAAAGTTGTCTGATTTGGGGTGAAAAAATCTTTGTATTGTGCTACCTTAAAAAAACGTTTTTTTGAAAGAAAAAAAAGGTCCTGAAAGGGGAAGATTAGATAAATTTAAAAGTTCAAAATTAAACATTAAGATGCTAGCAAGATTATAATGGGATTTGAAAATTTATGCATTTAGCAAGACAAACTTCAGTGGTAGCACATGGTATATGTCCTGTTTAGCAAGACAAACTTCAGTGGTAGCACATGATATCTGTCCTGTTTAGCAAGACAAACTTCAGCGGTAGCACATGGTATCTGTCCTGTTTAGCAAGACAAACTTCAGTGGTAGCACAAGGTATCTGTCCTGTTTAGCAAGACAAACATCAGTGGTAGCACATGGTATCTGTCCTATTAAGCAAGACAAACTTCAGTGGTAGCACATGGTATCTGTACTGTTTGGCAGAAATTAAAGGCAAAATGAGGTTTTACTTTTATTTATTTTTAGGGGGATTAGCTCTCGCTAAAATTCGCTTATTCTGGCTAAAAATGTGTATACAGAAAAAACAATTCCATTGTAACGGTTACAACATTTTCCTTCTTTTTTTTTCAGGTAAGATCAGAGACTATTGCTACCTATGCCTTGTGTGGATTTGCCAATTTCAGTTCCCTAGGGATGCAGCTTGGAGCTCTGGGTCCAATGGCCCCTTCAAGAAAAGGAGATTTAGCTCAGATTGTAATGAGATCTTTACTAGGAGGAATTATAGCCTGTCTCATAACAGCTTCTGTAGCAGGTGAGTGATTGGTTGCTCATTTTCAACATCTAGGGACAGATAAATGTTAGATAATAAATAAATATTACAGTGACCTAGTTGTAACAATAAATCAATTTGCTGATTTAAAAAGCATTCAATATAGAAATTGGACATTTGATATTTTATAGCTAATAACAAAAGTAGTATGTTTAATAGGAGCAGCAATTTTGCCTTTCAAAAGGCCATCATTCAAAATCTGTTGAATATTTTTGTCGAGCCTGCGACTTTTGTCGCAGAAAGCTCGACATAGGGATAGTGATCCGGCGGCGGCGGCGTTAGCAAACTTCTTAAAAGCTTTATATTTTAGAGGGTGGAAGACCTGGATGCTTCATACTTTGTATATGGATGCCTCATGTTACGAAGTTTCCGTCAGTCACATGTCCAATGCCCTTGACCTCATTTTCATGGTTCAGTGACTACTTGAAAAAAAAGTTAAGATTTTTTGTAATGTTAAATTCTCTCTTATTATAAGTAATAGGATAACTATATTTGGTATGTGCGTACCTTGCAAGGTCCTCATGCCCTTCAGACAGTTTTCACTTGACCTCGACCTCATTTCATGGATCAGTGAACAAGGTTAAGTTTTGGTGGTCAAGTCCATATCTCAGATACTATAAGCAATAGGTCTAGTATATTCGGTGTATGGAAGGACTGTTAGGTGTTCATGTCCAACTGGCAGTTGTCATCTGACCTTGACCTCATTTTCATGGTTCAGTGGTTATAGTTAAGTTTTTGTGTTTTGGTCTGTTTTTCTTATACTGTATGCAATAGGTCTACTATATTTGGTGTATGGAAGGATTGTAAGGTGTACATGTCTAGCTGGCAGGTGTCATCTGACCTTGACCTCATTTTCATGGTTCAGTGGTTATAGTTGAGTTTTTGTGTTTTGGTCTGTTTTTCTTATACTGTATGCAATAGGTCTACAATATTTGGTGTATGGCATGATTGTAAGGTGTACATGTCTAGCTGGCAGGTGTCATCTGACCTTGACCTCATTTTCATGGTTCAGTGGTCAAAGTTAAGTTTTTGAGTTTTGGTCTTTTTTTCTAATACTGCATGCAATAGGTCTACTATATTTGGTGTATGGAATGATTGTAAGGTGTACATGTCTAGCTGGCAGGTGTCATCTGACCTTGACCTCATTTTCATGGTTCAGTGGTCAAAGTTAAGTTTTTGAGATTTGATCTTTTTTTCTAATACTATATGCAATAGTTCAACTACATTTGGTGTATGGGAATATTTTATGATCTATATGTCAGTCACGCAGGTTTTATTTGACCTTGACCTCATTTTCAAGGTTCATTGCTCAGTGTTAAGTTTTTGTGTTTTGGTCTGTTTTTCTTAAACTATAAGCAATAGGTCAACCATATTTGTTGTATGGAAGAATTGTTAGCTGTACATGCCTGCCTAGCATGGTTCATCTGACCTTGACCTCATTTTCATGGTTCATTGGTCAATGTTTAGTTTACTTGGTTAATGTTAAGTTTATGTGACAGTTGTAATAAAGCTTTATATTTAGGACTATCAACATAATATCAATGATTAGTAAAGAAGGTGAGACATTTCAGCGTGTGCACTCTTGTTAATATACTGCCACAAAATACATATTTTGGTATTTAGCATTCCCAGTTTGACTTCAGTAAAGGTGGAAATCATTTGAGTATTGAGTGAAGGGATAATATGAAAATAAGAAGATGTGGTATGATTGCCAATGAGACAACTGTCCACCAAAGTTCAAATGAAGTGGATGTAAGCAATTATAGGCAACCATACGGCCTTCAACAATAAGAAAAACCCATAACGTATAGTCAGCTATAAAAGGCCCCAACATAATAAATATGAAACAATTCAATTGAGAAAACTACTGTACATTTATGTTTTATTTGCTCTTTAAAATTTGAAGAAGAAGAAACATCAATGATACCATTTGAAATCAATTTTTGGAACATTATAAGAAAATCTGAAAGCATTCCAAATATTAAGGAAGCTTATCTTCATAGATGCAAACATTGTGTAAATAGTTTGGTAAAATATCTATGAAAGCTTGCATGAGTTATTTGAAGATGTGCTCATACTAACAAAGGTTAATATTTCAGAATAAAAGGACTTCAGTGGTTCAATATTCAGCAGTTCAGAACTTCAGAGAATGTCTCATGATATCTCAAATCATTTCACTTTACTGGATCTTTTTGAAGTTTATCACAATTCTTGGTTCCACAGAGATCAGCTTACTTTCTACTTTGATGTTTTTTAAATTTGTCACTCCAGAATTATAGGCATTTATTGTTTTGAATTTGACAAATTTAATTGTGTTTCAGGACCACTAGCAGATTCTACAGTGTTTAATAGTTATGAGACTTCAGTGATCAAAACAAGGGGGTTAGGAATTGTGCACTCATGGTCAAGCTATTTATTTTCAATTATTTTACTTTTTTTTTTCAGGACTTTTGGTGTCTGATGATCCATCAATGATAGCCTGTACATACATGTCAAACTCTTCAGCCATCCTAAATTCTACAGTTACAAGTGTTACCTATAATGTCACAGAAGCTTTATGATGACAGTGTATTTTAGTCTGTACATATTTTTAACGGTTTTAATTTTTTTTTAAACATTTCATAAATGTTATTTTTAATTTTATGACTGTCTCCAATCCTTTATATACAACTGTAAGATTGCTTTTTTATTTCTTTTTTTATATCAAATATATGTTCTAGATCTGTCAAATCATACTCCATATAGGCTGACACATTATTTATAAGGCAGGCCTAACAACATTAGCTATTAGTTTTGAATCGCTAACTTTATAGTTGACAAAAAGCAAGAAACAGAAGATTATTTAGCTGGCTGAAAAAAAACCAGCATCATCCAACATATGAAAGCAAGTGCAATGCATATAATGCTGTCCCAATTTATTATTTGCTAACACTTCCATCTTTATTACCATTTGTAATAGAGCTAGTATTAACATGTATATCACCTATTTGTTTAGAAAGTTTGGTAGATATTTTGGTAATGATTCCCCATTTTACAGGGATAATTTTTAATGTGCTTTATGATAATACTTCTCATTTATGTGTTCAATTGTGTTTTTCTTGATATACCGGTGTGTAGTGTTTTAATTTTATTAATCATGTCTTTAAGACGGTTTATTTCTGTCTCAATATTTACAACAATAATATTGAATAAAATGTATACATTTGAAAATTCAACATTACTGTAAAGGATGGCAGAGGCGGGTTTAGGGTGTGGCCAAGGGTGTCACTATTGGATAGTAGAGATTTTAAAAAGAATAATTTATAAAGGATTTAGGGTGTGGCCAAGGGTGTCACTATTGGATAGTAGAGATTTTAAAAAGAATAATTTATAAAGGATTTAGGGTGTGGCCAAGGGTGTCACTATTGGATAGTAGAGATTTTAAAAAGAATAATTTATAAAGGATTTAGGGTGTGGCCAAGGGTGTCACTATTGGATAGTAGAGATTTTAAAAAGAATAATTTATAAAGGATTTAGGGTGTGGCCAAGGGTGTCACTATTGGATAGTAGAGATTTTAAAAAGAATAATTTATAAAGGATTTAGGGTGTGGCCAAGGGTGTCACTATTGGATAGTAGAGATTTTAAAAAGAATAATTTATAAAGGATTTAGGGTGTGGCCAAGGGTGTCACTATTGGATAGTAGAGATTTAAAAAAGAATAATTTATAAAGGATTTAGGGTGTGGCCAAGGGTGTCACTATTGGATAGTAGAGATTTTAAAAAGAATAATTTATAAAGGATTTAGGGTGTGGCCAAGGGTGTCACTATTGGATAGTAGAGATTTTAAAAAGAATAATTTATAAAGGATTTAGGGTGTGGCCAAGGGTGTCACTATTGGATAGTAGAGATTTTAAAAAGAATAATTTATAAAGGATTTAGGGTGTGGCCAAGGGTGTCACTATTGGATAGTAGAGATTTAAAAAAGAATAATTTATAAAGGATTTAGGGTGTGGCCAAGGGTGTCACTATTGGATAGTAGAGATTTTAAAAAGAATAATTTATAAAGGATTTAGGGTGTGGCCAAGGGTGTCACTATTGGATAGTAGAGATTTTAAAAAGAATAATTTATAAAGGATTTAGGGTGTGGCCAAGGGTGTCACTATTGGATAGTAGAGATTTTAAAAAGAATAATTTATAAAGGATTTAGGGTGTGGCCAAGGGTATCACTATTGGATAGTAGAGATTTAAAAAAGAATAATTTATAAAGGATTTAGGGTGTGGCCAAGGGTGTCACTATTGGATAGTAGAGATTTTAAAAAGAATAATTTATAAAGGATTTAGGGTGTGGCCAAGGGTGTCACTATTGGATAGTAGAGATTTAAAAAAGAATAATTTATAAAGGATTTAGGGTGTGGCCAAGGGTATCACTATTGGATAGTAGAGATTTAAAAAAGAATAATTTATAAAGCTATGAAGAATATATAGATTCACTTTATTTGTTGAATGAATCTAATGGATGAAGGGAAATAATAAGTCTGATGATTTTATATTATTGAGTTATGCCCTTAAATTGAAAAGACTTCTCTTGATAAAAATAAGCATTGATATACACTGATACATGAAAGAGTTTTTTTTTTACTTATGTCAGTATATCTTTTGGATCGAAACTTTCCTGAATTTTCCATTAAAACAGGTGGCACATGTGGAGCAAGGTTTGCTTACCCTGGCAGATCACCTGAGATTATCCCCTGTTTGTGGAGTTTTTTGTGTTGCTCAGTCTTCAGTTTTTAATGAAGTGATATGTATATGTTATTTGTTGATTTTTGCTGTGGTACTGTTTTTTTTTCCTTTACCATCTTCTGGATCTTTTTTCTAATAAGTACATTTATTTCAGTGAATCTTGTACCAAATGTTTAGTTAGGGTATTTTGAACTAAATATCTGAATTAGCTTTCTCACAGTTACATTTGTTTTCCTCTAAAACAAAAAAAAATGAATTCAAATTGCAACTAGTGGGAGCCAGTTCTTTGCTCACAGTAAACAGTAAAGTTTGTTTCAACATAGACCTGTGATCTACCATTTCTGTCTTTATTGTTAGTTTTTTAAGTTATTTTTTTATGTTTGTTTATGCTGTTTTAAATCTATTTAGATATCCATTTCAGTTGATATTATTTTTGCTTGCAAGTACAATTATGCCTTCCCTATAAAAATGGCAGCATGGATCTCGAATTTGACATATCTGCTAGTAATGTTTGAATTTTTAACATAATGACAAACATATTCAGAACTAAGACATCCCAGTGGGAAATCTAGTAACAAAATATTACCTCCCCTGTAAATATTGAAAACTACAAACTTGTAACATGCTAAGGACTTTGTGGAACACTCCGAAAATTGGTGACCCGAAAGATCTTTAGATTTTCTATGTTCATGATTTTTTCCAATTTTTTTTATCAATATACAGTAAAGATTTTGGCAGTTTTTAAATTTCAGTTTCACAAGCTTCTAACGCAATTATCTCGATAAATACTGAACATAAAACATCGTGTATTTGCATGTATATTTCTAATAACACAGTTTAACAATTAACTTATTTAAAATGAACAATTATTATTTGGAAATCATAATCGTCACCGGCTTTGTTTTATTATTGACTTTCTCTATCATAGAAGAGTGAATTTTCGTTTGTTTTCATTCACTGGATATCCCACTGATCCTACATTATAAAGATTGATAGTGTCATGAATAGAAAGAGCCAGTTACTGTGTGAATGAGGGATTTATGAAAATCAAAACAGAATAATACTCTCTGCAGATGTTATTTTTATCTGGACTAAATTCATGGTTGAACTAATTTTACTTTAACAGTTTCAACCTTTGAAAAAGTATAAATCATGTGAATAAAAATTTCCTGAATTTTGATGAAAAGACAGTTTTTATGTTCTGTCTATTCACATTAAACATTTTTACATGTAGCTGATCAGATAATTCATTTTATATTTGATATCCTTTGTAACTTTGAGACCTGGGAGTGATATGTTTTTATCAATTACAAACTTTAATTATATTGTATTAGATGAGATAAACTTCTTTTTCATTTCATGAATATTAAATTGATGCAATGAAAAGTAAGGTATAAAGTAATCATACATCTTTGTTCCATACTGAATATATATAGATGATATTAGCACCCATGATCATACTTTATAAATATTTTGATATTCTTATAATGATAAATTCAAGATTATGGAGGATTTAAAAGTTTACATCAGTATTATACACTCATTGCTCAATATTATCTAGTCTACAAGAGAGAAATGTTGATATTTTTATGTAAAATTTTGTGAGACCACACAGTAAAATTTGTCAACATATTGGTGAAACATTGCAAGCTGGACTTAGCTGGTAGCATATTTACTATATGATACATTAAACTGGTAGCATATTTACTATATGATACATTAAACTGGTAGCATATTTACTATATGATACATTAAACTGATAGCATATTTACTATATGATACATTAAACTGGTAGCATATTTACTAAATGATACATTAAACTGGTAGCATATTTACTAAATGATACATTAAACTGGTAGCATATTTACTAAATGATACATTAAAAGATTGCAGCAAAACAAGCTTAGTTTATTATACATTTGTCAAAAAAAAAGTTTTTCTCATTTACTTAGATAAAAAACAGATAGAAACACAATAAATTTTATGAAACTTTGAGAAACTCATTGGTGCAAAAGGTTTTGCCATTGCAAACAAGAATAAATATGGTTTTAGGTTTGAGGTAATCTCAATGGTTTGCAACAACATTCTAAAGCTATGTATGCACCCATATGACAATATATCAAAAGTCTACTTCAAAGGATAAAAAAGTTATGTCCCTGATATATATGTCAAAAAATCAATTATTTGATTATCTAAATTCACAAGTCGATGCTAGACCAACGCCACCATAAAAAAAACGAAAAACGACAAAAAGTAAAACAGTCTACAAAACATTTTATACTGATAGTAACATTAACTAAAAGCAACCTAACAGTACATAATCTGCTAATATGACATCATGCTTACACTAGATATTCTTGCAAGATGATGATGAAGTTGAAACAACAAGGAATTCTGACGCTGATTTTAAATCCTATGCATTATTTTAACAAAGCAGAACATTTATATAATTTTTAAGAAAGAATAACTCCCTTGGGCAAATGATCTTAGATGGATTTGGCCATTCAGTACTTGTCTCTTATAGGTAATATAACTCCTCCAGTATACATACATGGCTTTCAAAATTTGGTGTTCAGCACCTGACCCAAAGGGTCAAGTGAGCTTTTCTTGTCACTTTGCATCCGTCGTCTGTTGTCTGTTTACTTTTACAAAAAGTCTTCTCTGATGGGCGTATTTGAACCAAACTTTCCCACAATCATCATTGGGGTATTTTTTAAAACTAAAATAAAACATGGGGGAAAATGCAAGTTTTGTCTAATATCTTGAAACGGCTTTAGATAGAGAATATCTTCAGGGGCAGAAATGTTCACAATTTTCAGATCGATCTCCCTACTGTCCATTTACATCAAAACTGGCAGACTACTTATTATAGATGTAGCCCTTATAGTAAAAGACGAATTTTGTCAATTTTATTTCCAAAAACGATAATAAATAGAGAAACTTTAGAAAGGAAAATGATCAGCAAGACAAGATCTACTTTAAAGTCAAATTGCTGAAATCGTCATTCGACTCCTTATTGGAGTTATTGCCCTGTAATGACAATTTTTACTAATGTTTCACAGTATGGGTTTTTGCCTAATATCTTGAAAAATAATGAAAAGATATAAAAAATAAGACGACATGGAGTTATTGCTCTTTAATGACAATTTTTACCACTTTTTGTGTATTTGTCTATTATCTTGAAACCTATACTAGAGAGATTAATACTTTTAATAACAAAAATAATCAGCAAGACTAGATCTACAAATAAGTCAACATGGTCGTAATTGTCAGTTATTGGAGTTTCGAACTCAAGTGTGGTCGATTGGATAAAAGTACTACATAAAAAAGATATCGAAAGTTTTGTTGACGCAATATAGTCATGATAGTCTCCGATACGGTTCAAACTGCAAATATTGTGTTACAATGAAAGAGAATGAGTGTTATCCAAACAAATTAAGTTACGTTAGTTTCCTAACAACAGTGACTCAGATTTGTTAATTGCATATTAATAAAACATAATTATGATTGTCATTTGTGTAATTCATTTTGTTGCCTCTTTAAGATCATAATTAAGTAATAGGTGTTCTGTTCTTTCTTGTTAACAAGGAAAAATTGCAATTTTTACTGATTGAACAGAATAGCAAATGCGTCGTGTGAAATTGAATTATAAGGTCATGTTTTTCTCTGACTGTTAATGACGTCTTTACACTAAATCTATTGGATGTTGGATGTGAACTGAATGATATTTTAGTCTTAGATACATGATTTTTTTTATTAGTTGTTATTGGCTCTGAACTAGCTGTCAGTAGCTGCGAGTACTCTCAGATCTGTACTTAAAGTCTTTTTTGTTGTGACTTTGTTCTTCCGTATTATACAGAAAATAACCTTGAAGTTAAGTCCATTTTTAATTTCTAATTCTTATATTAGAACAGCTAGGTATTTGTTAAGATAGGTAGTTAGTTAAATACTTATCTATTGCATAACATTTAAAAAAATACTGTACAGGAAACTATAGATTGATTGATACTTTGATGGTCGCTCACGGTAAAATGGCAAATATATTACACTTATAATCAGGACGATTATACCCTGCTTTGGATAAATCGACAAGCTGAGTCTGATCGTGCTGCGTACAAGTTAACTGTCCACTTGACCCAAGGCATTATTCCAACACAGAAATAGAAAATGCGGAGATTTTCAAGCAATTCCTTATTCCAATGGCAACATTTTACGCAAATATGTTTACCTTAACGTAGCTTGATAACTTCTTATGATATGAAATGACCTACTGACGGACTTACAGACTGAGTGCAAATATGTTTCCCTTCGGCTTTGCCAGAACTAACGTATGTTTACTCCGATAATCATAAGTTCTAAAGATTTTCATTTAATTTTTAAGACCAATACGCAAAATGTAGTCAATTTAGATGGGTCAAAATTTGAAATCTTAAATATTTTAGTCAGTACTTGTAATTTGAAAAAAAGAAATCTCAAATTTACTCTTCAGAACGGTCAATTTTAATATATTAACATATTACACGACTATTTTCCATGAATTTAAATGTAAGGGACCGTTTGGTTTTCTTTTATTACTTGAAAAGTAAGGCAGAAGATTTAAGGGTACAATGAACAAATCATTTAGCCGAAGATAAACAGACAACACCATGACTTAAAGACAAACAATAGTCTTCAAAACATTACACAGAAAACTGAAAAGACTTAGCAACACAAACACACGGGAATGATCTCAGGTCCTCGGGAAAGGTAAGTAGATCCTGCTCCACTAGTGAAAATCATAGCATTAACAACCATTCGGTGCTAAGTCGCATTCGACAATATCTGATTCGTGGAATAGCAGACTGGATTGTCGCTTCATCTTTGACACGGATGTACCATAACATTCAACCAAAATGAAACGGAATCTCTAGAATACAGGTACAGCCAAACTTCAAACCCAAATCTTTATTTTCTTTGAAAGAATTTAGTTAAGGTTTTGATCCATTAATGGTAGCAATATCCCTGACTTGATACTTTACCAATTATACACAGATTATGTACATTTTTATTAGATACGTCACTTCAGGCTAAACGACGAATCGGGAAATAAAAACACGGTAAGAACGTAGCAAAGGAACATCATCGTCTTAAAATTGAAAATTAACAATAGGGAACGAAAAATCGTCTCTCTTTCTTAAATTTTAACACACAGTTTTATGCGTGAAACTAAAATGTTCAAATAAAAAGGGACAAATAGTACTTCTCATATTAGATTTATTAAAAAATCTGTTTCCTGGAGGCAATGCCAGCTGTATAAGTAAAGAATTTTTGATAGTATAAGCAAAAACATGAATACCATTTAGTAACGGTAAAGTGTTATACATTTTTTTCTATCAAATAGATTTAGACGGATCTTCACAGGGCTTGGCAAAAAAACTGTGATTTATAACAATACAGGAACAAATATGTTATCAAAGAGGTGCAATCGTTGCCCAATGGAATACAATAACCGGTCGATAAACTTTGTTTCCGAAACGTAAGTAGATGTTGTAAAGGAGAAAATTAATCAGTTCATCACTCACAGTGGTATCTAGCATATTACTTTATATGCTACTCGAAAAAAAATTATGGAGCATATAATCGTATTGTCAGTCCGTCTTACATCAGTCTGTCCATTCTTTTGTGTGACCGAAATTAATTGTTTTCGGATGATAACTTTAGTATCCGTTGCATGATTGGAATGACACATATACTGGAAAATATATGGAAGGGAAAGAAGCCTTTTGATTTCGAGGTCAATATATATAGGTCAAAGATTTAGTTCACTGTTGCTCTCGGCCGTTAACAGTTTTGATTTATAATGGGTATAACTAAAATAAGATGTTTTGCAGTCTCAGATTTATAACCACGAAAGATATTTTCCCAGCTGACTATTGGTAAATGAACTGTTTTCTTGTAACCTGGTCCAAATAAAGTGGAGACGTCGCAGAGATCGTTGCGATCGTGAATGTTTGTGCATGGTCACTGAGAGGTCGTATCGCGGTCGTAACGTCTATATAACTAGTTTATTTAAGCAAAGTTAGGCTTCTTAAACAGATATATTTATCGCAATTCGGATACAAAGAAAAATTATCGGACAAAATAGAAATCTGAAAAAAAGCAAAATGTTCTGACAAAAAGAAAATCGGACAAAAAGCAAAAGTTGCGGGAAAAAAGCAAAATATATCGGACAAAAAGCAACGTCGAACTTAAAGCAAATTGCAGACAAAAAGCACTGCATCGTGCGCCAACGATTATGACATATACTATCAGAAAATATAGCTTAAACATTTAACCTATGGGATACTTGTACAAAAAGGTATTCACGAGAACTACTGATAAAGGTCCATGTGAGGTTATGTCCAACTTTTTACACTTGAATGCGCCAAGCGATGCAACAACATTCAGTGACGTGGTTTTACGGCACAATATTTGGTTATCATGTAGAGTTCGCGGGAACTGGCTCATAAAATAAAATGTAAATCGTTTCGAAAAGATATTGGAAAAAATGATTTTGGTGTGCTTATACAGTGCTAATTTGCTTAGTGAGAGTTATACGGCCAAGAGAGATGCTGATAAATGACATTTGACTCTATGTAAGACATGTAAAAACATTGCTATGATATCAAATAAAAACACTTTTACATTTACTTGATTTAGCCAAGACAAGCCAATCACATCATTAATTTGATTAAGAAATCTGTTTGATATTCGTGATATTGCGTTTTTTAGTGAATAATTTCCTGTAAATATTTTTTCTCTGTATAACTAATTAACTCAATTAAATAATGGCTTTTAAAAGCAAAATAATTCTACTCTAAAGTAAAGGTTGACAGATCTAATGGATTTTAAAGTAAATCTACACGGTTTTTTTCCACGTGAGAAACCAGATTTTTTCGGTATTTTACTGATAAATGGATTTATTTTTTTGCAATCAAAATTACTTCTTTTATCTTACAGCAGCAATAGCAGGCAATACAAAGGGTTCCGCAGAACAATGTTTTGAAAGAGAAATGATTAGAGCAATACTAAATTTTAATCGAAGTGTGTTTTTTTTCATACAACTAAAACATTTACTGGGTTATGGAACACATCTTCTCTTGACCAGCATTAAAACTCACGCTGAGGTTTAGGGTACGTCTATTTTGCTTAACAGGATGTGCCAATTAGACATTTCAAAAACAGTCAATCCTTTTTTATTTAGAAATGGAAATTATAGTTTCTTTCGTGTTTTGAATTGCCACGTGAGCTTGCTACACCTACACTTTGTGTGCTGTGTAACAGTCATTATTATATCTATGCATCACTTTAAAAGTATAAACATCCAATACAGTATCAGTCTGAAGATTATACGAAATACATTAGTTATGTCGTAGTTTTCAAGTATCTACACTTGTTATTACATTTGTTTGACCAGTATACTTAAGATTCCTATAAACACGACATCCTCTAGATATTTTCTACGGAAGGCAGTGTTTTATGAGCTAACAAAAAGTGAGTTTTTTTTTAGTTTGTCTTTAATAACAATGTATATATATGAAAGAAAATTATGCATAGTAGTTCAGAAATTTTTTAATTAATGATAAAAATGAAAAGCATTTGCAAAATACAATATACATTTCTTTTTTATTAATGAAATAGTCAATAAAATAACGCTCATCTTAATCTTATATTTGTCAAATGCAAAGCCAAAGAGTTAGAAATACTCGAAATAACCATGATAAAAACTAATATCATCCGCTTAAAAAAACATTATTCAAATACGTTTTTTTAATATCTTTTCAATGAAATACCAAAAAACAAAACAAAAAAATTACAGCCTTCTGTTTAATTTGCAGTGATGACCATAGCGATTTTCGCCTTCATTCTTTGTTTTGGATTAGCTTTTGGACAATGCAGCCTTGACCATGAGTGTTTTTGCAACGGTAAAGTGATGTCATGTGCTACGATCAGTCATTTCCCTACGCCAATCTCGTCTGATATTGATACAATAATTATATACGAAATGGAGGCTGAATCTATTCCTTCAGACCTATCACATAGAATTCCGCATCTAAGTTCATTACAAGTTTACTTCGGAAAAATCGAAAGAATTTCTGCAGGTGCATTTGCAAATTTGCAACAAACCATCGAAATCAACTTTTTCCAGTCCAAAATCCGACTAATTGAACATTATGCTTTCAGAAATATATCGACCTTATCTGTATCATTCCATAATACAACCATCGAGGAATTTCAAAGCAACAGTTTTTCCCAAATTCAACGTATGGAAAACTTTGGAATGACGCTTTGTAATGTATCGATTGTCCGTCAAAACGCAATTAACTCGATTTCCAATGTAAACAGATTTCAAATTCAAAATTCGAACTTTGGACTTATCGAAAAGCAAGCTTTTAACAAATTTGGCAGATTAAATTATTTCCTAATTCATGATAATACATTTACGCTATTCAAGTGTATGTCTTTAGAACCACTATTAGCTGCTGCTAATAATAGCGCCTTCTACCAGAATGTATTTTCATGTTCGTGTGATCTACAGTGGATCGTCAGAGACCAGATAACCAACACTTACTTATTTTCAAACTGGTGTAAGGTAAAAGATTCGAAAAATAGAACCATGCTAGACAAGTTTGACTTTAAATCAGCCGGATGCACTGACGCGAACGATACTTGTATAGAGAACTTTAGGATCACTATAGCAACACGAGCAGTTTCATCTACAAAGATAACTGTACCCATGACAACGACAAAACAAAATGAACTACATTCCACAAAGGATATCACAACAGTTGTTACTAAAACTAAAACAGCCAAAATGTCCAGGGCAAAAGAGGAAATCATGAGAACACGGATAAGTAACATGAATCCAAGTACGGTCAAAGAAATAAAAATCAAAACAACATCTATCATGTCGACTACTACTTTCAATTTATCAAATGCATCATCTTCATCGGAAGAAACTACTGAACGACGTACAAGTTTCTCCTCTGAGTCAGTCACATCTACAAAGGTCACCGACCTGCACACCACGAAATTACCGCAAACGAAAAAAAGTTCAAGGGGTCAAAATATAAACAATTCGGAAAATCTTAAAATGCATCATAGTTTGATAATGTTGATGGTATCAATTGTATTTTTTAACTTGTTATAGAGTTATGTTGGTGTTCTTTAAATAAGTATAGTTGTATAGACATATGCAACAGTGTAAGTAGTAATATCTTGTGGATAAGGATGAAGTATTAGAAGAGTGAAAATTATCGCAGGAAGTAAAATTATCTTTAAAGATACAGCTAGTAGAAATTTTAGTAGGACTAACAAATGGCATGTTGCTTTAAAATTAATAAGTTAACTGAGCACTCACTGCTAAAGAGAAACATTAATACAATTAGATATACTTTGGAAATTAGAATCAAAGAAATAATATGTTTATTATTATGTAATATGCATCTTGACAGCCACGGCATGGTCCCACGCGATTATCTGAATATAAGGAGATGTGGTGTGGACATCAATGACACAGCCAAACGCCGAAAATAACCGAAAAACACAAATACATTCAGTCTGAAGGATCAACTATGTGTTAAGAATTGAATGCTTCTTTTTATAATTTTATTGGGGCTTAAAAGCAATGACAGAAGCACATTTTGTATAAAGCGCGGAAGCTATTCTATTTATATTTATATTTGTGTTTATATCTGGTTATATGACCGTCGGCAATATTCGGAGGTCAGCTTGGTGAATAATTAGATTGCGTCTTGTCTAAAATACGTACGAAACGCTGATACATTGTAGTGCGTGCATTGTTTTTTTTATTTTTAAATTTCTTTATTTCCATCAGTTGCTTGTTACATTGTCTTCAACAAGTCCAAGCTCCTTGTGAAGAGTACATATAATTTTCAATTCTACTATATTATTAAATAAAACACCAATTAATAAATGTTTCTTAACATTAACTAAAAATTTAACTGCATGCATTGTTAATTGTTTCTTTTGAACTTTTTTGTAATTTTTATATTCGTTTTAAATAAAATATGAGTTTGTGGGTCAAATCGGTTAACATAAATTTGACAGCTAATGCCACTTTAAGGAAAAGGAATATATAGCCTTCGGTGGTCGATATTAGATCATGTCTGTAAACACTAAATAAATATACATTTCACATGAAAAAAATTAAACGTTTTAAAACGTGTTAAACAAAGTGAAAGTTTTATTAATTTTCACAATTAAGCTTTACATTTGAAGAACCTAAGTTTTTTTTTGACAAAAAAAATACATTAATATGAAAGCTTTCAAAACGAAATGGGTAGGAGATGCACAACGGCATATTATATAAATAAACAATTGTGTATCGTTAGATCTTAGAGTTTATGTGTTTAGGGGGGAAAAAAACGAATGTTTGTTTTGAAAGACTAACAAAGTAACCATATCAACAATGAGATTTGTACATGGCTGTAAACTATACATGTTTTATTTCAAGGGGTTGTTTTCATCAACGTTATTAATTTTATGCAGCCTTTTTATATGTTGTTTGTATTTCTGTCTGGTGCCATGTAACGTTTCACTTATTCCTTTAATTCCTTTGTTTTTAAAATAAGTCCAAATGACGTAGTTGACCATGTTTGAAATGTTTATATGTTAGTATGCTTGTTTACCCTTGTTATATGTAAACTAGAGATAAGCAGGACTTTGTTTCACTGTGTTTATATGCCAAGCCCATTTCTGATAAAATTGTTTTTCTATGTGTGAAATTTTCTCTATTGATCAAATGTTTATTAATAAAGAGAAATATGTATGACTTTTTTATTGTGTCGTTTTTACATTGGTATCATAGTTTACGTTAAATGATTGAACAACTGAAAAATTCTTCGTAAATGTACTAAACGATAGGTCTCAGTAGATGTCCGCCTATAATATATGTTGAAAGTAAGTAACTTACTAAAATAGCTTATATCATATGTTTCAATTTTAACAAATCAAATAATAACTCAAGAAGAAAAACAAATTAAAATCCAGCAATTGTATTTTCTGGAAATACTTTTTCTATCCGATTAGAAACCCTGAAAATGAAGAATAACCATAGCTGTGCATTGCTTCAGGCTTGGTGATATCAAAATGTCGAACATAAACTATATTGCCTTTCTGTGCCAACACAACTACGTCCATTGTCCCAGACGATCTGTGTTCATTTCCAAAGTTACGACCAATTTCAACAGAGTTCTTCATGATTTGAGTATGAATTTGATTGTTGGCGCTAGTCATCTGAAGCATGGTGGTCGAAAAATGGTAAAGCCCGGTAACGGGAACAGTAAACATACCGGATATGCCATTATATGCTCCTCCTATGTTGGTGCTGACTTTATCAAATTCTACCGTTCGATGTTGTCCTAGTGTTGTATGGGCTGTTAGAGTTGCGTAGAAGGCAATGTGTCGGTTGTTCTCATTCACTAAAATAAACGTGTTTAGTTTTATTTGAAAAATGAAACGTGATCGACAGACTGGGATGGTATGTAAAAACTTAAGCAAAAATTATCATCGAAGCTGTCATGTCGTCCGACAGTGGAAACCCTTAAGTTTTATCTCTTAGATACGGTAATTAATATGTAAATAAACATCCTCAAATATGAAGACACTTCCTTTGAGAAAAAAGGGAGTAGATACTAGCTTAAGACAAACAAAATCCCATCTTCTCTAGCCGAGGGTTACGATCCGGTCATTTCCGCTTCCGTAACCCATGGCTAGCGAAGATGACAAAATTCTTAGTCGAAGAAAACTGCCTTATCATATACCAATGCATCGTGAAAATGATACATAGCTGAAAAAAGAGTATATACCTCTTGCAACAATTCCGAATTCGAATTCTGAAAAAATTCCGGTCGAATATGAAATAAAAGCTATGAAAAAAGGGAAAAACAAAAGAAGTTTCTCAATATGATAAAAAAAGTCAAAGAAGAACGGACAATATCCTAGCCAAAGGAAGGAAAGAACAACAAATACGCTCAAACTTGAAGAATAAAACGATATTTGAATTAAGATAAAACTAAAAGGCGCAGATGTTTTGAGAGACCGATTTTGATAATTTGGGTTGGTCATATCCAAAGACAGATTCCCTTGTCGTGTGTATTGTAAACTGTATATTAATTTTCTATACTTAAGGGTTTCTGTGCTTTCTGATAGAAAAGAATTAGTTAAAAAGAGATAATGGAAATTCGATTGAAAATGATTTGAATATTCAATGTCAATGCATTCGTTATAATCAGTAAATGACAAGTATTTACAGAGATATGAATATTTTTCTCCTGCAACAAGTGTACAGTCTGTGTTAAGTTTTGTAACTGTATTTCCATCTGTTGTAACCTGTCATCAGAGGTACCAAGTAATAATCTCCTCAGTTGTTCTTTGGATTAAACATGTTGAGGTAAATACATGTACAAGATCACAATAAAAATTACTTTAGACGCCATTCTTTCATCGTTTGATAAGGATTTTGATAAGAATAAATTGCACAATTCTACATGTATGTCTTTTTACCGACCAATGTACTTATCAAGAGTTATACGTACAGTGTAGTATGCTATGATTTAACAAAGTCATCTTGCGAGCTATGCTTTTTTTCAAACTGGTTTTACCGTTCCGGTTTTACTACCATCCAATATTTAATTAATGTGGTTCGTATCGCCGGGCCAATTTTTAGGTTTCTGTGGGGTTTTATATGGCGAAGTGGTGTTTTTCCATTAGTCTTTCAGAAATTGGATTTTCTATCTTTTGGTTTTCCATGCTTTTCAACTTCGAAATTGATTTTACCTTGAGTGCCATTGATGAGTTTTATGTAGTCTAAACACACGTATGGTGGAATTAATTATAGGCCTGGTACCTATACTGAGGTTTTACAACCATTGGGTCGATCAACAGTTAGTGGAAGCTTCGTCCACGAGGGTTTCACCAGCCCAGTAGAAAGTGTGGAGACAGAAGGTTTCACTGATAAGGTCGTTGTCTGTTAATTTACTGTTTGTAAAATGTTTAAATGATTTGAAAAACTAACGTCCCCCTAGGCAATAATGGCCTGACAAATATGAAGCAACATGTGGGAATTCTTGGTTTTCAATGTTCTTCAGCTTTGTAATTGATTTGATCTTCCAACACGTCAAAGTCGACTCGAGCATCACTGATGAGTCTTGCATAGACTTAATGATGTGCGTTTGGCGTACACAATGATAAGCCTAGTAATCTCACCTGCCAAGTATATTGTGCTGACAGATGGTGTCACTGATACGATCGTTGTCTGTTAATTTACTGTTTATAAAATGTTAAAATATTTAAAAAACTACGTCCTCCCAAGGCACTGATGCCCTAATACATTTGGCGCGCAACATTTGGGAAGTTTTGGTTTTCAATGCTCCTTAACATTGTAAATGATTTGGCCTTCCAATTTTTCATATCAACTCGAACATCCCTTATGAGTCTTATATAGACTTAATGCTAATTTGGCGTACTCAATTATAACCCTTATATCTTTGATTACTTTCCAGAACCACTGGGTCGACGCCACTGCTTGTGAGCGATTCGTCCCTGAGGGTATCACCGGCCAAGTAGTCTGCGCTACTTTGCGGACATAAACTGTCATAGATATGGTAATTATCTATAAATTTAGAGTTTTTCAATGCTCTTAAACTTTGTAATTGATTTGGCCTTTCAACTTTTCCAACTCGACTAGAGCGTCACTAGGGAGTCTAATGTAGACGAAATACGCGCTTGGCGTACTGACTTAAAGCCTGGTAACTTTGATTGAATTTTAAAACCACCGAGTCGATGTCCCTGCTGGTAGACGTATTGCTGGCCCAGTAATCATCGCTCCGTCATTGATAAGGTCATTTTCTGTAAGTTTAATGTTTTTAATATGTTAGAATAATAAGGCAAACTCGGGATTTTCTACACAAACCATAGATTGCAATAGCTAGATTTTCTACACAAACCATAGATTGCAATAGCTAGATTTTCTACACAAACCATAGATTGCAATAGCTAGATTTTCTACACAAACCATAGATTGCAATCGCTAGATTTTCTACACAAACCATAGATTGCAATAGCTAGATTTTCTACACAAACCATAGATTGCAATAGCTAGATTTTCTACACAAACCATAGATTGCAATAGCTAGATTTTCTACACAAACCATAGATTGCAATCGCTAGATTTTCTACACAAACCATAGATTGCAGTAGCTAGATTTTCTACACAAACCATAGATTGCAATAGCTAGATTTTCTATACAAACCATAGATTGCAATAGCTAGATTATGCACAACTTTTGTGGAATTCTTGGTTTTTAATGCTCTTCAACTTCGTAATGGATTTGGCCTTCAAACTGTTTCGACTCGAGCGTCAATGAAGAGACGTATGTTACCAAAAGGCTGGTCCATTAAAGACTGGTATCTTTAATGAGTTTTTTTCTGCTCCTTTGACTTAATATACAAATAAGGAGATACTCCTTTTATTGTCCCATTAACATCTTCTTACTTGTTTTATAAGGACCATTCTTCAATATCATTTTTGACAAGTTGTTGAAGTTGAAGTATGATCTCCCTATTCTTCCGGAGTATTTAAGTTATTTCCCGGTATTATTGGAGTACATGTTACTTTAATAGCTGGTATGCTGGTATGTGAACCTATTTATTTCTTACTCATTGTCTTCGTTAAATCCTTGCTGGATTACCCTTTATAAAAATAAGGAGGTGTGGTATGATTGTCAATGAGACAACTATCCACCAAAGTTCAAATGAAGTGGATGTAATTAAGCAATTATAGGCAACCTTGAGAAAACCTCAAACCGTATAGTGTGACGTAATGGTTAAGAAACACAAAAGTTTAAATGATAATTTTATTAAAACTACATGAAAATAATACGTGAACGAAAATGTCTATATGCACATCAGTGCGAGTCTAAGATAGTTCTGGTCAAACTACAAAATGTCTATCAATTATTAGAATCATAAGATTGTCTGGTGATCGTATAGTGTGGTCCATAAACGGTAATGTGTATACGAGTGGTTCTGTTACTAAGGTATACATCATCATTAGGTTCCTGGCTTCTTAATTAGTATTAATAAAGGACAATTGGTTTGTATATTATCAAGGCTAGGTGCATGGTCATCTGGCTTTTTTTGGTTGTCTGATATCGGGGTTATAACATTTATATATTAGTATGTGCAACATAGGTATATATTCAACTATGTTACAATAGTCGGCTATAAAAATACCCTACATGAAAAATATGAAACAATTAAATTGAGAAAACTAACGGCCTAGTTTATAACAAAACAATTTACGAAAAACAAATATGACAGACATGAACCAACGACAACCACTGAACCACAGGCTCCTGAATTGGTACAGGCACATAAAGAATGCGGCGGGGTTAAACATGTTTGAAGGCCATAACCCTCTCCTAACCTGTGACAGTGGTGTAACAGTACAACATAAGAACAAACTATAAAAGATCGATACAAAGCAGAAAAACATCTAACAAAACCACAGACCGGACGTGGCAATGTATTTATACATCCCTCAAAACAAAACAAAAAAACAAAGTACAGATCTGAGCGTACTTGAAGTTACCTATGGCAAGCTGCATATTTGATGGATTCATGGGAACTGAATTTGAAAAAAATAGGACTACCACAGGGCTCTGTGCTAGCTCTTACTCTCTTCAATATCTACATAAATGAGTTTCTAAATGACATCAAAGATGAAAATACAAAATTTGCAGATGATGGGACAATGTGGCAGTCCAGACAACCAGAGAAAATTGATGAACTGAAAGAAGAAATGGCAAAAGACATCACAAGAACAATATAATGGACCAGAAAATGGAGTGTTAACATCAGCTTGAAAAGACACAAGTGTGTCTGTTCACAAAAAAGAAAATCAGTGAAGATGACAAAACCATCAAATTAAATGGGAAAGACCTAAATTACAATCCAAACCCAAAGTTACATTGTACTTGGAGTTATACTGGACGAGAAAATGACATTCGGGAAACATCTGGAAACACTAGAACAAAGAGCAAATAGAAATCTATCCATACTAAGAGAAGTAAGACAAATCAGTAAGATGAAAACCCAGAAACTGCTACAACTGTTCTTCTGTCTAGTAAGATCTGTTGTGGAATATAGCTGCACAGCATGGCAGGTAGCAGAACAAAAAGACCTCCAAAGACTGGACAGGGTACAAAGGAAAGCGCTGACTCTGTGTCTTGATATGCCATCAACATCAGGCAGAGAAGCATTAGAAATTGAGGCGGAGTCCTACCAATTGACCTGAGGATTGAAGAGATTGCTATTAGAGAAATATCAAAAATCCAATCAAAGTCAATAAAGGAGCCAATTAAACAACAACTGATAAATTATCAAGAAGAATCATGTCATCACATCCATATAACACCAATGGGCAAAGCACTTAGCCAAAGCAATCAGTTGAGATGGAAAAGGAAACTGGCATAAACATCAAATTAATTGAACCTGAATTTACATACAGATTAGAAGCCTCAATGACAAAGATAACACCTTCATATTGGAACAGACTTGGAAGTTCAAAATCACGAACACCAGAACAAAAACAACTATGTTTTAAAGAAGTCATGACTGAGCTAATAGGAAACAAGGCAAAATGACCAAGCAAATGCATTCACTGATGGGTCATGCATGGGAAACACAGGACCATGTGGAGCTGGTGCAATTATATATACAGAGGACTCGAGACCAGCTACAAGACTACACAGACCTGTTGCACAAAGAGGCTCAATCTTGCTGGCAGAGCTTGTAGCAATTTTAATGGTATTGGAATTCTGTATACTGGAGCGACTGTATAATACCATTACAACATTGAAGATCTTTTCTGACAGTCAAAGTGCAGTGGGACTCCTGATACTAAATTGGGCACCAAAATCATATATTGGTGTGATTAGAGACATTAAAGAATATACCGAGGACCTCAGATCTAAAGGGTTGGAAATTTGCCTCCTATGGACTCCAGGACATGCAAATATACAAGGAAATGATGAAGCGGATTTATTGGCAAAGCAAGCAGCTGAAGAAGCAACAAAATTGTCACCAAATAACAACATTATCACGCTTCAAGACGTTTAACAAGGTGCACACAAAAGTGTAATTCTGAAGTGGCAAAGGAGATGGGAGATAAGTGACAAATGAAGAGATCTATTTGAAAAGATACTTTACGTAAAAAATACCCCAATCTTCGACTTTCCAACAAAGAAATTCTTCAGTATCTTCTCACAGCTAAGAACAGGATATACCACCCTAAATTACTATAACACCGCACCGGGCAAAACACCACCGAATTGTGCAGCTGTGGAACCCCTGAAACATCACAACACTATCTCACGGAGTGCTCCAACTATGAAGATCAAAGAGAAGTTATGTGCCACCAAGTAACAAAAGAACTAGGGATATGCAACATCAACACAGGCACCCTACTTGCAAGACTAGATCATGAAAATACAGACGAGTTTAAACGGAAATTAGAAGTCGTCTCCACCTTCATAACGCAAACAGGACGTTTTGAAACACCAGAAAATCCTCAGCCTCAATCGTAAACAGCAAAAACAAATTAAAGTACATGGAGAAAATTACACGGAGGAAGATTCACCAATTAGGGCAATTAGAACAGTTGTGCCATAATGCCATATGATTGAGGATTGAGGACCGATAGCTGATTCAAAGCCAAAATAAACTAATAAAAAAATCATGTATCTATGACTAAAATATCAATCGGTACACATCCAACATCCAATGGATTTAGTATAAATTTGGTTATTGCGTGAACCCCTGGGGGTTCACGCATATTAATTAGTTAGAAATAAGGTCTATGGAGGAATATTCGGAACCCTAATTATTGTTCATTCGGAACATTTATATTTCTGATCTGTATTAGCTTCCTGCAATTAAGAGCACCTCCATACGGATCATTTAAGATATCTAAAACTTGGCAATAAAGAACTTTACACAGATCGCTTAACCTCACTTATATGCTATATGGTAATAAAAGATATAGTTGATAATCTATATAGAAAAAAATAGAAATAGATTCCTATACGTATAATTCTTAAAGAATGATAATGATTCAAAACAAGGACACATGTACCTCAGTCTTTCAAAAATTCATTAAATTAATCTAGAAAGGCATTGAGTAATGGTCAACTAGTAGGAGACATTAATTAATGTTCCTTACAACTGATCATCAATAAGTGTAACTCTACCACGAGACGCATTGAGAGAATAAATGATTTAATATAAAACCATTTGTGTAGAGGCATAACTTTTAAGTTCAAGATACAAAAGATTTCATTAATAAAACATACGAGGTAAAAAGGGAATGCATTCTTATTGCCTATGATGAAACGTAAATGTACACAAATATGATCATTGGTAATTTAAAAGAAACAGTTATCAATGCAGAAGAATTAATTGACACAAAAGAATATCCTTTAAAGATTCTCAACAAAAAAGATTTAACTGCATTTGTTTAATTAATTCTAAGAAACAATAAATTTGAGTTTAATGGAAAGTTATACAAACAAGTAATAGGAGCGCCCCCTCCATAGGTGGTATATTTTCACCACCATGCACATATCTGCATCTGTCTGTCCTAATAATAAATATCTTAGATAAGTTCAAATGGAAAGAAAACATCAAATTGCACTGTCAATATAGAGATGACGTTTTTATGGTCTTCACATGCAAAATAGAGCAAGTAGAAGATTTCTTTAACATAGCGAACAAAATTTCCCCTATACTTAAGTTCAAATATGAGGTAGTAGTTGGGAGACTTTTGAAAAGGGACCCATGCTTAAAAAGTTAACTTTAAGCAAAAAATCCCAAAACACTGTTAAATTTCTGAATTATAGGCAACAAACATAAGTTAGCAAAAAACAGTGTAAAGTTTTGAGATTTATTACGTATGTTGATTTAAGGAACCGCATTTCATAATAATCGAATTATCCTGCGACTGATATGATTATATAATATTTGGTAAACTATGCTTGCCAATGAGAGAACTTTTCAATAAACATGGCGTTGAATGTTGAGTCTTAGCAAAGCGAGCTAAATGACATCAAATTGACCAGTGTTATACAAGATTTAAATCAATGGCAATATTTTTATACAAAAAAAAAACGAAAAACAGACACGATAATAAGGAAAAAAAAAACAGGCTCCAAATTTGGACAGATATATTAAGTATACATGTATAAGCAGCAAATTGAATGTATTAGCTGGATCCAAACCCATTTCTAAGGTGGAACGGGATTTTACGGCACAAAATAAAATGGTAAGCAAGTAGATTTTGTCTTATTTGGAAGGAATAAAACTTTCACATTTTATGAAACAAAATATCGTACTTGCTCTGAAACATGTATTTCAAAAAGAAAAATATATAAAATTACTGAGGGATTCTAGTTGAAATATTACCTCTACCAATAAACACCCTAGAAGTGTCATCCATTGGTAGTAATTTGACCTTTCACACTGGTAAAAATGAAAGCTAACACCATCCAGAAATGAACTATTGAAATTAAAACATTCCTTATCTCCCTACTTTATATTTAACACCACTCTCAACATGCCGTAATTGTCCTGATTTACAATAAAAAGAAAATATTATCCTCCACACACATGGTAATGAAAATACTGAGATATAATTTACAATTCAGTTGAAATAATAATTAGCATAAAAAAAGTTCTTAGGTTCATGTATTGACTTTTTTTTTTAAAAGCAACTTGTTTACATGTTTTAACAGATTTTGAAGGAAACAACAAGATGTATTGATATATAACAACAAAAGTCATGGTCACAGAAAACGTTTATTTTTCTTATTGCAATCGTCTAAAAGTATATCGATGTGTGTTATTCATCAATCTACTAAAATTCAGATTTATCGTTACTCTCTTTCTCGTCGAATAAAAATATGCAAAATCAGAAATCTATATTTCAATTAGATTGCCGTAACAGTAGACATTGCTTAATACGAATTTAAGGTTGTTTTTCAAATAGCATGATTTTTGATTGACTAATAGAATGGGATGTGTTTCTAGCTTTCATCTATGCCGCATTCTGGCATCGGTTTTCTTAAGTGAAAATAACACTTTATTAAGGATTTACCTACATCAGGGGCTAGGATGAAATTTGAAAAAAAAGGCAGGACAGGAGTTTCAGTAAAAAAAAGGCAGGATGAGCAACTTGGCAAAAAAAAAGGCAGGATGAGCAACTTGGCAAAAAAAAAAAGGCAGGATGACAATTTATGTAAAAAAAGTCAGGATAAACTAATAAAAAAAAAGGCAGGACCGAATAGAGTGAAAAATAAAAAGGCAGGACAGAGATTACAACTAAAAAAATGCAGGACAAAATTTTTCATCCTAGCCCCCCCATAAAAATCAAATGGTAGCTCCCTTAATTCTTTTATTACCAAGATTTTAAAAGGTTTTTGAACCATGTTTTATACACATTTATAGACATTCTTGTTTCTCAATTCTTATGAGACAGACCTCATACAAGTGTTTCTAAAGAACAAAGACGACAACAGGGCGTAGCTAGGTATACAATGAACTGTAGGCACAAATTGCGGCCGGGGGTATGGGGGCCGCTAAAGGCCCCCAGCAGGTCCAGGGCAGAGCCCTGGTAGGGGGTTCAGGGGGGCAAAGCCCCCCCGACGGAAAACGGGTTTCAGCATTTCAGTTGCCAAATTTTATGACAAAAAAACATGAAAACTGGTCATTTTATCATGATAATATACATGAAAAAAATTTCGAAGAAATTATAATAAACATAATTTTTACAATTATATCTGACTGATGAATTAGCCGGCAGTACAATCGGAAATATATTAAGAATAAATCTATTTACAATATGCATTGCCCAGCGTGGATCAGCGTAGCCCTTTATTAAGCAGCACAGTCTGTTTAGTATTTTCATATCTATTCCTTTATGATTGAGGATCATTGGAATATATACGTCAATTGATAGTACATATTGACGATCCTACATTTAAAAGAAACATTCACCGTCCCCTGGCTACACAAACACATACACACACAGTCGATGCCTCATGCAGAAATTCTGTTCTGTTCATACTATCGAAATAAATTCAAGAAATTCATTTTTCCTTATATCCTGTACTATAAAATCCCTACCTGCTTAGGAATTTGAATAACTATGGTCATTACACGTAGATTTGAGAGTACTCGAAGTTACTGAAAGCTAGTTGATTGATTGATTGATTGCTAATCGTCCAGTTGCAAATAGTCCATGCATGTTCAGGACAAAAACAAATTTACAATAAATACAACAGGTAGCTAGGTCCTGTAATAGGGATGGTCCAGGACGAAGGTCTGGAAAATTGGAAACGCCATGCATTGGAAAATGAGGGTTTATTGGATAGGAACAGAAATTTTGCCTTTCAGTAGACCACCTACGAATCCCTCAAAGAGTTGTTGCAAGTTTCTTAACGTGCAGAGAGCGTGGCATTCTCTCTACACTAGGTATCGGATTTAACGTCCCCATTCTGACCAGACGTGACTGCGTATTTATACATCATGCACAGCCAAATGAACGCTCAACTTTGGCAAGGGTTTTATTATAGGTCGGATGAAGACCAAGTGGAAAGCTAGTTGAAAGCCAACAACAACTAATTAAAAAAAAATCATGTGTCTAAGTTGAGGTTCATTCAAGTATTTGTTGATAGAAGTGAAATGATCTGAACCAAAGTTCTAGTTTATAGTTTTTATATAAGGGGGAATATAATGACATACAATTCTATCCAATACTCCATTCACTAAGGATGATAGACTAGTGTACACATGACATTCGATAAGTAAAGAGTTTTGACGACTTTACTAGCGTGCATCTACAGATAACGTTGTTTATTATTTTTTTTTATAAAAAAAAAAAATTGTGAAAAAATTATGTGTAGGCACGTGCCTAAAGTGCCTAACGGCAGCTACGCCCCTGGGTCACAAGACTGTGGGTAGAGAAAGTTGGACATATCAATTAACTCCCTTTAAGCAGCAACTGTGAAGGAATACAATCCCTTGCAGGAGCTGCCGATACGTTGCTACATAGAAATGGAAAGTTCACCATGGTTAAATTGAAATCACCATTTTTGTCATGGTTAAGTTTTCGATGAACATCATATTACTACACTCTCTCTATTTCAGCCACTCTAAATAGTTTAACGAAATTTTTATGCCGTCCACCAAAATTGTTAAGCCTTCATCATCAATTACTGCATATTTGTCTAACACGTCTCCTGATCTTCCCCAGGTTTGTCAAAATGTTATTATTTGTTGTTGTATTATGTGGTTATAGTTTGGTAATTTATGCCAGTATTTGTCTGGTAAAATATATAATTAGATAATCGTACAATTCATTCTTCAAATCACAGATGTAGCAATATTATAAACACCAATCAAATAGTGTTGATCAAATGTGCTAAGGGAAGTTTTAAACTTACAGTAAGTTGTGATAGTTTGCTCTGAGTTTAAAACCCCACTGCAACTTTGAGAAACATGAATAGCAATGAAAGTGCTGTACCTTTGCTTTTGGTTTCTGTCAAGTACTTGAAGTGATTTTGTTTCATGAATCAATACACTGTATCCTTTCTTTTCCATACTATAAAGTTTGGTCTGAGAAAAGGCGCTGATGTACATATAAAGCCAATGGTGGATGTAAAGAAATGTCAACAGCAAAAATAGGACTGGGTGTTCTTTGTATGCACATTAATTTCACAGTAGAAAGAAAAAGGTGGAAACATAAATAATAAAATGCTCCGCTGGGCGCAGCTTGGTACGACCGCAAAGGTCGAACCCTGAACAGTTGGGGCAAGTATGGACACAACATTCAAGCTTGATACAGCTCTGAAATTGGATTGTGATTAAATATTTGACACAGCATAGGTTTCTGACACAGAATGAATGTGGGCTAAGAACTTAAAATTTTTTAATTTACCTATTATGGTCCAATATCCAAAATCTAAATACATGGTTAGATTCAGCATATCAAAGAATCCAAAGAATTCAATTTTTGATGAAATCAAACAAAGTTTAATTTTGGACCCTTTTGACCACAATATGGACCAATTTAATAACGAGGCCCAAAAATCAAAAATCTAAATACATGGTTAGAATTAATACACGGTTAGATTCAGCATATCAAAGAACCCCAATATTTCAATTTTTGATGAAATCAAACCATATCATTATTATTTGCTTTTATATATAAATCAGAAATAACCAACTTAAAATGGAAAATTTGAAAGAAAAAAAAAGGAAAAAAATGGAAACCCCCCCCCCCCCCCCAATTTTTTTGAACACCCTTAAGATTCATCACCCCCAAACTCAATCCCAGCCTTCCCTTTGTGGTATGGTACCTTGCAGTACAATTTCAGAGAGATCCATACACTTGAACACAAGTTATTGTCTGGAAACTAGAAAAATGCTTATTTTTGGCCCCTTTTTGGCCCCTTATTCCTAAACATATTGGGCAATTACCCCCAAACTCAATTCCAGCTTTCCCTTTGTGATATGGAACCTTGTAGTACAATTTCAAAAAGATCCATACACTTACACACAAGTTATAGTCATGAAACTAGAAAACTGCTTGTTTTTGCCCCTTTTTGGCCCCTAATTCCTAAAATTTGGAGGCAATTACCCCCAAAATCAATCCCAACATTCCCTTTCTGATATGGAACCTTGTGGTACAATGTCAGAGAGATCCATACACTTACACACAAGTTATTGTCATGAAACTAGAAAAATGCTTGTTTTTTGCCCCTTTTTGGTCCCTAATTCCTAAAATTTTGAGGCAATTACCCCCAAAATCAATCCCAGCATTCCCTTTGTGATATGGAACCTTGTGGCACAATGTCAGAGAGATCCATACACTAACACACAAGTTATGTCTGGAAGTTACAAAAATGCTTATTTTTGGCCCCTAATTCCTTAACAGTTGGTACCATAACCCCCAAAATCAATCCCCACCTTCCTTTTGTGGTATTGAACCTTATGGTAAAATTTCATAAAGATCCATTCACTTAAACTAAAGTTAGAGTGCGAAAACCAATGTGTCTTCGGACGACAACGACGACGACGTCATACCAATATACAACCGCAAAATTTTTTTGCGGTCGTATAAAAATGCTTGTTTTTTTGCCCCTTTTTTGGCCCTTAATTCCTAAAATTTTGAAGCAATTACCTCCAAAATCAATCCTAGCATTCCCTTTGTGAGATGGAACCTTGTGGTACAATGTCAGAGAGATCCATACACTAACACACAAGTTATTGTCTGGAAGTTACAAAAATGCTTATTTTTAGCCCCTTTTTGGCCCCTAATTCCTTAACTGTTGGTACCATAACCCCCAAAATCAATCCCAATCTTCCTTTTGTGGTATTGAACCTTATGGTAAAATTTCATAGAGATCTATTCATTTTAACTAAAGTTATTGTGCGAAAACCAATGTGTCTTCGGACGACAATGAAGACGCCAACGCCATACCAATATACGACCGCAAAAATAATTGATCATTCTAGTATGAAAGTTCTGGCTAAAGATGGCGAATTTGAAAGTCTGTATTGTTGACAACATGCTGAACTATTTATACCTCCGCTTTAAAAAAAAAGTGGGGGTATACTTTTTTACCTCTGTCTGTCCATCCGTCAGTCCCATGAATATTTTTCGTCACATCTTTCTCAGGAACTACATAACAAAGATTTCTGAAATTTGGTTTCAGTTTATATGAGTCAGCTATACTGTGTGATGCGTTTTCAGATTCATCACTCAACAACTTCCTGTTTACAGAACACGTATCATTTTACACATGACATCCAAGTTGAAAATTTTCGTCACATTTTTCTCAGGAATTACATTACAAGGATTTCTGAAATTTGGTTTCAGGGTTTATATGAGTCAGCTATACCGTGTGATGCGTTTTCAGATTCATCACTCAACAACTTCCTGTTTACCGAACACTTACACATTTTTACACATGACATCCAAGTTGAAAATTTTCGTCACATTTTTCTCAGGAACTACATTACAATGATTTCTGAAATTTGGTTTCAGGGTTTATATGAGTCAACTATACCGTGTGATGCGTTTTCAGATTCATCACTCAACAACTTCCTGTATACGGAACACTTACATATTTTTACACTATTAAAATTATCCAGTTGCGTCAGGGGTATCATCAGCTCGCAGTAGCTCGCAGTTTCACTTGTTTTTTTTTTATTTTATAAGCTGTTTATTACCTAATTACCTCCTTTCTTCTTAGACAATGTTATTGGATAATAAAGGGGTAAGAATTATCATCTATATATTTGACATTACTGTAAACTGCACCAAAGTAGATCAGGAAAGCCAGTACACAGAACATCATATAAGCTAGATAGCTGGAATTTTATAAAAGAACGGAAGGATGATAATGATATTTAATCTCATCTCCTATATATTTTTGTTTTCTAAACAAAAAATAAAAAAAAAATTTAACCATTGATATGGTGAAGTTATAATATATGCTCTTCAATGAAAGTATTTCTTTTTATAAAAAAAATCAGGGGATACATGTACTAACTTGTCAACTTTAAAATTGAGTCACAGCTCAAAAAGAGCTTGCTTTTAAATAATTTCCACTATTATTAATTACATAAAAGACACAAGAAGATCAATTTCTTTCTTTTTACTATAAAATGAATATGAAATGACGGATACTGAAAATCATACATCAAATTATCAAAAGTAAACAGATTTAAATGATGATCATACTAACTGTCTAACAAACAAAACAGTTCCATTAATTTAAAATCAAACATTTTTTTTAGAAGTAACCACATTTTATGATTATGATTATTCATGATTCCTATTAAACATTTCTGTTTCTATATATAAACTTGATCGGGTTCTCTTTACAAATTGAGCTCCTCTTAAGATTATACACTGCTTTCAAGTATAACTTTCTGCTAACAATATGATCACTTAGGGATCTACAATTAATGTGAAGTAATGTAACTCAATTGTTCTGTTTATTTCCAAAGCAAAAATCCATAATACAACACAAGTTGGTGTGGAAACACCCTGATGATATGAAAACAATAAAAAATAAACCATGAGGATGTTTCTCTTTTAAAAGGCATCACATGGTTTGCCTTCCAACAGTTGTTTTTCTATGAGATTTTTTATTGTGCTTTGCTTGAAAATATATGTTTTAATATATAAATATTCTTAATAGAAGTCTTTAAAAGAAAGTTTCATATTCCTTGACATGACATATTTTGAGTTAAAAAAATAAGCATTCCATGAGGGAAATATTTTACTTTATAATCTTCCTTTCTAACTTTCTCAGTAATAAAATATATGATAAATACAGTGTGTACTGGTTTTTTTAGAACATACCAAATAAGACACACAAAATTATAATTTTTACCATCTAGAGTTTTTCAAGCATTATTGGAAGCTGCTTCTATTTACAGTAAGCATTAATATTATTTTAAATTAAATCAAAGTCATGCTCAAAAAGTGGTAACTACTATTGTAAAATAATGCTCCTTAAAGTATAGAGGAATCTAAAATAATGCTCTTTAAAGTATAGAGGAATCTAGAAATATTTCTGTAAAATCTTGATTTGAAATAAAATATATATATCAAAAAGTAAAGTTTTCTTTTATCTTGCCTTATATATTAAAGTAAATGGGTTTGGCATATACCAGGACAAAGACCAATCTCATATTAATTAAATTAGATGGGTTCTAAAAAGGGGGCGGGCTGATGAGATAGTCAAAAGTTTGAATTGAAATAAATGAAATATTTTATACATTTAAGAACTATGAATTAATGGAATTGTAAGAAAAAAGAAAATAGCAGACATTACTTCAATTATGATTTGATGCATTGTGTACAGACTACAGGTTCCTACATGGTTACCAAGTTTTCTAAAAAAAAGGTGCTATTTGTCCACAGTCTGAACACTTGGAATGACCCAACCTAATTAATTATATACATATGAAAGCAAACCTCATTTACAATGATTACAAAATATATCATTTAAAATTTACAACAAATGATAAATCTGTCAAAGCTACACTGCCTTACTGTGGTTTTAAATCTATTTAAACCACTTTAAAACACAGTATGAAAAAAAATATTGAAATGGTCTTTATGACTTTATTTACAGACATGATGCAATACTTTCACAAGACATTTAAAAGGTGCTTTCTTGTTTTACATTGTCGATAGAAATGTCAATTCTTACATAAAAAGTTCAATAAAATTGAAATACAAATTTGAAATCTTATGAAATAAAAAAGCTAGAGGCTCTCAAGAGCCTGTGTCACTCACCTGATTCTACTTTGGTTTTGGAAATCATGTAAAATAGATTAAAATCATAACAGATACCCTAATAATGAGTGAGGCTAAATTTGGTTTAATATTGGCCATGTAATTTAATAAAACATCCTGGTGGCCATCTTGAACAGTCAATCAGCAACAAAGTAGCAACACTTCATCAGCACCTCATAAGAAACATTTATGCCATGTTTGGTTTAATTCCATTCAGTGCACCTCTAGATGAAGCATTTGTATGTATTTCCCATGGGGTATTATGTTAAAGGAAGTCCCCTCGCTGGCGGCCATCGTGGATGATGGATCAGCTTCAAAGTAACAACACTTAGTCAGCATCTCATAAGGAACATTCATGCCATGTTTGGTTTCAATCCATTTAGTGGTTCTCTAAAAGAACACATTTGTATGTATTGTCCATAGGGTCCTTTGTTAAACATTGTCCCCCCCTGGTGGCCATCTTGGATGATGGATCGGCTTCAAAGTAACAACACTTAGTCAGCACCTCATAAGGAACATTCATGCCATGTTTGGGTTTCATTCCATTCAGTGGTTCTCTTAAAGAAGACATTTGTTTGTATTGTCAATTGGGTCCTATGCTAAACCAAGTCCACCGCTGGCTGCCATCTTGGAATATGGATTGGCTTCAAAGTAACTACACTTGGTCAGCACCTCATAAGGAACATTCATGCCATGTTTGGTTTCATTCCATTCCGTGGTTCTCCAGAAGAAGTTCAAAATGTAAAAAGTTAACGACGACGGACAACGGACGCCAAGTGATGAGAAAAGCTCATTTGGCCCTTCGGGCAAGGTGAGCTAAAAAGTGCAATTAACACAAGTTAGATTATATTTTTTAACAAATGTCAAGTATTGAAACACAAGTATAAAGAAGATGTTGCCAGATTCATAACGTCAATCAAGTCTTTCCAAGAAGCATGCTGAGGTAACATATGAGGTAACATGCTTCCCCTTCCATGAAATTATTTCCATTTCACTTAAACTGTAAGCTAAATCAGTAGAACTGATATCGTTCCATTTTTTTTCAAAGCGATGTATCTTTCCATAAAGATACAATTGCTAAACAATATCCAATAGTCACGAATGGTATTCCTGTACTTAAAATTTCTTTAGTGTTTTCTTTATCAATGCCATTCTCTGAAAGAAAAAAAAATGTCTTATGGTGATATCAAAATCTTAATTCTCTGAAGCATGTTCCTGATTAGCTTATCAAGTTAAAAGGCTACGTAAACAAATAAGGTTTGATGTTGCTTTTTTCAGTTGCTTTCCAAAACTTATTATATAGGAATTAACTTATGTGGTACATTGATGACCAGAAATCCAACAAAATCAAAAATAAATGTAACATTTCTTTTTAATAATTAACACAAGATAATATAAAGTATCATTGATTAAATTTAATTCCCAAAGGCGTCTTGGAAAGTTCCAGTAATTTTAAAATGACATAGTAGTTAGGCCCTTTCTGGTCCTTCTATTTGTATTAAAGATGTTACTAGATTTAAGTAAACTAGGGCTTAGATAATTTAATTTCTGAATACTTAACTACTGATGTTTCTGTAGTAACATTAAAGTCTCAGATTTACAATAATCCATCAATATTTTCCTATCCTACTTTTAACTACATTTATCAAAATTATTAATATAGCTATGACAAAACATGATAAGTTTTATATGTCATGAAGAAATTTCTAATTTTTTTTTAATAATTATTGACAATTGTATTATTTCCTATTAGGAATGTTCCAGAAATTAAATTCTTAGTGCCTTCAAAGTTCTCAACTGAACTTATCTAAAACACCCAATAGTTTATTTATAATGACTACATTCCATAGTTTTGGTAGACAGTTATTATAATCTCCTAGATATAACCTTACACTATGGTATATGACAGTGATTTCATTTATTACCTCAAAAAATGAACTGGAATACATAACTTGTCAATAAAGCATAAAAGACAGGCTAGAGCGGTCAATTCTAATAGAAGACTGTTATACTCCCTTGAATTCCCTATAACATGTTATTGTTATAAGTTTATAGACAACTTACTACATGTAAATAAGAACTGAACAAACTTTCAGTCAATAAGCAAGTAGGTCAAATCATGATGGATGATAAATAATTAGAAAGGCATTGCTACTTAATATCATGTCCATCTTCACAAAACATTTACTACCTCATGGATGTATACCCCACATATTATATTTATACTTTAAACAACTGTGAATCATTCTTTTACAAAGTGTGACTATTTTTAGAACAACCTATCAAAGAATTCAAATATAGAAAAATAATTACGAGTGACCTAACAACACATTAATTCATGAATGCATGTAGCCCATGAGTTTATTATCAGTGTTGTTTGGTCATGAGATTAGTAATTCTTTTATTTACATTAACCATGGTCTTTTTTTAATGGAAATAGAGAATAAAATACAAGAAACTATATTTTTTCTACGCATTCCCATTTCATTTTGATGCAACGTCATCAACAATGTCTTGACAACACACATGGTTGTATGACGTTCGGGGACGGAAATTATCAGATTTATTTCACGTGAAATTATCCATTTTTATTTAACTTGGAAATCACGGTATTTCATTGAAACCAATTTAATAATTTGTTTAATTCCAAATGATATCATGTTTTCTTAGTCATCTGATTATGTGTAATTCTGGACGAACTAACGGACATGTTTTACCAAGTTCGCCTACCTGCTTATGAGCTTCTGTTGTGGCTGCTTTCTTGTATGGCCTCAACTCATCTGAACCATATCCTGGCACATAAATGTTCCAATTCCTCTCTGTAATAATTAGCAAATATTTAAATGCAATATTAAACTACACTATGAACAAAACACAAGTTATAATTCATAATGATCAAGAAGATTATCATTATCAAGTAATAATTAGTTTGATCTAAATGATTCTACACATATACAATGACTGGGTTTTTAAAGTAACAATTTGTTGGTTATAAATGATTCTACATTGGTACAATAACTGGGGTGGTTTCATAGTCTTCATAACTAATGTTAAATCTACAACTGTAACAGACCTGCAAGCCCAACACATATTCTACTGGTTTGAAATGGTATGTCATTTGGAAATAGGGCATATATTATGAACTTTAAATGGTTGGCAGATAAATTCTTTTGCAAACAGAAATGTCATTCAACAATCAAAAGATTATTTGATGTTTAACAAAATAACTGATAATATATGATAAGGAATTTGGTATGAGACAAATATCAAACAAAGACCACGGTACAAAGTAATCTTCACATCCTCATCGGCTATAGTTGGTTGTCATATTGGTAATCATATCACATCTCCTTATTTTATACTGTCTAAACCAAACTTGTTAAGGACTAGATGATTTTTTTCCCAAGTTTTAACATGTTCAGTTAATACAGGTTCAAAAATATTGATCATGTTGGTGTAACAGGACTTTACAGCAACTCTGGACATACCCTTACTTTGAAGGGTGTAGAAAAAAGAGGAAATGATCTAAAGTCTTGAATCAATCTCTAAAAAACACCCTAAGAGTGCTGATCAAAGAGTCAATTAATGGAATAGAGACAAAAAGCAAGCTATCTTTATTAAAAATTCTAATGAAGATTGGCATAGTCAGGTTATTGTATAGTGATCACCAGAGATTGTTATAAACTCAACTGGTGAGTTGTACTGCTACAAATGGGGATCAAGAGATTGTTATAAACTCAACTAGTGAGTTGAACTGCTACAGATGGGGATCAAGAGTTTGTCATAAACTCAACTGGTGAGTTGTACTGCTACAGATAGGGATCAAGAGTCTGTTATAAACTCAACTGTGAGTTGTACTGCTACAGATGGGAATCAAGAGACTGCTACAGATGGGGATCAAGAGTTTGAGGTAAGGGAGGGCACACAGCATTGGAAAGGGGTTTGGATGTCGTTAAAGCCTAAACTAAATCTTAATTTGTTCTAAATTTTAAGAGCACATACTGGATGCACCTCCTTGAACCTGCCCCTGTGCTACCATATCTGTTTTGACAAGTTCATAAATCAAACAACAGAATGATCAAGAATTTGAATATATAAATGTTTCTAGAAGTAAATTCTTCTTTTTTACTAATATATTTATACATAAGTTGTGTATGAGTACTTTCTTATATTTGCTAAGACATCAAGTAATATAGTCTGTATATTGTAAAATAAAATACTTCGCTGAGCGCAGCCTGATACGACCGCAGAGGTCGAACCCTGAACAGTTGGGGCAAGTTTGGACACAATATTCAAGCTTGATACTGTCTGAATTTGAATTGTGATCAAATTTTTGACATAATATATTTTCTGACAAAATAAATGTGGTCAAAGATCTTAAAAATTTGAAATGGGACATTTAATTTACCTAGAATGGTCTGATATCCAAAATCAAACATTATGGTTAGATTCAGCATATAAAAAACACCAATAATTTAATTTTAGTTGAAATCAAACAAAGTTTAATTTTGGACCCTTCAAACCTTAATATGAACTAATTTGAAAACAGGGCCCAAAATAAAAATCTAAATGCACAATAAGATTCAGCAAATCATACAGCTGCAATATTTCATTTTTTGATGAAATCAAACAAAGTTTAATTTTGGACCCTTTTGACCTCAATGTAGACCAATTTAAAAATGCGGCCCAATATCCAAAAAAATTATACAAGGTTAGAACCCCCAAAAATTAAAGACTTAATTAATCCCATCGAAATTGGTTAAAACATTTGTATTTGTTTTCAATTGAAGATTTCTTGCTATTGCACAATACTGTGCAATTGAAGATTTCTTGCTATTGTGCAATACTGTGCTATTGCAATTGAAAATTTCTTGCTATTGTGCAATACTGTGTAATTGAAGATTTTTTGCTATTGCGCAATACTGTACAATTGAAGATTTCTTGCTATTGCGCAATACTGTGCAGTTGAAGATTTCTTGCTATTGCGCAATACTGTGCAATTGAAGATTTCTTGCTATTGCGCAATACTGTGATATTGCACAATATATACTGTGCTATTGCATAATACTGTGCTATTGTGCAATATTGTGCAGTTGAAGATTTCTTGCTTTTGCCTAATACTGTGCTATTGCGCAATACTGTGTAATTGAAGATTTTTTGCTATTGCGCAATACTGTAAAATTGAAGATTTCTTGCTATTGCGCAATACTGTGCAGTTGAAGATTTCTTGCTATTGCGCAATACTGTGCAGTTGAAGATTTCTTGCTATTGCGCAATACTGTGCAATTGAAGATTTCTTGCTTTTGCCTAATACTGTGCTATTGCGCAATACTGTGCAATTGAAGATTTCTTGCTATTGCCCAATATTGTGCAATTGAAGATTTCAAAAATGTTAAAGAAAAAAAATGAACCCCCCCCCCCCCCCAACCCCAAAATTGGAAAAAAATATCCCAACTTTTTGAGCCCCCTACCCTCCCTCCTTTTGGAGTAATTACTCCCAAACTCAATCCCAGCCTTCCCTTTATGGTATGGAACCTTGCAGTACAATTTTAGAGAGATCCATACATTTGAACACATGTTATTGTCTGGAAACTAGAAAAATGCTTGTTTTTGGCCCATTTTTTGCCCCTAATTCCTGAACGTTTTGGGCAATTAACCCCAAACTCAATCCCAGCCTTCCATTTGTGATATGGAACCTTGT
Source organism: Mytilus californianus (assembly GCF_021869535.1). Classification (NCBI taxonomy): domain Eukaryota; kingdom Metazoa; phylum Mollusca; class Bivalvia; order Mytilida; family Mytilidae; genus Mytilus; species Mytilus californianus. The sequence goes on from NW_026262668.1 coordinate 128,071,135, forward strand.
GGTACAATTTCAGGGTATCCATACACTTACACACAAATTATTGTACGGAAACTACAAAAATGCTTGTTTTTGGCCCCTAATTCCTAAACTGTTGGTACCATGCATCACCCCCAAAATCATTCCCAACCTTCCTTTTGTGGTATTGAACCTTCTGGTAAAAATTCATAGAGATCCATTCACTTAAAACTTAAGTTATTGTCCAGAAACCAATTGTGTCTTCGGACGACGACGACGACATCATAGCATTATACGATGCAAAAATTGTTTTGCGGTCGTATAAAAATTATGTACACAACATTAACAAACCTAAATGCATCTGTACATCTTTAACCTCTAATGTATTAGATTTTCTGTGTTTGGCTATCTTACATGCTGCACTTACTACATTTTCTATAAAATCATCAGCTATATGCATTAACACCTGTAATATAATATCATATAAGTACACAGGTATTAAGACTTGAGCTCTTATTTCAGAAATTTCTGATTTTCTACCTATTATTAACAATATTATGTTTTTTTCAGGCAAAGTTCTGTCTTTAAAGTTAGTTATTCTGCATCCATTTTCATTGCTTAATTAAAATCTTACCTTATTCCTTCCTTAATGATACCTTGTTATTGTCTGTTTCTTAAAAGCCTTGTATGGCAAAAAATGATAGAATTTGAACTAAGACTTAATTTGTTTCACATGTAATTCATTGATTACTGCTATCAGACAGTGCCAAGTAAGTTGACACTCAAGAGTATACTCTTCCATAGTGTACTCTTTTTGCATTTATTGAGGATATAAACTCTTTTTCTTACTTTTCAGCAATTGAATTATTTGTTAACTGTAAAAATGTGTTTATGACTTCACCATAGGTTTTTTTGTAAGGTTTGTGTTGCTCAATATTTAGTTTTCTGTGTGTTGTTTTTTTTGCTGTTGTTTGGCCATGATGAAGTCTGTTTTTTCCCTTTGTTTTTTTATTTATCTTCTTTATTTTTTAAACAACATATGGTGCATGATGTTCTCCACTAACCATCAGCTTTTACAAAGGTTTATTTGAGTCAATGAATGGCTTGTAGAAAGGAAGAACTATTATTTTGTAGTGCCTTTTCATCTCTATACATAGAATGATTGCAGAATGTAGATTTACAAATGTATTTGCAACAAAAGTTAACAATAAATAATCATGTCATCTGGTAATTTAAGTACACAGTTACTTTAAAATACAATCATCTTTGATTCCACAGCATATATTTCAATGAAATCATTACTATCCATGAAACTTTTTCTGTCATCCATGGGACTTGCACTGTTGTAACTGATTGAATGTTAAGGTTCATACAGCAAACATACTTTTGTAAATAAAGCAGATTGTTGATTTTTCTCGTTTGAAATGTTTTACGTTTTGTCATGTCTGAGCCTTTTATAACTTACTGTACCGCTTGGCTCATTGCTGAAGACCATACGGTGAGCTATAGTTGATTTCAACTACATTATTTGGTCTCTGGTTGATAGTTGTCTCATTGGTAACCATACTGCATCTCCTTATTTTTATACTGGGTTTTCCCCCTTTTTATACATTCTATCAAAAAATGTGATTAGACAGCCCATTGTAAAAATATAATAGCATGGCACACCCTGGGGAGTACACTACTATATTCTATAATACCATGGTACACCCTGGGGAGTACACTACTATATTCTATAATACCATGGTACACCCTGGGGAGTACACTACTATATTCTATAATACCATGGTACACCCTGGGGAGTACACTACTATATTCTATAATACCATGGTACACCCTGGGGAGTACACTGCTATATTCTATAATACCATGGTACACCCTGGGGAGTACACTACTATATTCTATAATACCATGGTACACCCTGGGGAGTACACTACTATATTCTATAATACCATGGTACACCCTGGGGAGTACACTTCTATATTCTATAATACCATGGTACACCCTGGGGAGTACACTACTATATTCTACAATACCATGGTACACCCTGGGGAGTACACTACTATATTCTATAATACCATGGTACACCCTGGGGAGTACACTACTATATTCTACAATACCATAGTACACCCTGGGAAGTACACTACTATAATTATTCTATAATACCATGGTATACCCTGGGGAGTACACTACTATATTCTACAATACCATGGTACACCCTGGGGAGTACACTGCTATATTCTATAATACCATGGTACACCATGAGGAGTACACTACTATATTCTACAATACCATGGTACACCCTGGGGAGTACACTGCTATATTCTATAATACCATGGTACACCCTGGGGAGTACACTACTATATTCTATAATACCATGGTACACCCTGGGGAGTACACTATTATATTCTACAATACCATGGTACACCCTGGGGAGTACACTACTATATTCTATAATACCATGGTACACCCTGGGGAGTACACTACTATATTCTACAATACCATGGTACACCCTGGGGAGTACACTACTATATTCTATAATACCATGGCACACCCTGGGGAGTACACTACTATATTCTATAATACCATGGTACACCCTGGGGAGTACACTACTATATTCTATAATACCATGGTACATACACCCTGGGGAGTACACTACTATATTCTATAATACCATGGTACACCCTGGGGAGTACACTACTATATTCTATAATACCATGGTACACCCTGGGGAGTACACTACTATATTCTATAATACCATGGTACACCATGAGGAGTACACTACTATATTCTACAATACCATGGTACACCCTGGGGAGTACACTGCTATATTCTATAATACCATGGTACACCCTGGGGAGTACACTACTATATTCTATAATACCATGGTACACCCTGGGGAGTACACTACTATATTCTACAATACCATGGTACACCCTGGGGAGTACACTACTATATTCTATAATACCATGGTACACCCTGGGGAGTACACTATTATATTCTACAATACCATGGTACACCCTGGGGAGTACACTACTATATTCTACAATACCATGGTACACCCTGGGGAGTACACTACTATATTCTACAATACCATGGTACACCCTGGGGAGTACACTACTATATTCTATAATACCATGGTACACCCTGGGGAGTACACTACTATCATGACTATATTCTACAATACCATTGTACACCCTGGGGAGTACACTACTATATTCTACCTCTTCTACATCATCATCGAGCTGTTCCATTGGATCCACCTCCTTAACAAGCTCCTGTAATCTTCTTTTATCTAATACTTTAGTGTCTTGTACACCCATACTTGTCTGAACTGAGGAAGCTATAGGCTGTCTTATTGCCAGACCTGGCTGACCTAAGGTCATTACTGGTGTAGGAGCTGAAGATGTCACACCGACTGGTATAGAACTACTACCAGTCACTAACTGTCCTTGCTGGTGAGTCTGATAATTGAAAATGATAACATATATAAAAAAAATCTAAATCATTCATTTTTCTGCTTTCTTTGAAAATTTTCAAAGAAAGTAATTAAAAGTAGAATGAACTTATCGTTGTGCATACCCCCACTTATAATTCAAAGTATAGGAAAACGAAATAGGTGTCTGATAGATCTGATAGGCGCACGCACCTTACAAATGATCACTCTCAAGCTGCTGGCAAAATATTAAATCATTCTGTTGAGCAATTTGTGAGAAAAGTGTGACCAAAAATTTGAAGTTCATTCAACATATTGGAAAATTGAAAGTATCGACAAACAGAAGTGCTAACACTTTATAACTCATCACTGTTGAGCAAATGACTAAATATTAATTCATTCTGTTCAGTAGTATCTGAGGACGGTATGACAAAAATATTTGTTAAACACACCAATGGACAGACCTACAAAAAGCACGGCAGACAAGGTGATTGCAATATAACCCCACATTAAGAGTGGGGGTATAAAATACATTTCACACTTCAACCCATGTCAAAGTAAGAATTTATAACTGTTAGCAAACTCAGCACATTTTACACTTCAATCCATGTCAAAGTAAGAATAACTGTTAGCAAACTGAGCACATTTTACAGACAAAAAATATTGTGTGTCTCAATGTGTCATAATCAAATTCCTTGATCTAGACTACAGTACCCAGTTATTTATCCTTTGGTTAAATATAACCCAGGGTTTAATTCTTTAAAAATGGTTACGTAACCAAGGGTTCAAATTCTGCTGCTCAACTTCTTCTTAACCCTTTGTTACGAAACAGTTGGTTAAGTTCACTGACTGTAAGATTTTTTCAAAATAAAAATTATCAGTACTTTCCTCTGGTCTTAGAGAGTGTTTTGGTCGATAAAAAATGATTACTTGTTACAAACAAATCGATTTTTGCATCTAATTTAATTAATTAGTGCAACTACAACACAGACTTGACAGAGAGCATCTTTTGTTTCAAAACTTTAGAAGTGTTGATCGTTGAAATTTACTTATAGATAAATACATTATCTTACTGAAACATGCTTAATTTTGCTGCATATATCATGTATATTTTTTAATTAACATAGAAGGTCAATATACTTTAAAAAAAATACTGAGCAAACTATGACTGGTTAATATTCTTACTGTGTTGTGATACTGAACATTTGAAGGCTGTCCTGGTAAATTAGTAGTTACTTGTACTGGATTCATCTCTGTATAAGTATGTATACCATACTACAGTCTGAAAAATAAATTACAAGAATGCACAGGCTGAAATGTTTAGCCTGCTTAACTGATCATGATCAATTTAATTTATGTTGAATGTCTTTAAGAAAAAGGTAACATTGTAACTTTTGATTACTTCTAATAAAATAATAATGCTACAAGTATTACATAAAATTAATATAATCAATGAACCATGTAAATGAGGTCAAGGTCTGATGAACCTTGTAAAATAGAATTGTATCCCTTACAATCATTCTGTACACCAAATATAGTCACCCTATTGCTTACAGTATCTGAGAAACAGACCTTAACAACAAAACTCACAAGGTTCTAGTTACAGCATTTTCCAGGACGCATGATTTTCTGTCTTGAAGCACCATTTTTGAAAATGTTATTGTGTGTCTGCAGGACCCACCCATACTAGTTACATAAGCTGAATCCTATCATCACCTATACTATCCTTTAGCTGTTTAAAAGAATCTGGAAACGTGCTTCTTGTCAATATATTTACCAGAAATTGAATTTGGTTTTCATGCATTGCTTTAGTAAAGGTAAATTTTGAGACACAAAAATAAATGATATGTAATTGATCATGTGATTGGCATGATTGGCTAACACTTAAGTGATAAAACCATGGAAATCAAAATTTGTCCACCTTTAAAGCAAATCATGAAATGTTATTGGCAATAAAGTTATCAAAAGCGGCTTACATGTATGAACATACTGAAGATGGTTATATGATTTTGGCTTTAAATAGTCTAAATGAAGACTGGCAAAAGCTGTTTAAAAGAGAAACATAGGCGTATTTACACTTGTATGCAAATTTGTCTGTCATAACTGAAAGTCACACAAGTTCCCGCAATTTTGCATCACAAAAAAAAACATTAAAAAGTGATTGATGCACGATGTCAGAAGGATATTCAGAGCTAGATCTAGGGTTATTTGGAGCAAATTCAGCTAATACCAAATAGTGATGGATTGATACTTATCAACTTATGGCAAATATAACATGCATATCAGGACAAAAAAACATGCTAATGACATGAATGAGAAATGATTCAGCACAAAATTGTTTTTGGAAATCACTTCTTTCAAGTCAATATCATTTATCTAATGAACATGTTAAAATGGATTGCATCTCCTGTTTAAACTTCAACACTCGTCAAAATCCATACTGGACATCTAATAAAGAGGACTTGTGTGCATGCGAGTAGAGCGATGTGTAAATGTAGATCTAGACAATGGATGGAAATTAAAAGCTTATTAGCCAACTGGGCATCTAACATGTTTTTAACTTCAATTTATATAAAATGTATTAGCACAAATTTCCGATTTTTCTATAAAATATTTACTTTCGCATCCAGAAACTGCAAAAGAATCAGTTTATTGATGGTGGCCATGCATGTAATGATAGAAGTAGAACATAAAAAAATGTTTAAGTGGCAGTCCCATCAAAAATGGGATCTGTAATTTTGTAGATATAGTGTTGGTGGGTATGTACAGTGTACAGAGTATTTTTTTGATAATTTTATCTATAACTGCTTTTACAAGTGCACCATTTTTTAACGTTTCCTATGATATACATATTGTGATGATTCAATGCTAGAATCTCTATACTGACAAAAGACAACAGTGGTTCATCTGATATAGGTGGCAAAATTATACAGGATAGGTAAAGGTAAACATGGTAAAGACTAGCTTGTCTGTATTTGTATGTTGAAGATACCAATTCTGGCTTTTATTCAACGGAAGAGAGAGATTCCTATTGACGGTGTTGGTGAGCTGCCTTGAAGCTCTCAACTGTATTAGCGCATAATACTATCTTCCAGTTGGTTCAATGTATTATGCTCTTCACAAAGAAAGAGTTCTTATATGGATCCGTATTATATGAAATAGTGTCTAGTGCCTTCGTTTTGTTCTTCATTGATTTTGACACTAAATTGGCACTTTCAAAGTTATCAAATTTTTCGATTTAAGTTTTCCTTTTAGGTTTACTTTTAACCACAAAATCATACTAATACTAGCGCGTCTCTAACGCCAGTAACGGTCTGGCATAAAATCTGATTCCCAGATAATGATTGACCGTAGTAGCCGGATATTACTTTCAGCATATAACATTTATAATTTTAATACCTATATTTTATGTGAAAATGTGGGAATTTTCAAATTTCATACTACATTTTGAAAATGAAATCATGATGGCATAAACCGGAAGTAAGGCGTAGAATCTAAAGTAAAAACAAATCCGGATAAAAACTTTTTCCGAACATTGAAATCGGAGATAAGAACAGTTTCCCGCGAACGAACAAGGTAGCGATTCCAGGCTAACGAACATCATATGTCATAATGTGTATAGTTCGAATTATAAAATTCTACTGCAGACACTGTTATACTTTCACAAATGACTGACCGATACCCTCTTACCCTCTCCTGAATTTTTTCGAACGATATGAGAGACTAATTTGAAAGACTACACGCAATAATCGAGACGAAATACTATGATCGAATCTAGGAATAGTATACTAGAGCACAGGCACTTGTTTCTATCCATGGAAAGAACCACTATCAACGTAAATATACGTTGATAGTGGTTCTTCCCATGGATAGAAACAAGTGCCTGTGTACCACTGAGAGAACGAAAGATACCACAGGGACATTCGGACTCATAAGTAGAAAATAAACTGACAACGCCATTGCTAAAAAAGGAAAAGACAAAACTGAGACAAACAACACTACACAAAACACAACATAGAAAACTAAAGACTGAGCAAATGAACCCCGCCAAAAACTTGGGGTGATCATCTCAGGTGCTCCGGAAGGGTAAGCGGATCCTGGTCCACATGTCACGGGCATCCGTCGTGTTGCTCTTGTTAGTACAAACCCGGTGATAAGTCTAATTCGGTAGATTACATTCGGGGAAAAGGGGACGGGATTGTAGTTACGACAATTGGAACATAACCGTTGTCATCTGTGAAACAGATAATCCATAACTGTCAACCAACTCGTGATGGCGTCCGTAAAATTTACGAAGGGCCGTATGATGATTTCACCACTTGGAACTCTTGGTTTAAAGGGGCATTAGCTGTCAAATTCATGTTCACCGATTTGACTCAAATTCTGATATTTGTCTAAAATAAACAGTTTACAATGCATGGGCTCGATAATATGCTTCAGCATTTCGATCGTGTGTATTTTAGTCTAGACACCATCTAATTAACCATCGAAGTGACCTCCGAAGACTGTCGACGGTCATATAACCCGATGTAAACATAAATATAGATATAAATAGACCGAACTCGTGCAATTGGATTTTTCTAGGTCCGTTTGATTTCTTAATATAGGTTATAAATATATGTTAATCATCGTGTTTCGTGTTTACCTGTATAAGAATGAGTTTTTGTGTATCGAATCAGTCAATCAAATGGTTTACCCTTGTTTCGCTTTTTTGACATTATTTTCCTTTTGATAACTGTACACGCCTAATTCATGCGTAACCCAATTCTAGCCAATGGGTTAAATTGAAGGTCACATGAATACAGATTCAATGAGGTCGAACTTGCAAGTGAATAATTCATTAGCGATGTTAATTTGCATATTTTGACAAAATTGAACCCAACTGGCTGCTAAAAGCGAATTATTATTTCACTATTTCACTTTCATTAAAGATTGAACAACAAAAATCATATTTTATTTTATTTTACATCTGGTAGCTAATGCCTTCCTTGTGAGCAACAACTCTCTAACTGGGAACATATTATGTCCGAGGTCCGAATATTGTATAATTTTGATATTCAAAATTTCCTGGCCTGATAATGAGTACTATGATTGTGCAAGAGAGCTCTTATAGTTCTGCATGTATTCCTTTGTGCAGATATTTTATACATATGTAGCAAATATTAACAGCTATAACTTGAAGTCCAGTGAAACAGGCTTTTAAAAGAATTTTCTCAAGAAATAAGACAAATAACGCTCGAAGAGTTACTTTTTATATTGTTCTCTACTCACCAGTAATCCGACTGGTTACTTACATTATCTGGATTGTGACTATCGTACGTACCGGCGCTACGAAGAAAATGACAAACTCTCAAATGCAAAATTAGTTTCCAAGAAAGTGTTGTCCTTAAGTAAGATTTATTTGGTGTAAATCACAACAAAGTACCAGTATACTCCCATTGGATCTTATTCAGTCCGTCCATTAACAAATTTTCGATCTTTGTATGCTAGGTGAAATTTGACAGTACACGGCTGAATATCCCAAGATCAAAAAGCTACAATCAGTTATTGTCAACAAATCGTCTGGATCGGATTATTCTAAATAGTACTAAATTGATGTACTATTCTTTTTACAACATTTTTCTTGACGCCAAGGTATCGTTCTCTCTTTTGTATAGAAAATTACAAAGGCTAATTTGTACTCCCGTTTTATTATGTACACTTACGACTCTGCGGTCGGTGGTACAAACCATAATTACAAAACTTAATAGATTTATGAGTGATTCATTGTTGTTTGCTTACACGTCCATTGGCAAATATTTTAAATGCATGGTCACGACGAGATAGTGGATTTATAAACACTAGCGCTACATCAATCTTCAAAGACCAAATTGTCCATGACAAATAAATTTTCCACATGCAGACAAAGCCATAAACAATATCGTTTTTATGTAAATCAAATACTAAACTATTTGATAAGGGAACCCGGCATTAACTTGGAAACCCAACATATACTCCGACACTACTGAAGCTAAGGGTAACGATTGAATAAAACATATTTCTGTTTATCGTTTCTCTGGTATTTCAACCATAGTCGAGGAAGGTATCTTTCGAAAGTCTACAAGAAACCAAAATGATATAATTGTCCTTCACTTTACTTGGTATCCAAATACCAAAGATATACCTTACAAACAACCTTTTATTTCCGGATCAGCCATAGGCTCCACGAAACGTTTGTTTTAATGATTACCTGCTATATTATCAGCAAACACAACCGACATCCAGAGCTACTGAGAAACTGTCTACTTCAGTGGTGGTGATACTGAAGTCCCTAAATTCATCTCCTCGGGAATAGTAAAAAACAATGACTTAGCCCCTCCAACTCTTTGGCAAAACAAAAAATATATATTGAAAAAAAAAGAAGAAAATTAAGGAGGACAATTCTAAACATTTGACTTTTCTACTTTTTAAACAAGATCCCTTATTCTTAACTCATAATTTAATTTCTTTTTTACTAATTATAGCTCCTGGTATTTGAAGCGGTAGGTATATTGTGATGGGGAGTCTTTAAGTCTGTTCGATCCGTCATTCGTTCGTCCGTCTGTCTGTCCCACTTTTGTATCCACATCTTCTCCTGAACAGATTGACAGAACTTTGTAAAACTTTCAGAGAATCTTACTTAAGTGATGTAATTTTGCACCTCTTATTTCATTATTTCAATCGAATGATTTTGAGGAATTTTCTTTAGCATAATATTGCCATTGTCATATCCGTACACTAAAGTACACATTTGTATTAAGGCTTCTCCTTAATCCCTGATCAAATTTTCATGAAACTTTCTCAGAATCTTCATCATATATAATGCCTTTGTGCACCTTTTATCTTGTTTATATCCGAACTTATTTTTTTGTAGTTCCCTTCGCAAACAATGTCATGGACTTTTCTTATTTCTGTTTATGGCAACGGGGTATCATTTTACAAGCTTTGCTCACAGTACATCTATTTATAAAACAGATAACTTCATGTACCTTAAATACAAACGCCTGAAAACAGTCCAAAACCACAACTTTTGACAGACTTTTGCAATTTTGGAATATTTTTCAAAAATATGTTTAAGAGGACATACAAAACCAAAATCAAAATTCTGTTCGTAACAAAGCAATGTTATGTATATTATATATTTTGGTTAGAGAAGTTCTTCGGTACAAACATTAACAAAAACATGAAATATTTGCAATTTTGTATCAATCCCCTCAACAGTAATAAACAGCGCTGAGCATCGTTTTTATTCTATGTACCATTTGTTGAACAATGTTCTAAGTACAATATTGTACAATGATACATTAGATTCTTTAATATTCCAATTCCTAGGATTGGACAACTTTTATATTTTGACCATGTGAGTGAAACAAATGTGTCCTTATGTTGTGCTGTTACACCAGTGTCCCAGGTTAGGTGGGTTAGCGCTCGCCAACATGTTTAATCCCGCCAAATACTCATATACCTGTCCCAAATCAGGAGCCTGTGATTCAGTCGCTGTTGTTGGTCGCTGTATATCATATCTGTTTTTCGTATATCGTTTGTACACAAATCAGGCTGTTGCTTTTCATTTGCTTTTTTTTTTACATTTTGCCATTCCGGGGCCTTTATATCTTACTGTAAGGTATAGGTTTGGCTCATTGTTGAAGACCGTATGAAAACCTATAGTTGCTAACATCTACGTCATTTGGTCTCTGGTGGAAAATTCTCATTGGCAATCATACCACATCTTCTTATATTTTTATACATGCATATAAAGTGGAATTGACCATATCTATTTAGGCGTTAGTAGCTTATCATGGAAGTTGAGTTAGTTAAATTAGTATATATATAGATAGATAAGTTATACGGATCGACTGCAGAAATAAATCATTAAAACACAAATTGTTAACATTTGTTGATTCATTATAAGGAAAGAGTAACAATGTTTTCATTTGTTCTTCATTGTCACTATGACAAAGCAGCTAGTCAGTTTCTATTCCGTATCAACCTGACCTCGGTTTCAAAAGTTTCAGTTTTATTATGTATACCCAAATTCACGAACTATTATAACGTCTTATCTTCCAGTTAACGTAACCTTGAAACTTGATTATTCACAAAATTTATGAAAAGTTTTAGAAAGATATCAAAAAATATTTACGTGATTTAATGTTACATTAGGAGATCAAATGTTTAAACCGATGCCAATTGTCATAAATTAAATTATCGTCGACATAAGTCGATCGCAAAACCTTTTTACATTCCAAAATCCATAAAACGTGCACGTAGAAAATTATTTCTAAAACTAATATTTGAACAATTAAATATTACTTGTACAATTGAAACTAAAATAAATGTAATTAATCTATGGGATCTTTTACTTTTTGATTCTTTTGTTGAGTACCCTTTAAAGTATTTTTTATGCTTTATTTACTTTTTTCTTACCCATTGAAATTGTAAATCTTATAGGTTAGAAAAATAAATAGAAAATTGTTCAAATATTCGTTTACTTAACTTTTAGATATATTGTACATTTAGAATAGTCTTGTTTACCCAAAATGAACACCAAACGTAATTGACATCCTAAATGAAATTGACACTTTTAATTCACAACAAATGATTTTGAACTATTCTTTTTGAAACACATGTTTATTTTCCCTCGGTTAAATTCAAATACTAGATATGAATAGTTTTAAGGTTACAGTTTCTGGAGGAAATGATCATTCTACATGTAACTTGGCCTACAATAATTATTGTAACTATAACCATTACACTTTTCAATTTTTGCTAAAATGATATTAAATAATAGGACATGTATTTGCAAACTTCAAAATGTATAATGAACTTATTGTTTAGTATACAGATACTTGGGTTTTTCGTTTGAATTGTTTCACATTTTGTCATGCTTTTTATATGTTTCTATACGGTATGGGTTTTGTTCACTGCTGAATGTACGGTTACCCTAGGAATAGTATCTAACTATTATAGTATGTATATTATGTCCCAGGGTTACCTCAACTTCGTTTGGTCTCTGCATGGTGGATATTTTTCTTATTGTCAATTATACCACATAAAAAGTGTGTAGGATATTGATAAACACTAATACGTCAGTATGATACAGTAGAATAGTTTCTTCTTATCAAAAAGGAAATGTTCACTTTTATCTCAATATTCGTCTGTGTTACACAAAAAGTAAAATAACAAAAATACCAAACTCCAAGGAAAATTCAAAACGGAAAGTCCCTTATCAAATGACAAAATCAAAAGCTCAAACACATCAAACGAATGGAAACCAACTGTCATATTCCTGACTTAGTACAAGCATTTCCTTATATAGAACATGGTGGATTAAACCTGGTTTTATAGCTAGCTAAACCTCTCACTTGTATGACAGTCATATAACATTCCATTATATTGACAACAATGTGTGAGCAAAACAAACAGACATAATAGGTAAAAATGTCAAAAATTGGGCGAAGCTATATAAGCCTGATCTAAATATAATTTCATAAAAATTATAAAATAACAGTTATGATTATCAGTTAAATTTGCTTAAAAGGAATATGAAATTAAAATTTATTCTACGCAAAAATTTTGGTTGGATAAACAATCTTCTGTTTTTGAAATTAAATTTTTCAATAAAACGTTTAAACTTACAGTCAGTATTGTTTTGAAAGTAGTAAAGATTTACAAAAGTTGGATCAGAATATTGACATTTAAATCTAATATATTGATCGGACCAATCATTTCTTATATTAAAGGATAAAATCCAATATCTGACTTTGATTTTAAACACCTCTGCTGATGTGAAATATATCGTGTACGTTTTTGAATTATTGAAGGACCTTTCAATAAAAATATGATAAATTTCTCACGAATATCTTAAAAGCACAACGTGAAGTTGCAGAAATCCTTATTAATTACTGATAAAGGACCAGAAATGATTGAAAAGTTTTGTTTTGTCAAATTCAATATTTGAAAATCGATGGACTTAAAGATATCAAGAAGTTCAAACAATAAGTAAGGCTTTTTGTTTGTAAGAACCATACAAGATAGATATAAAGGATTTAACAACTGACACAAGTTTTAATATTACATTGTTTGTAGCAAGGACTATATCGGAAAAGATACAACATTCAAGTGCATGTGGCAAACTTTTAATAATTCAATTTTTATGACGAAAGTTAATATAAAATTTGTTGTAATCTTTTCTTTTTGAAGATAGAGGTTGTCAATTGTTCCACTATAATCTAAGTTATTGGAACTGGCCGAGATCTGATAGGAGACAATGGAACTACGCCTATAATTCTTTTGTACATGAGATTTCTGGATAAGAAAAAGAGTAATTGAATAACGACATACATAAATATTTATATCTGTGACATTTACTTTGATAGATTAAGACGGAAAACTGTGATATTTTCTGATTGAAAAACAAGATTAAATGAATCAACAGCTTCCGAATTGTAAAACGACACGAGCTAACTTCTGTAATTGTGAAGTTCCGTAGTCAAATTACGTCAGGCTGAATGAAAGCTCATAGAAAAATGGAACTTTTAAAGTATAACGCTTGTTATATCCGACCGTGTGATTATCAAGATCTCCGAGTTTGAATGTAATTAGTATGGCCTTTCAATTTGTTCAGGTCGAGGAGGGTTTATTACAAAGTTAGAAGTGGTGACAATTTATCAGTTTTGTGGAGTAATAACCGCTATTCTAATAATGGGAAGACATTTTTCTGAAAGTGAAGTGTCTGCTATGAGCAGAAATAAAGTAGAGGACAGAGGGTTGAAGGAACGTCTGTTCCGATTACACGAGGAAAGGACAATAACTTATGATAACTATGCCAAAGAGAAGAAAAGAGTAATGGATCTTTTAAAACTAAATAAGCGAACATCTGGTAACATTGAGGCTGAGTTTGACGATTACGATGTTCCTGAGGAAAGTTTTAAGCATGTTTTGTTATCACGTCGGCCATGGTCGTGTACGCCAAAAGAAACAACTTTTAATGTGATCTACAGAGAAGCTACAGACCCCGCTATCTTAAAGGCTTCATATCTGATGAAAGAAAAAGGCAAAAAAACTCATTCAGTTTCAAGAAGAAACTCCACCAAAAGTGCCCAAAATGGAAGTAGGTCGCTGGCAGTTAGTCGACAATCGACGCGAAGTGAGCCATTGAACAATAGACAGTTTTCTCACAATACAACTAAATTAAGAAATTCAGTTGACCGACCTACAACAGTTGGGAATTCTTTTAAAACAACTGTTGTAACTTTTCATAACCAAGGATCAGAATTAAAATTACCAAAAGAAAATAGAAATCTGCAACCGTTATCCACCGTTTGTGTGGATGACACCACCAGGGAAGACCACCAAACGAACCTCGAGCCATTCAAGGGAATACTGAATTTGGGGAACCGTACATCCAAAATAAATGAAGATACAACACAAGGTAGCAATGACCCAAACTATCATGAATCATCAAGACACCATCACTCTACAATGATAAAAGTATGTACAAGTCCTACTCGTTTAAAGCATGAACCAACGGAACAAAGAGGAAACACTCCCACACAAATTAGAATGAACAAACGTTTATCCATCCCAGAACTAACGTTAGATAAAGTTGAGGAAAACGGATTTGTGTCTACAACAATTTATGAAATTGGAGATACTCGTTATTCACTAAAAGAACTAATGTGTTCTCAGGATATCTGTGACAAAGACTGTGATAAGACTAAGGTAAAAGATGAAAATGCCAATGAATGTTTTAACCAAGAAAGTAATTCCGAAAACGTTCAATCGGGGACCACATTGAAAAAGGAAAATGGAAATGTAGCTGGGGAATCACAGTTGGAACCAGCAGATCGTCAAATGTCGCGAACCAGTACTACAGCA
This sequence comes from Mytilus californianus, assembly GCF_021869535.1. Taxonomy (NCBI): domain Eukaryota; kingdom Metazoa; phylum Mollusca; class Bivalvia; order Mytilida; family Mytilidae; genus Mytilus; species Mytilus californianus. The sequence continues at coordinate 128,086,421 of NW_026262668.1, forward strand.
GGCGCAGATTCCATTGAAGTTGTTGATTTTGGTTCAGTGCAAAACGAAAGCGTAGACAAAAACTACATAAGATATAAAGGAAAAGTAATCCACAACTATGTGAAACCACAGTTAAGATATAAATACGACCCGTTTGTTGCTAAAAGTCGGGAAAAACTATTACGCAAATTGACTACTGATATACCCGTTTACCTCGAGGAAGAAAAGAGTAGCTCAGTCAAAATTCACAGGATGTACTCCAAAGGAGCAAGGAAAAGAATGTTAAAACAACTCATCGAGGACAATAATTCTCAAAATAAAGGCGCATGTTTTAATTTGGAAAATAGTAAAATAGAGGATAAAATGAAGGACTTTTTTCATTCAATATCTGAATTCTGTCGAGAAAATTGTTCCTGACTTAATATCAGTAAATAAAGGTGAAAAATTAGTGATATACAAACTGTATGTATGTAGATTTTTTTTTTTCGAATGCGCTTTTAAGTTTTTGTGTTTTTTTTTTTATATATCATTAAAATAATGTTCCGGTAAACAACCGGCGCCTAAGTCATCCGTCAACAAAAGTAACGATACACAAGTTTGAAGTCCAATTTATCATAAAATATAATAAATAGGAAAAACTGTTAAATTATCCAATGAAAAACATTCATTTGCAAATCAAATGCATATGATTAAAAGAATCTGACCAAATTGGAAAGTGAGAAAATACCGTGTTATTGCACATAGGGGTCAAATTTATTTTGCGGAAAATGGTGACAAAAGTCGGCACTTAATTTCGAAGATGAGAATTAAGCATTCAAATATCTACGAAGGCATTCAAAATTTTAAGCAGACGTTTAAAGTTTTAAGTTCTAATATCGATTTTTGAATTTTTGGGTGAAAATACGATTTTTGAAATAAAAAAAATTGCAAAAAAAGATTTCGCATATTTGCCTTCAATCAATGGTTTTGATAAGAAAATAACACTCTGTGAATATTAGACCAATTGGGCAATTATTAACCTTGGTACAGTGTATCCAATTTCATTGTATAAGGAAAATGCATTGCCATGTATCGTTTCTTTTGTTGACTAGTATATATAGTGAGAAAAAAAAATGGAGCAAAGTTCATATTGGCTCTAATGTATATATGACTAAAGAATAAAGACTTCGAACTGGGCAAAGTCGATAACACAATGTTTCTGTTCCCCTCCTTTAAACATTTTTTTGTTTCCAGATAATAATTAAAGAAATCTGTGACTAAATATTTGAAATTTAAAAACAATGTCGGATCATAAAATACAGGTTAAGGTCGATTTTGATGGTTTCGACATTCCTGTTCAAAAGTTTTGTCCATTAGATACATTAAGAATTTAGATTTTTTTCGGTTTCCGATGATAATCAAAGTACAATTTGACAAAATATTTTTAGACTTCAACTCAAGAACGTTGAAATACCGGTCTAGTACATTTTGATTTTTTTTTTTGCATTAACCTCTCATTAGTTATGAGCTTGAATTGTTTCCCTAATGATAACCGAAGTAGCACTTCGATGACAGAATCTTGAACTGCCAATAGAGAAAGAGTGTATGTTGGAAAGGGGCATAGATTGTCCTTGCAACAGATAATCTACAAACCCTTCAAAGAGCTGTTGAAATTGGTTTTAACGTGCCGAAAGCGTGTCACTCTCCCTACACAAGGCACCGGCTTAAGTTCCTGGTCATTCTGACCGGACGTGTCTGGGTATTTATACGTATATACTAGAACACTCCCGCGACATCGCGGGTCTGTGACTGAATTAAAGTACCTATGCCTTATTTTTAGCCTGGATTTTTAGTATTCGTATCATAAAGTCATGCTGATTGTAAGGTGTACAGTTTTCTCTGCTTTGAAAATCTTTCTGTTTAAACCCGTCCTGTTTACTTACTACAATAAACTTACTATAAACTAAATTTTATTTTTTTAACTAATTAACCAAAATTAATAGTGGTATTGAGGTGGAAGAAAACAGACTTGTTAAATAGTGTACTATCGTGTAACATAGGTATATAGAATAGACAAATAAAAACCCTTGGATTATGTTTTACTTTGCCGGACAGGAAAAGTCCAGGTTACCATACTTCTATACCCTATTCCACCACTGGAGTCATTTTTATGCAATATAAATATAAATTAAAATCTCAGAAAATACCAAGAGAACAACCAATAACAATAAGTCGAAGTCCTCAAACACTACAAAGAAACATAATGAGCAGCATGAACCAGAGGTGAACCAGTAGTTCTGGATGGGTAGCCGCAGTTCCTGATCCATTCGTGATACCCTTCATGTTGCTCAGGGCGAATACGAATCTGGTAATAAGTCACATTTGGGGATCACATAAACATTAATGGAACATTGATTGTGGCTAGTCTTTTCTTACACAAATATTCAATAATGGTTTATCAAATCATGACGGCGTCAGTAAAATTATTTAGACCGAAGACGTCAACTTTACCATTACGAACCATTGGTCCAGCAGCTCCCTTGTAAGCAGCAACTCTCTATCAAGAAGATTATGATACGAAACACACGCTATGAAATATCGTGTAAACTAATACCAGATACATATATGCCATGCAGGGGCCAGTATCATGAAAACCTATCTTAAGTTTCATTTAAGAGAAGAGTTACGAACGCTTTACGAGAACATTACGATGATGCTAAGAGCGTATCTCCAATCCCCTCGTAGATTACTCTTAACAATTTTACGCCTATCTAAGTATACACTTACGACTGTGAGCTAAGATAGCACTCTTATCGATTTTTCCGAAGTGACCGTCTTTGATTTTTGAAGAGAATATTAGAATTCGCAGCAAAATCGGTAGTTAAATTCATTTGTGCGTTTAATAAAACGCTCGAAAAGCATACTTAAATTAAATGCTTGAATTTTATAGTTTATTCTATGGTGTACTGTTACACCACTGTCCAGGGTGAGGGGAGGGTTGGCACCTTCAAACATGTTTAACCTCGCCACATTCTATATGTGGGTTGCCGTTTATTTTTCTCTTATGGTTGTCGTTGCCGGGTTCATGTCTGGCATATGTGTTTTTCGTAAATTGATTTGTTGTAAGTTTACTCAATTGAATTGTTTCATATTTTTCATGTCGGCCGGGGCCTTTTATAGCCGAAAATACGGTATGGTTTTTTTCTGTCAAAGGCCGTACGATTTCCTATAATTACTTCTATCCACTTCATTTGAACTTTGGTAGATATTTGTCTAATTGGCAATCATACCATATCTCCTTATTTTTATATTAACGAAATATTTTCAAACATCGAATAAAAACAGAAATGGCAGAAAGAGGTGCTCCAAACGGTCAGAAGAAAACATGTGACAATTTGCAATTTGTCTTTCCCTATTGTAAATTTTTCTTTTTTGAACGGTGATGTTGCTTTGGCACCGTCTTGCGGTGTTTATATATCCCAACTCGTTCGGTATGCCCGTGTCTGTAGTTACGTTTTTTTATTTTAATGAACGTAATCTATGTATTACTGGTAAATTATTAAGTCATGAATTTCGTTACCACAAATTATCTAAAACCTTTACTTAATTCTTTTATAGATATAAAGATTTGATTTTAAAAGGTTTGGCTATACTTGTAGAAAACTTATTTCAAACGGAATAACACAGCAAAACATTTACGGTGATGTTGTTTACCGAGCCCGGAAATTTAGATACGATCTGGGTAAACTTATCAATCCTTTAAATAAACTTATTCTAAAAGGTTACCAATTCATCACTGATCGAGTGTAATTAATTAGATCTTTGAATATTTATTTTTTGGTATAAACATTGATTTTGTTATCAGTAAATTAAAACCATACTAAATGTTATTGTTTTACACACATATGCACGTCACACAGTCACGATACTGCAATCTGTCGATACCTATATTTTGGCATTGCACAAGGTCATGTTTTTCTCTGACTGTTAATGACGTCATTACACTAAATCCATTGGATGTTGTGTGTGTAGTGATTGACATTTAAGTCTTAGATACATGATTTTTAGGCAGTTAAGCTGCCTTATGCGAGCACCCTAGATTTGTGTTCTACCCAATAAATGCTAAAATACGTGCCATTGTTATTATCTAGCTGGATATGATGTTATTTATAACTAATTGAATAGTTTTTTCATACTTTTAATTCTGGATTACAAAAATATGACCAGAAAAAACCTTAAATGATCGTCGAACCACCCAAAAGTTTTGAAGTTGCACATAGGAAGTAGAGCACATTAGGAATCCTTATGTAGTTTATTATCCCCTGTGCTTTTGGCTAAGATGTCAAAGAACAATTGTATGAAATATTTAATCGCCGAAAATCTTTAAAGACAAGTAGTTTAGATTTCCCAAATGGCAAAAGTCGTAGGAATATTGTTTGTCGTCAATACGTGTTACAACTACGTCAGTAGTCTATTAATAAGTTCCTCTGTTCATGCTGTTGGCGGCAATTTCAAATTAGAAGACGAAATTTTCGTATCTTTTCAATTTGGAGGCAGGGGTTCAAATTAGCGGTGGTCCGAGATCCGCGACCTTCCACTTTTGCAATCGGACTCTCGACTTGGTTACTAGCAACGCCCGACGGACCTTTCACTTGAAAGAAAATTAAAAATAACTTTGCAAACCTTTTTACCAAAGTCTTTAAATAAACGATCTCAAAACGTATTTTCATCTTTATTATTCATGACAGCGATGTTCATTTTGTTCAACCGCTAGCTTTATACAGATAATCGCCTACAAGTAATGTGTAAATTCGAGTAAAATCGTATCTGACTGACAAAAACAACATTGAAAAACAATGGATGCCGTGTAGACAATTACAATATCGGGTCCGATTCCGGAAGCGGATAAGGGTAATTCCGGGTTTTGGAAATCAACTACTAACAAAAATTTCAGGCAGGTGACAAAATACATCTATGCATGGTAAATAAATATAAACAATAGAAATGGAAACCAAAAGATATATGTAAAAGAAAGAAAAAGCAAAACATATTTGATACAGAAACTCAAAATTACTTTTTGACAAATTTTAATGTCAAAATCCAATACAATGTGACAGCTGGGAACAGTATATCTAACAATATATATGTTCCTGGTGACAGTATACATCTTCTTTATCAGTGATAAATGTTGATAATGTATGTAAGATGCTTTTAAAGTGTAAACATATTACTGCAATTTTTTTTCTCAATTTTGAAGGGTCAGTTAACATAGCTGGAAGTTTCTTACTTTGTTTTCGCAAATAGTGCAACTAGATTATATGATACCTGAATGTAAGCAAATCATATGATATATAGGTGGAATCCTTTGGGTCACTCTACCCCCTCCTGTTTGATAACTTTGAAACGGATGAGATCCCCACCCCTAAACCATATATATTCATGTATGGGACTATATAACTAATCAAATGAATTATAGGGGGAAGTCCCTAGGGTTACCCCACCCCTCCTGTTTGAGAACTTGGAAACAGTTGAGATCCCCACCCCTAAACCATATATATTCATGTATGGGACAATATAACTAATCAAATGAAATACAGGGGAGTCCCTGGGGTCACCCCAACCCTCCTGTTTGGGAACTTTGGAAACGGTCAAGATCCCAAGACAAGACAAGACAATTTATTTAAACTTAAGCACACGTATGGTGCTACAAGAGGATAACAATTATACATTAACAATTACATATATACTTATACATTTACAAGCAAGACACACAATAAATAAATTAGTGATATCATACAATAAAATTGAAATAAACCATAGTTGGTTGATTTGTTTGCAAAATTCTTAATTGCAACGTGGATATGAAGTTATTGTAACATGCTTTGTATTATGAAAATATTTTTTCAATATGTCTTAGAAACATGCACACTTTTGTTAGCAGTGGCACGTTACAGTGTGATAATAGACCAGTAAGTTTCAATTGGGAAGGATTTTGTGTGTAATATGTAGGTATATATCTTTCTCTTAAAGACATAATTTGTTCATTGGAGCATACAAAAAAATAATGATCCCATAAACCATACATATTCATGTATGTGACAATATAACAAATGAAATGAAATATAGGGGGAGTCCTTGGGGGTCACTCCACCCCTCCTGTTTGAGAACTTGGAAACGGTCGAGATCCACCCCTTAACCATATATATTCATGTATGGGACAATATAACAAATCATATGAAATATTGGTTGAGTGCTTGGGGCCACTCTACCCCTTCCTGTTTGAGAATTTGAAAACGGTCGAGATCCCCACCCTTAACCATATATATTCATGTATGGGACAATATAACAAATCAAATGAAATATAGGGGCAGCTCCTATGGTCACTGTAAACCATCCTGTTTGAGAACTTGGAAACGGTCGAGATCCTCACCCCGAAACCATATATACTCATGTATGGGACTATATAACAAATCAAATGAAATATAGGGGAGTCCCTGCAGTCACCCCACCCCTCCTGTTTGAGAACTTGGAAACAGTCGAGATCCCGACCTCTAAATTAAACCATATATATTCATGTATGGGACAGCAGAACTTATCAAATGAAATATAGGGAGAGTCCTAAGGTTCACCCTACCCCCTCCTGTTTGATAACTTAGAAACAGATGAGATCCCCACCCCTAAACCATATATACTCATGTATTTGGCAATATAACAAATCAAATGAACTATAGGGGAAGTCACTGGGGTCACCCCACCCCCTCCTGTTTGAAAACTTGATAACGGTCGAGATCCCCACCCCTAAACCATATATATATTCATGTATGGGACAACATAAAAAATCAAATGAAATATAGGGTTAGTCCCTAAGGTCACCCCATCCCCTCTTGTGTGTGTTTTAAGAACTTGTAAAAGTTTGAGATACCAACTCCTAAACCATATTCATTCCTGTTCGTCATTTCAAACAGATTTGAATGACATACAAGGTCAATCTCATAGGCATCACATATGCATATCACTTTACTAGACCTAATCAATGTGTACTAGACTTTGCCCAATGTCAGGCGACCATGGGAATGAATAATTATGGCAGCTTTGTTTGGGAGACTTCGTAACAGCATTCTGTTACAATTATTTCTTGTTTATAAATTATAAAATTTTATTGATGCAAAAAATGAGTAGGTTTAAAGAATTTACCGTAATTATATTTTGAATAATTTCTGGTTCTATAAAAAATTTCATTTTAATATGGCTCATTTTAAAGAAAACATATCTTTCAAGCCCAAGAGTGTTTGACCAACTTTATTATAATCACCTGTCATTTTATTCCAAACTTAGACATCATGGACTTGGGGTGAAGGCGGGGGTCATTTATATTTACTATGGGCAGGTTAGTCAGACCTCACCTTTGATCCCCGTAGTAGTAAACATTTGTCTGATTTGTGTCTCATAACTTTTGCACTGTAGAACACAAACTCAGTTTTCTTTCCAGGGAAGCAAGTCCATGCATACTATTACAAGCTCGTACTAAGTCAACTTGAACTACTAACAGTCAACTAATACCAACGTTAACTATCAACTAGAACAACTGCAATCATTTCGAACTTGTACCACTGCAGACACATGACCATTAAAAATATACTTGATATATGCGTTGCTTTTGAAAACCTTGATAAAATATGAATTATTTGCCTTAATAATTAATTCATTAAATGAACATAAATGCACAATATATGAATGTTTAATGTTTGTTCTTTTAAATCTTAAAAAAAATGAAGCTACATAGCCACAGTTTTCATAATTATGTTTGCCTTGGTTTTTGGTTAACTGCCTACAGCGCTTACAGTGCTTTGATTTATTAGTTGTTATTGGCTTTGAACTAGCTGTCAGTGACTGCAAGAACTCTCAGGTCTGTACTTTGTGTCTTTTTTGTTGTTATGGATGTATAAATTCCCTGCCACGTTCGGTTTGTGTTTTGTTTGAAGTTTTTCTGCTTTGTATCGATCTGATGAGCTAAGCCTTTTTCGACTGATTTTTATAGTTTGTTCTTATATTGTACTGTAACTCCACTGTCAACTAGGGGAGGACTGAGCTCTCACAAACATGTTTAACACCGCCACATTCGTTATGTGCCTGTCCCAAGTCATGAGCCAAAATGCTGTTACTAGGGACATTTTCCGATTTTGTAATCACGGACAATCTTGCGGTCGTCTAGGAAAACCAAATGGTTTTGTTCGATCTCTGAAGACCCTTTTGGATATCCTATTTTGCTCTCTTTGAAACATTTCAAGCGCTATTTTATAAACTAAGAGAGAGATAGGGGTGCCCCTGACCACTCTTAAAATTTTCTGTTAAGTTTTCAGTAAAAAAAGAATGCTGATACACTTAAAATTTGCTAAGAGTAATCAAAGACGATCTAAAGTTGATTATCGACGTTCGAAATACCCAGTCGATAAGATTAAAACTAAGAGAGCGTTCCGAGAAGGATAAAGAGTACTCTTAGGGTTGCGAGTGGGACATGAATTTTAAGGGCTGTCAATCATTCTAAGATTACTTCAAGATACACTCTTAGCAGATAAGATGATCTTAAGCACTAAGATTGCTTCATGATACCGGTCCCTAGTGCTTCTAGGAATTTGAAATAGTTTAGTTCTCAAACGACCCTTACTGTCAACTTCTAGATGTAAATATAAAAATAAGAAGATGTGGTATGATTGCTAATTAGACAACTCTCCACACGAGACCAAATTTAACAACTATAGGTCACCGTACGGCCTTCAACAATTAGCAAAACCCATACCGCATAGTCAGCTATAAAAGGCCCGAAATGACAAATGTAAAACAATTCAAACTAGAAAACTAACGGCCTAATTTATGTACAAAATAATGAACGCAAAAAAAATATGATATACAAAAAACAAAGGACAACCACTGAATTACAGGCTCCTGCCTGGGACAGGCACATACAGAATGTGGCGGGGTTAAACATGTTAGCGGGCGACCGACCCTCCCCCTAACCTGGGACAGTGGTGTAACAGAACAACATAAGAACACGTCGAGATATGAGGTAGATTTAATTCTGTTGCATCTTTTATTTCAAATCAAGTTGGATGATGCAATCAACATAGTCGTCAAATTTTGAATTATTCATTGATAAAACATCATCTTTATAGAGAAACATTAAGTGAAACGATTATGAAAGCTTCTTTTAATTTTTCTTGAGAAGCCGCTGTATGAAATCCTCCATCAAATGAAATAAGGAACATGTTGATGAGAAAAGGAGAACAGTTGGTTCTCAAAGGAATGCAAACGGTCTGTTTAAGAACACACCAATCAAACGTAACAGATATATTGTTAGTAAAAATTCCTGCATCTTCATGATTTGTCCCTTTCCTTGAACAAGATATTTGTATCTACGTTGGTCTCCTTTTATATATTTCATTTAAAAAGTTGGACTACTAGTAATTATTTCAATCTGTATTAAGCTTAGAATAAAGAATATCGGTGTAGAAGGAAGATATTAGTCAAATATTTGGAACCATTTTTTCCCTATACACGAAATACATGTTACATATATATTTTTTTATTTTTTCTCGGTCAAATATTTGAGAAGCAGATGGCTCTCTGATTCAATGGAAGCTATACCACTGTTCAAACACAATGTCACGGATCACAGGTCAAGTTCAATTTTGATAGTAACATTGACCTTTTACACAGTTATACATTTTGTAATAAAATTGGACTGCAGATGAATATTGGTGACACATATCATGAGCCTATTTCACAGTTGACTGGTTTTTATAGTTTAAGCTCATATGAGCTAGCTCATTTAAGTATAACTATCACTTGGCATCTAATGTTCGTCAACATTCTAAAAGACCCTTTCCAGAAACTACTCAACAAACACATGACATGATTATTCCTTAGGGTCTCTAGATTACAGTTTGTTGATCACATAATAATAAGTCATTCCAGTCCTTCAACGAACAAGGCTGCCATGGCAAAACATAGAAAATAAGGGTAAAATGCAAGTAATTGTCTTATATCTTGCAAATTCATAAGACAAAGAAAACCTAATAGGGGTTAAAATTGTTCAGAATGTTCAATATCTATCAACTCTCCAATTCTATTAAAATTTATCAAAATTATCAGATGACTCCTGATTCCACTTGGCTATAGGAGTAAATGTCCTTTTGTGATGATTTTTTTTACTTATTTGCCTACTTGTATGATTATTTGAAATTTACACTAGAAAGACCAAAAATATAAACGTAACAAATTATCAGTAATACAATGCATGCACAAAAACCATGTTATTACAATCCATCTTAAAATATAATTTGTGGAAATCAAAGGGGTATTCTCCCACAATGAATCTTATTCATTTGGCCTTTTTAACTTTATTTTATTCGAGCATCACCGATGAGTCTTTTGTAGACGAAACGTGCGTCTGGCATAAATACAAAATTTCAATCCTGGTATCTATGATGAGTTTATTTAGAATAATATAAATGTTGCAATAAAAAACTGACTGTTCAAGAGTTCAAGAGTCCATTCAATTAAAGCTGGTTTCAGAGGAGTTGCTGTTTAGAGAAGATCTGATCTTGACATGAAATGACAATGGAGACGATATGAGAACACATGATAACAGATATCAACCATGCTGTATAAAAGAGGCATAAAAACAAAACAGAGGTAGACATCTTTTATTATATAATATAAATAAGTTAAAACAATCAAAGAGCTGAAAGCTCTGAGGAAAAATGACGCCACTGTCTCTAATATTGTGATATTTTTTATGCAAGTCTTGATTTTCACATACCGTAATAAGTTTAACATTGCAACATGTCTCGTAACAGACACATATACGAATATCAATTATATGCTTACGAGTCGTAAGCATATAATTGATATTCGTATATGTGCCTGTTTTTTCAGTACAAATGAATAGGTCAAGACTACCTGAATGATCTACAGTATCCAATTACTACTGGCTGTTTTTTTGTATAAATAAATAGGTCAACTACCGGAATGGTCTACAATATCCAATGACTACTGGCTGTTCTTTTGTACTAATAAAAAGGTCAAGACTATTTGAATGATCTACAATATCCAATGACTACTGACTGTTCTTTTGTACATATAAATAAAGACTACCTGAATGATCTAAAGTATTCTAAGTAATGTGATTTTTTTCTTGCAATTACATTTTTCTAAATCAAGAATATAGACTACTAGTATCCTTTTCAAACCAAACGATTATGAAGAGCCTGTTGTTAGCAAGCTCTTATACCCCACATACTCATTAAATAAGTTACTAGTGACCTAGTTATTTCTGTTACTTGAAGCAAATTATATTTCTGTATATTTAGACAATAGTATAATATTGTTTTACTAGTTTTATTTCACCTTGAAGATTAGACAAATAGGGATACTCCTTCGATTTTTTATTTCATGTCAGTCAGGTCGCTTTATATGAAACTTGAAACCACTTCTCTGCCATATTGTTATTTTATAACAACTCTGCCCTTGACCATGTTGACCCATGTAATTGATATTCATTCTTTAACCATATATCATAGTCAGTTAGTTTTTGATTTTCATGTCTTTCAGGTCAAATGTCTGTCTCCATTTAAGTTAATGACATTGAACAATCATGGTATTAAACACAATTTCAATAGTGATAATGCTGTTCTCGTGGGTCACCATATATTAAACTTGGGTAGCATTCCAGTTATTGAAATTTGTGTCAGATAAGAACAATGATCTAGATCTTTAGGAATGGATCTTATAATTTAATATGGAGCCATAGTATGGGACCCCTACACGGTAACAAAAAAAAACAAGCTTGAAAGGATACAATGTCAAGCGGCAAAATCTATCACCAGAGATTACAAGTCAAAAGAGGATGGACGGGATACGTCTCTAAAATGCTTGCTGAACTGGAACTACAGCAAGATCTTCAGACAAGACCAACAAAGCATTGAAGCCAGAAGTTGATATTTATGTAAAAAGTAGTTGAGGGGCTGATTCCCGCTATTGAACCATACTGTCATTCTATAACATCATTGCGTAAGTTGGCCTTGTTATTGGTCCATGTCTTGGGTGTATTGGTCTGAGGCGAAGCGGAAGGCCAATACTGCTGGCCGAGGACCAATAATAAGGCCAATACAGAAATACACATAATAGTATCTTTATTAATTAACTACAGTGTTACAATATTTTATTTATTTCATTTCACAAGAGATAAACATTTTTATCTTGAAGTGGAACTATCCAAATCTCAGTTTCATTTTATAAGATGCAATATTTAATGATTCAGTGCCGTTTGACTGCTGGCCGAGAACCAATAATAAGGCCAATACAGAAATACACGTAATAGTATCTTTATTAATTAACTACAGTGTTACAATATTTTATTTATTTCATTTCACAAGAGATAAACATTTTTATCTTGAAGTGGAACTATCCAAATCTCAGTTTCATTTTATAAGATGCAATATCTAATGATTCGGTGCCGTTTGAAGTATCTTCAGCCTTTTCTCATCTGATGATTTTTTCTACCCTTTCCAGTTACTATAAAGTGTTACAACTTTAATTTAGACACAACACATAAATAGTGATTGGAAAGGTACTGCCATTGCATGTGTAATGCAAATATATTTAAAAAAAAAATAATGTAAGAGTTGAAATTGATACAATTATCCATAAGCCAATTGTCCAAAGAACGAAGATTTGCACAATTTCAGAATGCATATGCCTGGTTCGGGTTTAAAAACAAACGACCGTTTAAATACAAAACATGAGAAGTAAACAGTAAAAATCGATTTGTACCATCGACATGATGAAATTATGAGGTCGTCAAGAAATTAACTTTGTGATAATTTACTCGTTCCCCAAACCTGAAATAATCCCATCGTCTACTTTCAAAATGCTTTTTAAATGAATGGGACCGTCTTTAACCTAAAATATATGCCATACTGAACGTTTCAGCTTGTTTATGGTGAGTAAACCTGCGTCTTACAAACAACTGTTTACTTTCAGTTTGAGTTTATCGTGACTTACGATCTAAAAACTAGAGACGTTCCGAAATCCTGTTTTGTAAACAAAGATTCATATGCACCGCGTGGGTATAACCGTATTACTAATTTCCCATTTTTAAAATCTTCGTAAATCTGGATAAAGACCAGTTTCTATCCAATGGATATCAAAAAAATTCCGATTTTCACTTTTTTTAATGATTGTAAAGTTGAAATCGCGGCATGAAAGGCTGACATTATTTAGGAGAACTATTTTGTCTAGCGATTGCTGATCATTGGAGGGTAAAAAGTCCAACACCATAACAAAACGGATCTATTCATCATGTATACATACCGATTGTTTACGATTGTAAGACATGTGCAGAAAAGTGAAAGCTCGAATAAATATGAAAAATATAACATTAACAAAGAGATAGCTCCAAATACCATTTAATAACAAAAAACATATGGACAGGTCAAGATATCTTTTTGGTAAAAAAATAATAGTATGTAAACTGGTTCCCGTCCGACTGTAGCGTAATACAAGCAGATTCCAGTTAGTATGTAAAATAGTAAATATGAAACCGAGTGCGGTAGGCGGAGGCAATAATCGACTTCCGTAAGTTCTGGTCAATGGTATCGGAAACATGCCGCTGATAGCGTCATTTTCCCAAAAAATGTAAATCTACTATTGACACAGATATGTCTTGCCTGTAAATCATTTTGATAGTAAAATGCAAAGGTTGAAAATAAAATTGCAATACTTTAACATCTAAATTATGCAAAATACTTAAAGTCAATTAACCATGACTGAAGGAACAGGGCCAAATAATTTTGGCGATATAAATGAGAGGAAAAAGATACCTTTAAAAATACATTTGTACATGTGACTCTTTCTAAACAAATCAAATTAGGACTTTTCAAACTAATTAGTGGACAACAAACTGACAATGCCATGGCAAAAACAATAAAAAAAGACAAACAACAGTATACAAAACACAACATAGAAAACCAAGGTGTTCCAGAAGGCTAAGCAGATCCTACTCCACATGTGTCACCCAAAGTGTTGCTAATGTAAGTACAAACCTGGTTATAAGTCTAATGTGATAGGTTACAATTGAGGAAAAGAGGATGGGATTGTGGTTACGACAATTCAGTGAAACATATCCGTCTTCATCTGTGAAGCAGATATTCCATAATGGTCAACCAATTTGTGATGGTGTCCGTAAAATTTGCGAGGAGATGATTTCAACTTCACCACTTGAAACTCTTTGTTAAAGAGCATATAAGATATGCCAATGCTAATACAACTACATACTAAATATCACTGATCACCAGGTGGTTCCCCTTAAACTGACCTCATCACAAACTTTAACATGTAAAATCTGAAATTGAAACTCTATAAACCATGACTGAGGGGGCAAGTCCAAAAATGAGATGTGCCAATGCTTGTAAAACTGCATACCAAATATCATTGATTTATCATAAGTTCTGTAGTTTCATTTATTTTTGTGGGTACCAATTTTCGTGGATTGAGGAAACATTGTATTTTCGTGGATATTTTATTTCATGGTTTTGCCAAAGTCTGCACACAAGCCTATAGAAAATGTATATTTCATTGAACATTTGAAATAGTGGTTCGCATATGTCCACAAAATCCACAAAAATTGTTATCCCAGGAATAGACCTGATCACAAAATTTAACATGTAAACTACGCAAAAGTTTCAAAGTCAATAGATCATGACTGAGGGGGCTGGGCCAAATAACCTCCATGGAAATGGGATGTGCCAATGTTTATACAACTGCCTACCAAATATCACTGATTTTCCACAGGTGGTTCCCCTTAAACTGACCTAATCACAAACTTTACTAATTGTAGCTCCTGAGTCACTGACACCAGAAACAGCATACCTAAGTCTAGCTTTTTGACGTCGTCAAGGCAAGACAAAACAAAAATGGAATAACAACATGGTCGTGAAGAGATTTTTTTACCCTGATCTTAATTGACAAGGATTGCCAGTTTTCCTGTGGAAGGTCTGTTGTTCTCTCTGCAGGGTACACTAGCTTCTATCACCAATAAACAATGACGCATCATACAGCCAAGGGAGATGAGAAGTGGCTTTAACCCCAAAAACACTCTTATTTTGTAATGTCCAGAGTACAATTTTTTAATGAAATGATCTATGTTTAACATTTGCATACCAAGATAATTTTAGAACATTTAACATGTTTCTCTTTGTGACTTTACAGCAAAGATGGATTAAACTGAAGACAAAGTGATATGAGTATACATGCAGAATGCCTAACTGTCTAACACTAATGCATAAATATTTAACAGATTAGTATCATTGTAATTACTAACAAGATTTTTCTTGGTAAGGAAATTTCCATGTCGTGGATTATAAACTCATATGTTCTCTCTGTTTTTGAGAATCAAAGATATCCTTCCAATCAAACATTAATATAGGTGAATTGTGACATTAGGCACTGAACATTTCTGAAATTTTTATTTGTGGAGATGAATAGACTAATCTGCAGTGAGGGACAGACAATGTAAACAATGCTATCCTCCACTATACACAGTATATATGTATAAATCAACTAAAACAGCAGACAGATTAAATGGACAATTTATATAATATAACCAGCATTGTATACAGGGATGGGGTAATCGTAATCTGTAATCGTAATCGATTGTAATTGATTACATTTTTTTAAGTAATCGACAGTAATCTGTAATCGACAACATTTTCGATTACATGTAATCGTAATTTAATCGATTACAGCAAAAATTATGATGTAATCATCGATTACTTTTCGATTACATTTCGATTACTTTAGTAATATAGTTTGAAATAAAACCTAGTTTAAATGAAAATAGACAACTGCATGTATTCATCAGTTTAAAGTACTGATAAAATAGAATGTATCAATATTACTTGAGAGTTTATCAAATACCTTATTTAGATCTGTTGTCTCAAGCTGCATTATGATAAACCAGATCTCCTAGTCTAACAAATTTTACTTTATTTCCAGCTTTTGAAATAAATGACTTCCAATGCTTGTCAATAATTTGAGATATTTTTTATTAAAAACAAAAATGTTAAAAATAAGAAAATAGAATCAAAATAGGAAAATACATAAATGTACTTGTAGTCCTAAGTTAAGTTATGTACTATACTAAAGAAGAATGCTTTTATATATGTAATAACAGTTTTAAAGCTTAATTTTCAATTATATTTATAACTTTAGCTTAGAGTAGATAAACTGTTGATTCGTCATAGTGTTATGACATCAAAATTAGGAAAGAATACAAAACATTTTTACAATGAACCAATGCATTGAAGTTTTTGTTCAGTAATAGATACATGTATCCCATTGTGTCACTAAAATGTAAATTGTTTATGATTTTGAAAAGAGAACAAAGAATTCTCAAAAACCTTCTTGTTTTTATAATTACTAATCAGATGATCAAAGACCTCTAATCAATGAGATAAGACTATGTTTTGATTTCAATTATGTTTAATTAAATGAGAGATTTAATTCATGTTGTTGCCCTTAGGTTATAAATTGTTCTCCATTGGCAATTTTATAACCTGTAATTAGGGGGATTATCCAAACAAAAGGATAAATTCATTCATGTAATTATAAATTAAAAATTTCCATCTTTTAAAATTAGTTTAACTGACTCTTCTTCTTTTTAATATATTTTTTTTCATAAGAAACTTCTCATACCCATTATATTCAAATATACCATCCTGTTAACTAAGAGTAAATATCAAAATTAAGTCAGTATGACAACAAAAATGTGCAAACTATGGAGAAAATGACCTACAATATAAGGAAGCAATTGATACAATTTCGATTTCATTTCAAGAATGTTCTCATGTTTATCATCGCTCACTCAAGAATATTTAAATAGTTTAGATCCTCTCTAAGAGTGTCTATCTAGAAAACGATTTAAAAACATTTGAAAACAATGCTTTAAAAGCTGTTTTTGTAAAGTTCCAAATTACCACTCTAAATAAGTTGTGTTTAAACTTTCTTCAATATTTTATAGCACGTAATTGATAATAATCGAAAAGTAATGTAATTACTTTTGATAAAGTAATCGATTGCAATCGATTACATACAAAATTCAGAGTAATCGATTATTAATCGATTGCTCAAAAATCCTTCATGTAATCGATTATTAATCGATTACATTTGTCAGTAATCGTGCCCATCCCTGATTGTATAAAATAAAACTATGGCAATTTCATCACATATGATAGTTTATTACCGTTTACTGATCTTATTCATTTTAATATAAAAATTCTTCCAGTATAATCTGATCCAAATAAATATAAACAAATATTTTACAATAAACTTTAGTGTTTAACCATCATTAACAGAATAACTACTACGACTTCTGTGTAAAGGAATGTCTGAGATAGTATTGATTATATATGTCTCTAAGAAATCTTTCTTCCAGTTCTGTTGATTCCAATTCACCAGTTATTTCTTCCTCTTTTTTTCTATTCCTTTCTGTCTACCACTGTATTAAAAAGTAAAAATATCAAAAATACTGAACTCCAAGGAAAATTCAAAAGCTCAAACACATCAAATGAATGGAAAACGACTGTCATCTTCCTGACTTGGTCTACAATTTATGTGGCAAAAGGTAAGTGATATTTACGGATACATTAACTTGCATAAAATAACTAATACAAAAGACAAAATTGAAAAAAGAGTCATTAAGCATAAAAACTGTGGACTGGGGCCCAAATTGTATTATATTCAAAATAAGATAATTGAGGGAGTTTCTCAGTAATTCACAACAATCCCTATATCTGCCAATAGCCCTTCTCAAGTTTCAAATCCATTACATTACACAAAAGTCTTTAACAGTGACAGACTAAGAGTAGTCTTTGGTAAATCATTCATCTTTGTAACATGTGATTTACCATGGTAAATTGTTCATCCATGAAATATATACTTTGGTATGTCATTCATCGTTGAGACATCTGATATACAAACTGATTTCCAAATTTATCTCTGGCCTTTTTATTGTCCAATTCATCCAAGTCAGCTGCAACTCTTTTCATTGTAGATCTGAAATGAATACAGAATTATATTGCAGCTTCTACTCAAGACTTTATAAAACGTTACCAGTGTCTGAGCAGAAAGTTGATGAAGCAGGGTTATGTCAAAGAGTGTCTCGTCCTTTTTCTAAAAAAGTTCATCGGAAGATAAAAAGACCTTGTTGATAAATATTCTGTATCAACTTCACAAATAATACATGATGGTCTTGAAGTATATATTCAAGGTACTGACGTTGTTTATCATCTTTACTACGTGTAGTAGGTTTCTTTTATTTGTCTTTGAATATTATTAACCTTTACTGTTTAGTCCATTTTTGGAAATATTCTTTTGGCGTGGCTCAGTTCTTATACATCCCGCCATTGTGTTATTGTGCTGTGGTCATTTTTTGTATTATTGTCTTTCATTTTTTTCTTATGTGCTATGTCTTTATGCCGTTTTGTTTTTCTTTGCTGACATATTTGTTTGTTTTTATAGTGATTAAGATTATAACACAATGTTGACTTCTGTACCCCAATTTTTGACATTTTTACCTTTTATGTCTGTTTGTTTTGTTCACACATTGTTGTCAATATAATGGAATTTTATGCAACTGTCATACAAGTGAGAGGTTTAGCTAGCTATAAAACCAGCTTTAATCCACCATTTTCTACATAAGGAAATGCCTGTACCAAGTCAGGAATATGACAGTTGTTTTCCATTCGTTTGATGTGTTTGAGCTTTTGATTTTGCTATTTGATAAAGGACTTTCCGTTTTGTTATTTTACTTTTTATATGTATATTATATATGATAAATGTGGATAGTGTCCACATGTGGACACAGATGATGCCCCCGCTTGCATATCATATAGTTATAAAGGGACATAACTGAAGAACGGTAAAAGTGATGCTACCCAAATTTGAACTTGATCTGAGTTTTGTGGTATTAAGCATAGTGTGTAAGTCTCATCACATTTAGTTGAGGCTAACTTAAGTAGAGAACAGAAACTAAAAATTCAGCAATTTTTCTATTTGTAAACACGCATAACCCTAGAACGGTTGTGTATAAGTTTTATAACATTTGGTTGAGACAAACTAAAGTTAGAGAACGGAAACGAAAAAATTCAGCAATTTTTATGTTTATAAAGGGAAATAACTCAAGAATGGTAAAAGTGTCGCCACCAAATTTCGTACTTCATCTGTATTATGTAGTAATAAGCATTGTGTATAAGTTTCATAACATTTGGTTG
Organism: Mytilus californianus; assembly: GCF_021869535.1. Lineage (NCBI taxonomy): Eukaryota > Metazoa > Mollusca > Bivalvia > Mytilida > Mytilidae > Mytilus > Mytilus californianus. The sequence goes on from NW_026262668.1 coordinate 128,105,707, forward strand.
AGGCAAACTAAAGTTAGAAAATGGAAACAAAAAATTTGTACTTGATCTTAGTTTTGTGGTAATGAATATTGTGTATAGGTTTCATAATGTTTGGTTGGGGCAAACTTAAGTTACAGAATGGAAACTAAAAATTTGGCAATCTTTCGATTTATAAAGGGGCATAACTCAATAATGGTTAAAGTGACACTACCCAATTCAACTTGATCTGTGTTTTATCAGTGGAAGTCAAAATTAAACATTGCATTGTATAAAGTTGATTCAACTATAATCATGGACAAAGGAAGATAACTCCAATTTAAATAAAATGCTTCGCTGGGGCGCAGCTTGATACGACCGCAGAGGTCGAATCCTGAACAGTTGGGGCAAATATGGACACAACATTCAAGCTTGATACAGCTCTGAATTTGGATTGTTATTAAATATTTGACACAGCATAGGTTTCTGACACAGAAAGAATGTGGTCTAAGAACTTGATTTTTTTTAATTTACCTATTATGTTCCAATGTCCAAAATCAAAATACATGGTTAGATTCAGCATATCAAAGAACCCCATATATTCAATTTTTGTTAAAATCAAACAAAGTTTAATTTTGGACCCCAACTTGAACAAACTTGAAAACTGGGCCCATAATCAAAAATCTAAACACATGTTTAGATTCAGCATATCAAAGAACCCCAAGAATTCAATTTTTGCTAAAATCAAACTAAGTTTAATTTTGGACCCTTTGGACCTTAATGTAGACCAATTTAAAAAACGGGACTTAAAATTAAAAATCTAAATACACGGTTAGATTTGGAATATCAAAGAACCCCAATAATTCAATTTTTGATGAAATCAAACAAAGTTTAATTTTGGACCCTTTTGACCTCAATATGAACCAATTTGATAGCGGGGCCCACAAATAAAAAATCTAAATTCATGGTTAGATTCAGCATATCAAAGAACCCCATATATTCAATTTTTGTTGAAATAAAAAAAAGTTTAATTTTGGACCCCAACTTGGACCAACTTGAAAAATGGGCCCATAATAAAAAATCTAAACACATGTTTAGATTCAGCATATCAAAGAACCCCAAGAATTCAATTTTTGTTAAAATCAAACTAAGTTTAATTTTGGACCCTTTGGACCTCAATGAAGACCAATTTAAAAAACGGGACCCAAATTAAAAATCTAAAAACACGGTTAGATTTGGAATATCAAAGAACCCCAATAATTCAATTTTTGATGAAATCAAACAAAGTTTAATTTTGGACCCTTTTGACCTCAATATGAACCAATTTGAAAGCGGGGCCTACAAATAGAAAATCTAAATACATGGTTAGATTCAGCATATCAAAGAACCTCATATATTCAATTTTTGTTGAAATCAAACAAAGTTTAATTTTGGACCCCAATTTGGACCAACTTGAAAACTTGGCCCATAATCAAAAATCTAAATACATGTTTAGATTCAGCATTTCAAAGAACCCCATATATTCAATTTTTGTTGAAATCAAACTAAGTTTCATTTTGGACCCTTTGGACCTTAATGTAGACCAATTTAAAAAACAGGACCCAAAATTAAAAATCTAAATACACGGTTAGATTTGGAATATCAAAGAACCCCAATAATTCAATTTTTGATGAAATCAAACAAAGTTTAATTTTGGACCCTTTTGACCTCAATATGAACCAATTTGATAACGGGGTCCACAAATAAAAAATCTAAATACATGGTTAGATTCAGCATATCAAAGAACCCCATATATTCAATTTTTGTTGAAATCAAACAAAGTTTAATTTTGGACCCCAATTTGGACCAACTTGAAAACTGGGCCAAAAATCAAAAATCTAAATACATGTTTAGATTCAGCATATCAAAGAACCTCATATATTCAATTTTTGCTAAAATCAAACAAAGTTTAATTTTGGACCCTTTGGACCTTAATGTAGACCAATTTGAAAACTGAACCCAAAATTAAAAATCTAAATACACTGTTAGATTCGGCATAACAAATAAATAAATGTGATCAAAGATTTTACAAATCTAATGCGCCATACTGTGCAATTAAAGACTTCTTGAAATTTTTCAATATTTGAAATTTGAAAAAAAAATAATTTTTGAAGAATAATTCTTTTTAATTTCTGAAATCTGAAATGAGAAAAAATTGACCCCCCACAATTTCTTTTTATCCCCCCCCCCTTTTTTCCCCAAAAAAATTCTTTCCCTCAAGATATGGTCATAATCTCAATTCAAATTTCCAATGGAGTTGGCAACCATAATTACCCATTTAAATTTACCATAGTGCTAACTTAATCTATTTTATAATAGAATTAAAAATATAGTGTCAAATCTTTCATATGGATTTTTTTGTAAAAAAAAAAGATGCAACATTTGCAGATATTTTTACTGGTCTTCCTTTATAAATATGCATTTCTTTAAACATAATTTAAAAGCAGTGTAAGGGAAGTAACCAAAACGTTGTATTTGGATTACCTCCCCTACACTGTTTTAAATTATCTTTATTGTTCATTAACCATTACTTTATACATAATTTAAAAGCAGTGTAAGGGAGATAATTTCAATGATGTATTTGATTTATCTCCCTTACACTGCTTTAAATTATGTTTTGTACTAAAGTATTTGTCCATTAACCAGGACAACCCTGTTTTTCCCCCTTTTTTGCCCCTAATTCCTAAACGGTTTGAGCCATAACCCCCCAAAGCAAATCCTAACCATCCCTTTGTGGTATGGAAACTTGTAGTATAATTTCAGAGAGATCCATACACCGTTCCACAGTTATTGTCTGGAAACTAGAAAATGCTTATTTTTGGCCCCTTTTTGGCCCCTAATTCCTTAACTGTTGGTACCATAACCCCCAAAATCAATCCCAACCTTCCTTTTGTGGTATTTAACCTTATGTTCAAATTTCAAAAAGATCCATTCACTTAAACTAAAGTTAGAGTGCGAAAACCAATGTGTCTTCGGACGACGTCGACGACGACGATGCCAACGTCATACCAATATACGACCACAAAATTTTTTTTGCGGTCGTATAAAAATTACTTGATATTTAGAAGAAAATAAAAATTTTGCAATTTTTCCATTTATAAAGGGCTTAACTCTAGAACGATTAAAGTGATGCCTCCAAAAACTAAAACTTGATCTGTGTTTTGTGGTAATAAGCATTGTGTATAAGTTTCATAACATTTGGTTGAGGCAAACTTAAGTTAGAGAACAGAAACTAAAAATTTTGCAATTTTTCCATTTATAAAGGGGCATAACTCTAGAACGATTAAAGTGATGCCACCAAAATTCAAATTTGATCTGTGTTTTGTGGTAATAAGCATTGTGTATAAGTTTCATAACATTTGGTTGAGGCAAACTTAAGTTAGACTACGGAAACTAAAAATTTTGCAATTTTTCCACCTATAAAGGGGCATAACTCTAGAACGGTTAAAGTGATGCCACCAAAATTCAAACTTAATCTGTGTTTTGTGGTAATAAGCATTGTGTATAAGTTTCATAACATTTGGTTGAGGCAAACTCAAGTTAGAGAACGGAAACCAATTTTGGGATGTTCGTACGTACGTACGTACGTACCGACGGACAAGGGTAAAACTTAATGCCCCACCGCTATGACGGGGGCATAAAAATATTGAAATTGAAATAACACAGCAAATAAAAAATTCAGCAGGTTATCTTTTATGTTTTATATTATATTCTTATTTTGTATCCTTTTAATGTATTATATCATACCCTTTTAATGTATTATATCATACCCTTTTAACGTTTTATATTATATCCTTTTTTTGTATTCTATTACATCCTTTTATGAATATTACCTTTTAAATATCTTCTTCTCCAATCTATTCCTTGACGTATTTTTAACCTCTGTAATGTCTGTTAAGTTTGGATATTTTTTCTGTTTTCCTTTGCCTTTACCTTTCCCTTTCTTTTTACCTTTACTAGAGCCTAGGTCTATCCCTAATGCTGCTTCAATATCGGCTTCAAGTTCTGGATCCCTCCAGTAGGACTGGTCATTGCTTGTTACTAAAATTCCCAAAATAGAACATGTGATCTTCATATCTACTTAAAGCTCCCAATGAATGAGTATTTGCAACTTTCAGCTATAACCAAAGAAAATATAAATGGAACAATACTACAATGGCTGACAAACACAACTTGTTTCAAGTCATTGCATTTGATTCATTAAAGTGTTTAGTGCACATGACCAAAACCAGAAATAAAAATTAAACTATTTAATATTTGTTGTTTACTGAAAGACTGACATAATTTTTTAGCCTGCTGAATAATAACAGATCAATGAAAAATATGAATGATATTTAATTAATCAATTAAACATATATCCATGTTTGTTTAAAATTTGTCCTTCAGAACTGACAATAATATTTTCACTATATTTGACTATAAACATATCAACAGTCTTAAGAACTTTGTTAATTTTTCAGGGCCTTAGAAATGTGATCAAGACAATGCATCTGTAACAACTCATTTTTCAACTTCAGTTTGGCAAATTTTATTTTTAAACTATCAAACTACTTTTAACATTTTGATGTAGGTAGTTATTGATGTAAAAATCGTTCTTTATAAATGAAATATAAAAAAACTTGATGCTCAACATACATGTATGCAGGAGGTTTCAAGCAGTGCTAATAATTAATATTTTTGATAAATTTGAAACCCTTCCCCCTTTAATATTTCCCTGACCTATGTCTTTAATGATACATTAAAGTTACTGGTAGCAAGAAATGGCAATGACATAAAAAAAATAATGACTGGAAATTGGAACAGGTAAAATTATTGATAAATGTGCAGTGTTGGTGATAAAGTGAGGGAAAATCATAGCAATCAACTATACATTATACAGTGATTCAATTGACTGAAAATAGTCACTGTTATTGTTTAATAAACTGATCTTACTATCAATATCATCATGTTGACTAGACAGAGAGGCTATATCTTTTGGGTCAGTTGGCTGTCCCGAGTCGTTTCTGGCTATTATCTTTCCATGAAATGGACACTACAAATATACAAACATACCAAATTGTATTGGCCTAATAAAGACATCTATTGACCAGTTTTTAAAGCATCTGTATATATTTCAACTAATGTATAAAACTTTAGTATGTATCAAATGTTCACATATTTTAAAAGAATTCATTTAGTTATCTTTCAGAAAATAAAAGAGATAAATGCACTATTATTTTATTTTTCAGTTATGAATCAGTTATAGTTCAACTGCCAAATTTGAAAGTAAAAGTTTACCAAAATTTGTGACATAGCCCATTTACTGTACATGTACCTTAACCTTAAACTAAACTAATCACAAACTTTAATGAAATTGCAAACACCAAGCAGCTAAACCACCTGGAAAAAGTGACAGACTGATGCAAACTTTGGGTAAACACAGTTAAGTGGGATGCTATGTATTGCAGTTTACTTGCAAATGGTCCATTTTATTACATGACCGGTAGTCAAAACAGGATTAAATAACTAGAGGCTCTCAAGAGCCTGTGTCGCTCACCTGATTCTACTTTGCTTTTGGAAATCATGTAAAAATAGATTAAAATCATAACAGATACCCTAATAATGAGTGATCGCCTTCAAAGTAACAACACTTAGTCAGCACCTCATTATGAACATTCATGCCATGTTTGGTTTCATTCCATTCAGTGGTTCTCTAAAAGAAGACATTTGTATGTATTTCCCATAGGGTCCTATGTTAAACTAAGTCCCCCGCTGGCGGCCATCTTGGATGATGGATCTGCTTCAAAGTAACAACACTTGGTCAGCACCTCATAAGGAACATTCTTGCCATGTTTGGTTTCATTCCATTCTGGGGTTCTCTAAAAGAAGACATTTGTATGTATTTCCCATAGGGTCCTATGTTAAACTAAGTCCCCAGCTGGCGGCCATCTTGGATAATGGATCGCCTTCAAAGTAACAACACTTGGTCAGCACCTCATAAGGAACATTCATGCCATGTTTGGTTTCATTCCATTCAGTGGTTCTCTATAAGAAGACATTTGTATGTATTTCCCATAAGGTCCTATGTTAAACTAAGTCCCCCGCTGGCGGCCATCTTGGATGATGGATCAGCTACAAAGTAATAACACTTGGTCAGCACCTCATAAGGAACATTCATGCCATGTTTGGTTTCATTCCATTCAGTGGTTCTCTAAAAGAAGACATTTGTATGTATTTCCCATAGGATCCTGTTAAACTAAGTCCCCCGCTGGCGGCAATCTTGGATGATGGATCGGCTTCAAAGTAACAACACTTGGTCAGCACCTCATAAGGAACATTCATGCCATGTTTGGTTTCATTCCATTCAGTGGTTCTCTAAAAGAAGACATTTGTAAATATTTCCCATAGGGTCCTATGTTAAACTAAGTCCTCCACTGGCTGCCAGCTTGGATTATTGATCGCCTTCAAAGTAACAACACTTAGTCAGCACCTCATAAGGAACATTCATGCCATGTTTGGTTTCATTCCATTCAGTGGTTCTCTAAAAGAAGACATTTGTATGTATTTCCCATAGGGTCCTGTTAAACTAAGTCCCCCGCTGGCGGCCATCTTGGATGATGGATCGGCTTCAAAGTAACAACACTTGGTCAGCACCTCATAAGGAACATTCATGCCATGTTTGGTTTCATTCCATTCAGTGGTTCTCTAAAAGAAGACATTTGTAAATATTTCCCATAGGGTCCTATGTTAAACTAAGTCCTCCACTGGCTGCCAGCTTGGATTATTGATCGCCTTCAAAGTAACAACACTTAGTCAGCACCTCATAAGGAACATTCATGCCATGTTTGGTTTCATTCCATTCAGTGGTTCTCTAAAAGAAGACATTTGTATGTATTTCCCATAGGGTCCTGTTAAACTAAGTCCCCCGCTGGCGGCAATCTTGGATGATGGATCGGCTACAAAGTAATAACACTTGGTCAGCACCTCATACGGAACATTCATGCCATATTTGGTTTCATTCCATTCAGTGGTTCTCTAAAAGAAGACATTTGTATGTATTTCCCATAGGGTCCTATGTTAAACTAAGTCCCCTGCTGGCGGCCATCTTGGATGATAGATCGGCTTTGATTTAACAACACTTGGTCAGCACCTCATAAGGAACATTCATGTTATGTTTGGTTTCATTCCATTCAGTGGTTCTCTAAAAGAAGACATTTGTATGTATTTCCCATAGGGTCCTATGTTAAACTAAGTCCCCCGCTGGCGGCCATCTTGGATGATGGATCGGCGACAAAGTAACAACACTTGGTCAGCACCTCATAAGGAACATTCATGCCATGTTTGGTTTCATTCCATTCAGTGGTTCTCTAAAGGTTGCACTTTGTAAATACAGCTGTTTCTCAAACCACGCCTCTTTTGGGGAGATATTTAATATTCATAGGTATGTTAATTTGTTAACGTACTGGTTCCCATTGATGATCTCTGTGTTTCATCTCATAGAGACATCACTTGGGAATGTAACCAGTATAGATAAACATGGTAGCGGCTAAATTTTAATTCTTAGGAGGTCCAAAAATGGAGGTAAGGGTAGTATAGAATTTTAGTATAAGTTTAAACTCTTAGAAGTTCAGGGCATATAAATGTTGAAAATATGCCGCACAGCCCTATATTTTGACCTTTGAATAAAATAGTAGTGCATATAAACTTTCCGTTCTGGGATATTATTTTTCACGAAACTTCATAGTAAAAGTGTCACAGTTTTAGCCGCAAAGGGAGTACCTATGGGAAATTGCATTGTCTGTATTTACAGAATTGCAACCTATATAGGGTTAAAAAATAGAACATACAGAATTTCACAAAATCTGGTTTATCTCAGAGATTTTAAAGAATTTAACTCAAATATGAAGTTTTATAAATATTTCATGAAGATTGAGAAAATCCTGGGCCTTAACTATGATGACTCAGCATAAATTCACAGTTTAAAGTATGCATGGTTTACTTAAAGCCCTGAATTCAAAATAAATTCATAATATATGCCTATTTGTAATTTAAATTGTTTAGAAGTGCTTATATTTACTCTTCGCAGTAATTGCAACTCATTGATCCTTCCTAAATATTTCTGGTGGGGTGTTTTTGTCCTGTCGATAACCCAAAAGTAAGCCGTAACGCCTAAATGTGCTTGTTTGTGACTGCGGCATAAAAAAGTACAAGCTAGAATTACAAAAAGACCTCAGTAAAACTTACAATAGTGTGTTCTATCCTAAATATGTAGTAAATATTTCACATTGCTAGAAACAGGGAAAAAAAATTAGGAAATGTGAGGCCCCAGGGGCAAAAAACAGAGGAAAATGCCTACCCCTGAGTCATAAAGCAGATAATTTAACTTGTAAATGCTATGATTTTTTTATTTTAAAGGTCTTTTATAAAGTAAACAATAACTGTGCTAGGAAGTTATGCAAAAATCAGATGTAAGCAGTCATTTCAATCAAACTTTTAGTGAATTTATGCACCAGACTGATATCTTCATAAATACAACTTTTGCAAATATGCCTTTGTTTAAACACTTCTAGGACATATATTAACTAACTTATGTTAGATATATGGTTAGGGATGATACTGTTGTGACAAGAATTCTAAACTGACCATTTGAGGCAGAAATTGTGAACTTTCATTGACAAATAGGCATACAGTAAGATGTGGACTGGAGACACAGGCAGGATTAGATACTTTGTATAATCTTGAATGTTGGAATGCTTAACTACTAAACAAAACATTTATAGTATTCTAAAATGCTTTCAATTTGTTATCAGAATAGTTTCAAACAGGTTTTAGACAGTTCATGTCAGAAAACATGCACATAGGGTAAGCTGGCAATAATTAGAGTCTTGTTTTCAAAATCTTTAAAAAATTGAAACAGGGGTAGGGGTATAAAATGTACTGTAAAAGGAGACTTAGAATATATGCAGTGATTTCTTTAAGGCTATAATTCTGATAAATAAGTATTGTTGTGAGAAAAAGTGTTTTTAGAGAGTTTTCTATTTGAATAAATGTTTGTATAGGTTGCACTTTGTAAATACAGCTGTTTCTCAAACCACGCCTCTTTTGGGGAGATATTTAATATTCATAGGTATGTTAATTTGTTAACGTACTGGTTCCCATTGATGATCTCTGTGTTTCATCTCATAGAGACATCACTTGGGAATGTAACCAGTATAGATAAACATGGTAGCGGCTAAATTTTAATTCTTAGGAGGTCCAAAAATGGAGGTAAGGGTAGTATAGAATTTTAGTATAAGTTTAAACTCTTAGAAGTTCAGGGCATATAAATGTTGAAAATATGCCGCACAGCCCTATATTTTGACCTTTGAATAAAATAGTAGTGCATATAAACTTTCCGTTCTGGGATATTATTTTTCACGAAACTTCATAGTAAAAGTGTCACAGTTTTAGCCGCAAAGGGAGTTCCTATGGGAAATTGCATTGTCTGTATTTACAGAATTGCAACCTATAAGAAGACATTTGTATGTATTTCCCATAGGGTCCTATGTTAAACTAAGTCCCCCGCTGGCGGCCATCTTGGATGATGGATCGGCTTCAAAGTAACAACACTTGGTCAGCACCTCATAAAGAACATTCATGCCATGTTTGGTTTCATTCCATTCAGTGGATCTCTAAAAGAAGACATTTGTATGTATTTCCCATAGGGTCCTATGTTAAACTAAGTCCCCTGCTTGCGGCCATCTTGGATGATGGATCGGTTACAAAGTAACAACACTTGGTCAGCACCTCATAAGGAACATTCATGCCATGTTTGGTTTCATTCCATTCAGTGGTTCTCTAGAAGAAGTTCAAAATGTAAAAAGTTAACAACGACGACGGACGACGATGGACCTTCGGGCCAGGTGAGCTTAAAAATTGACTGATTTTCATAATTTTGAATGTCTGATTTGAATATTTATGTTAGTCATTTTTATCTTAAATTTGGTTATTACTGGCATTTTCCAGACCCCTGACTAGTACTATGAATTAACCATTCAATGCAAGCTTACAAAAAGTGAGCTATGTTTCCATAGAAATTTGAGCTTTGTTTGCAGTAGACATTTTTCTGAAAAGTTTACCTACATAAAATGATCACAGTCCATTTAAATGCATTATAGCAAATATGAACACAGCAAAGATTTAACTACTCCTTCTAAAGCCTATATTTGGAACAAACCCAACGTGAAAATTACCAAATGTACTATACAATATTTTATGTGCTTGCGGTGCTTTCCACATGCCTTCTATGATACTTTAAATCTAGTAAATCATGGGATAACACTAACCTTAAATCTGTCCATTCTTTCACAAAACTTTCCATTAGGCAAAGGAGCTCTACATTTCCACTTCACAGGTTCAAATTTTCCTACAAAACTTATGCTTCTATTCTTAAGTGCTGCCAAACCATCCTGTTCAAAACATTTTAACACTTTAAGTGTTAGCAAATTATATTGAGCTGAGCTAGTCTACAATTGGTAATATAACTTCATGTATGTTCAGCAAACACCACTCAAAGTAACAGTAAAAAGGAAGTAGGTGTCTGACAGATTTAAAAGGTTCACACACTTTACAATTCATCCTAATTGAGTTGCTGAGCAGATGTAAAGTCATTCTGTCAAGTAGTTTTTTGAGAATGTTGTGATGAACAATTTTAATTTCATTCGAAAAATTCAAAATATCTGCAAACAGGAAGTATGCATCTGACAGATAAAAAAATTGTTGAGCCGCTGGCAAAATATGAAGTTATTCTATTAACCTGGTAGTAATTTTTGAGAAAAGAGTGATTTAAAAATATTAGATGGCCTTTCATGGGCAGTAACTTCTAAAAGGAGTCTACTGACAGTTTCGTCATGTTGTCTAATGGTTGTAGATCTTGTCCTGCTGACAATTTTTGCTATTTACAGTTTCTCTCTATCTACCATAGGATTATCAGACACATTTTTAAAATAGATATCCCAAGGATAATTGTGGTTTAATGTTGTTCAAATTGGCCTTGTAGTTTTATAGAAGGTTTTGTAATAAATACCAGAAATACGATTGACGTCTAGTGATGAGAAAATTTCACATGGTATTTTGGAAACTCAAAAGGAATTGCTGGTTTATAAATAAAGGGGCTTGCCCAATAACCATATAACATCACAAAATTTCCACTATTGTGTTTAATTAATATTCTTAAGTAACAGCACTGTATCACTTTTATCCCTACATTATGACCTGTACATACTTGGTCAGCTTTTGATTCCCCGTTATCACGTTCAGTATATGCCCACACTGTATTTAGCCAATCATATCTGTAAATAAAAAAAAACAAGTGATAAAACGTCTGCTTGCCTACCTTATCTGTTTGTAATTCTTCAAAGTCACTTGGAGCCCAAAACTTGTGTAATGAATCATATCTGTAAATGTACAATAATCTGTAAAATTCTAACTTGGAGAGCTATAACCAGAATTCCTTATTGTTTATGGAAGATTTAACCCTATTTCATCAGTCAATGTTATAAGGGTATCATTCTCAGGTTAATCAACTGCTTCAACTTTTGGAAACCAATAACTAAAATAGCAAAACTGAAACATCCCTGATCAAATTCAAGTTATTTTTAATAAAAACACAAACTTCAGTGCTGTTGCATATAGGCTATTGGCAGTAACATACCATCAGTGAATTTAGATTATGCTAAATCCTCAATATCATAAGCTGCTAAAAAACTAAATTTTATGTTAGACACTGATACAAATACTTAATATCTAAAATAATGATATCCTACCATCTTTTTATCCTGAAATTTGAAGGAAAGTCATTTTATTTGGCAGGTGACTTCAAAAACTATTACTGCCTGTATGAATATATTTCAATATATTTATAGAATATTACTAGTCAAAGAATTCAAATACTGTAAAAATTCAGAAATTATTGCGATGTTATTATTTATGCGAAAAATGAGACAGTACCATGTTTGCAATAATAAAAACTTGCATTCATAATTTAAGAATTGATTATCATTCATAAAATTTTAGCAATTACATTACTGTAAATTCAGAAATTATTGCCTGCATTTGCTATTGCGATATTTGAAGAATGGACAAATCAACAAGATCAATTATTGAGATTTCAGGAAAATGTGCTTACAGATATATGTATAAAATATCAGAATGCGAGTTCTTATTATTGCGATACTCACCTTGTCGCATTTATAAAAACTTCGCAATAATTTCTGAATTTACAGAAATAAGATTACAAATTTTTGCCAGTGGTCAAGGATTCGCAATAATAATTGAATGAATTAATTTCAGAATTAACAGTTTAAAAAAATACTCAAGTAGTGACCAAACAAAATATTAATTCACAAATGTGAGATGCTTCCATTTTGTCTGGGGTTTCTCTGTGTTTGTCAGTATAACAACCTACTTAACAACTAAAAGAGCCTCCATTTTGTCTGGGTTTTCCCTGTGTTTGTCAGTATAGCAACCTACTTAACAACTAAAGGAGCCTCCATTTTGTCTGGGGTTTCTCTGTGTTTGTTTGTAGAACAAACTACTTAACAACTAAAGGAGCCTCCATTTTGTCTGGGTTTTCCCTGTGTTTGTCAATATAGCAACCTACTTAACAACTAAAGGAGCCTCCATTTTGTCTGGGGTTTCTCTGTGTTTGTTTGTAGAACAAACTACTTAACAACTAAAAGAGCCTCCATTTTGTCTGGGTTTTCCATGTGTTTGTCAGTATAACAACCTACTTAACAACTAAAGGAGCCTCCATTTTGTCTGGGTTTTCCATGTGTTTGTCAGTATAACAACCTACTTAACAACTAAAGGAGCCTCCATTTTGTCTGGGTTTTCCATGTGTTTGTCAGTTTAACAACCTACTTAACAACTAAAGGAGCCTCCATTTTGTCTGGGCTTTCCATGTGTTTGTCAGTATAACAACCTACTTAACAACTAAAGGAGCTTCCATTTTGTCTGGGTTTTCCCAGTGTTCTAAGTCTACACCATAAGGTACTATTGGGGCCTTCTCCAATAGTTTGTCTTTTTGTGAGTCTCCAGTGATTGTTAACGGTACTTTAGGGTTAGGCTGGGTACATGTTGCTGTTGCTGGTGTACTACAATTACAAAAATATCAATTGTTACTTAATGTACAGAAGTAAAGTTCACTATTTTTAGTTATTATAAATTCTTTTGCCCTTAAAATATTCAGAAAACCATTGGTTTGAACAAATATATATAAAACAAAAGATTATCAATATGCCATTAAATGTAATACTGGAATGTTCGATGGAAACTGCAGGAAAGAAGATATAATTACTGGTTTAATCTAACAAAACAGACCATGTAAATAGTAATAATTTATGGATAATAACTCAATAACTATTGTTTGGATAGAAAGAAAAGTTTAAAAAAAATAAATCTACTCTATCTAACAAAGTTTCAGCTGTATGTGAACATATCATTAAATTTATTTCAAGCTGGCCATACTATCATACCCAGAAGATTGTTGTAATAAACGAACAAAGTTAGCTTTCATTGTGGTTGGATCATTTTCAGGTTTCTGTTCTATTGTTTTAGACAGACTCCAGAAACCAGAGGTATTCCTGCTTGTACTAGCTTTTGGATGTTGTGTAACAGTCTCAGATCTTGTTGGCAATGGTTCTAATCCTAAAAAGTAAGGGGGAATCTATTTATAAGTTATATAATGAAGAGTACTGGACATATTCTCATTTATAATAAAAAACAGTTTATTGAATAGAAGTTAAATGTTAAAAAATTATTTTTGTTCCATTCAGCAATTTAACTGTGATGTCAAACTGCCAAGGTACTGGTTTATGTGTTTAGTAATTTGTTAACGTAAATTACATTAACCTACTTTTAAGATAAAAAAATCAATGAGAAATTAGGCCATATCATTTCCTTAAATACCATATTCAGCTCTTTTGTGTGGAGGTATTATTGGTTCATATCCTTCTTTCTCAGGAACATCTTCAAAGTCATCATCACTATCATCTTCTATAAAACAAAATATTTATTAATGGCAGTTATTAGATACATGTATTATCGAAGGAAAAGCCAACCTTTCCATTATATGTTGACAAAACAAACTGTTTTTCCTTAAGGTTAATTATTGTTGTTTTAGATAACTGTCAATAAATTTCTATTTACTTAACTAATGTAAATTTAAGTTTGTCATAAATGAGATATTGCACCTCTGTTCCCATCTTCGCTAGCCAAGGGTTATGATCCAGTCCCCTTCCCTTTACCCTTGGTAGATTAAGTTAGAATTTTGGATCCACAAGATATAATTTCCAATGATTGCAGTTGTAACTTGCTGCATGCAATCAATAAAATGCTCCGCTGGGCGCACCTTGATACAACCGCAGAGGTCGAACCCTGAACAGTTGGGGCAAGTATGGACACAACATTCAAGCTTGATACAGCACTGAATTTGGATTGTGATTAAATATTTGACACAGCATAGGTTTCTGACACAAAATGAATGTGGTCTAAGAACTTTTTAAAAAAATTTTAATTTACCTATTCAAACCATATCATTATTATTTGCATTTATATATAAATCAGAAATAACCAATTTAAAATGGAAAATTTGAAAGAAAAAAAAAGGAAAAAAAGGATAAAAAAATCCCTCCCCCAAATTTTTTGAACCCCCTTATGATTCATCACCCCCATCCCAATCCCAGCCTTCCCTTTATGGTATGGTACCTTGCAGTACAATTTCAGAGAGATCCATACACTTGAACACAAGATATTGTCTGGAAACTAGAAAAATGCTTGTTTTAAGGCCCCTTTTTGGCCCCATATTCCTAAACATTTAGGGCAATTACCCCCAAACTCAAACCCAGCTTTCCCTTTCTGATATTGAACCTTGTAGTACAATTTCATAAAGATCCATACACTTACACACAATTTATTGTCCTGAAACTAGAAAAATGCTTGTTTTTTGCAACTTTTTGGCCCCTAATTCCTAAAATTTTGAGGCAATTACCCCCAAAATCAATCCCAGCCTTCCCTTTGTGGTATGGTACCTTGCAGTACAATTTCAGAGAGATCCATACATTTGAAAACAAGTTATTGTCTGGAAACTAGAAAAATGCTTATTTTTGGCCCCTTATTCCTTAAAGTTTTGGGCAATTTCCCCCAAACTCAATTTCAACTTTCCCTTTGTGATATGGAACCTTGTAGTACAATTTCAGAAAGATCCATACACTTACACACAAGTTATTGTCATGAAACTAGAAAAATGCTTGTTTTTTGCCCCTTTTTGGCCCCTAATTCCTAAAATTTTGAGGCAATTACCACCAAAATCAATCCCAGCATTCCCTTTGAGATATGGAACCTTGTGGTACACTTACACACAAGTTATGTCTGGAAGTTACAAAAATGCTTATTTATGGCCCCTTTTTGGCCCCTAATTCCTTAACTGTTGGTACCATAACCCCCAAAATCAATCCCAACCTTCCTTTTGTGGTATTGAACCTTATGGTAAAATTTCATAGAGATCCATTCACTTAAACTAAAGTTAGAGTGAGAAAACCAATGTGTCTTCGGACGACGACGAAGCCAACGTCATACCAATATACGACCACAAAATTTTTTTGCTGGTCGTATAAAAAGCAACTTTAAGATTATTACGTGTAAATGTAGAAAATGTAAATAAACAAATGCCACAATTCTATACTCCTAAAACATAGAAAGATATTTAGTTGCACTTTTAAAGTTCTTAATCAACTTATTGAAGTTCTTGTGTATGTTCATTGTGCAAATGTTGTAATGACAACGTATATATATATATATAGGTTTCTGCTTCAGGAAATTTGTAAACATTGGACACAGCAATTTTTACTCCTCAAAACTAGAGATAGTACAATTGCTGTCATTGGTCAAGAATGATGTAGTCGGAGTGGGTGTGACTTCAATTTGTCACTAGATGACCAATTCTTAAAGGCCTATAACTATACTGCATTTTGGGATTTCAGACAGGGATAAAATAATAAATTCTAAAATTTATTAAGAAATATAAAAATTCTGGACCCTTGGTTCTAACTTTTTAGTTGATGAATCCTCTAAGGGTTGAGTGGGTTATAGAAATATGGTCATCCCTTAGTCTTCTATTTACTGGCAGTAAAACCCTTGCAAAAGTACTGTACATTTGGATATGCTGGATGTATAAATGTGCAGCCATGTCTGGTCAGTATAGGGATGCTAAATCTGATGCCTAGAGTTGAGACAGTGACATGCTCTCTGTTCATTAAAGAAGCCTTGCAACAACTCTTTAAAGGGTTGGTAGGTGGCCTGTTACAATCATCTTAATTTGTTCTTGTTGTGAACATGCATTTCCCCCTGGTCATAAAGCAATTAATAACCAATCAATCAATCAAGTTATGGTGACCACATATTTATGGTAAACTACCTAAACCAAGAACTGTAACTTGATACTGGATGAACAAATTCACATCTATATTTATTTCTTGTATGTGTAAAGGAAGTCTTTCAGTGAAGATGTTATCAATACTGGTACATGTAATTAATCAATGAATCATAAAACAAACACAGCTTTGATTACCTCCCATCTCTTCTGGTTTATCATCAGGTATAATATTCATCTCGTTATACTTAGACAATAAACTATCCAGGTCTGTTTTAACATCTATCACGCTCTTTGTAAGATCTTCTTTATCTCCATACTTTGTCAAATTCTGTACAATAAAAAATCATGAATTATAAATATTTTTTAACAATTACTGAAATGCAATAAGAACAGATACATGTATGGTGCATTCATTCATGGATATATTTAAAATTGTGATTAAGCAACATCAGATCACAGTTAACAATTAGTTCTATACTATAGAACTATGATTACATACTATCGTTTCTTTAGTTACACTTTATAATATACATGTATATCATTCTCAATATTTATGTTGTATGCAAGGTTGGCAAAAAAGCGGTCAATACTAGTATTGACCATGCCGGCGGTAAATACCGGTAAATACCGGGAAATACTGGCAAATACTGGTCAATTGAAATTTTGATAGGACTTTACTATAAAACTAGTCCCTACCTCAGGTCAATTACTTGGTAAATGGATAGATATAGTCACAAGGCAGAAAGTCACTTATTTACTACATTGTAATAGGACAAAAAGTCACAATTAATTAGTTCATGAACATGGTTTAATGAATATTTATCAAATATTAATTTCATCATACAACAGATATAGTCATTAACACCATGAAGTCAGTCATTTAAGATAGACTATCTAACATCTAGTTTTCTTAATCATGTAACAGTTATTTTGAAAAATGCAATTAAAAAATTTTTAAAAATTGTTTTATATATAAATATGTTATATATTTATTAAAAAAAAACATTTCCTGCATTTAGAACATTTTTATCATGCTGTTGAATAGTCAGAAATTAATTAATTGTTTAAAACAATCTTTAGAAATCACTTTTATGACTTTTTTCCTGTTATGTAAACATTTTTTAGGGGACAGTTGTTATAGTAATTATACTTTTGACACCTGTTAGTCATATAATAGGTAATGCTCAGATAATCTATATTGGTAGTCACTTGTAATTCTATTTACCTGTAAAATTCAAACCTTTTCAAGAAAAAAATATCTTGATTTATACATGTTAAAATAACTGGTATAGCTGCTCAATTTTATATGTATACCAAAAGTATGCAATATCATTACCCCTAAGAACTAAATTAATCATTTTTAATGTTTTTATAGATAATAACATACTAATATCATTCATTTTTATAAACTGAATCATGCCAAAGGAATAAAGTTTTCCCTCATCAACCATTTTTTACTAGAATTGATAGATAAGTCAGTCAAATGAAGCATGAAAATTTCAATTGACCAGTATTTGCCAGTATTGACCACTTGGGGAGTATTGTCCAGGGCGGTAAATACCGGTAAATACCACTGGTAAATACCGAGGGTGGTAAATACCGCCCAACCTTGGTTGTATGAGGTGTTATGGTAACACTAATGATACTTAATATTCTAACTTTACCATAATTCCCATTGGTGAATTAATTATAGTTGAAACACAACCCCTATCGTAAACACAAACTTAGCCGTATTGCTATTTCTATTAATACATTAAATACTACCTGAGTACCAGTACCATTATCACAACTGATACAAATAATACTATCTGAGTACCAGTACCATTATCACAACTGATACAAATAATACTACCTGAGTACCAGTACCATTATCACAACTGATACAAATAATACTATCTGAGTACCAGTACCATTATCACAACTGATACAAATAATACTATCTGAGTACCAGTACCATTATAACAACAGATACAAATAATACTACCTGAGTACCAGTACCATTATCACAACTGATACAAATAATACTACCTGAGTACCAGTACCATTATCACAACTGATACAAATAATACTATCTGATGGTATTAGCTTTACCTTTATCCATAGCTGAGAATAACAAGAGTGCACACGCTGAAATGTCTCGCCTTCTTTACTAATCATTGATATTATGTTGATAGTCCTAAATATAAAGCTTTATTACAACTGTCACATAAACTTAACATTAACCAAGTAAACTTAAACATTGACAAATGAACCATGAAAATGAGGTCAAGGTCAGATGAACCATGCTAGGCAGGCATGTACAGCTAACAATTCTTCCATACAACAAATATAGTTGACCTATTGCTTATAGTTTAAGAAAAACAGACCAAAACACAAAAACTAAACACTGAGCAATGAACCTTGAAAATGAGGTCAAGGTCAAATAAAACCTGCGTGACTGACAAATAGATCATAAAATATTTCCATACACCAAATATAGTTGAACTATTGCATATAGTATTAGAAAAAAAGACCAAAACTAAAAAACTTAACTTTGCCCACTAAACCATGAAAATGAGGTCAAGGTCAGATGACACCTGCCCGCTAGACATGTACACCTTACAATCATTCCATACACCAAATATAGTAGACCTATTGCATACAGTATAAGAAAAACAGACCAAAACACAAAAACTTAACTATAACCACTGAACCATGAAAATGAGGTCAAGGTCAGATGACACCTGCCAGTTGGACATGTACACCTTACAGTCCTTCCATACACCAAATATACTAGACCTATTGCTTATAGTATCTGAGATATGGACTTAACCTTGTTCACTGATCCATGAAATGAGGTCGAGGTCAAGGTCAGACTGTCTGACGGGCATGAGGACCTTGCAAGGTACGCACATACCAAATATAGTTATCCTATTACTTATAATAAGAGAGAATTTAACATTACAAAAAATCTTAACTTTTTTTTCAAGTAGTCACTGAACCATGAAAATGAGGTCAAGGACATTGGACATGTGACTGACAGAAACTTCGTAACATGAGGCATCCATATACAAAGTATGGAGCATCCAGACATTCCACCTTCTAAAATATAAAGCTTTTAAGAAGTTAGCTAACGCTGCCGCCGCCGGATCACTATCCCTATGTCGAGCTTTCTGCGACAAAAGTCGCAGGCTCGACAATATTATAGTACCTATACCTGTATCATTATATATACATGTCTAGTAGCTATACCTGTATTATGATATAAGCTATACGGTATTACCTGTCTCTTGATATAAGCTACATGTATACCTGTCTCTTGATATTAACTTTACCTGTATCCATTTGTTGACAGTTGGTTTATATTTAGTAACAATCAGTCTATAATGATCTTTTAGAGTCTGTAGAAGGTCTTTGTTATCATCTGTTTCCTGCAGTGACACAACACCTGGTGTCATATCTATAGACAGATTGTATTTAAAACTGTGTAGCCCATGTTCCTGTAGGACGTTCTCTTCCTCATCACTTTCACAATCATCGTCCACTTCATTCCCAGAACAATTTTCATCACTTTCAGATTCATTGTTGACAGAATTACTTCCCTTGTTGGAAGAACTGTTTGTTTTATCACCCGTAGCTAAATCATCACAACAATTTTCACTTTCAATTTTACTAGTTAATGTACCACTGATATTATCATTGTCATTTTTACATGTAGATATATTATTAATTACTAAGTCTGATGAATCTTTCATCTCACATTCTGGTTGATTACTGTTCGAACAAGACGTCAGGTCATTGTTGGTTGTTGTAGTCACTTTATCAACAACTAAACATGTTGATGATTCACCATCTGTCACTGAACAGGTTTCAGTTCTACTATTCTCAACACATGATTTTTTTATTGAACTTGTGTCATTCTCTTCAGTCTCGATGAAAAAATCATCAGGACTAGGTAATATCAACTGGAAACCGGTTTTTGCTTCTGTTATAGTATTCTTGATGTCTTCTAGCATTTCTGTAAGATGATATAATAAAGGGTTATTGTAAAAGTAATGGTGAAAATAAAGAGTGAAGTGTGTAGAAGTTTGAGAGTGAAATATAATATTATACAAGGTGCATTCTTAAAGATAATATTGTTATTTAAAAGCATGAATGTTCTCTGTCCAATACTGGGTACAATAGTATTCTATAAATTTTGGATTTTATTCTACACAGTGATAGATTTAAAAGGGGGCATGCCCCTCTATAAAGCAAATATGTATAATGCATAGATAAATGGGTAAATATATATCAGCATGCAGACATCTTATACATTCGGGTATTTCACATCCAATATTTTATGGTAATATTCTTTACAAAGTACAAAAATGTCGGCATTCACCTCAAAAGCTAACCAAACCTTTAAACAGACTTATTTGGAAAGGATATAGTTACGATACTGTTGTCAAGTCATTAAGGATTGCATATTTTGGTATTAATATTGATTCACTCATAGGGTCTTTGCATCGGAAATAAACACATTTATTCTAAAACCAGTTATTGGCATGATACTGGTTATATTCTTCTCATATATTTTATGATGGTATGATACTAAACCTCTAACGGGAGGGATTGTACTTGATTTTCATATGATGAAGACATAATCTTTCAATCAGGTTAATTGAGGTCTGGAGCTGGCATGTCAGTAACTGCTAGTAGTCCTTTTTTCATTTATGTATCATTGTCATTTTGCTTAGTTTCTTTTGTTACCTGTTCTGACATCGGACTCGGACTTCTTTTGAACTGAGTTTTACTGTGTGTATTGCTATGTGTTTCTTTATTCTACATTGGCTAGAGGTATAGGGGGAGGGTTGAGATCTCACAAAACATGTTTAACCCCGCCACATTTTTGCGCCTGTCCCAAGTCAGGAGCCTCTGGCCTTTGTTAGTCTTGTATGTTTTTAATTTTAGTTCATTTATATGTTTTGGAGTTTAGTGTGACGTCCATTTTCACTGAACTAATACACAATTTTATTTAGGGGCCAGCTGAGGACCACCTCCGGGTGCAGGATTTTCTCGCTGCGTTGAAGACCCATTGGTGGCCTTCGGCTGTTGTCTGCTCTTTGGTCGGGTTGTTGTCTCTTTGACATATTCCCCATTTCCATTCACAATTTTATTCAAGAGATAAAAACTCAAGCAATTCTAAAATTAGTTCATAATCAAAGAGGATGCAATTTCTAAACCATAACTAGATAAAATCAATCAAATGAAATAAAAATTTCTATTTACTAACCATTCATTTGTTGTAATGTCTTCTCCATTCTTTCTTTGGCAATTTTCTTCAGTTTCTCCTCTTTTTCCTTTTCTTGTCTTTGCTGTAGTTCAGTTCTTGATCTAATGCCATTAAAATCAACCTAAAACAATTTGATTATATGGTAACATTTTATAAAATACTTGTATAAATTAAACCTATTAACTTTAATTTACCATCATAAAAGTTGTTTACAATAAACATCCATTTAATCATAAAAACCTTTTCATTATTCCAGTAAGTATACTTATTTAAATACACTAGGATATAGTCATTTGATATGAATCATATGCTGCTTACATGCATCATTTTAAACGCAGATAATCAATTTACTCAAAAATAATTTATATAAGATTGATTAAAAGTATAAATTTCTAATGAAACAATCAACGGTTCTAGATTGTATTTTTTACAATGATATTTTTTATACACCTCTTTATGGTTCCGTGTTTCTAGCACTTTCAGAAAAGTTCCTACTATGACACCGATGATCATTTACTTATACCTCTATAATACTTAAGGTAGTAAGCGGGAGGAGATCCTCCACCATTTTGTATTATAAAATAGCAGAAAACAATTGGGCTAGATTTTTAATGAAAAAAAGTAGGACAGTAATTCATTGTAAGACTTTTCATTTAAATGAAGAAAATAATGTGATTTTATCATATTATTACGACAGTTCTCACAAATTCACAATTCTTTTTAATTGATTCGATATTCTTTAAATCTATTCTTATAAGAGGAGATACAATGTACTCACATAATTTAATTTTATAAAGGAATGTACAATAAATTTTTCTTTTTTGTATTACAGCAAGATTTAAATATATTCTAATAATTCAAAGCATTCTATAAGAGCTATCTTCTCATATTTTATTTGAAAATTCTGTCATTTAGTTTCTTTCTATCCAAATAATAATGCTTTTCAGAACATAATCCAACCTTCTTGCAAGTTTTCAGGAAATTGAATCCAAGAGTGAGCCTTTTGTATTCTTCCCCAAACTTATCATACCACTTCTGAATGGCTGAGTAAGCACTAGACTTAAGTAAATCACTGGCTGCTTTTGGTGGAGGTAAAGGATTATCATAATCTGTTTCTGTAATGTCATAAAAAACTCATCAAATATAATAATACAATTAAAATGACTGAATATTGCAAAAAACATCAAAAAATAGTGTAGTTGTAAGCCAAGTAAAATTTAAATAATCCAAATTTCAGCTGAAACTGTAATGCTGAATGTTCCATTTTGTTCAACACAACAAAGTACATTTTTCACTTTTATGTCAAGTCAATCAGACAGCCAACTGACCCCTCCTTTTAAAGATGTGAGACATCTTTTTAAGTTGTACACAGCTTTATCAGTAATATCTATCACTGTGTTTAATTTTCCCAAATATAAGTGGTCAGTTCTGGCATGTGATTAAATGAAGTGTGGGGTGTATGTCAAGTAGATAGCAACTTAACAGCACAAAATACCAACATGCCTCGTCAGAAAGTTATTTCTTTTTGCTGAAAGTAAGAAAGTTTTCTGAAGTGATGGAAGTAAAGTTGACATGGGAGACAGTATTAGTACTCACCAACTGTAAGTTCTAAGAAATGCTGAAAGTTAGAAATGAGTAGTTCTCTGAAGCAGTGGGATCTGTTAAATAATTCCTCTATCATTTGGAAAGCTGACAGTCTTATCTCTGAATGTCCTTTCTCAAGCTGAGTGATCAATAGGTGATATGCTTGTTCACAATACAAAGATGATACTCTGAAAAAAGCTCAGGTTAAACAACAAAAAAAATCATTTTATCTGCTAGTATAACACATTTTTCTTGTCACAAATAAAACACTTATCTGGTTATAAATGTTCATTGATATAGATCTTTAAATTGATACCTATCATTTGTGAATAAGTATGTTATACTTATAGCAGGACAAGAACTGTTTTCTCATATTTATCTTTGTTATAGACTAAAGGAAAATTAGCTACGAGATATAACAAAAATTAAAATATGATTTTTTTTTTGTTCAATCATTAATGAAAGTGAAATAATAATTCGTTTTTAGGAGCCAATTTGGTTCAATTCTGTCAAAATAAGCTAAGAAACATCACTGATGAATTATTCACTTGCAAATGAATAATTCGACCTCATTAAATCTGTATTCATGTGACCATCAATTTGACCCCTTAGCTAGAGATGGGTTATGCATAAACTAGGCGGGTTCAGCTATTAAAAGGAAAAGAATCAACATTGAAAGTGAAACAAGGGTAAACCATTTGGTTGACTGATTCTAACCACAAAAACTCATTCTTATACAGGTAAAAACGATGATTAACATATTTTTTAACCTATTATATGAAATCAAACAGACATAGAAAAATCCTATTGCACATGTTCACTATCTATTTATATCTATATTTATGTTTATATGACTGTCGACCATCTTAGGAGGTCACCTCCATGGTTAATTAGATGGTGTCTAGACTAAAATACACATGAAATGCTGATACATATTATCAAGTCCATGCATCGTAAATTGTTTATTTTACACTTTTTAAAATTTGGATATACGTTTTAGTATGTTATAAATCAATAAAATGCTCCACTGGGGTGCAGCTTGATACGACCGCAGAGGTCGAACCATGAACAGTTGGGGCAAGTATGGACACAACATTCAAGCTTGATACAGCTCTGAATTTGGATTGTGATTAAATATTTGACACAGCATAGGTTTCTGACACAGAATGAATGTGGTCTAAGAAAATTTTAATTTACCTATTCAAACCATATCATTATTATTTGCTTTTATATATAAATCAGAAATAACCAATTTAAAATGGAAAATTTTAAAGAAAAATAAGGAAAAAAACATTTAAAAAAATCTCCCCCCTTCCCAAAAATGTTTTGAACCCCCTTATGATTCATCACCCCAAAATTCAATAACAGCCTTCCCTTTGTGGTATGGTACCTTGCAGTACAATTTCAGAGAGATCCATACACTTGAACACAAGTTATTGTCTGGAAACTAGAAAAATGCTTTTTTTTTGGCCCCTTTTTGGCCCCAAATTCCTAAACGTTTAGCGCAATTACCCCCAAACTCAAACCCAGCTTTCCTTTTGTGATATGGAACCTTGTAGTACAATTTCATAAAGATCCATACACTTACACACAAGTTATTGTCCTGAAACTAGAAAATGCTTGTTTTTTGCCCCTAATTCCTAAAATTTTGAGGCATTTACCCCCAAAATCAATCCCAGCCTTCCCTTATTGGTATGGTACCTTGCAGTACAATTTCAAAGAGATCCATACACTTGAACATAAGTTATTGCCTGGAAACTAGAAAAATGCTTATTTTTGGCCCCTTTTTCCTAAACGTTTTAGGCAATTACCCCCAAACTTAATTCCAGCTTTCCCTTTGTGATATGGAACCTTGTAGTACAATTTAAGAAAGATCCATACACTTACACACAAGTTATTGTCATGAAACTAGAAAAATGCTTGTTTTTGCCCCTTATTTCTAAAATTTTGAGGCAATTACCCCCAAAATCAATCCCAGCATTCCCTTTGTGATAAGGAACCTTGTGGTACAATGTCAGAGAGATCCATACACTAACACACAAGTTATGTCTGGAAGTTACAAAAATGCTTATTTTTGGCCCCTTTTTGGCCCCTAATTCCTTAACTGTTGGTACCATAACCCCCAAAATCAATCCCAACCTTCCTTTTGTGGTATTGAACCTTATGGTAAAATTTCATAGAGATCCATTCACTTAAACAAAAGTTAGAGTGCGAAAACCAATGTGTCTTCGGACGACGCCAACGTCATACCAATATACGACTGCAAAATTTTTTTGCTGTCGTATAAAAAGAGAATTTGAGTCAAATTGGTAAACATGAATTTGACAGCTAATACCCCTTTAAGATCAGTATTCAAACAGTCAGAAGTATGCCTGATAGTTATTCTAGA
Source organism: Mytilus californianus (assembly GCF_021869535.1). Taxonomy (NCBI): domain Eukaryota; kingdom Metazoa; phylum Mollusca; class Bivalvia; order Mytilida; family Mytilidae; genus Mytilus; species Mytilus californianus. The sequence goes on from NW_026262668.1 coordinate 128,131,318, forward strand.
AACATGTGTCCTGAGAAATAAAACTGGTATCATACGTTTATAGCTATACATTTGTACATCATTCTCAAAGTTTAGGAGGATACATATCATCTTGCTTAACACTTTATATTTCTCTTAAATATGTTTTTGAAAAGCTGCAATTGAATGTTCAATTTTCTAATTCATTTTTATTTTTCTCTTTAGATATAACCTTTGCATTTAAATTAAATGTATATGATGTATATGTATATTGATATAATGCAGAATATCCTACCTGCAAATTTTCTTGAAACTTTTCATTATATCAGGATTTAAGGCTGGTCTTCCACTGGTGGTTAATTCCTCAACATATTTGGCCATTTCCTGACATAAAGTATGGTCCAACACTTCAGATTCCATTGCCATAGTTACTTTTTATAGCACACAACTAAAAATAAATGAAAACTCTATTTATGCATAAACTTCCCCTCCTTAAAGGTGCTTTTAGAAATAGTCTACCTTGAACTTGCTCAAAGTTTTCAATGGAGACCTACCCTGACTTCCAATGTTAAAGTATTCTTATTGTAATCTTTTTCTTACTTTATCTCCTGAAATGATGTCAAACATAATTTATCATATGAAAAGAAGAAGATGTAGTACGATTGCCAATGAGACAACTCTCCACCAGAGAACATTTTCTTCAAAATCACAACTCAATCACATATTCTTTTAATGAGACTGCCTGAGATACATTTACACACAAATGTATCATTACTCAATAATAACTGAAAGAATAGATACTGTCTTTTAAAAGCTAGATGATGTAAAACAGAGGTATATTATTATAGCTAGATATTCTATTAGATTAGTTTTTGCAAGTAAACAAAGAGGTATTTGAGTACTTAATCACTATCAAGAGTGCTCAAGTGACCTAACATCATGCTGTGTCAGTCTGCCATGATTTAAAGATTTAGATTACCCTCTTGCCTCTTAGTACTATCTTCTTCCCCTATTTTGAATTTAGATTTTCATGTTTGTTTATTTGATATGATGATTTTTTAACAATTTTTGATCATGATGATTCTACTATAATAGAAACATTTTTTTTTCATTTTTATTAGGGGGGCAGCTTAAGGGTTGAGGGGGGTTCATCTGATAAATTATGATGCAAAGAATACTATACAATTCTTTGATTAAGACATATCATCAGGTTTGGTAAATCTACAAATTCAGCTTAAATAGCTCTATTTGGTTATATGAGCTCCAGTCAGGAGCCTGTAATTTGGTTTGTCATTTTTTGCTGTTTCTCATTTTTGTTTTTCGTTTATTGTTTTGCATAGTTTGTTCTTGGTTTGTGCCGTTACACAACTGTCCCAGGTTAGGAGGAGGGGGGTTGTAGCCTTCAAACTGGTTCAACCCCGCCACATTCTATATGTGTCTGTCCAAAGTCAGGAGCCTTAGTCCAGTGGTTGTCGTTGGTTCATGTCTGTCATATATTTGTTTTTCATAAATTATTTTGTTATAAATTAGGCCGTTAGTTTTCTCCCATTGAATTGTTTCATATTTGTCATTTCTGGGTCTTTTTTAGCCGACAATACAGTGTGGTTTTTTCTCATTGTTGAAGGCCGTACGATTGCCTATAATTGCATACATCCACTTCATTTGATCTTTGGTGGATAGATGTCTTATTGGCAATCATGTCCTTATTCTTATATCCAAAGACATATACAAATGTAGAGCTATAACAATTATCTCTTAATATTAAAAGATTCTGAATGGCAAACATGTCTTTGATTCATTTCTTACCTGCTTCAGTTAACAGAATGGTACTGTAGATGTACAAGGCAGCAGTTTGAGGTGAGGTAGTAAGATTAAAATTTCTGTTACAGCCAAATCAGAAAATAACTCCACACCCAAAATCCCATAGCCTAGGATTATAAATGAAGGGTCTTACTTTTTTCTTTCCTTGGTTTTGTTCAGTTTGATCGGTTGAGCTTAGTAAGTACCTAAAAAATTATTTGGATTCGGCATATTGACGAACATTTCAAACATAAGCTGTTATATAGATGTCTCTGCTCCTGTCAGATAAATAATGGCCACAATCAACGGCCTTCTTTTACTTTAGGGGTCCATATAGTCCAAATAATTATGACATCTTGAAAGGCCATTTTAATTTTTTCTGGGACGCCTTCCTACGAGCCTTTCAAGACGTCATAATTATTTGGACTAGGGTCCCTATACTGAAATTTTTATATATATATTTTGAGCTTTTCATCGATGCAGTATGGTTTTATTTGAGTCTTGATTTAATTTTTGGATTTTGTATTAATTTTCTTACTGAAAACCAGTCTGTTTGGAACAGACGTAGCTGTTTCAGTTATTTCGAAAGGAATATAAATGCAACCAGGCTCAGCATTTTGATATTTATGTAAACAGGAAGTTGTGAAATGTTTTTGGTATTCAGATAGTTCAGGAAACGTTGGTAATTTCGGCCCATAACATCTTTTTTCCTGTTCGCCACCTGTGAAATAATTCCGATAGTTCCAGTTCAATCAATTAATCAATCAATAAATAAATAAATAAATAAATAAATAAATAAATAAATAAATAAATAAATAAATAAATAAATAAATAAATAAATAAATAAATAAATAAATAAATAAATATTATTGTTTAATCATATAAAACATGTAAAAGATTAATTAATGATATGACATACTGTTTCTCACATGTTAAAATGTTATGGCAGGTTTTGGCATCAATACTTACAAGTATTGTTGTTATTATTATATAGATATATGTTTTTTCTTTATTAGAAATTCAAAAACTCAAAACTGTTGATCACAATAAAATGTATCAATAAATATGGCATACTTTAGATCTATGAATATGATTTTAAAAGTACTTGTTTTCATCTTCTTAAATAGTCACCACACTTAAAACAACCAGTCAAGTTCGTTTTAAATAGTGCTACGATGCACACCTCATCTCAATCCTGAAAAGGCACTACGGTGACGTAGTGGCATATTCTGTAGCAAATATTGCTCAGTTTTATGAATGAATTTTTTTTAAATGTGTATGTTCTCAGTTCATTACCATTACTATATGACATAATTCTTGTACACCAACCATTATAATGTTTAACAAACATTTTCTCTTTTAACTAGATATAGTATTTCTATCGAACAAATTATTACTTACTTTACAATATTTTTTTTCAGAATCATAAGATTTTAACATTTCTGCAACGTAGGAACGTCACGTGTAACACTAGCCTTATGTAATTTACAACTTCCATTTCATCTCAGACCATTTATAAACCTTATGATAAGTTCTTTTCCAATTTTGCACATCTGGACAAGTGTCTAAAAATATTGGTCAACTGTTTTAAAACACCTGATGGTTACCGAATCCCATCATAAAACTATATCATCAGAATATAGCAAGATTGTCACCAACAGTACATTGTTTACCAATACAATGTTTAAGGACTAAATATCCTAATTAAATCATTTATAAATATATTGAACATAACTGTTGACAATACATATATCGATGTTTCACGCCAGTATTAACACTTCACCTTTTAAGTCATGCTACCGTTTATCATCGGCTGACATAACGGCATTCAACATTTGAATGTATAAGTTTTAATCATAAAAATTAAGATGTTGTACGATTGCAAATTAAGATGGGGGAAAAGACAACTATCCACCAGAGACCTTATGATGTAGATGTAAACAACTATGCCGTACGTCCTTCGACAATGAGTAAAACCAATACGGTTTAGTCAGCTATATAAGGCCCGCGATGATGAAATGTGATACAATTCAAATTTAAATCATATATAATTGTTTCTACTAAGCAAATAGGCCGAAACCAGAACTCAAAAACAAATGATGATGATAGGACGATGGCCAATGGTTTAATTGTATAAATGCAGTTAAACAATTAAGAAAAACTGGTAAAATTCCATTTAAAGTTTGTAACAGTAACGTTACATGTATAAGCCCCACCAAAAACCGGAGGGATCGAAGATGCTCCGGAAAAGTACAAAGGAAATGTTAGTCAAAATCTAGATGGGTATTTGGAACTGGTCTAATAAAATAAAACTGCGAATGATATATCACTTCTGTATACTGCTGGCAATGCATGAAAATAAGACGACTGGTAAACTATATACAGATTAATGTACTGCTTTCAATGTTAAGTTACGATGCATTTTTGGTAAAGTTGAGTTGAATTATATTTTTTATTATAAATTTACTCTTTTACCACCCTTCAGCCAGAAATGAGCGGCAACAACTACTTATCTAAAACATTAGTTGCGACCTATCTGAATGTGTTTTTGTCATTTGATACCTCGAAAATGATCTTGCGTCCTGTAGTGCGCAATAAACGATCGATAGTGAGCGGCTAGATTACTCGGGTTAGTCTGTCAGGGGTATTGGGTAGTGTCGTAAACGATTTGGTAGTTGGTTAAATGTATGTACGTCTTTTACTAGAATGGGAGCGAACATATTGTTTTTCTGTAAATGTTTCTTACCATATTGTTTATGAGTAATATGGCCTCGTGGGTCCATACTTTGGTGGATGATCTTATTGTATATAGGCACTTGTCAGCTGTTGAATATCGTATATTGACCACTTGATGTTTGTTTTCTTTGTGTTGTTGGGTTGCGGTCTCATTGACGTAATGTGAAATTCAGAATAGGGACCTACAAAAAAACCGATAGATTTAGTTGAACGAAAATGGGTATGTTGAATCCATAATAGGATAAATATGTCTTTATTTCTATATTTTAATCAACAAGACATGCGTATATACATCGTCCAATTCATAATGCATGCGTGTTTATTCCATTCTTTCCTCCTCAAATAGTCACAAGCAAATTTTGATTTTGTATTGAAATTTTGTTTACCTTTGTATATTTTCAATAGGAATGTGTACGCATCCGATCTAATGTTCAGCACACCACTGTTGCGTAAAAAATATGTAGTGGTATTTGTAGGACTATATGGAAAATTAAAAACAATGAGGCCCAATATTTTGATCAGACAATATAATTCTGTGAAAACAGTAGGGAATATTGATCAAACAATTTAAAGATAAAGCAAAATTACTTCCGACAAAGAACAAAAAGAAGTCATAATTAATGCATGAATATACGAAAGACACAGAAGATATGGATTATATATGTATCATTATAAAGGGCAACTAAAAAACCAAAACTATTGGACAATACAACAGACCACAGCAACCACCTCAGCACAGACATATGAAGCTTCAACGAACAACACATAGTCCAGATAACCTGACTTGGTGCAGCTTCACAGGCACTTGTCTCTTAGTTTTTTTTTACCTATTTACCTTTATACCTTTAGATCTATATAGGTTAAACAAATCCGAGACAAGTGCCTGGGTACAGCCGGGCAAACATGTGGTGAGGTTATACCAGTTTTAACGTGTACATCCTAAACCCTCATGACTATCTATAAAAAAGAAGATGTGGTATGATTGCCAATGAGAAAACTCTCCACAAGAGACCAAATGACACAGAAATTAACAACTATAGGTAACCGTACGGCCTTCAACAATGAGCAAAGCCCATACCGCACAGTCAGCTATAAAAGGCCCCGAAATGACAATGTAAAACAATTTAAACGAGAAAACTAACGGCCGAATTTATGTACAAAAAATCTAGACCATTTGTGTTAAAAGTAAAACACACAATAAAAACCAATTACATTATAATATTAGAAAAAAGACGACAAGTATAATTCATTGTACATTAAATAAGTTATCATTTAATGGAATTCTTTCAATAGCTATAAGAACAATGATCAGTAGCCAGTTTAATTATAGATAAAGAGACAGATTGATACAAAAATAGACAAAATCAAGAATTCAATAACATTGTAAAATCAAAATCAAAATAAAACTAGTTTGTTTATTCTTATTCACATTAAAAATTAAAAGGAATAATTCATGCCTAATTAGATTGGCACATGCAACAGATAGCAGCCAGATCAGGATTGTCACAGACAGAGCTTCCATCCAAGTTCTTGAAATACTGATCGTATTCTGTACATGGTGTATTCAAAACATAGTCATAGCATACTGCGTCTGTAAAATCTGTAAAGGATAGAAACTTTCATATGAAAAACATAACAATATCTCATTATGTAAAGATCGAGCTGGTCAAGATTTTTATTTTGTTAGTTTTTGACGAACGAATCGACATGACCAAGACTAATATTAAAGTTATAGTTGCATCAGAGACATATATATTACTATACTCGTGTTACATGATGAACAGACATCGATTAACATAGTATAATAGTACTGTCGGTGAACCATCTGTATTTTGTTTTCACTCATTATAACAAATACAACTCATTCAGCTTAGGTTATTACAGATTCCATGGATATAATCCTCTCTGCATTTATATATACCATAATGCAGGTACTGGTATTCAATAAATCATCTATGTTTCACGGGTTCAAACCAACATGGATATCTTTCCATGTCTGGACTTGGACACTAATTGTTCAATTATTGGTGGGCGTTTAAGAAAATAACAGAGAGGTTATATAAGCAAAAGTGCGTGTACGTGAACGCGTACCGGAATAATTGTTATAATGAATTCTTAAGCTCATTCAGGTAGGCTTGTGGCAGAAGCCGTATTTAGATGAAAGGGCATTAATATTTGAAACGTGTGGAGCCAAAAAAATATGTTAAAAGACTTATAAGTTTTATGATTACAAAGTAAAATTTGACTTGTATATCAAATGGCTCCTATTTAAGAGGAGGGTCCATATCTAACCCTTGGCTAGCGAAGATGGATCAACCCCGATATTTGTACATGTAATGAGCCTGTCATTAGCAAGGAGCTAGTTGGTTTCATGGTCTCTTGTTATTTGTTTGGTTAATAGAGAAATTCAAAGTCAGCAGTAAAACTATATGATATTAACAAGTTTGATATGTGTAGAAATTTGTTCAAACTATTGTTGTTATGCTTTCTTTGGTGAACTTCATCAAACTACCCGTTTTATCTATGGGATGCAAAAGCAGCATTTATATTGGCATTACAGGGAAAAGAGTGGAAAACGGATATTTTCAAGCCAATGTTTTAGGGCCACATCTTCCGTAAAATCGCTCAACCGAAACAAAAATAAAACTAGAGATGATATTTAATTTAATGATTTGACTATATTATACTCCAAATATCTGCTCAAATGATTCAAGCATTGCAGAAAACATATTTTTCAAGCAATGTTCTATGTCCTTGACCACAACTTCTGTGTGTAAACATCAACTAAACGTTATAAAAATCAAACAAGATCTTTAATTATCATGATAAGACTTAATTTATACCAAATATTAAAGAAGAAAGTGTGGAAAAACTGATATTTTCTATGTTTTTAGTCCACGACTTCCACAAAAATCGCTCAGCCAGAAACAAACTTATACTTGTTCTGTAAGATTCATATCGATACGGGAAACTGTTATTTTCGAGCTATAACGATGTCCAAGGTCAACACAACTTCGGTAAAAAATCTTCAACCGGAACGACTTAATCTCGATCTGTTTCTGCTTATTATGATACTATATAACATTTGTCTAACCAACAGATTTAGACATTACAGCAAAAGGTGCAAAAAACGTACCGGACGGACACTTTAGTTCCCTTTGTCTTCATCTGTAGGGGACTAAAAAAACACCAAGCAAAAATACATTCTCAGTCATTTTGGACTAATGTATAGTTGTCTAATTGGCAATCATACCACATCTGCTTATTTTGCAAACAAAAAAATACCAACAAAAACATTACAAACAAACAGCACACATTATGATGGCTACCAAAAACCTTCTTCAGTCGTGAAACAAATCTTGTCTGAATGTAACCTCGAGTATTTACTGAGTAATTCCGCTCTGTAAACAAACTCTTTTTAAAGAACGAATTATCTATGGTATGGACAACCATGGACAATTCAATTGAAATATCTGTTATCAGAAAAAAAAAAAGGTTCAAAATTTCATGCCATAACACTTTTCATGAAGCATAACATTTTACCACGTTTTACTTACATGTTACAAGTAGGAGTCCAAAAATAACTAACAAAAATAATTTGTTCATTGCTAATTCTGTTTCACTTAACCCCCAAACTTTAGTAAAAGTAATGACTCAAATCAATGTCTATATGTTTAAACTTTCTAATTTATAATAAATTAGAAATCACTTACACCCATGGCTCAACATAAAACACTAATAATTCCCAACGAATTAACCCAGCTTAACAAAGAAAACGGGTATTACTAAAACATATATCCATAATCCTATTATGTATATACCAGTGCTATAAATTAAAGCTTCGGATATCGTATTGGCATGACACAAATGATTGAATGATCGTGTACTAGATATGGTGCTATAACCCGATGGAGTACCTCTAATTTACACCATATTACGGTTTATGCCAAATGGTATAGTTTTCAATAATTTAGAAAAAAAGGGAGGGGGTTCTTTCAGGAATTTGATCTTATTCTAAGGTGTAAGTACCTCATAAGTCGTACACAAATGATTTACTAACATATTATAGATACTTTCGAAAACAATTTTTGCTGCTATTGGCGGTTTAGGAAATTTCCATGAAGTTTAATTTCCCCTTCTATAAGATATGAAAATTCTGTTCATATTGTATCGGGTCGAATATAAATAAACATCGTCAGACAAGGACTATATGCCTTGGATTAGTTAGTCGTTATTGAACGTCGCTGTACTTAAGTTAACAATTTGTACAAAAACAATTGTTTTGATCATCAAATTCAACTTTCAGACTTAATCTAGGATACAGTGATGAATTGCCTCATTTTGTTTTGAAAAATTTTCAACCCGACGGAAAGAGGAGGAAGAAATTTCCTCTGTATTTGTTTCACTCCCAGGGTAAAAATCTAAAAGTGTATATATATATATATCCATTACAATGAAATGTTATTCAAGGCGACATATTGCTATGGATGGCATTTTTTACACAAAATTGCAATCCTTATATGCTTTTGTAAAATATGCATCGAAGGAATCGCAGCAAAATGAATAAATGTGTATTCGAAAGAAAATTAATAGCTGTTCTTATAATTTTTTTTGGATAAAGACACCAAATTTGCCAGAATCTTTCAAAATTGTAGCTTTAAACTATCTTCTGATAATTTGTTTAGAAATAACCCATGATATTGTTGGAACCTCGAAGTACATACACAGGCTGTGACACTGTGATTCAAGATTTTTCGGAAATAGCACTGATGTAAAATAAAGTCGGGGGGGGGGGGGGGGGGGGGGAATTGGTCCTCTCTATATATCTAAGATACATTGCTTCCTCAGCTGAAAATCATTTTAAAAGTGCATTATACCTTTACATTAGAAAGAAATGGAAATCTTCTTTTCACTTTCTTCCACTGGTCAAACATATGCAACATTTATGAGGTAGCTGGTCATTGTCACATATAGATTGTCCATACATTTCACGTGAAGCATCATCTAGTTCCTGACAGGAACTGCTAAATATATAGTCTACACATTCAGTAAATTCTACCTCACTGGACACAACAGCTGAAAAAGAATCAAGAGATTATTCATTTGAAAACTAAAAATCACATTTCTAAACTTTTATTATATCGTTATTGAGACAGCATAAGAATATAATCTTTGATTTTTCTCAAAGAGGTGCATATTTACATGTCATTATATGTTGAAGAACATACATGACACTTTTCATTGCCTTGAAAAGGGTATGCTTGATTGGGGCTGAAATTTTGCCATGCAACATAACACATATGGACCTCTCAAAAAGTTGTTGCAGGGGTCATTGTGGCGTTCGCCCTAGGCCTACACGAGGCGTTGGATTTGATAATATCCCAATTCTAACCGGAGGTGGATTGGTATTAATACATCCTGCTCAACCAAAACGGACACCCCTCTTTAGCATGGATTTTACTGACGAGTGGGAGGAGTCTAGGGATGACTCTAGAGGTGGTCTCTAATGATAAAGTTACACAATGATAAAAAGTCACACATCCTGAAACATTGAATATTAATTTAATTAGTCATTCTCATAATCACGGCACATCTAAAAGCAATACCAGGTGATCAAATAAGGCACAACCAAGACTTGCTTATTTCTAGACATTATCTCTTTAAACCCACGGTCTCATTGTGTAATACTAATACTACTTACAGGTAAGAATGCAAATTCCAGTAAAACAAAGAAGAAATGCGCAAATTCTATTCATTTCAACAAAAAATGGTAACGATAAAATTAAAAAGCAATTATATATGGCGTTGATAAAAATCTTTGTATATTTTTTTCAAAATGTAAACATTTAATACTTAATCTATTAATTCTTTTACAATCGTTCTGTAACACATTTGAAAACAAACTTTAATTCTTTATCAAACGATAATCCGCTTTGACTTATACGATTGGTAAAACAATATAAAAGGAATATCTTTAATATGATTTTGTTTCAAAAACTTACCCTTAATATGTATTAATTTCAATATTTTTTTTACGAAACTGGAAATGTCGTTTATTTAGAAATTTCAGTTCTTTCGTGTGTTTAATAGCTTCATTAAACTTAAGCGGATTATAGAAAAATAGAAATACACATGGAAATGAATGATGACGAACCAGCAGCGGCGGATTCAGGGGGAAAGGGGCGTAAAGGGTGTTTTGTTTAGCATAGTACGTCAAAAATATTTTTCGCCTCGAAACGTTCGGCGATATTTTCTCAGTTTTATGGAGTAACGTCCCCTTTCAAAGATCCTGGATCCGCTCCCCTTAACTGCGTAATATAGAAATTTTGCTATCAATGAAAGAACGAAAGAACGAATGAATGGAAGTCCTTGTTAAGTTTACGATGGGTCTGTCTTACAGTTTTACGTTTCCTGTTATTTCTTAATAGAAAAATTGAATTTACTCAAAATACAAGTGTAAATATGACAAGAAATAATTTTAAATAAATACATCCCTCTTTTTCAATAACACGATGATTCTTTTTACTCAACAGTAGACTTGTTTAACAATGGCGTTGACATTTGTCATTGCTATCCAACAAAGGATAAACTAACAAAGTATTACAAACTAAATACTATTCATTTTGTTTTTGTTATTCTTTTGGGAGGTAATGTCGTCCATTTGAAAACCAACTTGACTGTAACTTTGCAGGTACAAATATATATACACATAACTTTCTGGTAAGTTGAAGTGAATGTAGTTCAAAGGCAATTATACGACATAAATAATACGAACTTATCTATATATATGTGATAAGATTCTATAAGCCATTAATTTAATATAAGGCTATACTAAAGTAAACAATGAGAGGTTTAACTATTGTGTTCATTTGTCTTTACTCGGGTAAGTTGTTATATCAACGATACAGTTTTACAATATAAACAATAGGATAAAAGGCATACGAGGTAGATGTTAGACAACATACTAGTACCCAAAATTGTCTTGGGAAGAAGCATACATCATTAGGGAACGGAGCGGTTTAACTTCTGTGTTTCTTCCCGACAGTCACAACAAAATAACAGTCCCAAGCGTCGACTTAAGCAAAAACAATGTTCACATTTCAATTTGAAGAAATTATTGATTCATTGTTTTACGTTAACTGTCTGTTTTCAATGTATTTGTAATCCAAAATACTGGGCTTGACCTTATCTGAAATGGGTATAAATTGCTGTACAACTAGTAAAAGTATTGCCAATAAAGATCACCAGTTACTGTTATAATAATGTCTTGTTTTAATAAATCAATTGGTATACATACTGGGGCATTTGGATACAACATTTTGGATTTCAACAACAGCTAGGGCGGCGATGTAGCACTAACAAATCCGCAAAGATCGTGTATCCGGAAAGAGAAGGGGCGACAAAAATCCGTATGCAATGAAATTGAGAGGACAAAATAACACAAGCTGCTCTTTTACTATATCTTACTAGAAAATTATTTTAAAACATTATCGCTGCAAAGTATTTTTTCAGATGCGTTCAAAGTATGAATCAGGCCCTGCATATTATACAAATAAGGAACTAGTAAAGTCCCTCATGTTTCAATTATCAATTCTTTCATGTTTCAATTATCAATTCATTCATGTTTCAACTATCAATTCTTTCAGATTTCAATTATCAAATTCTTTCAGATTTCAATTATTATATTTATATGTAAAATGCCATTTAAAAAACTTTCAGTCGTTGCGGAAGTAAAACGAAGGGATGTTGAATTGTTTGGATTGAAATTTAAAAACCCCGCGAATATGCAAACAATGCTTGGGGCAAGTGGAAATACTGGAATTCAGAACCCTTCAAACTTAGCTGGATCATTATCTAGTTCAGGTTCAACTAGCACAGGAATAGGTAGTGTAGGGACTAAAAATCCCGCAAACATGGCAGCAACATTGTCGGGATCAGGATCTCTAAATCCAGCAAACATTGGAACGCAATCGGGACAAAATCCACATAAACAGGTCCCTGGAGATATGACTGGCTCTTTGGACCAAATACATAGTAAATACGGTAGTCAGGGAGGATATGTTTACCGAACAGGTAAGCAATTAAAAGTACAAATTATGGTATAAATTTGGCCAATGTTTCATAATTTTATATAAATTACTTATCTTTAATCTTTAATCAGCTGATCACAAATTACTTGTACTTTAAATCATTGTGAACAGGAACCAGTTTGAATGGTGGCGGTGCTGGTAACAGCCATCTTCCCGGCAGATGCGTTAATTCTCATCCAGAGAAATGTCCCATGTCCTGTCAAGAGGTTGATTCGGTCACAGGCTGTATCGTTTGCATCAGCAGCTGCCGTGAGTGAAAAAAAACATTGTTTTTTCGGAAAATCATTGCAAAAAGATATATATAATTTTGTGCAACCACGAGGACATTTTGATATTAAGTACAACAGCAACAAATATGGGCAAAAGTATCATAGTGTAACAGTGTTGGTGGGTAGATTAGTCAACCTTTTTATCTACTATCTGATATATTATTGGTACTATAAAAAAAAATAAGGAGTGGAAAGGTTGCCAATAATAAGATGTTCCACCGAAGACTTAATGACGTAAAAGTTAGCAACTATAAGTCACCGTACGGCCTCCAACAATGAGCAAACCCCATACCGCATAGCATGCTATAAAAGACCACGAAATGACAAATGTAAAACAATCCAAACGAGAAAACTAACAGCCTGATTTATGTACAAAACAATAAACGAAAAAGACTAAAAAACGAAAAATACTAAAAAACGAAAAATACTTTTCATAATTCTTTTTCTTAAAGAATAATTGTCCCTTCCAAAAAGATCATAGGTCTTTCGTGCAGGTAATGTTTTGGAAAGTCTTTTCTAAACCTGCATAAAAATGGTTTGACGATACTATGTATAGAGCGCAAACAACCCTTAAGTTGAAGAAAGACAAATACCGTCACGATCACACTAACAAATTACCGAAGCGACAATCGACAGTAAACAAAACGCTATACAGGAAAATAATATTGGACAACACGAACCCTACTATAAAACCGGGGATGAACTCGGGTGACATCTGAAAAACAAAAATTGATAGATTTAAAACACTTCAAATTCTACTGTCCAAAACTTTTCTCCTTGTCGGTCTGATATACTAATATTATATGCATTTCAATTTTATACATTTTAACCTCACTTTATATGTTAGGGTCTGTAGGAATCTTCAGATACTATTCTTTGTAATGAAAAATGGCGTTCGTATTTGCTACTTTCGTGTTTCTTTATTTTTATTATACCAGAGTCTGTAGGATCTGTAACATCTACACCGACAACATCACAACCAAGTGTATCTACAATAGGTGTACAAATGACTACAGCAAAGAAAGCTTCACAGCTCACAGGTAATCATAAAGTTAATGCTACAACTGAAACAACCGCCTTTCTATAAATGATGATAAAGTCAAAGTCAAAGTTAATGTTGCAACTCAAACTTAACTACATGTATATATGCAACTAACAGGTATTGAAGTACAAGTACATTCTACAATATTAACTTGTACACAACAGAAAAATATTCTTCCTCTATCTGTGTTAGAGCGTACCAAACCTTCGCAGCGTAAAATATGAGAAACGGCATTATGTATTAATAACACAGAGATATGTCTCGCCTATTTGTTATTTTGATAATGCAAATGTTGAAATTTAAATAGCAATACTTTAACATGTAAGTTATGCAAATATTCAAAGTCAATGAACCATGACTGAAGGTACAGGGCTAAACAATCTCCATGGAAATGAGATGTGCCAATGCTAATACAACTGCAAACCAAATACCATTGAATTTTCATAAGTCATTCCCTTTAAACAAACCTAAACACAAACATTAACTTGTAAACTATGTAAAAGTTTCAGTCAATGAACCATAATTAGGGGGTGGGGTTATATAATCTCCATGGAAATGAAACTTGCAAATGCCAATACATTTGCATACCGAATATCATTGACTTAACTTTAGTGGTTCATCTTAAACTGAACTAATCACAAACTAATACATGTTAACTAAGCAAAAGTTTCAAAGTCAATAGACCATGACTGAGGGGTAGGGACCAAATATTCTCCATGGAAAATGAGATGTGCTAATGCTTATACAACTGCATACCAATTATCATTGACCTACCACTAACGGTTCCCCTTGAACTGACCTATACACAAACTAATACATGAAAACTAAGCAAAAGTTTCAAAGTCAATAGACCATGACTGAGGGGGCGGGGCCAAACAATCTCCATGGAAATGAGATATACGGTATACCAATGCTTATACAACTGCATACCAAATATCATTCACCTTCCACTAGTGGTTCCCCATAAACTGACCTAATCACAAACTAATATACATGAAAACTAAGCAAAGTTTCAAAGTCAATAGACCTTGACTGAGGGGGCGGGGCCAAATAATATCCATGGTAATGAGATGTGCCAATGCTAATACAACTGCATACCATATATCATTGACCTTCCACTAGTGGTTCACCATGAACTAGACGCAATCACAAACTAATACATTGTTGACGCCGCCGTCGCCGCCGGAAACAGCATACCTATGTCTCGTTTTTGACTCCGCCAAGGCGAGACAAAAACCCTTCTAATTAAAATGTTTACAATATGTAATCTAAAATTTGCATACCTGCTTACCGATTCACAAATTTTGTATAACTCTTTTGAAGTTCCACTTTCTGTGTGAACAAAACTAGAATATCGAATGGGCCTGTTCATTTACCTGGATCAGTGCCTCATGTCAATAATGGTCAGTGAAACACACATGCATTGACCATTCACAATAAAGAAATTACCCCTGATCATCATAATTTTTTTAAAGAGAAACATTTTACAAATTATTTCCGACAAGTTAAGAATATTTTGGCAAAATAGTTTAGAGAAGATATGTCATTTTTCAAAATGCTGCCATTATGGCCGCGATGCTTGCCACCAAATTGTCTCGAAGTCATTTATCTTTTAAAAGGGCCCCAATCATCAATTACGTCACAGTGTGAACTTTGAAAGGATTTAGTCTTGAAGATTCAGAATTGAAATAAATTTGAACATTGCCCATTCAAAATAAAGTCAAAACCAGATTAACATTCACACATTTTTCATGTCAAAATTAGTTGACAACAAGGATAGAATGTATCATTGCCTATAGAGCCCGGCGATCAATTACATTATTGTCATGTTGTATGCTGCTCTATCAGTTTTCAATATTCATTGAGGATTTTTTTTGTAGAGGTCTCCTCTTACCAATCCTATGGAATTAAAAAAAAAAGAATTCGGTCTTGTACTTTAACAGTAGATAAGGAAATGGCACTTTTTCTTCGAAAAAAAGCCCTTAAAAACATAATTTCCGGCTAATTTAGAATAACATGCGATATGGTTTCAGAGAAAACGATGAAAATATAATTTCCGATAGAGTTTGGTGGAAATCTATATAGCATCATCGTGAATATAGCAAGAAGTACTGTAGGAAATTTTGTAAAGAGTTCCCAATTCTTTATTCTTCCCAAGTGTGAAAAGATTTGGTTTAGTAGAGAGGTCATTTTTTCTACTGATTTAAGATAAAATCAACAAAATCGAAAATCAAGAATTGCCTCTGGAAGTCATGTTTATCATTTAATCAGAAGATGAACATTACAAATAGTATTGGTTAAATTGGACTTGTAGTTTCTGAGGATTTGAAAAAAGGTGAAAAGGTGAAGGAAGAAAGACAACGGATGCCGTGTGATCGAATGAATAGTGGGCTAGGAAATCTAAAAATATTTGTTTAGCAGAATAGAAAATGGAGAAAAAACGGCGGGAATCGGTTTTGGGGTCTTGGTTTCAACATGACACAAGTATAGAATGATATCACATATAGATAAGGTAGCGCTTCCTTGTTAAAGGGTAAATTCCTAGATTTACCGTTTCAGGCATTTGTCAAGCATTTCCTGTAAACTGTCCAAGAGGGAGTTTTGCAATACAAAATGGTTGTCCAGTGTGTACAGGTAGCTACATAAAATGACTATAGAAATTTATTTCGGTGGTATTTTGGATTTCTATGAAATATCTGAATATCAAAGACAGACATGTATCATTTATACTTCTGCAGATACGATCAATTAAAAATTGTCAAAACGATACATAGATGTATATATAGAATGGACGTAAATATTGGTGAAACAATGCATGTTTTTTTCAAATAAAATGTTATTTCCTAAGGACATTTTTTTACACATGATATATTAATTGCAACATATAAACTATTCCGTTTTAATTATATGCAATTTTTTCAAGGACATCAAATTCATTTTTTCAGTAGGAATCAATTTCCTTTTAAATGCAGCGTGAAAAAAATCGTCAAAACGACAACCGCGATAGCATTCATTGAATGTTTCTAATGTCAAGTTCCCGATTATGATAGTGCTTTATATATTAGGCGCAGTAGAATGTTTTGTCAGATGAAATCTTTTATCCAAAAATACGTATCGGAACACAACAAATCGATGTGCTTCATTTTGAAATATGAATGTGTGCCTGACTGTATTTGTGTGCAATTTTATTCTGAAGCACTATATCATGTAGATAGCTACAAAGGATTTATCATTATGAATTAATTCTATAAATGCTACTTAGTTAATCTTAATACAGGCAATTATATTTGTTAAAAATCATCAGCTTTACAGAAAACAGTAGCGCCCTCTTCGACACAAACGACAGTTACAACTACATCAGCTCCAAGAACAACTCATGCATCATCCACGTGTGCTCCTGTACGGTGTATTGCGCCATGTAACAAAGGAATCAAATTTGATGCATCAAGATGTCCCGTTTGTGTTTGCTAGATATGTTATAAATTGTGGTTTGCGTGGTGCACAGCCCTGTGTATCTTATTAAATAAAATGTACCATCAAATGTATGAATTTGTTTTATTATAGTGGCATTGGCTATCGTTTTGATAATATAAGTATTAATAGATAATTAAGTACGTTTTTTCAAACATTTACATGAACGGAATGTTGAATAATAAATAGTCAGCAGTCAGTTTGATTAAAATTTGTGAATGGAACTAATTCGACCTCATATGGATCCATATGCTTGCGACCTATGATGTGACCTCAGTTGGAGATGATTACGCATATGCTCAGAATGTTTACTTTTTTAAAGATTGCCATCTTACAGATTTATTTAGCTGATTTTCCCTCGAAAAATACCCATTTCTATACAGGTTATAGGTAAAAAAATGTGTACACTTTTTAAGATATGGTAGGAAATGAAACACGTCATTATACTTTAGTTATTCATATTTATTTATGTATATTAGATCAGCAATCGGCAGTCTTCGGAGGTCATGTCGTAGTTCATTAGATGGCGTCAAGTATTGAATAAAAATTAAAAGGGAAATATGGACTTTGAGTTGTTAAATCCGCTTCATTTTGGACTCGGTTGGATAGTCGTAATCATACCACATCTCCTCATTTTATTTATATGTATCTTTCATTAACGCGAGTATTTTAAAGTTTGGTAGGCTACTTTATGTTTTTTTCTTTTTGTTAGTGGTTTTGCGCTTGGTACCGATCTGATGGGTCAAGCCCTGTCCAACGGATGGTTTACTACTGTCCAGGGTTAGGAGAAGAGTTGCACGCACAAAAATATTTTCTTTCGTTGCCTGCTCTAATACAGAGGCTTTGAAATCCAGGTCAATGGATTTCTATTTTGAATTGTTTCGCATTTTGTCACACCGAGGCTTTTTATAGCTTACTTCAAGTTTTGAGTTTTGCTCATTGTTGAAGGCCGTCCGATAACCTGTTCTTGTTCACATAGCCTGGGATCCTGGCTCACTGCTCGACGAAGTATTGGATTGGGTCAGGATGCCAGGCTATTGTTCACACCCTTGTCCTTTGATCTTTAGTGGAGAGTTGTCTCCTTGGGAACCATACATCACCTTATTTTCTATAACAATTGTATAAGACTATTATTGTATTGGGACTGGAAGTTAGTAACATAAACGTTGTTTTGGTATATGTACTAAAACATAAATCAAAACAAACTTTCATTTTCACAACACTTTCCCTCATACATGATATATATGTTCAAAATTTCAATGTTTTAAACTTAGTTTTGATATTTCAAGACACAATCACTACATGAATTAAATAAGTTCAATCAAAGAGCTGAAGTACTGAACATCGGATGACAGCAAGTACTGGTGGATGGTCACAAGCACTTGTCTCAGAAAACTTGAATCACATCTCTATACCTGAAAGTTAGGTTAAGGTACATATAGATATATTTTTTCTGTGACAAGTTCGTGTGTGAATGATGAATAAATGACAGGGAATTCAACCTCACCGTTATAACTATTATATTGTAGTGATATAATTATTTGTTATAAGTATACTCTGGTTTGTTGTTATATATTATATTCATATTTGCATAACAGTTATATATAATTTCCACCCATTTGTATATCATTATATTCTACTATTCTAATGATAGTGCAGTGCAAGTGCATGGTGGACACTCTTCTGTAATAATTCGTTTTTCTAATAGATTTGAGTAGGCATTCATATTTTCCCGCGTTTGTTACAAAACGTTCTTGAGATATTTCCGCATGCGTTAGCACAAATTTTCGGTATTCTTGATTTGTTATTGATATATATATTTCTCACGACAAAACATTTTTATATCATTTATCTATGTCCTTAAAAATTATTTTCATGAATATTTTATTGATAAAATTAATATATAACAAGCGATAAGGAATGTTATCTTGCACACGATAATATCCGCGTAATTACACGGTTATCAGTCAAAAACGAATGTCACGTGGGTAGAAATGTCTGTGGCAACAATACACCGGAATGCCCTCACGGTCATCCGATGTAAATATGAAAACCTAATATTATTGTTTACTAACAAATGTTTAAATTATTTCCGGTTATAATTTCACACAAGCTTGTGAAATACAATCCCACTGTCTACATATTTTTCATGATTATTGTTTTTCTTTTTATATTGTGATTATGATATGGATTTTTTTTGGTTTCAAACGGACGATATTTTACTGTAAACTTATTTCCGGATATTATTATACAATTAACATATTTGACATTATTTCCGATAACAATAAAATTGTTTGGGTTTTTTAATCACTACTTTAGCTTTTATTAAAAATTCATGTCAATTGAAAATATCTTACAGTGAAATAATTTCCTCCGGAAAAATCTTAAAATATCATATGTAATATTTTTTTCCGCCTGATGTTATTTCATCCGGAAAGAATTATGCTTTACACATTATCTTGCAGACTTTCTTGAACAATGATATTGGGAAGATATCTTATTTTGAGTACTTTCAAAATGCTGGAGCTCATTGTGAAAAGTATACCTTAAATTAAAAAAGCGCCCTATTTGCGAGAGATATTTTGTAAAAACAAAACTAGAAATTCGTGTTATTAATATAAATTTATTTCTAGAAACAGAAAAAAAAACAATGCTCGCTCGTCCTGTTAAATGAGGAGTTTGAATTGCGCAAGAATATGTTTTAGTGCGTTTTTCACATTTCATGATTTTTTAAAATTGTTTTAATAAAACATTATCAAGGAGTTGGTATGTTATTTTTTTTTTCATGAATATCATTATGCTATAAAATTATATTTTAGAAATAGTTTCACAGCTGAATACGTTTAAGATTATGTTTCGCTTTCAAAATGATCTTTTGCAAAGTTTCTGTGTAATGAATACGAACACAATAATTACACATGTCTTTGATCTAAATTGTTCGAAATAAAACTACTTTTTTTCTTGTATGACATCACGGCATCAGACGGATTCCACAAGCCGGCAACACTATAAATCATAAAAATACCACGGGCGCTTGGGGCATGGAGCCCCTTTTTTTCTCCTCCTCCTCTTTTTCTTTTAAAGTATTAATTTCAAGTTTTTATTTTTCAGTTTTTTAAATGTCTTCTTGCTCTCATCCATACGATGTTACAATATAACAGTAGTTTATATATACTGTCCCTCTATAAAGAACGCATTACATATTAAAGTGAAAAAAGATTTAAAAAGGTTAAACACCAAAAAAATAAAAAATAAAAAAGGGAGCCATGCCCCAAGCGCCTGTGAAAATACTCCAAGTCGACATACTATATTTAGTTCAGTACACCTGACGTGTTGCTATTGCATTGCGATTTCGATTTTCTTATCCCTTCTATCACGTGATCGGTTGAGCATTTATTTACCAGTTATTTTCCGAGACTTTTACAGAACCAGTAGATTCTCACCATGCAGGAGCCAGCTAGTTAAATAAAATCCTCTGTGTGTAATGCTCCTCTTTACTTTTATAGAATACCACAGCTGTAAGGAAATTATGTTCAAAACCTAAATTTATTCACTTTATAGTCACATATTTGCATTCAGATTTTACAAGCTGCTGAAGTCATACTTGTTCTATTTAATATTCTGTCGTCTGATTTTTGCAGTGAAAATTTTCAAGTCATGTTGGAAGAAAAAAACGGGGGAAAATAATAAGTTTCTGGGAAATTATTTCAAGTCTAAAATAATAAAGTATTTTAAAAATAATCATCAGTTGCACATTTTGTAGATTATTCCCTGACCCACATATATATATCATTATCGCTATTATCAAGATAAATATTAAAAATATACACATATAATATAGGTAATTGTATTTAACAGTTCAATTAAATTTCAACGGTTATTTAGTATCATAATAATTAAAAAAAAATCTTAACCCGAGTCCCAAACCAGTTTAAGCTGAATAACGTTTATAAATATCTCACAGGAAAAACCCACTGGAGCCCTTTCATTCTGGTTTTGTTGATCTGGGTTATCGCCACATTATCCGGTTTATAGTTTACACACTACTACACACACAAAACCAGGTTACACATATAAAGTCGGACATATTATCAACATCGATGAAAACATTAGAAAGAATGGAATATATCAGTAAAATGAATATGCAAACATCACATGCTGCACTTGTTTATCAAATTAAAAAATCTCGTGGAATAAACTGGACTCCAAGTGAAAAGGTTAGTGAATGAATCATTGTAGGTTAGGTTTTACATTTTCTTTGTTATTCTCTTTTTTATGTGTAATGTGAAGTAAATATCAAGCCAACGCATGTTTACACTTATGATAGAATTTCATTTATATGCTTGAATATTTGATAACATAATGATAGGTGTATATAAATATAATTATATTTAATCCATTTAAACCCGTACTAATATGTTGAGGTTTAATTCGGGGAATTTTAAATTAGATTAGGTCACGTGGATTAGGTATTCGATGCTCATTAAATACTTCGATATTATTTTTTATTAGTTAAAAATGTACAGGAGTCTTAAGTAATATTAATTACAATAAGGGTTGAAATTTTAAAATGATTTCAAAACTGTAGTATTGTATTTGTTAGAACAGCTATCTCCGTGATGGTTATTATGCACATTGTGCAACAGGAAATGATCGTTATACATATCTACCTGAACTGAACAATAAACCTACAAACATATCCGGTGTTATTACTGTTGGCTAAGGCTCGGATTAAGATGCCGCATGATTCCGGAAAAGGGCATACGCAAAGGCGGATATGGGGGAGGGGCAGGGTACTGGCCCCCATATGGAGCGTCATATCTCCAAACGTTGTCTAATTTAGGGCCCCGGTCCCTCTTTTTCAAAATCCTGGATCCGCATCAGATACTTCAGTTTAAAATTATAAAAAAAAATCATAATTGTGTGCCTGTATCAAGGCAGACTATATCTTGACTATGAGCTGTTTGTCATTATATTCCGTCGTCGGCTGCGGCGTCCACAAATATTCACTCTGTGGTTAAAGTTTTTGAAATATTAATAACTTTCTTAAACTATCCTGGATTTCTACCAAACTTGGACAGAAGCTTGTTTATGATCATAAGATAGTAGATATATATCCAGAAGTAAATTTTGTAATAAAAAAAATCCTGTTTTTACGTATTTTACTTATAAATGGACTAAGTTTTTCTGCAAGTTAACATTACATTCACTCTGTGGTTAAAGTTTTTAAAATCTTAATAACTTTCTTTAAACTATCCTGGATTTCTACCAAACTTGGACAGAAGCTTGTTTATGATCAAAAGCTAGTATCTAGAAGGAAATTTTGTAAAAACTTATTTCCTGTTTTTCCGTATATTACTTATAAATGGACTTAGTTTTTCTTCCAGTTAACATTACATTCACTCTGTGGTTAAAGTTTTAAAACTATCTGTCTTCTTAAACTATCCTGGATTTGTACCAAACTTGGACAGAAGCTTGTTTATGATCAAAAGCTAGTATCTAGAAGGAAATTTTGTAAAAATTTATTTCCTGTTTTTTTCGTATATAACTTATAAATGGACTTAGTTTTTCTTCCAGTTAACATTACATACAGTCTTTAGTTAAAGTTTTTAAAACATTTGTTAGATTCATAAACCATTCTGGATTTTTACCAAACTTGGACAGAAGCTTTTTTCAATCAAAAGATAGTATCTATAGGAAAATTTTTAATAACTTTTCATCATTTTTGTTGAGCCTGTGACTAGCAGCAAAAGTAGGCGAGACACTGGGTTGCGCGGAACCCTTACGAATTTTTATGTATTATAAATTATGTATTATAAATGATAATATAAAATTTTACCATTCAGTCTATACTTGGAACGACACAATTCTACTAAGAGCTTATATGATTCCAATTCAGTATTTATCATGGTTATATATAAGAATGAGAATACTTAGGACCTCTGATTGGCAGCATTATATTCACATACACAAACATTACACTAATTTCGTAACATATGTAAATCATGATTTTACTTTCAACCTTTTCAGTTTGAACTTGAAACCACTTCCCAAGGGTCAATTTTACTGAATCCGTAAAATTTGCACTCAAATAGAGTCTAAACAAATATAAAATTTTGGATAACATAACCTAGAACTGTACATTTGCAATTACCCAAACGCGCAGAAGGTAAAAAAATAACCAAAATGATGATAGCATAATTTTTTAATTATTTTATTTGTTTGTATATATTTTGATATTGTAGTACTTGGGACAAATAGTTGGAATATTAAGAATACTAATCTATATGTATGAATGGAACAGTTATTTTCAACTGGTTATGCTTAATCAAATATAATGTTACTATAATCAATATTTTTTGTCAAATTGCCTCAATTTTGTAATATAAGTAATGGTGGATTGTCCTAATAACCATTATAATTGTAACTTATTATCATAATTGTTTCTAACTCATCACATATTAAATGTACAAATGTTATATTAAAATTAACTCTACTTTCTTTTTCTACTTGACACAGCATTCTGTCGCTCGCTACGTTGGGGTCGAAAAATCGCCCCTCCCCATGATAAAAAAACCCAAAGCAAAAACAAAAACAAACACAAACACAAGAAAAATAACCAACTTGTTTGAATATTGTAAAGTAACACGTTAACATTGAATAGACGAAATAAGTTAAATTTGAAATAATGAATTATAGCGAAAATAAATCTGTAACGAAGGATAATATACACTATTCACAAAAGTTTTGGTATACTAGGTTTTTCTATATTCATCCATGTATCTCAATAATATTGTGATCGCATATAATTGAATAAAAGATCTGTTTGACCATCCCTACCTGAAACTAATTGTTTCGATTATGATTTTCGGAACTTTGAATTACTAGTATCCTTGCTCGGTTGTGGTTAAAGAAAGAAATGACATAATTTATATTCAATTTTCAAACTATTATACCAATAAAACACTGCTTAATTAAAGTTAGGAAGCAAGAACAAGTTTTTTGAAATGTTACACAACTTACTAGTTTCTTTATGTAAAGATCATATTATGGTTATTAAACAGAGACTATGCGATATTGTCAAACAAGAGTTTGATGCTACTTTAGGTAGTTCATCAAAATGTTTTTTGTATAGATATATGATATCAAATTTTTCTTTGCAGTCATATTTATGTAAACCAATACCCGAAATTTACAAAAAGTGTATTGTTAAATTTAGATTGTCATCACATAATCTAGCTATAGAGAAGGGAAGGTATTCTAATGTAAAAAGAAACCTTAGAACCTGTACATTGTGTATTGATGATATTGAGGATGAAATGCATTTTATTTTATCATGTCCTTTATATTCAAATTTGCGTGAATGTTTGATAAAACCATATTATTGGCGTAAGCCATCTGTTTACAAACTTTTACAATTATTAAGCACTAATAATGTAAAAGACTTGTGCAACTTAGGAAAATATATATTTAGAGCACTGAAGCTCAGAAATGACTGTTTTCAGTAAGTTGATTTGTAATTCATTTGTTACATATATTTGCTTTTTGGAATTATATTTATAAGTATTTATTTTTTGTGTATTTAATACTTCTGTCTGTTTTGTCATGATCGTATATTTTTGTAATCTATATTTAGTATAAATTGATTATACATGTACCTATATGTTGTAAAACATTTGGTTAATAAAGAATTGAAAATTGAAATTAGCACTTGCAATATGTCCTCATTCGTATGCATGGTCTTTAGTCGTTAATTTGAGGTTCAAGTGGATTTTTGGTAAAAGACCGTCCTTCAGCAATAATGACAGATTTAATGCCTTAGGAAAGTTGCAGCCATGTTTATCTATACACCATGTTGTAGGTTTGCTTGGAGTTACCCCAAGTTAATTGTCCATACTTTTGAATCGATTTAATTTAACAACTTCTGTATCTGTCAGGGCACCCAAAAGTTATAATCTGATCAGGATTTTTACTGATAAATCATACATTTAGCGAACGACCTATGCAGTATTAACTAAGAATAGCAACATGTGTTACTGTGTCCGATCAGACAATTTGCAATCGTCACATGCCACAAACCAAATGACAAGGCGTCCCATCAAGGGTGTTCGGCGTCATCTTCGTTTGACAGCATGCATGTGGCCTACTTAATGTTTATTCCGACGAGTCCCGATTTTATCTAAACTTCGATTCTTGGATGGACGAATTAATGTGTACAAACGCAGGCGCGAACGATATAGTGATGTCTGCAAAAACAAACACAATATCGTACATATGGAATGGCCAACAAACTCCCCTGATTTAAGCCCGACGGAACACCTATTGGACGAACTGGGCAGGAGAACACGTCGCGTAAATATATCTCGGACAATCAATAGTCTAGACCACAGACTTGCGTAATAGTTAACATCGTGAGAGGAAAAATCGCTCCTCAGACGTTGTATTGGAAGCATGCAAGGGCGTTGTCAATTGTGTATTGGTGCAAGGGGTGGTCATTACGGCTCATTGAACCCCGAAAAGAAATACTTTTTTTTTTTTATTGAATTCAAGTCCGACCATTGCGTTGATCTGGAGCATAATGCAAAATAGACACAGTGTAATTGTAAGAAGACCCAACTGACAACAAAAATGACCACGACTTTAAAGGATTGTTTGTACAATATCTTGTGGTAAAACCCAATCAAACTAATGTGACATTTGCTAATACATATAAATATCCATGCTTGTAGAACTGCATTGGAAACTTACACCTCAATGAAAAATGAATTAAAATAAACATTCTTTACAAACCTTATAAGTAACCGGACGTTTTTGATACGCCGAATAAATATTTATTAACTAAATTTATTTTGTTTCTTTTATAGGAGTATTTGTTGCAATTATGCAGCCAAAGGGTTGGTGTTATTGAAGACAAAAAAAGCGATTTATTGACATTAAGCAAAAAGGCTGCTGCGTGGAAGTTTATTCACAATAAGTTTTGTGCAAGATTTGGCAGAAAGCGAACACCTATCCGAATTAAAGAACAATGGAAAAGAATGAAAATTGCAGCACGCGCAGAACTTCGAGACAGGGGTATTCAACCGGAATTGGGTGCAAATCCGGTTGACCCAAACGTACCTACAAATAAGTATTATGGTGAAACCTTGGACATAATATCGAAAGTACAAGAAATTTTGTTTGGAAAAAGTCAACCATCTGCTACAATAAACTTTGAAAACGAAGATAATGAAACGGAAAGCATGGAAGTACCTTTTGTAATCAAAACAGAACCTGTGGATGACGTATCGAATTTTGTTCCTGGACATTCAGAATGCAGTACTCAACATGGGTGAGTATTAAACATAATCACATATAAAGTTTAATCAAATTTGTTAATTATAACATATAACAAATTTAGGTTTGAATAACAAGCACTATACATGTAGAACACGTATTAACAATTCAGTTGTCTAGTTTTATAGAAAAAAAAAACGATAAAAAGCAGGGTAAAGAACTGATAACAATTTTTTTTAAATGTCAACTGGTCAACAACCCTTATTAAAGACATGTTAGACCAAAATAATGACGTTTGAACGGCGCTCTGAAACCTTAGTTGTACTGTACTTTATATAAGGTTAGGTGTTCTTTGACCAGTTCTTTATTTTGTATTGTTTGATTGCATATTGCTTAGTATTTTATTTCTTTTTATATCATGTACATATCAAACATATTCCATCTGTACAAATCAAATAACTTAAAGATATATAAAGGTATCCTTTAAAAAAAGTATTTTTATTTTGAATACAAAGGACCTAAGAAAGCACATAGTAGTATATAATAAGAATTCTGAATTAGGTATATATCTACAGATTTATCTTTTAACTTGGGATGTTTTGTCTGGAAGTCGAATGGAACTTAGACTTCATGTTTACATTCTTCATAAAGGTTTTTTATATTTTTTTTCAGAACTAGTAAATTTGTGTCTGATGACTCACTCCATGGTACAGACAATAGTGCGATGTATTTAATGTATGACCGGCGATCGTCTAATGCTTATCCACACGAATCTACTTCTCCAACCAATGGTCCTTTTAATAAAAGACTTGATAATAGTCAGCACAAGATTTTGCCACAGCATGGACACCCCAAGGTAACGCTGAAAAAATCAAACATCCAGCCAGCAATACTTATAAGAAACAATAGTCCTCCACACGAGGAAATTGAACAAGTTGAACAACTTCCTTCCACCAGAGAAATTAATACGTCTGATCATTTCCAAAGTGGTAAAGGACAACTTAATGTTGATAAACATTTACTCGAATTTGCTCGAATTGAGCATGAAAGAAAAATGCAAATAATGGAAGAAGAACATTTGTTACAAATGGAGGTACTTAGAATGCAGAGAGACATAGCGGCAGCAAAGTTAAAGAAAGCAAACTTTAAACTTACAACAAACAGCTTGAATTTCTCATAGTCACTCTAAAGTTAGACATGTTAGAAATTACACGTTATTTAATCTATCAGTTTGACATTGCATAAAAAACGTTCTTACAGAATGTAAGTTTTCCTAAGTGAACATGTGTTCATAAAAAATGAAGAGAATATCGATTCCAAGAAGCATTTATGAAAGTTTTGTTATGCGTGATAATACCACCAGCGATATAAACTAGTCCTATGTTGTTCGTGCGTCCGTTATATCTACATCCTTATTTCCCCGTAAACTATTATATACACACACTTCAGACAATAGTATATATTTCTCTTACAAATAAAACGGATTTCAGAGATTATTGTATTTTAGTAATTATTTAAGCTTGGCTTACGTGAAACGTAGGTTTTGTTGTCGCAAACTGGGTTTACCTAGAGAGGCGAAGCTGATTTATGAAAATATATTTTGACCTGGAGAGTAGAATACAGAAAATTTCAGGCCAGAATAATTAAAGGACGATGGTTCAAGGGATACATTTAAATGAATCCAATCAACATGCAAGAGTATGAGTCTGATTTCTAAAAATTCTGTATTTACATAAATATTATACTCAGGCAGATAAACAGGCAAAAATTTGCAAAAGTTAGAACAAGTAAAGATGTTGAAATGTAGAATCAAAGCACATGAAAATAATAATTCCCTCCAACTATCAGTTACGACGAGCTATGCATTCAACACGATCAAGAATTGTCGTACACTCGCAGTTACGACAAGTCATCATTCGAATACAACAAAAATACTCCCAGTAACTTTCAGGCACAAGTTACCAAAAGCTGTTTCTTGAACATAATCAAATAGACGTATCTACCTCATCATAACATAACATTGCATAATATCTTCAAATATTCTAATTGAATTCGGAACAGGCCTTTATATACTTATAACCAGCAAACATGCCACAACTCAGGAAAAGTCCAGAGAAGGTCCCTTTCTTCCGAACGTATAAAAAAAACCCGGCTACCTCTAAAACTTTTATTTTATAAATTATTAATGTTTGTCTTTTCTTCAACAATGAAAGTAAATATTTTTCTTTAATAGACATTGTGTTTGTGATATTTTATATAATCCGCTTTAGATGTACTGTTAGCATGGTTAGTAAAATTATAATTCCGTACTGGGTTGCATACCTTCCAGTCACGTTGCCACAAAAGGCCCATGAGACGTTAAGATTCACAATAAGGCTAATGGTTTCTCTGAACCATATGAAAATTATAGTTTCATCTTCTGCTTATACAATTTAATAACTGAAAATGATTCAGAAAATAAAATGTTCTCTCTTATCTTTAAAATTTCATGTGACGTTATACACGAAATGCTTACTTGCCATCTGTTGAAATTCATATCTTTCAGACTCGGTTTCGATATAATACTGCCATGCTCTAATATATATCATAATTCAATACATACGGAAATGTATTAGTGTCACCCTAAAATTCAATACATACGGAAATGTATTAGTGTCATCCTAAAATTCAATACATACGGAAATGTATTAATGTTACCCTAATGTCTCACAAGAAAATAAGTATAAGATACACCTATGAGGGCGTTAGCCGGATTTGGTGTATTTAATTTACACCTAGATAGTATTGTCAATGCAGAATGATAGTTTACCAGAGACATATATATGTCTCTGAGTTTACTAATCAAATAATAATTTAAGAGGTGGGTCTTTCAGCGATTTGACCATATGTTAGGGAGCAACCATTTAACTTCAAGGGGTAGGTTATCATCGGGATTTTTGTCCGAATCAGAATTTTTATTGTAGTTTTTCGACACTATCAATCAAATTATTTATTTTCAAAATTTAACACTATAAGGTATGGGGAAAATCTGGATTCAGAATATTTTTTTTTGTCATCTGCTTGACCACAATATTATTTTTCATCAAATTGGGGATCAGAATATCTTTTTAGGAAACAACCATAACCCCACCCCACCCCCTTGAAGTTAAATGGTCGTTCCCTCATCGAAAAGCATGATAAATGCAGGGTCTCCAATTTCATTTAACGACATCTTGGTTTAAATACGGAATGTCTCACAAGTCAATAAGTATGGAATTGTCTTACTGTAATCCTAATATCTCATAGTCAATGATTGAGGAATCTAATAGTGTAATCCTAATATCTAATAAGTCAGTAAATACGGAAATGTATAAGTGTACCTAATATCTCATAAGTCATTAACACGGAAATGCATAATAATGTAATTATAATGTTTATGAAGTCAGTAAGTACGGAAATGTTTTAGTGTATCATAAGTCAATACATCTTTTTTTTAATTTTTGTTTCATATTAGGATAAGTTGATGGTTTTTTTTGGTATTTTTTCGCTTTTGCTGTACCGTTAGTAAAATTTCATTTTTCTTTACTCGGCCCTCTTTTTCTTTACTCGGCCCTCTTTTTTTCTTTTCTATGGTTCAGCTACTGATTAATCCCCTGTATTTATGTTTAAAGTTTTGAAACCTTTTGTAAGTAAATCTCTGTTTATATAATTAAGGATTCCAATTTAATCTTTTTAACAAAACTCGGTGTTCGGGGTGGTACTATTCCCATGTTAAAAGTATATGGTAACAATATTACTATTCTGACGCAAAAAGTATGTTGTGGTGTGGAAATGGTGATTTTATTTAGGTAGCTATATTACTATTCTGACGCGAAAAGTATGTTGTGATGTAGAAATGGTGATCTTATTTAGGTAGCAATATTACTATTCTATCGTGAAAAGTATGTTTTGATGTGGAAATTGTGTTCTTATTTAGGTAGCAATATTTCTATTCTAACGGGCAAAGTATGATGTGATGTTGAGATTGTGATCTTATTCAT
This sequence comes from Mytilus californianus, assembly GCF_021869535.1. Classification (NCBI taxonomy): domain Eukaryota; kingdom Metazoa; phylum Mollusca; class Bivalvia; order Mytilida; family Mytilidae; genus Mytilus; species Mytilus californianus. The sequence continues at coordinate 128,161,976 of NW_026262668.1, forward strand.
GTAGCAATATAACTATTTTTACATGAAAAATGTGATGCGTAAATGATCTTATTTAGGCAGAAATGTGACTATTCTATCGGACAAAATATGATGGGATGTAGAAATTTTGATCTTATTTAAGTATCAATGTTACTATTCTATTCGGGCAAAATATGATGTGATCCGGAAATGGTAATTTTTTTGTCAAAAATTTTATTTTTTATACTTACGATACTGATTAAAAGGGAAACCGAAGTTGAACACGAAGCCAAATGACCCTCATCTACTGTCTGCTAACTTCTCACTATTTGGTTAACTCCTCTGTAACTACATTTTGAGGCAAAATTTGAAAGAATATTGTAAAATGTTCTCTATCGGAATTCTTATTGATTATAAAAATTATGTATATCATACAAGACAATAACCTGTTATTAGACATCATTATAAGACCTTCAACTTTTAACTTCGATCATTAGATTGGGATTTATGTTATGTTTTATTACTTACATAAAAACAAGTATACGATATCAAATGTACACGACATCACAATTAAAATCATCAGATTCGGGTGAATAAATGATTTACGAGGAGCTTATAGCTTATTGTCGTGTGTAAACAAATTATACATTAAATTCATCAAAACAAGAGGTTGATAGTTTTTATGAGCTAGTAAACAACGATTAAAAAAGAAAAGGTATTGCTGAAGGCCATAGTTACATAAAAATAAAGAGATGTTAAAACATTGCCAAATGAGACAAAACTCAATCGAAAAACAAGTGGATAAGGATATAAACAATTATACACGACACCTGAGAACGGTATCAATGTTACTACACCAATTGTGCAATCCACAATTAGCGTCTCTTTAGTGATGCTTGAGGCCAAAATGTTTGAAAATCTAAAACCTAATACAAAATTGAACAGGTGATAAAACCAAAGGGACCAAAAGTAATGCCAAAACCTAACAAGGTAAGAAGACCATGAGATAACATACCTTGTGTTATGTCTAACATTCTAAAGTTATTCATTCTTGCATATCTCTTTTTATAACGAATCTAAAGAAATTTAAAACATGTCATAGTTCAATTTTTCAAGAGTCGATAATGAAAATTTAACCGTACAAAAGTGTTCTTTTAACTGAATTGTGTTCTTCTGTCGTCACATCACAGTTAGAACGCTGGATTGAACAACACAAGATCTTTACTGCTGTAACAATGAAGCATGATGATCTTCAACTTTTCTACTGTACCAGCCAGGGTTCGAATCCGGGACCCCTGGCAAAGTCAAAACTCATCAAAGATCATTAAAGATACCAGGGTTATAGTTTATAAGACTCATCAGCCACGCTCGATTCAAAGGAGTCTGAAAGCCAACTCAATAACATTATAAATCAAAGTTACAAAATGGGATACCAAAATGGCTAACGCGATCTATGCCTGGGAGTAGAAAAATCCAAGTGTTCAAATTATTTTTACATTTTATGAACTGTAAATTTACAAAATATTAGCGTATTGATCAATGAAGTTTCATTTCGGCACAGAAGTGTTGAAGAAGGTCCACGCATTAGTTTCATTTGTACTCGGATTTATTGAAATCATTTAGATTAAAGGACGATGTGCATAATTGGACGAATTAAGCTGCAATAGTACACACTCAGCCTGAAGGTTTTATATTCGTTTCCATGATAGGGCTTCTGAAACAGTAATTTATTTTCTTGAAATTACGGAATATCAAGATTGCTGAATGTTACAAAATCGATCGGCAAATACTATAAAATGTCATATCCATTTTACCTAAAGGTAATATTGTGCTATTTTTGTGAGAAAAAGTTATTTCAGAATGATATCTTCAGAAATATCGCGTTTCCCGTGGAAATTAACTTCAACTTGCTTCACAACTATACCTTATTGTAAACAAAATCACGATTTCTCTTTGTTTTAACTACATTTGTGTCTGATGTAAGCAAGGATTTAGATCTTTGATTACGTACATCCTTGATTTAACTATATATATGTTTGTGATCTAGTAAACATATTCAACAATGATTACATGTTAAGCGAATAATATCTTGTAACAGATTCGATTTGCCTCCCAATGATAACCGAGTGAATTAATATATTATGATTAACAAATATGAATAAAAACAGATGTGGGGTAAACGTTATTGAGACAGCAACCCAAAGACAAAAACAATAAAAAGACATCCCGAGGTCAAATCTTATTATTTCTTAGATCACAAATATTTTCAGCCTGGAATGGAGAATCTTCTTCAGATTTCATTTTTTATCCTTCAATGGAAAAAATCTGGGTCATTCTTCTATCTGTTTCTCCATGCCATGAGAAATCTTCTTCATAATCCAATAAAAAAAACCCTTCATATTCCTTCAAACTTTTTCATTGTTCTAACAAACCCTTTTCATCCTTCAACTGCAAATCATTTTTAGCCTTTATTCACAAATCTTCTTCACCCTTAAATCATAACTTTGTCTCCCTAATTCTTTAATCACACATCTTTCTCTTCCTTTAATCACACGTCTTCATCATATTTCAATCACACATCTTCCTCGTTCTTAAATTATACATTTTCCTCGTCCTTCAATCGCACACCTTCCTCGTCCTCCAATCACACATCTTCCTCATCTGTCAATCGCATATCATCCTCGTCCTTCAATCGCACAACTTTCCAATCCTTCAATCGCACAACTTTTCAATCCATCAATCTCACATCTCCTTCATCCTTCAATCACAAATCTTCCTCGTCCTTCATTCAAACATCTGCCTTATCCTGCTGTCACAAGTTTTCCGCATCATTCCATCACACATCTTCCTCATCCTTTAATCACAAATCATCCTCATCCTTCAATCACACATCTTCCTCATCCTTTAATCACAAATCATCCTCATCCTTCAATCACACATCTTCCTCATCCTTCCATCACACATCTTCCTCATCCTTCCATCACACATCTTCCTCATCCTTCCATCATCACACATCTTCCTCATCCTTCCATCACACATCTTCCCCATCATTCCATCACACATCTTCCTCATCCTTCCATCACAAATCATCCTCATCCTTCAATCACACATCTTTTTCTTCCTTCAATCACAAATCTTCATCATTTCTCAATCACATATATTCCTCATCCTTCAAATACGCAATTCCCTCCTCCTTCAATCACACACATTTCTCTTCCTTCAACCACAAATCTTCCTCATCCTTCAATCACACATCTTCCCCACTCTTCAATCCCACATCTTCCCCATACTTCAATCAAACATCTTCCTCGTCCTTCAATCACACATCTACATCGTCCTTCAATTACAAATATTTTTTTATCCTTCAAACACAAATCTTTTTCAACCTTCATTCACATCATTTCTCCAACTTTCAATCACACATATTTCTCCAACTTTCAATCACACATATTTCTCCAACTTTCAATCACACATATTTCTCCAACCTTCAATCAAGCATATTTCTCACTCCTTCAATCACACATATTTCTCCAACTTTCAATCACACATATTTCTCCAACCTTCAATCAAGCATATTTCTCCAACTTTCAATCACACATATTTCTCCAACCTTCAATCACACATATTTCTCCAACCTTCAATCAAGCATATTTCTCCAACCTTCAATCACACATATTTCTCCAACTTTCAATCACACATATTTCTCCAACATTCAATCAAGCATATTTCTCACTCCTTCAATCACACATATTTCTCCAACCTTCAATCAAGCATATTTCTCCAACTTTCAATCACACATATTTCTCCAACCTTCAATCACACATATTTCTCAGTCCTTCAATCACACTTCTTCTTCATTCTTCAATCTTATTCATCCTTCAATCACAACTATTTCTCATCCTTCATTTGCACAATTTCTCTATTCTTCAATCACACGTATTCTTCAGACTCCAATCACACTTTTCAATTTATAAAATATATAAAAAGTATTTTCACTTAATCTCAAAACTTAAAACTTCGCAGTATTATTCTTTCACAATGTATGTATTGAATCAAATTTGTAGCTGAGGGCAAATACATACTTTTTTTCAGAAAAAAATATCTTCTGTACAGATTAGTAGTAAGCTCTGCTGTGTTGACCTGAAAAATCATTGATCGGTATTTTTTGTAAATTTATTGTTTTTCAAATGATGAATTATTCATCGATAAAGGATTAAGATAATCTTCCAAGGCATCATGAAGCATAAATGACCTTGGCATTTTTTGGCAATTTTTTTTGGAACTTTTGGTTTTCAATGCTCTTCAACTTGAGTAGGCCTTCTAATTATGTTGATTCGAGCGCCACTGTTGAGTCTTATGAAGACAAAACGAACGTCTTGTGTACCAAATTAAAAGCCTGGTATCCTTGATGATTTTTCACTTGTTTTCTTTGCGATTATTTTCAAAATTGAATAAAATTCCTAACCTGGTATTTGCTGAGCTGGGCGACTTCAAATTATTTGTGAACATTGACCATAATAACTGGGAACTTCAGGATACATATGACTCCTTGAATTTGATCCACTGACTGAATAACCAAAACAATACTTATTTAATATATAATCCCTTCACTGTTGAATGTATTTACTAATTACTGTATACACATAGTGTACAAACCCAGTAGCGAGAAATAACCGCACTATCTCGTATTTGGTGCTTTTTAAAAAAGTATATCAAGTAGAAGGGAACGTAATATTCTTGCAAGTGGTAATATATCGCCACAATAAATCATTATATTGCTTATACGATTTCTCAAAAAATTTGACCACCTTATGTAATATATACTTCTGTTATATGGCGTTTTAAAAAATGTTTTCAGTAAAAACAATATTTTGTAAAATAAAATCTGAACAGATGCTGCGAACAGGAGCATATTGAAACCAATTGAGATTTTATACACTATAAGAAGGGTCGGAGCTAACAACACATAGAAATATGATAATATTACGGGTCAAGAAAGGGTTAAGTGATGACTTCAAACGGTGAAATATCAATAGTAAAAAGAAGAAGAAGAAAAGAAACAAACTCAAAAGTGTCGTAACGTTTGACTCAGTTAGAGTATATTGATTAAGATAAATTTCATAGAATTCATGGTTAAATGTAGTTAATATGCTGAAATGCCAACTCAAATAAATGCAAGATACCAAAGGGACAATAAAACAACCGTACACAAGTGGAATGGTATTTTAACAAACAGTTGGTATTCAAATTGATATCAATTGCGACAACAATTCATAACGTGTTCCCTGACCCATCGATAAGCGTTTACACATGTCAATTGCTCATCTTTAAGCGTGTACACATTTCAAATGCCCATCGTATAACGGCCACACACGTCAATTGTCCATCGCTTAGCGTTTACATATGCCAATTGCCTATCGTTGGGCGTGTACACATTTCAATTGCCCATCATGCATGTCTCTGATGCATGATTTTTTATTATTTATTGTTTTGGCTTTTAACTAGCTGTCAGTAACTGCGAGTACTATCAAATCGTACTTTCTTTTTAATTTGACCTGTTGATACTATTTTTAATGCTTTTTTGTTATTTAATGTTAACATGGATCTTGTCTTTATACCAGCTTTGATTATTTGGAATTTAATTTACTACAAATTTTCACTTCTTCGTACTATGAACATCAAAATTATTTCATTTTTCCTTAGATGCTGTTCTTGGACCTGTACAGGAAGTTTTATCTAGCACTAATTGTATATTTTTATTGTTGATATTCACCCAAAATATACCAAGTGTTAGATTAGTTTTATTGATATTAAAGAAATTTCTTGGTATTTCTAAACGGAAGATTTTATACACACAGAAGAAGAAATACACCTAACAGCAAAATTATTTTCATTTACCTGTGTATAATATGACGCAGGTTTCTTCAAAAGTGATGATTTTCTAAAAAAATTGTTTGAAATTTCACAGTGATATCATACTTTAACTTTGTTTAAACCTGTTTATTTACTTTTGACTTTAATTATTTATCCCTTGTAATTTTTTATTAACTGTGTATTTGCATTCAGGTGTTACAGGTCAAAGTTATTTGTTCATTGTGTGTTAATTTACATTTTTTGATTGAGTTTAGCCTTCCAATTGATATTTTATAGTGTGTTTTTCTATGTTGTGATGTTATACTATTGTTTCAGAAAAGGGAGAAGGTTTGGTACCATTAAAACGTTTAATCCCGCTGCAAATGTTTGCAACTGTCCTAAGTCAGGAATCTGATTACAGTAGTTGTCGTCTGTTTATGTAGTTCATACGTGTTTCTCGTTTCTCGTTTTTATATAGATGAGACCGTTGGTTTTTCCGTTTGAATGGTTTTACATTAGTAATTTTTTGGGCCCTTTATAGCTTGCTGTTCGGTGTGAGCCAATGCTCCGTGTTGAAGGCCGTACTTTGACCTATCATGGTTTACTTTTATAAATTGTAACTTGGATGGAGAGTTGTCTCATTGGCACTCATACCACATTTTCCTATATCTATGTAGCGTTTACACATGTCAATTGCACATCATTTAGCGTTTTCATATGTCAATTGATACGTTACGCACATGCATGTTCACATTATACGGACTTCATTTACAGGAAACATAGGAGTTTTTCCAGCAGGCAATGTACGGCGTGTAATGTGAAAATAATCCTCTCGACGCATACGGTCTCGCACGATTTTCCCCAATCTTTGTATATCAAAAATGGTTTATAATTTTTGAACATAGGTAAACTACTGTTGTCTTTTATTCAACACAGAACTCTTAATCTTTTTATATAAATGACAAAACTTTATAAACATTTCCGTTGATTATTTGCTTAATTCGAGCAAAAATTTGGCATGTTTTATATATAATCTGATAGAAGTCACCTTTCAGAAAAAATAAACGATCATAAAAATATTGTTTGTTATGTAAAATAATGTAACTATTTATCTTTTCGATGTATAGAGTTTATAAAGTTATTAATGTATATGAACTGGTTTATTTGGCAAAACCTTTCGGAATGTTGTGTCGTCAATGATCTTCAACTTCGTACTTTATTTGGCTTTTTGAATTTTTTATTCGAGCGTCACTGATGAGTCTATTGTACACAGACGAAACACGCGTCTGGCGTACAAAATTTTAATCCTGGTATCTATGATGAGTTTATCCTTAAATACTTAAACCTGCACCAATAAGGAAATGTAAAATGATTGCCAATGAGACAACTTTACACTATAGACCAAAAGGACAAGGATGTAAACAATCAAAACTCATACCCCAGTGGTAAGCTGTAAAAGGCCCTGTCAAACAATGTAAAAGAGAAAAACAACCAAAACTCATACAACAGTGGTAAGCTGTAAAAGGCCCTGTCAAACAATGTAAAAGCGAAAAACAACCAAAACTCATACCACGTGGTAAGCTGTAAAAGGCCCTGTCAAACAATGTAAAAGAGAAAAACAACCAAAACTCATACCACAGTGATAAGCTGTAAAAGGCCCTGTCAAACAATGTAAAAGAGAAAAACAACCAAAACTCATACCACAGTGGTAAGCTTTAAAAGGCCCTGTCAAACAATGTAAAAGCGAAAAACAACCAAAACTCATACCACGTGGTAAGCTGTAAAAGGCCCTGTCAAACAATGTAAAAGAGAAAAACAACCAGAACTCATACCACAGTGGTAAGCTGTAAAAGGCCCTGTCAAACAATGTAAAAAAGAAAAACTTATACCACAGTGGTAAGCTGTAAAAGGCCCTGTCAAACAATGTAAAAGAGAAAAACAACCAAAACTCATACCACAGTGGTAAGCTGTAAAAGGCCCTGTCAAACAATGTAAAAGCGAAAAACAACCAAAACTCATACCACGTGGTAAGCTGTTAAAGGCCCTGTCAAACAATGTAAAAGAGAAAAACAACCAAAACTCATACCACAGTGGTAAGCTGTAAAAGGCCCTGTCAAACAATGTAAAAGCGAAAAACAACCAAAACTCATACCACGTGGTAAGCTGTAAAAGGCCCTGTCAAACAATGTAATAGAGAAAAACAACCAAAACTAATACCACAGTGGTAAGCTGTAAAAGGCCCTGTCAAACAATGTAAAAGCGAAAAACAACCAAAACTCATACCACGTGGTAAGCTGTAAAAGGCCCTGTCAAACAATGTAAAAGAGAAAAACTACCAAAACTCATACCACAGTGATAAGCTGTAAAAGGCCCTGTCAAACAATGTAAAAGAGAAAAACAACCAAAACTCATACCACAGTGGTAAGCTGTAAAAGGCATTGTCAAACAATGTAAAAAAGAAAAACTCATACCACAGTGGTAAGCTGTAAAAGGCCCTGTCAAACAATGTAAAAGAGAAAAACAACCAAAACTCATACCACAGTGGTAAGCTGTAAAAGGTCCTGTCAAACAATGTAAAAGCGAAAAACAACCAAAACTCATACCACGTGGTAAGCTGTAAAAGGCCCTGTCAAACAATGTAAAAGAGAAAAAACAACCAAAACTCATACCACAGTGGTAAGCTGCAAAAGGCCCTGTCAAACAATGTAAAAGCGAAAAACAACCAAAACTCATACCACGTGGTAAGCTGTAAAAGGCCCTGTCAAACAATGTAATAGAGAAAAACAACCAAAACTCATACCACAGTGGTAAGCTGTAAAAGGCCCTGTCAAACAATGTAAAAGCGAAAAACAACCAAAACTCATACCTCGTGGTAAGCTGTAAAAGGCCCTGTCAAACAATGTAAAAGAGAAAAACAACCAAAACTCATACCACAGTGGTAAGCTGTAAAAGGCCCTGTCAAACAATGTAAAAGAGAAAAACAACCAAAACTCATACCACAGTGGTAAGCTGTAAAAGGCCCTGTCAAACAATGTAAAAGCGAAAAACAACCAAAATTCATACCACAGTGGTAAGCTGTAAAAGGCCCTGTCAAACAATGTAAAAGAGAAAAACAACCAAAACTCATACCACAGTGGTAAGCTGTAAAAGGCCCTGTCAAACAATGTAAAAGAGAAAAACCACCACCTGTTTTCTACTACACTAATATATAATATGTAAACAAATATACAACCATTTTTTATAGAAATTATAAATATTTTTGTTTATGTATATAGTTTTAGTTGAAATATAAACAAGTCTAAATTGAAAACAACGTTCAAACCTATGATTGCGTTGGATAAAAACCGCAATTATTATTTTAGTTAAAATAGACAGTGTTGACGTTTTCTATCTTTTCTTAAAAGAAGACCTGATTTTGCGACAAGTTATAAACTTATATCAAATGTATATATGCATCGTATTAATTTATGAATAAATGGGTTATTAACCTATGTCCGCGACTAAAAACAAAATACATCTACATAAACAAACTTATTAATGAACGATGACACTATCGTTTACAAGTGAGCTTATCATCTTACTGCTTAGTAATTCCTAGGAAACCCCAGTAGCTATGATACGTGAATGAAAAATATTCAATAAAATACTGATAAGAAATCAGATTTGGATCATTCTTCATCTCATTTAACTCTTTTCTCTTTGAAAATCGACATCATTAGGAATGATATGGGGTTTTCGATGTTAGTGATATACCACCGTAAATAATCGGGATTGTCTTTCGCCTATATAATTGGTCTTCATTATATTATGCTTTCGTTTGAAATATTAATCTCGTAGAAAACACAGCTATATTATCTTAAATAGTCTGGTGAGGAAAGTGATGTAATGATTCGAAATACTATTTAATTCGAAGTGTTTTCTAGACGTGCCACATTATTACTATCGCGGCGACACAAGAAGTCATTTCGATTAAGTTTTTTTCTTACATATTTGTATATATAAAGGTGTATGACATGACAACTGTACTCTGTAGGGACACTTTTGGTTATCTTAATTCTAGTCTTTTTCAACTGTGGACTTGTTCAATGTGTTATTCTTATCTTTTTCATAAATCAGCTCATCTGCGACCAAACTTTGATAAACGAAACCCAAAACTTCTATATAATTTAACTACAGCCACTCAAGAAGTTATTTTGCCTGATATTCATGATGATCAGAGCGTGTCAGAAATTTGTAGTTTTCTTGATAAAACGAACTGTGAAAGATGGAAAGACTGTTGTACTGCTGCAGTGTCATGTTGTGAAAGACAAATCAACGCTTTTCCAACTTCAACTTCTGATTTAAAATGTCCCATGACATGGGACGGATTTGGTTGTGTTGACAGCACTAATCCAGGTACAAATTCCATCATTGAATGTCCGGATTTTATAGAATACGGTTTCTCGTCAGGTAAGATAGTTTTTCTTCATTTCAAAAAACTTATTTTTAAATGTGAAAAGCTTGAGATAATTATATGATGTTTATGCTTAGCTTCGTTGTATGTGACACTACCTATGCATTTTATAAGATTTAAAACTATTATGAAATGTAAAACGTGAAAACTTTCAGTTAAAGATATTTGGAAGGTTGTAACATTTGTTAGTGATGGCTGTCACGTAATGACGATGAATACAACCCCACAACTTAACATCGCTGTAAAGTGTTACAATGTAATAGGAATCAGCGATAAAAATGATCTGCAATATTATCGTTTCTGAAAACCTTATCTGCCGTGGAGTTATATCACAATCCCACAAAAGATGTCATTGCAAGACTGATTTAACATTTAAATTTGTTTAGCAGTTTCCATAAATTGCATGTTACTACTTTGATTGATCTCTATATAATATATGATTAGAGAAAACTGGTTAAGCATGCTAATATCTATTATGCACTTTAACATAATGCATTTCAGTAAGTTTTTGAAGTCGAACATATCAGTATTTGTCAGTTTTGGGCTTTGGCAACCGTTTTACGTCCATCGTCTGTCGTAAATATTTTCTAAAAAATAAAAAAAATTGACCCAACAATTTTAAGAAAAATAATGAAGCACTTTTATGTTTTGTTTAATGTTTTGATATGACAATCTAATGCATTAGATGAAAATAGTTTTTCTCTTGACCATAGCAATTTCAGGGGATATGTGACAGCGATATTTTCCTGTTTGTTTTATTTCGTTGAAATTCAAACTTTATCTAAAAGCAAGCGACTATTGTTCTTCAAATTGTTAGCTTACATGTTAAGAATTTAATCCATTTTAATCCTAGCATTGTCCAACTCTTGTTATCAGATATATGTTTTTAATTTGTATTAATTGTTTATAGCATTACGTGACAATTTCATTATTACATGTAGCTATGATTAAGTAAGATTACGTAATTCATATTATATCGTTTCTATGCGAATGGTCAGTTGGATACCAGCGGTCAAGCTGTACGGACGCCGTGCATTTACAGTGACATTTATTGTATTTAGTATAGAACATTCATTGGAATTACCATATGTTTTTATCTTTTTGGAATATTTACCGTTGAACTTTTATTGTAATTGTTTTGCACTATTGAGGAAGTTATATATAAACCATCGTGAAGCTTAACTTAGTTTTGTTGACTTTAGCCAGCGAGTTACCCCCAGAATTCTTAATATAACAGGAACGACAAAAACCCCTGTTATAGATATATTACAAAATGGCACACAATTTTTCATCTGTTCTGGTTTGCCCACGAAATCGATGACTGATTTTCCAAACTACACCTGATAACCAATCGTCCCTAACCCGACTGGGGCCCAAACAGTCGATAACGTTCTGTAAATGACGATGGTCTATCTAACCTACTGTAACACTTTACTAGAATCATCACAATATACATTGCAGACTTGGGTGTGACCTTCCGCCGAAAACCTACACTTAAGTAATCATCACATTGAAAAATGAAGATGTGGATGTGACGTCTTCCGGAGAATCACAGTTTTACAGAACTGTATTTTAGCTCACGTGGCACAAAGGGCCAAATGAACTATTATTATCACTTGGTGTCCGTCGTCTGTCGTCCGTTAACTGTTACATAAATGTCTATGAAACTATTAGGCCAATTAGAACCAAATTTTACCGCAATCATCCTTGGGGTATCTAGTTTCAAATAAATTGTCCGATGATCCCGCCTGCCAAGCAACATGGCCACTGAGACTAAAAATAGAACAAGTGGGTAAACCCGAGTACAATCCAATATTGTTAACACCCTTTTGGGTAGAAACCTATGACGAGGCAGACATGTTTAGAATGTAAAGATCTGTCTATTGAAAACCAAAACTGTCAGACAATCTCCTTAATGATCAGTAGGACAAGATCTACAAAAAGTCAGCATGACCGAAATTGTCATAAAATTATTCAGTGTTTTTTTTTCATATTTGCATATGATGACTGAAAAGTGCGCTTCCACTGAAAACATGGCAATACCGTATATTCAAAACCTTTTAAGGAGTGTATTATCTATCGATGCAATACACCAAAAGCACTTAGAATGTGTGGTCTTTATTAGATATTTATTGCTCTAAAATCATATGTTATATCAAAATAGCATGTGACCGTCGATTAAGAAGTACTACAAAGTTATTATCAGGTAGCTCGAAATTTGAGTTTTTTACGTCACACAATGATATAACATTTGTGCCGTTCATCTTTTTCAGACAAATATGAAATTTTCAGACATTTACTAGCAAAATCTGTTGATGTGAAAATCTTATATAGAATATTTAACGAAATGCTGACGGTAAAAACAATGTTTAGTCAGGTAAATATTTCTGATAAAGGATGATAGGTATTGACAATGCACCTTCCCTAGCTCTTGTTTTTTTTTATCGACGTCGAGGTCCTTTAAAGACAAAGAATACGAAACTGTCAATCAATGAAAACATTATTCCATTAATTTCAGTAGGATTTCGTTTGGCCATTCATAGACAAAACTATACTGATTCATAAATTGCAAGGCATGCTTTATTACTTGACATGAATATTATAACGGAGAGGACAAAGAACTGTTATGTAATCTAGATAAATGCATAAATTATTCTATCTCTTTTTGTTGTTGTTATTATTACTTTACTTTTGAATACATAGAATTTGTCTTAATTTTATTCAGTGCTATTAATTCGTCCAAAGTTCTATGGTTTGTTCTCTAATCAGATTGAACAGATTAAACCGAAAGATATATTTGGATCTATTTCGATATCAACATATGCAGTATAAAATTGATTGTACTAATCATTACACATAATATTATGAATAAAATATGATAATTTTAGATACCATTAGCGCTATATTATAGAGTAAGTATTATCAGCAGTTACTTTGAGCTTGCTTTCAGTAGCTGACATTTATGCCATTAGTGAAATATAGTATTGTTTTATTTGTTCTCGTGTCTTTGTCGTTTATCATACCGATTTAAAGTATATTGGGAAAAGTTTGTAAAGATACAACCTATCTGACATATGGTTTATACACTTGTTTATTGATAAAGAATGCTAGTTGCCCTCAAGCTATTATTTGTGTCGTTTGGATGCTATCCCATTGACGTTTACCTCATATTTACTTTTGATCAAATAAAGAAAAAAGGAAAGATTTATAGTAATTCATGTATTTTGATAAAAACAAAATGGTTCATAGAATATAACAATTTCAGTGTATAGAACACTGTATACATATGGCGATTACTTTAATTTAATCAATTTGGGAACGAAACGACACGAAATGTTGTATTTAACAATTTCCAAATTAGATTCCGTACTTTTATTTGTTTTCAATCTATTAGCAGGTTTGGTAATCAAACATACAGATGACAGTGCCCATATATCAGTTTTAATAGGAATAATATTAAAGCAGGGTTTCTTGTCTAAATAGCTGATACATCATTATGCAAGCTTCCGTTTGAAAAAAAAATGTTATTACTGGAGTTAACTTTTCTAATTATGTAAATTGAAAGCACGAGATCTCTCATCTTACGTGATCTCGTGCATAATAGACACAATGTATTCATCACAGAACACTAATTAAATATCTAACCACTATGTTTATGGCAACATTTGACACATGATATTTTTCATCGTACATGTACTGGATAATTCAACTATTTTGATTTGAATCAGAGAGTTCATAAGATTTGATTAATACATAATTGGAACGATCCTGGTTTGCATTCGCTACAATATAAAATTTTCTTAGAAAATAAAAAGAATAATTATAAGACAAGACCTGAATTACTGTCACAGAAATTAAGATAATATTCCACAAAATCACAAGAAGTAAATCCAAACACATGAAAAAATAAATCAAGTACCAAATAATGGCGGAGCATCATTATCCTTATTGCCAGAACTGTTAAAAAGACATGAATGTGAGTAGCTTTAATAATGCACAATACATTTAAATAGATACTTACATAGAACTTTTATCATAACGCTTTATCAGGATTTAACAATCAAACCACACAAACTAGATAATAAAAACGGCGATTCTTCTATAAAGTCAATAGTGGTATGATATTTATTATTAGTTAAAATGACAATACAATTAAAACAGTAATAATGTCTTGCCGAAATACGGTCACCAAAACACAATGAAGACACGAAAAACTTCGTTTGGTGGATCTAGTTTAAGCTTTTGATAATTTAAGGTATCTTTTACGTTAATTCAAATTTAATATATTTGTACCTTCATCTCTTCACGGTACTGTTGTGAACTCAGACAAATAAGAGAACCACTTCATTCAGTAAATACAGGGATTATGTAATTGTAATAGAATTAATGCGTTATGTAAGACGCCAATGCATGCATATTCTAAGTCATTGATTTGATTTAATGTTTTCACATGTTATTATTTTATGTCTGAACAATGACAAAAATATTTCCAAAGCGTTATTTGGTGCAATATCTAGGCCACATAATGTTCAGAAGACATGTAATTCAGGTTGACTGCATATTTTCATGCATAGAAGACAAATGTATAAATCAAAATCTCAGTTTGATGTCTGCGAATGAATTGTTTTTCGCAGGTTTAGGTCTGATCTATAGAAATTTTCAAGTGCAACACGAAATAAATAAAAATCAATAGAAAAAAAAATAATTAAAGAGTGTAAATATTCTAGTAAAAAAGGATTTGTGGTGGTTCTCTGTTAACAAATAGAAAAGAAAAACACAAGAAAACACCAAAAGCAATCAAAAACATTACAGGAAGAAAATACACACAACATAATGGCCATGTAAAAAAGATCACCAAACAATACACCGAAAACATAATATTGACAGGTATCAAAATGAAATTTTGATTTATAAAAACTAATCCAAACAAACAAAAAAACCATGGTAAATTCATGAGCTCTAGAATAGTAAGTAACTCCTACTTCATTAGTGATCCATCGGGTTTCTCATAGCCAGTAAAAATTCGGTGATAAGTCGCAAAATAAACGAGAAAAGTTGGACGAACTTATAGCTGCGATAAGTGGAACATATCTATAGTCATTTGTGATGGATATTGCTTAAGTAATTGAAACCGTTTAACATCCTCATTTAGCTTTTATAAGCTAAATGAGGATGTTAAATTTGATGTATGCCTTTTTGTGCTTCTTCATTACATTTGTTTGTTTTTATAGTGATTAAGATGATAACACAATGTTGACTGCTGTAACCCTATTTTTGACATTTTTACCTATTGTGTCTGTTTGTTTTGTTCATGCATCGTTGTCAATATAATGGAATTTGATGCGACTGTCATACAAGTGAGAGGTTTAGCTAGCTATAAAACCAGGTTTAATCAACCATTTTCTACATAAGAAAATGCCTGTACCAAGTCAGGAATATGACAGTTGTTATCCATTCGTTTGATGTGTTTGAACTTTTGATTTTGCCATTTGATTTGGGACTTTCCTTTTTGAATTTTCCTCGGAGTTCAGTATTTTTGTGATTTTACTTTTTAATGATGCCCCCGTAAAAAGTTCGAAAACATTACTCCAATTTTACCTTTTAGAACCCATGGTTTAATAAGTTCATTGAAAGCAGCAAGGCTCTGTCATTGCCGTCATGATGATAACACAAGACCTGGAATAATGTACGTATTAAAATGGTGATGTAGACTTAATTTTCAGATGCTGCTTGATTTATTTTTGGATTTGTCGTTAACTGGCTAGTGAATAATTAATTCCTACTATATTACAAAAAATGAATACAACACGTTATAAATTTAATGCGTCCGAAGCGCTTTTCTGGATTTACCTTCATCAGGAACGCTCAAAGCCGAATATTTGAAAGCCAAGGATGTATAAAACCAAAACAGTTGAATCTGTTGGCAGTTTTCACACAAAAAACATTCATTCACTCTGACTTTTTCTAAGTAATATGCGCACAATGTGCTCATGCTCATAATCTTCTCAAACCTTGAACTAATTCGGTAAAATTTTGAGTCTGTTTCGACAAAAAAATTAAATTACCATTATTCCCGCCGTACGTTACTGATCAATAATTGTATAAGAGAGGAAAAACATACAACTCTAAAACAGAATCCATTTTTTCAGTTTTTTTCATAGGTTTTCAAACAACGGCATGAATTGTAAAGGTGGTCTATCTATTCAAACATCTTTGAATCGAGTTTCTTCATCTATCAGTTTTCTTGTTGAATTCGTTATGACGTTGCGCACGATGTTGGTACTACTTAGCGTTTCACGACGTTCCTCAAAATAAGGCGATTTCGACGATTTCAAAGAAAGTTTCAGGCGTTCAAGCATATTATTGATGATGTCAATTTACTGTTGTGAATTTGGTAACCGATTTCGGTTTGTCTGAAAAAATGCATAAATTTACAAATAAAACTCAAAGTGGTCGTGTAGATATTTTTTTAATGAATTTCATTTACAGGAGTTGTCATGCAGTCTTTCCAGGCCATAATTGATAATTTTCCTTTCGGCAGCAGTTCGCATTAATGAATCCGATACAATAATGTCCAAATTTACACAGATTTATTTTTAATATAAATTAGATTTTGAATTCATATTCTCCTATTTTTTGCATATTTATTCCTTTTGTTGCATTTCTTCCCGTTTCCGTTTCCTTTCTATATTTTATCATTTCCCGATGCTTTCTTTGTCTCAAAATATTTAGGAAGTTAAACATTCGGGACTCATGTTTTAAATTTTCTCATTCCCGTATATTTGTGGCATATCCTTTGTTTGTTATAATTGCCAGCAATGGGTTTTCTCTATTTTATTTTATTAACAAAAAAAATATACATGTTACTTTTGACGATTTAAAACTTGCAGATAGACAATGTTCCTTATATAAAACAAATATGCTATAAAAAAAACCCCTAAGATCCCGATATTTTTTTTATATCGATCTCATTTGGTCAACATTTGAATTTAAACTTAAACTATTCCTTTCTCATACATTGGTTGTATTGTAATTTATACATGTATTTTTATTTTCATTCGAATTAAACTGGAAACAAATAATTACGATATAAAATTAAAAATCAGAGCATGACATCAATTACGTTTTGCGAACGTTGGGACAAAACGGCTATACTTTTTGAAACGATCTAAAAACCTTGTTGCCTAACGAAAAAATATTAAACACTATATTGTTTAAGAAGAAAAACAGAAAAACCTTTACCGCCAAGTTTTATTTTTAATGATCTAACTATGCTTATTTGATAGACAGCTGGTTAAAACCTCAATTTTAAAGAAAATACAGCGTTTTTTTCGTTGGGACAAGATGGCTATACTTTTTGAAGTCATTGCAATAGAAACTATACGCATGGTTTCCGGCAAAAAAATATCATGAACCATGAGAAAAGTAAAAAAACTTTCAAAATATAATACGTATTTTTTCTCTCAGCTTTTTCCATTTCACGGTATAAATGCGCAAACCCGAAATATACTTACTTTGCATACGGTTGGACATTTTTCAGACCGTTTACAAAAATAACATTTTCCGGATTACGGTTTCAGTGATATTGATTTTGCTTTAACACGCGAATAATTATAACAATAGCAATATTATTGTGAAGTTTTACGATGATCAGAGAAAAAATACCGTAGGAGAGAAACGGAACTTTGATCTTTTGCACACAAAATGAAACGTTGGACATTACGTTTTTGCGTAAAAATGGGATAATTAAGTGTTATTATTCCTGGTATTTTAAATTTCGGTTCCTTTTTTTCTTTAATTTCAAGTCTAATGGAATGAATTCAATCAGAAATCACTATATTTTTATCGAACTGACCAGTCTACGTATTTATTTTTATGCTAATCTATAGCAAAATGGATTTGGTACCAACATCGTGCGCAACGTCTATGAATTTATGGAATATCTGTTTCACAGATGACCAAGGATATTTTACAATTGACGTAGCCATTATCCCGTCCTCTTTTCCTCCATTGCGACATTACCTAATTATACTTAACACCAAATGTGTCTTACCATGAGCAACAAGCTGGATGCCACATGTGGAGCGCGATATTCATACCCTTCCCGTGCATCTAATACCACTCCAGATATTTGGTTGGTTGTCGATCATCCCTTTGCTTTTACGTAGTGTTTTGTGGACTGTTGTCTTTTCGTCGATTTTCGTTTGTCATGATTTTGTCGGTCTCCCCTCGATATCTCCTGCCACTTTTTTATTCTATATTTGTAGTAAATATTTTTGGAAACCCCCCCCCCCCCCTTATGATTTCTACAAAACTTATTCATATAGTTACTACAATTTCCGGATACTTATCCAATTTCCTTTGCAAATTCTGTTGAAAATCCAGCATTCGTCTCTGCCAATGATCTACATTTATCAGTAGAGTATATTGAGTAGATTTTAAATCATAAAGAAGGGGGAGCGAGCGAGTACCTTTCTCAGATATTAGAATTTTACTTTATATACCATAACTGGTTCAAATTGTGGCCAGTTAGGGAAAAATAAAACAAAATATTAATCTAATTTGAATACTGTGCAGAAAAAAAGCAAGACAATTACATGCGGAATCTGAAAAATCCAGTCAAATGAAAGAAAGGTCTTGGATTAAGCGACTATAGAGAGGATATCTTCTCGGTTTAAAGGGCAGTTTTTTTTATAGGAAAGGGGACTTAATGAAATGTTTTTCCATTGGCATCTAGAATTTGTAAAAGACAAAAAATTAATGGGTCTCGTGAAAAAATATTCGAACTAATTATATAATACTCTTAAAAATATGGTACCTTTATTTAAAATCTTTGCTCGGCATCAATTATCATGCAATGATGGTAAAATACCAATTGGTAGAAATTCAGTCTGTGAAGGTCCGTGCTGCATGTATCATTACAACTTTATTGTAACAATTGATATCCCTTCCCTGTCGTTAAACCTTTTTTTATTTGGTCATAAACGATCCGTCTAAATTCTATTTACTTGAACATTTACTAACTTTTACCATCAATATGAGGATATTTTGCTTTAGATTATTTAGACTTCTCTTAGTATACAGAAATTTCCACCAGAATAGTGACTTTAAAAAATCTAAACTGAAAAGATTGATTGCATTTTTCTTGATAAGTATATTTTTGTTTCACATCTGAAACCCTATACTAACATTTACGACAGAGAAGACTATTTTTCGCTTCCCATTGTAAGTTTTCCTTTTTTGATGATATTCTTTTGATCCTTTCTTACGGTGTATATCTTCCAACTCATCAAATCTGTCCTTGTCTTTAGTGACATCTTGGATTTTAATAAACGTATTATGTGTGTGAATAGTAAATTTTAAAGTCTAAATTACTTTGAAATGAACTATATGATGTTATTCTTTGACAGATACAAATATTTTGTTTGGACGTTTTGCTGTTCCTGTAGATATCATAATACAAACGGAAATCACATCCTAATGTTTACGGTGATGTTGCGCTTAAATTAAGATAAGTTCAATGTTAACGTATTGGTCTTTTGATTAAGATTATTCTGAAAGGTTGCATTTTTATACGACCGCAAAAAATTTTTGCGGTCGTATATTGATATGACGTTGGCGTCGGCGTCGTCGTCGTCGTCGTCGTCGTCGTCGTCGTCGTCGTCCGGCGTCGTCGTCGTCGTCCGAAGACACATTGGTTTTCGCACTCTAACTTTAGTTTAAGTGAATGGATCTCTTTGAAATTTTACCATAAGGTTAAATACCACAAAAGGAAGGTTGGGATTGATTTCGGGGTTATTGTACCAACAGTTAAGGAATTAGGGGCCAAAAAGGGGTCAAAAATAAGCATTTTCTAGTTTCCAGACAATAACTGTGGAACGGTGTATGGATCTCTCTGAAATTATACTACAAGTTTCCATACCACAAAGGGATGGTTAGGATTTGCTTTGGGTGGTTATGGCTCAAACCTTTTAGGAATTAGGGGCAAAAAAGGGGGGAAAACAAGGTTGTCCTGGTTAATGAACAAATACTTTAGTACAAAACATAATTTAAAGCAGTGTAAGAGAGATAAATCAAATACATCATTGAAATTACCTCCCTTACACTGCTTTTAAATTATGTATAAAGTAATGGTTAATGAACAATTAAGATAATTTAAAACAGTGTAAGGGAGGTAATCCAAATACAACGTTTTGGTTACTTCCCTTACACTGCTTTTAAATTATGTTTAAAGAAATGCATATTTATAAAGGAAGACCAGTAAAAATATCTGCAAATGTTGCATCTTTTTTTTTTTACAAAAAAATCCATATGAAAGATTTGACACTATATTTTAAATTCTATTATAAAATAGATTAAGTTAGCACTATGGTAAATTTAAATGGGTAATATGGTTGCAAACTCCATTGGAAATTTGAATTGAGATTATGACCATATCTTGAGGGAAAGAATTTTTTGGGGGAAAAAGGGGGGGGGGGGGGGTAAAAAGAAATTGTGGGGGGTCAATTTTTTTCTCATTTCAGATTTCAGAAATTAAAAAGAATTATACTTCAAATGTTATTTTTTTTTTCAAATTTCAAATATTGAAAAATTTCAAGAAGTAATCTTTAATTGCACAGTATGGCGCATTAGATTTGTAAAATCTTTGACCACATTTATTTATTTGTTATGCCGAATCTAACCGTGTATTTAGATTTTTAATTTTGGGTCCAGTTTTCAAATTGGTCTACATTAAGGTCCAAAGGGTCCAAAATTAAACTTTGTTTGATTTTAACAAAAATTGAATATATGGGGTTCTTTGATATGCTGAATCTAAACATGTATTTAGATTTTAGATTTTTGACCCAGTTTTCAAGTTGGTCCAAATTGGTTTCCAAAATTAAACTTTGTTTGATTTCAACAAAAATTGAATATATGGGATTCTTTGATAAGCTATTCTAACCATGTATTTAGATTTTTTATTTGTGGACCCCGCTATCAAATTGGTTCATATTGAGGTCAAAAGGGTCCAAAATTAAACTTCATTAAAAATTGAATTATTGGGGTTCTTTGATATGCCAAATCTAACCGTGTATTTAGATTTTTAATTTTGGGTCCTGTTTTTTTAAATTGGTCTTCATTAAGGTCCAAAGGGTCCAAAATTAAACTTAGTTTGATTTTAACAAAAATTGAATTCTTGGGGTTCTTTGATATGCTGAATCTAAACATGTGTTTAGATTTTTGATTATGGGCCCAGTTTTCAAGTTTGTCCAAGTTGGTCCAAGTTGGGGTCAAAAATTAAACTTTGTTTGATTTCAACAAAAATTGAATATATGGGGTTCTTTGATATGCTGAATCTAAAAATGTATTTAGATTTTAGATTTTTGGTCCAGTTTTCAAGTTGGTCCAAATTGGGGTCCAAAATCAAACTTTGTTTGATTTCAACAAAAATTGAATATATGGGGTTCTTTGATATGCTATTCTAACCATGTATTTAGATTTTTTATTTGTGGGCCCCGCTATCAAATTGGTTCATATTGAGGTCAAAAGGGTCCAAAATTAAACTTTGTTTGATTTCATCAAAAATTGAATTATTGGGATTCTTTGATATTCCAAATCTAACCGTGTTTTTAGATTTTTAATTTTGGGTCCCGTTTTTAAATTGGTCTACATTAAGGTCCAAAGGGTCCAAAATTAAACTTAGTTTGATTTTAACAAAAATTGAATTCTTAGGGTTCTTTGATATGTTGAATCTAAACATGTGTTTAGATTTTTGATTATGGGCCCAGTTTTTCAAGTTGGTCCAAGTTGGGGTCCAAAATTAAACTTTTTTTTATTTCAACAAAAAATGTAAATATTGGGTCTTTGATATGCTGAATCTAACCATGTATTTAGATTTTTTATTTGTGGGCCCCGCTATCAAATTGGTTCATATTGAGGTCAAAAGGGTCCAAAATTAAACTTTTGTTTGATTTCATCAAAAATTGAATTATTGGGGTTCTTTGATATTCCAAATCTAACCGTTTATTTAGATTTTTAATTTTGGATCCCGTTTTTTAAATTGGTCTACATTAAGGTCCAAAGGGTCCAAAATTAAACTTAGTTTGATTTTAACAAAAATTGAATTCTTGGGTTTCTTTGATATGCTGAATCTAAACATGTGTTTAGATTTTTGATTATGGGCCCAGTTTTCAAGTTTGTCCAAGCTGGGGTCCAAAATTAAACCTTGTTTGATTTCAACAAAAATTGAATATATGGGGTTCTTTGATATGCTGAATCTAACCATGTATTTTGATTTTGGACATTGGACCATAATAGGTAAATTAAAAAAATTCAAGTTCTTAGACCACATTCTTTCTGTGTCAGAAACCTATGCTGTGTCAAACATTTAATCACAATCCAAATTCAGAGCTGTATCAAGCTTGAATGTTGTGTCCATACTTGCTCCAACTGTTCAGGGTTCGACCTCTGCGGTCGTATCAAGCTGCGCCTAGCAAAGCATTTTATTTACTTTGCAGTAAAGTTTTAGGATTTTTACTTTATCAGTACTAACATTAACTGTTTATTCTATTGTTATAGTAAAGACCGTACATTCCACTCTAGTGTTTACGTCGTTGTCGTTTTGGTAGGTGATCAGTTATCTTATTTTTAACATACTATATCTCTTTTTTCAATTATGGTGGTATTAAGCCTCGCAATTTCATTTTTACTATTAGAAACTTCAGTCTCTAACTGTATACTCTCAGTAAGTTACTGTTTTCTTGCTAACATCAAAGCCGTGCCGAATTTACTTCTAATGTTTTTATCAGACTGTACTCTGACATGTCCGTCAACTCTGTTATAAATTAATGCCGTTTATTCAAATGTGATTTGTTTTGATATTTTACATAAAGAATCCCTAGTCAGCGTAAATGTCAGATACAATTCTATAACATAGAGTAAATCCATTAGTAAAAAATATAGTCTTCCAATCAGTAGATAATAATAATAGATCACGTCGCTTCTTCATTTCGTTCACATAAATGACCATCTTAGTTTTTGTATACTCATATCTTGTAAATCATGACATATATTTCTTTGTGACCTGCTATCGACAATGTCCGAATATTAGAACATATACCGAGGAATATAAGGTTTTCTAGATATATTGCATGGGTCAGCTTTCGGAAAACATTTGACATATAAATGATGAATTATTCAACTTCAACTGTTTACTATATTTTTTTTATCTATTAACTATTTCTTGATAATTTTCACCTAATCAATAGTAATGGATAAAAACAAAACTACAGGATTTTATAGGGTTTTTCATACTTTTCCAATAAAAGTTTTAAAATATGTTTGAAAGGTTAGAAGCTGTGTATACCAGTTTAAAAAGAAAGGCGAAAACTAATAAAGGGACATCCAAACTCATTAGTTAAAAATTAACTGACAATGCCATGGCAAAAGAAGACGAACAATGGTATACAAAACACAACATACGACATAAAAAACCAAAGACTGACGACCAAGAGCCGCAGCAAAAATCGAGGGCTCATCTAATGAGTCTGGAAGAGTAAGCAGATCCAGCACCACATGTGGCACCCGTCATGTTGCTCATTTAAGTACAAACCCGGTAATATGTTTAATTCGGTAGATCACATTCGAGGAAAAGAGTCCTGTACCCCAATCCAAAATTGTTTTTTCGGCTCAAATTAAGTGTAAAAATGTTCACTTGAGTTCAATAGTGTGCCCGTAAATGATACCTTGAAGGCTTCGAGGCTAATAAACAGTCATATCATATGTTACTATTTTAAGATGTCTCATCTTAGCTTTTAATGCCTTACCAGGCTTAGACATTATAATCATCATTATTGTTTTATTCTGAACATATTTCTATTTCAGCCCTTTTCATATACTTTGTATGCCAGACATGTATAACAAGGGTGCTGTGTCAAATGATTTCGGAGATGATGCTCATAATCTAATCCATTTAGACATCACTTGGAATTCAAAACATTTTATTAAAAAAAATCTAAATGTATCAACAAGTAACGCGAAGTAAACAATAACCAGAATACATTAACTTAACGAAAGGTTTCATTACCGAATATATGAGATATAACATAACTAGCTAGAAACAAACAAAATACACAGGCACATCAAAGGATAAAGATAAGGAATTGTTTCTTACTTACAAAGATTTTCACCCAGAGTTTGCACGCTCAGCCATTTTACACTAGTGTAACTTTAAGATATTTACAATAAGCTTTCAGCTTTTTTCACCGCAGTCAATGTCTTTTAGAGGAAAAAGCAATGTTTGACAAAGCTTAATTTGAGCTCTCAAATACCATATTCTGGTTTTATGATGCTTGGAAACCGTAAATATGTCATGATTTATATTTAGAATACAGATTAGGCTTTCATCAATCAAGTAAGATTTTGCATGTTTAAGGATTGATACTTCTTCATGCTACACTTTTTATCAGTATGAGTTCTTTTTTGTTTGCTTCAAAAGAGACAGAATAAATGTAAATTCAGGAGAATATGACAGGAATTGTCTTTGTTTTATTTTGACCAAAGCTGCAAGGTGTAAAACAAGGATATATAATGTATATCAAGTATTTGTCAAACTGCAGGCTATTTATTTCAGCTGGGTGCAAATCTTCCCTCGATGTCTGTTCAATTGAAGTCTCGACCAGTTGTCTCAAAGCTCTGCATCTGTGAGACTGTGACTGTGATTCCTGTCAAAAGTTCGAAATATTTTTATATTTTTTTTCCTAAATATTTAGATATTTGAAGATTTTCACTATTTGTTTTACAGAATTTGCCATCGTCAAACCAATATTTGATAGCATTTAATTCAGCATCAACAGCTTTCAAAGTGCGAATAAGTCTGCCTTGAACGAAGTTTTATCTGCTGAATCTAACTGCTCCGAGCGTTACCAACAATCCAATTTGATAGATGTCCACTCACATTGCATCATATGTACTCTTACTGATTCTAATTAAAGCTGACGTAATTATTTATAAAGAAGATGTGATTATTTTTGCCTTTTATCATAGAAAAGTTCCTTGAAACCATATTAGTATTTATGATAAAACAAAATATAGCGTAACAAAAATATATTTATAAAACCCCACAGTAAATTGTTACTTAGTAGCTTGACTTATCTCCTATTGTTCCATTATTTATCATTTAAATGGATATTGATGTCTTTTTGTCTTTTAGAACGTTTAGTTTACGCTTTCATGGCGTATATATATATTCGTATTATAACGCTTTTAGGACAAGTAATGATAGACAATAGATCATACAAGTGTATGATGGCAGAAATAAACACATTTCAAAATTAGCTTTGGGACTATCAGATATTTTTCCTCTTTAAAACCATATTATTCATCATTTAATTATATGAATCGTGAGAAAATGATTGATAATTTACTGTATAAGGCTTGCGGACCAATGTTATGTATTTAATTACTTGTTTCGTGGATACAGATTTGATTTCTGTTTGGTTACAGAACCTGTTATTGAAATAAAGAGGATTTGACACATCAATTAATAAATCTAGGAAACAGATAATTATAAATGAACCCGGGAAAACAGAAATGTGTCTAGGCTTATATTTATGATGCAAAACAAATTTCTTGGTAGAGGGGTCTAAATACAGCACAAACAACATTTTCCAAAAGACCAAATGAGTGAAAAAGTATATTTTAACAAAACGCATTTGACTAGCAGGTCGAACAACTGAGGTTCTTAAAACCCTGCTGACTGCCATTGGCGATTGCCAAATAAACGGATCACATGATGAAACAAAATAGATCTTGAAAATTATTAATTTGATACCAATCAGAAAACAATAAACTTGCGGAAAAGATTGTATACCGCAAATATGAGGTGCAAAAATTATATATATTTATCTAAGGATGCAAAATTTATAAAAAAGCATGCAGATGTCGATTAATTAAAGCTTTATGCATAATGTGCTGTTTCAGTTTCATTCGTTTCGCGCCAAACCTGCGAATACTATAACATATTATAATGTGTAATTGTATTCATAGTTAAAACCTTCAAGTCTACTTTCAGTTCTATATAGTGAGAATTTTCATTTTAATTGTGCGCCTCATAGAAATTTCAGATCATCGTTTAATTTACAATGAACAGTGTTATGAAAGCTCATATCAAATAGGGAAAAAAACCCCTGTAAGTATTGTAAGTTTTTCTAAACCGAAATTCCTACGTGCATAAAACTAATTCTTTAAAATGGGTGTAATGTGCTATACGTAGTTTATTTTCAACTAATGCAGCTAGTGATAGATTTTCTCATTCCTTTGATTCGACCGTTTGTTTGTAGTTACTTTTTTTGCGCGCCAACATATTCCTTTATTTAACAATTGAATTGGCATCGTTAATGTTATTACTACTTGGTCGACCCCTTTGTTTGTGAACGGCTAGTCCACGATGTTATCACAAGCCCAACAGCTCGTACTGCGGTATAAGCATGATATTGTTTTTGTTAAGTTTGCTGCTTTTACAATTTTGGAAATCATTTTAAAATTGAGGCTGTATCTCCCTCGTGCAAAGAATTGATTCCATGTCCAGGTTTGGATTCACTTCTGGTTCTTTAATGTTTAATCAACTCTTTATCATTTGAATTTTGGATTTTTCAAATATTTTGACATTTATTGACGAAATTCGAATCTGGTGAAGTGTATGATATCGTTAATGTTATCATCAAAATCTTTACTAAATTTATTTAAATATACAAATATTTAATTTGACTGAACCTGTAGAAATCTAAATACAAACGAGATATCACAATATGAAAAAAAAAAATGTTATTGGTATATTTACATTGATTTTATTTTCAATAGTATATTAAATAACAAAAAAATATTACTATCAAGTTTCATACTAATTGTCGATACCTGTATTTTGTCAGTGTAAAACCGTCATGCTTTTTGCAACCAGCGTATGAAATCTCTACACTGAATCCGGTGGAGATAAACTGATTTATATTTTAATCTTCAGATTTGTAAAAAGGTCTATTCATTTATTAGATCTTTCATCTGGCTTTCGGTAACTGATGGTACTTAGATCAATACTTTCTGTCGTATGTCATTTTATTTGCCTTTGTGCCGTATATTGTTATTAAGCCAAGTCCTTTTTGATTAGATTTTAAGTTTTTTTTTAAGAGTTCACGATTAGGAGAGGGTTAAACGCTCACACAAATGAGTAAACAAGCCACATTTATTATGTGCCTCTTCTAAGATTGAAATCAGTAGGTCAGTGGTTGCCGTTGGTTGCTATTTGCCGTATTGTTTTTGTTACATTTTATAAGATTAACCAAGGCCGTTAGTTTTTTTTTAAATTCTTTCAAAAGAGAGTCGATAGATACAGACAGGATATTCTAACTCAGTAATAAAGTGAGAACGCAAAACACGACAATTGCCCAAAAGACAAACGACCGTCTACAAAACACAACATAAAAACCCAAGACTGAGCAACACGAACCCCACCAAAAGCTTTTATTTAAAATGATTCCTTTTTTAGACTTTAAAATCTTGCAAATCGAAATTCAAAATGGTCGTCACAGCGAAACAGATTTCAGTATAGGAAACAGTGGAAAATATGCGAAATCAAAATGACGAAATAATATTCATGTTATGATACGATGGTCTTTTCTCACATATTTATCATGATGTTGATATGAAATCTAACATGCTAAACAAAGGCAACATTAGTATACCGCTGTTCAATAGTCATAAATCGATTTAACTGAAACAAATCCGGGTCACAAACCATAACCGAGGGAAACACATCAACTATAACAGGAAAACAACGGGACAACATAAACACTGAACTGCTACAAAAATAAACGCCAAAATACATAGAAACGGACTATTTGATAACAACTGCCATATTCCTGACTTGGTACAGGACATTTTAAGAAAAAAATGGTGGGTTGAACCTGGTTTTATGGCTAGCCAAACCTCCCGCCTATATGGCAATATTAATATTAAAAATACCGCTAAAATGACAACACTACGTGATAGGAATACATTACAACTAAACACAAGAACACTCAGGACAGAGACATACATAAATAAATAATATAATAGTACATTACAAAATGTAAACCAAAGAATAACAACGGACACCTCCTATTTGCACCACAATAGAATTATGAACTGTGGGTCACACGAATGTATCAACGCCATAAAAAGTTACGTCACAGGTAAATTTCTAAAAATAGAATATAAAATTGGGATTAAGTTTGTAATGGTGTTATTTTATGTATTTTCTAACCATTACAAGAATATAAATATAGAATTGTGTTAGTAATGGTGTAATTATTTGTACTCCTAATCGGTTTTTCTTCTAAATCAAACTGTAAAAACAAATAAATCCTGTGTATATAGTAGCTTTAAACTAAAAATCATATAAATGAACTAGCTGATTAATTATCTTATCTATTACATACATGTAGAAAATAAAAATAAAATTCAAACATAACACAGTAACCAACCAGAATTAAAACTCGAGAAAGATTTAATTATAATGATCTTTTTTGTCATTTTTGAAAAAAGTTAAACAGTCTCTTCTTAAAACATAGCACAAATTGGACCGATAATATACTTGAATTATACAATAAATTGCCATTGTATCTCTTGATTAGAATAAAAAGATGATCACAGTTACAGCATAACGATTAACAATGAAACACATATAGGAACTGCCTGTAAATAACTTTTTGAAAACGTTCAATAGATCTTATGAATTGTATGAATAATGATACAAAGACTTTATTTCAATTTTGTTATTTTCATGTCGTCTTAAATAAAAGCGTTCCGTCGAAATTTAGGGGTGACGATTTCTGTTATTTGACTTTTAACCCGAGGATTAGATTATATTGGGTCGTGAATGTTCTTCAATCTCGTACTTTATTTGGCCTTTTTAACCTTTTGATTCGATCGTCACTGATGAGTCTTTTTGAAGACGGAACGCGCGTCTGCTGTCAAAAGTTTTTGCTTGGTATCTACGATGAGTTTTGTTTGTGTGTTTTTTTAGCCTTGTGTCTATGATGAGCTTGTTTGTGTTTTTTTTTATGTTTATATTACTAGGTCGGTACCGCAAAAGATGGACTGTAAATTCTCTGAGTACTATCCATCAAGCAGTGAGTGCCTCGGTGGTAGTGAAATAAACAAATGACTCATCATTATTTTTAAAAAAAGCTTCTCAACTTTGCACGTCTGATAAAAACATCAGTTGGAGCTCACTTCAACAAAATTTGTTTCTTTCCTCGATTGTTCCTCATCAAAATTATTCTAAAAGCGATGTGCGCAGACGGCAACATATGTTTATATGAACATTTATGACTTTTGTTATTTCAAATTCAAGGTTAATCATAATGGCATGAAAAACATAACATCAGTACTGTTTAGATGCATCCCAGTTATACGATATAGAAATTTTAGTATCTGTGTTTTAGTTACGTTAACTCATCTTATGAATATTAAACTTCAAATAGTATATTCTCAACCTTTGGTGTATTTTTATTTTTAATGAGCTTTTTTGTTTTGCAATACTTATTGTATTCTTTGTCTGTGATAATAAGTGCTCGTTGTTTTTATTTAAAAATCAGTCAAATTGTTGACAAGATAAAATGTCAATACCTCAGTTATGGTTAAAAAGTAATTTATATTCGCATTTGACCCGCCAATGTAACCCTTAGAGATTAAAAAAGTTAAAAATTTACTGAGTAGCATGTCTTCATGTTCGACTGCCCTGTCAGATAACTTATATAGCATGTCTTCACGTCAGACTGACCAGTCTAACCTTTAGAAGCTGAAACATCAAATGTTAGATATAAACTGTCTGATAGGCCGGTGTCAATCACATCGGCACATCTATTTGGTTGATGTAAATCAAATTGGTATAGGAAATGTCAGTGCAAAATAACATCAGAGAAATAGATTATTTTGCCCGTGTTTGAATTAATCTTAATAACATCAATTGTTCAGGAAAATCAAAAAGACAAAAATAAAGGTTGGAGACTGCATATGTTCTTGTTAATCATTGTTCTGTTCAGATAGGTTTCTACAGTAGCTCCGAATCAAGAGAAATAACAATACAATATTATGTTAAAACTCTTATATGTATACAACGAGAATGAACGTATCATTAGTTTCATGACAATATAGAAATTTGAAGTACCTCCAAAATCTTAACTCTTAAAACATATTTGACAAGGTTCCTTAAAACATCAAGAAAAGCGCTACGGACGAATATAATTTAAAAAAATGTTATTTTCGTTTTTGTATGTAATTGACAGATGACTTGAATGTCTAAAAGCTTTCTGTACAAAGGAAAAGGTTTAAAGAAGTTCAGTATTGGAAATAAAATTGCTAGAAATTTTAGTTTAGTAATCATCAAAACATTTGATTCACAATTATACCAAGTTTAAGTATAAAATCAACAAGTTTTCGCATGTTGATGACATGAAATTTCATTGATATAGTTATTTACTGAAAATTTACTGTTAATAAATCGTGAAAATCACTCAAAAACACTAAGGTTTTATTGAAGCACCGGCGTAGATAGCCTTAGGTAGATTTGGCAAACATTTGTGGAAATTTTCATTTCAATGCTCTTTAACATCTTAAAAGCAACTGTAGTCTACCTATGCATCTCGTCAATCCTTTTAAAGTATGCAAACCAAGATAAAAAAATTAAAAAACCACCTGAAGGAATCGCATAAACTCCAAAACAGTGCAAGAATGGACGCACCTACAGGGTAAGCGTCTATGTTATGTATGCATCAATCGACATGCAAATAAGTCAACTTGTCACAAAAGGGAATGGGACACAATCGGTAAATTACAGATCAGACAACTATTTTAGTGTTTGAAGAGATGATATCACGAACATATGTCGCTTGTGAGTTTAGACATAGACACCTCGTATCTATCAACCAATTCGTGATGGTGATAATAAAATGATAGTGTCGATTTCAGTCGTTCTTCCTCATAACGCTGTTATAGCAGTATTTGTGTCACGAGCACACAATTATTGAAGAAATTTGTATTCTATGAATATGCGTGCGCGTAACAAATCAACTGAAATATGTAAACGACATAAAATGGCACAGAAGGTATGTTGACAATGGGAAAGCTTAAACCGTCACGTTTGTAGTATTTCTTAGTTTGTAGTCGGTTATCCATGTCAATATCAAGACAAAGATCCAGAGGTGAAGCAGACTTTTTAGTTTCGGTAGTATAATTAATTTGAAGTTCACTGTGATATCTGAAATGCAAAGACTCACTTAAAGGTTAATTGATTTTGGCTTTCTAACAGTTTTATTTCGAGCGCCCCTTACGTGTCTTAAGAAACGCACGTCTGACGTATTTAATGATAAGCCTGGTTTTGCCTGGATAAATAACATTGGTAACATAGACGAACACCTTGTCAGAATGTGTATTTTACCTAGATACTATACTTTTGCATCATTAATTCAGTACATGGGTGTGGTCAATGCTTTAAAAAGGAAATATATCTTAAAAATGTATCTTTTATCGTTTTTCTCGAAGCAAGGACGAAATTTTACTTTGATATACAAATGTGCTTTTTGATAAATGAACGTATCATTGATGTATGTCTACACAGTTTTGGCTGCTGGATCCAAATTATTGTCACGTTAACCAATTATGTCTGTATCTGATTAATACACAAGGATAAACCTATATAGAATAGTTGTACTAGATAGTGCAATAAAGGATTTGTTAATGTTGAAAAAAAAATGTTTGGGTTGCTCACCTAATTTTGACAATATAATGAAACTATAAACAACTTTCGTGTGTGGATGGTTTAGCTAGCTATAAAGTCAGACTGAACCCTCAATTTGCTTCGGAACATACCTGAATTTTGAATTTATATTGGATGTATATAAGAAATATAAAGTTGTTCGCGATGATGGTATGCTAGATATACCAAACGCGTTTTAAATTGCAAATATACAAATAGTCAGCACCATACAGCTTAACGTTATATAGCTCAAGACAAAATTGAGATATTTGTCATTGTTTGATGGAGAAATCAACACGCAATAGACTACCCAGAAAGTTTGCTGTTATACTTCAGATTTATCTAATTACACTGCATTTGTATCAATTGTTATTTT
This sequence comes from Mytilus californianus, assembly GCF_021869535.1. Lineage (NCBI taxonomy): Eukaryota > Metazoa > Mollusca > Bivalvia > Mytilida > Mytilidae > Mytilus > Mytilus californianus. Next base: position 128,194,385 of record NW_026262668.1, read on the forward strand.
TAATTTCCTTGTTTTGATTGTTCACTCTTCGGTGATGTGTAGCAACAAAAGTCAATTGAAATTGATGAATGAGCGAATTATAAAATCATTCAACAGTAACTCTGACAAAGAGTAGCCAGACTACCTTAAAGTCAATACTAGATTTACACTCAATATGTAGTAAATCAGTAGTTTGTCAGGGAGTTTCATAGATTAAATGTCAAACACTTCAATGTTTCCCGTATATTCTGAATACCCCGTGTACTTTTATTATATAGCTGCATTAACTATTGAACTGCTTAGTCATGGTTTCACTTTTTAATCTTATTACTGAAATAAAGTTAGAGAAATGAGTTGGATATACTGAGAAAGTTTGTTTTAATATCGCCTTGTGTTGGCATATAATATTGCATTAACCAATAAAATTACGATTCGTGTCAACTTTTGTAATATATATACTAGTATTATAATCAAATTATCAAGGTAGTGCAAGTTAACGGCCCTTTCTTCGCGTTAATACATCAAGACTATATATGTAGTATTATTTATTACCAACAATTATAAATAAATTATTAGGGCGGCTATTTACATCGCCAAAATATGGATAAATCAATTTATTGCGGTATACATTGCTACAATGCTGCTTTTATTACCTTTAAATTCTTGGAATTGGAATAACAGGTAGTTGTCAAGAGGTGTATTGATTTTATGTAAAACAACCACGCGACTTTCATATCAAGCTTCGGGTTTTTTTTCAACTGTTATACATGTTTGTCATGCATAATCTTCAGAATTGAGCGTACCCATGAGACGTATGAACATTTTGTATCTTTATTTCAAAGAGTTGATCTTCAGTGCATTATTCTGTTTCAATATAAATAATGAAAAGTAACTAATATGCAAGCCAATTTTCATCAAATTTCAAACAGAAGATACCGAAATACGATAGTTGCAGTAGATTTTGCTAATTTTCGCCTCTTGAAAGCACAGTTTGAGACTTGAATCGAATCGACTAGACAAAATTAAAATTATTAGTAACTTATAACAGATTAATGGCTTTTATATATCTGAAAAGAGATCATTTATGATAGTTTCGTATCACAGGGATCTAAAATGATTTTCTCCTATCAATGTGACCCAATTGATAGTGAGCTAAATGAACAACCTAAATGCTCTTGAATGGTGCACTAACAGCAAGCATTTATCAAAATCATTTGTAGCATACACAAATTGGATGAAAATCATGATTTTTTTAAACGGCGAAATTTGAATTTCCAAAATATTAGTTATTTTTTTTTTGGAATACACATAATTTTAATAAATTTCTAGAAGGTAACAAAATCTACTTCACATTTATTTTTAAAGTCGTTTTAGTTGATCAATTTGTAATGGAACTGAAATATCAATACCATGTACCAATCTGCAATTTGCCAATTTCTTTATGAAAAACGCCATAATTCCGATCCTACACATATACTCTCTTAATAGTGTAGAGAATGGAAGAACTGATCGACTTCTTAAATCAACTTTTAGATATAAAGAGAAGAAATGGTGAATGTATAACTAGAAACTTCAATTAAGCACTAAATACCATAAACATTTACTAAAACGTGCACGATCGTGATCAAAACCTTTTACCAGAAGGTCAAAATAACTATTAACCACCCCATTAATGCTCATTTAGAAAGCTATTATTGTAAATTCTTCTGTTTACTTGCCTCTTAGATATGTTTTGACAGCAAAGTGAGACAGGTAGGACAAATTGGTTAGATAAAATAGTCGGTCAAATGTTTTGTTTTCCATGATTACCCAACAGAAATTGCAAGCAACAATTCTTTCTTGAAATGAAATGTTTTGTTATGATACATAAATATTCGAATGGTAATGATAGGGTATCTTTTATATACTATAAGTTTATTACAAATATCTGTCAGCTTGTCACTTAGATATTGTAACTTTCTAAAGAATTGAACTTTCAATATAAAATTGAGAATAGAAATGGGGAATGTGTCAAAGAGACAATAACCCGACCAAAGAGCAAACAACAGCCCATGTCACCAATGGGTCTTCAACACAGCGAGAAAATCCCGCACCCTCACAAATGATCTAGATTGGGGAGAACAAAGAACAAATATAACAGCACAGGTAGAGCCAGCAGAAGAATTGGTTTCCTATATCGAAATCTCCATATCAACTGCAATCTATCAAATAACCTACTTGTAAGACACTGGAAAGAGCACAAAATTTGATATGTCATCCAAAGTATATTAGGCCCTTTATCAGCATAACCACGTAGAATTGAAAGTGAGCTGCACGATTTGTCACCAAATTTGCAAAGTATTATTTTCGTTTTGCAATACAATCATATAAAACATTCAACTGGTAATTTATAATTACAATTGATTGATTCCTAAGATACAAGATAATTTATACGTAATAATGTTTCAAACACGGGACCTCTTCCCTTCAATGGCAGCACATCGAATGTTAAAACACAGATGGAGGAACAAATGATGGAGAAGCAAGAAAAGTAGAAAGGGGTAGATATTGCGTCTTTGTTTGTACCTTGTCTTTTTTTTGGTTTTTGTTTATCAAATGAAGAAAAATAGGCAAAACAAATCATTTATGAATTCTAAGTATGAAAAATATCAAATATAATCCAGAATGTTATTCTCGATTTTGATGGACAATGCATTGCACCTTAAGTCTTTGACTCATTATTATTTTTTTTTATGTCTGTAACTGCTTTACTGTTTCTTAGAAAATTTATATGTATGTGTACATCCGACAAATGATATAGGTAAATGTATCAAAGCATAATTTTTGAAGACATATTTATTGAAAGTTATATGTATTAAAATGAGATATTTAAAAAATATATCTCATAGAGACTATTCATATACATATTCATTTGCCCAAATATTAATCTAATGTAAAAGATGATATATTTTGTTTATTCTGTTTGATTCCTTAAAGTACTGATTGCTTAGAACATTTGTTACTTTGCAGAAACATATTTTTTTGCTATTAGAATGAATAAATATAACTTTACGATAGATGTTCTCAATCGGATGACCTAGTGTTATATAGGGCTAACAGCTCAAATTATACAAACTTCTTGGAAATTAACTCAGCAATTTTAGACATGCACATTTGAAGAACCAAAATCTAGCTTTTCCCTCGGCGAAATTTCCCCGTACTATGGTGACATCGTTACAATATTGTCTGAACTGTGCCCAGTACCCGACACTATCCGGCGAACTGGGCTATACATAAATATATAGCTTTCGTTACTCAAGTAATGCTCACACTCGTAATCTTCATATAGGGATGTAACACGGTACATTATGTATTTTGGCGTGTAGATAATAAAATAAAACAACAGTAGATTAACGATGATCAAGTATCCTTTACCTGACCTGTTGATTATTTTTATCAAATCAACGTGTGGTTCGTTCGGTCTCAGTTCTTCATTGGTCAAAATTCAATTATGATGTCAAATGCTCTTGCTTTTCCTAATATTTTCGTATTGTGACGTCACGAAAATAGGCGACCATGTCTGATGACGTTAGACAGAAAGAAGACATATTTATCAGGAAGACAGAAAAGAAGCTAGCAGTTTCCTTTAACTTTACTTTCCGCTACATAGATGAGGTTCTCTCACTAAATAATCTCAAAATTTGGTGACTATGTTGAACGCATCTATCCCATCGAACTTGAGATAAAGGATACAACATATACAGTTAAGTCTGCCGCATATCTTGACTTACATCTAGAAATTGACAATGAGGGTCTGTTTAAAACAAAACTTAATGACAAAAGAGATGATTTAAGCTTCCCAATTATGAACTTTCCATTTTTATGTAGCAACATTCCAACAGCGCCTGCATACGCAGTATATATCTCCCAGTTGATACGATACTCCAGGGCTTGTATTTCCCATCATGATTTCCTTGATAGAGGATTGCTGCTCACAAGGAAGCTATTAAACCAAGAGTTACAAGTGGTGAAGCTGAAATCATCCCTTCGTAAATTTTACGGACGCCTTCACGAGTTGGTTGACAGTTACGGGATATCCGTTTCACAGATGATAGCGGATAGGTTCCTAATGTCGTAACTATAAACCCGTCCCCTTTTCCCGAATGTGACCTACCGAATTAGACTTATTACCGAGTTTGTACTAACATGAGCAACATGACGGGTGCAACCTTTGGAGCAGGATCTGCTTACCATTCCGGAGAACCTGAGATCACCCCCAGTTTTTGGTGGGGTTCGTGTTGCTAAGTCTTTAGTTTTCTATGTTGTGTTTTTTTGTGTACTATTGTTTGTCTGTTGGTCATGTTCTTCTTTAGCCATGGCGTTGTCAGTTTATTTTCGACTTCTGTATCCCTTCGGTATCTTTCGATTCTTTTTTGCAGATCATTGGAAAAGGTCTGTATAGGATCAAGTCATTAGAGAATCAGAGTCTACCACCAAATAATGTATCACACTCGATGCAATGGCAGAATCAATATGAAACAAACAAAAACCATATATTTAGACAAGATAATATTTCAAAATCTAGTTCATACAAAACTTATCTTGTATTTCATTATTACATAAAACTGAATGCCCATTTAAAAAAAAAAGTAAAATCACAAAAATACTGAACTCAGAGGAAAATTCAATCGGAAAGTCCCTAATCACATGGCAAAATCAAATGACAAAACACATCAAACGAATGGACAACAACTGTCATATTCCTGACTTGGTACAGGCATTTTCAAATGTAGAAAATGGTGGATTGAACCTGGTTTTATAGCGCTAAACCTCTCACTTGTACGACAGTCTTATCAAAAGCATTGTACAAGACAAATAAACGCGAATAATGAACACGGCGAAAACTGAAATTGTTTTGCTAAGGCACAAACCTCATCAAGTGCAAGTGTCCTAGAGGAATATTATTTTGTTAAACAGAAATGAATATAAGTGGCTAAAATCCGATTTAAAACTAACTTTTTTATTAGAACAAACCTCTTGAAAGAAGACGTTTTACCTCTTATCATGAAGTGTTACACTACCTTGTATTAAATTTGGTCAATTACATTGTCATCATTGTGTATCTCCGTGCCTATGCGACAACATTATATAAAAAGGATAATCAGAATTATGCAGGAATTACTCCCCAGAAACAACAAGTGTCATGCACAGGAAATTTATATCATACTCCATAATTACTTTAATCGCTTGATTGAATTATTCAGAGCAATTATTTCTTAGCGGAACAGTATAATTGAATTTTAAACTAGCTCTTCAGATTTCCAACTTTTTTGACAAATTTTGTCCATTAAAGTACGTTGCATCAATATTCATTTTGAATCTTGAACCTCGGTATTATTACATCAGCCCTTATAAGATTTATTTATTGTCTAACTGGCAAAGTTCATTTAGTAGCGTGATAACATAAAATCATGCGTTTAAATTGATAGTAATTTTCTAGTTTACCTAATTTTCCAGTGAGTTGACGTCTTTGTTAGGCATTAAAACAAACTTCAACTAGTAAGGAATCTTAATCCATAATAAAAATGGGAAAGTTGTCCATAATCCTCTTTCAGATTGTTTTAATGTTTGTTTTTTTTTGGCATGTTTATTTATTTTTTTAGGTGATTTACACTGAGTAGGCAACAATTTTCAGTGTTTAGAGCAAAATTTTGAAAATATATACTGAAAATATATACTGAGAGATGGACTTTTTTAGTATTTAACATTCAGATTTAGTCTGAGGTTAAAGTTTTTGGATCATCAATAACTTTGTCAAACCTTCATGGAATTTTAGAAAATTTGGACAGAAGCTTGTTTATGACCAAAAGACAGTATCCAGGGAAAATATTGATTTTTATTTTTCCGTATTTAACTGATAAATTGACTTCTTCCAAATACTGCCCATATTCAACATAATGAGTATTCTGTATAATTTTTTTCATAGTTAATAAGTAGATACAGTCTGATGTTAAAGTTTTTCAGTCATCAATAACTTTGTCAAACTTTCATGGAATTTTAGAAAATTTGGACAGAAGCTTAGTTATGACCAAAATTCAATATTAAGAGCAAAATTTTTATTTTCATTTTTTCCGTATTTAACTGATGAATAGACTAAGTTTGTTTTACATTTTGCAAATAGATACAGTCTGGGGTTAGAGTTTGTTACATACCAATTTCTTTATCAAACCTTCATAGAATTTTATGAATCTTTGGCAGAAGTTTTTTTATGATTCAGAGATAATATCTGGAGCAAACTTTTGAAAATATATTTTTTTTCATTTTCAGTATTTTTCTGATAGATGGACTTTTTACTTTTAACATTTACAGAAAGTCTGGAATTGACAAAATAAATTTGTAAACCTTCATGTATTGTTATGAAACTTGGACAAAAGCTAATCTTCAAGACCATGAAATAGCATCAAAAGAAAAAGTTCGATTTCTTTTTAAATTGTATTTTACTGATAAATTGATTCATTTTTAAGATCAACATTACACTTTTACACTGACAGCATCAATCGCACGTGAGACACAGGGTTCCGCGAAATCCTTACGAAATTTAAATATTTAAGTCTGTGTATTATTAGTATAATTTAAAGTGAAAGTTCGATATACCCGATGAGATAGCGGTCCAAAATAACTTTGTAGTCTATCACAATAAACAGTTTGTCAGTTGTAAAGTTATTCGGAGCTTGCATTGTCAAAGCATTGCATTGCGTTATAATAATCTATACCATTTTAATATCAATGCTTTAAAAACATGAAAATGAGACTTGATACATTTTTGTGCGTCTGAAGCGTTTTCTAGAATAACCTTCATCTGAACGTTCAAAACTAGACATTTGAAAGCCAAGTATTTATATGTGCCGACATAGGTTTCTACATGACCAAAATGGAACCGAAAATAATAGCAAATCAATTTAAGGTCACATTTGTCTGAAGGAGTTGGAACCTTAGTTTCTTTATTATTTCTTAACTTATAAACGGATAGTTAAACAAGGGTGTGTAATAAATAATACATGTACCGAAGTGCTGACTAATGAGGTGATGATACTTTGAGGCTAGTAATCCGCAAAGAAAGCTGCTTATCATTTGAAGCTCACTTAGTAATTCTATATCAAAATTTATGTTTGAACTTTCAATCATTTCAGGATATGCACGTAAATCTTGTACAGTAAATGGAACCTGGTGGGTAGATTCCAAGTCAAATAGAGAATGGACCGACTACACACCATGTTTAAACCTCAAGGTACGATTCTAACATAACTGGAAAAGAAGATAAGAAAGGAAAACTATAATTTAAAATTAGAGTTTACCTTACGTAAATCGCAAAGAAAAAATCACAGCAACAATAGCGATGGTTAATTGGTTATATTATATATTTTGTGGTCTTAATACTTTTGGTCGTTACTGGTTATATCAGTGTGTTGACGTTTGTATTCGGTCTTGAATATTCAAATATTTCGGCCTTGAGCATCTCTGACGAGAAATACTTGTCGAAATGCGCAATAGTTGCATGTTTAAGTTCAAGCAGACAGTATTTCAACTATCTTCAGTTGAACTACACATTGTCCATTCGATATTAGAAATGATAGATTTATTTTGCACGAACCATTATATCTAAACCTAATATAAAAGAGTCCTATTATAAATCTGTAATTTCTTGACATTTCATGCGTGTTGTTTTTCTCGAAAGACTTTTTAACCGATGACAACCTATTAATGTTTTCATTTTGTAAATTAAATTTTTTATATTCAAATAAAATCACAAACCTAAGAAATAAGAAACATATTTGTTATCAGCCTGCTCGGAACCATAAGCTGTAATTTAGTTGTTGTCTCTCTTTAAAATTGTATCACAGTTTGTCATGCCGGATCCTTTTATAGATTATTATACAGTATAGGTTTTGTCATAGTTGAATGTCGTGTGGGTACTTATAGTTGTTTACATCCGCGTTTTTTGGTCTCTGGTGGAGCGTTGTTTCAAGGACGATCGTATCACATCTTCTTGTTTCTATTACCTGTAAGATGGTTGTAAGATGGTTGTCCATAGTTATATCTCTTCCAAAAGAATAGATTACCTTAGCTGTTTTGGCAAATCCTTTTGGAATTTTGGGTCCTCAACGCTCTTCAAACTCGTACTTTATTTAGCCTTTTAATTTTTTTTATTCGAGCGTCACTGATGAGTCTTTTGTAGACGAAACGCACGTCTGGCGTACAACATTTTAATCCTGGTATCTATGGTCATATTAAAACAGAAGAAACTGGCTGTCACAAATGTACTTTATTTGAAATACTGTTGTAAAATTTAATGAAACTGATATGTTTTTTTAAGCTTTTAATTTCCATTTTAATATTTTTTATACAGATATACAAAAGTTTAGTATATGTCGGAATAGCCTGTTCAAGCGCCAGTTTAGTGCTACTTGTTCCTGCTTGTGTTGTTTTTTTGTCTTTAAGGTTTGTAGATTTTTATAGTCAAAATTCCTCAATTCAAATAATGGTACATGTATTTGTAGTTGACGTGCGATACGTCGTTATCGACGAAAACTAGAAAATTGAGAATAATGAAAAAATGAGGAAAAAACATGAACAATTCAGTACTAGTCCATATATGGATCGTGAAAATGTGATGACTACGAATTAAATAGTGCCTAAGGATATAAAAGTATGTTGAAATTCATATATAATTCTTTTTATTACACGTGCCAGGTGAGATATAACTCCAATAATATACTATAGAATCTATTGTTAAATGTGCACCCAACCAGACAGGTATATTGAAAGTGTAAGAAGACATGATGTCTATATGTAAATGAGCAAATCAAGACTTTGGGACTTCGTTAAAGTTATATTTCTTTTGGTATGCCCATTTTTAATAGTCAGTGCTGTTGATGGTTCGGTTTTATTGTGTATTTGGAACCTTTTTTCATTAATACAGATAAAAGGAGAAAGGGGGCTGGGTAAACACATATTTAACGAATCTTCGACATATGTCAATGGAACATTGAACAGTGGTTATGTTCGTTGTAGATCGAGGAGTTAAGTGTTGATGGCATATAATTGTTAGTCTCTGTTACATTTACATTTCAAACTTAAGGTACTCGAGGCTTTTAAGAGCATGATGATAATATAGACACTTGTTTATTGTGATAGACTACAAAGTTATTTTGGACCTCTATCTCATCGGGTATATCGAACTTTCACTTTAAATTATACTAATAATACACAGACTTTAAGAAAAATACTTTGTTTAAGAAAATGAAAGATCACTGTATACATTTGGTGCGGCCGAAGCATTTTTCTGTATTTACCTTCACCCGGAACGCTCAAACCCCAATATTTGAAAGCCACGGATGTATAAATATTTGAATACATGAAGAGTTATATGACTAGAACGGACCTTCAAACATCAGTTAAATCCATGTCAGGTAAACTTTGCATAAGGGAGTTGAAAGTTTAGTTTTTAGTTATAAACGGAGAGCTTGAGAAAAGTATGTTTAAAATAATGTTATACCTAAACACTGACTACTGTGCTGATGATAGCCACAGAAACTAGCGATCCTCAAGCAGCGGTTTCGATCCAGTGCTATAAAATTTAAATACAAGAGATTTAAAACTATGGATCAAATACAAACCAGGTCGAAATACGAAGAGCTAAAATACAGAATTTTTTTTTCAGGTCCCCCAATTCAGAAACCTCGTTGTATTTTGGATATTCCTTATTGTTTTTCTTGTGTCTTTAAAGATTTTTTGCGTAGATGCCAGTTCTTTAATAATTTCCATTTTTATTTATTCATAACTTCATAACTGTCATCGAGATTGGTAAACATCTTCTGTTGACCTCTTGATGACTTTTTTGGTGTATCGTAAGGTTACTGTTTCATTGAAGTTTGCTTGCATTTTCTTTTATTCAAATCATCATGTTTCATACAGCACTTTACTTTTGATAAAAAAAAATTATAACTATGGTTAAATAAATCAAGAAAAAAGACAGCAGCCTACAATTAGTGCAGATCTATGTATGAAAATATCAAAATGTGAATTCCGGGCTGACGACATTAGTTTCTGGTATCCCTCTGATATTGACATTATATTGATATTATTAAATGAACAACAGTTTATCAGTTTCTACAAAATACTTTTTCTCCGTAACGGTCACCCATTCATATATGAACCTAATAGAATATATTGTGTGTCTACATTAACCCTGAAATATGAATAATAGGAGGTGTTATTAACATTAACCACTTATCGTTTTGTATTGTAGAATGTTAAATTGTTGTTTCCAACTAAATGAAGTTTTACCTTGGCAAACATCTCTTTTATATCGACGCCAAGGCCGCAGGATAATTTTTTGTAATTCTTTAAATATTATTTTTCAAGCTCAAATTGGCAGATGTTTTTCAAATTAAAAAAAACCATCCATTTTCGTTCATTAGGCAAAAAACGTCACCAATATCCGGAAGGCGACATAGAAGAATTGTATTAATTTTTCATTTTCACGAAAAACTAGAAGTGTAACACTTTTTAAAACGAATCCATAATTCAAGATACATTAGTATATGTCACATTCATTCTCCCATTTGACAGAAACAACCAATTAATCTTTTCACGATAATATGCAAACATCTTCTGGAAATTCTATGAGTTGCAAATAGCTTAATGGAAATAATGAATGAATATCACATTCCCTTGTACGTTAAATGATACATTAGATCATTCATGAAAACTTTAGAGCATGTTTGGATATTCATGTTGGTTCAATACTTACTGATAAGAATAAATGTGAATATTATGTAAGATGTAAGAACTAGGTCGTAGGGCGACCTATAAATGTTAAAATACTATTGGCTTGCTCTGTCATGATCATATATTCAACTTCTCTTCCATTCATGACAAAACATCTAATCTTTTCACAATAAATTGAAAACGTCTATTTTTATGTACTTTCATTGTTAATATTATTATATTCTCACGTTTGATTTTGTCAGTTTTTATGGACTTCCCCCTTTTTGAATTTACCTTGGAGTTTGGTATTCTTGTTATACTTTTTTATCTAAACGATTCCTTTGGAACAATAATATGGCTGCATCAAACTAAAGTAAGTTAAAGCTCTGTTGTGAAAGATATTTATCAGAAATTGTTTACTTGTCATTTCTGAATAACATGTCGATATGTCATTCATTCTTGTCAATCTAGTTTTTGTTTTTGAATATTTTTTCCAGAACAGAAATAACTATGACTAATTTTTAATGATCGACATCCTGGTAAAAGTACATCTTAACAACATGCATTTATCTAAATCTGATAAATCATCGGATTTCGCTGACATAATTTTTTGTACATTAAAAGAAAGAAATGAAATTGTCATTGTCAAACGAAATTAAAAAGAAATAAATCAAAATGACACCGATTTACATGCATGCTTATGGGCTTATATATGAAATTTAATTGAAGCGTAAATTTGATATATGAGATCAATGTCGAAAATGCAAAAAAACAAACTACACAATTTCAGAATATTCCAGCAATTATCATCGTAAACTTGCCACCCATTTTCTTATAAAAATTTTACGTTGATACCTCAACCGTGAAAAGGAGCAATGATAAGGTGTCTCCGAAAGACGAAAATGTTCAGCAAAAAACGTTTGTTAGATCAAACAACAATGACTGATGGTAACTAAAAAATTTATCAAAATCCGAAAATGTAACGTTGATCTGAGTGAAAACTGGTTACAGTCAAAACCTGACTAGACACTCAATCTAAAAAGCATTTTTAACACATGTAGTCGTACATATTACCAATACTTGCATTTTGGTACTAAACAAGGTCACGCATGATGATTTTGTCAACCTATAATGACATCGTTTTTACGGTGACTATCCCGATCGATACGATATGTCTTTGTCTCAACTCACAAAAGACATGTTTTCACGGTTTATATCGCTAGATACAAGAAAAGACGTCTGATCTGTTATTCTATCGATTGTACGCTATTCCCGATTGTGACAGTTTGACTAAGTGGTTTTACTGTGTGGATGAAACATGCATAGCAGTAGACGCTAACCCTGTCGACGGAGCAGGTCTCGCTCTTGTAGAATTTATGCAATTCATTCAGTTATTGTTAGTTACATTGATTTGTTTCGTCTTAACCGATTAATATGAGATTTTAACATCGGTAAACTACTGTTAGCTAAATTATATTAAATATATTGGAGGTGCACTAGTTGGTGCTTAGTTGTAGAGAACGCGGTTTATCTATTAGTTGAAGTTGTGCTTTGAACTATCAATGTCTTATCAAAAATGGAATATGTGAATATTATTATTTTAATTTTTATGTTAAAATTTCAAACAGAATACATGTACTTACGTACAAGGGTAGACAATTGAAAATTATGTACTTTGGTTTAAAGATTTTACAATGTATTTATAAACTAAACAGAATATTACTCTACTGTGTAGACATTTGGGGAGTTAGTACTTTGCTTCAAAAATGTAAAAGATTTTTTTTTACACAGGCAACTGAGATCCCAGCATAGGATACGACTACATACATGTCTGTTTCTTTCCTTCATAATGACCTGCACCATGACAATTCTCTGGGATTTATTGATATATAACGACCGTCTCGATAATCCGGCTTCTACAAGGATGCATCAAAATACTGTAAGCTCTGATGTTCTTTACAAAGATATGATACTTAGTTTATGTACTTTTTGCAAATGTAATATTTGGTACTTAATTACATGTTTTAAAATATTGACTAAAAAGAAAACATTCGGTTTCTTATACTAAAGAATAATATCTTCTATGTTCTTGTCTTTGTTCTTTTTAAACAATAGTATATTGTCCTATAGATTTCCGTTCTGACAATATGTAAATACATACTTCAGTATTTTTTGAATAAGTACAAAAATCAGATCATGGACAAAATGCATCACATCAACCTTCTCGTCTCTTCTGAAAATCTATATTCCTAAACACAACTGAATATGCTATTCTGAAGTAATATAGATGTAATGAAAAAAGGAAGTTTCTCTACAAGTATCCTATATAATTGAGTATGTCTGTTATAAAAAAGATAGGTCTAAATCATAAAACAAAATACAATCACCAATTCCAAATAATTTTACATACCGATCAAGTAAGTCTGTTATGAAAGACTTATAAAATACATTGCTCGTGGAGAAACCTCTGACAAATCAATGGACACGATGCTTTAAAAATTCTATTGCTGCTTTGTTACATTCAGGTCTAAGTGGCAATGTAAAAAAAAGACGGACATGACGAAAATATCTAACAGATATCAAATTGCATAGAAGAATTTAGGTAGATTAATGTCAATACACTAGTAAAAAGTAAAATCACAAAAATACTGAACTCTGAGGAAAATTCAAAACGGAAAGTCCCTAATCAAAAAAGGTCTTTTGTGTACACAATAAGTTTAAAATATCCCTTCAATCACTCATTGCATACATTTTAGTTCATTTTAAAAATTGAGTTGCTATCAAGTTTTTTGCTTGTTTATTTTCTTATCGTTAATACTCTTCAATTTTGTCAAATGCCAACATTACATCATATATTAAGTGACATTATTTGACATCGTAAACGAGTTGATCTCAAAATAGCGCTTGCAAATTTCGGAAATAATTCTTCTTAATGATCAGATATAATCGACCTTGTGACATAAAAAGTTAAGATATACAAATAATTATTGAACTACACTAACAATATATCTGCTAACTGGTTTTGATCCGTTTGATCAAACTAAACCTTCTAGGGGAGACGCATATATGCTGAGTGGCGATGTTAGTCTTCTTTTAGTAGTTTTCTTTGTTTGATCTGAAAATATTGCAATACATGAATAAAAGCAATACAATGGTCTTCATTAATAAAAAAGTAAAATAACAAAAATACCGAAATCCAAGGGAAATTCCAAACGGAAAGTCCTTTATAAAATGGCAAAATCAAAAGCTCAAACAAATCAAACGAATGGAAAACAACTGTCATATTCCCGACTTGCTTCAGACATTTCCATTATATCCATTAATGTATCAACAGATAGTGACATACAGTAAATTGGCAGCAAAAAAACCAGTAATAATATTTAAACTGGTTCTGTTACAGTTTATGTAAAAAAAGGAAGATACCATGCGGTATATCGAAGGGAAACAGAAACAAAAATGGGCAAACGAACAGACAATTTATATTTTGGCATTGCACAAGGGCATGGTATTTTCAAACTGTTTATGACGCCTTAGAACTTAATCTGTTTGATATGTACTAATTGCTATTTTTCTGCCACAATTAATTTACATTTTTTAGTTCAAATGGGCTATAAGCTTTGAACCAACTTTAAGTCACTGAGAGTTCTCTTAGATCGATACTTTGTGTATTTGTATATTCGTTAGTTAGTTTTTGTTCTTCTTTCCGATTTGATGTGTCAAACCCTCCAACTTTTACAATGTGTTCTTGTATTGTGATGTAACACCTCTGTCACATGATAGGTGGATGGTTGAGTGCTCGCAAACATGTTTAACCCCACCACATTCTGTACGTGCCTGTCTCAAGTCAGGAGCCTTTAATTCAGTGGTCTTCGCTGATTGCTGTCTATAATGTTGTTCTTTCGATTGTTGTTTTATCATAAGTCAATAAGCCGGTTGTTTTATCGATTCAATTACCTCACAGTTTTTCATGTCGTTTCCTTTTAGAGCTAACAATATGGAATGGGTTTTGCTCATTGTTGAAGGCCGTATGGTGATCTTTATTTGATAACATATTGATCATGTGCAATCATACCATAGCTCCTTATCAATATATTAATAAATGAACAGAAATATAGAACATGCTTTAATACGGTAATGTTTAGTGTGTGTCCAATTGCTTCCAAAACTGATTTCGATAATATGTAAACAAAAGGGCACTGATGCATTTAGGTTAAGAAATTACAAACATTACTAAAAATATTCACACATATACATTGTACAATTTTTTTTCTTTACATCTAAAATGCAATAATCACCCTTCCCCCACCGATTGTGAAAATGACATCAGAATCTCTGTTTTTTTTCTATAAACTTACTTTTATAGATCATAGTGTAAATATGATGCCAGATATTCATATGTTTTTTCAGCTTATATTTAACTTTACAATCGGTTGCAGATATTTTGCAGAGTGTTGTATGCAGTACATAGATACTGTTCAACATGCAATTACTTTTGGATGTTTTGTGAAGGGTTTTACTTGCATCGGTTACTAATACAAGCTTTCAGAGTTCCCAAAACTCTTACCTGGTATTACATCACTGGATGGGGTAAGAATAAAGATTCAACCTTCATTGGCTGGATAAATATTGCATATGTCACATTTAAAGAAATTTCACATATCGATTCATGATAAGCTAAGAAGCAAATAGTTCCAGCTCTGAAAATCAAGACGTTATGCATTTTTGTTTTGCGGTATATATGGCCCTGTTCTCAAATAAATTATAAAATTTGATGTCAACAAGTCATATGACTATTACATATACGTTAGTGGTATGTCTTTAGTAATTATGCCTGATCATGTCCCATTTCAAAAGAATCTGTTGATATACAGCTTTTTTCTCCAATCAAAAGATTACGAAAGGATACATTAGCCTTGAAAAACATTTGCAAAGCTTTTAAGTTCTGCAGCGTTAAAAATGGTCCTTGGTTTTCAGATAAAATGTCAGAAAATAATTTACAATTTCATTTATAGAGGAATTGCATTTGACTGATGCGACATCCCATTTAGAAATCTCTTCGATATCAGACACACAGAATGAAATACTATCATGCGTACTTTTTTATATCAATAACCACAAATTTAACATTATTTATAAAGTATAACATATTTAAGAAAATTTATTTAATTTCCTATTCAGGATAATGGAGAAAATATTACTGACAGGTCGAAATCAAATTAAAGCCAGTATGTACACATAGAGAAGGAACCTTTAGTTTTCCTATAATATTATTGTTTGCATTGCGTTCAATAAAAAGAAATCACTAAGAAATAAGCAAAACATAAAATCTGATGAAATCGTGACGATTCTGAAAGACATTAGCAGCAATAAAAAGTAATCAACGACGTGTGTTTCAAATAAAGCAGTTGTTAAAATATTTTGAAGCATTGCATTACTGATTTATTTTGGTCCGAATTCATTAGAATTTCATAACAAATAATAAATTATATTTTACAGGAGGTTCGTTCCTACCTATATTGGTTTACGTCATTGTTAGACTTACTACAGCTGATTATGAGTGAGTAGTACGTCCTATTAGACTTACTATAGCGGATCATGAATACGTCCTTATAAGACTAATATAGCGATGTTTCGACTTCATTTAAGTTGTTTTCCATGTCAAGAGGACTTTTAAAATTGTTATCGCATGTTCGTACCAAACTTAACAGATTGTACCGTATTAATTTGGTTAAATAATATACATTTGTTGTAATTAATTAGCTTTTTTAATGTCAATTGTAAAATTCTTGTGTTTAGCATCAAACCATTGTTTTGTCTCTTAAACTAAATAATTTAAGTATAAAAGACTATAAAACCGTCATAACTGTAGGTGTCAGTAATTATAATCTGGTGACAAAAAAGAAAAAACAAACTGAAAAAAGAGTTCATGGTTTGGACCACTTACACATAATAAACATCAAGTACACAAAATTATTAGACAGCCAGATAGGTTGAATTTTGTTGACCATATCTTGCGATTAAAAAAGGAAAATACCAGGCTCATAAGTTTGTTCTCCAGACTCGCGATTCGTTCACAAACGACTCATCAGTGACGCTCAAATCAAATAAGTTAAAAGGTCAAATAAGGTACGTAGTTATACATAGAATATAAAGGGACGTCGATGCCACTGCTGCTGGAGGTTTCCTCCTCGAGGATATCACTAGCCCAGTAGTCAGCACATCTGTTTTGACATGAATTCTCATTGATATGGTCATAACTGTAAATTTACTGTTGACAAAACTTTGAATTTTTCAAAACACTCAAAATTGTATACCCAAGGAATAGATTAATTTAGCTGTATTTGCAAAACCTCTCGGAAGTTCTCAATGCACTTCAACTTCGTACTTTAGTTGACCTTTTTCACTTACTTGATTATAGCGACACTTATGAGTCTTTTTTAGACGAAACGCGCGTCTGCCGAATAAAATCTAAATCCTGGTATCTATGATAAGTTTTTATACTCGATATCTGATTGGATTTTATGCACTATATTTGATTTAGAAAATATATGTTTAGTAATTGTCGAGAAGCGTCAAAACTGAAAGGGCGAAAAACCCCAAACCAAAGAAGAACGCACAAAAACAGTTGAATAATATCTTGCTAACTTATATATAAGTATGACTAGGTCAATATTTCTGCACAAATCATACTAGAAAGTAAAGCAGACAACGTTAAGGTTTAACTATTTTAAAACTTGTATTAAGTAAATGTAACTTTAATTTTGAATTATTCACTGCTGCATCATGGCTATATGCTAATAGTCTCATTTCTATACATTTTAATTTTAGATAATTTATTTGTAAATTTTAGCTGCTGGGTTAAAAATATCGGTATTTACGAATGGATATTGTACATTCCAAACCTCATATGCATATTGGTAAGTTTAAGATAATAATTCATAAGAATTGGTATGCTCCTTACATAAAAAATGTTCCAACTGAGATATAATGAAGAACGACTGCAATCCACACTACATACGTTTTACTGTCATCAGCACGATTTGGTTGACCGACACGATATGTCTGTGTCTTAACTGACTACCGACATGTTTTCGCAGTCTTCGTTTTAATATATCTGAATAGTCGTCTACCGATTGTGTCCTATTCTCGAATGTGACATTTTGTCTTAGTGTTGATTCGCTTTTCGACGTACCCTTCTTGTTCCAATTGGAGTTCATGCGATGCCCTCAATTTTTGTTCTGTTTTGCCTTGATTTGTCTTTTTTAATCGACATATGAGATTTGAATATCGGTAAACTACTGTTGTGTATATTTATGACGTCTGTATTCTAGATCCGTCTGAGGTTTACTGATTTACCAGTCTTATTCAAAAGTTGAAATTGGGCTTTGAAATAGTTTTCAGTTGCTATGAGTTATCTTTGGCAATACAATTTTTTTTTAGACCTCGAAGTTACTGAAAGATGGTTCAAAGCCAATTTAAACTATGAATATACCATGTTTTTTTACAAGACTAGAATATCAATCAATACTTTAACGGATATTTTGTAAAGACGTCATTGTGTTGTGCTGTTACATTACTGACCCAGTTAAGAGGGATTCACGCATTTTAAATCCCGCCTCATCCTTATGTGCCTCTCCCAAGCCAGAAACCTGTAATTCCGTGGCTGTAGTTGGTTGTTGTCCGTCATATCTGTTTGTTATTGATTATTGTAGTATAATTCAGGCTGCTGATGTTCTTTTGTTTTCATTTGTTTCACGTTCTGTCATATCAGGACTTTTTTTGCTCAATATACGGTATTAGTATTGTTCATTATTTGAGTACATACGGTTTTCACATATTTTTTATTTGGTCTATGGATAGTTTTTCATTGGCAATTGGTACCCTGCCAGTGAATATGACGCAAAGAAATATGTTTGCTCCTTACCTGAGAGAGAGAGAGAGAGAGAGAGAGAGAGAGAGAGAGAGAGAGAGAATGGTAGTTAAGCGTTATTCAAGCAACCTTGCTCTTGAAAATGATATCTATTAGTTGGGGGTTTTTTTTCAGACCCAGTTCATGGGGATAAATTTTCTGTTCGCTGAATCATCGTCTGTATTACCGATAATAAATTCGTTTATTTCAGTTAAACCTGATATTTCTGTGTAGTATTATTAGGATAATGTTGACCAGACTTCAAAGTCACCCCAACGAACCAAGTAACTACAGGTAAAATTCAATATACAGTATAAGTCAGATGCTTGTATAATCGTAGTATATTTGTTTCAGTATCTATATTATCAATACATATGGTTTACTGTTATGAAAATAGGGAAATGCTTCATTTCCATATATCATTGTTACTTTGATGTGACATATAACTTATTGTTGGAAATTATGGTCTCTATATTATAGATTAAGTAATTGGAATTACCCTTCAGAAATCTTTCAAAAAATAGTTTAAAGCTGTCATAGATCAATGTGACTTTCAGGATCACCTTGTCAGCCGTCGTCCTTCATACATACTTGATTGTGAAATTTAGAATTTGGTTGTTATGCTAGCTCTTTTCTAGCATTTATTTAATTCCCTTTCAATATTTCCATGAATTTTTCACATATGAATCTTTTAAATTATTTCAAATACTAAGTTTGTACCCCAAACATTGTTGGCTTTAGCCAGATTACAATTCTTTATGGAATGTTTGGTTACATTCTCTTCAACTTCATAATTGATTTGGTCTGAAAACTATATTGATTTGAGAGCCAATAATGAGTCTTGTTTAGCCGAAATGCGCATCTGGCGTACACAGTATGGTATCTTAGATGAGGTTTATCATTCTCTGTTTCATCTTTACTGCAGTTAATAAATGCAGTGTTATCAGTGTCAATAACCGTTTAGTGAGAGGTAAGCCAACGAATTCACTTCAATCGTAATATATCTCTTATGATGTAGAATAAAACCCATAGGAGGTGCAATACACTTGTGATTGGAGAAAGGGGATAGCAAAAAATGTGAAAGGTCATATTTTTAACGATTATACCCTTCTGCAGTCAGTTTATTTTTGATTGTTTACTTTACAACTATTTTTCAAATATACTCTAAATATAGTTGGTGTATTTTTGAGTTACGTTTGGTAAAACATAATTTAAAACAATGTTGACCCGTAAACAGGTGATACGAAATTTGAATTACATAACAATGTTTATGAATGAAAGATATGCACGACATTATAAAATTAACTTTTCGTATTTGTTTGCTGAAATTTTATTCCCTGGAAGTTCAGTGACTCATTACAGGGGAATCCAGACTAACGCTGTAATCTGGGTAAAATGTCATACAGCAAATGTGCAATATCAAAATTTTGTTTGATTTTAAAAAAGTAATGATAATGATATTAATAAAAAAAAACACCGTATTTCCTTTTTGATACAATAATACGAAAAACGTTTATGATATTGCAAAGATAACCTTTGTTTTCAATTTGCCGATTCAGAGTAGTTGTCAATGAAATAAGGACAATGTTGTCATTTGTCATGTTTTAAGAGCTGTATAGGAAAAAGCTAAGTATACCAGTGTTGTCTTTTTTTTCGTTGCCTAGCTATTAAAAACTTTAAAAAGTAAGAAAAGGTTAACATCCGAGGATGTGAAAATCCATTTATTTTAATTTCGTAACAAAATTTTACGAGAAAAAACTTTTTTTAAAAACAGGTTTAACCAACCGTTTTCTTTGGAAAATTACGGTACCAAGTCAAGAATATGACAATTGCTTTCCGTTTGTTCTGTTGGTTGATATGGTCGAATGTGTGTTTTTGTTAAGTTTTATAGACTTTCTCCTTTTCGAATTTGCCTTGGAGTTCAGAGTTTTTGTTAATACTTTATTTTTGACAAAAGACAATACGCGTTTTACATTAAAAATTGTGCACACCTTTTTGTCAGTGTTATTGTTGGTTTCAATATAAACTATTTTTCAACTTTTTTCATAAACAGCAAATTATATTTGCAATAAGGAATTTTGAATCCGAAATTAAAAGGTTTTGATGTATTTACATGGTAGTGTTTTTGTTCATAACTATTATTATGACTATTTCGAAATTTTATGTATACGCGTAATACCATTGATAAGAAAACGCGCTAGACCTGCGTGGTCGCAGGAGACAGCATTTTCTCATGGTACTTTACTATTGTTATTTACTATATCATAGTCATCTAATTGATATAGACTTTTTAAAATAAATAAAATAAAATAAACATTATAATCAATTAGGAGTGCACTATTTTATCAGACAATTTATTTTAGACGTGGTCTTAAAGCGACATTCCTTCTGGTTCCATTGTTCGGCATTCAGTTATTCTTCATCACATACAGACCACCAGCAGAAAAAGCAGATCGTCTTCTATATGAAATTGTATCTAAAGTCATCATAGATTCTCAGGTATATTTCATAGAAAAATATGCGCCTTATTAACATTGGTTATTTTAGATTCCGCTTGACAAAAACAAATACCACTTTAAAAATTGTATGAGTCCGAAGCGCTTTTTGAGGTTTACCTCAATTAGGAACGCTCAAAGCCAAATATTTGAAGATCAAAGATGTATAAGTACCCAAACAAGTGATGAACTATATGACCAAAAGGGCCCTAAATCCATCTTTGCCTGAGGAAGTCTGAACCTTAGTATCTTGATCTTTAATACATTTATAAAAGGTATAATGAGCTGCTGATACCCTCGGGTACTAATAGTCCACCAGCAGCGGTATCTAAATAAAATTAGCGGTAGAAATTTTGTATGATTCAAAATTTGCACAAAACTACCATCTGATGGATAAGAATTTTAATAACCTTTGGTGTTGTATTCTTTCGTAATTTGTCCATTCCCTGGGAGGTAAAGATTTTAGCATCTCGTTTCTATAGATTGCCATTTAAGATCGTATGATTTTCGTTGCAAATTGTAGAATTTGACTGAAAAATTAAAAAGAAAATCACCGACACATATTCAAGTCAATCAAATTAAAAATCAGAGTGGCTTTGTTAACGTCATTGGTTCTTTTAAAAATTTATTATTTTATGAAGTTTGTAATAATTTGGTCATACTAACATTAATTTTAATGCACCAGGTGCACATTAAGATATTTAATGTCTCATCAGTGATACTCGAGGCCAAAATATCTTATAATTCAAAACTTAATACAAACGTTGAAGATATGATAAAACAAAAAAACGATCAAAAGTATTGCCATACCCAGACAAGGATTCAGAGCAGAGCTGTTCATGAGGGATATACATTCCTCATGAACAGCTCTGCTCTGAATGAGGGATATACATTCCTAAATTTTAAATAATTTACAAAATATTTTAACACCAAGTTTCAATACATCGTATTAAATTGTGTAAATGAGGAGTGTTTAAAATCATTATACATATGAATTAAACATATTCCAATTATACAATCCAAATTATGAAACATCAATAGAAAATACCTGTCAATACAACACGTTATAACATGTGATTGATTTCATTCTAGCCTAAAATAGAAATAAAATGTTGTCTTTGGTTTTACTAATTACTGTTCAAATCTTTTTATCATTTTGTACAAATTTCGATAACTTAAAGTTACAGTCCAATCATTTTTTTTTTCGATTGCATAACATATTCTATTAAATTCGAGTAATACTTGAAGGTTACACCATCTTTTTTTCTTTTTGTAAGCATAAAATCATCACGATTGTAATGAAAAATAAATCAAATTACATGAATGTTCAAATATACGCTTTTATGTCTAATATTTCTCGAAAGTCTATGAACGTAGAATTGAAGTATTGAAACGAAATTAAAAATTGATAATCCATTTTCCAAAACCATTGTTGGAATCAGGAGAGAAAAAGAATCAAACATGTCATATTCATGTTTTATTTGGTATATGTGATAAAATATTAATTCACGCATCAATAGTGAATTTTTACTTTGGTTTGCATTAAAATTCTTAGAAAAACATGTTCAGCTTTAAATTTTACACCAGATAATTTACTTGTATTCCTTTTATTATCCTTCATTTAAACTAGTTTTACATGTAAATGGCAGTAGTGACAGAAATTCTTATTCACTGATCCTTATTTTAAATATCCTTCATTTAAACTAGTTTTACATGTAAATGGCAGTAGTGACAGAAATTCTTATTCACTGATCCTTAGTCTAAATATCCTTCATTTAAACTAGTTTTACATGTAAATGGCAGTAGTGACAGAAATTCTTATTCACTGATCCTTAGGCTAAATATCCTTCATTTAAACTAGTTTCACATGTAAATGGCAGTAGTGACAGACATTCTTATTCACTGATCATTAGGCTAAATATCCTTCATTTAAACTAGTTTTACATGTAAATGGCAGTAGTGACAGAAATTCTTATTCACTGATCCTTATTTTAAATATCCGTCATTTAAACTAGTTTTACATGTAAATGGCAGTAGTGACAGAAATTCTTATTCACTGATCCTTAGGGTGAATATCCTTCATTTAAACTAGTTTTACATGTAAATGGCAGTAGTGAC